>NC_137128.1:18988366-20268366 GCF_949319135.1 Squalius cephalus
AACCTCTAGATGATGGTCACATGAGACCCGAAGTCCTCTCTCATTGGACACCTCAATGATGTTCCCATCTTTTCTGACAGCCACTTCGTGGTTAGTGTATGGTATGTGCGTTACTTGGCAATTAATTTCCACCTAAAATCGAATTTTTTTGTATAAATCTGTTTAATTAGATCATATTTAATTTTTCAGATTCTAAATTAGCCATGTTGGCTAATATTGGGCATCAAAATAACAATAAAATGTACCTCTCCATTTGGGTGAATTGCAATCATTGTGTTTTGCATTTGCACCTCAAGCGAGCGACGTTTGAACCTGACAGATTTAAGTGCAATGCTGAAGGTTTGCTTGATGACATCAGTTGCTAGGATGAAGTCACAGGATGCTGGGAGTTTGAACAGATGTCCATCAAATGACACCAAATAGACATCTGCCACTAGAAATGCCTGATCTGGACAGAGGAAATGAAGTACAAAGACAGATGTGAGGAAATGAAGAATAATGTGTGAAATAAGTGTGATAGATTTTTTAATGGATAAAATAGTAAACTGTATATCAAACTTTTTGTAACTCTAACATCTAACATTTGAACAAAATGTACTGTTCGAAACCAAGGGAAAACTCATGACTTTGAGTGTGTGTGTGTGTGTGTATAAATAACAAATAGGGGAAATGAAACTAGACAGATGACTAGGTTTGAAACCCTGTGATTATGAAGGAATCATTACCTGGCAACAGAAGGGCTTGTCTAAAAAGAAACAATCAAATTATGTAATGTTTCATGCCATTTCGCCATACCCCTTATTCTATAAAAACGTCTCGGTTACTGATGTAACCCTCGTTCCCTAAAGGAGGGAACGGGAGACGTAACGCCGACGTGACGACATAATTGGGATCACTTCAGGGAGCCCTATCAACTTCGAGTGTCTACAGAACGAGCCAATGAACGTTGGCGTGCGTGAATTGTGTCACGCGCCCCCGCCCCGGAGCGCGGGTATAAACAGGAAGCGGGCGCACGCACACATTGTTTTTCGCTGAGGAACCGAGATTTGTGATGGCCATGCAGCGATGGTCAGCAACGGTGGTGACGGGACGTTACGTCTCCCGTTCCCTCCTTCAGGGAACGAGGGTTACATCAGTAATGGAGACGTTCCCTTTCAGTCGCTCACGTTTGACGCAACGACGTAATTGGGATCCCATGGAAAACGCCACGGTTGCTGCCACATCCAGCGCCCTACGCAAGACTCTCAGACCCCCAACTGCTGGGGCGGAAGACCTGCGTAGAGGGAGTTCAACTGCTGTTCCATTATACCCCACACAGTGGAACTCTTGGATAACACTGGGAAAGCGTACCTTTCCAGGGGAAAGGACGCTGCGGAGCCACATCCTGCCCGAAGGGAGGTAACATGTGGAGAATACACATATGGACTGACCGAAGGGGCAGTGCAACATATGGAATGTCACTGGGGTGGCTCCACCCGAAGGGGGAGACTACACCGGACAGTGACGGCAGAGCAGACTCTGCCAAGGGAAAGACACGGGCTCACCGTAGGGAGCTGGTCGTGGAAGAATACACATATGGGATCGCCACAGGGATCACACATATGGAACCCAGCCTAGTACAAGTTACACAAGCATACGAGCACTAGGCCTGGCGTCGGACGCTCTGCAACGTCCGACTGCCGAAGGGGTGTGGAGGAACTCACAGGGTTCGCCAAGTGGGGAACTCGACTGGAGCAAAAAGCGCACGTATCCATTCCTAGGAAGGGAGTGGTGCAGCAAGCTGACACTAGAGCGGAAACTTCGGTGTTACCGGCTGGTAGAAGCGAGCACACAGGAAGAAACCAGCTCAACACGTAGGCTATAAAACCTAGCGAACGTGTTAGGTGTCGCCCAGCCCGCAGCTCTACAGATGTCTGTCAGCGAGGCGCCGTGTGCCAACGCCCAGGAAGAAGCGACACCCCTAGTGGAGTGGGCTTTCAACCTGGGCGGGCAGGACACGCCTTGGGCTTCGCAAGCCAAGGCGATGGCATCCACTATCCAGTGGGCCATCCTCTGCTTGGAGACATTCTTTCCCTTCTGTTGGCCTCCGTAACAGACGAAGAGCTGATCTGAGGTCCTGAGGCTTTGCGTTCTGTCCACGTACAGACGCAGAGCGCGAACGAAACAGAGAAAAGCCAGGGCTGGGTCTGCCTCCTCGAAGGCAGCGTTTGCAGGTTCACTACCTGGTCCCGGAAGGGAGTGGTAGGAACCTTGGGCACGTATCCGGGCCGGGGTCTCAGGATCACGTGAGAGTTATCCGGGCTGAATTCTAGGCACGATTCATTGACCGAAAATGCATACAGGTCCCCTACCCTCTTGATAGAGGCCAATGCAACCAGGAGTACTGTCTTACAGGACAGGATTTTTAATTCAGCTGATTGCAGAGGCTCAAAGGGTGGTCTCTGAAGTGCCGAAAGGGCCAGAGACAAATCACAAGAGGGTATAGAGAGTGGGCGAGGAGGATTCAGTCTCCTCGCTCCCCTCAGGAACCTGACGATCAGGTCGTGCCTTCCCAAAGACTTACCATCAACAGCATCGTGATGTGCGGCAATAGTGGCAACATACACTTTAAGGGTGGAGGGAGACAGCCTTCGCTCCAGCCCTTCTTGCAGGAAGGAAAGCACGGCTCTGATCGAGCAAGATCAGGGGTTCTCCTCGTGAGAGGAGCACCAGTCAACGAACAGGTTCCACTTCAACGCATAGAGGCGCCTCGTAGAGGGGGCTCTAGCGGAAGTGATGGTGTCAAATACTGCCTGGGGTAGGTCACCTAGAACCTCCGCGTCCTGTCCAGGGACCAGACATGGAGTTTCCAGAGGTCTGGACGCGGGTGCCATAGGGTGCCCCGTCTCTGAGAGAGCAGGTCCTCTCTCAGAGGGATGGGCCAGGGAGGGGCTGTCGCGAGGATCACTAGTTCCGGGAACCAGGTCCGGTTGGGCCAATACGGCGCAACTAGCAAGACCTGCTCCTCGTCCTCCCTGACTTTGCACAAGGTCTGTGCAAGAAGGCTCACTGGGGGAAACGCATACTTGCGTAGGCCCCGGGTCCAGCTGTGTGCCAGAGCATCTGTGCCGAGGGTCCCCTCGGTCAGGGAATAGAACAACTGGCAGTGAGACGCGTCCGGGGCAGCAAACAGATCTCCCTGTGCGGTCCCGAAGCGCCTGAAAATCAGCTGGACCACCTGGGGATGGAGTCGCCATTCTCCCGGTAGCACCTGCTGCCGTGAGAGCTCGTCGGCTGCACGGTTGAGCAGGCCCGTCGGTCGCAGTGCTGTCCGTACGGACCAGTACGTGCTTGCCTAGTAGCAGCGTTTTGAAGCGGCTCAGTGCAAGACGTACTGCTAACAACTCGAGGCAGTTGTTGCCCCAGGAGCCTCTGAAAAAGTTTCAGTGGTGCCGCTGTTCTGCGTCTGAGCGTGCTCACGCAGTTCAACTCTCGGTGAGGCGCGCTGTCATGTTGATCGAGTCCAACTCCATACCGAGAAAAGAGATCCTCTGCCCGGGGGTGAGTTTGCTCTTTTCCCAGTTGACCCGAAGCCCTAGGTGGCTGAGGTGACTGAGCACCATGTCCCTGTGTTCGCACAACTGCTCTCTCGACTGGGCCAGAATAAGCCAGTCGTCGAGGTAGTTGAGGATGCGAACACCACGCTCGCCCATGGGAGCAATGGCCGCCTCCGCGACTTTCGTGAAGACGCGGGGCAACAGGGCCAGCCCGAAGGGTAAGACCTTGTACTGATATGCCCATCCCTCGAACGCAAAGCGAAGAAACAGTCTGTGTCGAGGGAGAATCGAGACATGAAAGTACGCGTCCTTCAGGTCGATCGCTGCAAACCAATCTTGGGGACGGATGCATTTGAAAATGCTTTTCTGCATAAGCATCTTGAACGGTAGCTTGTGAAGGGACCGGTTCAGGACGCGCAGGTCCAAGATTGGTCGTAACCCACCACCTTTCTTGGGTACAATGAAGTACGGGCTGTAGAAGCCGGCCTTCATATCGGCTGGAGGGACTGGCTCGATCACATCCTTCGCCAGTAGGAGTGCGATCTCTGCCCTGAGCACAGGGGCATTGTCCGCCAGAACACGGGTGAACAGAATGCCCTTGAAAGCAGGGGGGCGCCGGGCGAATCGCATAGCCGAGTCTGATGGTACGGATGAGCCAGCGAGACGGGCTGGGAAGTGTTAACCAGGCTCCCAGAGACCGAGCAAGCGGGACCAACGGCACCACAGACGTACCCGGGGTGGGGCAGCACGGCGGAATGCAGGGACCCGACTCGGACGCCACAGCGGCCCGAAGTGGGGTCTGAGTGTGTGGTGCGGCACATACCTGCTGCCGTCGAAGGCCAGAGTGAGTGTGCGGAGGCATCAGAGCGTCCAGGACACAGCCACTGCTGCCCGCTGGCGATGAAAGAGGGGCTCGGGGGTGACAAGGCATAGCGTCGTCGACCGCCAAGCACGCACTCTTGGGGCCCAGAGGTTTCAGAAATTGCTCTTTTTTTGAAAAGGTGGGTACCGCTGACCCGTGGGTCAGTGGCGAAACAAAAAGAAAAGGAAACAAAAGATTCTCCGCCCGGCCCTCCACCGGGGGAAGGAGTGGCGCGTTCGCCATCTCCTGAAGAGCAACTTGATCCACCTCTGTGCCGCCCGTCTCAGGGTCGTTTGCACCGTCGCTTGCCTCCTGGTTTGGCAGCGGCCTGGACGGGTGGGGTCGGCTTCCTGCGGCTTGCTCCACGCTGAGGCCTAGATGGTTGTTGCTGCTGGGGCTTAGCGGGAGCGGAGGATGCCGCAGAAGGCCGACCTCGGCGACGAGTAGACGGAGGGTCTGCGGCTGGCGGACGGGTGGGAGCAGCAGCGGTCCGCCGGGGCAGGATGTGCTGGATGGCCTCCGTCTGCTTCTTTGCGGCCGAGAACGGTTGGGCAAAGCTCTCGACCGCGTCGCCGAAAAACCCAACCTGGGAAAGAGGGGCATCCAGGAACCGATATTTATCGGTGTCCCTCATATCCGCCAGGTTGAACCAAAGGTGGCGCTCCTGGACCACCAAGGTGGACATCGCCTGACCGACTGAACGTGCGGTTTCCTTCGTCGCCCGGAGGGTGAGGTCGGTTGCCACATGGAGCTCCCGGAGGAGCTCTGGGTCAGAACCACCCTCGTTCATGTCCATGGGTGCCTGGGCCTGGTGGACCTGCAAGAGCGCCATGGCATGGAGGGCGGAAGCAGCCTGTTCACAGGCCTTGTAAGCCCTCGCCGTTAGACCGGACGAGAACTTACAGGCCTTGGACGGGAGGCGTGGATTACCCCACCAAGAGGAGGCGGACGCCGGACACAGTTGCATCGCGACAGCCCGCTCCACTGGGGGGATATCCACATACCCCTTAGCTGCCCCGCCGTCGAGGGTGGCGAGGGGGGAGGAGCCACTAGAACGGCTTCGGGCACTATACGGTGCCTTACACGTCCTAGAAAGCTCCTCAAGCACCTCCAGAAAGAAAGGTACCGGGGCGGCGCACTGAAAACCAGCACGGCCCGCCCCGAGAAACCAATCGTCCAACTGAGAAGGTTCGGGATGTGGTGGAGGGTTCCACGCAAGCCCAACCTTCTTGGCGGACCGGGAAAGCATAGCCGCCCATTCTGGATCGGTCTCGGACAACGTTACACAGCCCCGAGGGGGGTAACGCAGCCAAGTCGTCATCTCCAGAGGACTGAAGCTCCCCCTCCGAAACTGCTATCGACATCTGGTCGTCATGTGGAGCCCCAAAGGAAACGGTTGGTCGTTCCGGAGAAGGACCAAGACGTTCGCTAAGGGACTCCAAAGGCAACAGTGCTTGTGAGGCGTGAGGGGCCCGCGGAGGTTGACTCGATGGGGAAGCCCTCACGGTAATCCTCAGATCACCCTGGTCATGCACCGAAGTAGGTCTATTCTGCGGGGCAGAATAAACACTAGATCGGGGCATAGGCGAGGGGACTGCACCTCCCATGAAGTCTCGATCTAAGCGCTGAGATAGTCATATTCCCGCAATGGGAACATGAACTATCCACAAAAGCTGCCTCAGCATGTTGAATGACCAAACACGAGAGGCAACTACTGTGGCCATCTGCTGGCGCCAGGGAACGACGGCATCCAGAAACGCACAAGCGGAATGACATCTTGAAAAAGACGCAGGGTCACGCTTGTGTTGCTCTTTTAGTAAAATGAAAAAGGTTGAAAAATACTCTCTCAGTGCTGAGGCACCCAGGGGTAGCTGCGGTGTGAATGAACACACATGGAAACGCCCACCGAACCAACACACACACACACACACAGACACAGAACAATAGTGCTGTGAAAACAGCAGTTGTGAGCTGCAATGCCACCGCTGATCGCGCCGTCACACCAACACTGTAGGCAGAGAGTAGATCTCTTTGAAGTCTTCAAGGGCTGATTTCTTTGTAGACAGAAGTCTCACAGAAGCTCGGCTCCGAAGTGAAAGACAATGTGTGCGTGCGCCCGTTTCCTGTTTATACCCGCGCGATTCACACACGCCAACGTTCATTGGCTCATTCTGTAGACACTCGAAGTTGATAGGGCTCCCTGAAGTGATCCCAATTACGTCGTCACGTCGACGTTACGTCGAACGTGAGCGACTGAAAGGGAACTGTTGTATTCTTACTACTGGTGGGATTCTCAATGGAATTTCTCTGAGATCCTCCGGCCTTGCTTCTTGGGGGAGATTCTCTGAGAACTGCTCGAGAGATCCTCCGGCCGTAATTAAAGCATTTAGAGGACATTTGCTGAAGTCTGTTTGTCGATCATTGCTGCGCAGCAAGTAAGCTAGTTTACAGAAGCAAGTTAGTTAGGTGACTATTATTGAACGGGGACGTCGATTTGTAGACGAGACCCAGATAGACTGAACGTCGACAGTAGACGTTCGGGGACGTCAATTTGTAGACGAGACCCAGGTACGTAGTTAGGTTTAGGGAAAAATCTACCACATAAGTCATTTTTTTCTGTCATCATTTACTTTATTACCTCTATGACTTTTGGGTCAGACTTTATTTCAGTAGTCCATTTTTGACATTCTACTAACAAAACAGTACTTAACTTTGCAACTACTGTCAACTAACCCTCATTAATGGTCAACTACAGTACATGTCAACTAAAACACAATAGAATATTAGTAGACAGGTTAGGGTTAGTAGAATAAGTTGACGTATAGTTGCAAAGTTACTTATGGTTATAGTTAGTAGATTGTCTTTTTGGGAATCATCACAATTAGCCTGACTACGTCAGACTTCGTACTTCCGCTCAATTTCATTTCGCTTCTGTACTCAGTCTGATATAGCGACCTATCTCCCAGTTTTCCTCCGGCCTCAAAACAGCCGGCCAATCAACGAACAGAGGGCGGGCTGAGAGCTGTGACATAGACGCTAAGCGCCGAGTTTAAGATTGTCCAAGTCCATGGCCTTCCTCGGCTTTTTTATGGTCCTTGGAGTTTTAGAGGGTGTATCTCGGTCTCTTTTATCTGTCGAGTTCGAACTGGCACCCTTTTGACAGATCAGTGTCTCCTTTCTTTTCCAGTCCTTAAATATTGCCATGTCATGCTGTAATCTTGCAATTAAGTTGCAGCATTTCCGACAGACTCGAGATGAACAAAGAGCTGTGTTTAACAGAACTAATCCTAACTTTGACAGTTGGCTGCAAATATTTTCTTGTTTCTCTCTACTGTCAAATATTAGTTTAGAGGCCCTGATTGTACCGTGGATGCGTAGATTTACTTCACATAATCTGAAAAAGTCGTTCACAGCCATGTTCACTCCGGTATTTCGCTCAAAGGTTTTGTTTTCGCATCATACATGTGTTTACAGTGGAAGTTCGATGTGGCTGAGCCGGCGCATAACACACGTCATAACCAAACGTTATGTGACTGGCTTACGGGTAACCAATGATTTTAAACTTCAGACATGAGAGCTAAACACTCATAATAACTCACAGTTGACGGGACTGTCCATTATCTTCCTCTTCAGCCGGTAGAGCTCTGCTGTAGGACTCAGAGAGTTCAATGCCAGTAGAGGCTTCAGGACAAACTCCTCCAGAAGAACTTCAGTCACACCTGCTTCCTTCACCTTCAGCCACGGGCCCACAGGAAGTGGCACCCTAAAGATCAGCTCACACTCACTGGAGGAACAGAGAGTTGTGGAGAATTTTTGTTAAGCGTGCCAGAGGTTCTGGATTCTAATCCGCCCTCAATTTCTTTTTCTTTTTTTATTATTAAAACCAAAGATGTTCATCAGTGATTGTATATCAAGAGCAGAGACACTTTGTTTGGATTTTGTTTTGTGATTTCACCATAACAAATAGAAAGTCTCTGCAACAGCCTCAAGCGATAGACTGAAACGCTCTTTTGTGTGAAGACTGTGCATGAGCGCCAAGAGAACGCTTGCCTAATAACAATGATAACAGCGGCAATAAACATTCAGCATGATTTCAAAAACAACACATTCCAGAGCCAGATTGCCTCTTATTTATCTTTCAATCACAAAAAGACAAATAACTGACAAACAACTTCAATCACCAAATGGCAATAAATACAGCAACAGTATAAACAGACGCAGCAAAAAGTGAAACAAAAAGTATATTTTATCTTTTTAAACTATTCATGCCATGTAGCATTGCTGGTATATGGAGTACCATACTATCCAGAGATTCCGAACCTTGATGGTCCTCGAGGGACATTTGCTGCCAGTGTGGAGTGGGTGCTGGTGATCTGTGGATCCCCATTAACCACCTGCTCTGCTGAGGAAGACATCACCAGCCCTAGACCCCAGCCAACCGCATCCCACACCCTACACTGAGAGTATGCCAGAGCTCACCGCAGACACGGAGCCCGAGTTTGCCGCGATGCCAGGACCAGAGTCAACACCTGAGCCGATCATAGTCCCGGAGCCCGAGCCCCACAGGCAGTCTGAACAGGTGCGTGAGCTGGCAACATCATCCTTTGCCAGTGAGTGTGCTTGTGGAATTCGTGGGCATGGAGTGCAGCCATGCCCACACTCCCATCGCTGAGGGTGAGCTACAGCTGGCCTCTGCAATATACAATGAGGAATTGGAAGAGGAGATTCCCTTTAATCTCCTATTGCCGCTGGTCCCGTCCAGCTCCAAGTCTCCTGTGTCTCCAAAGATCCCGCCCAGCATCCCCCTCCTCTGCTAATAACAGCCCCGCCCCCACTGTCCCTTGGCTCCTCCTCTCACTCTACTCTGCTGCGTGGATCTGCCTCGGGTCTTCCGGTCTCCAGCTCCGCCTTGGCAAGAGGATCCCCTGGCTCTGCATCCAGCCTCCGAGCCAGTCACTCGACCTTGGAATGACCACTAATCGGTTCCACCTCGTCTCCTCCTTCCCTTGGCTCGCCTGGGACCATTGTCCTTACGCCCTCAATTGGCTCCTTAATCCCTCCGGCTGCGCCTTGATCAGATGTCACTCTGCCTGTGCCACGGACTTCCAGGCCTTCAGCTACGCTTCGTCCCTCCACCCCTTCGGCTCCGTCGGGCTCCGCCTTTCCTCCGGCTCCACATTGGTCCTCAGTCCTACCAGCTCCGACTCAGTCTCCAGAATCATTGTGTCACTTGGGTTGATTGACTCTTCGGCTCCGCCTGGGTCTCCACCTCCATCGGCTCCATCTCAGACTGTCATCCACCTGGATCTCTGCCAAGTCTGCATCATGGCTTCTCCCTCCCTGGACTCCACAGTGGGCCTTTGTCCTGGTTGTGGTCTGGGTCCCCATCTAGCTTCTCATGCCATCATCTCCTATTGTTTACTGCCATTCGCCAGCTCCTTTTCCGCCTCATAAGCCCCCTTCCTCCCTCCTCAGTTGGACTTGTTACACCGCGAGAATGCACCTTCCGGAAGGGGAAGCTACTGTAATGGTCTTGTTCTGTTTTGGTTTCATTTTCTATGGTTTCTGATTGGATTACATTCACCTGTTGATCATTTAGTCACCTTGTTATCCCTGTGTATTTAAACTCTGAGTTTCCTCTGTTCATTATTCCGTGAAGTCTTTAGTTAACGTGGTTGTGTGTATTTCTCCTGGTTATGTCCTGAGTGTTACCTTGTTGGATTTATTAAAGACTGTTTTTGTTCTCTACTCCTTTCGTTGTGCGCTTTATCACAGCCACGCTGCAGACATTAATGTCTGTGAGCTTGGTTTTCTTGTAGGTGAGCTTAAAGAGTGGTTTGTTTTTGGCTTACACATTGGATTCATTGGCATCATATCAATAATAAACATACAAACAAGTTTTATCACAAACTAAATTTCCCCAAATTTATAAATACATATTTAAGTATTGAATATTAGTATGTTTAAATTGGATTTTAAAAACTAATCTGAAAAAAAAAAGATTGTATTTTGGAATACAAAACTTCTAATTGTTACTATTGTGGTGTATGTGTGCTGGGAGCCTCATAGCAGCATTATTTATGTGAATAACTGGGTTATTGATATTAATCAGATTATGATATTAATCAGATTCTGGTGTTGGGGTAAGCCAAAAATAATTTTAGGAATGTTGGTAACCAAAGTGACTTCCACAACTGACTTCCATAATATGGAGAGAGAAAAAAAATAAAATAAAGATTTCTCTAAATATATGAAGACTTCAGATGCAAAAGCCTCTAAGTCCGTCTAAAGTTTTTGTTTAATATTAACATTTTTATCAGGCTCCTATGTATAGGTTTCTACCCAAGTACCGACATTTCTGAATGGGCTGAGGCTGGGATTTAGTGAGTTTGAAGTGAAGGTATTTGATGAACGTATACTATGTGCGGAGAGCATTCACTCAATATTATTATCTCATTTTTGACAGAGGTGGCTTTTAGAGGCTTTTGCATCGGAGGTCTTCATATGTTCCACAAACAGGTTAGAAAATACTTGGTGGTGGTGGTGAGTAAATGACAGAATTGTCATTTTATGGTGAACTATCCCTTTAAGCTAAGACTACTACTTTTATTAGTGATAATGGCAACAACTTTTTTTGTGATGAAGGGATGATATCTGGCCCATTCACATTTACAAAATTGTTTTGGCTTACACAAAATTGTGTATTGCTGGGATGCTTCTTGAATGTTTTGTTCCAGATCTCACCACAGCATTTAAATCAAATTCAGCTCAGAGCATTGACCACTTGGCCATTTTAATTTACGCAATTTGAGAATTCTGTTGTTGATTTACTTCTGTGTTTTGGATTGTGGTCATTTTGCATGAGTTTTAGATCATTTCTTGCCAATCCACTGTATAACGTAAAATTCATTGGTCCCTCAATGATTAAGGCATTCCAGACCCTGAGGCATCAGAGCAGCTCCATATCCCTCTGCAGACATATGCCTCACAGTTGGGGATGAGGTTTTGCTGTTGGTATGTTCTGTTTTTAACTAAACATCCCGCTGTGTATAATTAGCAAACAGATAAACTTTGTCTCATTTGCCTCCAGAACATTGCTCCAGTAGTGCTCGCAGCATCCAGGTGGTCTTTAGCAAACTTGAAATATGAAAAGTGAGTTCTTTTGGATTGTCGTTATCACGTGAAATTATATTGTATTGTATTTACTGTGCACTGTCGTGTACTTCAAAGTGTATTTTAAAAAACTGTACTTGCAGATCATATAATGTTAATGAAATAAAAGGCCACTTAAGTGTACACTTTCATGAAAAAGTGCACTTTGTATTAACGTCAAATTTTACTTTGAAGTACATTTTAAATCATTGTTTTAATAATCTTTTGACGTGCTTTAAAGAAGTACACTAATTTTGATGCGTTGATTATTTTAATTGTAGTGTGTCATTCGATATTACATTTAAAGTTAAATATTTGAAATAAATTGCAACTTCATCATTACAAAATACAGTATATATTTAAATACATGACATTCAAGTTTCAATAGCAATGGCATTAAAGTATATTTTTAATTCACCATAAAAGCCTGTCAGTACAACTTTACCATATTTCAAATATAATAGAATTATAAACATAAAGATGAACTTAATTTCCACTTAAATGGGTAAAAATAAAACACTCTTCAGTTCAGCTAATTGCATTTAATATAAATTTCAACTACAGTACATTTCTCGGGCACTGTTTACTTTATGCCCTCCTTTGAGCCCTTCAATCAAGCACAATCTTTTGCACACATTCCAAAAAAAAAAAAAAAAAAAAAAAGGTGTGACATTTCTGAAACTCGAAGCAGTTGACCAATCACAACACACTGGTTAAACCGACCAATCAGAGCACAATGAGCTTTTCGAAAGGAACTAAACAGAGCGTTATTGACAGACTGGGAAGAGAGGTGCTGCAATAATGTGAAAAATGTTGTTGTTGTTGTTGTTGTTGTTTTAATTACATTCAAGCTTGACAACCTATTCTAGTAGACCTGGAAAAAAATCTGGAATTTATAAAAGGACATAAAATGGCCTCTTTAAAAGGCTATTTTTATACACAGACAAGTGTAGACTCTGGCACCCCAAACACTCCAGGAAATAGTGAGTCAACTCCTGCCAAGCTCAGAGAGAAAACCTGTTAGAACAAACGGCGATGGGCCATGGTTCTGGCAGATTTGCAGCATACCTTTTGGAGAACTTGTACATTAGTGCAAGCTGTCTTCTGACACCCCCGAGCATGGCAGCCAATCGGGCCTCCATCCATTGAAAGGTCTGCTGGCTCACCTGAAGAACATGACAAGACATACATTCTCTATTATGCCTATCCCGTTCGATCAACAGCCTAAGACTTCAGGAAAACAGATAAATGCATATTTCTTGCCATGTCCACTGCAAAGATGGCAACGTGCAAAGCGGTCAGAGACGGCGCCCTCAAGTGAGGATCGTGAAGTATCGCAGGCAAAAGCTCAGTCAGCTCTCTGGTCCACAGCTGCACTCCTCGCTGCCACGCGGTGTCCAAACGCACCCCTGTCACGTCGTGGTATGCTCCAGCTAGAGTGGCCAGGGGCCCTGCGAGAAATGAAACCTACAATAACACTAATACACACTGACAGGCATTTTCAAATGAAGGGTGATGACATGAAGCCACAGTTGTGCTGGTGCATAATTGCGACTGGCTTACAGATGCTTACGCAATGATGTGACTAGAACCCTGTCAAGATCAATTACAGATAATGTGACCTCAATTGCCACAGAAAATTATTTAAACATGTGCTTGGTGTTTTAGAAAAATAAAGTTATGTGTTTCCTGTCAATCACCCAGCGCAGCTCAAAGAGAAGAACTGTGCCTCGCAACTGTAGAAGAAATCAGAATGAACAGTGTCACGCAGAACTTGATAGGGCAAACTCACTCCTGAGCTCTTGTTGGACCTGTTGAGACATGAGATGCAGGATTTGGAGAGCGTGCGGTAGGCTGTGTGTGAGCGAGTGTCGGAGCGGGCCTGTGGTCCATGCTTTCCACAGCGCTCCAGCTCTCTGCAGCAACAGGGTCTCGGCTCGCTGGGACAGAGACAGCGGGCCATCACTCAACTCCAGCAGGAACATGCTGTTCCCTGCCTAGATGATGAATAATGACATGTGATCGACATGTTTGATACTGCGACCTTTTTTATAAATGAAAATATCTCTAAAGCCTAAACAACCGGTCACACTCAACTGGATTTGTGGATTTAAAACTTTCCAACTGAAAGATTTATGCTTTGATTATTTTTGAATTACAATTTTAATGGGACAAATAGTCCAGCATACATGGAAACTTCATCAATCCTTTTTTAAAAGCATGCCATGATGCATTTCATGAAATTGAATGAGAGATTTATTATATACGTATATACACTCTACCGTTTAAAAGATTGGGGTTGGTAACATTTTTGAATGTTTCTGAAATAAGTCTCTTATCTTAACAACAGTGAAATATTATTCAAATTTAAAATAACTATTAATAACTTCATTTTAATGTAGTACATATATTCAAATGTAATTTATTTCAGTGATGCGAGGCTGAATTTTCAGCATCATTACTGTCACATGATCCTTCAGAAATCATTATAATATGCTGATTTGGCGATGAAGAAACATTTTATTTATTTTTTTTATTACTAATGTTGAAAACAGCTGTGCTGCTTAAAATAGTTGTGGAAACTATTCTATTCTGATGAACAGAAAGTTCAACAGCGTTTATTTGAAATAAAATATTTTATTGTAACTTTTGGTCCATTTAATGTGTCCCTGCTGAAAAGAATACTGGCCACAAACATATGAACAGTATATATTTGACTGTAAAATTTTCATTAAAAATGTTTCATTTCTAAATGTCTCTTTACACAGCACTTAAAGGGATGCTTTCAGCAAAAAATGGAAATTATCCTAAACCTTAATGACTTTCTGTCTTCTGTGGAATGAATATATTTTGAAGAACGTCTCTACTGTCCATACAATGAAAGTCACTAGTGTCCAAAACTACACTGGACCCTTATTCTACTAACCCAAACCCAGTCTACTAATACTCCAATGAGATTTAGTGGACAAGTTACTTGAAGTTAGTTATCTAAACTGGATCTGGACCATTTAAATAAATTGTAACCATGCAGAAAGCCATACAGTTTTGGAGCGACAAGAGAGTGAGTAACTGTTTCAAATTTTTGGGGTGAACTAACACTTTAACCTAGTTCAATTTTTTAGCAGGACAGCCTGTGAGATATGACACACCTGTCTTCTGAATGTTAACAGAAGATGCTGAAGTCTCTGAACTCTGTCCAAAAGTTTACTCCTTATCCGGTACCCCAGCTGCTGGAGCCGTGCCTGTGTGTTATCAAAAAAGCAGACATGAAAAACAGTGTTTTACAAGATATCTGGCAGATTTATATTATGTGAGTAACATCAAAACTCCTTGCTGTCCTCACCTCTGAGGCCCACAGACACTCCTTGCATGCCTTAGCTTGAAATAGCAGACTCTGATTGGCTGCTCCTACAGAAATAAGGGCAAGGGTCTCATTCTCAATGCCATGACCGCCTCTCTCAGCCTCCAGGGTGAACCAGTGATGCCCCTCCAAACAGAACGCCACTCGGACATCATCAGATGTTTCTGACGGCAAGTAGAAACACGTACAAATCTCATTTAGAAAAATAATATGACATGATTAAAAATCATTTGTTATTAAACCTGACAAAAAAAGAAAAACTGATTTTTTTTTTACTTTTAGATAATAAATATATAAATTAAACAATCTAAAAAAGTCTGCATATTTGTTTTTTTATTGTCATATTTTATACATATTCAGAGCTTTTATTTGAGGAGAAAACACGTACGTTTTTTCAGAGACCCAAACTGAGCAAAAAAAACAACAATTTGGTGCAGTTTCTGACCAAAGGGTAAGATGAAATTATGATAACTTGTAAATGTAAATCAATGAGATATTTATAACAGTACAGCGGACTACTGATACATTACTAATGCATAATAAATATCAGTTGTCACTCTATATCTCCCAATGATATGTCTTGGTAAGATGAGATGATATTTAAATGTTTAGTTTATTATCAAAGATCTGATTGGTCGGATCTAATAGATGTACAAATAACCGTTCCTCAAAAGCCTGATGTATCATATTTGATACTCACATCTAAATGTGATTTTTCTAAAAAAGAATGATGTATGAATAATCAAACTTCAGTCCAGTAAGCCTTCATTTTCATCTTAATACTGACAATATAAAAGTTATTCTTATGTTTAATTGATTAAAATCAGTAACGAATTCACCGCAAAAAGACACACAAACCACAACCTGAAGGTGGGTATTAAACAAAAAGACATTTTACTTCCTAAAAAAGTATAAACTATCAATCAGACGACAGAAGGCACGTAGTAGATTGTGTACAACAGGTTAAGCAAGGGTTTGATCATGTTGTTAACTTAGAGACCTTAAAATTTTGTGTATCAAATATGATACAGTAGGCTTTATATATATATATATATATATCATCATCACCAGTGTGGTATCCAGCAGCAGCTCGTAGGCAGCGTTTTCCCAGCGCCCCCTGCAGCCAGAGCATCTCACTGCGGTCTAGTTTAGCATGAACCTGGATCCCCACATTCCTGCCTGACGACAGGGAACTGCAGGCCAGCTCCGCACTCCAGTTTCCAACCTGCCACTGTAAATCACACACATTTATTTTGTTAATTTGTTTCATTTGTTCACCAAACATCACGATGAGGGAATTCCATTGGCTTTTACTGTTTTAAAGCTAATACCTTTCAACACACTAGAAATAACTACAACCAAATTTGAAAAAGTTACACCTCTTTATATTTTCTCTCTAAACGTCTTAAAGTTATGATTTGGTTGTGCATACTGAAATCTGTCATACTGATGCTCAACACGTTCAGAAGTGCGAGTACCTCTGTGAGCAGAGAGTAGTTGGAGCGCTGACTGCTGCTGATGTTTCTGAGCGACAGTGTGAAGGTGTTGTGCTGAGTGTGTCCAGACACAGACACACGGGTGTGAGTGTACAACATCTCCTTGCCTGAGTTCACTCTGTGAGATCCAGACCAAATTAAAGCCTGTGAAAAAAAAAAGATCAATGTTACAATATAAATATTATTCATGAAATGAAAATCACCCCATGATTTAATCACCCTCAAGCCATCCTAGGTGTATATGACATTTTTCTTTCAGACAAATACAATCGGAGTTATATTAAAAAATGTGCTGGCTCTTCCAAGCTTTATAATGGCAGTGAATGGTCGTTTCTGTTTTGAAGTCCATAAAAGTGCATTCATCCATGATAAAAGTGCTCCACACGGCTCTGGGGGGTTAATAAAGGTTTTCTGAAGCGAAGCGATGCATTCGTGTAAGAAAAATATCCATATTTAAAATTTTATCGACTAAAATAACTAGCTTCTAGCAGTCGACTTACGCCATCGTCACACTAGACGATGTCTGACCTAGGAGTAGTGTAACCTTTGATGCCTCTCGCGGTTCAAATAAACAGGGCTGGGCAACAAACTCGAGCTACTATAAAATTTCTCTTTAAAAATTCTCGTTTTAGACTTCTAATTCGTGACCGGTGTTTTGCTCTTTCCTCTGCGCTTCCGCGTTCGTCAATGTGTCATGCGTCATGTCAGGTGTTACTCTTTCGCCGTAAATCAATGTGTAGGCCGCCTGTCGGAAGCTAGTTATTTTAGTCGATAAAGTTTTAAACATGGATATTTTTCTTACATGAACGCATCGCTTCGCTTCAGAAGGCCTTTATTAACCCCCCGGAGCCATGATGAGTACTTTTATCATGGATGGATGCACTTTGATGGACTTCAAAACAGAAACAGCCATTCACTGCCATTATAAAGATTGAAATTGCACATTTTTTAATATAACTCCGATTGTATTCGTCTGAAAGAAGAATTTCCATTTTTGGGTGAACTATCCCTTTAAGGCTTCCTGTTGGGGGCCAAGCACCGAATGTATGGAATTCCAAGGCTGCCAAAATGATAAATAAATAAATAAATAAATAAATAAATAAATAAATAAACAAAAAAAATACGTAAATGAATATACAAAGAAATGTAAAAAAAAAGAAGAAAAAAAATAGTATTTATACTTTTATTTCCTTATGTAAAAATTTTCCACATTTAATTTTTTTTTCATTTATTTGATTATGCAAGGCAAGGCAATGCAAGTTTATTTATATAGCACATTTCATAAACTATGGCAATTCAAAGTGCTTTACACAGAAAGGAATTAAAATAATCACAAAATAAAAGCAAGGAAAATTAAAACAGGGATAAAAGGAATTGAAAGAGATATATTATACATTTATTTATTTCCACATTTATTTATGTATATATGTATTTATGTCTACATTTATTTATTTCCAGATTTATTTATTTCTACATTTAGTTATTTTCACATTTATTTATTTATTTCTGCATTTCTTTGTCCATGGTAATGAGGGGGGGGGGGGGATGTTTTACCTCAGACATGGCAATCAAGCTCAGAGTGGCAGTGCTGAAGCTTTGAGGCCACAGTGACACCTTGTGGTGTGACCAAACGAAATGCAAGCCTTTGCAAGTCACACAAGGAATGAATGACTTAGAGATGGGCAATGTGTATATCATGGTTTAAGTCATTTAATATCACCCTAACTGTATTGGGTGACCATACATACTCTTTGTCCTGGACATGGACGTAAAATCGTCTGGTCTGGATATCTAAAATGTCTTGGCACACATGAACAGAGACCGCATCTTCAACAGGCACTATAAGGCTGTTACCAGTAAAATAAAATCAGTATCAACAAAAGCCAAGGATGCTTCTCATTTCTTATTAGTGCATCCTCGTTTCCTTCCCTCGCTTCCTTTCCTTGCGTCTTAGCTCCACACCTGTTTCCTCGCCTCTTCGCAGTGCAATTAGACAATTGAGATGTCCTTCAAGTCCTTCGATTGGTTTCCGGGTCACGGGCTGTAGGACGGAGGAACGAGGAAACGAGGAAGCATCAATTTGAGTATTGAGAAGCAACCCCTTTCTGTGTAAATATACCTAATGCCACTTCAAAGTCAGCTTCTGTACGTCCTTTATCTGCAGTGCAAAGATGGCTTTTGTTAAAAGGATTAAAACCTTATTGAGTAATTTAGAATAATATTTTATCATTTAACAAAGTTTTGTTAAAATAATCTAAACATTAAAAAAAATTACTTTCCGCCAAACCACCGTCGTGTTTTATTTTTAGCCACTTTATAAATGTCATGTGGCATTTATAAAGAACATAATGACATGAGGATGTATCTTAAATTTTCATATTTGGTGAACTAAAATGATATGTTAAGCTGCTATATGCATATTTTAGTGTAATTTAATTGACAGAGATTGTGATCTCACAGGCTGTGGAGGACAGAGGCCGAACTGAACATGGTGTTCAAGACGGTCCCTCAGGTTGGTGTGTATCTGGGTCAGAAGAGAGTGAGACGGACAGGGAGACGGAGAGATGTTCCGGGCCCTCAGCTCCACGAGGAGCGTGTGCATTCCCTTTACTCCTCCCTAAACAACAAAAAGAAAGAAGGTCCTAGATCCCAAGTTCTAAAATAAATAAAGTCAGTCCAACAAACAAGTTTTCAATTCCTTAAATATTCCAGACCTGGTATTTCATGCTTTGTGTTATCCTCTTGTCCTTCCATTTGAGCTCAGTGTTTTGGGAGTAAGCCTTCCCCTCCTGAGCTACAGCAACACATCCCTCCATCTCCACCAGGGGAAGCACCGACTGCATCTGACACAATTCATGAGTGCCAGCGAACTTTAAAGCAGAGACATACTTTCTGGGGCACAGCATGCACAGTAGTTCATTTTTGATATACACTACCTTTGTGAGCAAAAGAGGTTTCTTTAAAAAGTCATTAAAAAATCGTTCCAAACCCCAAACTTTTGAACATCTCTGTAAGTCAACTGTACAGTCAGATGGAGACCTTATATGACCCTGGAGGGGTTTATATTGTTATAATGACATTATTCCAATGATCACATGGCTGTTTAGCATAAAAATTGTCATACATTAATTTAGTCAAATGTCATAAGAGACTGCAGCTGTGTATGAAATTATACAGTTTAGCAGCCATTATACAAAAATATTTGCCCACAGAAAATCATTATTTACCAATCAGAATAACTACTCCAAAGACCCATGTAAGTCATTATAGGTCATAACAATGGGTCTCATTCACTAATAATTGTGTACACTATTCATATTAATATGCAAATTTGTACTTCTCACAAACACTTTACGCCTAATTTACAACATGTGTGTACGCACAAGAATTTGTTCTTAACCTCGTTTATGAATTCGGAGTATTCTAAACGAGCGAATGCATGCCCAAGGTAATTTACATAAAAAAACACCCACACCATGTAAATATAAAGGCATTCCACACACCCTTTTCTTAGCAAACAAAGCACTCTAAAGATGCGCTGAGAGCATTACAAATGCTGAAGGACACTAGTTAATGTGATGTTCTGCAATGTTAATTTAGTTATTTAATAAAGTCTAGGAACGAGAAAGAACCACCTGGTTTCTACTAATAGCGAAACGCTACATTTGGTGTCAAAAGTGACGGACTCCAAAGCAAGATCTGAGCATTCGCCGCAGAGATGGACAACGGGACATGGGCAAAAGTGAAAGAAGAGATGGTGGAGGAGATTGTAAGGGGAAAAGGCCAGTGTATGTGCACACACGGCCCGTCGGCAGATCCACGCTGAGCTTTAAGACATGCAGCCTGAATGAGAGAGGCTATCATGCTACAAGATGATGAAGCTGTCCTCCCTTTGTTCCCAAAATGGCACCGACATGAAGTGCCCAGGCCCGCAGTGAATACACCAGAGACTCAGACACCCTAGCTATTAAAAAGCCACAGTTCTCCAGTAAGACGGATTGGGATATATTCAAAGCCCAGTATAAACTGTTAGCTGATGCTGCAGGTTGGTCTGAAAATCATAAATCTTTGCAGTTAGGCCGTGTGTCCACCAAAGCGTTTTTAACCAGCTGAAAACGCCTAGCTGTGGGCGCTTGAGAGCATTTTGGCAGCGTTGTGTTTTTTTTTTTCAGTTGAGACTTTGCTTGTTATGATATGGAATATCCACGATAGTGTTACTAGTATCTCATTTCACACATATTTTGTTTCTGTGTTGATTCTATATAAAAATGTATTTTCTCTGGCTCTTGTTTTAAATGATTTTGTTATTGTCCGTTATTATGCTTGTTGTTGTCATATGTTGACGTTGTACAAGCAGAATGTGGCGGTTGGTCGGTGTGGTATTAGTCCCGCCCCTCCTCCACTGTGATTGGACGGTTGGGTAAAAAGTGACAGTGATGAGCGCTGCGTTTTACCCAAAGTTGAACATTCTTCAACTCTCGGCGACCTGTAAAAAACGCCGAACGCTCAGCGCTTCAGCGTGAAAAAAACACTCAGCGCCTCGTTGCGCTCATGGCGTTTTAAAAATGCGGCGCTCCCATTGAAATCAATTGAAAAAATACGCCAGCCTCGTGAAAAAAACGCTTTGGTGGACACACGGCCTTAGTGCTGTGCCTCATTGACGATGCGGCTGCCTGCCTGCTGTTGTTGAGTCCTGCGGAAAGAAATTATTAAAATGCAATGGTTGGGACTCTTCATAGACAGTTTGGACAATGTAGCCAGCCTGTCCTTTTAAGGACAGAATTTCATAACAGACGCAGACGACAAGGTGAGTCCCTCTGCATTTTAGCTAACGGCATAGAATGTTTATGTAAATGCGCCTATGCTGAAATGCTGCCGTCAGTCCAGAATGAGCTTGCTAAAGACTCAGGTGCTCAGCCAAAGAGAGCTCTGTGTGCAAACACAGCTGGCTCACCTGACCACACTGAGCGAAGCGCTGGAACTGGCTATTGAAAGAGAGGTATTGGGAGTTGAAATTGATGTGGATGAAATGAGTCCAATAGTGAGAGCTGCGGAAATTACTGAATTGAGCCTCGGGTCACCCACGTGGATGGATAATTCTGCGCCCGGGTCACTCCACCTCAGAGCCCCGCCCAAACCACCGACCTTCAGTTTGCTGGGGCTGTGGCCAGCCAGGCCATCTGATCAGACAGTGCCCCAGGATCAGTTGAATGCAGGGAAATCCTCAAAAAAGCATGTGGTCTTCAGTAGTTGTCACGATGCAGTGGAAAAATAGTTCCAGGTGGCGGTTCTGTTAGACTATAGGCAGCTCAACAAAGTTACATGAAATGATTTGTATCCCCTGCCTAGACTAGAGTCCCGCTACTGGCAAGCACCATTGTCTCCTGAGTCTGCTCCCAAAACCACATTCCGCACAAATAAGGGCCTCTGGCAGTTCAAAGTCCTTCCACAGACCTCTGCAATGCTCCAGCCACGTTTGAACGGCTCATGCATAAAGTGTTGGAAAGAGTCTCATGCAGTGAATGTCTTATATTTGGATGATCTCTTAGCCCATGCTGAGGCGTTTGATGAAGCACTCGCATCCCTCAGTGAGGTGCTAGAGGTGAAGAGGGGCAGCGGCAGGTCTGAAACAGCATCCAGACAAATGCCACTTTATGAGGCAGGACACAGGTTGGGGAGGGAGGGCATAGGCACCCTGAAGGACAAAATTCACACCATCAGAGACCTGAGACAATTGAAGAGTTTTCTTGGGCTAGCCTATTACTATAAGAGGTTTGTAAGGGGGTTATTGTGCATAGGAGTGCCGCTTTTTCACCTCCAACAGAAAGACCATGTCTTTGTCTGGATTGAAGAGTGCCAGAAGGCATTCCATACCCTTCGGCAGGCATTGAGTGCAGCTACAGTCCTTGTTCCACCTGACAGCACACTGCCTTTCGTTTTAAACACGGACGCAAGCAACATTGGAGTGGGGGCGGTGTTATCGCAGGAAGGGCCAGACGGAGAGAAGGTGGTGGCAAACCTTAGCAAGGTCTTCAATAAGTGTGAAAGGTGCTATTGTGTCACCAGACGTGAGCTCCTTGCGGTAGTAATGGCAGTGAGGCACTTTAAATACTACCTGTGTGGCACACCATTCACAATAAGGACAGACCATGTTGCGCTCGAATCGTTGATGTCCTTCAAGGAGCCTGAGGTTCAGGGGGCCTAATGGCAGGAAAAACTCCAGTCATATAACATATAACTTCCCAGTAGTTGTACTCTTCCCAGTAGAGCTGCCACACCAACGCCGATGCTTTGTCTCGTCACCCTTGTGCTGCTGAGGGCTGCAGTTACTGTGAAAAGAGAGAGACAAGGGAGAGGCAACTGTGTCAGGAGAATGAGCCAGAAGTGCTCCAGCGAGCATGGAAGGAGCTAGCAAACGGGGAGGACAGATGGCAAGTGTTAACGGCTTGTCATGGAAGTATGGAGTCCGGCCATTTTGGGGGGTCCAAAACACTCCACCACCTTTGCCAAGGGTTCTGCTGGGGCCAGCACAGAAGGGACGTGGATGTGTCGCAGATGCGATGCCTGTGCAGCGATGGCCTTTTTGAAAGATTTAATACGACCTTGGCCCAGCAGCTAGCCATCCTTACCACTGACCACACCAACTGGACCAGAGTATGCAAGACAGCTGCAAGATTGGATGGAAACAGCCCATGTGTTTTCTAGGGATCAATTGGAGAAGGCTGGCATGAGACAGAAGAGAAACTATGATGTCAGGAGCAAGGGGAGGAACTTTCAGGCAAGCCCCATTCAGAGATAACCTGACCACCTCTTTTCAAAAGAGGAAGCCCAACCCCATTGCCTCGCAAAACATCATGGACATTGTCCCCATACTACACACCCCTGTTGTTCCTGAGTCCCCTTCCCTTAACACCCCACACTCAGCCACTTCCCTTGGACTTTCCTCCGTGTCCCATCAGATTATTCAATTATTGAATTTAATAAAAAATTCTAATATTAATAACAAATATAAAATAAAATAAAAAGAAATTAATAATAAAATAAAATAATTATTAACCAAATTAATTAAATAATTAATTATTAATTATTAAAAAATAATTTTGGTTGCGGTTTTCTGGTTTTTTTGGCCAAGTGCATCCAGAATTTTTGGTTTTGGTTTCAGCCTAGAATTTTCATTGCGGTGCATCCTTAGGGTTAGGGTTAGGCACGGTTAGTGAGTGAGACCCAATGTTTATAAAATGAAAGTTTAGTGAAACTGCAGAAGTTGAATGCTGTGGTGTACCTGGCCTGGTGAGAGAAAGACACAGGCCTGCCCTCTGCTGGAGTCATCGTGCCAGTGCTCACTCACTGTTACAGAAATATTTATAGGCTTTCCGTGGTCCCTTGAAAGACGGGCCTATAGAAACACAACCCTCATTCATATTACATTATTATATCTTAAAAAGTATGAGAAATGAAGAGTTTGTTTGCATCTGGAGTTTTTGAAATTGTAAAGTGAATATGGATGGTATTTGAAAATATGAACAGAGAAACTGGGAGTATTAATAGAATGGAGGGGAAGTATTTGCGATTGCAGAGTGTAATTGAGAGAAAGAACAGTATTTGAGAGTATAGGGGGCTTTTAAAGTGTAAAGATTATTTGAGATTATAGAGCAGGGTTCCTCAAATCCAGCCCTGAAGGGCCACTGTCCTTCACATTTTAACTCCAACCCCAATCAAAGACACCCAAGCAAGCTGATCAAGGCCTTAAGAGAAACTAGAAAATTGCAGGTAGGTGAGTTTGATCAGGAGCTGTGTCTGAAAATCACCCCCTATTCCCTCATTCAGTATTTCCCTACATTAGTCCACTAATATAGTGCAATTGAAGGAGTGAATGATAACGAGTGAGATAATTTGGCTGACGAAGGGCTGGCGCTTTTGCATTGATTGTGCTTGTTGTTTAATAATTATTTGAAACTTAGCAAACTGGCAGCTCCAGTAGTAAGATGAAAAGATTTATCTTGAACTCTGTCATAGAAACTATGTATACACCTTAATTTAATAATCACGTAAAAAGGGATGTCTGTAAAATATTACGCTGTAGCCACATTGCACCAGCGGTTTGGAAAATGGATGGATGATTCAGCTGCGGACACTATCTTTTGTTCAGAAGCAGGAATTAATTCGGTGCACAACTCACACAGTGCATTATGGGTATTCTAATAGCTGCTGCGCGTACATCGGTTGTACACTTGTTATTGCGGTGCATTGTGGGATTGATAATGTCACTTGATAATGTCCATTATTGTTTCGGACACCACTACAAATGGCTGTCCCCTCAAATAGTGCCCTATTTAAGGTTATATTGGGTGATTTGGACCCAGCCAGAGTTTGAGCTAAAGGGTTGGATTTGAGGAACTCCGTTATAGATAGTTTTTGAGAATGGCAGCTGTGTACCTGATTGTTGCTGTCATGCCTGGGTCCGTGTGATAGGGCATGTATGTGAAACTGAGCGAGTGTTGAGATAAAGGGTTGTTTCTGCTCTAATGAATCCATTTGTCTGCTCACCAAATTCCAAGAGCCTTGAATTCTGACCTGAACACACGCAAGAGACATATACATGGAAAATGTAATAAATAAAAAAATGCACAAACCACATCAAAACCCCCAAATACTTCTGTCTGGCCTCACCTGATCATGGCTTCCAAAAAGAGTACAGTCAACACTCAGATCCCCTAGTTTTCTCTGAGTGTCATTCTCTACCCTAAGATCCAAACCCCAACCCTGTGCCTTTCCTACAATTAGAGAGACATATTAGCATGTTCGTGATAATAACTGATGCCACATGTGACCAAATTAGCAACTTCCCTCTCAATAGCAATGTGGTATAGCCACCTGTCAGTCCTGGATAACTTTGCTGTAATTGTGTTTCACCATCTGAGAAGTCAGACTGTGTTAAATCCTGATTCTCCCAGTGTGCTCGGTGCGTGAGAGTGTGTGACCCTCTCTTTCCACCATAGCGTGTCTTCACTGTCAGATTCCTGGGCAACGAGTGTAGCTGGTATAGAAATAACACATTAATCAAAATGTAATGTAACACAACATAATTTAACATATTTCATGTAGTGTTAAGGCCTACATGGTCACATTAGCGTAACTTAGGCGAAATCGTCCATTATCAATAGTGATGCATGAATTATCACTTACTCGGAGGTTACTTCCAAACTTAGCAGCTCTTTATTGATAAACATGCCATTTGCATGTTCAAAGTTTAACAAAATTTTATTTGATACAAAAGCCATGTAAAAAATACATATTACTATTAAGATGACTGCATTTCGCCTGTAGAACAAAGTGTGGTCAAATTAGCGAAATTTCTGCAACATTTTCATGTTAAAAAAAGGTCCATTGTTCGTCGCAAATAGTGTGATGATGTATGAAGCACCGCTCACTCACACAGAAGTCATTTTCAAACCAAGCAGCTTTCTGTTGGTCAACACAGAAAATTTGAGTTACCAACTTGAACCACATGTGAAATATCCATTGGGAAACCTCTCAACCTCACGCGAAGATCGTGTGGATTCCTATTGAAATGACTGGATTTCGCTGAGAAGCGGTAAATGTGAAACCTTTACAGAAGACGCTATATTACGGCTGACTCATAATTACACTACCTGAGGTATAGAGTGGTTGAACACCAGCACTTGCTTAAAGCCAGAGTTTGTACTCGAGATCTCAGCTTCAAAAGTCAATCCGCTCATGCCAACCTGAAGTTCTGCAGTGCCCTTAACTGAAGAGGGCGAGTGGTTCAACTGTGAGGGAACAACACGCAAGGCATTTTTACAAACAAAAAGGATTAAAAATGCATAATAATACCCAGCTAACAAAAATATGTTCTAAGAACATTTTGCTAATATTCCAATTAGGTTACGAAACCCTTATTTCTGAATGTTTTCTGAAGTTTCAAAACATACATTTTTTTAGATGTTTTTTTCATATAGCCTACTGCAAATGTTAAAGGAACATGAATCACACTTTATCATTTTTCAAACATTATGGGAACATTGCTTTTGAATGTTCTCTGAACATTCTGAAACATTTTTTAAAAACTGTTCGAAGAACATTCATCTAAAACATTTAAAAAAAAAAATTTCCATGAACAACGTATAAATAACGTTTTTGTTCAAACATTTTGAGAACATAGACCAGATTACTCTGAACGAATATTATACTAATGTTACTACAAGAAGGTTTGTTTCTAACTTTTAGAGAACCTTGCCAGAACGTTAGCCAAAGTTCTGAGAACGTTCCCTGTAAGCTGGGTAACTACTTTGGAAATCAAACATCTGCATAATGAGGTCATTCGACAACACTCTAGCATACTTAAAAGTGCATTCAGTAGTTTAGTTTTTTTTTTTTAAGTATGCTTAAAAAAATAAATTGCTTTTGTGAAGAGTCATCTGAATGATATACATTCATATGAGATGAACACTGTACTTATAATATTTTTTATAAAAGGTATTTTAATTATACATGGTTGGTGCAGGTCGCCCTACTGTTGGAAAAATCCTCACACTCATTGGCTGCCATCTCTGTAGATATGCTAGTAGTAAAGTGTTGTTTGGTGATGCGAAATGCAAACATTAGACAATGAAACACATTTATTATCATGTTATCGACAGGTAAGTGAATTAATTATTGTCTAGACCACTACCTAAAACTCAATAGTATCAGTGTGATTTTCATAAAGACAATATAGATGGCAGTGCAGTGCCTAACAATAGTGTGGAATCAGTACGAAGAATAGTAATGCTAACACTAGCTAGAGAACTACTGAATGCTCCTTTAAAATGTGTATCATCCATTCACACACACACAAACTAGTATGCAATAGTATGTACACTGTGCAGTATTCCATTTACAAAAGAAAAAAAACATAGTAGCGTTGCTTAATGGAAGTAACCTGGTTGTCATACCTGTGATTTTGAGTGAAACTCAAATGGCAGGTACGGATATAAAGCTGACATGTTGTGGGAAATGTTCACCATTAGCCCAATGCTAAAAAACAGCAACATCAAAACTGATTCATCTGGACAGTCTAATCATTTGTATCTCGTTATTGTAATGTAAATGTAGTGATATTTCCTATAACAATACCTGGTGGTATTGTGGTGACCTTGAAGATCAAATGAGAAAGCTGAACTCTGAGAGTTAGAAAGACTGGCTCTGATTCCAACCTACACAAATATAAGGATGAGGTCTGATGTACAAGCACAATCAAATGTTCACAGTGACCACTGAATCATTCTTCAAAAGAAGGAAACAGCCTTGAATGTTCTCACATGTACCTTCAATGAGTCTTCCTCATCCTGCCCAGAGCAGACGCCCAGCCGGTGGCCCATGTCCATCCCCTCTGTGCATTTCACCTGTAAAAACAAGCCTCTGTGCCTTCAGTTTGCTTTACTTGTAGGAGAGGAGTGTGGAATCAGAGGCATTTCCCTTCAACAACATGAGAAATGACCCAGAAGTACAAGGAGTTTCTGGGGCATCCATATGTATACCAATGCACACTAAACTGATGCTTTCTTATTCTTCAACAAGTGATTATTACTCTGTGTTTGATTAAGGTGGGAATTAATGGTGGTTTCAAAACAAACACAGATACAATTAAAAAAGCATGTCCACATTTATCCCACATGGATGTTAGAATGGTTTGAGGACCAGCATAATTCAGTCATTCTAAACCAGGAGTTGTCAAACTTTTTGACACCAACCATGGACCCCCACAATATAATGATCCCCTTGTTTGTGTCTTCTTTCCTAAAATACAATAGCAGCTAAATATTTTGTAAGCTTAAAGGAGAACTCCGGTCAATTTTAACATTGAGCTCATTTTTTTGTAAATTTGGAGTGCTGTCAGTACAGAGAACAACGACAAAAATCGGTGTTGCCTACACCGTGTTATCCTCTTTTTAAAATTTGCACCCTGTTGACTTCAATGGGGCAAGTTTTAAACCTGCTTTTAGCCTCTTAACATCCTTGATGTGTCATTACAAGTGCACAACCATGTGAGTGATTCCTTCAGAGTCAACACGCGGTGAATCTGACTGCAGTAGATGTGAAAGATATGAATAAAAATGATGTTTATTCAGCCAGCGCACATACCTGTATTTACATCCTGTTTTCGGTCGAAGCCCACAGTAGTCGATTGTCGAGTTCACGCGCATTGGTTTAGTACGTACGATCATGCGCCCGAACTCATGCGACAATCGACTACTGTGGACTTCAACCGAAAACAGGATGTAAATACAGGTATGTGCACTGGCTGAAATAACATCATTTTTAAACCCATTTATACAGTGTGAGAAAAATATTAAAGGGATAGTTCCCAGTTTTTTCAAACCTTTAGTGTATGACATTCTTTCTTCTGTGTAAAAGAAGATATTTAGACAAAAAATGTTTTTTGGTCCATTCAGTGACAGACAATGGTCACCAAAACTATTGTGTTACCAACATTCTTTAAAATAACTTGCTTTATGTTCTGAAGAAGAAAGAAAGTAGGCTATTTGTATGCACGTGTAACCATGTCGGGATAAAAGGTAAATTTTCCATGTTAATAAGAGTTTTTGTCCTAACCAGCCGCGACGGCGACACACGACGAATCTATTTTAAAAACGGTTTCTATTTTTCTGTGACGTAGTGCTGGAACAACAACAAAGTGTGGCAATGATAATCTCAAGTACTGTTTATGTGCTTTATTTAATGTTAAAAGCGTGTAATGTGACTTTGAATATAGCCTATCATTTAGTGCTCCCAGCTTTGCAGCTGTAAAAGCAAGATAATTCACCTCAGATCTTGAAATTAAACAAATGGAAACAAGAACGTTCAAACTGTGAACAAACAAGTGTATTATTTGACAAAGATTGTTTTAGTAACTCAGTAGCCTATGTATTTGAATAATGTTTAAATGGTGTAATGTGAATTTGATTGCCTACTTAGCCATTTTCTTGCGATTGCTGTCAAGATTTAGCCTAGAAATCTAGACGCACCCTAGCGGCAGCAAAATGTATTTTGCAGCCAGGGTAGTCTAGCAACTCTCCGTTGACTTTCGGAGCTGTAAAAACCTAAATTGGGTCAGGCCAATCACATCGTGTATAGAGTAGGCGGGGCGGGCTTAACATAATGACGACAGAGTTGCGACGGTTCAAGATTACTAGTCAAGATTACTCTGGTGCTGTGCACTTGCCGCGAGACTCCGCCCACACGCTGTTCTGATTGGCTGTGGGTTTTGAGTGATTTTGACGCATCTCGCAGTCGCATCGCGTCTAGTGTGGACAGAAATTATTTGTCCTGGAATCTTATCACATCATGTCTGGTTAGGACATGGTGTGAGATAAAAGCTGGGTGCACTAATTGCATTGCATTGCAATTGCAGTAAGCTGTCCTTGCTTTATTCTCTCCCAAGGGATGAGAAGATTTTAGCATTTGCACAGAGCACGTTTGGTTCTCAAGGAAAAGGGAGGCACTCATGGCGATGCATTCATGGTAGGCTCTGTTATTGCTTGATTCTCTTGAGGGATAAGAATCTAGCGTGTGCACAGAGCACATTAGACTCTCAGGGGGATGAATGTTTTTTTATTGTGATGCAACTCTCAAGACTCCCTCTGTTTCATTACCTCCCTCCCCATATGGTCGGGTCTTGAAGGGATTTTCTCCCCTTTTTGTATGGTGTTGCTATTGGTCTCTCCAGATAGAGTAATAGACTAATAGAGTTGGATCACCTATGGCTCCCTCCTTGTCATTGTAGCATTCTATAGTTTAATCATTAACTATTGTCCTGAAAAAATGTCTGTACTCAAGACAGAGTATGAGCTGTTTTCCCCCAGTGATCTGGGGTTTATGAGTAGGGCATAGATCCCCTGTGGCCTCCTTGGGGTTGGCATAGAAGAACAAGGAAGAAAAAGAAAATGTACACATACTTAATTTGTTCTTGCGTGTCAGTTAGTGTGAATGAGATTTGAGACTCTGGGAGACTTTCAGCGATTCACAATTACTGAATGACTGTGATTCTCTAACCTGAGATTGTCCGGTCGTTTGTGTTTTGTGGTGTGCACTCTGCTCCAGTGTGGCTCTCAGGCCGCTGGCCCCTGCATGGAGCTCCATTTGGGCACCGACTCTGCTGTCATTCCAGTTCACATTCACACCTGCACTGCTGTTAAATGGAAGCCCTGCTCCAATTGACAGAGACAGAAACATATTACACTCTACGACACAGCCATAACTAGAGTCTGCTAATGCCGCTGAGTATACTGTACCTGCGGAACGTAGCCAAGGGAAAGTGTGAGACAGCTGGGTATGAAGACTTCTGCACCCATGCTGTGTCATATTGCTGCTGATGTTCACACACAGTGACTCTTCCATAGCAACTACACATAGTAAGGCACTAAGTTCTTCTCCTGAGTTCCTCTCATGCTGACGAGTCACTTCCAGTCCATATACAGAATCATCCACTACTAGGGTCAGCTCTCCTGCACCACAAACACACAACAAAATGAGAGTATCAAGCACTAACATGTACATATTAGACAAACACATACAATAATAACATTTTCAAACTATCTTTCAGTAACCACATAAGTTACTGATCGAGTGCTTTCCAATTAGACCAGGATAAGAATGGACATTATTTATTATAGATTTACATATGACAAATATAATCACACAAAAAATGGACAAAGGTTAGGTAACTATGTAGGGGGTACAAAAGACAATTTAGTTGTGGAATTAAGGTAGATTACTCTCTGAAAGTTGCTGTCCATAAGTCCATAAGTCATAAGGGGTCAAAGGACTTAGTGAAAAGAAATGTTTTGAGGTGCATTTTGAACATGGGCAGTTACGGGGCAGAGCGGATTACAGTAAATGCATTTGCACATTGATATTGGACTTACCTTCAATTAGACCCTTTGACTGAGTTAGTACTCCAACCAAACTAGCTGAATTAGGTAAAGCAGTGAGATCTCGTATTGAATTGACAAGATCCCCTGAAAGAGACAGTCGCAACTGATCATGTGGTAGAATTCCACTCAAATGAGCACTAAACATCTCCTCTTCCTTTTTTACTGTACAATGCAAGAAAAAACTAGAGAGAAAGAAAAAAGATAGAGGCTGAAAACAAATGATAGGTAATAAAACAATCATGATGCACAGTTAATATAGTACGTCTTGTCCCACAGTACGACGACTGTTATCAGTTTACCTTTCCGAAGAAGAATTAGCAGCTAAATGAAAATGACCATCAGAAGGGAGCCCTGGGAATAAGGCCTGATGAAAGCCAGCATGGATGCACACATCACTAATGCCCTTTGCCACCTTGTTTCCTTGAGTAAAGTGAAGTGTTACATTTTTTCCATCTGCCTTCAGGCTGATAGAACTGCTGATGTTTCCAAAAGGTGATACTGTTATTTCTGCATGTGCCTGTAATGTCATGAAAAACAAGCAAAGCACTCAATATCAGTTTATGCATTCATCAACAGAACTATGCTCAGAAATATGCAATAAATGACTTGCAAAAGAGCACTTTTCAAGGTATTTACATGATAATTCTTGCCGTCAATGGCTATTTTCCCTTCAGAGTGATACTCAAACTCGCTGGTGTTCTTGTGACTCCTGAGCACTTCAAGATCTAGGCTGACAGAGTTCGGGAAATCCAGCTGAAAAACACTCTTAACTTAATTCCACTGAAAAATTGTAAAGGTGCAACAAAACATTGCTGTGAAAAACTCTTTGCCTCCCATCTGAATTTGACTCTAAGGACGTTTTCACATCTGTAGATAATTTGCTTTGTTCTGAAACAGGGATCAAAATTGCTACAATTGCTGCAATTTCTTCTTGGTTTGGTTCACTTTCACAAGGCAACATTTCTAAACAGACCAAATATGTTTAATAAAAGTAACGTGCAAGTAAACTCTCCTCTTATTAGTGCACTTTTACTGTATGTTCCAGGATTCCACTCATAGCAATCATCCTTCAGAATGGATAGACAGCAGCTCAGTGGGCTTGTTGTGGCTTTCTTTGTTGCTGTCGTTATATTGCTTTATCATTTTGAGCAAGGATCAAAGCTTTGTTGGTATTTTTATGTATTTAGGTCAGTTGTTCTGAAATATGTTCATCTGAACAAATTTCAAGTAGGCATTTCACTTTGTCTTTGCACCAGGTTAACCCACGATTCATTTTGAGAGGCATTAGCAAAACAAATTGCTGCTTTTCACTGAATGTATGTAATTACCCTTCATACAACCGGGTTTGTTGGTCTCTTGGATCAGATTGCCTTCTCACCACAAGGGAACTGCTCCAGAGTTTTCTAGCAAGCCAAGACCACCTCATTCAGGCAATCTCTGACCAATTTTTTGGAGCAGATCAGAGCATTTGACATTTTCATATATGGCTAAATTAACCAAAGTAAGGAATAAAATGTGCCAGGATCTGAAACAAAAGCTCTAAACGAGCCAGGTGTGAAAACACCCTAAGAGAGCAACCCTGCTAAAAGGGAGCATTCTCATAATTTTGGCATAATGTTCTAGCAATGTTCTTTCAAAGTTATGAACAAATATTCTTCCAGTAATGTTCAATGTTATCTGGTATTAATTAATGTTGTAACTATGGTGTCATTTATACACTCACATACATCAACAATCGGCATATGAAATGCAACAATGGTGACATGATTCATGCCAGCATACACAACTTTTTCATGGCTCCCAACATGCATTGGAACATGAATAAATTATGCAGCTGGATTCTTTTACCATTTAGATTTGAATATTTTTTGATTGTCACCATTGTTGAGGTTTGTATGATAAGTGTTGATGTCTAAGTGTGTCTCAACTTTTATACAAGAGACTGTAGTCGCTTAAATAAGGCTTTTAAAAACGTATTTAAAAAAAACATCAACATCTAAGCCTCTCTTAATCTCAATAAGAACTTTTGTACATGCATAAAATAAATAAAGACAATCTGGACTGTAGAAAGTGAAGATGTAATGCTGTGAGTTGTTTAATCCTCTGCTGAGATCTTGAGAGTTGAGTATCTTCAGTTGATTTCATCTAAAGCTGTGGCTGGAAGTCATAGTTTCTATTCTTGTTGTTTCTCTTTCCTTCAGTTAGTCTGCTTGTTAACAGCTGGTGTTTGAATGTTTGAAAGGATGTTTCAGGAACATCATACTAACCTTTAAAAAAATTCCACTAACATCAAGGACATTTTAATGTTTACATAACCAAAACAGAATGCTTGGAAAATGTTCTTAGAACAAAAAGTTGTTAGCTGGGAATTACTTTTTTACAGAGCGACACTGGATCGCTAGGTCTTATTGTTGAGTTTTTGTTCATGAAGGGTCACTTTTGTGGATTAATTTGTTTGGGTTTGGGTTCATTTGTCTAATGATGTTCAGTGTAAAAATATGCAACAATACAGAAAATCATAATGGAGGCAAACACTTTTTCTCAGCGCTGTACTGTATATTGTAAAGGCAAACTCTGAAGTTATTTTGCATGAAGGTAAACTAGAACAGAATATAATTAACTAGAGACTTGCTAACTTGATTACAAAGATTAGAGACAAGTTAAAGTAAAAAAATAATGTGCTATTGTTTACCTGAAACAGCTGGGACAGGTTTGCTTTCATTGTAATACCTTGCTGAGATGTTTTTAGGTCATGAAGTTGTACCTGACCAAAGGCTGCAAATATTTCCTCTTTTCCAGTCCACAACCTGCCCTGGATTTTATGCACATTCTTCACAGAGAGGTGAAGTTAGCGCATTCCCAGGAACAAAGACAAAATGTAATTACATTTTTTTAAATTATGATCCTATATATGACTTAAAATTAGACTAGCCATACATTACTTAGGTGTAATTTGGCACTGTTCAGAGATACTTAAAACATCTCTGCATGCTTACCTGTTTGTTTTGGACTGTGACGCAGATCTTTGAGTCTTGAGGAATTCGCTCAGTGCTGAAAGACTGGACAATTGAGGAGCACACCTGACAAATAAACCATATTATACAACAGTTGTTTTCATTGTTTGCATCACATTTGTCTGGCTCTTTGGATCATTCATTCAACCAATTTATTCAAAAACACTGATTCATTCAGAAATTAAACAAATGCCTGTGTGCTTCGTAATAGGAAGGCTGCATCCTTTTGAGGATACTTCCTAGACCAGTCCTTCTAAGCCTTCTATGCTTGAGTTCTCCTCAGCACTGAATGCTAGAATGAGTCCAGGGTTGTCCAATCCTGCTACTGGACCATGGAGGACCAATATCCTGTTGAGTTTAGCTCCAGACTTTCCCAATAGACTTGCCTAGAAGTTTGTAGTAACCCTGAAGTCCTTGATCGGGTCCATTTAGTTAGGATTGGAGCTAAATTCTGCAGGATAGTGGCCCTCCAGGAGCAGGACTGGACACCACTGGTCTAGTAAGTCCATATAGCTACATTATAAAGGTTTCCTCCCCCTTGTCTCAACACAAAAATGCTGCTAAAATGAATTTAAAAAAAATTTAAAATCTTTGTATTTACAGACTTTCAGTGAATGTTGCACAGTGAATGAAAACTGTCTGTGGTCTACCAGTGGTTTAATAATTAACAGTTTATGTGATTAATCGACAACAATACAAAAGAAAATGTAATACTTTCATCCTGATTTTTTTTGTCTTGCATTGCTCAATACATTTGGTTGAGCTCAGTGCAGATTTATTTTTCACCAGTTCTTTTTCATGAATTGGAATGTGCCCAAAGGATTGTGGGTGATTAAAGGATGTGAAGGATACACTACATACAGGATTGTAACAGCCCATAGTTCTGTTACTACTGTATGGTTTATAGTTGGTTGCCATCCTACTACCGTCCACTAGGGGCTCTAAGCTGCCCACCTCTAGCATAAAACAAGGTAAAGTAGTAGAGGAAGTGAGTGTTGTTTAGATAGGAGGAAGCATGGGGTGCTTCTCAATACTCAATTTGATGCTTCCTTGGCTGCGTTCCAGTCCACTTTTAGACACGCAATTGCAAACTTCCCTAAGCACTTCCCCTCGGGGGAATCCCTGCCGCCATTTTGAAGTGCGACCCATTTTGTGAAGTGGACGAGGGAAGTTTATATGGACAGACCCTCGTTCCCTCGATTTTGACCGAGAGAGCGAGTCTACTTCATATGTACACTTCAGGCACCTATATGTCCCACAATGCAGTAAGATTGTGACGTCACCACAGATCTCGTCTAATCACCACCACCACAAACAACTCTATTATATAATAATTATAATTTTTTTTTTATTTAAAACAACCCAAACACACCTATATACATTTGGATGCTGCATTAAACAAATTCTTACAGGGAAATTTTTTTTAATAATTAATCAACTCCACAGCTGATTCCAAGTGATCAAGGGCTTAGGACGTTCCAATTCAGCCCATTGCTGTTTCCGCCAGTAGTGGGCACTCGTGCAACATAAGCAATGACGTACATCCGAGTGAACGAGACGAAGGGAAGTTAGCGAGTGAAGGGCATGACAATTTTGGACTGGAACGCAGCCCTTGTTTCCTCGCTCCTCCGTCCTCCAGCCTGTGACTCGGAAACCGATCGAGATCAGCCATCTTGAATGACATCTCAGTTCTCTAATTGCACCACAAGGAGGCAAGGAATGAGGATTGAGGAAGCTTCCAGAGGAGCTATGAGCGAGGATGCACAGGTGTATCCTATGCAGAAGTCTTTCTTGTCGAGAAGCCTGCTGCATGTATGAATTCTACTCCCCCTTCACATGTCACAATAATTTTAATTGATGCTTTCAATAAACCATAAATCACACCTATTTCAACAATGTATCTTTCTTTATTATTATTATTTATGAATTTCTTAAATAATCAAACTTATGATACAGTGTGTAGAAAAAGTTTAGACTCACATATGGCTGCTGTGGTTGGAAACCTAGAGTCAGGATGTGAATGGCCTTTTTGTTTCCATGGACTAAAACCTTTGACTCCAAAGTATAAACTTTCTGATGTAGATCACTTGTGAATGTCTCCTGGAGGATGAGACTCTGAGGGAGAAATTTGAATGGTTGTCTGTTGGAAGAAGCAAAAACATAACTAAACATGCTTATAGATATAGTGTATTACAGCACTGTGGTTAAAATCAGTGCATTGTTCCTCATGCAGTCGCCACTATCATCACAATTCTTAGTTGTTTTCATATTCTGGACAGACCTGAAATTTAGCTTCCATCTTTTCTGATAAACCCTCCTGTCCTTCCGTATCTCCTCTATGGCACCCTCCATCTGTAGCTCTGCATAAGGGTTTTTGAGATCCGACAGGGTCATTGTCATCATCAGAAGCCTCTTCTTTAGCTTCTGCTCAGAGAGACAACAAAGGCTAACTTTCATGCTAATTCAGGTTTGGATCAGTGCATATTTTGGAAACATATTTAAACCTCAAAAGCATGAAAACATGTTTTCTGGTACCTTATCCAGAGTACTGAGAACTGCAGAAATATTGAGGTCCCGCTTGCCATAGCCTGCACTTATTTCCAGAGTCTTCACTTGCTTACCATTGCCAACAGAGATTTCCCCATGCAAGGCTGGTGTCCAGGCTGTGCTGATGGAGTATGAAGCATTAACTCCACGCTTACCCTGCATGCTCCATCCACCAACCTGGAACGATACCAGTACACTTAAGATCATGCACTTTTCCTGAAGCTGACCATCTGAACATTTCTAAGGCTCAGGAATGAGGTAGCCTGACAGAAATACAGAAAAACTGAGTGATTTAATCAGGTGTTGAACAGAAGGTACACTCACCTTGATATAACTGACCGTCGGCGTGAAAAGGTGTAGCTGGCCTTGCCGTTCTTTACCCCTATCCTTGAAGACACCCTCCAGTGTAACACTTCGGATGTTGACTAGTTTCCGTGTGGTGACCTCAGAGCTAAACTGAGTGATGCCCCGCTGCGGCTGACTTAGTTTTTGAGCAATGTAGACATAGAGCCAGGGTGTATCCATGTTGAATGAACCTGTGGACATAGTGATTCACATGATATATTAATTTATACACAATGTATTCATACACAAGTTTCATTAACTCAATCTTCTTCGATAAAAACATTTATTGAGGTGGGAAAAGAAATGTGATTGTGTGTCTGGGTGGGGGTTTAAGTTAGATTTTTTAAAATATATTAATAATAATTTAGTAATTCAAATACTTCTGAGTCATACTCCGCCCCCCAATAGTGGGCTCAATGGTCTAAATAAAGACCGTTTCTCAATATGCGTTCTTGTCTGTACTTGTGTTCTTGTGGACTTGTGAAACGTCATCAGTCGCTGCCCAAGTACTGTTCCAATACACAAGTTTGCATTTTGGCAAGAACGGTTAAAAATCCCGGAAGTGTTCTTGACACGCCCATTTTACCGAGGATGCAACGGTTGGTAACTTGTGTGAACTTGACGGCAGAAATATCCCAGCATTCATTTCGGCATTCGAGGAAGGAGAGGCAGGTCAATACAAGTCGTTTTTCTACAATTTCGTACGCTATTTCATCACTAAATTCACTTCTGAGAACATTTGATGCGAGAAATCAACTGTGTAGATTTCACATCAACACATCAACTGTGTAGATTTCAAATATTGGCATTTTTACGAAAATTTATGGCGAATCGAAAATGTGCTCAAACGTTTTCGCAAGTGAGAATCTCCATAAGAATAACGGCCAATAATAACGTCAATAATTCTCGTTATGTTTGGGTACTGCAGACGGCGTCTGTGCGGGGGTATTATTGCGCAATACCAGCAAGAACACATCGTCTCAAACTGTCAGCAGCGTTCTGTGTGCTCGTCACCTTGTGAGTTCATTCTTCCAAGAACAACTAGCAAGAGCGTTCTCCCCAAGAACACAAGTCCGTTCTTTGCATTCTTGGTTTTGAGAAACACCCAAAGTAAAGCTAAAACACGTAAAACCAAAATTCAGTCACTGGAGGAGGCTGTGATCGGAGATGTTATTTTGTGGGTTTCGGAGATGGAATGTAGATGTAAAAGCAATTGAAATATGAACTGTAAAAAAGATCTCTGCTTCTGCTTGGAGAAATTAAACCAAAATGTCCCAGTAACAGTTGTTGCTGAGTATGTCTTTCGGAGTAGTGACATAGTAGGACTAGTCTTACATATTAGAGTATGTCTGCGCAGTAGTGATCCTGCGGTGGAGCGACGACATCAAGGTCACACCCACAGACTCAATCACAAGCACAGCTGTCAGTCACGATTGTTACACCCCCCGTTTTTATAACTTATTGGGAAAATGAACACTTGAACATATGTCTTCGTGATAAGAAATACATAAAATGACAGAGCTAAAATGGAGAGCTAAGAGACCAAATCTCATACGACAAATTCCAGTGCCTCACATCCCAATCTACTTAAAAACTTATGTTTTCAAAAATGAACATAACATTTTTGCTATGGGTGTGTGTAATTTGTGTTGTATAAAACCTTAAAGGAAAATCTCAAAGGAACCATTAGCGAGTTAGTCTTCCAGGATTCTGACGTCATATACCTGGTATGACATCATTTTGTAGGCCAAAACGCGGAAGCAAGTTAGCATTTTAGCGCTTCTGGTTCCATCTTCCCGAAGGCAATGGGCTTTTGGTTAAATCAATGGCTGAAATGAGGTCTGTGGTGAACACAAGCTCAAGACACTATCACGTTTTATTCTACGACTTAAAAAACATCAGTATTACCCAACTCTTCATTTTTTTTAAAAGCTGTTACGTGTCTTGAAAAAAGTGGTTGCTAACGAGTGGCTAAATGGGACTTCAGAGGCTGACAAGGAGAGTAAACGTCATCATGCTGAAAAGGTAAACTCAGTCCACTTTTACAGCATCGTTATGCTTACACAATTGTGCTCTTATACACTATTCTAACTCAGACGTTCTGGGAAAATGTTTTAGATAAAAACTGAAAGAGTTGTGTGAAGCTTAGTCATGGTGACGTTGTATTCGTGGGACCGTGGTGTAGTTGGTTTATAGCCTACTTTTAGCTTTTTATTTCTGCCGACTGCAAGGCTTCAAAATGCATAAAAGTTGTGTTCATCTGTGATAATTATCTTGATATACAAAATGTGGAAGTATCATTAACTTTTGTTGATCACACAGCTTGTTTTTAGCGATAATCCAAAATCCTATGGAAATATTTTATTGGGTTTTTGTCGTTATGCTAACTGCCGGTTGGCCTACAAAGTGACGTCATGCCTGCACCACTCTATTGTGCTGGGTTTTCCTAGTTCCTGCGATGCGAACTTGCCAAAAAGCAGTTACTTCCGCCAATGGTTCTGGTTGGTGACCATCAAGGGAAAATATACTTACACACCTTCCCACTTTTGAAGGGAGGTCTTTGACACATCTTTCCAGTGGACACCAGCTACCAAAGGAATTTGATTGTTGTAATTGATTTTCAGGTGGGTGCTGCTCTCAGATTTTTCTTTCTTGAAATAAGAGTGCAGAAGCTGAGTTCTGTAATTCAGTCCTCTGTCTAGGAGTCGCAGGCTGAGCTGGAAGAGTCAATATACGTTATTATTGTGAGACACAATCGTAGAAGATCACAGCATAAACATGTAATAATATGAGATAGCACATTTGATGTACACATTCTAGATTCATTTGGAATATTTTAGTTAAGCTGAACCTCTACAGCATAACTGGTGAGGCCGGGTCCAGACTTGTTTCTGATCGACTGATTGAAGAGAATCCTGTGTTTGTTGCTGCTCTGGTTCCACTGCTTTCCATAGCTTATATCAAGCGATGACTGAACATGGATTGGGCTCCGTTCATGTCTAAGGTGAATCTGTTGGTTGAAACATTCATCAGGTTTCCATATTTGTTATCATAAATCAGCATAGAATGTGCATTACATTGTGGGTACAGTACTAGAAGTACTAAGCCAGTACTAGAATTATGTAAAGCAATTTTTTGTCCAGATCTATTCATTTTTTCAAAAATATATATAAAAATACAATTTGCACATACAATCAAAACACAGCTCTTCTATGATGAGCATATTTTTAACTTCTGAAATAAAAATTCATCAAAACCTAAAACAGGAAATGATATCATAGAGTGGACCCCGGAAACCCCCATATGACCAAGGTCATGCATCAAGGTTTATAAGATTTATAATACAAAAACTCTGATAATATCATCTTTTTAAGGCAATATTGGTTCAGGTTGTAAAATGTAATTTACTGTGACTCCTTAAAAACTTAAAAATTAATAATGCATGATATTTGTAAATGAGTCTTTGGAAATATATACTACTGATCAAAAGTTTGGGGTATATTAGTTGGGCTATGATTTTCTAAAGGTTTTTTTATGCTCTTAAAAGTCTCTTATGCTCATCAATGCTGCATTTATTTGATCAAAAATACGGTAACACTTTATAATAAGTACACAGTAATAAAATACTTACAAATCATTTGAAAACTATCAGTTTATAGTTAATTCATATTTTTTATATATTGGTCTCTACATTGTTATAGGCTAAATACAAATAGATGTCTTCATTCATTGTCATTGATGTAATTATTTTTAATTAGCATATTGTTTAATTACCTCATATGTGAAGTATGGTAATGTTTTTTATGCTTACTTAATAACTTATTATTCACCATAAATAGTTCTCACTTTATATTAGGTCACAGAAATATTCCTTTTTTTTTTTTTTTTTTTGGTCACATCAAGCTCTTAGAGAACAGTGAAGACAGAATCTAAGTGCAGAGGAATTTATTAGTGGTAGAAAAATAGAAAATATTCGTTTAACGTTTAAATGCATCAGTTTGTGTTATGGGTAGGATTTGAGGATATAATATACAGTTTGTACAGTATAAAAATTATTATTTCTATGGAAAGTGCCCATAAATTTCGGAAACCCACCATGTGTGTCTGTGCTTAATATATTTGTAAACTAAGGAATACTTACATAAAAGTTGGTTCAAAGCACTTAATGACATTTTCCGATTTTCCGTGACCTAAGTGAGAACTATTCACTCCTAATAACTATTACTGACTCCTTTGCTAATTGTTTAAAATATTGTACATCACTTATATGCTAAATAAGTTGTTAACAAATGAAGAACTCACTATAGTTTATTAAAATATTAGCAATGTAGAGACAATAAACTATAAACTATTAGCTATGAACTAATAGTTTGCAAATTATTTGTAAGTACTTTATGACTGTATACTTATTATAAAGTGTTACCAAAATAAAGTAAAAACAGTAATATTGTGAATTAATATTACAATTTAAAATAAATGTTTTCTGTTTTACTAACTTTTAAAGTTTAATTTATTCACGTGATGGTAAAGTTGAATTTTCAGCATCATTACTCCAGTCTTTAGTGTCACATGATCCTTCAGAAATAAGTCTGATATGATGATTTATTGCTCAGGAAACATTTCTTATTTTCAATGTTGAAAACAGTTGTGTGTTGTAGAAACAGTGATACATTTTTCTCAGGATTCAAACAGTTTGAAATACAATTTTTTCAGTATTTACTGTCACTTTTGATCCCTTTATTGCATCAATGCTGAATAAAAGTTTTAATTTCTTTTGAACCTTCAAACTTTTAATATTTTTTTACTTGATAGTTATACCACATAGAATTTCTCTTTTAATTTTTCTTGAAAATGGTATACTATATATATACACTCACCTAAAGGATTATTAGGAACACCAAACTAATACTGTGTTTGACCCCCTTTCGCCTTCAGGACTGCCTTAATTCTACGTGGCATTGATTCAACAAGGTGCTGAAAGCATTCTTTAGAAATGTTGGCCCATATTGATAGGATAGCATCTTGCAGTTGATGGAGATTTGTGGGATGCACATCCAGGGCACGAAGCTCCCGTTCCACCACATCCCAAAGATGCTCTATTGGGTTGAGATCTGGTGACTGTGGGGGCCATTTTAGTACAGTGAACTCATTGTCATGTTCAAGAAACCAATTTGAAATGATTCGAGCTTTGTGACATGGTGCATTATCCTGCTGTAAGTAGCCATCAGAGGATGGGTACATGGTGGTCATAAAGGGATGGACATGGTCAGAAACAATGCTCAGGTAGGCCGTGGCATTTAAAGGATGCCCAATTGGCACTAAGGGGCCTAAAGTGTGCCAAGAAAACATCCCCCACACCATTACACCACCACCACCAGCCTGCACAGTGGTAACAAGGCATGATGGATCCATGTTCTCATTCTGTTTACACCAAATTCTGACTCTACCATCTGAATGTCTCAACAGAAATCGAGACTCATCAGACCAGGCAACATTTTTCCAGTCTTCAACTGTCCAATTTTGGTGAGCTCGTACAAATTGTAGCCTCTTTTTCCTATTTGTAGTGGAGATGAGTGGTACCCGGTGGGGTCTTCTGCTGTTGTAGCCCATCCGCCTCAAGGTTGTGCGTGTTGTGGCTTCACAAATGCTTTGCTGCATACCTCGGTTGTAACGAGTGGTTATTTCAGTCAAAGTTGCTCTTCTATCAGCTTGAATCAGTCGGCCCATTCTCCTCTGACCTCTAGCATCAACAAGGCATTTTCGCCCACAGGACTGCCGCATACTGGATGTTTTTCCCTTTTCACACCATTCTTTGTAAACCCTAGAAATGGTTGTGCGTGAAAATCCCAGTAACTGAGCAGATTGTGAAATACTCAGACCGGCCCGTCTGGCACCAACAACCATGCCACGCTCAAAATTGCTTAAATCACCTTTCTCTCCCATTCTGACATTCAGTTTGGAGTTCAGGAGATTGTCTTGACCAGGACCACACCCCTAAATGCATTGAAGCAACTGCCATGTGATTGGTTGATTAGATAATTGCATTAATGAGAAATTGAACAGGTGTTCCTAATAATCCTTTAGGTGAGTGTGTATATATATATATATATATATATATATATAAAAGGAAACAAATAGATATTACCTTGTGGTTTAGGTTGATGAAGTGGGAACAGTGGAGTTCATGTGTTGCTGCTATACGGTACGTCTGTACTGGGTCCGACTCGCTGTGAAGGTTCTGGTTCATGAGACACTCCTGCATGTTCTGTGAATCCTCTGAAAAATATATAACTGAATGAATGTTGTGTTCTTGTCTTTAACTGTTGGGTTTTTTTATCGTAGAAATGACTTACCTTGTACACCATACCTAACCCTGACAGCAGAGCTCCACTCTGGGCCCCTTTGCTTTACTAACCCAAGAACTCTGATGCTGACAGCGCTAGGCAAAATAAACCCGGCATCTATAGAATAATGTCTCTGGCCATCTTCCAGACTTCTCTCCAGCTGCACTGTGAAGTGAAGTAGAACATAAAGAGCTGGCAGCAAATCATCATACCACTGGAAATGATGTCCCAGAGAAGTAAATATAGAGCACAACTGTGTGGTTCTGGAAATAAAAATTCCATTTATTTTCTATGTGTATTTATAAATCTTTCAAGAACTACCAAGCTCCAAATTTCAAAGCGATAAAATATCCATCCACCCATCCATCTATTAATCAATAAAACATTTTGGTTCCACTTTATTTCGATAGTCCACTTTAGACATTCTACTAATTATAAGTAACTTAGCAACTACATGTCAACTAACTCTCATTAGAGTATTAGCAGACTGTCAGTAGACGGTTAGGTTATGGTTAGGTGTTAGGGTACGCGTTAGTAGAATTAGTTGACTTGTAGTTGCCAAGTTACTTATAGTCAGTAGAATATCTGTTGGGCGACCATCAAAATAAAGTTTTAGCAGATATTAAGCAGACAGTCTGCTAATACTCTAATGAGACTTAGTTGGCATGGAGTTGCAAAATTACTTATAGTTAGTAGAATGTCTAAAGTGGACTATCGAAATAAAGTGTTACCAAAGTTTTTTATTACGCCATTCACAATGCTTCATAGGATGAGTATAGTTCTAATGATCATATACTTTATTATTTTAAAATTTGTATGTTGTATCATGCTTAGAATTCTACATTGACAAATCTTTTGAAATGCCTAATGAAGACAAATGAGAAAGTGAATGGGGAAAAAGACTTCTGGCCAGGGACCATTAAAAAGGTGATCACTATTAGCAGATTCTTGCCTGAGAGTGATGCGTCCTTATTGAAGACATTTTTAAGCAAGGCTTGTATCATGAACTTCCGGCTGCGAGCATGTGTGGTGTTGACCGAGAGGGAGAATGGATGTCCATCTGCTACTACTTTGGCATCAAGATGAAAGTGGGCTCTCGTCTCTGAAGCAAGATTCGCCATCTCCAGTAGTCCCTTAGGCACAATAGTGAATGATTTAATGAACCATGTTCATGAATAAGACAGGATTCTTGAATAATATAGCACAACAGCTTTTCTTGGGACTTTACAAAGCCAATGTTCTTATAACTTACCTTGATAAAATAATGGTGGATGTTGTCAATCAGTAATTCGATTCTGCCTGAATGTTGGTTGTTTAATTCTTCAAGCTGCGCTGTGAGAAAAAAGATGAGAAACTATGAAACTATTTCATACGATTAATATTGCGTTTGATGCAATTTTATCATGTTCTTGTGTGAAAGCAGCCTTTAAAGGAAAACCATAAGGAAATCCATTTTGAAGTGGGTTTGAAACCTTGAATGAGAATGTTTTTCAGGGGATGTATTATTTTCAGAATCAGCCTTTTCGGACTGAGATTGACATCCAGGGACACATCTCTGGGGATAGTGGATTGTGGCGTGCCAAGAAAGAGAAGCAGAGTGGCTTCCAGCGGCATCCAGGAATTCCGCTGTCAAAGATCCACAGAAAGAGTGTTATTTTGACCTTCTTAACCTGAATGGATTGATGTAAGGGTCACCATGATTTTGCCAAGTAAGACATGTTCCTGGATCAACATATTTAAATCAGAAAATTATACTCCAATGTAGAAGCCCCTAACCCTGGTTGTAAGCCTAAACTTGACATAAACTTTTCCCTCAAATCTGATTGGTTGATTGGAATGTTGTTTCAGGATCGACAAAGATGTTGATCCAGGACCTTGTTGAACTTGGAAAAATCCTGTACACCCTGATCTTGCCTACCTGGGGTACAAAAGTATAGGCCGCCTCCAAGAGGTACTGGTTGAGACCTTTGTCCAGCTTTTGGAGTCTGAGAGTAAAAAGAACTGGGCCTAGTGGTGGGAAGCCTTTTCCCATCAATGTCAAAGGATAAGTGACATCAGAGCATAACTGCCATCCGACCATCTTAGACCCTGCAAAAAAAAAAAAAAAACTATGTCGGCACCAAGCGGATTGAACTTCTTTCCATGAAAAACAATGTAAAGTAATGTGTAGCTAATGTTGTTTTTAAACAAACTCACATGTTTTAGGAGTGCAAGTGTTCTTCTCCTTGAGATTTCTTGTAGCCATGAGCTCCTCTTTACTGTCCCCGCTCACACGAAACATTCTGGAGCTGTCTCGACAATTTTAGAGTCAAGATAAAACTACTGTTTTGGTCAGTAGGTATGTTTACATGCATTCCTTTTTGTCATTCCTAACGAATCCAATCCAATTTTATAGCAAATAGTTCTCAAATTTTCTGTCTCCCCACTGACCAGCTTGTAAGACATAATTGTATGCAAACAGAGGTCTTATTATGAGAGAGCTCTGGTAAACATGCGCATCACGGCACTGCACGTGCGCAAGGTATTTTTGAAACCGATTGTTAAGATAGCCGTATTCAAGCATTTACATTCTTAGTTTTATTCCTATTGATCAGATTATTTCAGGTCTACACCACACCTTCCAATCCAGTTAAAGTTGTATTCAGATCAAGCTCAGTCAGATCAACTGAGATGTTGACATGAAGGCTTTTCAGTCTGATTGAGTCATCACTCTGATTTAGGTGCATGTAAACGTAGCTACTAACAAATAAAAGTGGCTACAATTAAGAAAAATAAGTTTAATATAGTTTAAAACACATGTTCCAAGTTCTTAAAAACTTTATATTCATGTTGGATACATGTGGTTTTGAAACTATAACTTTTAGGTTTGATAGTCCACTTTAGACATTCTAATAACTATAAGTAACTTAATTTGCAATTACATGTTAACTAACTCTCAATCATCACAAAAAAAGTGTTAGGAGATATTAAGCAGGCAGTCCACTAATACTCTAATGACTGGTAGTTGCATTTTACTTAGTTACTTATACTTAGAATGTCTACAATGGACTATCGAAATAAGATGCTACCAACTTTTATATCTCTTTCAATATGTTACATGGTGCAACCATCACATACGTACTGTACACTTTGAATACATTTAAGTGTACACATCTTAATCATTATTTTCAAACAATTTAAAAATGCCTTTGAAAAGTTTTTAATGAATTCTTCTTCTTAAATAAATTCATAAAGATCATTCCTTTTTGGGAAGAGTGGCATCACATGACATTTTACAGACTGAACCAGTTTTGCCTGGTCATAAAATAATATCTGAATTATTGTCTGCCGTAGTCTTAATGATTTAATTTCCCATTTTATGTTTTTTATGCAAGCTTCTAAATGTTGTTCGCACCACATGACTTTAATTTAGAGGACAAATACAAATAGAAGATCATTCCAAACTACTTAAAGGGTCATTTCACCCGTGGAGACATGAATGTGTATTGAAAGTGGGTCATTTATGTAGAAGAAATGTGAAATTATTTTTGAATTTGGAGCTTTCTAGACTGAGAAAAGCCAGAAAATGTATTTTTGGCTTATGTGGATGAAAGACAACAACTCCCAGAATGCACTTGCTTCACTGCCCTACAAGGCCACTCCCAAGCCACGCCTACCGGTTAGACAGCGCAGTTGAAAACAAAAACATCAAGGCAAGGCTAGGCTACGAGTGAGTCTCCGTGACGAGTTTGCCCAAAATGTCCGGGATTTGGCTTTTGCGTTCTACAGTCGCCATTCATCATGTTTACTGTGGCGAGCAGGACTAGGCTGAGGGGCGCGGGAGAACGGCGCGAGGCCGGTGGCGTGATTACTGACGACCGACACCTGTGAGGCACTGTTCTCGTATCTCGCACAGAGGAGCAGGTATTTTCTTAGCAATGGTAAAACACACATCAACCGATCACGCCACCGGCCTCGCGTCTTTCAACCGATCACGCCACCGGCCTCGCGTCTTTCTCCCGCGGCGCTAGCCTCGTCCTGCTCCCTATATTACTGTGATTACTGATGAGCGCGCCTGTGAGATGCACCGGTCTCATGGGCTATCTCTCACGGAGGTGCGGGTATTTTCTTAGCAATGTTAAAACGCAAATCAACCGATCACTTGTTTAGCGTTCATGTAAACATTACATTCAGATTCACCAATCGGGGTGAATTCAGTTAGATTGAAACAAAAGGTGAGCATGTAAACAATGGATGGCGACCGCAGAAAGCAAAAGCTGAATCCCGGACATTTTTGTCGATCTCGACGGCCGGACATGTCCGGGAAATAGAGTATGGTAACCCCTACTACTCAGCTTTCTTCGTCCCTGTTTTCTGCAGGTTTCTGCCGTTGAAATCAAACGCACTCGCACTGATCTGTGATAGGTCTGTTAGCGCATTAGGTCCAACCCCCTATGGGCGGGTTTGAAAGGGTGGATCTAGTGCTTGTAGTCTTAACAGAAATCCCCCCCTCTTACACTTCCTCCTACAATGACGCAAAATGACGATTTTTGCGTCATTGTAGTAGGAGGAAGTGTAAAGAGGTAAATACAGATTTCTCTCGTCTCGGGGGAAAATGAAAAAATGTTGCATGACCATTCAATAGTATGACTGGGTTTCTAACAATGCAAAGCTTAATGCAAATGGATGAAGTGTCCCTTTAATGTTTTCTTTCCAAGAATTTCATTCATATTATTGATGCATTCTTTTCTTCATTATGGTATCAGGAAAGTTGTACCATCCTGACATTTCGGTATTTATTTCCACCGAATAACATATCAAAGTGAATTTACATTAAAAAAAAAAAAAAAAAAAACATAAATATTGTTCATACCTGAAGGTCAATATATCCATGACATCTTCTGGAGTATTGAGAACCACTTTCAGGCTCTGCCCATGGTGCAGATATACAGCTCCATCCAAGCTGGTGAAGGTTTTGAGTTGAGTGACCCACTCTAATCCCACACGACCAAACGCTCCATCCACTCCAGCTCTCACAGAGATGGCAACCAGTGCACTGCGTAAGAGGACAAACAGGAGATGACTTGCCATCATGACTTCAACCTGACAACACACTGCCATTATTAAAACTACATCAGACATACTTTGGTTTGACATAGCCAGCCAGAGAAAAATGCGACCAATTCTTATAGTTAGCGTTGCCTTTAAGTCGGAGGGACAACAGAGTGGACATGTTGATGCTTAGCCTCATGGGTAATCCAGAGAGAGATGGTAAAACCAGTTCCTCTGACAGAACAATTGGCCTTTGACTGATTTTAACCTCTTGACCCTGAGAAAAAGGAAAAAATTCAAACAAGGGTAAGGCTTAATCTTCTTCTTCTTATTATTATTATTGTATATTATATTATATACTTAAATGTAAATTATGAGAAAATTTAAGTATTTTTTGACCTTGGATGTATAAACCTATTGCAGGAGACTCCAAAACAAAATTAGGTACCTTTAAAAGCATCAATGTGAATCTTGTAATTTTATAAAAGCACATACATTTATTCTTCTGTCAAAACTGGAGTGTTTGTATTTTACAGTCCTGGATTTAGATGTTGTGTTATATTATTATGACGACGAAGTTGTAAAATTGGATATAACTTTACACAGGTGAGGTTTGTAAGTGATTTTTTTTCACACTAAAACTAGTGAAAGAGTGACTATTGAACCTCAGAATATTCTTTTAAGTAACACCTTGAGAAAGAATTTCTTACCTTTAACAACTTGACAACAACACCAGCTGTACTAAGTGACAGCTTTCTCTGATATGCTTGGAGGTCATCACAGGTCATAAAGGTGAGGTCATTGCCGAACACCTTCACATTTATCCAACATCGGAAGGTATTGTCTCTTTTCCTCTGCTCTGTGAACTTAAACAGTCAACCCGGTCATGTCTGATGTAGAGCCAAATAACAGACACAAAACCACCATCCGCAAGACTCTCACCTTAGTCTTGATGGAATTTAATGCTGTGGATTGACAGCCATCACCGTCACTGTTTCTATCATTCTGTCCATGCCTCGTGGAGTCTGTTTGAGCCTTAGGTCTGGAGTGATCAGCAGATGCTAGAGGATGCTCCTCAAAGATTGTCTTCAGAATAGGCTCGAGGTTTTCCATTCTTAGGCTAATCTAAACAAGTAAATAAAAAATACTATCATTGAACTTACCATTTGCTACAAAACTACTCAAATATTTGTTTTCTGCTAACATTATCCAGTTCCCTACATGGCCTAGACCAGTGGTTCCCAAACTAGGTGGTGTGACCTCCGGGTGGAAGGGGGTTATTAAAGGGGGCCGTGGCAATGCTAAGGGATAGTGTACAGACAGCAGATTGTTATACAAAATAAACCTCTTCGGGACACTGTATCACGAAATGATCCCTCTTATTATGATTCTTGACACATATTTCATTGCCTCAAAATGACTCGCAGTATCCGCTTGAGCAGTCTGTTATCAATTGTATAGTATTTGTTGTCATGGAATAACAGGCCACTAGATGGCGCGATTAAAGAATCTGCTTTGATGCATCAAGTGTAGACAGCCTCGTCGAGCTGTTGCTTTGTCAACGTTGTCAAAGTGATCCCTATTCACAGGGATCCGCGAAAACAACTAAAAATGCTGTGTTATGTATGCCAGGCCAGTAGTTGGCGATGTCACTTTGTAAAGAAACACTACACGTCTATAGACTGAACATGCAATATGCATGCGCATGACGTCACCATTTTCACAAATTCGCAAATTTACATGGAGACGATAATGGTATCGTTTTGCATCTGACTCTGAGGGGTTGGATGTAGACAAGCAGGCCATTGCTTTGACAGAGCAGCTTCCTCCATCTGGCACATCTGAGTAGCAGATCCAGGTTGTTACTCGAGCAGTGGCCAAGTTAAACATTGATTGACCAAATGAGAAGCAAGCGGTCATTCGTTTCAAGCTTGATGATAGCTTCCTCCCCTCAGCTGGAGTGCAACCTCATTGCCGCCTTCTCCCGTTCTTCCTTGACCTCCACACTGAGGTGTAAAAGGGGGCTTGGAAGAACACATATTCAGCCTGCGTACAAACCCAGGCCACCTCAACATATTCTATGGTGGTCTGGATGTGCAAGCATGGGTATGGGGCGATGCCTAACCCCTCAGCCCACCCCTGCCCATGCCTAGAGTCATTTCATGTGTGAAATCAGTTATTAGATTAGATTATGAAGACAAACTGAAGTGTTCACTGATGAATAACTACACAACAGTACACTAAATAGTAAATAGGGTCAGTTTTGATTTTTTTGTTTTGTGGGAAATACAAACAGATGTCGAACAGATTCACCTCCAGAAGATTGAATGCTCTGCCTAGGATGTGAACTGTCAGATTCGCCATAGCATAACGTGGAAGAAAAGATTCAGGGGAGAAAACCACAGTTCCCTCGATGTTTGCAGCAGCCACTCCTGGAGCAGACATACAACCCAGACATTAACAATTGGCAGCAAATCAAAGTGTTATAAATAGAAAACTATTGGAAACAGCTGGAAAAGTTGCATTATGTTTAGTACCTGTGTCCACTGTGTAGTCCATATGCGAAGAATATTTCCATGGTTCAGCTTCAAAGTCTTTACTTATAATATCATCTGGCAGTGACTCCATCAGGTCTTTCTTCAGAGGGTCTTCTGTTTTCTGGATATTAAAAAGGTGACTCCAAACAAACGACCCAACTGTGGATATATCATAGAGATTGTATGAAAATGGGTCTCATTTTACAGCTGAAGACTGTGGGAAATATGAAAGTTGAAAATATACAACCATTTCCATGCAGAACATACAGTACACACAGAACATACCATTTTACCCCATGTGTGACTTATACTGATGTAGTTAGGGTTAGGGTTAATTTATTTTTATGTCACCACACATTTTTTTTATTTTATTGCACTGACCTTTAACCCCACAACCCTAATTTTGAATCTAACAGGACAGGAACTAAACATGTTTTAAAAAAAGATCCCCCCCAAATATAATGTGTGATTTATTATGAGACACACCAGATGGAGTGATACTACCAGAATTTACTCTTGAATATTTATCTGTAACACTTTACAATAAGGTTCCATTTGTTAACATCAGTTAACTAACATTACTCATTTCATTGTTAGTTAATGTTAACTAATGTGACCTTATGGAAAAGTGTTATCAATTTGTCGATTTATGTTATAATTATTAGAATTTCAAACTTTTTGTGATAGTGTTGATTTAATGCAGTATCTGAGTTACTAATAATACGTTTTTTTTCAATACCTTGACTGGACTTCTCATTGCTTAACGTTTTCTTCACAATTGTGAAAATCTCCTGGTTTGGACAGTGCATGAGCTGCTGATATGCTGCAATTCTGACCTCCACGTTCTCTTGCTGTCTTTGAAATGCCTGAGCAAGGGTTCTCCTCTGATAACATAAAAAAGAACATAACGCAAGGACGTAAGTAATGCCGTAATAGACGTGAAATCAATGTAAACCCATCGCTGTTGTTTGGTGATACTGACGTCATGGTGGCATGGGATTCTCCTGAACGCTCGTATAGCGGCCAGCCGCAGCTCCAGTGGCACAGAATGGTTCTGCACACAGCGGCTCAGTGTGGAGATGAGATCTGATCCAGCCGCACCTGCAGTCTCCACTGCTTTCAACACGTGCAGAAGCTGCACGAGAGATGCAGAACAGATTAAAGGAATATTCCAGATTTTCATGTGAAAAAAAAAATCACTATTTATTTTTCCTGTGTAATGTTATATCCAGTTTGCCAACTCTGTCGCCATGAAATTGAAACTCCATAAACCTGTCACATGTCGTTTCAGTTCTAGGACTCTTCTTTTGACTTTCATTTCTTTCTAGTGTCTCTGTCTTTCTTGTTCCTATATTTTGTTCCTGTTTGCCTTGGTTGCCATGTTTCCTGTGTGTGCTCATTAGTTCCAATAGTTACCCATTGTGTTCACCTGTTCCTTGTTAATGTACTTCTGTAAATGCAGTAAATGTGGCATATTCAGACGACTTTTAAATGGTCCTTTTACATTTACCGGGTTTAAATTCATATTGCCCGTCGTGCACAGTTGCCCTAAAGCCACCGGGGTGTCGGTGGCACCGGAGCTCTGGCCCGTCATCGCTGCTTGCAGCTATACTGTATTTACCCATTGTGTTAACCTGTTCCTTGTTAATGTACTCTTTTACTCCTGTGTATTTATACCCCGTTTAGTTCTGTTCCTTGTCGGTTATTGTCTTACCTATATGTGAAGCTGTTGCAATTCTTTTTCTCACCGTACTGGATTATTGACTTTGTTTTTGGTTGTTTATTAAATGAATGCTGAAACTAGATCCACATGTCCTTGTCCTTTGCCTGCTACCCGTGATAAAACCCTAAAATGACTGTTAAAATTATTTTTTAAACAATTTTAGAGCTTAACTACAACACAAGTCTTAACAGAAGAATTAATGTACAGGGCAATTCCACGCAAAAATGTCACATCCATAACGCCAACACAATACCATGGCATTGTGTTGGTGTTATGGATGTGACAGTTTTCCACGGAATTGCCCTACAGTAAGTGCTTTTTAAATTTAGAAGCTTTACATTTCCTTTAAATCCTTAAAAAATAGGCCCCATTCATTTCCATTGTAAGTTGAAAATATGCAACTTTGATTTTTGCGAAGTTAAAAATCAACATTGTGTTACAAAATGAGGGGTGAGTGGTAATCAACATTCTGCCACAAAAAAAATGCTGCCAGTTGAGTTTAACCTGTATCGAATCCTTTGGTGCTTGTATGATAGCATATCTCTGATATGGTTATTGTCATCTTTCTACTGTACCTCTGTGATCTGAAAAGGATCATCCACTTCACATCCTGCCTCAAGACTCTGCTTCAGAACATGGACGAACTGCTGGACTTCAGAAATCTCATTGCATTGACCCTGTTCCTGTTGACAAAGGCCGTGGACCAGTGAAGACACAACCAGTAGTGCTTTTGGACGGATAAGAGGTATCTCCAGAAGAGCCTGGAGGAGAAAAGTCCAGCAAATCCACTCCGTTTTAGATAGAGCTTTCAGTCTTGTATCATAAATAATTCAAATTAATTCAGTGAATTACTCAAAACCATACACTGAGGTGGCTAATCATGGATGAAGTAGGGCGGGAAGTAAAACTGATAGTATTGAGGAGGGGTAGGACATGTTCCAGGTCAACTTCTTTGTTCAGTATGAGGTCTGTTGTGACAATGATGCAGTCCTCAGTTCCACAGGCTGACAGCATATCTACAAGTGGCTGCCTGCCATGACACCAGAATCAACATTAACATCATAAAATAACATATATAACAAGACATTGTAAAAACATTGTATTTTATTATAAAACAATTATATCAAGCAATAAGAAAGGGGACATGGTGATGGAAAAAAAATGAGATGGGGAAAAACATTTTGTGTTCTCTCCCAAAACATTTGTATTTTCTTGCAAATGTATTGGGTTCCATAGTAAACCTTGCATTCTCTTGCAAAACATTTCCGTTCTCTGGCAAACATTTTATGAGTTTCTCGGCGGAACGCTGTAGCATCTGGACCAATCAGACACACAATTATTCATTATATTTAATATATTAATATTATTACTGTCTTGTATAGTGTATTTTGTATTGTATACTGTTTTATGCATGCTTTATGATAGAACCACTAGTTAATGTAACCTCACCTATGTTTGGTATCAATGAATTTCTATTTTAATTATCTGAATGAGCATTTATGTTATTTTGATATCTATGCAACATATTATTGCAAGAATCTTTAATAGCTTCTCCATCAACACCCAATCCAGTTACATATGCAAAACAGCATGCTCAAAGACAAAGGGTTGTTTAGATTTTTTATGTGTTTGTGATTTAGTTTAGTAAAACTTTTGAGCACATTCATGTGAGTTTGATTCTGGTCATTGCTTGTAAATCAACGATCCTTTAAGGATTCAATCACAGCTAAATGCTAAGAAAGAGTCATTTTTCTGTGGCCATGAAAAATATCCTTCATATTTTTGCGATATTATAATGCTGAGTGTTCGCTGGACGAACAGATTAATTGATAGCAATATTAATACATCTACATCAAGCTACTTCTATTAAGTGATCCAAATATTATTCATATTTCTCTTTTGAGCAAATTTGCAACAATGCAAAAAACTTTTCGAAATTGAAGCAAAAACCATTGAAATAAACATTTTCCTCCCATCTAATTTTTTTTTACAGGCTCCGTGTGTCTATTACTGCTACCAACAGGAAAGTCAAATTTATATATATATATAGAAATAATATATGCATTTATAAAAAGACATTATGTTTATGGCAATTTAGCTCATCAGAATTTATTTTATTTTTAATTCTTTAAAAAATCATTATGTGGTCAGATCACAACAACACTGTATTGTATAAATTAATGATAATAAGATTTTTAGCATAACAAAAAAGTCACAAGCAAAAAAAAGTATACATTTAACTTCAAAACTATATAATAATTGTTGAAGGACCAACCAGTCGTCTCTGCATTTGAAGGAGGCCTCATGCCACAAGTCTCTCAACTGATGGGATGACATTGATCGCAACTGAAGCACCAGACTGAGCAGAAGCTCTGATTGCTAAGAATAGTGAAGAGAGGTGAGAGAAACCTGGCATCATCAATTAAAGAAATGCTTTAATGCTGTGAATCAGTGCCTGACCTCACCTGTTGTTGATCTGCAAGGTAAGCACACAACCTCCTCACGGTGTTGGAAACCTCTTGAACTGATGGTCCACCATGTCTGCCTGAGGTTTGGCCCTCAGCCTCAAACACAATACTGGTCAAGTGGCCGGTGATCTGCCCTGAAATTACAGAGAAGAATGAAGAATAATTAAGAATAATGCGTGAGCTTCTGTTTACCATATTTGATGTGTGCGTTGATGAATGTATATATGAAAAGTTCAGATGCAAAAGCCTCTAAGTGCCATCTGAAATTTTCTTCAAGAATGATCATTTTTATCAAGCTCGGTTATTTAAGTTCAGTAATTTCACTTAAATGGCAATTAATAGGTAATTTTCATTGCCATTTAAGTGAACTTGCTGAACTTAAATATACGAGGTTCATGATCATTCTAGAAGAAAATTTTAGATGGCACTTAGAGGCTTTTGCATCTGAACTCTTCAATGAAGCCCAAATTCATAATATAAAGCGATTGTGTCGTTTCAGAACATTTTGGACTAAACCGCTCAATTCATATGGATTACTTTTACGATCTCTTTATGATCTTTTTGAAGCGTCAAAGTTTCAGTTGCATAGCTGTCAATAGAGAGTTCTCAGATTTAATCAAAAAGATCTTCATTTGTGTTTCGAAGATGAACGAAAGTCTTACGGGTTTGGAACTACATGAGGGCGAGTAATTAATGACAGAATTCTGGGTAAACCTTTAAGGAGATAATCCATTGCACATTGTTATATATTCAAAATGAATAATTTAGATATCTTTTCGAACCAGTTTGACAGATTCACAAGAATCTAATTGATCAAAAGAGTCAGTTAAAGTTATTCTTTCATCAATTAAATGTCGCTATCAACGAACGGTTTGTAGCTTTTTCGTGGTTTGAGAAATTTGGAAAATTTGATCCTCAAAAGGGTAGAGAGAAATGTATCAGAGAAGAAGTATTCATTTTCTTATCAAACTGTAGTAGAAATACGGCATTACTATACACCTCTGAAAAAGAGTAATGTGATCATATTGGATCAAAAGCCATCTTATTCTTACCCAAGTCCACTGGAGTCACTTCAAGGGTTCTGAGTAGAGTTAGGCTTGAAACGGTTTTAGTCTCTGTTGCTTCTAACAGGCCTGGCAGGGGAATCAGTGACACTGTTTCTGTACAGTTGATCTTCTTCAGCATTGTCCCGTCATAGAGCTGGATGCACGTGAGCCCTGCACTCACTGTCTAATCAAACGAAAGGGACACTCAAACTGAAGCCAAATTCTCGTTGGGTCAGTTATGTGAATGTTAAGTGTGGTGTGCAAAAACTGGGGCCCACCATGCCCTCCTTCAGGGGGACAGAGTTCCTCCAAAACTGATTGATTCTGTCACTGAGGCACTGCTGGAGGTTTCGGGTCTTCATCAGTGATGGTCCTCTCTGTTCATAATAACTCATACATGTCCCATACACATCAGTCTGTAGAGAAAACATAATCCAACATCATTAATATTATATTGCTCATACTTATGTGGTCTTGAGAAAAAAATATAGATTTTTAATGATGTTTAAACTCACTAACATTAAAAAAAATATATGATTTTTGAAAGAAGTCTTTTAGGCTCATTGTCAGGTCAGTGAACTACAGTTCACAGCATGCACCTCAGCCTTCAAATATGGCTGCCTCGGACTCCATGGCTGCAAAGCTTATGCCTGTGCAATTTCTGCAATCCTATATGATCATTACAAATAACACTGTGCGACATGGATCTAATAAACTTGGGTACGACATGCATGTAGACTGTACGATGATGACACCTTTTGAATCATAGGCTACGATGCAAGTGAGTACAGCAGAATAAAATGGCATCAGTATGCGCTAGTGGTGAACAAATAGCAATTTGGACTTTGGCAAAAAAAAAGAGAAGGAAGCGAAAGAAGAGATTATGGACGCGGTCATGGCTAGGGAAAAGAGGCCAACTTGGCATGCCAATTTTGCAAATGGAGCTTGAGGTAAGTACAGTAGTTTTAAGTTTCAGCGCCATGACGTGTTTCTCAATACGCATTTCATGTTGCATTTTTATTGGCTAGTCAGTGGACGTAGGTCGTAGCAGCAAACACACTGTGAGATGATCATGCTACATTTCTGACACTGTCAGACAATTATCACATAATCATCTTTGAGCCCATACCCTGTACGACACAAGACCACAGTGTAGGAGCCACAGCCACAGAAATTGCCAAGATTGGTCATCTTTCCACTGGGACATCCCAAAATCACACAATGTGTACTGGGCATAATGCATTCATATAAATGTAAACTTAACTGTGCTACTTTATCTGTATGTGATCTAGAACGAGCAGACATCTGTGAGAAATATAAAGACCCAAAGACAAAAGAACTGATAAAAATAACCGGTTACGTATGAGAAATAGCCTTGTGGGCAGCGCTGTGTGTCATATGCCATAGCACAAGGCAACCCGCATTCGAGTCTCAGCTCGAACATTTCTGACACTGTCAGAAAATCACATGCAGCCCAGCTAACAGGGAACGTTCCCAGAACTTTCACTAACGTTCCTTAAAAGTTGTGTAAATGTTAGCACAAAACGTTACTAAAATAATGTTTTCGGAACGTTCATACAACGTTATTAACGTTCTTGTAACGTTGAGTAAAAAACGTTCTTAGAACAACGTTCTTGGAACGTCTTTATGACGTTATTTCTAATTGATGAACGTTCTCATAACGTTTAATAAAAAACGTTCTTAGAACAAGGTTCTTGGAACGTCTTTTTGACGTTATTTCTGATTGATGAACGTTCTTATAACGTTGATAGAAAACGTTCTTAGAACAAGGTTCTTGGAACATCTTTTTGACGTTATTTCTGATTGATGAACGTTCTCATAACGTTGATAGAAAACGTTCTTAGAACAAGGTTCTTGGAACGTCTTTATGACGTTATCTGTGATGGATGAAAGTTCTCATAACGTTGATATAAAACGTTCTTAGAACAAGGTTCTTGGAACGTCTTTATGACGTTATTTCTGATTGATGAACGTTCTCATAACGTTGATAGAAAACGTTCTTAGAACAAGGTTCTTGGAACGTCTTTATGATGTTATTTCTGATTGATGAACGTTCTCATAACGTTGATAGAAAACGTTCTTAGAACAAGGTTCTTGGAACGTCTTTATGACGTTATTTCTGATTGATGAACGTTCTCATAACGTTGATAGAAAACGTTCTTAGAACAAGGTTCTTGGAACGTCTTTATGACGTTATATCTGATTGATGAACGTTCTCATAACGTTGATAGAAAACGTTCTTAGAACAAGGTTCTTGGAACGTCTTTATGACGTTATTTCTGATTGATGAACGTTCTCATAACGTTGATAGAAAACGTTCTTAGAACAAGGTTCTTGGAACATCTTTATGACGTTATTTCTGATTGATGAACGTTCTCATAGCGTTGATAGAAAACGTTCTTAGAACAAGGTTCTTGGAACGTCTTTATGACGTTATTTTATGATTGATGAAAGTTCTCATAACGTTGATAGAAAACGTTCTTAGAACAACGTTCTTGGAACGTCTTTTTGACGTTATTTGTGATTGATGAAAGTTCTCATAACGTTGATAGAAAACGTTCTTAGAACAAGGTTCTTGGAACGTCTTTATGACGGTATTTCTGATTGATGAAAGTTCTCATAACGTTGATAGTAAACGTTTTTAGAACAACATTCTTGGAACGTCTTTTTGACGTTATTTCTGATTGATGAACGTTCTCATAACGTTGATAGTAAACGTTCCTAGAACAAGGTTCTTGGAACGTCTTTATGACGTTATTTTGTGATTGATGAAAGTTCTCATAACGTTGATAGAAAACGTTCTTAGAACAAGGTTCTTGGAACGTCTTTATGACGGTATTTCTGATTGATGAAAGTTCTCATAACGTTGATAGTAAACGTTTTTAGAACAACATTCTTGGAGCGTCTTTTTGACGTTATTTTGTAATTGATGAAAGTTATCATAACGTTGATAGAAAACTTTCTTAGAACAACGTTCTTGGAACGTCTTTTTGACGTTATTTTGTGATTGATGAAAGTTCTCATAACGTTGATAGAAAACGCTCTTAGAACAAGGTTCTTGGAACATCTTTTTGACGTTATTTCTGATTGATGAACGTTCTCATAACGTTGATAGAAAACATTTTTAGAACAACATTCTTAGAACGTCTTTTTTATGTTATTTTGTGATTGATGAAAGTTCTCATAACGTTGATAGAAAACGTTCTTAGAACAACGTTCTTGGAACATCTTTATAACGTTATTTCTGATTGATGAACGTTCTCATAACGTTGATAGAAAATGTTCTTAGAACAAGGTTCTTGGAACGTCTTTATGGCGTTATTTGTGATTGATGAAAGTTCTCATAACGTTGATAGAAAATGTTCTTAGAACAAGGTTCTTGGAACGTCTTTATGGCGTTATTTGTGATTGATGAAAGTTCTCATAACGTTGATAGAAAACGTTTTTAGAACAACATTCTTGGAACGTCTTTATGACGTTATTTTGTGATTGATGAAAGTTCTCATAACGTTGATAGAAAACGTTCTTAGAACAAAGTTCTTGGAATGTCTTTTTGACGTTATTTTGTGATTGATGAAAGTTCTCATAACGTTGATAGAAAACGTTTTTAGAACAACATTCTTGGAACGTCTTTATGACGTTATTTTGTGATTGATGAAAGTTCTCATAACGTTGATAGAAAACGTTCTTAGAACAAAGTTCTTAGAATGTCTTTTTGACATTATTTTGTGATTGATGAAAGTTCTCATAACGTTGATAGAAAACGTTCTTAGAACAAAGTTCTTGGAACGTCTTTATGACATTATTTGTGATTGATGAAAGTTCTCATAACGTTGATAGAAAACGTCCTTAGAACAACGTTCTTGGAATGTCTTTATGACGTTATTTGTGATTGATGAATGTTCTCATAATGTTGATAGAAAACGTTCTTAGAACAACATTCTCAGAACGTCTTTATAATGTTATTAGTATTTTCTGAATGTTATATTTAGGCTATCATAAAACGTTCTGGGAACATGTTGTTTGCTTCTTAACAGTTTACAATCACTAGATTTGTATAATATGACTATATATATCCATATAAACATTTTAAACATCACAGTAGTTTATAACACCACCCCAATAAACCAGCACTATATAGCCTATTAATAAATTAATATTAACTAGTGCAAAATGCCTGTGCAAAATCAGTTTTTGTGTGTGTTTTTTTAGTAATTGTTGGTTTGGTGTTTGAGTGCTCATTGTTACAATTACACAGCCAAAGTTTAGTGACATTTTTATTTTGTGTACAGTAGAAAGCAAATACTGATCCTGAAATAATGACATAAAATAAATGTGGAAAATTGAACTACACGATGCAGGGAGCAGACTACACAGTGAACTCAGAGAAAATGCTACGCTTGAGTAAAAACAGTTTGTGAATAGGCTACTACAAATGATGCCCGTGAAAGAGATTGTAAACGCATTGAATAGGATATGTTTTGTTGGTTAATAGCATGCTACTATTACTATTAGTAGTGATAATGTTAAGCACCAGAATGAAATATATTCAGAAGTAAACAGCATAGCTGACTTACAGATTCGGTTAACATGCACAAATGAGTAAGCGTGACGATTCAGGGAGCAGGCTACACGGTGAACTCAGAGAAAACGCTACGCTTGAGCAAACAGTGTGATACTACAAATGATGGCAAACTGCCCGTGCAAAATCGTTTTTTTTGTGTGTGTTTTTAATAATTTTTGTTTTGGTGTGTTTGAGTGCTCATTGTTACAATTACACAGCAAAAGTTCAGTGACATTTTTATTTATGCATGGAAGAAAGCACCAAGGAAAAATTAACTACACGATTCAGAGAGCAGGCTACAGTGAACTCAGAGAAAAGCTGTGAATAAAATACAATATTCAGAAGTAAACAGTGTAGCAGTTGCTGACAGAGTGTTTATGCCAGAATGTTTAAACAATTACCTTCTTTTACTAATATAACAATATCTTTTGTATTTCTAATCCAAACAACGTCAAACTTTACACTGCACTCACTTGTGCCTGTAGCAAAAAACCTGTCAAGTTTGAAAATGTTGTTGTTAACAGACAGACTTACAGACACATAGACAGACAGACTGACAGACCTTCCTATAATTTATAGATAGATGTATGGATAGATATGCTATCCACATATGTGAAGCACTGTTAAATATATTGAAATACATTTTGAAAATATATTATTTCAAAAATACATTGAACATACATCTTTTAAATTGTTCCTCATGTTACATCTGTAAATATGTTTACCTGGATATATTTCACAAAATATATTCATGCCTTAGCCTATATCATGTTTAGTTTTTAATAAATAAATGTTTTTGCAATTTTATTTCTACACCACATTAACCATTTATAAAGCTTTTTATAATATTATAGGCTATTACACATTACATTATATTATAGCCTATTATAACCTATGATTTTGTAAACATACACTCATGCTTCATCATTCTGTTACAGTTTGGTGATGACCACTAGCCTATACACTTAAACATGTTAACCTCACATTTCAGGATATTTTAAATGATTACCAAATAATTCCCTCCATCAATTCTTCTTTTATGTAAATTCTGCGTGACTTCTAACGTTACGTCTTTTAATTGGCGCGCGCACTCGAGTTACATTTGAACCAGATTTGAACTGAGTTACCATGGAAACGGGCGGGGAGCTCAACTAACTGACGACAAGCAGGAACTCCGTCTTTCACTGATGCATTCGCTAATTTCAGGTAAGTTTAGTGAGTTTTGTCACCAACATTACACAAATAGTACATACAAATGTTTCTGACACATTATTTCATGTAAATGACACGCTTCCGTTGAATATTTACTTTATAGAAATGGTTTAGTGTCTTTGGGAAGAGTCCGTTAGCATCTCAAATTTTAGGCTAACGTTAACTAACGATAGAGGTGATGTTAGGTTGATTAGACTTTAGCTGTAAGTTTAGGCTTTAGGCTTTTAATCTTATGTGTTGATTTGAGGTTTTGTAAAAGTTTTGCTGGCAATTTTTCAATGTGAATGGATGTAAACTAAAAAGTATTCTGGATGGTTAATTCATAGTTTTCACGTGACGGAATGCCCACCTGGAGGGCAAATTGGGGTTTTATAATGCCATCATGCCTAGTATTAACATGAATGTCACGCAACCGCTTAATTCGAAGGTAAGTCAGTTGAATCACCGTTTTATATTAATGTGCTCTTTTAATTTAAGCATAACCGCACACACACACACACACACATACGTTAACGTTACACACAGATTAATAACCTTGCTTCAAAAAAATGCTACTTTTTTTACAAGTGAATGAACGATTTATTTGTCCAAAGGACAAGTTACAAGACCAGGGTTAATGCCAAGCCCTTGTTTATACATTTTTATAATTTTATTATAAAAGCTTAAGAAAACCTTTCTCAATGCTGCTATTGTCATACAATGAAAGTATTATATTCCTACTTCCATAGTATGGCAAATTAGTACAAATTAGAACAGTTTAGCAGGTACAGAATTTTGATGCACGTTATCTTATTTTCCCCTCAATGATGGAAGTTTTCATTTTCAGGTGTAGCTAATCGTTTACAATGTGTTATTAAACCTTTCCATTGTATAACATTTGTAACCTACATTTTAATCTTGTGTGTTTAATATTTATAGTACTCAAAGCACAGCCTAAATAACTTAAGGGTTAACATTTATGGAGTAGTCACACTGTTGTTATTATTAAATGTTTATGAAATAATAAATCACCATTAGTAACATCAGTCAATCTGTTCACTTTACAGACAGGGCATGAAGAGACTGGACCACAGACTGGATCACATCATGAACAGACTGGACCACAGTGCTAGTTTGGCACCCCCACACTACTTATATTTAAGGGTTAGTTCTCCCAAATATGTATATTCTGTCAGTAATTATACACCGTCATGTTGTTCCAACCCCTTAAAGGGGTGGTTCGGGATTTTTGACATCAGACCTCATTTTTAAGTCAGCCTGGTTGTTATTCATCAGTGGAGACATTTTTTTTTTAAAAATTATCCAGTCCTTATATTTGGATAGTTAGCCGATGCTAGGCTAGCGCGAGTCAATGAGTATATGTTAGCCAGCCATTAAAAACCGTTTTACCCACTCCACAGTGCACCAAACGCAAATCAGTTATAACACTAGACTATCGATGTATATGTCCGTTGAGGGAATAATGTTAGAAATCAAACTTACCTTTCATCACATTGCATTAGTTATAATTTGTTCCCTGTAATCATAAGCCTTGTCTACAGCAGCAGCGGAGTTATATTGATTACCTAGGCAACCGAGTGAGCCGGTCCACACATGATGCAAGAGTACCGGCATATTTACCTGCCGCTGGCACACTGTGTTTACTTTTTGCCGCATTACTAACCGGAGCAAAGTAAAATTCCACAGCTGCTGAGAAACTAGTTCCTTTGGGATCATTGAGATGAAAGGTAATGTTTGATTTCTAACATTATTCTCTCAACGGACATTTTCATCGATAGTCTAGTGTTATAATTTATTTGCGTTTGGTGCACTGTGGAGTGGGTAAAACGTTTTTTTAATGGCTGGCTAACATATACCCTTGACTCGCGCTAGCCTAGCATCGGCTAACTATCCAAATATAAGGACTGGATAATTTTAAAAAAAAAATGTCTCCACTGATGAATAACAACCAGGCTGACTTAAAAATGAGGTCCGATGTCAAAAATCCCGAACCACCCCTTTAAAGGGATAGTTCACTTTGAAATTAAATTTTGCTATGTTTTAGCTTACCTGAAGGGCATCCAAGATGTAGGTGTCTTTTTTCCCGCAGTAGTTTTAATTTTGATATTTTTAGGTCAAACCGTTCTTGTCTGTCAGTGATTTCATGCAGGAATATGGATTCTGTCTCAAAGAGCATGCACAAAGTCCAAATTAAAACAATTCCCCATCGTCCAAATTAATCAATTCCCCATCGTAAGTACACATTGATGGCCTAAGACACGAAACGAGCGGTTTGTGTGAGAAAACGAACAGTATTTATATCGTTTTTACCTCTTATAACACAGCCACGTCCAAATGATCTGAGGGCGCGGGCGCTTCCTGCTGTGTGACGTGTGCGCATAGATGTATATACACTAGATGTCGCCTTGGCTACGGCAGTTCATTGGAACGAATGTCTTTAATGCGACATCTAGTAGGGCTGTGCAATTAATTGAATTTGACGCTTGCCTTGTCCAGTCCAGCGCATTTTGAGAGACGGAGAGAGAGAGAGAAGACGCATCACCGCTGAACACTCACGCGGTTTGTGAAATTGTATCTTGGAGAAAGTTTTAAAATTATTGATTTGATTTTATAATCTGTGTGGATTCATTTAAGATACTCATACAATCTACATGCTAAAGTCAATCAATGTTTGCGGGGGGATTTCCCGCATTATAAGTGGTAGACCTGCGGGAATTATTAAAATACTCATTGAAGTATTATCTGTTACATTATTTATTTTAATAGTTCAAAAAGTACAATCAATGTTCAAATTTAGATTTTTTAAGAATTGTTGAAAGGTGTCTTTGGTAACACTTAACAATAAGGTTCATTAATTAGCATTATAACTAACTTACCTTAAGATAAACTAATAATTAACAATATTTCTATAGCATCTTAGTTAATATTAATTTCACCATTTACTAATACGTTATTAAAATGAAATGTTGTATTTGTTAACATTAGTTATACCATGGTCTGGGTGAATACTCGATTCTGATTGGCTGCAGGGTGTCCATTAAGTAAGGGATAATGTATAGAGAGGTGAATATACATTATATATAATATAATGTATATTATATTATAGTACTCCGCTTCGCGTCGGGGTCCTGTTCAGCCTGTCGGGGTTGTTATTCGCTATAACGACCGCCTCTCTATACATTATCCCGCTTATTACATGGCTACCTACAAAATAAATAAATAATTTGACACGAATTATTGATTTAAAAAGGAGTTTATTGATTTAAAAACGATTGTATTGCTTCCGCCAAAGAAAATAGTCCGTTCCGCGTCCATAGCAACGCGCTGTTTTTCATGGCAACGGTCTGTTATACTTCGCAGCGGTCTGTTATCAAGAAATAACAGACCGCATTCTACATTGGAATTCAGCCAAGCCATGTAATAAAAAGTGATAATGTACACCTAGGAACTGATGACAGTTTTAAATGATGCGCTGGTTCAAACTCACTGATCATCTGCTGCGGTCAGCTCGCTGTGGCAACGTTGCTTGGCAACGCCTGTATACTATTAAATAGTGCGCTCGACTTAATAAATAAAAACCCTCACGATTTTTACTCTAAAACACATTAAACTTTCGTAAGTGACCATGGTATAAGCGGGTTAATGCCCTTCGAGGTGTCCATTATCAGGTATTAATGGACTTCGGCGGAGGTTCACACCTCGCCGTCGTCCATTAAAACCTGATAATGGACACCTCGTCGGGCATTAACCCTTACTTAATGCAGTGTAAACTAACATGAACAAACAATGAACAGCTGTATTTTTATTAACTAGCATTAAAAAAGATTAATAAATACTGTAACAAATGTTTTTCTCATTGTTAGTTCATGTTAGTTAATACTTTAACTAATGTTAACTAATTAACATTATTGTAAAGCGTTACAGTGTCTTTTTAATAAATGCAACACGTTCCCAGTCATGTGAAATAATCGTGTTACATAATCGTGATTTCAATATTGACCAAAATAATCGTGATTATGATTTTTTCCATAATCGAGCAGCCCTAACATCTAGTGTATATACATCTATGCGCACACGTCACACAGCAGGAAGCGCCCGTGCCCTCAGATCACTTCGACGTGGTTGTTTTATAAGAGGTAAAAACGATATAAATACTGTTCGTTTTCTCACAAAAACCGCTCGTTTCATGTCTTAGGCCGTCAATGTGTACTTACGATGGGGAATTGTTTAATTTGGACTCTGTGCATGCTCTTTGAGACAGTGACCATAGACCTGCATTATATGACTGACAGACAAGAACGGTTTGACCTAAAAATATCAAAATTGAAACTACTGTGGAAAAAAAGACACCTATAGGGCCCTATAATTTCCGCGATCACGGAATCGCGGACGGAATCGCGGAATTGGCAAATTAACGCGGAATCTAGTGTCAACGCGGAATTTTACATATTTGGAATAAAATTCTGTTTTTGTGTGGGAGAAAAACGTATGTCTGAGGAAAATCGCATATTACTGAAAGAACAAGCAGAGAGAGAGGCCCGGTCGCGCGCGCGTCTTCAAACTGCCTTGCTCTCTCTCACTCCCTCGCGCTTGTTAATCCAAATCAATTGAGAATTGACACAATGGTAAAAGATCGGAAGAACAAAGTTTCACGTGGAGCATTCGGATATCTTTTTCCTGAATTAGGCTACCGCTGGGTGTGAATTGTGCAAAAAAAAATCTTTTTTACCTTGCCGCCTTCTCTGAAAAGCTTTCCACCCATTCAGCTGACATAAAAAACACTTTCAATAAACTAAACAAAACCTATCCAATGATGAAATGTTTTCTGTGTTGACAAATCTTGTGCGATGTCCTAACTGCCGGGATAATCACACAACGCGTACAAGTCTGCTAATGATACGTCCGATTCGCGAACTAAGTTCGTTGTATAACAAAATCGGTAACACTTTACAATAAGGTTCCATTTATTAAACTCTAGTTAACTAGATCAGTTAACATTAACTATTAATAAACTGCACTTCTACAGCATTTATTAATCTTTATTAATGTTAATTTCACCATTTAGTAGCCTACATTATTTAAATGAAAAGTTGTATTTGTTAACATTAGTTAGCTTAATGCACTGTGTGAAGTAACATTAAAAATACAGGGTTAGGGTTAACTAAGATTAACAAAGATTAATAAATACAGTAACAAATGTATTGCTCGTGGTTCATGTTAGTTAGCCTAATACATTAACTAATGTAAACAAATCAAACCACATTTAACACCTCTTAAAATGAGAATTTTGTTTGTTACCTCAATAAATTTAGGGTCATTCCTATTTTATTTGTGCACATTTTAATCATTAACATTAAAAACACTCTTTTTACGACTAAAATAACAGTAAAGGGTAAAAAAAAACTGAATTCCCAAAAATTAAAACGGAAAAAACGGAATTTGCAAAAATTAAAACGGAAAAAACGGAATTTGGGAAAAAATAAAACGGAATTTGGGAAAAAATAAAACGGATTTTATAGGGCCCTACACCTACATCTTGGATGCCCTTCAGGTAAGCTAAAACACCAAAATTTAATTTCAAAGTGAACTATACCTTTAAAGGAACACTCCACCCATTTGCATTAAGCTTTGCAATGTTAGAAACCCAGTCATACTATTGAATGGTCGTGCAACATTTTCTCATTTTCCCCTGAGACGGGAGAAATCTGTATTTACCTCTTTACACTTCCTCCTACAATGATGCAAAAATCGTCATTTTGCGTCATTGTTGGAGGAAGTGTAAGAGGGGGGGATTTCTGTTAAGACTACAAGCACTAGTTCCCACCCTTTCAAACCCGCCCATAGGGGGTTGGAGCTAATGTGCTAACAGACCTATCACAGATCAGTGCCAGTGCGTTTGATTTCACCGGCAGAAACCTGCATGTCCGGCCGTCGAGATCGTCCAAAATGTCCGGGATTCGGCTTTGCTTTCTACGGTCGCCATTCATTGTTTACATGCACACCTTTTGTTTCAATCTAACTGAATTCATTCCGATTGGTGAATCAGAATGTAGTGTTTACATTAACGCTAAACATGTGATCGGTTGATGTGCGTTTTACCATTGCTAAGAAAATACTCGCTCCTCCGTGAGAGATAGCCCAGAGACCGGTGTGTCTCACAGGCGCCGCTCATCAGTAATCATGCCACCGCTTTTGCGTTCTACAGTCGCCATTCATCATGTTTACTGTGGCGAGCAGGACGAGGCTAGGGCCGCGGGAGAAAGACGCGAGGCCGGTGGCGTGATCGGTTGATGTGCGTTTTACCACTGCTAAGAAAATTCCCGCTCCTCCGTGAGAGATACGAGCCAGTGCCTCACAGGTGTCGGTCATCAATTTTGTCGGTGTCAATTTTCCAGCATTGAACTTGTTTTAGCGCCCGCCAAAGTGATTTTTTGTCCTGCCAAAGTCTTATTTGATCGGTGAGTAATGTAGATGAACGGCTGCGTTTGTGACAGGGCGTATGTTTTAACTAAAAGAACGACCAGAGAGAGAGAGAGAGCCGGTCGCGCGCACGCGCGCACTCTCTGTGTAAACGACTTCACCGTCTCCATAAGCGCTGCCCTTGCTCTCTCTCCCTCCACATATATTTAAAATAAATCGACACGGTGGTAAAATGTCGGAAGACCAAAGTTTCGTGTGGAGCATTCGGAGGTTTTTTTTCCCCTGAATTATACTGCTGGGTGTGAATTGTGCTAAATAAGTTTCCTTATCTTCTCGCGTTCCGGACATTCAGCTGACATAAAACAACACTTTAATTAAATGAAATAAAACTATACAGTGATGAAATGTTTTCTGTGTTGACACAAATCTTGGATGTCCATGTCCTAACTGCTGGGATAATCACACAACGCGCACGACACGTCCAATTCGCGAACTAATGACTCCTTTGAACCGATTCATTTTAATGAACTCAGGAGACGTCTGAATCGGTGTATAACTAATCAGTAACACTTTAGGTTTTATTTATTACATAAATTATATAAAAAGTACAGTTTGCTAACTCAAGCTTAAACTTTAAAATAAATAAAACCACTTTTTTTTAAAGCATTTTAAACATTTTTCCACACAGTGCTATCAAGAATCGATAAGAGAATCGTTAAAGGAGAAGTTCACTTTTAAAATGAAAATTCTGTCATCATGTACTCACCCTCATGTTGTTTCAAACCTGTATGGATTTCTTTCTTCTGCTGAACACAAAGGAAGATATTTGGAAAAATGTCAGTAACCAGACAGATTTTGGGTCCCATTGACTTCCATAGTAGGAAAAAAAATATACTATGGAAGTCAATGGGACCCAAAAACTGTCTGGTTACTGACATTCTTCTAAATATCTTCCTTTCTGTTCAGCAGAAGAAAGAAATTCATACAGGTTTGAAACAACATGAGGGTGAGTACATGATGACAGAATTTTCATTTTAAAAGTGAACTTCTCCTTTAAAGAATTGGATTGATAATCAGAATCGTCAGTGGCATTATTATTGATAAAATCTTATCAAATCCCATCCCTATGTGAATACAGTAAAATTATAATCAAACATTAAAGAACATACATGTTTTTAATAGTTTTTTTTTTAAGAGTTAAAAGATTAAGACATTTTGCTAACATGAGGTCTTATTGTGTCACTGTCAGTCTTGTTACATCAGTGCAAAACTAGGGAATGCAGATTAATTATTATTATTATACATCATTCATCAGCATGCTATGATTAATCCCATTGCATGCATAAAAAAAAAGTTAGTCTGCTAACTACTATTTCCACACAAAGACGCGTGATATAGCCTACCGCTCTGCGCTTTGAGAGGGATGTGGGACACGAGCAGGAAAGAGACCATCGATCTCTTTTCTGATATCTTCAGGTTTTCTACTTGTAAAAGGTATGAGGAAATTATTTTATTTTCCACATGGATAAGACATTTAAGTTATGTTTGCGCGCTGCCAGAGAAAGCCAAACTAAAATCACCCGTCCTTGTGAAACGCGCTTTACAAATGAACTTGACGCGCCTATACCAATATGTCTAATAACAAGCACAAACTGTGTTGAAAAGAATTTGACGTTCATGTAAAAAATGTAGGCTATATCTGTCCTACAGCGGTTTTTCTACTTTAGCCTGCACAGTAAAGAATACGAAAATAATCGACCTAAAAGCGAACAAAGGAAGAAATGTTTATAATCCCCTTTGGAAATGGGTGAGACGCGAGTGAAAGTATGGGAAAAGTAAAAAGAGATTCCATGCAGGGATGAGTCACGATTTTTGAATATTCGATTATGTTCTAATGTCTGTTGTGCTATAATTCTCTAAAATAAAATCTCCATGTTCTGGTGCTGATGCGGTTGACGCGTTCATGTGTGTGACGCTGCCAATAACGCACATAACAGCTGTCACAAACCGTAATGATTATGAACGTGTCAAATACAGCAAGGAGACATTTGAATTGTTTATTAATAAAGTGTTTTTTTTGTGTGTCAGTGTCAGGCTGCAAAGATGAAGTTGACATTGCTCACTTGTCATCTTCGCAGTGAACGCGCCTAGAGAATTGCACACTACGGACTACATAAACATGCTAGTCGGTAGGGCTGGGCGATAAAACGATAACGATATGTATCGCGATAGACACGTAATCAATATCAATAAAAAATGCGTTCGATAAAACGTTCGATAATTTTTTTTTTCCGTCGGAAGAAACCAGCAAAGCAAGTTTGCTTGAACAAAGGCACTCACTCTCTAGTAACTAGATAAAACAGGAAAAGTCAGCTCGCCTGACTTAAAGTCTGACCGTAGTCAGACCAATGTCGTCTGCAGATTATGCAAGACCGTCGCTGTTCTAGCGTGTGCGTTTCTCAGCGCATACATGTGAAGCTCACATGCACTAAAAGCCTGTCTACCAGCGCCTGAATACTAAGTTATCTTTCGAGTCTTATTTTGCTAATACTGTTATATACACACAAGGTTTACATAAACTAGTCGGATATGTCTAAAGTGAAAGCAAACTTGAGAAAATTTAGAGAAAATCTGCTTGTCAAATGCGTGTATAACAGACGCGTCGCGCGCAGCTCTTAAAGAGACAGTAGTAATAGTAAACACGCTGCCGCTTGTCCTTAAAAGGATAGTTCACCCAAAAATAAAAATTATCTCATTATTTACGCACTCTAATGTTGTTCCAAACCTGTATTAATTGCCTTCTAATATTTTCTAATATTAATATTTTGAAGAATGTGGGTATCCAAACAGTAGCTGGTCCCCATTGACTTCCATAGGAGAAAAATATACTATGGAAGTCACTGGGGTACATCAACTGTTGGTCATTCTTCCAAATAACTTTTATTTTCAACAGAAGAAAGAAACTTATTCGAGTTTAAAACAACGTGAGAGAGTAAATTATGAAAATTAGAATTTTTAGGAGAACTATACCTTTAATGTTAATAAAACAACAAAATGTAAAGAGAAAATCACTCACTGCTCTTGACTAATAACTTTATTAATAGCTTTAATAAGTATCAATGTATAATTTATAGAAAATAGAAAGAAATAGATTAATAGAATTTATAGAAAGAAATCGCAATATTATATTTTTGCCATATCGCCCACCCCTTTATAAAGCATTTCTTACGTATTCTTTAATTTTGCACCTTAATGTTAAGAGATAATTGTTAAGTGTTCATTGTGATTTTAGACTTTTGAGTTTTCCATGGTCGTGTTGACATTTCTGCCTTTATAACTGATGGGATTATAATCAGAGGTAGGTTAAGTTTAAAATAAAAAATCTTTAAATGTAATATATTTGTCTCCTGGACTGGTCCTTATTTTAAATATGTTATAAAAAAATTCAATAATTATCGATATCGACCGATATGAAACACTTATATCGTGATACAGTTTTCAGCCATATCGCCCAGCCCTACTAGTCGGTTTATTTTCGTTTTGAATTGTTTTGTTTAAAAGTAGACAATTCAACTTTTTATGTGGAATAACTAATGGAATATTTTTAAATTCACTGATTATCGGGTGAAGATCGCAAACCAGAATTCAAAGCCGACAAAGTTTAAATTTATGGACTCACGCACAACTCTCTCATGAATTCAAACTTTTCCATGGCTGCGATATAACATTTAATTGCTAACCTATTATTTATTTTGTAAACAAAGCTTTGTGTGTCATAATATTAATGTAAAACAGCATTTACATAAAAACATTTTTTTTTTTGGGAAACCACCGCCGGTACTCCTCAGCCACCGCGGTGGCGCTTTACAACCGCGGTGGTGCAGTTGTCAAGTTTACCGGCACAGCCCTATTTCACATTTCTTCTACATAAATGACCCAATTTAAATGCACATTCATCTTTCCAGAGGTGGAGTGTCCCTTTAAAGGATAATTCTGGTATTTAGGCTAGCACTTTGAGTCTCTTTTCTGGTTTGTTTTGGATGAACTAGAGTGGTGGACACAGAAATGTTGACGATGGGTCCTGTCTCGACTTTTAGACTTGTTTAGAATCGCCTTTGACCACTTCAGAGTGTCTGTCTATGGGCATGCACGAACATGTCCTAAAAACAAACCTAATAACTTTCGTTTTCAAAACTGTGCAACTCACCGAGTGGTTAGTGGTGTTCGTTGATAATTAAAAACAAATATATCGGCACAATGTATGATTTCAATCCGTGTTATTTGCTATATATTTACTAATATACTATTTTTTCAGATAGCTCACAACAAAGTATAAACTTCCGCTCGATATTTGAGTCTGAAGCATCTTTTCCGTTCCCGGTAGCGCAGTAATATCAACGAGCAATGAGTCCTCCAACAGAAATCAATGGGATTTTACAAAATGGCAAATAAAACACAACAGAAACTGTATTTCGCTACGCTACTTGTTTTTAATCATCAACGAACACCACTAACCACTCGGTGAGTTGCACAGTTTTGAAAACGAACGTTAAGGGTTGTTTTAATGACATTTTCGTGCATGCCCATAGACAGCCACTCTGAAGCCGTCAAAGGCGATTCTAAACGAGTCAAAAAGTCGAGACAGGACCCATCGTCAACATTTCTGTGTCCACCACTCTAGTTCATCCAAAACAAACCAGAAAAGAGACTCAAAGTGCTAAATACCAGAATTATCCTTCAAGACTTCCGTTCATCTTCAGAACACAAATTAAGATATTTTTGATGAAATATGAGAGCTGGCTCACTCCTCCAAAGGCTTCTAGGCAATTTCATTCTGCCCAGAAAGTTAGTAAAGACATTGTTAAAATAGTCCAAGTGACTGGCTCAACCTTAAGTTCATCAAGCGACGACAATTATTTTTGTGTGCAAAAATAACAACTTTATTCAACTATTCATTTTCTTATGTGTGGGCCTCTGAGTGAGTTCACAAAAGTGAAAACTACATCGAGTCCCATCTGCGTCATCTTCTCAGTTCTCGCTGCTCTCGTGAACTCTAGGGCTGGGACGATACAACTATCTCCCGATTCGATACTATCACGATACTTGGGTGCTGATACTGCTGGTATTACAATATTTTTTTAAGAATTGCGATTCGATATTGCGATTTTTATTTTATTTTTAACACTAGACCATCAGAAAATGTTAAATCACACTTTTACAGACTGTATAGGCTACATGATGTATAAGATGAGTAATATTTACAAAAACAATTCATCACATCTTTCTGACTTATTTCAGAAGCATCATACAGTTAGTACTACATTCTCTTTAATATATGATTCAATAACAAATACATTTTGTAACAGTCACTTGTGTTTATGCGCCCCAGGTGCCTCGCGTTTAACCGCCGGCTGCGCCTCACGTTTTTGGAGTTGAAAAAAAAATCAACTCGAACCGAATGAATAGAGAGGCGGGTCTTCCATTGTAGTGATGAAAGCTACAGTTGTTTTGGACGCCAGAGAGTGCGATGATGGAGGATAAACTTGTGGTGCTCTTGCGGGTTACCAGGAGCTTAACGACTTCACGAATCGTAACTATCACAATGTTAACAGAAAATAAACAAAGTTAATAAAAGTCTGATTTGACATTTACTTGACTGACAGGACAGCTGTTTCTGTGTTCGCCTAGCAACAAAAAACGCAGTTCACTGCTTGTTCTGTGTGATTGGGGCAGTGCTGTGCGCCTCGCGTTTTCGAACCGGAAAAACGTGTTAGGTGATTGGGGCTTTACTCTATCTTGATCGCTATCATAAACATCAGTGTTTATATTTGAAATTTAAACTTTTATCCTAGTACTTCTATGATAATTTGAACTAGCCTATTGCATCACAGAAATAATGATACTATGAGGTTGAAAAGACTGATTGTGAAGCTGTTTCATGACGACTCTCTCCGGGTCAGCACAGCTTAAATGTTGCGATATGATTTTGTCAAGGGTTTAATAGACAGACGAAATGGAAGCAGATTGTGTGGGTGTTTGAATCGAGATCACATTTTTTTAAAGATGAATCGTGCAGCTCTATTGTCTTATCTCTCTCCCAGTATATGAGTAGCGTGATGGCTTATCAATGCATTCAATCTCACGCCGCTTTTACGCATCCACTTGAAAGGGATATTAAGTTACTCGACACTCGAAATTTAACAACACATTTCATCCTTTGTTGGAACGAAGAGACTTACTTCGGTCAACCTCGTCTCTAACTTGAATTTCAATTAATATCGATTCTGTAATAAAGAAATAATCAATTTTAAGAACGTTTAAAAAACAACAACACGATACCTAGGTGAATCGATTTTTTCTCCCAGCACTAGTGAAGTCACTCAGAAGCCAATACGGAAGAAAATGAATAGTTGAATAAAGTCTTTATTTTGTTTTTTTGTGCATAAAAATTATTGTCGTCACTTGATAAACTCGCCAGAATAAAATTGCCTAGAAGCCTATTGAGGAGTGAGCCAGATCTCAGATTTCATCAAAAATATCTTAATTTGTGTTCTGAAGAGTCTTATGGGGTTGGAATAACATGAGGGTGAGTGATTACTGACAGAATTTTTTGGTGAACTAACCCTTAAACACCGTTTTCATTACATTTAAATGCTTATATGAAAATATGAGTTGTTGTTTTTTTAAGCTATAATGTAGTGTTTAAAAATGTATGATAATCATATGAAATGTTCTACTTTTTGATGTGCTGTAAAAGTGTGCACTTATAATTCACATGGTTGTGTTAATAAAAAATAAAGTTGTACAAATTCTGCAGAATTTTTTTTCTAACCTTAAAATAACATTTTAACTTGAAAGAAAGTGGACATTTTAATGTTCTTTGAATGTTGTATTGTTAATAACATTTTGGGGGAAAGAACGTTTCAGGAATGTTATGCTTACCTTAAGATGATGTTCCAGCAACGTTATGCCAATGTTCTGGCAATGTTATACTAGTCTTAAGATAACGTTGCATGAACGTTATGCTAACCTCAAGGTAACGTTGCATGAACATTATGCTAACCTTAAGGTAACGTTCCATGAACGTTATGCTAACCTTAAGATAACATTCCATGAACGTAATGCTAACCTTAAGAATGTTCCAGTAATGTTGTGCTAATGTTCCAGCAACGTTATGCTAACCTTAAGATAATGTTCCAGCAACATTATGCAAACCTTAAGATAACTTTCCATGAACATTATGCTAACCTTAAGATAACGTTCCATGAACGTTATGCTAACCTTAAGATAACATTCCATGAACGTTATGCTAACCTTAAGAATGTTCCAGCAATGTTAGCTAACCTTAAGATAACGTTCCATGAATATTATGCTAACCTTAAGATAACGTTCCATGAACGTTATGCTAACTTTAAGATAACGTTCCATTAACGTTATTCTAACCTTAAGATAACGTTCCATGAACGTTATGCTAACCTTAAGATAACGTTCCATGAACATTATGCTAACCTTAAGATAACATTCCATGAACGTTATGCTAACCTTGAGAATGTTCCAGCAATGTTGTGCTAACGTTCCAGCAACGTTATGCTAACCTTAAGATAACGTTCCAGCAACGTTATGCTAACCTTAAGATAACGTTCCAGCAACGTTATGCTAACCTTAAGATAACGTTCCAGCAACGTTATGCTAACCTTAAGATAACGTTCCAGCAACGTTATGCTAACCTTTAGATAATGTTCCAGCAACGTTATGCTAACCTTAAGATAATGTTCCAGCAACGTTATGCTAACCTTAAGATAACGTTCCAGCAACGTTATGCAAACCTTAAGATAATGTTCCAGCAATGTTGTGCTAACCTTAAGATAACATTCCAGCAACGTTATGCAAACCTTAAGATAATGTTCCAGCAATGTTGTGCTAACGTTCCAGCAACGTTATGCTAACCTTAAGATAACGTTCCAGCAACGTTATGTAAACCTTAAGACAATGTTCCAGCAACGTTATGCTAACATTCCGGCAACGTTATGCTAACCTTAAGATAACGTTCCAGCAACATTATCCTAACGTTCCAGCAATGTTTTTCTAACATTAAAATACCATTCCAGCAACGTTATGCAAACTGGACATTTCAACATTTTAAGAACGTTTCAAGTCAACGTTCCCACAACGTTCTTAGAACATATTTTTGTTAGCTGGGAGGCTGTCTTTGGTCGCTAGACCGTGACAACGGATATCTTTGAGCTCTACGAGGACGCGACTATTTTACTAGTTGAAATCTCGTAATTACGTTAATTACGACATGGAGAGAATGCACCTTGATTTCAGACAGATTTCTAAAGCCAATAATTAATTACTACAATAGTAAATTCTCGCTATATGACATAAAATGTGGGCAAAGTAGGTCAAAAATGTACATTTACACACAAACTGACTATCAACCGCAATTTTCAGACGCCATATTTATTTTTAGCTCAACTGTCATGGAATGGAGCGCACAGGATTGTGGGATATCATAGTCAGCGAAGGATTCATCTATGCTGCCTTCAAAGGCATCTCACGAAGGCATCTCACAATAATTGGATTCAGATGTGCGTTGTTGCCTTCCTACCTCCGTATGCTGCCTGTAACAATTGTTTAATTAAGGTTTATATATATAGTTTCCATGACTTGAGTCAAGATAAATATTTTCATTATTACTGGAGCTGCAAAGTTGCTAAGTTTCAAATAATTATTAAACAGCAAGCACAAACTATGCAAAAGCGGCAGCCCTTCGGCACACTCAGTGTCCGAATTCATTCACATGATCCTTCAGAAATCATTCTAATATGCTGATAACTATATTTGCATTTTTCTCAAATACATTTTCAAAAATGAACATATGTTTGTTGTATAAAAGCTGGCCTGTACGGAACTGCGTACAGAGTGAGTTCCACTTCCTCTCTCACCTCTCTCAGCGTCTCCCTGACTCGCCCCGAGTGAGAGGTCTGGAACATGCTCAGAATGGATCTCTTGATGTTGAGGGTCCACACCTGCTCAGCCTCCTGTGGGCAGAGCTTTGTGACCTTTCCCCCCTCGAGCGAGAACCGCAGGGGGGTCTTCTCCAATGACTCTCTGAGAAATCAAAACACCAGATGGACCTTCAACCTCTCAACACTCGTCCCATCCATGATGAATACAGACTAACTCTAGTGTGTCAAGAATTATAGTCAATGGCATGACCCTCAACCGAAGTACTATGTTATTTGAAATGTTTATATCACTCTGATTAATTCTGACACCTTGAGCCAGATATAAAATAGCAGTGACTATACCATTTTTTTGTAATAATTGGATGCAAACACAGAAAAGGTTTAGTTAGAAGAGCATGAGTGAGAAACTTTGAATTTACCTTGTGTTTTTCAAGCGTAGCACCGAATTGTCTCTTTTCGATGAGCTATGCTTTATTTGTATGTTCCTCAGCTATATATATAAAAATGGAATAGATTAAACATAATATATAAAAGGTATTAGTATGTGAATAACGGCTATTATTTTAACTATTATCTAAGTTTGAATCAAAAGCCCTGTGTCAGTGTCCATTAATAGTCCATAAAAGTTATAGCAATACTCCCTTAACTGTCACCCCCTTTTTTTGTGAATAGACGTGAAAATGCACTATCCAAACTTAAACGGTTGTAATTCAAGAATGCTTTGGAACATAGATCTAAGTTCGGTCTTGTTTTAAAGAAGACACTCAGCAGAGAATTACTTTTTTTTTTTAAATGAAAGTGTGAAAAAGTTGTAGAAGTTTAAATTTACTGTAAATCAAATGTATTTTACTAAATATTCTTTATTTTACATCAAATATATGTTTCACTAAATAATTTTGATAGTTGATATCACAAAAATTGAAGTTTTACCACTGGGTGGTAATTGAATAGCCACTGGGTGTCACCTACATTCCATTGAATGTTTTTCTTTTGATGCGTTCTCCTGTAGCAAATTAATAATTTTTTGGTCCAAATATCACTTCTATCACAAAATATGGAACCTTCAGACTCGGGTATGGAAAGATTACTAAAGGTTTTGATTGTAAAGTTTAAAGTACTGTAATTGTATTGTAATATGAAACCTGACAACGCCCAGTAGGGGAGGAGCCTGCTAAAAGAATTAAAAGTACCGTTACCATGGTAACGCAATGTCCAATTTCAAAACGGTTTTCACAGGATGATTTTTGAGTTCGTAAGCTTTCGATTGATACCTAATTCATGATGATTACTAAAATATGTGATATGAAAAAGGCGATAAAAAAGAGTGCCAAGCATCTCACTAGCTCACTTTACTAGGTGACAGTAAATATATATACATGTATATATATATATTTTTTTTTTTTTTTACCAAATTCATAAGGTATATTTCATTGATTTCTCGGCTTTTACTCAATATTTTTAAGTGTAAATGTAAAAATGTTTCACATAAAAAATAAAAAATAAATGACTACATCATAGTCTAAATTTAGAGTTTGGATGACAAAATTGCATGCATAACATGACTGACATTATATAACATACCTTTAATATCATTTCTGGACATCCTGGCCGGACATCAATGTCAACAACACAGTCCAAAGCTAACTGACTGCTTCCTGATGAAGGACCTTTCCAGGCACTGGTTATCGTTGTACTGTACCTATAGGTGTGCCTTTGCCCTTTCTGCACATCTGTACACACAAGTCATATATGTATGTGTGTGTGTGTGTGTGTGTGTGTGTGTGTGTGTGTGTGTGTGTGTGTGTGTGTGTGTGTGTGTGTTTATTTATACTTTAGGAATAAATTTGTCCCCAGAAGTGAGCTAAATCAGACAAAACCTCCATTTGGTGAAATCCTTACTTGTAAAAATGATAAAGTAAACACTGTTGTTGCAATTTTTTTTTCTTAATGAATAGAAAAAAACACATATTTCTCAACATATTCTCTTACCAGGGCAAGCAGACTTGCAAAGTTGACCTTGGTGCAGTTTGTGGCAGTCAGCTTATAAAAACATAAGCAAGTTAAAATCCATAATTGAATGCAGAATTACTAACACTTACACAAAACTTAGTAGAGAAACAATCGTTTAGGCTACTTGACAATTTTATATTAGTCGAAATATTCAAAGGAGGATATTAAAGAATAGGATATTAAACACTTACCTCTGACGAAGATAAGCAACATAATTAAACAGAGATTTTGGCACGATAGACAAACCGGAGACATAGCCATAAGTGATTGGATTTAAAGTAATGCCACTTATAGGAAGAGACCATTACTAGGAAAGCATAACCACATAAGTGAATGGATAGATGTTGAGTTAAGCCTTTGTAAAAACCCACAGGACATTCAGACACCAATCAGAAGACAGATGCCCACCAGGGGACCATCCAGCTAACAAAATCTCGCAGCATACCGATGGACATCTTGAACTGAGTCCCTGCCTTCTCATAACATGCTCACGGATTTGGCATGGCTTGAGCATTGAGCAAAGTTTTACCTTTGAAACGTTTAATTATCATTTCATTATTTTAATTACAATGTTTGATAAATATATTGTGTTTAAAGGGAGCCGGACAATCTGTAAACACTTAAATACTCTCTGTTACAAAAGTATCATGAAAAAGTGTAAACAAAATGTGTATCATGATTTATGAGTTAAACATCACTTATAGCTTTTTTTTTGTGTACAGTTACAGTATATTCAATTTTACAACCTTGCTGCTATGAAAATTTAATGCTGAAAAGCTTTAAAGCCATAAATATGACTAGTAAGGTTTTAACAGATAAATTAATGTAATTGTTTTTATGAATTGCATCACATTTGTGCTTTAAAATCCTCCAAAGATGTGCCTCATTCACTTCCACTGTAAGTGCCTCACCACAATTTTTACCATATTTTTAAAGAAAATAAGCATGTCTTCTGCCATCTGATTAATAGTTTATACTTTATAGCAAGTAAAAGCCCTTTAGTATAATTGTAAAAACGTCCCCCTTCAGGTCGTGGGTTGTGTGTCTGATTTTTTACTAAAGTGAAAGAATAACTTTTACAGTTGTTCGTTTTTCAAAATAAACACTTAATGGATTACAAAGTAGTTAACATAATTTTGTAATATGAAACCTGACACCGCCCACTAGGGGATTTTCACAGGATGTTTTTGCGTTCGTAAGCTTTCGAATGATACCTAATTCATGATGAGTACTAAAATACGTGATATGAAAAAAGGCGATGAATAAAAAATATGTGATATGAAAAAAGGCGATGAATAAAAAAGAAAAGCAAGCGCACTGCTAGCAGGACGGTGACAGTTAAGGGGTTAAGATCTCTGAATATCACTTAATTGATTGTTTGAGATTGGACACACAACATGCCTAAAAATCTGTTTTTAGTGGATTCACATTACTTATTGTTTAATTAAAGTGGCTTACTCAAATATTTGAGATTCTAAACTTGTGTCTTACTCAGTTTTATTTGTCATGGTACCAAACATAGTTATTCTGATCAACTTAATTTTTTTACCTACATTTCCCAAATTCATGAGGTATATTTCATTGATTTCTCTGCTTTTACTCAATATTTTAAGTGTAAATGTAAAAATGTTTCACATAAAAAAAGGACTCTTAATGGACTGAAGCAACAATACTGTATGTATATATATATATATATATATATATATATATATATATATATATATATATATATATATATATATATATGTTTCCCCCCCAAAATAAAAACTGGAGTGTTGCATTTATATCATCTTACTAAGACATTATTGGGAGATACAGATTCTGTTACAGGGTTAAAGATCTCACTCACCACTTCATATTACTTTTTGGGCATGTAAATACCAGCAACTGCACCATATTGTATATTTTTTGCTCATGGCCTCTGAATAAAATTGAGGTGTTTTTTTTTTTTTCGAGGTGTTACATTAAAAAAAGAAGAAGATTTTTCTGACTATTGTTTCATATGCCAGGCTGTACATTGTTAAATGTCTAAATATAAGTGATAGTAAGAGTAAAGTTTAAATCTAGTCTGTTCACTGAAGACAGTTGAGGAATAGAAAGGCTTGTCCTCAACTTTGGCACCATCTTCTGGGCTAGCTGTGCTGTGAAGCACATTAATAAACTAAAGCTTGAGTGCAAGTGCAAAAGTCATTTTCCTATTTTTTTTTTTTTTTTTTTTTTTTTTGCAGTAAAAATCTTGAAACATTCTTTAAAAAAAAATATTCACAAGAAGCAAATAAATAGTTAGATCAACATGGTGTGTGTGTGGGCCCCAAGCCTTATGAACAACACACACACACACACAAACTATCTACAAAGCCTTTATTTTCACTGACCTACTAACAGTATTCCATTATTCCTTTCAATCCTCCAAAGCGCTACCTATTTTTCCACAACACATTTCACTGTATGAACTGTTGGACAAAAAAGGGAGGAGGCCATCACGCATGATTCACAGCATCTGTTTGGGCTTTCAGGTTGCCCTACTTCATCCATAGTGACTCTCTATATCTCATAATCATGGCTTTTCATGGCTTGTTGCTCGCTGTAATACTCTGACACCAGACTCCAGCTGGTCTTGGGAGGAACGGCTGAAGGCCTGTATTGATGAACGGGGTCTAATCTGCTGGGGTGTTCATTGTGCACTCTGATGACACTAGTTTATGGAAAGAGGGTGTTGTTTAGAAACTGTAGAAACTATTTCAAAAAGCTGAGGACCTATATTTTAGGATTAGAGTGCAACTTCGTGAGAGATGAGTGAGTGTAAACAGGGCATGTCGTGACCAGCCTCCATCTTAGTAAACTGAAGAAGAAAAAAAACAGACCAAAATTTAATTACATGAACTAAATCCTACTCATTTCTCCATTAGAGCTGTCTTGTCTCGAAGATTAGTCTTGAAAATGAAGAGGACGCCACCTTCCACATCTTCATTAAGCCTACGATATGACGTCACCAAATGATAAGAGTTCATTTGAGTAGTTGTTATTACTATTATTAATATGCACTACTCGAAGCAAACTGCACTGTGATTCGAATTTATTTTTTCCTATAATGTCGTTTGACTTATAATTAAATGGTCTCTCTTTGCTCCACGCCCGTAGTGCGCGTCAGTTCACCACGTGATTCGGGTGCGTGTTTCTTTTTGCATGCTGACGACTGGAAGGAAGATTACGAAGCCTACTATGGCAAATGTTAGTGTATGAATATTAATTAAGTCACTCTGAAGTTGCTTAGTAACCTTCCTGGTCCCGCATTATAATTAATATTTATGAGCTCGCCATGATTCGTGTATTCGCCTGCTTAAGCCACGCCTATTTACACACGTCTGCTTTTCATCCAATCCGTTAAGCCTACCGGGCGAACGGCGCGTTACGTAATTAATATTCATTAGCCAAGTCTTCTCCGTAGTAGGACTCCGAAATTCGCTACCGGGGGCGTGGCGTGGGCTTTGCCGGTTTCAGCAGCAGACACAATGAAACGAGGGGCAATGTAGGACACCACGTTGGGGCTTGAAACGCAGACACGTCGGTAGCGTATTATTTTTTACTTCTTTTGGATATTATTTTTTTTTATCGTTCATTTAATTTGTTTTGTTTGTATTCATCATAGATAAATAGCAAAGGTCGCTGCTGCTGATGAGAAAAAGCAACGTGTTGAAAGTCTTTGGAGAAGAACCGCACGGGCTCAGGAAACGAGGCTCTCCATCAGAACTTTTGTTGTGTCGTTAAACCCGGTCGCGATAAAAACAAAAAAAAATGTCGTTCGCCTATTCGGATTATCTGGCCGCTGAATGTCTGGTGTCGATATCCAGCGGTCCCGTCCTCCATCGACCCACCCCGGTGTCTGGTGCGGCTCAGGCCCCTCCTCAGGGCCTTCCTGCCGGGGAGCCAGACGGGTCTAGCGAGGACAGGGAGGTGCGGGAGACGCTCCGGTTAGAGGGGGCCAATATGATGACGGTGGCGGAGATCCTCACCGACCTGCACGGCAAGTTTCGTCCCATGTCGGCCTACTCCGAAAGCAGCAACTCGTCATGCGGAGAGAGCGGCTACACCACGTTGTCTGACTCCACCACCCCGACGCCGACCATGACCCCCTCTGCCACCCCTGTCCCGGGACAGTACAATAACACTCAGCAGTTTTGGGGAGGAGGGGGTGCACCCCGGTCCCCCACCAAGCGTCACCCCTGCACTTTCGACGGGTGTGACAGGGTATATGGCAAATCATCCCACCTGAAAGCGCACATCAGGACCCACACAGGTAAGCTGAAGCACATGGGAGCGGATGGACGCTTACGCCGCAGGCATCATTACCATTAATCATACACGTAATATATTTGTGTGTACACGTAACGTTACTTTGAATATGCGCATTTATACTGTCCTTGTCTTTAACTTGGATCGTATTAAATGTATACAGTTTTATAAACTGCTCATAGTGTATGTATTAGTTTTAAAATTCCCTGCTGGAAGGGTTTAACCATATTATGGGTTGTTTTATTGGAGCTCACGGTTAGAGTAACTTTTAACGGTCGCCGTTTGTTTGTTGACTGTTGTCAGGGGCTCCCTCTGTCAACTCTCACTAACCGCTATGAATAGAGATACTAAACGTGAATTTGTGGATAATAATGTAATTCACTTCTCGTTAGTTGAACAAAAGAGTGAAAAACTCCCAACTGTGGCCTCCGAACAAAGAAAGTTTATGAACAAAGGAAGGAGCGCGTGAGGGAGGACGAGTATAGTAGTAGTATAGTGACGAACCCTGTATTTGCATATGAACAGAGCTCGATTACAGAACGCGCGCGTGCGCGGTTCCCATGTTAATGCACTTTCTGTTATTTGACTAAAGCTAAACGAGGCATTTAAGCCACACCTGGCCTCTCTTCATGATGAGCTGTTCAAAACGGTCTTTACCACTTGCTTTTGTTCATGAATTTAGTTTACTGTTCAGACAAAGTGATAGTTTTTAAACAGAACACAAGTGCAGGACCTTGTATAGTAAGATAAACTAGTAGGCCTACAGTTACTACACTAAGAAAATGCAAGTACAGATAGCTACTACACTAAGAATTCATTAGTACACAGAGTTAGGGTTACTTTAAAAATATTGGACTATTCCGTTACAGTTTTAAATTACTTCATAAAGTATTTAGTAACGTAATCCAAGCACCACAATATGAAAGTAATGTAATCTGATTACTTTTGGATTACCTTAAGGTCACACATGTAAATGAAGTCAAGTGAAAAGTTATATTTAGGAGAATAATTGTGCATGCACCAGTATAACCAGCTGTCAAATAGAGATATCAACTGAATTCGCTGTTAATATAAATCATCCACCCACCACCTACTCGAACCTGTGATAATCTCTGATTTAAATATCTGCACCCAATCGTCACATTACAAATATTCAGTGTTAAGCGTGATGATATGGCAACATATTATTGCACTGAAGTAGGCTGCTTTTAAATGACATTTGGCTATTTAAAGTAAAAGTTCTTCTTTGGCCAAATTGCATTTCCTTAATAGCCTAAACACAGGCTTTACTCCTTCAAACTTAAAATTGTCACTGTTTCCGTCACTGAAAATTCCCGAACACACACACACACACAAGAAATTAAATGCGCTCATCCCAAGCAAAGGCTGGATATAGGCTTAATGAGTTTGTTGTAATATACTGCACTTCACAGCCATTACATATCACATACTCATCACCTGATTCGTCCTGGTTACTATTCATTAAAATAGTTAACTCACACAGTTATTTTCTTTCCTTTTGTTTTTAATTCTCCTTTTTGAAATTTATCTCGGTTCTGTTTATTTCTCTCGGATCTGTTTTCAATGTTCAATTATTCGAGATTTTGATTTTAGGTCATATCGTCCAGCCCTACAATAGCATTATTATCAAAATACAAATTTGTTTAGTCTTAAGTGAAACCATTGTAATCCTGATAGTATTTAAATTTTTTAATAAATGTAACTATAATCTGATTTCTTTTCTTTTTTTTAACGTAACTGTAACAAATTAGTTCCCAGATTTTTGTATCCTGATTACGTTCGCCGTTACATGTATTCCGTTACTCCCGAACCTCTCTTCACGGGACCTGCCACAAAACAGTTATTGTTTTTGACCCATGTTAACCTAGTATTTAACACATAAGTTTATGACGCCAACATTTTAGATACCAGGGAAATTTCACAATGGCAATTTTTATACCACAATAAAAACCTAATATAATGTTTAAACATTATTAGGCTACTCACCAAAATTAGCATTTTGGATTCTCTTTCGTGTCTTATCAATCTTGATTGGTTTAAAATCGCTTGAATTCTTAAACTGACAAAACATAAAAACACATGCAAATGATTAACTTTCGTGATGACCTGATTGGTTCTGTCGACTGTGACCCTGGTACAGTATGCTAATGATAGCTGGTGATCAGTTACAGATTGCAAATATATGATGATGATAACATTTTTAGTTATTAGTAGTGTAATCTATTACATTACACAATTTAGTTAATTATTCTGACTATTTTTAATAGGACAGTCTTGTACCATATTGAATAAAAATTTTACATTTTTTGTTATCCACAACATGAAGGGCATTAAACATTACATTACATCAGGGTTTCCCAGACTGGGGTTTATGAAGGAACTGCAGAGAGGTAGGGAGTTTAATGAAAAGCTAATAATTCATTAAATCATAAACATGTCAGATTAAAATAAGTAAAAACAAATCAACAAATGCTAAAAAGATTAAATACTTTATTTTTGTACCTGCATGTCACTAGATCATTAATAGGAATCAGAGAACCATGAATGTCCGAATGTGTTCTTAAATTATTGACTTAATTATTAAATGTATAAGGTGAAAAGAGGTGTGTCTGACAAAAAAAAAAAAGTTTCTGTTTACCTGCATTACATGTAATTATGAAATGATATGGATTTGTGCATTTTAATGTGATTTAAAGCCAAAACCCCTCCAAAGGCATAGTTATACATGGTTAAATGACTGAGCGATAATTCAAATAATTATTAAAATGCATTCTTTAGGAGTTGATTTGATATGCAGTGTTGAGAAAACATGAAAAATGAAATGATTTCTGTAAATTCAGTGGTTAAAGTGTTGTGTTGCCTCTCCTTTTTCATGTAATGACAGTCACTTGATAAGTGTCTGGTCTTTGTGTGCAATTTCACAAATCTAGAAGACTTTCTGCATGTATTATAATAGAGTGATAGGCTTTTTTAGAAAGTAAATTAAAAAAGTAAAAAAAAAAAAAGAATTAGGGAGAATCAATACATTATGAATAATTTACTAACATTGTGTGAATATGTAATCATGTAATCAATAAAAATGTATTAGATCAGATGGATCAGATCATTTTTTGATCAGCATGAAAAATAAATAATTTGAGATGGGGGGGGGGGTCATGAAGAAAAAATAAGAACAAAAACATTAATTACAAGCATAGATAAATACAATATAACAAAGTTACATATAAAGAAAGGTAGTAGGCCTAAATGTAAAATAACACTACAGTGTTCACTGTATAAATTAAATTTCGATTAATCTTTGTTAAAGCTGATTAATCTTTGATTGACATGAAGGACAGACAGCAGCAGGTATCACAAGCTGCTGCAATATGCATATGTACATTTGCAATAAAAACATTTTGATTAGTTTTTTTATATATCGTGCAGCCTAAAAAAACTAGGATAGTAGCTGTCTGAAGTTCATCAGTTAGTATGCTTTATATCTAGAATAGTAGATAGTGCAGGTGCCAAGCCATTGCTTACTTTATAGTGCACTTGTGTATTTTATACGGCATTAATGTCGTCTAATGAGTTGTGGATCGTCCATGTGCTCTGTCTAGGTGAGAGGCCCTTTCCTTGCACCTGGCCCGACTGCGAAAAGAAGTTCGCCCGTTCCGACGAGCTGGCCCGACACCTGCGCACCCACACAGGCGAGAAACGCTTCCTGTGCCCACTCTGCGACAAGCGCTTCATGCGCAGCGACCACCTCATCAAGCACGCCCGCCGGCACCCCAGCTTCCACCCCTCCATGATCAACCGCAAGGGTTCGGCTCAGGGATCCGCTTCGACCCAGCCCACCGCCGCCTCCTCCTCAGAGTACGCCAGCACTGCCATGTAGACCCCTGCCTTCTGCACTGTGACCACCGTCTCTAAGTCACTGCAGCTTACTCGATCGCCGTGCATGCTGGGATCCTTTTAAGCTCAGTCCTCACTTCCACAGGCCAAAAATGAAGAACTTCACCACGTCTTCCTCCGAACCCCTTCGCCCAACCAGTGACGACCAAAGCGGGCGAAGGAGACACAAACGCTCAAGCACATTCCCAAGTCACGTGATTAAACGATCACATGACCGACAAGTGATGGCGAACGCAGCATTGGTCTTAATTTGCTTGCTTTGGGTGTTCTAGATTCATCTGAAATGCCGTAATGGCCTTTTTTGGGTGCATGCAGACAAAATTGCTACCAGCAGCACAATGTTTTCCGTCGGCCATCGTTGTTGTTTCACTTGTCAGCCATGTTTTTGAAATTTCCTAAAGGATGTGTCACAGTTTAAGGGAAAGTTTACTCGTTCTTTGGTCTTTTTTTACAGTCGTTCCATCTATCGTCGAAAATTCCGCACAACCTTGTTTGTCATGTCTTTTTGTATAGCCAGAACGGCCAACCCTCTCTGGTTTTTGTTGTCCACACATGCTGTACGACGCAATAACCAGGTTCAGTTGCAGAATTATCTCAAAGTATTTGTGTGTCACTCATGAATTAGTCACGCATTCTTAAAACTCCTTGGCTTTGCTAAACCTTGACGTTGTGATGTCAAGTTTTATCCATTCCTTAAACGAATTATATTCTTGACCGCCTTTGAAACCAAACAACGTTATCGATTGAAACCGAAACGGCCAGTGAGTTTCTTCCGGGTAGAAACACTGCCTGCAATGCCGCATTTCCACATAGCTTTCCCTACTGAAAATTGTTATAAGTTATTGTCATCTTAATTTCCTTTTGTTTTCTATTAGTAGTATAAGCAACTGGCAACTGAAATAGTAGGGCTTTTTTTATTGTTAATTTTATTAGACCATGCATTTAATATTATTATTATTATTATTATTTTCCACTTGGAGGAACTCTTTTGTTTGGCCATGTAATGTTGATACATGTAGCAATGTGTTTAATAGTAATGTGGATACGTGTAGATAAATATCTATGCTTGCAGCTTCAATGGTAAAGATGTTATATGAACTACTAGAAGTAATACACCTTATATTAGGGGTGACAGTACACGCTTGAATAGAATAGTGCTGCTTGTGTGCGAATGTGTGCGCGTCACGTTCGTGTGTGTGTGTGTGTGTGTGTGTGTGTGTATTCACGCGGGAGAGCCCGGGAAACGATCTCTCTCCAAAACTGTCCCGCCCGCGGACCTCTTACAACTATCTCAGAGAACAAAAGAAAAAAAACCACATCAGGAAACTCAGAAAGCCTTAATATACTTGTTTTGCACCATTGTTTACTGTCGGATGTTTTCTACAGGTATGCCGTCAGGCGTCGTTCTTCTCGACTAAAGAAATACACATGCAATATTGCACTTTTTTTCTTACTGGTATTGTCAATAATGCTAGTCGTCTGCTAGTGTGATGGGTTTCACTGCATAAATGCTACTGCATAGTGCTCAACTAAACGAACACTGTGGAAGGGGATAAAAACCTGTCACGATAAATCGATACATTTGTCTTGTTGCGCACCTTCGTCTGAGTGCTTAAACCAGTGTGAGGAAAAATGGACTTGATTTTTGTGGACTTTTCACTTTCGTTTGTATTTTGCTTTACATTTTGGAGTGTAATGGATGCAAAAGCTCTGAACTCAGTTGGTCTGGTATCAAAACTACAGCTTTTTTTAAATGGTTCATCATACCGTTCTCCTAATCATGCAATATTCAGAGTGCTTTGAGGTTTACTGCTGGCCAGTAACTTGAAGCAGGATGACAACTGACAACTTAACAAACCAAACCAGAATAGCATTGAAGACTGTGTTTGTTCTGTAGCTAATTAAAGTATGTGTTCGTCACAATGCTTGTATGTTTGGCCGGGTTTTTCTTGTTTTTTTATGTCGTCTTTTAGTAGCAGTTCTCCTGTAGTGAGTCGTCTGGATCTGTCGACCGTTGACGACATCAATGGTTCACTGTGTTGGGGCTGCGGTGGGCTTTGTATGTGATTCTCGACAGACTGAGACCATTGTGATCACGTCTTTGGACTTTCACTCACAATGCCCTCTTTTAGCAGTCCGGATTCAACTTTGCATTTGAGATATCCCTCCCATTATACTCGACACATTCGCAGCTAGTACTCTGGACAGCCATCACAAACCACTGGATCAAATCTGATTTAATTTTTTTTATTTGTGCGTGTTTTGTGGTCTTTAATTTCAGTTACTATCTTTTGTATTTAGTTTGATGTACTGGAAAGTCTTGTTTCTTATGCTTTTGTATTGGTTGATGTACTGTAGATGTCTATAGTATGCAGAACATAGCTTTCTAGATGGTTTAGGGCAGAACCCAGATAGCTTAGCAATCGTATAGCGGGGAAAACACGTATTCTGTAGTTCCTTCGGGAAAAATGCTGCAACTTTTGCTGTGTTAGAGGCATCCGATTTCTGCGTGTCAAACTAAGCTTTTAATCACGACGCTAGATTGAGAATATGTAGATTGCCGACTTTATTTTAAGAACTGCTTTGTTGCTTGGCGTACAATCTAGATCTTGTCCATCAGTTTTGACACACTAAAATGATTATGCACTGATTGGCAGATTGTCTGTAGCGATCACACTAAAAGGATGTCTAATGAGGTCTACTAAGGTCTCAGTCTACAGCCATGTCTCATATCAGTGGACCGATGGGTTTTGTCAATACAAAAACCTCCATGTATCTCCTCAGGTGATAAAAACGTAATGCTGAAAACCTCTGTCCTTCACGAGTAGGACCTAATGTTAAACGTTCTTTTCATTCGCTTTGTTTTGCAATTCTCTGCCATTTTATTTATTACATGCTTTTGTTTTGGTGTGCTTTAAAATATCTTCTTCTTTTTTTTTTTTTTTTTTTTTACAGTACTTACAGTACTTATTTTATGGTATGAGACTTGACTAATTATTTGATTTGATTGATTCATTGTTTGCCTCCAACAAAAACAAACCAACAAAAAATACCCTCCAGTGCTTTTTAAATAATAAATAAATGGATTAAGAATTATTTTGTGTTTTGGTGTTTATTTAAATTTTTTTATATAATGAAAATACTGAGATGTGACTGTGATTGTAATATAGTTTTCTTTAGCTCATCATATGTCCTCAAATACATACTGGACACAAAAATGGTCATGACGTTTTTCAGAGAGATGAGAGACATGAAATATGTGAAATACAGTGTGACAATACTTCATCTAAAACATTTTTCAAATTCTTGCATAACCTAATTGATTGAAATACATTCTTGTTTAAAACAATATTATATAATATATTATATAAATCCTGTCATCAGTATAAAAATTTAAGTTAAAAGTAACAAAATATCATTTTTCTTGGTAAAATTTCTTAGTATTTGGTTTGTTGCGATATTAAACTATAATAACAGCAGCATTCGTGCTGCTTTTTCTACAGCATGTTTGAAGAAATATCCAAAGAATATCGAACCATCTGTACGAAGAGTTCACAAGATCAATGTAACAAAATTGCTTATTTAATTAGTATACTTGAAATAGTGCATAATCTGAAATGCTTAATTTTATGTTAAGTTTTCGTTGTTTAAAATTTTTCAAAATCCTAAAAAAAAGAAAAATTTAAGTTTGGTCTCATGCTTTCTAACCCCACTGTTTATATAACTGTTTGGCAAGAGTTCTTCTACTTTAAGCCTTATTGATGGAGTGTGTAGCTTTTCATTTCATAAACAACCATGTAGGAAGACTCATCATGGCCATATTGCAGGATGACAATGTCAAGATTCATCAGGCTCAAATTGTGAAAGAATGGTTGGAAGGAGCATGAGGAATCATTTTCACACATGAATTGGCATCTGAGTCCAGACCTTAAATTCATTGAAAGTCTTTGGGATGTGCTGGAGGAGACTTTACAGAGTGCTGGACTCTTCCATTGACCAAAAATGTATGCGCCTCTTCAAACATCCCAACATTTATTTCCATCAAGAAGTGCATACATTTTTGGTCAAGATCTTGTATTGACAAAGCAAGAGTCCAGATACTCAGCAAAGTCATGACACACACATTTTGCATAAACCTAAACCTTTTTAGAAGCACATTCATGAAAAAAATCCAGAATTTTACGAGTAATTTTCACTTAACACTTAGTTTATTTTATCACCACTTTCACCTGTATTTTGCATTGAATCTGGTCTTGTTGTACCGGTTCAATATATTTCACAGATTTCATTAGTGTGCTAATAATTGGTACACATGATTGTACGTCTGTGTCAGTATCATTCCCACAATCCAAATTTGACTCTTAATCCACATTATTTATCAAGATGCATGTTTTTTTCTTTGCTGTAATCTGACATTTGACATGTTCCTTAAAGGGATAGTTCACTTTGAAATAAAATTTTGGTATGTTTTAGCTTACCTCAAGGGCATCCAAGATGTAGGTGTCTTTGTTTCCGCAGTAGTTTCAATTTTGATATTTTTAGGTCAAACCGTTCTTGTCTGTCAGTCCTATAATGCAGGTCTATGGTCACGGTCTCAAAGAGCATGCACAGAGTCCAAATTAAAACAATTCCCCATCGTAAGTACACATTGATGGCCTAAGACACGAACAGTATTTATATCGTTTTTACCTCTTATACACAACCACGTCCAAGTGATCTGAGGGCGCGCACGCTTCCTGGTGTGTGACGTGTGCGCGCGTTCTGGCTTAGTCTGCGCAAGCACCGGAAAGTATACAGGAGGTAAAAACGATATAAATACTGTTCGTTTTCTCACACAAACCGCTCGTTTCGTGTCTTAGACCATCAATGTGTACTTACGATGGGGAATTGTTTAATTTGGACTTCTCTGTGTATGCTCTTTGAGGTGGTGACCATAGACCTGCATTATATGACTGACAGACAAGAACGGTTTGACCTAAAAATATCAAAATTGAAACTACTGCGGAAACAAAGACACCTACATCTTGGATGCCCTAGAGGTAAGCTAAAACATACCAAAATTTAATTTCAAAGTGAACTATCCCTTTAAGGATTCTCGGTAACACTTTATTTTACAGTGTCCTTATTACATATGTTACATATACTTACTATAGTAATAACAATAAATTATGCATAGTTACATGCAACTAACCCTAAACCTAATCCTAACCTGAACCCTATACGTACATGTTGTTCATTAATATTACTCAGTACTTAAATGTATAATTACACTGCAACAAGGACACCTTAAAATAAAGTGTAAGCAGATCCTGTAAGAGCTTAATCATAGTTCCTCTCTCGGGCTGCTCTCAGAGACTGGCGTAGGAGTCTTTTCGCCACGACTGCGGTCTCCACGGACGTGATGACGGTCCCAGTCAGTGTTCACCGTCTCATCATTCCAGATGGTGGAGGTCTCTGTGTCGCTGAAATACCCCGACTCCCCAGTGTAGTGTGTGGGAAAGAGCAGCAGGGGTTCTACAGAAAAAGCCTTCAAGTCTCTCGGTTTGAAATGAGACATGTATTCCTCCCTACAGACAGAGGGAACACTACAGTTAGCTCACAGAAAGAAGTTTACATTAAAATAACGCGATCATCAACATTAACCAGCATATAAATCCAAACTGCCTAATGTTAGCAAATGAAATGTCCATCCAGGACGGGCTATAGGACTGTGAAGTTTTGGGGGAGTTGATGGACTTGATCTAGTCCATTTATGTTTTGATCATTGTTCTGAATCTGATCCAGATCAGTCTTTGTCTTTGACAAAAATGTTCAATTGTTGATAAAAAAGAAACTCATGAAGCTAGAATAAAACGTTTGTTGTTTAGTTCAAAAGCAGAGGGTCTGCTCTTTCCTTTGATATATTGCATATTCAGATATTCAGACAACCAAATATTCTGGGCACCATGAAACTGTTGTGAAAATGATCAAAAATGCTGGTGGTGGCTGGCAACTTTTTTCAAAATGGCTGGCGGGGAAAGAGTTAAGAAATGTTAATTACTAACATCTACGACACTTACTTGGGGTGCTTGTTAAACATAACAGGCAGGAACTCATCCACGGGCAGCATCTTGCTAAGAGGCTGGGCTTCCAGAAGCGTCTTTGCCCCCTGCAGTGAAAGGGCATAGCCTAGTGTCCAATAAGAGTAATCCGGGCTCACCAGGTTCTTCACTCCCTCCACCCAGCGCTCTGGATGCTTAATTTGCAATCGTTTACGCCCCACGTAACTTAAAGAGAAGAGGAAAAACGGAACAGACAAAGGAAACACAATTTCTAATTATCAATGTAAATTTTATACATTTATGAAATGTTCATTTGTGGACCTCAAGAAGACCAGTGACAACTTTGTGGAAGCTATGATGATGGATCAGAATAGAGAACTGTGAAGTTATCATAATAAAACCACAACTCACATTAAGTCCCACTGGAGGCCTGATTGTTTCACATCCTTCATGATGGTGTTGAGGCGGCTCTTGAAGTTGGTTTCAAACCTGACATCATCCTCCAGTACGAGCACCTGCTGTTGCTGGAGCTCCACCACCTGAGAGCGACACACAACAAAAAGAAGTCATGCACATAAAGTGACTCACACAGCATCGAAAGTCACTTGTAATTCATACAGTATTACACTCTTGAAAAGAAAAGTTCCAAAATAGTTTTTTTTCAGTGATGCCATAGAAGAACCACTCTGGTTTATCAAAGAACCTTTGACTAGCATTTTATAACCACAAGGACCTTTTTCCACTTTGAGTGTGGAACGGAGGCAAGCTTGTAAGAGCTGTGCATGTAAACCTCACTCCCCTGGTCTCAAGAATCACGCTGGTGACTGAAGCTATAGACTGCGGTCTTTTGTTAGAGCACCTGCCTTTTACCCGACTGGTTACATTTGGTGCCGTGACCCGGTTTAGGGAGGTGAGTGTAACAGGTTATATTTACATCCACACCTTTTGTTTCAATCGTAATGAATTCATTCCAATTGGTGAATCCGAATTGAATCCGAAATAGATTTTTTGACATGCACACACATTGAAAAACATCAAAACGTCAAAAAATCTATTTCGGATTCAATTCGGATTCACCAATTGGAATGAATTCATTACGATTGAAACAAAAGGTGTGGATGTAAATATAGCCTGTTACACTCACCTCCCTAAACCTTGTCTCCTACATGGCTTCTTTTCTTTGTTTTAAAGTGCAGACTTAATATTTATCTATTCCGGGTCCTTATTAGGAGATGACGAGTACATGAACCGTTATGCCGTGCTGCTTATATTTATGAAACAGTAATAACGCCTCTTCCCGCTCCCAAAAGAAAGTGTCCGTGGATGAGAGTATTAAGTGAGGACTGATGGGACATTGTTCTGCTCCACCTCACAGATGATGAGTGGTAGGAGAATTTTAGAATAACACGAGTCATTTATGGCATTTTATTTAACAACTGCAGCTCATTCCGCACGTCATACGGCATTACGCCATTTCTACGTAACTGCACACGGTTTTCAATCCGATCGAGTGTTTACATGTTTTCTCGATCAGATTAGAAAAGGAATAAACCACCCCTTTCAATACTTTTAATACAAAAAAGGCTTTTCAGTCCGAATGAGCTGTCAGTCCGATTACTAATGGATTATTTAAGCCGCTGATTCGAATCCCGCTCAGAGCAGGTCGAGTAGGATCGGTTACATTTGGTGCCGTGACCCAGATGGGAGTGAGCTTTTGGGGGGGGGGGGGGTGAGTGTAACGGAGGCAAGCTAGTAAGAGCTGTGCGTGTAAACCTGACTCAAAAAGGGGTTCTAGCCTTTTGCCTCCCACTGTATGTGGAAAACGCTGGTTCGAATCCCGCTCGAAGCGGGTCGAGTAGGACCAGCTACACATGTTAATGTAGCAGCTTATTGTAGGGCATCATGTTTTGCTGTATACCTTTTTCCAGATGCTGTAATGACTAAGGAAGCAGCCGATTTCACCCTTAGTTAGCACACGATCAGAGTAAGGATCTTTATATCCAGGAAGCATCTCAATTCCTAAAGCCCTTAGCTGAGTTGAATTCAGGGTTCTGGGAGAGAGGAGACACAATAAGTCGTATTTGACTGTGGCATGTTGTGTAGTAGAAAAATACACTTTGCATTGAGAAGCAGAGATGAAGGATAAACAATAGGGTGAACTCTGATATTGTGTGACTGGTGCAAAAGTGTGAGTTATAATATCATACTTGCCATCCACCGCATCGGTGAGGGTGACATCTATGCCCAGCACCTCCAACGAGCGCAGCATACGGTCTCTGCGATCCTCCCGGCGTTTTAGATTGATCAAGTAGACCTAAAAAGGGGAGAAGATAATGCTACTGTAATAGTTCCATTCTGATTCCTATGAGGATTGCATATGGACACAGATTGAAAAGTTTTTTCAATATTCTACATTTAGTATTTCTGTTGTCAGTATCTATACCTGATTGAATGCCATGGTGTCTTTGGGTTTGGAAGCAATCTGCAGGTAATGTGAAGTTTCCATTTTGAAGTCAACTGAGGAAGATAAACTTCAGGTTATTTGTCTTTTAAGTGCAAAGAAACATTTTCAGAAAGAAGCTCATAATTAAACGAATTAGTGATTTATTGGAGCTTGTAGATTGGATAATACATTTTGAATGATTATATAAAGGTGTTTAAATTAATTAAAAGTTTATTAATTTAAAGAATTTTAATTAAAGGTTTGCTTATTCACAGTGTTAGTCAATTAATTTTGTCCCAAAAAACTGTCAAATGTTAGTTTTTAATAATTGTTTTTCCACAACATTTAAACTGTCAATTTAAGTCAAACTTGTTTGTATATTGCTTTTCACAACATGTTGTAGCAGATTACAGGGTGAATTTTTTGCTTCCTTAGTTAAACGGAAAATCATATAAAAAATATTTATATCTGCATGCCTTATAGTTGCATTTAGCAGATTAGAGCTGGTTAATAACATGGTTTACATTTTGAGCATTTGAGATATATAGTATATATCACCTTACATGGGTATAATGCATGTATGTGGATAAAGGTGAACATACTTATATATCCAACTTTAAAGAGCTAGGTGATAATATAGTTATATTTTGCACCGAAATAAATAATCCAGAAGAGATCTGCTATAATTTGTATCTCTGTATTTGATACTGCAGATAAAGTTGGATATAATATATATATTGAACTTTATAGAGAGCTGTACTATAATAGAGTTTACATTTTGTGACACTCACGCACCTGAGATTTGCTATATAGTATATTATATTGCTTTCGGTGAGTATACTGTATGTATGCAGGTGGTAAAGTAGGATGTACTATATCCAACTTTTAAATATATATCACTTGGCAATAAATAATAGTTTTCAGTGTTTAGTTTACATTTTTCAGTGATATAACAATCAAACAGTTGAGATTTGCGCAAAACTCTTATGGTTAGTTCTTGGGGTGTTTAATAAATGATTCAATAAATTATCTTTTTGGATAGGGCATGAAGTTTTGAGCTCTGTAAGTAATACTGTGTTTTATTTTCTTTTTCGTTTTTTGAATTATTTAAACATGCCGATTTCATAATAAAGTCAAGCTAATCTAATGACCGAAGACAACAGGGTCGGAAAGAGCAGAAAGAATGTGTGAGAGATGTCACAGAGGAGTGAAAACTCTCTCTTTCCTGTGAAAACTATACGGAAAAGCATACAGTAAAGTGTCTGTGTAAGCTAGAGGATCAGGAAGGAGTAGTGGTGAATGGATGGCCCACACCTCTGCTTCACAGTTTATTCACTCACAACTATTGTACTAATAGGCTGCTGTATTTAACATCACCTCACTGTACAAAGTCTCTCAGTTTAAAATCTGTTTTTGCCTGAGAAGACTTTTGTCAATTCTTCATATTGTTTTGTGATTTAGTGATACACACTTAGTGCCTCGGTGACAGTGTGGCTGAAGCTCTCCACCTCCTCCTCCAGAGTCTGCTTTGTCTCCAAAGGCAGTGGCAGGTACCCATAATGCTCTTTGTTACATAAGAACATCTGCACACCTGTAAAGATAATAACATCTAAAAAGTCCTATTCATGATATCAATACAGTGATTCAGTGATGCAAACAGAGTTCAAGCTAGTTTTTAGTCCGCTACCCCCACACTGGTTAAACGGTGGGGTTGTGTGACCTTGTTCGATGGAGGCGTGTTAAAGTCAAAATTTCAAATCAAAATGTGCGTTTTTTGGCTTTTAGTATGAATATATTAGCCTTACTTTAAGTGTGCTCCAAAACAATGGCAAAATTCGCATTTAGAAGATATAAGCATTCAAAACTTCTCACTTTCGCCAATATGGATCAATGATTTCGATGACATCTGATCATGATGCACTTTAGCTTCTCATCAAATATTTTGTCCAATCAAATGATTTCTAGAGTCTAAAGTGTCTCGCCCCTTACACTGTAAATAGATGCTGAAGCTGCGGCTGAAATTGGTCACTTGTTCACACATTTATTATTTTCAGGGTGAATGGCACGTAGTGCACCACAGGGGATAGAGAACGATTCAGACAGTGTAAATATGCTTTCCATTGGGGCGAATGAAGTCTGGTTTCACATAGTGTCACGTGATTTGCGAACCGGTCCAGAGACACGACAGCACAGAGCGGATCATATACGAGTTGCTGTAGACCAGAAAACGAATCGGATCTGAATTTTGCACAGAATACTATAAGTGATTTGAAGGAGAAACGGTTAGAGATTAGGAGGAAACTGCGGCTCTACCGAGCTCAACGGCTCGGTGTTTGGTGTTTTTAGCCCCCAACGGCGCCTTCCAGGCAGCGAGGGGATGGTTTAAGGTTGAGGTTAGGGTTAGTTGCCTGGAAGGAGCCATTGGGGGCTAAAAACACCGTCGAGCTGTGTTCTCTTACGAGAGGTTCTCTCGTATTGCGTAGTTACTACGCTACGGGAAAGCCTTTCTTTCTCGAGATACTGAAGCCAAAAATTATCCTTAATTTTTATAATCTTGTCAACGCAGTGCGGCAGCCTGCAGACCTAGGGCAGGCTTACTAGCGTGCCCATTGGCTGCCCTGCGGCAACTGCAGCAGCCTACCGCTGAGCCCTTGGCGTGACGTCACGACCAATGAGCGCGCTTGGCGCGCTTAATGCGTCACAGCCCGCGAAAAGGGGTGTGGCTTAGCGTATAAAAGCGGGGCTCGGAGGCTGCTTCTCTGATTTCTGTCTTTTCAGCGAAGCGCTACGCATCGCTGCTCTCTGAGGAAGCCGCCGTCGAAACAAGCGACCAGCACGCCGAGGATCTCAGCCTGAGGACGCCGGCCGCCTTCGCCGCCTTCAGCTTTCCCTGCCTGCTTCGCTATCCGGCGAATATATCCTTTTACTGCTCTGTGTTGTATGTGTTTGTGTGTTCGCCCCGCGACACACTTTGCATCTAAAAGAGCGCGAGGCGTTGTTGCAAATGCCTCGCTCATCCTGTGGCTCGTGCAGAGCCGCGCTCAGCGACGGAGACCGCCACGTGATCTGCGCTCTCTGCCTGGGTTTCGACCACGCAGCCCGCGCCCTTCACGGGCGGCTGCGAACAGTGTGAGGACTTGCCGATGTCGACCTTGCGGGCTCGACTCGCCATGTTTCACGATCCTCCACCTTCTCCGGCTGCCTCTTCCGGGCCGCGTAAGAAAAAACGCCGCTCTCAAAGGCCTTCCGAGCCGGTGGTTATAGCTGAGTGCTCGCCGGAGCCCCTCCCGCGAGCCTCGCTCTCTCCTTCTCCCCCGCCCTTCACCGACGCGCAGCGGCCGGCCTCTGCCCGCACTGCCGTCGCATCAGGGGGTGAAGCAGACCAGCTGGTTACTCCCCTCTGTCAAGCCGCGCAAACGGCGCCGCTCACAAGGGATGTCAGAACGGACGGTCACGGGCTATAGCTTCCTTTACGTTACAAGGAAGCTACCCCCCCCCCCCGGATGACGCACGCCCTCTCCTCCTCTGTTCGAGCCGCGCAAGGCGCCGCTCACAAGGAATGTCAGAAGTAGACGGTCACGGGCTGGCTTCCTTTACGTTATAAGAAAGCTACCCCGCGCCTCGGTCGCGCGCGTCACTCTCCGGCCACCTCCGTTTCTCACACATTTCTCAGTCCCCTCCTAGCTCAGGCGACTAGAAATATCTATATTGCAGTAAACGAGCCTGTTGTTATACACGCACGCCTGCAAACAAACGATGTCACAGCACATAATGACATCTTCCCGCTCTCTCTCCCTTTGTTCGAGCCGCGCAACTGCGCCGTTCTCAAGGGATATCAGAGCGGACGTCACGAGCACCGGCGAAAGGAGGAAGAGAGAGTGATTTCGTCCCGCTTAGGCCGGACTTCCTCCAATCCTCGCATATTTCTCAGTCCCCTCTAAGTTCAGGCGGCTGGAAATACTAATACTGCAGTAAACGAGCCTGTTTTAATACACGCGCGCCTGCAAACAAACGCTCGGTCATATGCTCGCACTGACTGGAAGCTCATGTGTGCCCCTGTGGCTCAGTGGCAGAACATTAGGCTTCCGCACCAGAGATCCGTGTTCGAATCCGGCTCTGGCAGCAGAAAAACTTTTTTCTGCTTGCTTCTCCGAGTTCGCGGCCAGCTTTCTTACATACAGAAAGCAAACCCGCATCTCACGGGATACATATTTCTCAGTCCCCTCTAAGTTCAGGCGGCTGGAAATACTAATACTGCAGTAAACGGGCCTGTCTTAATACACGCGCGCCTGCAAACAAACGCCGAAACGAAACACGACGCTCGGTCATATGCTCGCACTGACCGGAAGCTCATGTGTGCCCCTGTGGCTCAGTGGCAGAACATTAGGCTTCCGCACCAGAGACCCGTGTTCGAATCCGGCTCTGGCAGCAGAAAAACTTTTTTTTCTGCTTGCTTCTCCGAGCTCGCGGCCAGCTTTCTTACATACAGAAAGCAAACCCGCATCTCACGGGATAAATATTTCTCAGTCCCCTCTAAGTTCAGGCGGCTGGAAATACTAATGCTGCAGTAAACGGGCCTGTTTTAATACACGCGCGCCTGCAAACAAACGCCGAAACACGACGCTCGGTCATATGCTCGCACCAACTGGAAGCTCATGTGTGCCCCTGTGGCTCAGTGGCAGAATATTACGCTTCTGCACTGGAGAACCGTGTTCAAATCCGGCTCTGGCGGCAGAAAAATATTTTTTTCTGCTGGCTTCTCCGAGCTCGCGGCCAGCTTTCTTACATACAGAAAGCGAACCCGCATCTCACAGGATGGTGCATGAGTATTTATGAGCGTCTAAACATATGAGCCATCAAAGCATTTGCTCTATAACGCCGATGGTGTTACAAGTGTAGAAAATGTGCCCACTCCCATGTGCTCACTGCTACACACAAAACACAGTCTCCCCGGTAACGCTCACAGAGCGCACTCTCATAAAGCGGACACATGCCGCTTGAGTACTAAGTGTAGTAAATGTGCCCACAACTCTGTGCTCACACCTAGCTGCTGCCCGCTCTATCACACAGTTACCCCGGGTTGCAGATCCTCTAAAGCTCACAAACATTCCGGCTCTGGCCGAAGGTGTCATAAGTGTAGAAAATGTGCCCACTCCCATGTGCTCACTGCTTCACACAAACATGGTCCCCATGGTAACGCGCATAGAGCGCTCTCTCATAAAGCGGACACAAGCCGCTCGAGTACTAAGTGTAGTAAATGTGCCCACAACTTTGTGCTCACACCTACCCGCTGCTCGCTCTGCCATTCAGTTACCTCGGGTCGCACACCCTCTAAGCTCCCAAACACTGGCCGTGTCATAAGTGTAAACTCTGCGCCCGCTCACGTGCACGCGCACTCACTTTTAGACATTACAATCCCCACGCCGCTTTCGCGCCAGGGGTGTTTGTCAGCAAATCACGCTCCATCCTCTGGGACCGAGCTACCGAACGCTGTACAGCCGGCCAATACTGTTTACCAGCCCCCGTGTTCGAGCACCAGCGGCGCGCACGCCGCTCCATCCTCTCTGATACAGGTTCCCCAATCCCGCGCAGCGCGGCGATCTGAACCCAGAGTCCATTCGACCCCTAGCTATGCATGCGGAAGCATGGGAAGCTATTCAGGGCGCGTCAGAATGGGTGCTGAGTACTATAAAACACGGCTATTCGCTTCAATTCGCTCGTCGCCCTCCGCGCTTTCTAGCACAGACGGATACGAAAGTGAGTTCAGAAGCTGCGCACCTGCTTCAAGCTGAAATAGCGAAGCTGCTGCGCAAAAGGGCTATACAACAGGTTCATCCTTCTCTGAGCGAGTTGAGCTTTTACAGCCGCTACTTCCTCGTACCCAAGAAGGACGGAGCGTTAAGACCTATTTTAGATCTGAGACATCTGAACAAAGCCCTCATGAGACGGCCGTTCAAAATGATCACAACCAGAAAAATCCTCGCGCAGATTCGCCCAGGAGACTGGTTTATCTCTCTCGATCTAAAAGACGCATATTTTCAGATCCAGATAACTCCCCGTCACAGGCCATTCTTGAGATTCGCCTTCAACGGTCGAGTATATCAGTACACAATCCTGCCCTTCGGCCTGTCTTTGGCACCCCGTACATTACGAAATGCATGGACACGGCTCTCGCTCCCCTGAGAAAACAGGGAATGCGAATACTGAATTATCTGGACGATTGGCTTATTCTAGCGCTGTCAGAGACGGAACTTGTGTCTCACAGAACAGGGCTTCTCAGCCATCTGGAGGATCTGGGTCTCTCGGTCACTGGACCAAGAGCTCGCTATCGCCCCGTCAGTCAATTTCCTTCTTGGAATAGAACTGGACTCGGTGGCTATGACGGCCAGACTGTCGGAGCAGCGCGCGTGCCGCATCCGCCTCCTCGCCGCATCCCTCCAAATAGGCAGCCGGGTTCCGCTGAGGACATTCCAGCGTATCCTGGGGCATATTGCCTCAGCTGCAGCAGCGCTCCAGCTGGGCTTACTGCGCATGCGCCCGCTTCAACGCTGGCTGAAAGCGCGCGTGCCCCACCGAGCCTGGGCGGCCGGCGGCTTGTGAGTCAAAGTGAATCAGAGCTGCATTTCAGCCCTCCAGCCCTGGCTGGCAGCCGAATGGTATCACACAGGAGTGACTATGGGAGTGATTTCACACCGGAAAGTTGTCTCGACAGACGCTTCCAACCTAGGTTGGGGAGCGCTCTTCGAAGGCAGACCGGTCTATGGCCGCTGGTCAGACCAGGAGAATCTCCTACACATAAACTGTCTAGAGATGCTCGCGGTCGAGAAAGCGCTCAAACACTTCCTCCCATTCCTCCACGGTCACCATGTTCTAGTCCGCACGGACAATACATCGGTAGTGGCCTATGTGAATCGCCAGGGCGGTGTCAGATCAAAGACGCTCTGCACCCTGGCGGAACGCCTCCTCGTGTGGGCTCAGCACTCTGCGCTCGCTGAGAGCCGCGCATGTGCCTGGCCACCTGAACGAGGGCCCCGACAGACTGTCCAGGGACAACGTTCCCCCTGGGGAGTGGTCTCTACACCCCCAAACAGTCCAGTCACTGTGGCGCCGTTTCGGCAAAGCGAAAGTCGACCTTTTTGCGTCAAAAGACAACGCTCATTGCCCAGAGTTCTTCTCGAAGAACGAGGACGCGCTGGCCCAGACCTGGCCCAGCGGCCCGCTGTATGCTTTTCCCCCGGTCTCTCTGCTGCCTCAGGTCATCAAGAGAATCAGGGAAGCGCGCCACACAGTGCTCCTCTTAGCCCCATACTGGGAGAACCAAGCTTGGTTCCCGGATCTAATACAGCTGGCAGACTCAGCCCCCCGGCCGATACCGGTGAAGAGAGACCTTCTCTCTCAAGCCCGCGGCTCGATATGGCATCCCCATCCAGAGCGCTGTCTCTGCATGCGTGGAGCCTCAACGATTACACGCTGATCTGCCAGACGGGGTCATGAACACGATCATACAATCTAGAGCCCCCTCTACGAGGCGGCTCTACATGTCGAAATGGTCAGTGTTTAACAGATGGTGCACTGCTAAGGGGCTCGATCCACAGACATGTGGGGTATCGCGAGTACTGTGTTTCCTTCAAGAGTTACTGGACGCGGGCAGGTCCCCCTCCACGCTCAAAGTCTATGTCACGGCCATTTCAGCGCTCTCTGTTCAGAGCTGGGCCGCGCATTAGGAAGGAACGAGTTCGTCATCCGCTTCCTTAGAGGAGCCAGGAGGATGAACCCCCCGCGACCCCCCTCGGTTCCTATGTGGGATCTTTCACTGGTCTTGGAGGCCCTGAAAGCGCATCCCTTCGAACCCTTGGAAACTGTGGATATGAAATACCTCACGCTCAAAACCGTTTTTCTGATAGCACTGTCTTCAGTCAAACGAGTGGTGGAACAGCTCTTTGTTTCGTTTGGCGGGCGCACCAAGGGTCTCGCCGCCTCGAAACACAGCCTGTCCAGATGGATAGTGGACGCTATTGCTGCTGCTTATGCGTCTAAAGACCTGCAGTGCCCATTGGGCATTCAAGCTCACTCCACCAGAGGCATGGCCTCGTCGTGGGCGTGGTCCAGCGGGATTCCCATTCATGACATTTGTGCAGCGGCAGGCTGGGCCTCCCCCTCCACATTTGTTAGGTTTTACAACCTGGATGTTCCCGCCTTGCAGGCGAAAGTGTTATCAGTCTAAGTCTCGCGTATGCCAGCCCACTATCTGTGCGCGGGCTACGTTGTGTGATTTAGCTCTACTGGTTGAGCTGCACTATACAGGGAATTGTCAGTTCGGACCGGCCGTGCCGCTCCTAACCCCCTAGTGTGTGCTTATGTACGGCGCTAGCCCTCTGTGGGCCGCCCGGCTCTCTGCTATCACGTTCCCCGGGCTCTCCCTGGGACTCATTCAGTGGATGCTGGGCGCGCACGGCGTTGACAAGGGTGTTCCCGTAGCGTAGTAACTACGCAATACGAGAGAACCTCTCGTAAGAGAACGTTTCGGTTACTAACGTAACCTCTGTTCTCTCTAGAAGAGGGAACGAGTATTGCGTAGCCCGCCGTGCTCGCGCCACGAGCTCATTCGCTTCATGCGACAGAAACCAGAGAAGCAGCCTCCGAGCCCCGCTTTTATACGCTAAGCCACACCCCTTTTCGCGGGCTGTGACGCATTAAGCGCGCCAAGCGCGCTCATTGGTCGTGACGTCACGCCAAGGGCTCAGCGGTAGGCTGCTGCAGTTGCCGCAGGGCAGCCAATGGGCACGCTAGTAAGCCTGCCCTAGGTCTGCAGGCTGCCGCACTGCGTTGACAAGATTATAAAAATTAAGGATAATTTTTGGCTTCAGTATCTCGAGAAAGAAAGGCTTTCCCGTAGCGTAGTAACTACGCAATACTCGTTCCCTCTTCTAGAGAGAACAGAGGTTACGTTAGTAACCGAAACGATATAGGCCTACTAAACGCTATATCTGGTTATCTGGTCTCAATAACGTTCTCAAAACAAAAACATTATTTATACTCTACATTGTTCATAGAATTAGTTTTTGTTTCAAACGTTTTAGTTAGATGTTCATCTAACATTTTTTAAATGGTAATAGATGTTCAGAGAGCAATCAAAAGTAAAAGTCCCATAATGCTTGCAAAATGAAAAACTGGACATTTTGATCAGAAATTTAATGGGAATGTAAGCAAAACATTCTTAGAAATTTTTTTATCTGTGGAATCAGTTAACACCTCATGACATTTCAGAGGAATGAATCAATTGCTGGCAAATTATTTAGTTAAATTGAAATACAAATACAAAAGCAAACATCTAGCATAGGTTGCGACTCAATGGGCTCCTCTTTAATCAGACTTACAGTAAAGTACAGTGGAATGTATTGTCATAATTACAGGTATAATGGATTTGTTACCTGCTTGTCTTGCAGAAAATGCAAAAGCCATGATATCATCCAGGGCCCAAAGATAGTAATGGTGCAGAGGGTAAAAGGCCAGGGCTGCGCTAGCACTGCGCCGCAGGTCTATCAGCATTGTGGAGTGAATCATGGGAACTGGGTGGCAACCGGTACGCTTCCAGTTCCGAATGGGTACATAATGTGGTGTTCGCTTATAATACCCCTGCAGAGACGAAAGAGATGCTCAACATTTTCAAGATTCACAAAAGATTCAGATAATTAATTTTTTTTGGTGAAATACTCAAATACATTATGCAGAAAAAAGGAGAAACAATGAATATTCTTACTATTCTAACTTGCAGTGTATTGTTTTATCAAGTATTCATATTAAATGTTTAGTTCCTGTCCTCACTTTCTACAGTTTACATCGATTCACCAGTAGGTGGCAACAGGGGAGTCATTATTAAATGGATCACGTCGTAGATCGATGATTTATTCAAAAACAAGGACGGTTGATTCTGCTTTCACTTCCTAACTGTTTTCGTTGATGGGGCAAAAATAGACAACGTAACTGGCAACCATGTGTCGAAAATGTAAGTTATTCAATATTAACTTCTTCACTGAACTGTTGTAGGCTTCCCATAGTGACGCTTGCGCACATTTGCGTTACACTTTTCATTGAATAGGTCAGGCTGTGTTAATACAGTGCCTATATTATTTAAATACCAGTAAAGTTTAGTCTATAATATATATTTTTTGGGGATAAATATAACACAATATAGCGTTCAGATTACGTGAAAAGAGTTTTTTTGCATTGCAAATGACAATAAAAATAATAGATAAATACAAAACTATTGATTTATAGAGGTTGATTATGTTGTTATTGTAATATACTGTATGCACAAACATTTAAGTAGATCAAGAGCACTTAGAGACTGGCTGTATTATGACATTCTCAGTGCAAACATCTGTCACAGTGTCTGGTTTGTGTTTTCCTGGTAACCACTAGAGGTCCTCTTTCCCTCACGGTGTCATTTACTTCTTGAACTGCATTTCCCACAATCCCTGTCTGGACTCATCACTGTATCATTGCACTCAGCTGTTCCCCATTATCATTGTTAGTTCTGTGTTATATATACCCTGCCTGTTTAGTATTTGTTACGGAGTCCTTGTTTTATGTCACCAAACTTCCGATGTCTGTATCTGCCTGGTTCTTATTTGTTTCTTGTGTTTTGGATTGCCTTGTTGGATTTTTGACCTTTGCCTGGACTGGTTGTGAGTACGGATTACCCAAATAAATAACTGCACTTGGATCTGTCTTTCCCCGTGTGTGTGTATTGTGACAACATCAAAATGAGTGTGGGTTTCAATTCTCTGATTGATGGAAATGTTTTTGCAAAATCATAGGTAATGTAATTGTTCCACCAAGAATTCCCCTATCAACATGATTATTTAAATTATAATAATAAGTTGATATAATGCAAACAAACAGCATATAGGCTACATTTGATTAACAACATCTGTGCTCACATTAGGTCTGTCTTTAAAGGTTTATGTTATCATTAAAAATCAATTCCCCTATGGAAAAAAGAAATGACAGACAGAACCCAAACGTAAATCCAACATGTACAAATAAATCTACTCTACTTTCCTGCAAAACTATAGACCTGCTATTTTAAAGTTTGTTTTTTTGTTTGTTTGTAACTCAGCTAAGAGGTCACAGCATGACATATCGATCTATTGTGGTCGCGTCTTCACGTAGTATAAAGTTCACCAAATCTGAACTTTAAAATGAGGCGGAATGCTAAATTTCTTTACATTATCTGTGGTGTCATGAACAACTGGCTCAATTAGGCAATCCCTTTCAGAATGATGCATCTCCAAATCCTAAATGTACACGACTTGCTATAATCATGAACGGCCACCCCTAAACTTACCCTTGTGGTTTACGGCAAATTGGGTAAAGTGTTCAACAATCACCCATCGTGGTTTAAAAATAGCATAATGGGGTCCTAATGATACATGACTGACCATAGAAACTGATTGTAGACCACGCTGATCTCCTGGAAGTGGAAGTCATTGTAACGAAAACTTTAGCCTGTACCTGTGAGGTCATACCACACCAAAAGTTTGAATAGAGTGTCCTTGACTCTAGCATTGGAGCGACCAGCGTCCGATTCTCAGCAATCAGATGATTCAGCACTTGTGTGTTTGTCAGCAGGTTATCACTGTCTGCAAACTAGAGGACAAATCATGCAAACAATCATATAAACCTTTCAAAAATCATCATTCGACTCAAATGACACATTCCCTTCCCCATCCACTGAATTTTAATTGGGGGAAAAAAAGCACACTTTTAAGCCTGTAAAGCCTGACATATAAAATAATAGTAAGAAAAATATTTTCTTTATTTTTTATTATTAATTAGGCTATAATTTGAGCATATTTCATACATCAGGCTTTTATGTTTCATATAGTATGAGATAGTGAGAATATGGAGCTTATATTTGAGAAGGGAAATATACACAAACTGAGCAGAAATATGCAATTTGGTGCAGTTACTGATTTTTTATATGGCTAAAGAGTAAGATGAAATTCTGAAAGTACTAACAACAGAAAGCATATTTCTCAATTTCGTCCAATAATATGACTTATATTAAATGCTTAGTTTGGTCACACTTTAGAAAAGGGTCCAATTCTCACTATTTACTAACTATTAGCTACAATTTTTGTCTCAATAAACTCCTAATTACTGCTTATAAATAGTTAGTATGGTAGTTGTTAAGTTTAGGTTTTAGGATTAAGAATGTAGAATATGATCATGCAGAATAAGGCATTAATATGTGCTTCATAAGTACTAATAAACAGCCAATACCCTAGTAATATGCATGCATTCTAATAAACTAGTTAATACTGAAAATTGGATCCTAAACTAAAGTGCTACCCATAGTTTTATGATCAATGCTCTGTAGTTTTTTGTTTGTTTGTTTTAGGGGGCAAAACATATAATGCAGTGCAAAACAATGATGACTGAGATGTAAAAATATGATCATATTTGATACTCAGATTTTATCATAATTTTTCTAAAATTTATGTATGGATTAACAGTTGCTTCGGACAGGTCAGTAAGTGTTCTACTTGAAATATTAATGACTAATAATTACTAATAACTGAAAACTGTTAAAGGGACTACAGCAATAACTGTTTTCTGTTTCTTTTATTTTTTATTTTTTACTTCATCAGAATAGTATGAAACTTGGAAAAGGTCAAAACGTGGTTAACAGGTAATAAATGGATCACAACTATTCTGTACATATAATTCAGTACCATAAAATCTCCTAAAAATACAAATTGTCGAACTAAAACATAGTACTTTCATTTCACTGAACCCCCCCCCCCCCCCCCCCAGTTATTTTTGACCGCCACGCGAGCAGCACCAGAGTGTCAATAGTAGTTAAATATGGTATGATAATAACAGACAGTTGTGACGCACATACAGTGGGGGAAATAGCTATTTGATCCCTTCTGATTTTGTAAGCTCGCCCACTTACAAAGAAATGAAGGGTCTATAATTTCTATAGTAGGTTTATTTTAATGGATAGAGACTGAATATCAACCCAAAAATCTAGAAAAAAAAACACATTAAAAAAGGTTATAAATTGATTTGCATTTCAGTGAGTGAAATAAGTATTTGATCCCCAAGCAAAACATGCCTTAGTACTTGGTGGAGAAACCTTTTTTTGGCATCACAGAGGTTAGAAGTTTCTTGTAGTTGGTCACCAGGTTTGCGCACATCTCAGGAGGGATTTTGGTCCATTCCTCTTTACAGATACTCTCAAAATCCTTAAGGTTTCTTGGCTGTTGCTTTGCAACTCGAAGTTTCAGCTCCCTCCACAGGTTTTCTATAGGATTAAGGTCTGGAGACTTGCTAGGCCACTCCAAGACCTCAATGTGCTTCTTCTTGAGCCACTCCTTTGTTCCCTTGGCGGTATGTTTTGGGTCATTGTCATGCTGGAAGACCCATCTTCAGTGTTCTGGCTGAAGGAAGGAGGTTCTCGTGGAAGATTTGGCGGTACATGGCCCCGTCCATCAGCCCCTCAATACATTGAAGTCGTCCTGTACCCTTAGCAGTGAAACAGCCCAAAAGCATGATGTTTCCACCCCCGTGCTTGACTGTAGGCATGGTGTTCTTGGGGTCAGAGTCAGCATTTCTCTCCCTCCAAACACAGTGAGTTGAGTTGATGTCAATTTTGGTCTCATCTGACCACAGCACTTTCTTCCAAGCCTTCTCTGAATCATTAGATGTTCATTGGTAAACTTCAGACGGGCTTGAACATGTGCCTTCTTGAGCAGGGGGACCTTGTGGGCGCTGCAGGATTTCAGTCCATTGGGGCGTAGTGTGTTACCAATGGTTTGCTTGGTGACTGTGGTCCCAACTGCCTTGATATCATTAACAAGCTCCTCCGTGTAGTTCTGGGCTGATCCCTCGCCTTTCTCATGATCATCATTACCTCATGAGGCCAGATCTCGCATGGAGCTCCAGACCGAGGGCGATTGATTTTTCCTTTAGTATTTCTTCCATTTCCGATTAATCACACCAACAGTTGTCTCATTCTCTCCAAGCTTCTTGCTGATGGTCTTGTAGGCCCATTCCAGCTTTGTGCAGGTCTACAATCTGGTCCCTGACGTTTGACAGCTCTCTGGTCTTGCTCATGATGGTGGAGAGGTTGGAATGGAAGATACAGATTCTGTGGACAGGTTTCCACTGACATTAGGAGTACTTTCTTAAAGTGACAGGACTAATCTGTGTTTAACACGGGCACATAACCAATCTGTGGGAGGCAGAATTCTTGCTTTCACTCGATCAAATGCTAATCAATTTACAATCTTTATATAATGTGTTTTTCTGGATTTTTGGGTCGATACTCTGTCTCAATCCATTAAAATAAACCTACCATAAAAATGTGGGCGAACTTACAAAATCAGCAAGGGATCAAATAATTATTTCCCCCACTCTATAGAGACACTAGAAGCTGAGCTCAGCACAGAAGGAGAGGTCATCTCACCAGAATATAGTCTGCCCACTGTGCCCTGGCTGATGTGAGCGCAGCCTGCCTCAGCTTCATCACATGCGTTACCCGAGACTCCGTCCAGTGCTTGGGGCCCAGCTCATCCACATAACTGTAAATCAATATAATAACTAACCCAATGCTTACACAGACGCATGAGATGCTTCCTCTTTTATAAATATATTACATTTGTACTATTAAAAGTTTTATGCTACTTATGGTAGAGTAGATAGTGAGTTCTAACTTCTAGGAGAATGGTTATGAACATAATGTTTTGTAATATACTCCTTAATCTAAACCGGGCCGTTAATGTAATGTGCATGTGTTTTCACCTCTTCTCCTCCTCCATGGTCTGCAGTTGTACTGAATGATACAAAAGCTCCACTCCAGAGAGCCATTCATGCAGCATTGCAGTGGTGTTGTCAATATTGTGATCGGTAGCGGCCCTGACAAACAGAAAGTCCATGTTAAGACCAGAATTATACCATTTAGCCCATGTTGCAGTTTTTGGTAACACATTATTTTGAGGTGACGTATTTACATGTTACTGCATGCACTTACAATAGTCATGACAGTATGCATAATTACAAGTAACTAACCCAAACCCTAACCATAACTCTATAGTAAATACATGCTGTAATTGAATATTACATTGTAACTATACGTCACCTTAACGTCAACTTGCCATACAAAACTAACGTTCAAAAAGTTTGGGGTCAGTAAGATTTTTTTTAAAGAAATTAATTATTTCAATTCAGCAAAGGCATTGATCATTAAATTGATCAAAAGTAGCCGTAAAGACATTTATTACGTTACAGAACATTTCTATTTCAAATAAATGCCGTTCTTTTTAACTTTCTATTCACTGACGAATCCTGAGGAAAAACTTATCACGGTTTCCGCAAACATATTGAGCAGCATAACTGTTTTCAACATTGATGATGATAAGAAATGTTTCTTGAGCATCAAATCAGCATATAGATTTAAATATGTTTCTGTACAATTGAAGTCATGTCAACATATGTTTTTACATTACTTGAACTCATCAAAATAAGGTAAGCCAATTTAAACTTTATTTTTTAAGTTATACGAGATTCCTCTAATATTTTTATGTCAGTAGGAAATGAAAAGACTTACAAAGTAAAGTAGATTGAACTTAAAAAAATTAAATGAACTTAAATGAAGGATCATGTGAGAGGAGTGACAGGAGCAATTATGCTGAAAATTCAGCTTTGCATCACAGGAATAAATTACATTTAAGAATATGTTTAATTAAAATGATTATTGAGAGACTTCAAAAAGATTTAAAAAATCTTACTGGCTCCTAACTTTTGAATAGTAATGTACTCTTTTGTCCATTATTGTGTGTTGGTTTTATAATAATTATGTAATAAAATATAATATAAACAAGAATAAATTAAATGCTATTATTACTACTAATAATAATACTCTTATGTCTTTATTTGATTGGATTTTTAAATAATAATAATTATTGTTATTTATAAAAAGTTAATAAAATCAAATAAATAAATTATTATTATTATTAATATAAAAATAAATCATACAATAAGAACTAAGACGACATTATTATTGGTCACATTTTTGCTGTTTTTGGAGTGCAAACTGCCTGCTCCTTCATTTCTCCATTTGCTCATCTGCATTCTTTCACTTCACTGTGAGTCTTGTCATATTTACTTTTCAAGCTTTCCAGGATATTTCAGACTAAGGTGTAATTAAAAGCCTAGTGCTCCCTTCAATGTGTGGTCAAATACAAAACCACTGACATGTATTATATATCTGAGTGATAATAGTAACACATTATGGTAACTTTCAGCAATAAGACATTAAACTCATGTAATGAATTAAAGCACTTTCATGTTAACTCACATTTGAATCTGCACAATAGATTCAAATGTGTTTACGTGAAAGTTCTTTAATTCAATAAATCAGTTTAAGGCCATGTGGTGATCTGTTAAGATTTTAAATTTAATAATGAGGGATGATATTAATGCAAGTGTTACCATGATACATCCATTCCTATACCTTAATCTGATATGTCTTCCTATTAAAACACAAATCATTTTTCATAGAAATAAAGTTCACAAATTCTTTGGAAAATAACATTTGAAAAGCATTTGAAACATGAAACAAAAATGAGTTACCATATAGAGATGCGGTCTTTGGGATAATCCAGTCTCTCAATACATCCCAGAAAATAAGAAAGACTGTGTTCAGCGTTTCGGGCCAAAACCGCAATGACTACTTTGGGTTTGAGTAGAGATGTCTCTTGCAGAACAGGCTCCAGGTCAATGAGTGTATGAATAAAGCAGGGCCATGTCTGTAACAGTAACAGTCCAAACAGAAGCTTTCCAGATGCTCTCATGTCCGCCATAGTGTCTGAATGTGCAGAAGCATGCCGTATAGGACACCGGTGAGAGAGGTGAAGACGCACTGACTGGAGAGGTTTGAGTGTGCTCAGTCTATATATGCTAGTGCACTCATTTGAGTGTAAAAGAATAGCATTCACTTAGGTGCAAATTAATGAATAAATAAAGGCACACAGCAATTTCTTTAAAAAAAAAAATTAGGAGTGCACCCTAATCATTTTCATTCCTAGTCATTCCATATATTCAATGAGCATGTGTTATAAGGCAAAAATTCAACCCTACAGCTAAAATGTTATAAAAATCATTAGGATGTTTATATTCAAGGGCTGGATTAACCACATGGCCAATTGGTTAAAAAATAATGCAAATTTCTGTTGGGAAATATATATATATATAGGCTATTTTTAAACTTTTTGTATGAGGTCTTTTTATTCATGTTGTTGTTTTTTATAGTTTAGTGTCTATTATCGATAGTCAAAACTTGATTCCATATAATATGACGGTCACACTTTAGATTAGGGTCCAATTCTCACTATTAACTAGCTTCAACTTTTGCCTCAATAATTAGTAATAGTTAGTTAATCCTGTTATTGGGTAGGATTAAGGGATGTAGAATATAGTCGTGCAGAATAAGGAATTAATATGTGCTTTATAAGCACTAATAAACAGCCAATATCCTAGTAATATGCATGCTAATAAGCAACTATAGTTAATAGTGAGAATTGGACTGCACAATGTGTATTCAAAGTTGCATTTATGAAAACTGGCCAGCAGATGGAGGAAGTGACATGTCTTTAAAGTTATGCTTCTGATTGGAATGTCATACGACATTATTCTTAAAATTTCGTTCATATGTATACTGTCTTAAGTATTCAGATTTTCTTCATGTATGGAAGATATACCGTATGACATGCTTCTTTTGCTAAAATGTGTAGCAAACACATTACACTGTGTGAGATACTGTATCCCAAGATGCAATGCACTGAAACTTCCATTTGCAGTGTGATGAATGATGTCATGTCTGTACAGTTTAATGTGCGGGACATGCAGTATAGGCAGTTATTTAAGGTAATTAGCTTATTTAAAGAGATAGTTCACCCCCCCCCCCCCCCCCCCCCCAAAAAAAAACAAAAACAATTATCACCCTTATGTGGTCACAAACCTGTTTTACTTAATTTCTTGAGCATAACATAATATATTTTGAAAATGTCTCATTTTATCCTTATAATAGAAGCCAAAATCTGTTTGGTTACCAACATTTTTTTAAATATCTTCTTTTGTGTTCCACAATGCAAGTGGTGACCGAATGTAAATTTTTTGGTGAAATATCCATTTAACATATTACATGCACAGATATCTTTAATTTGGTATTTTGTATATGCTTGTGTTGTTGACAGCTTATTACTTTATTTTGCTTCCATTTTCAAGGTAGCAATCCTCCCATTCATTCATCCATCCATCCATCGACAACGAAAATCATTACAATTATTAAAAAAGACCAAGTGGCAAGTATTTTTTAAAAACCCACATGTTTTAAATGTTTTATTTCTTATTGCTCTGTTAACAAAGCATTGCAAAAAAAACATTTTAGATTTCTTAACCCATGACTGAAGAACAGAACTGCGTTAAAGTCATCCCAGTCAGTGTGTTGTAAACTTTCCTTTATTTTGATCTCATCTGTATAACTCAATGCTCTGTATTTAGCCTCTCAATTGTATCAGTGCTTGATCCAGGAATGTGGAAGGATCCGGATCGTGGCTTTGCTGTCACGGGTCATGAGGCGTGTAACCTGATCTAGGGTCAGTCCAGCAATGATTTCTCCATTGACTTCTAGAATCTCATCTCCTACACCCAGAAGTCCAGTGTAGATGTTCTCTGTGGCACTGTCTCCGACCCGTTCCACATATATACCTATAAAACCAGCATAACAGATTTTGGTTAAAGACCTTTAAATGCTTTGAATACTTTCATACACAGGGTTTGGTTGTCATTGAGGCGAATGTGGGGGAACTAACCTGAGTCTGGTCTTCCTTTACCCCTAGAGATGACAAAGCCAAAGGGTCTATTGTTGGCAGGTCTGATAAGCTCTATCAGTATAGTCCCATCAGGAAAGGCCTGCACCAGCCGCCCTAGTGGACCTCGAGAATCCTGTAGTGCCTCCTCTATGCTCTCTTCCTTTTGAAGCTGCCTGAAAATCAGAAATTTGGCATAGCCAAGTAGCCTGGTTAAAACCAGACCATTCTCAGTAGTAACTGAGTTATGGTCTGGCAAAGCTCCATAGACAAATCATTTCTAAAGGGGCGTCACCAACGGACGTCGCTCAAATGCCTCGTCGAGAGCGATCGGCATCGTGTAAAGCTGCGTCCCAATTTGCCTAAGTTACACTACGCCATAAAAGTATGTACTCTTTTTGTGAAGAAAAGGTATTTACTTTTGAATGTGTAGGCAAGCTTTGGGACATACTACTTCGTCATCTTTATCGGACGGATCTGTCGCGTGCATCTTGTCATTTAAACTGCCCTGTCAATCATCGTGTCACAGTTAAAATCTTAAATCTAATTTAATTTCCTACCGTTTCGGAGAGAAATGTAGTAGCACGTTCATCTGCCAGTGGGTCTTTCATGGAGACTGTCCTCATGTGTTTGCAATTTGAATATAATAATGCATTTAAAAGTTGAACGGACGTTGCTCAAATGCCTCTGGGCGCAATTGGATAGACCTAAAACCAATCAGAGCGATCGTTATCTTGTAAAGCCCGCCTCAACGTTTCTGATTGGTGCCGCGATTTCTAGGCCATGGAAATGGGCTTGAATGAGCTCTTTGCCAGACTACTTCTCGAGCAAATCTGAATTTGCCGGAAGTTGTCTGGGTTTTCCCAGGCTAATAGCCAATATGGTTTTACAGCAGAATCAGTTTACATATCTGAGGCATAAAGTATGCATTCAACGTAACCATGAAATCAAAATGTACCATTGTTTTACAGAATATTGCAGTGCTTATTATAAATAAATTATCCATGCACATCATTATTTTTTTTATAAAAATAATGTTGTGACGTATATCCGAGTGAATAAGGGAATGTAAAATGAGAAAAATGTTTGGTGGGACTTGCTTTCTTCCATCGGGAATTGATTGGGTCGTAGGAAGTTTGAAGGCAGAAATCAAGTCCCACCATACATTTTTCTCATTTTACATTCCCTCATTCACTCGGATATACGTCACAATAGGGAAGAAAAGACTATCGCAACTTCCATTTCATGCCGACTTTAATACTAAAAATGTATAGAGACTTTATCACATTTAATATTACACACCTTGGTGCCAAACTACATGGCAGTAGAAGCTCTCCTAATATAGTGGAACGTTCAAACTTCCTCTTCGGGGACTGTAGACTCTGGACAGAAGATGCTTTACGTAACTGAGCCAAAGGAGACTCCTGGTGGCAGAGAGAAACACTGAAGCTTTAAAACACTGTCTTTCTAATGAATAAACATGTAAATAGCAACAACTGACATTTTGATAAACTTGGATTTTACTGACATGTTCAAACCTCTGACATTACATGGGTATTATACATGGGTATCCAAAAATGCAAATTCTGTCATCATTTACTCACCCTCATGTCGATCCAAACCCTTAAGACTCGAACACAAATTAAGATATTTTTGATCAAATCTGAGAGATTTCTGTCCCTCCATAGACAGCTACGCAATTACCACTTTGACGCTTCAAAAAATTCATAAAGAGATCGTAAAACTAATTTATATGAATTGAACGGTTTAGTCCAAATTTTGAAGAGACTCAGTCACTTCATAATGAACAGATTTAATTCAGGCTTTTATTCACATATAAACATTGATCAACACACACATCAGATTTAATAAACCTAAGCTCAAGCTAATTCGCTTGACGTGCGAGAACCAATGAGGTTCATTCTCATGTTACGCAGCATGTTTGAGCTTTAGCAAGAACCAATGAGGTTCATTCTCGTGTTACGCAGCACGTTTGAGCTTCTGCAAGAACCAATGAGGTTCATTCTCGTGTTACGCAGCACGTTTGAGCTTCATCAAGAACCAATGAGGTTCATTCTCGTGTTACGCAGCACGTTTGAGCTTCTGCAAGAACCAATGAGGTTCATTATCTTGCATCAAGCAGGTTTGGTTGAGCTTCTGTTTATGGTTACTGATCAATGTTTATATCTGAATAATATAAAATATCTCTATTCATATAGATTTTTGTTTTACAATCTCTTTATGAACTTTTTGAAGCGCCAAAGTGGAAATTCTCCAGTGTCAATGGAAGGACAGAAATCTCTCAGATTTCATTCAAAAAGATTTGTGTTCAGAGGATGAACAAAAGTCTTATGGGTTTGGAATGACATGAGGGTGATGACAGACTTTTTATTTTTGTGTGAACTAACCATTTAAGTACTTTTATTACAAATTTTGAAATATGTTTTACAATTTAAAATAACTTTTCTACTTTGATATATTTTAAAATACATTTTATTTCTGCAATGGCAAAGCTGGATTTTAAGCATTCTCAAAATTACTGTAATACAATCAGATCAGCATACATCAAATACTTGCATGGTGCATATATATATACTGTATATATATATATATATATATATATATATATATATATATATATATATATATATATATATATATATATATATATATATAATAAATAGCCTATTATGTTATTGTTTTTCACGTAATGACTATTGGGGAAGGAGGGGGTATAGGTTAGGTATTAGGTGACCCAGGTAGGTTTGCTATATTCTTCCTATTAGTATAGTATAGTATAGACCCGACAAATGACAAATCAACATGTTCAGTCTATGAAAACAAGCAACGACCAATGCCAACAAAACCCAGTGAACGTGTCTGTTGCCCATGGCCAGCGCCTGTCAGTGTCAAATAGCCTTTAGTAACCAATTTGCCTCAATTAAATTCAGCAAACATGCATCTTATGTCAACTTGCCTCCATAAATAGAATACATTTGCTTCTAGTTTGTTCTGTTCGGTCCACCAGACTGATCAAAGTGTGTTGTTACATCATTCTGCAGATGTATTAAGGTCAGCAAACCACATGATATGTTTTTCAATTTCATTAAACAAAGCCAGAGATACAGTCCAAATGATCTCTCTATTGTAGGTGAATGAACTCTTTAACAAAGAAGAGAACTCACTGTGTGGAGAGACTGGAGAGAGGGGGTCCTCTTCAGAGGGACCAGGCCTCTGTGTGTAGGGCTAGGGGAGGCAGAACTGTAGCGGGCATTGGGGGAACACAGGTGCTCCATGCTGTTGGACCGGCTGCCCTTTACCAGCTTACCCATACTGTTCAGTCCCATGGCTGAGAAAAAGCGACGGAGGGATAACTTAGGCCTCCCTTCTCGCTCCCCTGTTCTCCTACACAAAGTTGTGGAAGAATTTCACAAGTGCTGTAAATGACTAAGTACAAATTTATCTTGTGAAGTAATGCATTTATCAATAAGGCTTAGAGTGTGTTCACACTTGTTCACAGGTTTGGTTCCATTAAAACGAACTCTGGTGCGTTTGCTCTGTTATTTCGGTTCACTTGAATAAGTGTGAACGCTGCCATGCGGTCCCTGGTGCGCACCAAACAAACGGACTGAGACCTCTGAAAAGATGGGTCCTGGTTTACTTTCAAACAAACTCTGGTGCAGTTCGACTGAAATATGAACCCAACATGGACCATAGACATCTAAACGACATGATGACACAAGATGCAACCCTAAAAAGGACAGAATGCTCAAGGATATCTTTTTTCTCGTCATAGGAGCTACGGTTGCCCATTACAGTTAAGTACAGGCATTGGAACGACATCTCCTTGCAGCAGATATTAGTTTGTGAGTATGACAGAGTAATTCTTGCCACTGTTTTGACTCCGCTACACATTTTATAAGCTCTTCACAAATTCTCAGAAGGTAAAAATACACTGTTAAAAATTTGTAAATGAGTGAAATTACAGTATATTCCAGGTTAATAATTTCATTACTTTCACAGTAGACCTCCACAGTAGGAATTCTCTTGTATCTAACTGCACTCTTGGAAAATTCTTGGAAAATCTACAATAACATTTCTACATTGCATATGTACTATGAAGGTACCCAGCATGCAGTGCAGCATGAATAGATTATGCGGTGGAGTTTCTTGATTCTTTTTTGTTCACTTTTAGCAGTTTGTGTTGTTTGTTTATTTTGTAATGTTCAGAATTGATCTTTTTTATTATTATTATTTGTTGAGTGTCACCATTGTTGTGTTTTGTATGTCGAGTATTGATGTCTGTGCATATGGTGATGGAAGAAAAAAAAAATATTGTGTTGCAAGATGGTTACACCTTTCAAAAATAAATCTTAGCAGCTGCTTTACTATTGTGAAATATCCATCTACAAACAATTATGAATTTGAAATAAGATATTGGTCAATCTTTATGCTGAAATATAATAGTATAGTTTGACTAACTTAAAATCAGCCAATTAGCTTATTTTATATTCTACCTTGTCATTGTTTTAACAAATTTTTACATTTGTCACACTTCTGACTTGGCTAGATCAGAAATTTAAATATAAATATTAGGGCTGTCAAAAGATTAATCGCGATTAATCGCATCCAAAATAAAAGTTTGTGTTTACATAATATATGTGTGTGTACTGTGTATAATTATTTTGTATATAAATACACACACATGCATGTATATATTTAAGAAATATTTGCATACATATACTGTATATATATTTATATAGTTTATATTATATATAAATATAATTTTTTTATATATAAATAACATATTTTTCTTAAATATATACATGCATGTGTGTGTATTTATATATACAAATTTAATTATACACAGTACACACACACATATATTATTAAAAACAAACTTTTATTTTGGATGCGATTAATCGCGATTAATCTTTTGACAGCCCTAATAAATATACAAAGTCCAAGATTCCAAGCAAATGGAACACTAATCACCATTATGGCGACTTCAAAACAATTACTGTACTAAACAATATAATTTCTTACAGTGGCATGGTTAAAGACACCTTAAAAATGTGAGTTCACAGTAAAACAAGAGCAGTTAATAACTGTGATGTCAGCATCATTTTGCTGTTGATTAACAGTAATTCAGAAGAAAATGACCCAGTATGCATTAATTTCACTGTAAATTTCTGACTACAGTAATTTATTGTAAAATAATACTCTTTAATCCTGTAAATTTCTTACTTTTTTTTTTTTTTACAGTGTACCATCAATCCAACAAATACACAGCATTGTTTTGGATGTTTGTTTTTGCCTGAGTGTGTCACAACTAGACAGCTGATTGTGAGCCATTCATTTGCCGCTCTGATTGCATTCACTGTGCACGATTATACTGCATGCTCATTCTAGCTCATAAGGTAAATCATAACCACTGTCATCCCATAAATATGTTTCGTTGACCTGATGTCATCATTGGCTAAAACACATGTGCCAGTAACTTTATTTTACTAAATTATGTGATTCAAGTTCCGAACCGAACTCAGACCACCTCCTTCTCCCACTCCCACATGACAGCTTTCACATCAAGTTTTCATTCAAACTGTTCCCTGTTTCTAACTAAACTGCAAGTGTGAAAGACCTCTTGGTCAGGGAAAAAAACTTTTTGTTTAACTTCACTGTTTAATTCATGTCTGCTAGGGTTGCTGGCTGCGACAAATGCGAATGTATCTACAGAGTGAGCAACAAAATGCAATACTACTGCCAATACTTTTAATGTTTCACCTCACATCAGAGGAATGAACCGACTTTTGCAGTGTAGACAGTGGATACTTCATTGATTATAATGGAAGCGATTTAGTAAGGTTGCATTGCGGGTGTGATCACACCACATATTGGGCTACCAGTTATATTCAACTCATCCATTTATAATGTAACCTTAAGGAAACTCCTTCAGATGAGTTTGACCTCTTTATGAACCTTTGTGCACTTGATGCTTTGTGTACTATGATGCAAATGTAAACATAAATCTGCAATTATCTATGGCACATAGATAATATTACACATTGTCAGGTAAGGGATCTCTTATAATGTAGCTTACCTAGACACAGCTAAACTGTCATCCCAATGTATTTCAGCTTTTCGGTGCTCTGCTCTCAGAAGTTCTGCCCTCAGGTCTTCTGCCTTGGACATTCCCATAGCTCTCAAAGCTGGGCGGCAATCTGAGGAAACAGGAGCTGTGCAAGTGCTTCTGGGATCCATACAGACACCCTCACTTACCAAATGATCTGATGCACAACAAATGAATGAGCAAACCATGTTGGAGTTGGAATCAGTAAATCAGCTCTGAATCAGGTTATTTGTTGTTCATTTAGAGGCAGTGTCTCACTAACTGTTTTCCAGGCAATTTTCAATTGTATGCTTAATTTACATGGTTGATAGAACACAGAAAGAAAAGCATCAAGGTTTCAGCTTAAAACTGTTAGGTCTGACATCCTGGCCTAGTTGAGTTGGCTAGTGGGATGCCACATTTTATCATTTGAGATCTTGTTTCAAGTAAACTTACCAGTGACTGGGTCGCCTGCAGAGTCCCATATTGTCAAAGCCTGGAGGTCTGTTGTCAGCATAGATGAGGAATACCTGAGAGAGGATGGTCTGTTGCAAGACGTCGGTCCTGAGGTGACAGGAAGAACCTGAGGGGAGGCACTGAGAGTGACACTGAGGTGCTCATCAGGTTGTATGCTTTCATGATGAGAGCCTCCATCCAGCTGGTGGTCAAGGTGAATTAAACGGTACTGAACTGAGGGCATTAGCTTGACCACCCGTTGCCCTGTTGGACGGCTTTTAGAACCTGACTTTAGAGCCGATTTGATGGGGAGGTGAGGAGGAGAGTCCCTGACATTGCTGGAGAGATCCTTACTCTCATGGTCAGGTGAGGTTTCTGTAGTGCCTTGTGCAGACATCTTCCGAACTTTAGAGCGAGTAGTTTGATCCTCTAGACTTGACCTGGTTTTGGAGTTCCTTCTCTGAGCCCATAGATCCTGACTTCGAGCATAAGGTCCATTACTGGTTTCACCTCTGCTTTCTCCTTTCCTGCTCCTTCTTCGAAGCTTCCCAAAAGCTGACGTGCTCTCACCTGCACCTCCTACACCTCCCCGCCCTGCGCTTTCTGCCAGGCTGACGCCTCCACTAAAAGTTATCCTTTCCACGAGGGTTGGGTGGATGGTTCGGCGACATGATTGGCTAGGGCTGACCCATCGAGGGACTTCCTTCTCCCGAGAATCTACAATACTGTGTGTTGGCTTGGAAGGACAATCTGTGGTCTGTGCAGGTCCCAAGATGCTTCCACAGGTTTCACATGTCCTGAGCATTTCGTCCTTTGGCACCATGGCAGCCAAACACTCTCCCTCTTTGGTTAGTATGGCCACAGGAATACCAACGTTTGCCCAGTTTATTGCCTTGCCCCTGCTTTCCTCCTGAATGTTATACACCAGATCCCCCTTTAGCTGTTGGCTGGAGTGAGATTTCTCAACCACCACTGGCCCGCGTTCACGCACCCGCTCCATGTATCGTCGCTCAGCCTCCTTTTCTGACTCGTCTTCGAAGCGTACTCTTGTGGGCGACTGGCCATACCGACGCGAGTGCACCCCACGTTCATGGTTCCTTCCACGGACGTCCAGTGACTGAAGAGGTGAAATCACTTCTTCTTGAGCCGTGACAAGAACAGCAGTGTGCAGGGTAGGTGGCACACTGATTGGTAAGGGCTCCCTATAAAGCAGATACAAGAGCTTTTAGAGAACACCTGGAGATCTGCAATCCCTGTCTGTATCATTTGATAATCTCAATTACATCACTGCATAATGTTACATGATTATCATTCAAACCTGAATGGAAACAAACAGCATTCATTTGAAGTACATAAATGAAGGCCTTTAATCATTTTAATTTGTGTTCCAAGGAAACAGATTAATAAAAAAATGCTTGACAAATATGTGTTAAATGCAGCACATGTAATTATATAACACAAGAACACAACTCTGAAAGAATTGCTTAAATTAATATGTCTGTGCATCACAGGATATGGGTAATGACTTTAGAAAGGATTGCATTGTTTTTTTTCACAGTGATAAATGAAGATATGACTGTAAAAATAGATTCCCATGATTCCCATGAAGGGAATTAAAAGTGTTGAGGTGACTTACAATTCTTCTCTTTGACCATGGCAGGTGGGGGTTTCACTCTTAGGGTTTTGAGAACGTGCTTTGAATCGAGCTCTTTCTAACAAGCGCTTTGCTTGTTCATGACGTGGACTGAGAGTTACATCAGCGGTGGAGATCAGAGGTCTGTCCAAAACAGAAAAAGAATTTGACACTCTCCTGAGTAAATGAAATAATTATTCAAAGTGTTTGATATGTCTCAACAGTAATCCAAACCTACAAAAGTACAACTTGTAATTGCATGTATGTGTACAATATTGAACATTAAACTGTCAGTATTGATGATCTTTCACTATACTTTCCACAAATCAGAAATAAACATAGAATGCCAGAAGCACAAATCTGTCTTATATAATCTCTATCATGGGCATGTTATGTGCATGCCTTAATCTTAAAAAAGATGTCTGTCTTTCACAGAACATTTGTGTTCTGGCAGAGGTCTACCCCAGCTAAGTGCAAATGAACAACCGTATTCAATAATGTGTTTGACTGAGTGCAATGTCTCTTACCTATAGTTAAACACAGGCTCTTTTGTGATAATTGCTGAGTCCCAATAATCTGCTTTGTAGGGAGGTAAATCTGTAAAACAAACAAAAAATTATGTAAAATAATAAACTCAAGCACACAGATTTCAATTTTGGTCATCCGCCGCAAGACCAGACTCAATATCACATAATTTCTCACTTACAACACAAGGGTGCTATGTGCAACACACTGAACCATTCTTCTGTAGCCTTCTGATCCAGAGAGGTCAGCCTGCTGTTACACAACATTCCAGAAAACCAAGCCGGCAGATTTCAGCCTATCCCTACGTCGTACGGTATTAAAACACTATTATCTCCACTGCTCCACTCTCTCCCAAACCCTTCCCCCACATCTGTAATTACGGTGACAGGCAGGCACATCTGTTCTGCGAGATCATACTAACCTCCCTTCTGTGAGTTTTGGCTCAGTGACCCTCGAGTGTCTAATGCTGGTTAAATCACGGATACAGTGGAAAAACTGCACAAGGCAATTAACGGATCCCAAAATAAGAAAACATCAGGATCCAAACAGCATTGAACATTTTTCTAAATATCTTCTACTGTGTTCCACATAAAAAAGAAAGCTACGACATGAGGGCAACTAAATGATGACAGAACTATCCCTTTAAGCCAAGGTCTTACCTCTGTGTGGCTCCTTTGGTGGTTGATACTGTCCCTCTGGACGCATGGAAGTTGTGATCTCAATGGCCTCAATTTGATATTGGTTAAGGTATGTCTTGTTCATCTCGACTTTCTCTGCAACAGACAAAGACGCTCCTCTGGAGCACACAGTCTCCCAACTGTCTGCCTTCCACAGCCCACCAACTGTATCTGCTGCTCCAATCTCCTTCTGGAGACACCTATGAAAAGCACTTTCCAAGCTGTCAGACCTTTGCAACTCCTTGTGAACAAGTGCACCCCCAGTTTTTAGTTTTGGCTTCCGTTTTGGACCCTCTTCAATTGTGGGAGGTACATCTTTTGCAGTTGCCAGTGTGGAGGAACTCTCTGAACTAAGAAGTAGCGTCTCTGGTCGTGCCACTCGCCAAAAGCCCTTGGGAGGAGCCCAGTGCCTGGGAGAAGACGTCATCGACTTTGATGCAGTGTCACCTTGAGGTTCACCAGCACCACCTACTGCAATGTTCTCCAGGCTAGACCCTTCACAAAGCCCACGGGACAATTCTGGCACACCTTGAGATGGGCTGCCTTTCCCACTTTTGCTGCAAGTCTCCTTTTCTCCTTGCATCCCAGAGTTGGGTTCCAGCACTTCTTGCACAGTGCTTGACTTATTGCTCTGCTCAGTGTATTCTGTTTGACAAGGAGAAAGCACTTCATCGTCTTGGGGTTTCTTCACTGACCCTTCTGTGGAATCCTCTGGTAGTAGATCACCTCTCTCCTCCACCTTTAACCTTCTCTGGGACACTGCTTTGACTTTAGATTGCAGGGCAGAAACTGCTGAACCTATTGCTTTGGATTTCAGTAGATCAGTGGAGGGTCCACTTTGAGGGTCATCTGGTAGCTCTGCATCTTGCTCTGCCACACTGCTTGGTGGATGTTTCTCAGAGAGATCTTCTGTCTCCTCCTCCATTCTGCAATTAAGGGATACTTTAAAGAGAAAATGCCAACAAGATAAAGCAGACGGAGTCGCTGTTTAGGGATTCCATGTTAGTAGATTAAATGTGACCCTGGACCACAAAACCAGTCACATGGGTCATAATCTGAAAGCTGAATAAATAAGCGTTCCATTGATGTATGGTTTGGTAGGATAGGACAATATTTGGCCGAGATACAACGATTTGAAAATCTGGAATCTGAGGGTGCCAAAAAATCGAAACATTGAGAAATGTTCGCGATTGTGCTGCATTCACTCACAAAAATAAATGTTTTATATATTTACGGTAGGACATTTACAAAGTATCTTAATGGAACATGATCTTTACTTAATATCCTGATGATTTTTGGCATAAAAGAAAAATCGATATTTTGACCCATACAATGAATTGTTGGCTATTGCCACAAATATACCCGTGCGACTTGTGACTGGTTTTGTGATATAGGGTATTAACAAATATTTTTTGAATCCCTCTAACGCACAACATACTATGTAAGAGTTAGCATAACACCAATACTTTCATAGTGTTAGATCTGAAATTAGTGCAAGTTCATGACACTCTCTTGAAGATAATGACAAATATCACAATGGATGCATAGTGAATTCATTGGTACAGACTTATCACTCCTTATTAGATAAGTGACCTGTTTTTGGAACTGTAATTATACATGGACAGATCTCCGGTATGTATGTATTAGTACCTAAAATGAAGTTATAAGAAGTAAGATATTGCAATATTTCTGCATAGGCTTAGGCAAACCATGATACAGATAAAAATACAGATAAGATTTATGAAACATTGTTTATTTGTAGTAATACATACTGTGATGGAGGATAATAAAAACAATATATTTATTATTATTTTATATTATATAGGTCATTGCATTATTACATGGCATTGCATACTATTATATACTGTATAACATCTTACCTTAATCCTCTCACTGATGGTCCATTTGAGTCTGTTACAGTTCATGCAGAATCATCCCTGCCTCTCTTTTAATACTTGAATGGCCGAAAACAAGAACAAATGTCACCCGTTGAAATGAGGAATTACTCCCATGATGCTCCTCTTCGTTCAGCTGTCACCAGCACCTATCACTGCGCATCCCCTGCTTGTAGATTCCATCTCCAACCTATGAGCGCTCGCTCAATATTCATGATTGGTCTGTTAATCCCCGCAGAAATCAGACGGATTAGACAAAAATGGAAAATAAATGCGTACTATAATTCCTTTGATGTCAACCGTAGCATTTCATTGCATAAGTTGGTGCAATTCACAGAAGCAGTATTTAAAAAGCACACTCAATATGTAAAGGTCAAGTGTGACAGGACAAGTATTTTGAGAGATGATTGCAGTTGTGCAAAAAGATAATCTACCTGAGAACTTTGAAAATTTCCCAGTGTTGAAAATACTGAACTATATACATATGCCATCCAAAACAATCTGTCAATATGAAATTATGAGTTAGCCATATTATGTAAGCTGATTTTCCCAAAAAGTGTAGCTGCAAAAAAGTATTTCTCAAATATCTTTGCAGGAATGTGGACTACACACTGGAAATTTTCCACAGAGAGAGAGAGAGAGCGAGAGAGAGAGAGAGAGCGAGAGAGAGAGAGAGAGAGAGAGAGAGAGAGAGAGAGAGAGGATGCTAATGTGAATGTGAACACGAATGAACATGATGACATCTGAGAGAAGGGAAATAATCACAGTGTGACAACTGTATTACGCCTGAACTCTGTCTATGTGAAAAAGTGTGGAAACCATCATGATTAAAAATAATAATAAATAAATAAAAAAGCAACAGATTCATATGGAAGTACATTTCTGTCACATAAGGGGATAAAAAAGTAAAAAATATGATATTAAAAATAAAAAATTAAATATTTTTATACTTAGTCTGTCATTAATTATGACTCTTCATGTCAAAAGTCATTAAAAAGTCACAGTTAAGATATAAAAAGTCACAATTATGATTTGGTTTGTTATTGCAACCTTTCATGTTGTAATTTCATAATTGTAGACTGTCATTATTTTGTGTTTTATGTCAGTTCCCACGTTCATCTTATAAATTTCACAATTTCATCATTTTATGTCATAATTTTTCTTTTTTGGTCTTAATTTAATCTTTATTACATAATTTCGACTTTTATCTCATAATGACCTTTGATGTCATAATTTCCATTTGTATGTTCCAATTGACTTTTATGCCATAATTATGACTTATGTCATGTCTTTTTATCTAATAAAAATGACTTTGCCATAATTTAATCTGTTTATGTCTAGCCTACATTTTGTCATAATTTCGACTTTCATCTTATAATGTCTGTCATCATTTCAGTTTTCATGTTCGAATAATGACATTAAGGCTGTCATAATTATGACTTGGTAGGTTCGAATTTCATCTAATAGGCCTACTTATGACTTTTTATGTCATAATGTCACTGTTTAATCTTATAAATATGACACTATATGTAAATTTCATCTGTTTATGTAATAATTGTGACTTCTTTTCTCATAAATATTAATTTTCTGTCACAATTATGACTCAGTATGTTATAATTTCCACAGTTTTTCTAATAAAAAGTAATTCCATCTGTTTATGTTACTTTTGTCATAATTTCGACTTTCATATCATAATGACTTTCTATGTCATAATTTAAATTTTCATGTTCGAATAATGACATTTAGGCATGGTAGGTTAGAATTTAGACTTTTCTTCTAATACTAGTCAACTTTTTTATCGGATAAATATGACTTTAGTATGCAATAATTTCGTTTGTCATAATTGTGACTTTTTCTAATAAATATGACTTTTCTGTCATAATTATGACGTAGTATATCAATTTTTACCTAATCTTTCTTATAATTATGAACTGTGTATGCCATGATTTGCCCAGGCATGATTTTGTGTCGCGTGTTTTCAGCGCGCTGCTCGGCCACAGGGGGCGCCCCGCCACTCACTCATTCTTCTCCGCCTCGGTGAACTCGAGCGCTGCCTCTGCTGGTAGTTGTGCGCGAGGAACTCCCGAACTACTTCGGCAACCCGTTATAACGGTCGACATGGCGACCGAGGAAATAACCAAGCGTTTTCTTAAGAAAAGATGAAGATAGCTGATACTCAGTAAAGAATGAGCGAGTGAGTGTGCATTTGTTGTCTTGCGCCTGTGGGATGCAGAACAGCGGGTTTTGCGTGTATTATGTGTTAGTTTCTGGGTGTGGACCGCACACGGCTGGCTAACGGCTAATCTGGTAGCACGATTGCAGCATTTAGCCGCCCGGCTAGCCTTGTGTAGCTTCGGCTTGAGCTATTTTTCGGTCAGCACGGGGGCTTGATCGGTGGTTCGTCCGTGCAACATCTAGTTTTTGGCGTTGTCTTTGCCAGTAAATTTGATTCAAGCGGTGTATTCGATTGAAATAGCAATTTCGTTAGCCAGTGTAACTTAGCTAACGTTATTTAGCTTAGGTTGCTAAACTGAAAGCTGTGTTTACACGGGCCTCCGTTTACAAAAATAGCCGTTTACAGTAATCCACGTGATTATGCATTTGCATCTATTCTTACCACATGTCATGATTCCGCTGCAGTGTTTTGACAGTTGGCTGGATAATAATCTAGTGTTTTGGTCAGGTTCAGCGGTTGCTGTGTTACATAATCGCGGGATATCTTGAGGTTTAGCATAAACACATCGTATATTTCGCATTTATAACCTCTCAATCTCACATTAGCACAAATTTGAGTCTGTTTAATTCTTTTTCTATGCTTACAATCCCTGTTAGGAATGAAAAGAGGGCGTATTTGCTGCTAGCGTATTCAGCCCAGATAGACACAAGAGCCAGCGAACATTGTGTTAGCTTGATAGCTAATTGAGATGGACAGTGGAGAACACAATATTAATCTGTTAATCAATTTGGATTATTTGTGGCAGGTAAATGGGGTTAGTGTGTCTATCAAACGAGTTCATGTAACGCTTATACTTTCAGAATTGCTTAAACTACATGAAGTTAAGTTTATTGACAGACGAGGGTAACGTTAGTCTCTGTGTACACCACAGGTGAATAGTCTTAATTGTAACTAATAGATACTTATATATATATATAAGCACACAAATCTGAACATGGGATAAAGCCTGGTTCATTTTGTCATATTAGATTTAAATGTTTTTACTGTGGGAATTTTGGATTTCTTCTCTTTTCATCACTCCGTTTGTCAGAAAATAATCGTCTGACAAAAATACATTTCCATCATGTATTTTAGTGAATAAAATTGTATATGTAAATCTGGCAAATTATATATGAATAACCACCTCTGTAAAAACCTTCAGACTATAGATAGAAAAAAAAACCTGTTAAGTGATCGTTCAACCAAAAATGAAAATGTTGTCAAACTTTTCATCATTTACTCCCCCCTCAAGTTGTTCCAAACCTGAGTTTCTTTCTTCTGTTGAACACAAAAGAAGATATTTTTAAGGTTGCTGGTAACCAGACAGTTGACGGCACCCATTTACTTCCATAGTGTTTTGTTTTCCTACTTTGGAAGTCAGTGGCTACCGTCAACTGTCTGGTTGCCAACGTTCTTTAAAATATCTTCTTTTGTGTTCAACAGAAGAAAGAAACTCTGAAAGAAACAGGTTTGGAACAACTTCAGGGTGAGTAAATGGTGACAATTTTCATTTTTGGGTGAACTATCCCTTTAAAGTTTGTTGTATGTAAATGCTTCTGAAGTTGAGATTTCGAACTTTGAGCAAACAGCTTTTAAAGATAGCTATTGTAATTTAAAAGTCTACAGATGCAATTAGATAAAGTGTAATGAACACTTAAATGTGTAATTTTGGAAGTAAAATAGCATGGAAAAACTAAATAAAAACAATGGTTTTGCCTGTAGTGTCTTGCCGTAATAATCGCTCAATGTAATATTCCTTGACAAAATTCTTTTCAGAAACTAGGGAAAGACTTTTTAAAGAATGTCATCTTATAATAAATGTTTAAACTAGTCAGACGTGGTTGATCTTCAATAAGCCAGTCGGTTACTGTATTTAACTGCATAACTGTGTTGGTTAATGTGTATCATGACAGTAAAGATATTGTTTCCTAATTTCCATATGTGTCAGATTATTCATCAACGGCATCTCTTTTGTTCCAGGTTTCAGGTTTCACACCATGTGATGATCACCCGGGACGTGTGAACTTATTTAAGAACTCCTGTGTTCAGAAGATTTTTTGATTCCAGTGGAATCTTTCATCCCCCCCCCCCATCTATTATTTCCTTTTTGTTAAATGACATACCCAATCACACATACACCTGCACGCACACCCAGGAGAAGCGCCCCCACCCTTGTTTACATGTAGAACAACCTCGCTACAATGCCTGTACAAGCTCCACAATGGACAGAGTTTTTACTGTGCCCCATATGCACCCAGACGTTCGAGGAGACAGTGCGTCGGCCCATCAGTCTGGGTTGCGGCCACACTGTTTGCAAGATGTGCCTCAACAAGCTTCATCGCAAGGCCTGTCCCTTTGACCAGACGGCCATCAACACCGACATCGAGCAGCTGCCCGTCAACTCGGCCCTGCTACAGCTGGTTGGGGGTCAGGTGGGGCGTTTCGACCGATTTTACCAAGCAGCGTAATCGTAGTCTTTCAGATCTCTCACTGTGTGCTTCATTTCATTTGTCTTTTTGTTTCAGGTGCCCAAACAGCAACCTGTGGCACTCATTGCGTGCCCAGAGGACACCAAGCATTATGATGAGGCTCGGCAGTGCGTTGAGGAGCTGGCCCTCTACCTCAAACCCCTCAGCAGTGCACGAGGTACCTGACATGCTCTCATATGGTCTTTAAAGTAGCGGTGCACTAAAATGAATGTTTTCATTTTATTGAAAAATCAAAAAAAAAAAAAAATTGAATGGCAGGCATGCTACAATTTTTATTCACACATCAACAGTAAACAGCGTAGACTAATGCCGAGTTCACACTGCGCTATTTTCAAACTCCGATCACTGTTCTTTTCACACTGCACGACTATCTGGGTAGCGTTCAGTTGCTGCTGTGTGCACACTGCACAATGGATCGGCGACGGGGGGTTACACATGCATGCCTTTACAATAGGAAGAATCGACAACTCTGTCTGGTCCGCAAACTACGTTTCACAACCAAATACACGCGAGAAGTGACAAGGAAATAACGCTAGATCACACGTGCGTTAGACCGGGATTGATATTAAAAATGATATACCGCAAGAAGCTTGCGATCCAAATCGTCTGTGCGCTGAAAAGGAGAAAAAGAAAAAAGATTATGGAGGAGGAAATGGTTGGGGAGACATGGGGAGCAAGGATTGTGTGTTCTGCAAAGAAAGTTGGAGGTAAATAAATAATTTTGCAATGTGTTGCTATTGCAGCTTTTTAATCAAATGTTTGTGCTTTGTTTCTGTTTGATATATTTGTAAATATATTAAGATACTGATTTTGTGGTCTATAACTCCTCCCCGAACATCCCGCTGCCCTGTATCTTGCTCTCTCATTGGCTGCTGGTCATATTTCACACAGCAGGATTTTGAATCACCGACAGGTCCAGATATTTAGCATGCCAAATATCTCACGGTTTAGATAAATCAGCGATTATCTCAGATCGCGTCTTTGATAATTCCCACTGCGTTATCGTCACTTGCATGAACGAGCACCGATTTGCCTCCGATTTCAGGCATTTGTTGGCGGTTTCGCAAAAACTGTCAGCATGTGAAAATCGTGCAGTGTGAATTGTCATAAAAGATTGATCTTGAGATTTAAAAGTCAATATTGGTTCGACATAGTGATGACATGTTTACCTGTTGAAGCTTATACATGTAACATAGATGCTGACAGTCAAAATGCATCATCTGAGAAGCGCTAATTAAAAGTCACTTTTTTAGTCAATGATTTTGGCCCTCCAAAACCATTTCCCGAATTTTTTTATTTTGTAAAACGATAATTTTTGGTTGCCAAAATTACAGTGCATCAATACTTTAAAGGGGTCATATAATGTCATTTTTGTACAAGCTAATATGATTCTTTAGGGTCTAAATTAAAAGTTTGTAATATACTTTAACTAAAAATTCTCATTAGTATTGTAAGAAAACACTCATTTTACCTGGTCAAAAACAGCTCTGTTTTCAGCACGCCGTTTAAGTGCATGTGTCTTTAAATGATAATGAGCTTTGCTCACCCCGCCCCTCTGTTCTGTGCGTACACCGCTTGTAGTAACACAAACACAATAACCATAACGGGTCGTTCATTATAATCGTGGGATTATGAATTATATTGAGAACGTTGTACATAGAAAACATGCCGTAATGTACCCTGAGTGTAAAAATAGCCGCATTCATTGTGAAGCGTGCAAGCGATTTGCAAAGATTAATATAAAGATTAATATAAAGGTCAATAAAATGTTACACTGTTTTTCAGGAGCAGCTTCTTAGCAAATAATCAGCTTTATACTGACCCTCGTTTGTAAAGCAGTCTGGTGAAATGATTCGCGCAAACATGAAAGCATTGACGTTGATCGTGGGGAATATTCCCTTCGAAAACAAACTCAGCCACTGCATCTTCAGCTGTACGGATTTAGGAACATCAAAATGACTGATGTGTTCGTTATTACACCCAAGAACAGAACATCACAATCGCTTAGACGCCATTCTACTCAGTGCTCCAGCTATCAACAATGAACGCGCTGGTCGGCTCACGAGGGCGGGTCTGTGTTGAAACGCTGCTGTCAATCAACCATTGTGGGAGGGGCGTCGATTTTGTGACGTCACAAAATCGAACAGCTTGATTTGAGATGGGAGGAAACATATTAGAAGATTAAAAAAAAAACACTGGATGGATTTTTATCATTTTATGATGGTTGTGTACAGGCACTGCCAACACACATTTCAGTACAATCAACTTGTAAAAGTGCATGTACCATTATATGACCCCTTTAAAGTAGCAATGTAATGTAAGTTTCATAAATAACAACCCCCATCCATATATAGAAGGCAGATAGGGTGAATTTTCATTTAATGCCAACTTTAAGCCAGTGTAATGAGCATGACCAAATCATTTTTTTAAATCATATTTTAGGAGTGGGGTTGAGTAATGCTGCTCAGAGCATGCTGAGCCGCCCCATGCAGAGGAAGCTGGTGACTCTGGTGCACTGTCAGCTGGTGGAAGAGGAAGGACGGGTCAGGGCCATGCGGGCGGCCCGCTCTCTGGGCGAAAGAACAGTTACGGAGCTCATTCTGCAGCACCAAAACCCCCAGCAGCTCTCCTCCAACCTGTGGGCTGCCGTGAGAGCCAGGGGTTGCCAGTTCCTGGGCCCCGGTAAGATGACACTTTAAAAACCTATTCACACCAACATAAATGTTTGCCACGGAAATTTTGATTTGATTTGTCTGTACATTCCAGTGCATTAAAAAAACAAATATCTAATGAGTACAAGAATAGAGAGCAAAAGAGTCCTTATGAATTCTTCCTCTGCTATGGACCCTTTTTCACATTTCCAGTGTTCTCAAAAGCGGAAGTATCCATAGTTTGGTATAATTCTGTTGTAGTGAATGGAAAAAACAACAAATGTGGCTTTACAAAAAGAGGAAAAATATATCGAGAGATTGATTACCATGGTCAGAAGAGAGAACAATGTCAAAATTTGCTGTTACTACCTTAGCTGTTGTATTTCTATGCCAAGGTAATAGAACATAAAGTATAGAGTTATTAATGTACATTTAAATACAAATTTATTTTAGATAGATTTCTGATGTTAATAACTGTGTAAACACGTCATCACAGTCTGAAAAGGGTCTATTCATTGTCGCTGATCAAAATAGACTGTTCGTGAGCACCATCAAGTCAAATATTTATGGAATGGGATCAAAAGCATGAATCTTATTGGTCAGTTTCGTCACAGAGTGATGGAAAAGAGATTAGAACACCTCTCTGCAAAACAAAACAAAACAAAATTGTCCATGTCAGTCTAGAAAGATGTAATAATAGTTAAAAAATTAAGTTATCTCAACAGAATTTCACAGTGAATATTTGTCCTGGTGTGAACAGGCCTTAATTCTTCATTTAACCTATTTGTAGAGTTCTGTTGTCTTATGTCTGCCCTTTTTTGTTTTTTTTTATCAACAGCCATGCAGGAGGAGGCACTAAAGCTGGTGCTGTTGGCCTTGGAAGACGGATCCGCTCTTTCTAGGAAGGTTCTGGTCCTCTTTGTGGTCCAGAGACTTGAACCGAGATTTCCTCAGGCCTCCAAAACCAGTATTGGACATGTAGTTCAGCTCCTCTACCGTGCCTCCTGCTTCAAGGTAGCTGTCCTCTATTTTGCACTCGATCTCACCCGAGCTGTTTACATGCATCTTACGAGTTTGACTGTAGTTTTTCTTTTGTAATTCAGATCTGATGGGAGTTAATTCATGACCATAACAGCTTATTTGCAATAAGATTAACAGCTGCTGCTCAGAGGTTTCAGTTGAGTCTCTTGTGAATCGTAGGTGACTAAGAGAGATGAGGATTCATCGCTAATGCAGTTGAAAGAGGAGTTCCGCACGTACGAGGCACTTCGGCGGGAACACGACTCTCAAATCGTTCAAATCGCAATGGAGGGAGGGCTCCGCATCGCCCCTGATCAGTGGTCCTCTCTGCTGTATGGAGATCAGTCTCATAAGTCACACATGCAGTCCATCATTGACAAGGTGTGACGCCCGTCTGTCTGCACGGCTTGAGAATTTCCTGCATCCTTTCAAATTCCAGAAATAGAATTATGTCTCAGAATAATGGATGGAGATGCTTCTCTTTCAGTTGCAGACCCCAGCATCCTTTGCTCAGAGCGTGCAGGAGCTGACCATCGCACTGCAGAGGACGGGGGACCCTGCCAATCTCAACCGGCTAAGACCTCACCTCGAGTTGCTCGCTAACATCGACCCCAGTCCAGGTTTGCTAAAAGACAGACCAACCCATTATGATGGACTGAGCATATTTGTGTTATACCAGTGGTTCTCAATTTTTATGTCGTACCCCCCTTTAAATCAGTGTTAATTTTGTTGATTTTCATCAACGACATGTTTGCACAGATGAAAACGAGACGATAACTAAATAAAAACAGTTTTAAATGACAAAAACTAGAATTGAGCTCTTTTTCGCATCTGAATGGACAAATACACACAACTTTGTGTAAATATCAGTTTTGGAGAGTATTCACGCAGTCGGTTATGTCTTTTTAGAACGTAAACCTTTGTGAGAATATCGGATGTGCATTTGGATCCACGCATTCGGTCTTAAAGTGACAGAGCGTAATAAACCTAATGCTGTCATTGCCCTTCATATTGATCAAACAACAAAAGGAAAAGTAAAGCATTCACTGCTCTTTAATAAGGATTAATTATATTTAATTTAACTAAACCTGTTAGATTTCAGTCGACTAAATCTACTGTAGATTTATTTTTGCTTTGATTGGTCTTTATTCAGATGCTCCTCCTCCCACCTGGGAGCAGCTGGAGAAGGGGCTGGTGGCGGTAAAGACGGTGGTGCACGGCCTAGTGGACTTCATCCAGAACCACAGCAAGAAGGGCGCCGACACGCAGCAGCCTCCCCAGCACAGCAAATACAAGACGTACATGTGCAGAGACATGAAGCAGAAAGGAGGCTGTCCCAGAGGAGCTAGCTGCACATTCGCTCATTCTCAGGAGGAGCTGGAAAAGTGAGTGATGTTGTAAAATCTTGCATGTCAGGTAAAAAAAAACAAACAAAAAAAAAAACCCATACATTATAATGAGAATCTCTTTTGTTGTTTTTGCGTTACAGGTACCGGAAAATGAACAAACGTCTTGCTGCGCGAGTGCCCTGTTCCCCTGGCCTGCTGCCTGAGGAGGTGATCCCGCTGGAGCCTGGGCGAAAGGCCCTTACCAACGGCATTGTAGCTGGTCCTGGGACGCCTCTTCCCCAGCTCATCCCCAGAGGCACAGACCCCTCCACGTATGAGCTCTTACTCAAGCCCAAGATGGATGGCTCTAGCCACAGTGCCCCTGGGTCGCCACCTGACTCGTAAGCATTTGATTTCGTCAACCTTGTTTGACTTCTCGTTCCTTGCTTTTCTATCATGACTTTAGTATCTGAATTCTTTCGACTCAAACAGCAACAGCAAAATGTTTTATTTTTCCCCAAATTCAGTTCTATTTTATTTGTTTGTTTTTTTCAAATTTTTGTTAATTCAAAGTTTAAATTTTTCTGAACTCTGCTTTAATGGTTCAAATAAAATTGTAGTAACCAAAAAGCAGAAACTTATCAAATTTAACAACAACAATAATAAAAAAAAAATGTCCCCGAATCTTTTTCTCTTTTAATTTTTCTCAATTCAATTTTAATGGTTTAATTAAATCTTAATAATCAAAAAGCATGCCTAATTAATTGAATTCTTAAAACTTTAACAATTACATTTAAATAATATGTTTTCCCCAGTAATTCTTTGTTTTGTTTTAATTTTTCTGTATTTATGATTTAATACAAAATGATCAAAAATGGTGGTAATCAAATGAAGGCATTAACAGTTCTTTTAAATCGTTTAAAATGTTCTGCACAGCAGAAGTTTAGTGTTAAAATTAAAACATGGGAAAAAATTTGTGCATATAAAAATATAAAAAATAAAAACATTTATTAATTGTTTTATTATGGGCCAAGCACTGAAGGTTTTATCCATTAGTCGTCTTCCTCTTCTTCTTTCTCTTGCTGCTCCTGCCGCTCTTGAGTCTATGGCAGCCCATAGAACTGTATAGTAAAAAGTTGTGACATTTGGCACTCTGATAGAGGACAGTCTGAACATTAACCATAGCAATTTTGGAGTGTTTAACTCATGTTTTTGCTCAACGTTTGAACCGTAACGACTAGAAACCCAAGACGTTTCGATTGCACCCAATGATGTCATTTTCCATCATGAAAATTTTTCCAACATTCTGAATTTTCCAAAAACCTACTTTCGAACTCCTTCTAGACCGATGCTCTGATTTTCACAAAAATTTAACCAGATCATCTTCCTACCATGCTGACACACAAACTCAATAATTAAAGAAAATTCCAGTTGATTTGTCAAACCGTTCTCAAAAAACTCCCGAACGAATTCGACGAAGATCATGTCAAAATGGATGTGAGGCTGCATCTCTGCTTATAACTTCTGAACAATTTGACCAAAAGTCACGAAACTGGTTAAGATTTGGAGCAGCATTACCTATTGTAATGAAAGGCGTCATAATAAATGACTTGGGTCACGCCAAGACAATAGATACCAATTTTGCCATAGTCGTCTGAATTTCCTGTTTATTATTGTTATTATTTTGAGAGGTACATTTATTTTATTTATTTTTTTTGCCCAAACTTGCCAAATTCTATGACATTCCACATTATAAGGTAAATTCCATTTTTATGTAAGGATTCTGCGATTTTGATGCATCACTGAATAATAGGGCCTGTAATAGGTTTGGCTTTAACAGGAACAACATAAGTTACCACTGACTCATTTCTGCCTCTTGTTTCTCTTCAGTTTGGATAAATCTGGCTTGACCCTGACACCGCACCCTGTGCCTCACCACAGGGCGGAGCACTTACCCATGCCCAAGCAGGTGCAGGTCGTGCCCAGAGGTGCGCCACAGATGTACTCTCAACAACAGCCCGAGCTCTTCTACCCAGAGCCAGCCAGACCTGCCTCGGGATCTCAGTATGATACTCAGTACCCAGCAGGTTAGTGCATTTGCTCATATGGATGGTTGTCTGAACTCTGAACAGATTACGAATATTGTCATTCATTGTCTCCCGGGATTCTCGAAGGTCTTTAGTGCCAGTGTTGCCACCCAGAGTTTCACCAAAAATTGATCGTAAAGAAGTTTTCATCTGATACTGTGTCCTAAGTAGATCGTATGACTTTAACAGATGAACTCTGTGGCCAGTTGCATAAACTGTTAAGACTAGTCTTACAAGTTAGTCATCCAATTTTATTCTTTAAAATTGTTAATAACTTTTTTATGTCAGTAACATAAAAACGTAGATTGGTCTAATTTGACACCGAACAGTAAGACTGATTACCCCTAACTAACTTCTAGTTGATCATACTAGTTCTTAAGACACAGGCTTAACATAATGTTAATGCAACTGGCCCTGGGTACTGCCGATCAACCAATCAAAATAAAATGTTAACATGCAGAAGATTGATTAAGTGATTGAGTGGAATATATATATTTTTTCTTTTATCAGGACTTCCAAGTTGATGACTGTGTTAGCTTGGGGTTTAATGAATAGCTGTAAATCATAATCTTCAGTTTAATTGCAAATGTATTTATTTGTATAAACGGATCAAAACATTAAATGCTAAAAACTAAAATCAACAATTGTAAATGCTACGAGTAAATTTAAGAATCACAACATTAAAATGTACAGTATGCATAATAGATATTAATTTAACAAGATATTACATTTAGCAAGTTTATTAAATTAGTGTTTTTAAAGGTTTACTTTTGAATGAGCGTTAGATGGTGATGTGAATGTTTAAAAAAAATAGCAGAAATGACAATGAACAATTAATTTTATTAAATATAATTAATATATTTAAAAATATATTGGCTAATAACTGATATGTTACCAATTTATTGTGTAATTTGTGACTAGAAATGCATCTAATTTCTTCTAAAGGCCCAACACGAATGTTCGGCACAAACATTTGGTATGATTTCGCATGCGATTTGTCTGTGCACTTGTTGTGATTATTTTATGATTCTTTTTATGTAAAGCACTTTAAATTACCATTGTGTATGAAATGTGCTATATAAATAAACTTGCCTTGCCTTGCCTTGCGCAGACCAATGTGTAAAAAATGGCAGAAATACCCCTGGTACACAACGCGCTCTGTTTCAGGACACCTGCTTGTCACGGAGAAGAAAATCAAACACCATTTACATGTTTTCAACCAGCCGTTCAGTTTTTTCTATTTACTGTGGTGTTTATCAAACATGACTAAATTCAAGAATACACAGTCAAGAGAGCCGCTTCAGGATTCTTCCTCTGAAATTCAGCAAAATTGTCTGTTCGTGAGCGCCATCAAGTCAAAGTTTTATGTAATGGCAGTGGATCTGTTCATGTTACCAAATGCAAATATTATTGTTTGGCCACTATTCTTTGCAGTGCGATGGAGGAGAGATTAAAACACCTCTCTGTGAAATTGACGGCATGCAAGTGCTTGTGTTGGTCTGACCAATTGCATTAACAGCTGTTCATTCAAATTAAAATGTATTGCATGACATTTGTGAATGAATACTTGTCTTAGTGTGAATGGGCATTTGGATTTTTCATAATGCTCATAACCTTTGTTTTCTTTCAGGCAACCCCTACCCATACCAACCACAGTATGTGTCTCCCCGCTACATCCGTAACCCGCCTCCCCCGGGCGAGTCTGCAGTGCCACCTTACACAGAGCCCTACCAAGGTTACGGCCCAGAAAGCCAATATCAGGGCCACCACTCTGGTCCCCCTTTCTCAGCCCACACCTATGGACCACCCCCCCATTACAGTCGCAGGCACGGACACTATCCCGCTCCCCCGCCTCCGTTTGCCCCTCCCAGAGACGACTTGGTCAGGATGAGCCCGGTTCCCTTGGACGTTCCCCCGTCTGCTATGCCTCCACCTCCATCAGGAGCTGCAGGCTCTCTGTACCACCCCCAGGAGACATCATCCAGAGACAGATACCCACCGGACGGGTACTATCCTGCTGGACCGCACCAAATGAGGTCCCACATAAGAGTGAGTTCTGTTCTTCTTAAAGGGATAGTTCACTTTGAAATTAAATTTTGGTATGTTTTAGTTTACCTGAAGGGCATCCAAGATGTAGGTGTCTTTTTTTCCACAGTAGTTTCAATTTTGATATTTTTAGGTCAAACCGTTCTTGTCTGACAGTCATACCATGCAGGTCTATGGTCACGGTCTCAAAGAGCATGCACAGAGTCCAAATTAAAACAATTCCCCATCGTCCAAATTAAAACAATTCCCCATCGTCCAAATTAAACAATTCCCTATCCTAAGTACACATTGATGGCCTAAGACACGAAACGAGCGGTTTGTGTGAGAAAACGAACAGTATTTATATAGTTTTTACCTCTTATAACACACCCACGTCTAAGTGATCTGAGGGCGCGGGCGCGGGCGCTTCCTGCTGTGTGACATGTACGCAGACTGGTGCATAGATATATATACACTAGATTTCGCATTAACCGCTCGTTTCGTGTCTTAGGCCATCAATGTGTACTTAGGATGGGGAATTGTTTAATTTGGACGATGGGGAATTGTTTTAATTTGGACTCTGTGCATGCTCTTTGAGACCGTGACCACAGACCTGCATGATATGACTGTCAGACAAGAACGGTTTGACCTAAAAATATCAAAATTGAAACTACTGCTGAAAAAAAGACACCTACATCTTGGATGCCCTTCAGGTAAGCTAAAACATACCAAAATTTAATTTCAAAGTGAACTATCCCTTTAAAGTTTTTTCATGCTAAACAATAGTTTTCCTTGCTTGATATGCATGCATATAACGTTTCAAATAAAGTTGTAGAAATAGGTAAATGAACATGATTACACCCATTTTGCTCACGCCTAAAGCTTTGCTTTATCTAAAACTAACATGACAGCAGTATGCAGAAATAATGATTTAAACATATGTAGCACTCTCGTTTGGCCATGACCAAAATGGCCGCAAATGATATCACCTCACAAAGAATGCAGCTCAAACCGCAATCTCTGATTCATTTGAGTCAGTCAAAAGGATTTATGAAACCCTCTTGAACTTGTTTTTAAGTTAGCAGTTTGAATCAGACTCTGTGTGTTATCCATGCATTGTTCAAAGCCATAACTAAAAGAATCCCTCACCGAACCGCAAAGTTTATCTAATTCAAAATGAACCAGAAATAATTACTGTGATGTGTATTTTAGGTTAATGAGACTTTTATTAGTTGTCAATTTGACAACATGTAATGAATGAATAATAGCACTCTAAAAACATTCAAACACTTCACAAAACATATGAACTAATGTGTTTGTGAATCTTTTCTAGTGATTGTGTAATTTGTTGTCTAAAGTTATTTGAGAGGTACAACTTATAATTTTAAACAACTTAATTTCTGCCCATTTTTAGAACATTTTTATACCAAATCATTTAACCTGAGTACTTGTTGCACTGATTTCCTTAAGCACCTCGAGTCCATTCAGTTGTTTATATGTTCTCCCTCGGCAGGATCCATACAGCCGCTCTCAGCCCAGTCTGGATGACTTGCATCGCAGGCGCAAGGAGCTGCTTGTCCAGCTGGAGGAGAGAAAAGTCATCTCCCCTCCCCCCTTCGCTGCCTCCCCCACTCCTACACACCCGTTCCCCAACGACTACCCTCAGGAGGTGAGTCCTGAACGAGATCCCCCAATGCTTGCTTGCAGTTATATCATGGATCATGAATATAACATTGAAGCTTATTTTCTCCTCGGAATAAAAAAATAAAAATGATCATTGCAACTTTTTATCTCACAATTCTGAAATATGAACTCAATTCTGAGAATTTTTTTTTTTTGAGAGAAAACTCGTAATTGTTGGAAAAAAGTCAGAATTGTGAGAATTTGACCTATTTAGCTTATTTTTACTCACAATTACTTCTTTTTTTTTTATTACGTGGCAGAAACAAACAAAAAAAACAGAGTTGCTAGATGTAAACTTGCAGTAGTGAAAATAAAGAATTGTGAGATTAAAAAGGTTTTTTTTAATCCGTGCTGGAAACAAGCCTCCATAATATAATGCTCAACATTGCTCTTTGTAAGTTTTGAATTCTGAATGTCTGCAGTATTTGGAGGACGGCTCTAAAGCCTTTGGAAGTCGGGAGCCGGACTATGCTGGGCAGTATTCCCCGTGGTCATGTGACACCATAGGATCATACATTGGCTCCAAGGATGCTAAACCAAAAGATGTCAGTAATGCTGTGGAGATGATGGCAAGTGATCTACATCACACTTTGTGTTTCCACACATCAACTGAGACTGTAAGTAATGGGTCTTATTGGTTTCCTTCCTGTACTCTCCTACAACAGAATGCAGAGGGAAAAGTTCTGCGTGAACCTCCACTGGACACCCAGCGGCGCTCCGCGGAAGCCAAAGACGACGATCCCATCATTCCCTTTGGTCCTCTGCCCACAGTGTCTCCTTTTGGTGCCATTTCACGTACCTCTAAAACGGGTTACCAGACCACTGGGCCTGTACAGGCCATGGCGTCCTCACAGGTCTCGGGCTCCAAACATATGACAGGTGACTGGAGATCTTTATAATAGTCATACATAGGGATGGAAAGGTGCAGTTAACAATTCTTAGTACTTTTCAGTACATTTGAATGGAAGCTTCCACCACAGAATTTTTTAAAACAATTCTGACCTTTTTCTCACAATTGCATGATATAAAGTCGCAATTGCAAGTTATAATGATAGAATTGCGTAATATAAACTCACAGTTCTGATTTTCTTTTTAAAGCAATTTTGAGATATAAACTCTCAATTGCGAGTTGTAAAGTCCAATTCTGGGGGAAAAACTGACTTTTTTTCGCGACTTAATATCACGCGATTATGAATTTATAAGTTGTTATTGTGACTTTATACCATGCAATTGAGAGATAAATAGTCTCAATTACCCTTTTTTATTTTTTTTTATTCCATGGCAGAAACAAGTTTCCATACATTTGTGATATTGTTTTGACTGATTCATTTAAAAACTGCTCATATTTTGTTCATGGAATACTATTGGAGTATTTCAGTATGGTCTGCCTTAGTGAAAGTGTTCAGAAGTTCCAGCGCTGTTAACTATAAAAGATCACCATAAAAAAAAAAAAAGTAAACTGATTTTAATACAAAAACAATTGTTATTTCCCAACCATAAAGCAGGAGTGATGTTCTTCCAGTCTTCAAGAATGATCAGTAGAGATCAGAATTTGATTCAATTGACTTCGTACAACGCTACACCTATTAACAATGAATAATGATGTGATCATGTGACCGCTCCTGTAGACTTTCTTGTTCAGCAGTTGTAGTTTTATTTTTGGTAAAGTTTGTTTTCCTCTCAGCAGACTATCCGTATGGAAGCCACAGCGGATGGGGCGGAACGTCGTACCCTCAGCACCAGAGCATCAACTCTCAGGGACACTTCAGCGAGCGGTACTTACCCTTGCCTTTTACACTTCCAGAACAGTGTCGATCTCGTCACTGAAATTACTAACAAAAATGTTAAAAGAATATTGAGCATTGTTTTTTTTTTCCATGTTTTTGCCAGTCTGCCCATGTCTGCCCCTGAACGCGAGCAGCTCAAGATTGAGCTCCAGCAAGTCAACCAACAGATCAGTCAGCAGACCCGCGGGATGGAGGTGTGTTTGAAATTTTCGTCTAAATTCATGACTCACAACTAAAAACTTTGGTCTTATGGTCATTAATATGAATATCTGCCAGGCTGCCAGTAACTCCATGCTCCTGCAGAGGGAGGCGTGCGCGCTGGCGTCTCAACCCGCGGCCGGGGGGAAGTGGTCTTCAGGTGGCACTGTGTCCAGTGAGCAGCTCAGCCTGGAGCTTCATCACGTAGAGCGAGAGATCGGAAAGAGAACCCGAGAAATTGCCATTGTGAGTCAAACAACCACTGTTAGTGAAACAGGAAGAGTATGGTATCAGTTATGAGTGTTTTTGTGAGGTTATTTTTTTGTTGAAGTGCTCATTCATTCTAGTATGAGCTCACTGAAGCTGTTTTTATGATTGAAGGAGAACCAGGTGGCCCATGAGTACAAGCTGAAGGCCACTGAGAACGGGCAGCCTGACCATAAAGCCCAGCTGGAGGAACTCTCTTTAGCACTGGGGTGAGTGAGGAAACTTGTTTGCCAGCTATTTAAGGAGCCATTTACTCAATGTGTTTTTTTATTCCACTACACTATTTTTCTGTTGTTTTTCTACATAAGCATGCAGTAGACAGACATGTGTGACTGTTGTGTTCGCATCTTTTGCAGCGTTAATTAAAGTTCGTCTAGAAGTTTGGTGCAGCTTAGGCTCCAATCGTGATGATGTGCTGTATCGTAATATGTACATAAATGTTACGTAATGTGTACGTTCTCTTATGATATAAGTACCGATACCAACCCTGTTTTTTTAGGTAAAGTTGGCGTTATTATTATTTAATTCATTTTATTAATCACCCATATAGTCAATTAATAATTTCTTATATTGTTAGATTAGTCAGTTATCAAAATAATTATTTGCAGTCTTAATTAAAGCTATTGTTTTTTTTATGTACTGTAGCCTGTATATTTATAAATATGTGTATGTATGTATATACACCGGCCACTTTATTAGGTAGACCTTGCTAGTACTAGGTTGGACACATTTTGCCCTCAGAACTGCCTTAGTTCTTTGTGGCAGAGATTCAACAAGATGCTGGAAACATTCCTCAGAGATTTTGGTCCATATTGACATGAAAGCATCACTGCAGATTTGTCGGCTGCACATCCATGATGAGAATCTCCCGTTCCTCCACATCACAAAGAGATCTGGTGACTGTGGAGGCCATTTGAGTTTAGTGAACTCATTAGCCCCTTTTACACAGACAGTCTTTACTGGTAAGTTACCGGTAACAGATCATGTATGAACAGGACCTTTTCAAAAATACCGGTAAATAGGTTCCGGCAATTTACCAGTAAGGGAAGTTGTAACATTACCAGTAAATTACCGATAATGTGCTCTGTGTGAACGCAGATTGAATCATATGTGCCGGTATGATCAACGTCAGAACGTGCTGACGTAAGAAGTCTGCTTTGGGCCAATCATAAAGCTCTTATGGAGATGACGTGATTACATAGCGCTGTTTACAGTAAGCTTTTTAATAGTTTTTCTATTTAAATATGTACAAGATCATATTTTACATTTTTTTTTTTTTTCAACGCGCTGCGCTCGAGGCCCAGCCTTCTTTTCCATCCATTCGTTGCGGTTACTATTATGCGCGTCTCGTGTTTTTAAGAGCAAAAATGAGTTCTGTTTGATTATCCCCTAATGCCTGTCACTCAGATGTCAAATTGAACAGAGAGAGAAGCTAAAGCGCTTCTCATGTGGGCGAATGAAGAGAACGGCGCGGCGTTTAAAGATCACTTCCGATGACTGACATCACAGAATTTACCGGTATTTTGGAGCTGATGTGTGACTGGTTTGTTACCGGTAAAAAGCCAGAATGCCGTTGCTTGCGTGAACAGCATTTTTGTATTTTTACCGGGATTGGCAAGTCATTCTGCCAATTTTACAGTAATTTAACAGGATTGCTGTGTGAAAGGGGCTATTATCATGTTCAAGAAACCAGTTTGAGATGATTTGAGCTTTTGTGACATGCGTGTTCAAGGTTCGACGTGTTGTGCGTTCAGAGATGCTCTTCTGCAGACCTCGGTTGTCACGAGTGGTTATTTGAGTTTCTGTTGTCTTTCTGTCAGCTGAACCAGTCTGGCCATTCTCCTCTGACCTCTGGCATCAACAAGGCATTTACTCCCACAGAACTGCCGCTCACTGGATATTCTCTCTTTTTCTGCCCATTCTCTGTAAACCCTAGAGATGGTTGTGTGTGAAAATCCCAGTAGATCAGCAGTTTCTGAAATACTCAGACCAGCCCGTCTGGCACCAACAACCCTGCCAAATTTAAAGTCACTTAAATCACTTTTCTTTCCCATTCTGATGCTCAGTTTGATCATCTCGACTATGAGTGCGTCTCAATCAGCTCCCAAGGCTTCCTAGGTCGTGAATCAGTATATCGTGTACACTAATTCGGGAACTGGTTAGGACCCTGGCTCACTACACATTGGGACACTGATTTCCAGCGAAATGACAACATCCTTATTGTATAATATCACTGCTGGTATTTATGAACAACAGCAGAACTGTTATCTTTCTGACATTTATTTTTAAAATGATATTTAAAGCACATTGATAAATACTTTGCTTGTTACACATTTGTGCAACATTTTAGCTTTGAATTAATTATAAATGCTAGATTATGTTGATTACCTTTCTAGCAATGTATGTTTATGCTGAAATATAATTAAATAATGGTTTGTATTTAAAAAAAAACATCTATTGTGTGTCATAATGTGTAGTTAGTTGGCTTATGTGATTTGTTTCGTGCTTCAGAACTTAAGGGAACCTAGTGAGCATCAATGCTCCCTGTTTTTCACAGTGCATTGTGTGCACTGATAGGATTTAAATGTCCTAACTCTCTGATCAGTGCCCTGACCAATGAACTTGAGAGCTGATTGAGACACACCCCATGTCTTCATGCCTAAATGCACTGAGTTGCTGCCTTACGATTGGCCGATTAGATATTTTGTTTTAACAAGCAGTTGAACAGGTGTATTTAATAAATGACATCATTTAGACTAAAATTAGGGTTGAAACAATGTCAACTTAATAATGTGGAATGCGTTGATCCATTGCACTGTTTATGTTCATCCCCAATCCCAAGTTATGTTTCTAACTAAACAGGAGTCCATAGAGCAGATGCTAATATCTAGTATGGCAACATCGCTTAATACGGTTGCATAATGCAGCATTATGTTTTAGTGTGAGTGTGACAACCGCATTCTATAACTGAACTGACACTTGCACATCTTCAGGACTTACAGATGCATTCTCTGCAAACCCGACCGCTAGTTGTCTGCTACGTCATATAATGTGAAAGACGCTGTATAATAATGTTAATAAGTTCTGTGTTAATCATGAGCAGTTAATTTTAAGCTATGAACAAATAATAGATTAATCGATTATCAAAATCCAGCCCTAGTTTGAACGGTCTCCATTCTACACGTTTACCTTGACATTGTTACTTGTCAGTCTTGTCAGGCTCAGCAGTCTATTCCCTTAAGCTACCATCAGCAAAGACTTAAACAGCCTCTTTTGTTGTGTTTTCCTGTTGCTGTTAGCCAGTAGGCATGTCTGAATAATGTTTCCACAAATACACTTATTCTCTCTCTTGTCTGTTCCCCTTCTCTCCAACAGCGAGGTGTCTAATGGATCCAGTGGCATGAAGCCAGCCAGTAGTATGGGTGGATCTATGCTCTCGCTGGCCAATAAGACGTCGTCTCTCTCCCTCTGCTCCGCTGACCAAGCGGCGAGTAGCTCAGACCTTCAAAAGAACGGGGTCGTTCACTCTTGCTCTTAAGAGTGTATTCACACACACACACATACACGCAGACAACCTCTCCAGAGGTCGATCTTCCTCCTCGGAGGGCTTTGAAATTTGTCTCTTGACTAATTCAACCAGTTTCAAGAGTTTTTGCAAGATGCGTTTTTAATAATCAGACGGAGCTGATATGAGGGACACACACGAACACGCACACACCTGCATGCTGCTACATGCATGCACGACACAAACTTCTCTGTTGTTTTATTTAGAAAATGAGCAGTATCTGCCGTGATATAAATTTTCTTTCTTTTTGTTCTGTGAATGAGCTTTTTGTTTTAATGACTTCTCATCGCCTGGAAACCAGGGCATCTGAATAATGCTTACTTTGTTGTGTTCCCAGTATATCAAGAAAGGACAGTCAACCCAAAAGCTAGCACAGACAGGACGACGCAAACTAGTGGAATACAAACGAGAATCGAACGCACTATTTGTAGCATCGGGGCAAGTCGCTGATTTGCGACGGTGCGGTCGGGACTCTGTCGAAACGTTCCAACTCCCTGGATCTCTGCAGCCTTGAATATGATCTGACTCACCAGGTTTAAAGTAGCATGGAGAACCTTTTATGAATCCATTTTTATGGACCGTTAACACGGGTCTCCTCACATGACGCTCGACCGTGGCAGTATATCGCTGTAAGGCAGTTCGATTGGGCTCTGGATGACACAAGGGCGACGAGAGAGATGATATATCTTTATATATAAATATATAATCAGTTGTCAGGTTTCATTTAATCAATGGTTTGGCTATATAACTGTTAAGGAATTTGTAAATGTGTGGGGACACGTATCTAAAGCATTCTGTTTTATAGAATGCAAACAGATGTCTTTAAAAAATGAGCACTTTTTTCCATGTTTTCCATGAGTGTGTGCTTTTTAGTCGAGGAGGTGCAACACTTCACTTCCCTTGTGTTCTTCAGAGCTCTGTGGTGGTCAGGATGATTTATGTTTCTCCCAGTGCCACAGTCTTCGTAAGATTACAGCCTATTAGGAAATAATTTCATCAGTTTTCCCTAACTTCTGTGAAGTTGCATATTTGGCTCTCCTGGTCGAGTTTGCATATTCGGGTCTCGCCACTAAATTGCTGCAAAGAAATACACCAGGGTGCGTAGTTTCAACAACGCCGGGTCCCGTAGCGCTGATCGAGTGCGTTCCGGTTTTGACACTCGGATAAAAGTTTTTGGAAATTTGCTTTGGTGAGAAATTTGTTAAAGGCATAGTTAAACCAATAATAAATTATGTTGTCGTCGACTCACCTTAATGCCGTTCCAAACCTGTATAACAAGATGTTAAAAAAAAGGACAAAAACTGTTTTTCAGAGTATCACCTTTTGCGTTCCACAGAATAATGTCAGTCATGCAGGTTTTGAAAGACATTTTTTGGCTTAACTATCCCTTTAAATAAAAATCCAGACAGATGTTCATTATAGATGAGCTATTTAATGTCTTTTAAGTTTCCTCTTTCTCTTTATAAACTCTAAATTAGTTTGGAATCAACTCTAGACGATTAGAGACGATTATGAATTTCTGTAGAAATGAGACGAGCTGAATTTAATGCGACTCGAACGTTGCATGATATCGAGGCCCATTGAGTTCATCAACCTGCTTCGGCTTAAACCTGTTTTTACACAGCGACCGTAATTTCCAAACAAGGCCCCGTAATTGAAGAGAACGAGTATTTGAAGTCTGAAGTCTTCCTATAGTGATGACATTCTTCACGTGTGACATTTTGTTCTAGTCTCTTGAGACCGACTATGATATACAGCTCCAATTTTGGGTGCAACCTCTTAACGTGTAATCTTTTGTGGTTTTTGTGCTATACCCGTGGTGATATAGATGATTTCTCTTATTACGATGACTTGTAGTCACGGTCATTATTTGATGTTCTTGCTCGTGAAAGAGCACACGCAGCCTTTTTCAAGCACTCGTCGAGGTGTGCCGACGCGCAGAGATGACATCAACCTTACTGTCGAGGTTCAAACTTAAAACTCGCTGAGCAAATTCTCCAGGATGGCGTCTTTCTCCATGCTAAATTTGTTACCTCCTCCCTCTCCTCGACAAGGAAACCGAATTCTCGTAGTGATTCCGTTTCACGCTGTTGAAGATCTCATGAATTAGTTGAGGCTTTGCCTGATCTGAAATGCGCCACGTAGCGTTAGCTTCTGAGTTTCCCGCTTGTTTCCTTTCTGGTGAATCTGACGTCAGGCTAGATCTTTCCACCAAGTGAAACTCATGAGAAGATGCCATGTCACATTTCGCCCAAAAATGTAGATAGATAAAACATGTTTTTGTTTTGTTTGTAGCATTTTCATGACAATCAAGCACATCTACCTCCCCAAATTCGACACGCATGGAGAATTGTACTTGATTTGAATGAAAATGTAAATGAAAATAAATTGTGGTTATTTTGAGATGAAATATGTTCCAGGCATGTTCTCGTCAGGTTTCATGAGATTCACCCAGAGATGTACTTAACTTTCTAGATATTGCTCACAAATATGTGCCACCTCAAATTTTTAGGAACATTAACACCGGGAGGATATGATGCGCTCAGAGAATTCCATTTATATTTATACAAGAGGAAAAAAACCAATTGCTCACTGCTTAAAAAGTGAGCAGGAGGCGTTTAAATCCAGCGGCTCATCTTGACGTCTCATCTATAGAGGCGTATGAACGTGACTAAGAGTAGTTGAATGGCAAGGCTTTTATACAGAGGTGAGGATTTCTGTTTATTTTCCTCCTCCCAGCTGTTTCCCATACAATTTTTAGGAGCTTGGCTAACACGCTCCTGTCTCCGGCTCGGTTAGCATTGGGTTTTCTTTCGTTTTTGTTGGGGCGCATGCGTTCTGTTTCGCAATGCTAATCGCTGCTACGACAGCGTTTGGCAGGTGTGTTGAGATTTTTTTGGCTTTCACAGAGTGCCCAAAGCTGTGCGACGGTTGGCGTTCTCCAGTGATGCACTGCCAGGATGCTGCCTCTATTTGAATCTTTGGATTGTATGGGAATGTGCTATCTTGTATTTAATATTTAGCACTTGCTTGGGTGCTGTAGAACTTTTTTTTCCCTTCCAATGATCAGTGATCTCACTGAGCGTATTACTACGGGCGTGGATATTTTTTTTGTTTGTTTTACAAATTGTCAACCATCCACACATTGCAACTTATGGGAAACGACTCAGTCAGGCTCATTTACAGTTTTGTGCATGAGGTTCTTTTTCCTCAAGAAAGAAATTGCAGAATAATGTGATTTTCTTTGAGAATGGGTCTGTTCCTAATGGATGATATTCATTTCTCTGCCTGGATTGTGTCTGTTTTGAACAGACCTGTTGAATTCATTTAAATGAAATGCAAATTAACTCATTTTGAACCTTATAACACTGTTATGGCTGTCTTTATTTTTTGTCGTTTTGTTTTATTCCTAACTTTTTGGGAAATGTAATGGCTTTTTTATGATTACTTCCAAGTTGTCTTGTAAAATCTCTTAAATTAAGGTACAGGCTCAATTTCAACAAGGAAAGGTTTTATATATAAATATATATTATACTCCATTAAGGAATGTTTAGAACCATCTTACTCCAATGTGGATGTAGCCATTATTACGCCATTTTATGACTTTGTAAAAGAATTCACTGTGTGAAAATTGGTTTGCATTTTTGTATAATACAATCTGCTTTTTGTTTGTTTAAAAGGAGAGGGAGGTGAAACTGGATATTAGAGGACAAGATTTAAATAAAAAATAATTTAACAGAACCTGTGATATTGAAAAGAAAATGTAACTTGTGTACAACGATTCTAAATGAGAGGGATGGAATAAACAATATTGGTAACACTGCTATAAAGATGTGTGTTGGCTGTGCTATTTTATTCATTTTTATTTTTTTAAAGATTTCTTTCAGGCCCAACACTGCGGCTTCAGAGAAACTCGAACACAGATCCAAGTATGTTTCCTGATTCAGGACAAGCGCATGTGATCTAACTGATCACACACATTGTACAGAACTTGCACTAGAAGTTTATGGTCCAAGGCATTGCACCTTACACCTAAAAAGGGCAGGACCATAAAGAGACATCAGAAAATTCATTTATTGCCATTTTATTAGGACATAAATAATACAACTTCATGATTTCATGATTTGAGGGTATAAATTCATTGAAAAAAGAATGCTTGTTTGGCAATGCATTACAACATTTTAACCACATTTTTTAAAACATTTATTCTCTCATAACAAACATTTTCTGTAAAATTCTGTTAATATATTTAATATGCAAATTTCTAGGACCAAAACTTTGATGATAAACCTATTGTACACAATCTACTTCATGCCTTCTGCCCTCTGATTTGAGAGTTCTTTTTTTTTTTTTTTTTTCTCACTCTTACTTGTGAAAATCTTTAATGGTTTTCATAAAGTAAATGTTAATGTCCATGAACCTCACTGAAGCTCAAACGTGCTGCGTAACACAAGAATGAACCTCATTGGTTCTCGCATGTCAAGCACACACAATTTCACAAATCTTTGAGTTTAAAATAGAATTAGAAATATAAACAATTGCTAAAGTGATGTTTCTGATTCAACCAACAATTTGACAGATTATGCATAATAGAAAACAATAGGGGAGAACAGAACATACATCTGCCATACTGATAATAATACAGTGAACATGAGTAGACTTCAATATCAACTCATCTTGCTTGTGTTCACCTAGTTTTACAACACTATAAAAGTGTATCCATGTCTAGTGTTTGAGGATACAAAAGTGTACTAACTAGCTCTTAGTGTGTACACAATAAATAAACATTGAGGTTGTGTTTTCACAGTAATACAGCATGGATGGTTACACATTTATTTGGCACAGGTAATGACTGCTAATATGTGAAAAATTGTGGCAAAAGTTCTGTACCCTGTACACCTCCTACTAACGTTACTATAAATATTTAGACCATTGCACAAATAATAGTCCTTCAACGTTTGCTTTGTCATTTAAAAAGGCACATGTGACAGCAGCAGCTTTCAAATCACTGATTGCGTTGAATTCATCACTTTCATAAATGACCTTTCCTCTCACACTGAGATCAGGACCTGTCAGTGTCCTAAAAACAAACCTCTTGGATTTTGATTGCCAGGTTATCCTTTCCAGATTGGATGAGTGAGATGAATCAGCTTCTGATTGGTGTGTAAACCACTCATTAGGTCCATGTCTTCTGCTGTCAGTGTGAATCCAAAAACCTGTTAAGTAATTATGAAGCTAATATGAGTATCAGGTTAAAAAACACACACACACAACTCAACCTAAACAATGAAACTATCTTTGAGATCATCCTTAATAATGTACATAATTACTTTACAATACCATTTTGGATTTTTTTAAATCACAAACTAGACTGATTGAGCCTCTCACTGTTTTCCAAGCTCACCTGAACAGGTGGTTTTCTTGGAGATTTGGTCATTCCACATGAGTTGGGTCCCAGCTCACATGTCTCCCATCATGCAACAAACTCAGAGCTGCCATGTCGGAATCATCCAACCTGAACCCAAACACCTGCGCGGCACAACATTATGAGTGCGGTTTAAAAAGGATGATCTCAAAGAGAAACTATTGATAGTTCAATAAGTGGCAAAAAGTATTCAAAGAGAACTGAGAATGTATAATAAATAATACAAATGATATATTTGTTTTTAAATTGCAGCTGTAAGATCCAGATTTTAACTTACTTGGCAGTTTTCATGGATCCTGTCTGGTTTGGTGGACTTTGGAATTGTGACAACTCCATTCTGAAAAGAAATGTAGAACGAAGTTAATGAATAACATTATAACGGCTACTTCTGAATTATATTTGCATGACATTCTGGAAAAGAAAAAATAATATCTCAAACAAAACTCAAGAGTTGGGAGATGATCATTACATTACTGTCGCAGACAGATATTTCACAAATATTATGAAACTATATTGTTTCATAATGTTACTGTGTCTACAATACATGACCAGCTTTGAGCTTATCTTCATATGGAGAGTAACATATCTGGAAATAATAGGAGACCGTGATTTAACCTTCTACAGGTTTGGAACAACATGAGCGGGAGAATATTGCCTTTTGAGTGATCCCTATAAACTGCATTTGAGGGTCTTTTGAAAAGCAAACTGTACCTGAATACTCCAGCGGATGCATATTTGTGACGCGCTGCGGCCGTATTTATGGGCGAGCTTCATGATTGCTGGGTGAGTGAGGGCTTGACCTTTGGCCAAAGGACAGTAGCCTTCAAAAACAATATTCTCCTTCCGACAATATTCAACCAGCTCCAGAGGCTGCTGGAAGGGATGAAACTCCACCTGCGAGTAAATCAAACTCAAATCATTCAGCTGCATAATGGGCACCTTGTACAAAATAGTGTCCGGTTTAATAATTCTGCATTAATCTCTCGTATAGTTTTATTTCTTTTTTTTACTTTTCATCATTAAAATTGTGTGACTTGTGCCACATTAGACCTTCTGTTGGCTCGGACCAGATGAGATAGCCTTTGTTGCCCTCATGCATCGATTATATATATATATATATATATATATATATATATATATATAATTATTATTATACTGTGCATAAAGCTAAATGAGGAACCAATACATTTTCATATTTTTGATATCTTTGAGATTTTATATAAAGAATGCCACCAAGTTGTGGTTTATGCATCATTTGATTTATTTTATGTGTTTTATATAATAAAGAATTTTTTTTTAATAATGTCTTGATGCCTTTATAGAAGTGTATGGAAGTTTTTGCATAATTTTTTTTATTTAAATTTACTATTTAATTTGTAACAATCTCTGCTGCATTTTATGCACTTCATGCTTTATAAAAAAAGTTTAGCGTCATCATCGGCATTATCTGAGGTGGGCATATTTAAATATATAATTTATAACCTAAAAATATATATACATCTAACCTTCTTTTTTGCAATTACATTTGAATTTTGACCAAAATAACGGTTTACTTTGAAGTAATGCCATTATAAAATAGAACATTTTAAATATTTAAATGTACAGAAGTTTATGAAAGATGCTATTGAGTGTATTAAACCTCGAAAAAGCTTTAATAACAGATGTGTTATTATGGAGAATAAAGATGACCATTAATTCTTTATACATAAAGCTGTGCCCTCTGGATGGCGGCATTGCATCATTGACAAACCAGCTGGACGCTCACAGCTCCGCTCCAGTCCGAGCGGGGGCGCTCGCGAGCCACGAAGCGGCTTGGCAGGCCATTTCAGCTCCCGAGTGGGTGTTGCGTACCGTAACCAAGGGTTACAGGCTGCAGTTTGCAATGAGACCTCCACATTTCAACGGTGTTCTTTCTTCTCACACAGAGGAAAACGCCGCACACATTCTGAAAGAGGAAATCTCCTCTCTCCTAAGCAAGGGAGCGATTCAGAGGGTACCACCCAATCTGATAAACCAGGGCTTCTATTCCCGGTATTTTCTTGTTCCAAAGAAATGCGGCCCACCCCGCCCCATATTGGATCTTCGAGTGTTGAACAAGCATTTGAGAAAATACAATTTCAGAATGTTGACACAAGGCTCTCTCGCCCGTGCCATAAAGCAGAACGACTGGTTCACATCAGTCGATCTGAGAGATGCCTTCTTTCACATAAGCATCTACCCCCCACACAGGAAGTATCTTCGTTTCGCCTACCAAGGCAATTGTTACGAATTTACAGTTCTGCCGTTTGGACTCAGTCTGAGTCCCCGAACCTTCTGTTTATGTGCGGAAGCGGGTTTGACACCCCTGAGACTATCAGGGCTGAGAATTCTGACGTACATAGACGATTGGCTCATCATAGCCGAATCGAAGGAAAGTGTGTCGCGGGACACCACCCGGGTACTCGCGCACATCACATCCCTCGGTTTCAATGTGAATATGAGAAAAAGCAATCTGACTCCCAGTCAGAATGTCATTTTCCTGGGCTTGGAATTAAGCTCAGTCTCCATGCGAGCGCGTCTCTCTCAAGAGCGCGTTCGCTCTCTGATGGACTGTCTGTCTCGGTTCAGAGAAGGGGCGAGAGTACAATACCGCACATGCCTCAGGCTGCAGGGTCTCATGGCTTCATCTATCCAGGTTGTGCCATTGGGTCTACTGAGAATGAGAGCGTTCACGAAATGGGTTTTGTCACTGCATTTCAGCCCGATTCACGATCTCTGCCGCTCAGTAACGGTGACGCGCGCCTGCTCGGCGGCCCTGCGTCATTGGGAGAGCGAGGACTTTTACGCACGGGGAACCCCCCTCGGGACGGTTACGATGCGGAAAGTTGTGACGACAGATGCGTCCTTAACAGGCTGGGGAGCCACCCAGGAAGGCAGGACGGTGAACGGTCTGTGGCCGAGCAGACTACGTTCAGCGCACATAAATTATTTAGAGCTCCTGACCATCTGGAAAGCTCTAAATCATTTTCTGCCTCGTCTGCAGGGACATCACGTTCTAGTACGGTGCGACAATACCACGGCAGTGGCTTATATCAACCGTCAGGGAGGCATGCGCTCGTCGAAACTCCACGCTCTAGCGTACAAGCTTTTGGTGTGGAGCAGACGGGTGTTTCTGTCATTGCGCGCGACTCATGTTCCAGGCATTCTGAACAGAGGCGCGGATCTGCTATCGAGGGGAAACCCAATCTACGGGGATTGGCGTCTTCACCCGCAGATAGTGGAGATTTTATGGGCGAGATTCGGACAGGCAGCCGTAGATCTATTCGCCTCGCGCGAAAACCATCATTGTCCTATGTTCTTCTCGCTAAAGGACGTGGACGCGCCCCTCGGGGCGGACGCACTGGCCCACCCATGGCCCAAAGTGCTGCTGTATGCTTTTCCTCCTCTGTGCCTGATAATTCCTACTCTGGCCAGGGTGAGGGAGCATGGCCTTTCTCTTATTCTGATAGCACCCAGGTGGCCCAAAGCCCCGTGGCTGGCAGAGATAATCCCTCTGTTATACGCCGAGCCATGGCGCCTTCCCCCTCGCACGGACCTGTTGTCCCAAGCCAACGGGGAGATTTACCACCCCCACCCGGACAGGGTGGCTCTCTGGGCCTGGCCCGTGAGAGGACGAACCTCTCACATCTTATCAGTGCTCGGTGCCCGATATTTTGTGTTTCCTGCAGGACCTCATGGAAAAGGGCAGGTCTTTTTCCACTATTAAGGTCTATCTGGCTGCGATTTCAGCCTGCCATGTGGGTTTTGAGGGCTCGTCGGTTGGGCAGCACCCTCTAATCCGCAGGTTTATGAAGGGTGCACGCCGCTCTTTACCGGTCACCAGGAGATTTGTTCCGGAGTGGGACCTCTCCATGGTGCTGGAAGCGCTGTCTCTACATCCCTTTGAGCCGCTGGGGAGTATCTCCCTTAAGCTGCTGTCCTTCAAGACAGCTTTGCTCTTGGCCTTGGCATCTGCTAAAAGGGTCAGTGAGCTACACGCACTCTCGGTTCATCCCTCGTGCGCCAAATTCTCCCTAAGTGGAGATAAGGTTTCTCTTAAGCCTAACCCGGCCTTCATGCCGAAATGCTTCCCTGCGTTCACGTCGGAGGTTTTGGAGCTGTCCGCTTTTCACCCTCCACCCTTTGCCTCCCCGGAGGATCAGAGGCTGAATGCTCTGTGTCCCGTCCGCGCTCTGCGAGCATATATGACCAGGACCAGTGCTTTCCGTAAGAGCGATCAGCTCTTTGTTTCATGGGCTCCCCCGCATAGGGGGAGCCCCATTTCGAAGCAACGCCTCTCACATTGGCTTGTGGATGCTATAACTATGGCGTATGAAGCGAAGGGAGTGCAGCCCCCAGAGGGCATCAGAGCTCATTCCACAAGAGGCTTAGCCACCTCTTGGCTTTGTGGGCTTTGTTCAGGGGAGTGTCACTGCAGGACGTCTGCTCCGCTGCCAGCTGGGCCTCTCCTCATACCTTCGTGCGATACTACCAGTTAGATGTCACTAGAACCTCGGTGGCACACTCGGTCCTAGGGGTAGGGTCCTCTTAACCCTTTCCCTCAAGCCCCGTTGGGTATCCAACAAGGAGTGAACGGGCGGGTCAGTTATGTTCATTCCAGTCACCAAACACTCGCATTCCTTCTTGGGTTTAGCTATGTGCATTGGTAATGGGGGGCTAATTTCATGTATGTGTCTCATGCATGTGCATGCTCTGCTTGTCCACTGCAGTCAGCGTGACGTCACGCTGGCAGGGCCATGTTTTTCTTTTAGGACGTGTCAGGCACCACCTCTCGGAGGTGACCGTCCTTCTCTGGTCTCAGAATTTCACTGTAGGTGTATTGGGCAATCGGGGAGCTGTCCAGGTCTCCCATAGGTGGATCTCGAAACGAGATGATGAAAGAGAACAATAGGTTACTGTCGTAACCCCGGTTCTCTGAAACATCGAGTGGAGAGATCCACCAGCTTTGCCCCGCTTGCTGCACGAGAAGCGAATATACTTACTGAGGTACACGAGCGCGCATTGGGGTATATATGCCTTAGGTAAGGGGGTGTGGCCTTACCGGGCATTGGCTGCGCGCTTCTGTCTGTTAACCAGACTTGGTGCAATTGGATGCTTCTACAGAGGTCAGGTACCGGATGCCCTTCCCATAGGTGGATCACTCCACTCGATGTTTCAGAGAACCGGGGTTACGACAGTAACCTATTGTTTTCCCATTTCATTTATAACAATTTCAGCTGCTTTTTTTGCACTTCATGCTTTCTAAACAAAGTTCATTATCATCATCATCAGCTGATGCAGTTCTCATTTTTAGGTTTTAAGAGTTGCGTCAAAAGCCATTCGTTCAGTCACACCTGGTTAACATGAGGCACAATTCCACCGCGATCCTTCAACTCGTTCAAGTGATGGATGAGAAAGTTACTCACTCCAATGGCATGACACAAACCTGCAACAAAGAAGAGGGGACATGATCAACAAACTGTCTGAGTTACTGTCATTTCTACGCAGTAGAATGAGCCTGAAAGAGCACGAACCTTCATCATAAAGCTCCTCCAGAGCTCTCCACGTCTCCGCTCGAACCTCGCGACTGGAGAGACCTGGAACCATGCAGTCAGGCCAGTGCATCAGATACAGGTCTGTGTAAAAAAGTTGTTTCAAAAGCCATTACAAGACGTTCAATGGTTGTTTACAAAGAAATCTTTGAAAAATTAGCCCATGATTTACTCACCCTCAAACCATCCTAGGTGTACATGACTTTCTTCTTTCAGACGAATACAATCAGAGTTTTATAAAAAAAAATATCCTGGCTCTTCCGAGCTTTATAATGGCAGTGAATGGCTGTTTCTGTTATTTTTTATTATGAAGTTTTAAATATGGATATTTTTCTTACACAAACGCATCGCTTCGCTTCAGAAGGCCTTTATTAACCCCCGGAGCCGTGTGGAGCACTTTTATCATGGATGGATGGATGCACTTTGATGGACTTCAAAACATAAACGGCCATTCACTGCCATTATAAAGCTTGGCAGAGCCAGGACATTTTTTTATAAAACTCAGATTGTATTTGTCTGAAAGAAGAAAGTCATATACACCTAGGATGGCTTGAGGGTGAGTAAATCATGGGCTAATTTTCATTTTTAGGTTAACTATCCCTTTAAAATGTCACTCTTTTACCCAAGTAATCCACCCCCAGCCTGGCACACGAGTCCCGGCAGGCTTGTTTGGCGCTCTGGTAGCCGTAATCTCCAGGCCATAGTTTGGTGGTGAGCCAGAGCTCCTCTCGTGGAACCGCACTGTCAGCCACAGCTTTCCCCAAAGCCTCTTCACAGCCGTAACGCTTGGCCGTGTCAATATGTCTTATCCCGCACTCCTGTAGAGCATAGAGCACCGCCTCATGACTGTAGCCTCCATCATGAGATGTCCCTGATGAATGAGAGACCACAACAATTCAAAACTGTTACGATTGTGTATGTGTAGTGACAATAAAGACATTTGACACTGCTCAAATATACACAAATCATTACTGGTAAAGAGTACATGTTGCCAATTTTGGTGTCACTAACAAAAAAATTGTCATTAGACTGGCATTTGTTGAGAACATTTTTAAAATTAATTATTTTTTTAGTCTTGTCAGAGGAAGAAAAAGTCTGTCTATCATACAAACACACTGGTCAAGCTCAGACAAGTATAACCTAATAATCCAGACCACATATTTCAAATTTCACATTCTATGGCATTTGTCCACCCTGTTACATGACATATTTACAATGCAGAGTGTAACAGGGTAGGTGTTTTAAACTAATAAAGCCCATTACTAGCTGGGAAAGAACAACATGCTAACAGAAGATTGACATTTGGAACTTTAACAGATAAAATCTATTTTTTTTAAATAAAGAAACATTTTCATGTTCAGTATAATTAGAAATAACAGGGTGGACATGTTATGTGTTACGGCAGTGTTTTCAGCGTTTATTGGGCCAGCGCCACCCTACCCATTATCTAGGTCCGCTACCGACAACTGGATTTGAAATGTTCGCTTTAATGTGTCCAAGGATGTAGACGGTGTAGACAATGTTGCAGATCTTCTTTATTTATTTTTTTTGCAAGTAGTTACAAGTTTCAGCTCGTAAATCTTTGACGTCATAAACTCACCTTTAACACCCCCCAAAAACACCTCAAATCCCCCCTTTGGAAAATATTGCCCCTGATGTTCTCCGAATACCCCCATTGAGAAATGCTATTTTATGCCATTAGATAAATCTTCTAAAATTATGAAAAAGAGAGAAAAGTGTATGACTGATTATTACTCTGTTCTTGGAGTTGTTTCCAAGAAATTATGTCACTTCAAGCAAGTCATGTGATTTAGGGCATACGTTTAAGATTATAAAAGCCAAAAAGCACTAATGTTACAGGGTGGACTGGAGTTTTAGGGACACAAACTAATTTAATGATTAATGATTTTACACATTTAATTTTTATATATATAAATATATATATATATATATATATATATATATATATATATATATATTGTTCTTCGTATGCAAACCCTTATGTTACTAGGTAGGAGCAAATTCTGTTTTAATGATTACTTTATAATCACCAGGTTTCAAGCCAAGTCATCTGTCTAGTTTCATTTCCTTTATTTGTTATAACAACCAAAATGAAAGGGTATGGCACACAACCAAAGTAAAATGGGTATGGAAACATTCAAAAACAAAGAACAGAACGTTTTTGTACATTGTGTTTCAAAGTAGCATGTTAGGCCTAAAAAAAGAAATAAGGTTAGATGTTAGAAACATGGTTAGTTTAAGATACAGTTTACTATTTTATTAATTAAAAAAATCCATCACAGGGTACATATTCAAAATCCACCAAACTGTAGGAATGACCCTGCCCTAACAAACGGCTGTAAATTACCCACGAGTCTTTGGAAACCCATTTTGCTTGTTTGATAAATCTTAATTATGACATAAAAAGTCATAATTATGACATGGTAAGTCATAATTATGAAACGCAATGTCGAAATTAAGACTTTCTAAGTCATAATTATGACTATTTATGTCATTATGAAATTATGAGATAAAGTCAAAATTATGATAAACTTAGTCATAACTGGCTAAATAAGGCCTAACTATGACATATAGTTCGGGAAAGTTAGGCTTTTTTTTTTTTGCCAATCTGCAAAAAAAAATTCTTACCAATAGCTTTTTTTACCATGTGTTCCTATAGGTGTCTAGTAACACCTCCCAATTTATCCATGGCCAAATCCTCGGGGAAACGCCTGGAGAGTCAATCAAAGTTGGGATGCCCAGACGGCCTGTGTAAAAATAATGATTTATTTATTTTATTTTTTTACCAATATTACCTTTTGAGATGTCTAACTAGGGTTTTTTTAGGGGTGCTGAATCTATCCCAGCCATTAGTTTTGAGTAAAAATGACTCCAAGTCCAAACAAAAACCACATAAAAATGGTTTTATTGAACAATTACAAAACAAGACTTACTAAATCAGTTTAAAATTTAACAAACTTCATCCAACTCCGGTTATCATCTGGCTGGTTGATGTTCTGGCAAGAGTTACCATGACAGTTCCCACAAACAGAAATACGCTTGACGCCTTGCTTTTTACAGCAGCACCTGAGAGTGTCACAGTCCCCTGCACAGTTGCAGCTGACAAACTTCAGAAGTTGGTGCAGGGCAATGGGATCTGTTGTAGGGACTGGTGCATAACCTTGTTCTCCTTGTTTCCATCCATACTCAAGGACATCCAGTGATGGACTTTGTAGCAGTAGCCGATCTCTGGTTTGGAGATATGCTCGCAGAGAGTGCTGTGCTGCAGCTCCTGTAGTCGGAGGCATTTTCTCAGGCTTGATGCTCCCGGCTGCGACCCGCTTGCTGAAGATATCAAATCTTAAGTCTTCCAAATCTTCAGGTGGATTTCCGCAGAATGTGAGCTTGAACAGTTCGCAGCCAGCTTTGATGATGTCACTTTTCTTGGCTCTGATGTCATTGAACACATCCATGGCCCCCTCTGCTTTGTCAGTCTTGCAGAGCTTGGTGAGCAAAGTTGGTTTGCTAAACCCAGAAACTGCTGATACGGTATCGCAGCCAGAGAAGCTGTGTAGGAAGATCAGGTATTTACAGTATCTCTCCGGGAGGGCTTCCCGGATCTTTCCGACATCGTAAGATGTGTCTTTAAGGTAGTTTGTGACGTCAGAAACACCAGCGATTTCAAACCGCGTTTTTGAGACTGTCTTTGGTTCACTGCAGATCTTTTTCGACCTCACTCAGACCGTCACCACGGTCTTCCCTTGAATGACGCCAGTCTTCCACCTATCCTCGAGAGGCAGAGGTGGACAAAGTACACAACTTCCTTACTTGAGTGAAAGTACAGATACTACTGGTCAAATATTACTCTGTTACAAGTAAAAGTTGTAAAGACTGATATTTACTGAAGTAAAAGTACAGAAGTTCTTGTCTTTAAAATTACTTAAGTATTATAAGTAAAAAGTAAATGTCAATGCATTGTTTTATTATTGTTGCATTGTTGTGTGTAATACTTAAAGTACCATATGCCTCTGAATCTATGCCTGCCTACCCTCTGAATCTATGCCTGCCTACCCTCATATCAATATCACATTTATTTCTAGAACACAGTTCCAGTAGTGGGATTGATTGAATGTGAGATTGAATAAGTGCACTCAATAACGTCCACAATGGTTTCGGACACCCAAATGGCTGCTTGGCCAAACCCAACGTTGAAAATGAAAATCAAGTTGATGTCAGAATCCAGCGGCAGATTGACGTTAATCTCCAACGTTGGACAGACGGGTTGACGTCAGAAACCAACATCAGTCGAGTTCTGACGTCAACCCGACTTTCATTTCCAAACAAAATGCAACCCTTGCAACCAAAATCATCCCCTTCCTTTCTACTCAAGGACCTTGACAGAAATGTCATGGAGTAAAAAGTATGATATTTGTCTTTCAAATGTAGTGAAGTAAAACATTTCCATAAAAAATAATACTCAAGTAAAGTACAGATACTCAAAAAGTGTACTAAAGTACAGTATTCAAGTAAATGTACCTTGTTGCTGTCCACCTCTGCTCAATACCTAATATCAACAATGTCAGGTGATTGACCTTAGGGGTTGGCTATATAACATCCAGGTGAGCCAACCACTTCCTCTCAGATGAGGCAAGAAAGGCAAGAGGAAGTATTTGGCTCACCTGGATGTTATATAGCCAACCCCTAAGGTCGGTTGGAAACTGCCTCCGACTACAGGAGCTCCAGCACAGCACTCTCTGCGAGCATATCTCCAGACCAGAGATCGGCTACTGCTACAAAGTCCATCACTGGATGTCCTTGAGTATGGATGGAAACAAGGAGAACAAGGTTATGCACCAGTCCCTACAACAGATCCCATTGCACTTAGGGCTGTCGCGGTGAAGGATTTTCCCTTGCGGTAATTATGAGTGGCTCAATAGCGCGGTATGCGGTTTTACCGCATTTATTAATTTATTTTGATTTATTTTGATTTATTTGTTGCTATATAAATAAGTGTTACGATGTGGTCAGCATGCACAAAAACGAGTACATTTTCAGTAACCAATAAACCGAAACTAAACCGCGTATCTGCACATTGAAAGCTTGTCACTCAGCGCACAGTTGTTACGGCAACGGACTGTCTTTGAGTGAGTCATTAAACCATTCATTCAACAACACGTTCAAAAACGATACGTTAAAAGATAGTAATGAAACAAGTTTAATTTTTAACTTTGAGCTCCACTTTTCAAGGCTCAGCTGACCAGCAATGCGTTGCATAGCGCTGAAGCTTCACTTAATAGAGACAAATGGCATTGATTCAATGCGTGACTCACTGAGTTTTGTTTCCCGCGACCGCGAGTTCCTCGCGCTGTGGATGCTGACCAGCGCTGTCGCTGATGCCATTCATGGTAAACACCCTTTATTTTAAACGTTAAAAGGATGACAGGACAAATATTTAACTTTCCTTGGACACGGCCTTTCACGGATATGACTTTGACCTCAAAGACAGACGCAGGTAATCGCACGCGCTCAGTCGATCTCTCTCATTCACTGTCTGTTTAGGCTTAAGTGCAAATCCACGAAGCCTCTGTACAAATCACCATGATAAAACCATGATCACCACGTCTTATTATCATTATTAACTTATTTAACATTCAATACACATGCACGAAGTTCAAAACAAGAATGGTATAGCCTTATGAAAAAAGAAAACACGTGAATATCGCGGTTGCTGCGGTTACTTGAATTCCTCTGCGGTTGGCTTGTCAGTAGCGCGGTACTGCGATATTGCGGTTATCGCGACAGCCCTAATTGCACTGCACCAACTTCTGAAGTTTGTCAGCTGCAACTGTGCAGGGGACTGTGACACTCTCAGGTGCTGCTGTAAAAAGCAAGGCGTCAAGCGTATTTCTGTTTGTGGGAACTGTCATGGTAACTCTGGCCAGAACATCAACCAGCCAGATGATAACCGGAGTGAGGGAGATGTAGGGGAGTTGGATGAAGTTTGTTAAATTTTAAACTGATTTAGTAAGTTTTGTTTTGTAATTGTTCAAAAAACCCATTTTTATGTGGTTTTTGTTTGGACTTGGAGTCATTTTTACTCAAAACTAATGGCTGGGATAGATTCAGCACCCCTAAAACCCCCTAGTTAGACATCTCAAAAGGTAATATTGGTAAAAATAAAATAAATAAATAAATCATTATTTTTACTCAGGGTCCAGGCCGTCTGGACACCCCAACTTTGATTGACTCTCCAGGCGTTTCCCAGAGGATTTGGCCGTGGATAAATTGGGAGGTGTTACTAGACACCTATAGGAACACGTGGTAAAAAAAAGCTATTGGTAAGATTTTTTTTTTTTGCAGATTGGCAAAAAAAAAAAAGCCTAACTTTCCCTAACTAATACTAAGTCATAATTATATTGAAAAGAATAAAGACAAATAACTATGATACAAACACAGTCTAAATGATGACTGTTATAATTAGGAAATAGTTATTTCTATGACATAATTTCTACCTTTTATGCCACAATATGCCATGTATGCATTCGGATGTCATAAAGGCGCTTGTTCTCACCTAAACCCAGAATGGGAATGTTCAGTCCATTCGACAGCCCAACCGTAGGACAGGACAGCGCAGTGCAGCTGCTGGGAAGTGTCACCATATTTTAGACTAAAGCTCATGTGCACTTCTATGGACACAGCACGATTCGATGTGTATCAGAGAAGAAAACCCTAGTTTCTCACTAACTACCGCTCTCTGCAGGACTGAACGCGAGCGTTTCTGTAAATGTCTCTGTAAACTCACAGAATAAAACATGTAAAATGCCTCACCTATCTCTATTTTAAAGAAATTAGCGTCGTGAACGAAATTGTTCCGTTAAGCCGAATCTTTTAATGAACCGAATGAAGATGAATCATTTGCTAAACTGACCGAATCAGTGACTCTAGCGGATCATTCGGATCATTCGGATACAATAACTATAAGAAAATTATAGTTATTGTATATGCAAATAGTATTCAGTTTCTAAATGGCTTTATGTTTTTATTATGTTTTTAAAATATAAATGGCTCCAACAAACTGAAATGGGATACATGGAATTATATTTAAAAAAAACAACAACCAAAAAAAAAACAAAAAAAAACACCCGTGTCCAACGCCAACCTTTTTTTTTATTTTTTTTTTTTTATTAATGCTAAATAACATAAGAACATTGTCAATGAATTACATACAAATGCATATACATATAATAAATAAATAAAAAACAAACAAAGAAAAAAAAACTATTTATACAAAAACAATGAAAAACAAAAGATGACATGGCAAGAGATATGACAAGGCATACACTACAATTTTATTGATACAATAACATACATTGGTGTACAAGAAAAGCTTTTAAGTGCATGTATTCATAATATTTAATAAATCTTTAGGGCTTTTTTATTATTTATATATCGAAGAGATTTAAGAAGTGAGATTAATTCAGTGTCAAAATAAGGATAGGATAGAATACCAATTGCAAACTTTTGTTTATGAATGAAGAATTTGCCATATAAAATAAAGAAATTAACAATGTACTCTAGGGGTGGCCGACGCCAAGCCAAGTGGAATGACACCCCCTATGGTGACATAAAGAACCACTGAACCGCGTTTGGAACCGATTCACGGAAATGAGTCGGACAGCCGTTCACTATAAGAAACTCAGTGCGCATGCGCGACCAAGTAAACTTCCTTCAGGAGTCTCGGCTTATGATGGGAACACTATCAATGAGGTACTTGTTGTTTTGTCTTATTTAAAAATGCAAATCTACTCATGTTACTGTCTATCATGACAGGTCTGTTGAGTTCATTTGCTTCATGGCATGCATGTGATAATTCGTCGCACGCAGTGTCTTTCACCGTTAAAGTTTTAATTACAATGTTTTCTGTTGTTTTTAGACAGGCACACAATCATTTTTAGTAAAACTGTTGGCATGCATGAAAGGCATCCGGGTATAATGAACATATGTGTTAGCACGTATTATTCACTGTTTGTTGTGTTTGCTCGATGTGGACCTTTTATGTTTGGGCCATTAAACAACAACTGAAAATTCTGAGAATAAAACCTGCACAGATTGTGCTATATCTACATTTAATGTTTCCCCCTTTATTAAATTCCACTAATAAGTCCAGCCCAGGCATTGATCAATCTGTAAATGCTGTTATGGTCAGTGTGGAACTTTTTCACATGTATATTTAGGCGAGTGGGTAAGATTTTTTATATATATATTTTTGAAAGAAGTTTCTTGTGCTCACCAAGACTGCAAAAATACATTAAAACCTGTAATATTTTGAAATATTGTTATACTTTAAAATACCCTTTTTCTATTTTAATATACGTTAAATGTAATTTATTCCTGTGATGTCAAAGCTGAATTTTCAGCATCATCAGTCCAGTCTTCAGAGTCACATGATCCTTCAGAAATCATTCTCATATGCTGATTTGCCGTTTAATAAACATTTCTTATTATTATGAGTGTTGAGAACAGTTGTGCAGCTTCATATTTTTGTGGAAACCGTGATACATTTTTAAAAATATATATATTTTTGATGAACAAAGTTCACAAGAACAGCATTTATTTGAAATAGAATGTTTTGTAACAAAGTAAACGTCTTTACTGTAACTTTATTTTAATGTTTTTCGAAACAAAAATATTGCATATCTCGTGTTAATGTGTATGTCATTGTCTAAGATGTTATTTCAGTAATAACTCAATTTTGCAAAAAAAAAAAAAAGCTTTAATGGCAAAGAGCAAATTTGACATTTTTCAAAATATCTCTTTGTGTTCCACCGAAATAAAGTGTAAACAGGTTTGCAGAAATCATTTTAAACACCCATTTTCTATTTTAATATACTTTACATGTAATTTATTCCTGTGATGTCAAAGCTGAATTTTCAGCATCATCACATGAGTCACATGATCCTTCAGAAATCATTCTCATATGCTGATTTGCCATTCAATAAATATTTCTTACTATTATAAGTGTTGAAAACAGTTGTGCAGCTTCATATTTTTGTGGAAACCATGATGCATCTCTTCAAACCTCTTGTCTTCTCCTGTCTTCAGGATTGGTTGGTGCTTCTGCAGATCATTGGGCCGCGTGCGGACACACTTCATCATCAGCTCTATTGTGTTGCTGCTTCTGGCCGGAGTCTCTCTGACCTTTTTACTGCCTAACAATGAGGACGGCAGGATTCTCCAACAGCTCCGCCATAGATCCAACGCCTCACTCCCCCTCCCGGACCCAGAGGACAGTTTTACTATAATCATGCAAACGTACAACCGCACCGATATACTCCTCAGGCTCCTCAATCATTATCAGGCTGTGCCTCACCTGCAGTGCATCATCATAGTGTGGAATAACCCCGGCGAGCCACCGCCCAGGAAACTATGGGATGCCCTCGGCCCACACCCTGTGCCCGTCTTCTTCAAAGAGCAGAGCGTCAACAGAATGCGCAATCGACTGCATCCGCACCCTGAGATCAAGACTGGCGGTAGGTGTGTGATTCTCACGTGAAGGAGAGGTGACCTGCCAGGTAGTTCACACAAAAAAGTTACAAAACCGTATTTTTCCCATTTAGGGTCGGGGTCAATGATGTGAGACTGCCCTCGATAATAAAAAGGAAAAGTCTTTTAAAATCTAGATTAAAACACACATGAGTGTACACATTTTTATTTAACAGGGACAGTGCAGATTACTAAACATTTAAATATCATAAATTATTTATTCCTATATACCGTCAAGATTTTAGGGAAGTCACATTTTAGAGCTGGGACTAATTTTGGCTTGTCATAAAAGAGTAAAATGATATGATGTTTTAAGAAACTTGACCGTAACACAGTCATGGAGGTCCATTTGGACCATTTTTTTTAACCGTTTTTACTTTATGCCCTACAAAATGATCTAAACAAATGTTAATTCAGAAATTAAAATCATGCTCATCATAGAAGTAGTGATGGCATGTATGAATTGCATTTTAATATACTGTATTTTTAATAAATTAATAGATAAGTTAAATATGATTTCTGTCCTATTTATTTAATACAATGTAATGTTTTCTCAGAAGTATGTCAGACAAACAGGTTTGGAACGACATGATGGTGAATGAATTATGACAGAATTAATTGTCATTTTTGGGTGAACTGTCCCTTTAAAGCACAATCCTACTAGATTCATTACGACTGTATTTAATGTGCTCTTGTTTTTGAGATTGTACTGACCGACACTCTCTCTCACCCGGCAGCTGTTTTGATGCTAGACGATGACACATTGGTCAGTGTTCCCGACATCAGCTTTGCATTTTCTGTCTGGAAGGTAATGTTTGCCATAAGCATTGTGTTATGGACATTCTGTGGAGATATTTTCTGAAAGCAACTCTAGGAAATTTGATCTGTGTTTTACTTGACTATCTTTTTACATTCTGCTTCAATTACTCTCTTCAGAGACCCATAAACAAACTTGTTTTCATTTCAATTTGTGTTGTAGCAATTCCCAGATCAGATTGTGGGTTTTGTTCCACGGAAGCATGTGACCACAGCATCTGGTGTGTACAGCTATGGCAGCTTTGAGCTTCAGGATCCAGACAAAGGTGGAGGCGACAGGTGAGATTTGGATCAATTCTGCATTTCCAAGTTAATGCAAAAGTCGGACATGAAACCAAAACTGACCTACTTACTTAATACTTGTTTCTGGACTTATTGTCCATGATTCATTGGAGCACATTATTCCAAAGGAAAAAGAAATGTTTAACTCGCTTCACCTCTGAAACAACTTTCCTTCTGCTCTTTTTATTGTTCGTCCCTTCCCCAATCAATTTCTGATAGATAAGGTTTGCCTTGTCCTATATTTTTCATGGTTGGATATTCTGAAATATTACTAAGCAGTGTGAAAACATTGCTGTGACTAATAGCTGTAAAAGAAAGTGTGCTTCATACCTCCTGAAAAGTGATCACCCGATTGCCCCCCTGAAGTGCAACGTCATAATTGACAGCTGTGCTGCGCTTGTGATTGAGGGCTGCGTTTAACTCCATTTGTTTGCTTGTACACAGCTATGGAATATGACACAGCGCTTTCAGCGGTTTCTAAGCTATTTTATTGATAAATCACAGAACAGTGTTGACAATACATTTCTGCACTGCTGAATGTTTCTGTGCACGCGATCTCACGCCCTCTATAGCCTACGATCAGCGACTAGTCAACTTCAAGTCAATAAATATTAATATTAAAAGTAAATATAAATATAAATCCTAAATATAAAATAAATACTAAATATAAATATTTTTAAAACCCCAAAAAGAAATAAAAATGACAAAAATTACTAAAACTTACACCAATATGAAACATAAAAATATAAAAGCTGATTTAAAATATGAATAGATACTATAATAGTATAGAAATAATCCTAAAATAACACTGGTTTTAAACTTAACTGATAAAGTGTTCCTTGTCGTGGACACTTAAATGTATTTGATCCCTATTTCGCATTATGAAAGTAAAATGTGTTGGGAAAAGAGCAGCACAAAAGTCACAACCACGCAATACAGCCGAATAAATGTCATTTCATCATTCCATTAGCTATTCAATGATCCTGGTGGGAGCAGCGTTCTTCCATCGGCGCTTCCTGGAGCTGTTCCGAGATCAGCCCGGTGAAGTGCACACTCTGGTGGACCAAACCCAGAACTGTGACGACATCGCCATGAACTTTGCTGTGGCACATCATCTCTCACAGGTGTCCGGACTGAAGCGCCCCTCTGGGGTGTTCGTGAGGCCCGTGGATATGCGTAACCTGGAGAAGGAGGCCAGCAGCGGGTATGTGGGCATGTGGCACAGAGCGGAGCACATGCTGCAGCGATCCTACTGCCTCAACAAGCTGACACAGATCTACGGAGAAATGCCGCTCCGCTACTCCAACATCATGATCTCACAGTTCGGCTTTCCCAGCTATGCTAATCACAAGAGCAGGATATGATGTCAGCATATTTTGAGAGACAGGTGCAATCTCAGTGATGATCTTTTTGGACAATTTTAGAGATTTTAAACACTTGAAAGTGCACATCTCATAATACATGAGTTTGTCCAACACAGGTTTGATGAAATTTTGCGACCGTAACATTTCTACATTCTCAGGCCTTTGTGGTTTTACATTTTTAATAGCTAGAAATGTAGTCTTAGATTCTTCTTTTTTGATTTGAGAATTTATGCACGTTCTTATGATGCTATGAAACCTTGTTTTCACCACAGAATAAAAAGTAAAAAGGATAATTATTTGTGACTTTTTATCTCGCAATACAGACTTTATAACTTGCAATTGCGAGTTTATCTCACAATTCTGAGAAAAAAAGTCAGAACTGCGTGATAATACAGAACCTTTAAAGGGAGAAAATGAAGGGAAAAAATATGACATAGGAGTGAAAATTTATATTTATATTTAAAATTAAAAATACATTCTATATATTATAGAATGTATTTCAGTGCTTTTGCGTTCGCTCGCAAAAAATATGTTCCCCTGAGAAAATTTGCTTTTGCTCGCAAAGAACACACAAGTTTTGCGAGCGAACTTAAATTTTCTCAGGGGAACCCAAAAGTTTTGCGAGTGGACGCAAAGCATTGAAATATATTTTTCATGTATTCTTCCCATCTCCTATTTGTTTTCCATCTACATGTCCCTTTAGGGGCTCCGTAAGATATAAACTTGCAATTGCGAGTTATAAACATCCTTGATGTGTCATTACAAGTGCACAGAAAATGTGAGTGATTCCTTCAGAGTGAACACGAGTGAATCTGACTGCAGTAGATGTGAAAGATATGTATAAAAATGATGTTATTTAAGCCAGCGCAAATACCTGTATTTACATCCTCATATACTGATTGGCTTCATCACTGTCTCCTCTCCACCAGTAAGCTGGTGTGTGGTGGGCGTTCTGGCGCAATATGGCTGCCGTCGCATCATCCAAGTGGATGCTGCACATTGGTGGTGGTTGAGGAGATTCCCCCATCTATGTAAAGCACTTTGAGGTCTCAGAAAAAGCGCTATATAAATGTAACGAATTATTATTATTAATTACATCCTGTTTTCGGTTGAAGTCCAAAGTAGTCGATTGCCGAGTTCACGCGCATAGGTTTAGTTACCTATGATCACGCGCGTGAACTCGGCAATCGACTTACTTTTGAACTCGTGTTCACTCTGAAGGAATCACTCACATTTTCTGTGCACTTGTAATGACACATCAAGGATGTTAAGAGGCTAAAAGCAGGTTTAAACATTGCCCCATTGAAGTCAACAGGGTGCAAATTTTAAAAAGAGGATAACACGGTGTAGGCAACACCGATTTTTGTCGTTGTTCTCTGTATTGACAGCACTCCAAATGTACAAAAAAATGAGCTCAATGTTAAAATTGACCAGAGTTCACCTTTAAATATATAATTTTTATTTATATTTAAATAAGACACCTAAAATAAGGAAATGTAGTTAATTAGTATTACTTAGTACTTATATATATTTTTGATGCATTGCATATTCAGATAATCATACAACAACAAAAAATCTGGGGGCCATGAAACTTTTGTGAAAATGATCAAAAATGCTGGCGGTGGCTGGCAACTTTCTTTTTAAACGCTGGCAGGGAAAGAGTTAATATAATTACAAAACTTTATACACTCCTGGGTAAGAACATCTATAAATATTTTCAAAGAATTTAACATTTCATAATGTTTGTTCAAATTATAATTCTTTTAAGTTTATAAAATTTAATTAAAAAAAAAAAAAAACTTAATAGTGGTCATCAAAATATGAATTTTGATATGAATCAGAAAGCTCTCGGATTTACTCAAAAATATCTTAATTTGTGTTCTTAAGATGAACAAAGGTCTTACAGGTTTGGAACGACATGTGGGTGAGTAATTAATGACAGAATTTTAATTTTTGGATTAACTATCTTTGTTCATCCAAAACTCGTTACATTGTTTTTGGAGGAAAAGGGAAAATCTGTGTGCTTCAAAGTTTAGAGAAAGGAATTTCCTTTTATCTGTGCCAAGATTTCAATACATGCAGTGTGTAAAACAGTGGTTCTCTGCGGTTTTAGGCTATTTGCTGAATACGCCATGTGCAGTTACGTGCAGACTTATTAGAGAGTATTTGGCTAAGCATCCGCTATGAGTTTATGGCTATTCACAGTTCATTGTCAGGTTGATGTCAAGCACATGATGCAAGATAATCTAAGGAAATGAGGTAAAGTAGAGAAAAGTGTTACACTTTATTTTAAGCAGCCAGTATTACTGTGTAATTATACATTTAAGTACTGACTAATAATAACTATATGTACTACTTACTATAGGGTTAGGATGATGGTTTAGTTTATGGTTAATTGCATTTAATTATGCATAATTTATAGTTATTATAAGTAATTAATGACAGAGTTTTCATTTTTGGGTGAACTAAACCTTTAAGTGTCCAGAAACTTTTTGGGGACGCTGTATATACATTGTGTTTAGAGATTGTCTTTCAATTATCCATCTTATTAGAAAATAACACTGTTAGTAATAAAACGACTAAAGTACAGAAAACGCAGCCCAGCTTTGTATTCGCCTGGCCATGAGATATTTACAGTATAGATAATGTCCAGGTGAATGTTCCTTTCAGATGAATGCTTCATTTTGTTGATGTGCTCTTCATCTGTTTAGCTGAGTGTGATGTTGCTGGAGTTTGTCCTGGGTTTCTTTCTGCAGTATCGGATCAGCAGCCCAGCGATAGTCAGCAGTGACACCAACCCTGCAGCGGGCAGTATGGCTACCGGCAGGTCTGCCATTTTCACCACATCGGGTCGTGCTAGATTTTAAGGGTAAAGAATCATTGGAGTAGAGAAACATCATTGTAAGTGAAATATTATAGCCTTATTGAATAAGTTATGTTCTCTTTCATCATCTCGTTTTCGAGATCCACCTATGGGAAGGGCATCCGTGCCTGACCTCTGCAGAAGCATCCAATTGCACCAAGTCTGGCTAGATAGACAGAAGCGCGAAGCCAATGCCAGGTAAGGCCCCGCCCCCTTACCTAGGGGCATATAACGGCTGCAGCGCTGCTATTCTCCAGTTGACATTCGCTTCTCGAGATCTCTGCACTGACACAGTTCGGTTAGATTACGCTGCTCACTTTCATGTCTTCAGGAGGACATATCGCCTGATCAGCCTCCGCCAGACGTGACAGTCGTCTTTTCAGCCTTCTGCTGTGTTCTGCATTCGGAGCTGCCCGCGCTCTCGCCGTTTTTCACCTGCTCCTCCTTCCACGGCTGCCCACCACGGATTTTTACGAGTTCTTCTCCGGAATGTCGCTGTCTAAATCTGCCACTTCTCCGGGGAACAGCCTATCACGGGCCTGCCCGGCCGCATCTGGTGCACTCATTGCCGCTAAGGACCTTCACTCGTTCTGCGTGGTCTGCTTGGGCCTTAAACACGCTCAAGAAGCCTTGGGGAACCCGGAAAATTGCAGTCATTGTCTTATGCTGCCCAAGAAGCTTTTACGACGCCGTCTTAAAGTTGCAGCGACCCAGTGCTCCGAGCTCGGCCTTTCTGACTCGGATGGGGGACACGGTGACGACGACGCGCTACCGGGGGACTCCCGGGGCGCCTCTTCACTTATTTGGGCTGACCAGCCCAATCCCGCATTCCCCGAAGAGGACATCTTCGCGGGCAACCTCACACTCGCCGACGAACCGGCCAGTTCCGGCGATGAGGATGACGCGGCCCTTCTTGGGGTCTCAAAGGACGAGGAGGCCATCCCGCCCTCTGGCGTTCCCCAGGCTAGCGCCCACGTGGCCTTGCCTCAGTCCATCCTCCTGGAAGTTTGTGAGCGAGTGGCCGCTCACCTCAACATCGAGTGGCCGGCTCCACAGAGCGCCACCGACCAGGAGAGGGATATTTACGACGGGAAAGTGTTGGGACCTCCTCCCGGTCCTAGGAAACAACTCTTCCCTGTCCTTCCAGCGTGTGCAAAGCACATGAGGCACAATTGGAGCGACCCGCTCGACTTCAAACACGGTCTCACGGGCCTTGAGCCTGCGGGCACTCTATGGCGCTTTCTGTGGTGGGAGAGCGTGTGCTCTGGCTTAACCTGTCGGGCCTTCCTGACAGTGAGAAGCGGCGCATCGCGGGCGCGTCGGTGGAGCCCGGCCCGGCTCTCTTTGGCCCCGCCGTCGCATTGATGCAACAACGGCAGAATAACCCACCTCCTGCTAAGCACTGGGGAAAATCGACTCCCGCCGCGGCCGCAGTTGGAAGACCATCTAACCCTACCCCCACCGACTCGAAACGCAAGCGGCCAGCCTGATGTTCGGCTGATGGGGGCATCGAGTCCTAGTTCACGGGCCACGAGCCCTATGGACTCTCTTCCTGTCCCAGAACCCCTGTCCAAAAGACACAGGGTCTCCCGCGGATGGGTCGGTTCCCCTCCTCCCAGCCCATGTGTTTAATGAACGTTGTGTGCCCCCCTCCCCCCCACGTTCAGGGGGTCTGTTGTGAGGAAAAGATCAAAAGCAGTGTCACCACACCGCACACACTCTGTTCCCCTCACCCAATTATTAAAGGCTTCGGCCCCAATGTTTCCCCAACACAAAACACACAAAAAAACACATTAAAACAAACGAATCAAATGAAATCGTTACAGAGAGAGGATTTCTCTCCGCAGAGAGAATTCATCTCCCTGCAGAGAGAGAAAATCTTTCTGAATCCCTGCATGTCGCCCCTTGTTCATCCACTAGAGGGTGCCATTGCATCACAAATAAATCAGCTGGCCTTGCACAGCTCCGCTGCGGCACGGGTGGGAACCCTCGCGAGTCACGAATGGGCTTGGCAAACTGTTTCGGCTCCAGAGTGGGTGATGCGTACTATAATGCAGGGATACAGACTGCAGTTTGCAATGAAACCCCCGCATTTAAACGGCGTTCTCTCTTCACACACGGAAGAGAACGCCTCACACATTCTGAAAGAGGAAATATCCTCCCTCCTAAACAAGGGAGCGATTCAGGTGGTGCTCCCCAGTCTGATGAATCAGGGATTTTATTCTCGTTATTTCCTGGTCCCAAAGAAGGATGGCTCTCTCCGCCCTATCTTGGACCTTCATGTGTTGAACAAACATTTGAGGAAATACAATTTCAGAATGCTAACTCATGGCTCGCTCGCCCGCGCCATAAAACAGAACGACTGGTTCACATCAGTCGACCTGAAAGATGCTTCTTTTCTTCATATAAGCATTTATCCGCCACACAGGAAGTTTCTTCGTTTCGCCTACCAGGGCACATGTTACGAATTCACAGTTCTGCCATTTGGGCTCAGTCTAAGCCCCCGGTGTTTCTGTCTGTGTGCGGAGGCGGGCTTAGCAACCATGAGAATGTCAGGTCTGAGGATTCTGACATACATAGACGATTGGCTCATTATAGCCGAATCGAAGGAGAAAGTGTTGCAGGACACCTGCCGTGTGCTCACGCACGTCACATCTCTCGGGTTCAGAGTGAATGTGAGCAAGAGCAATTTTACACCCAGTCAGAATGTCATTTTCCTGGGCTTGGAGTTGAACTCAGTCTCCATGCGAGCGCATTCTCTCTCTAATGAACTGTCTGTCGCAGTTCAGAGAGGGGGCGAAAATACAATATCGCACATGCCTCAGGTTGCAGGGTCTTATGGCTTCATCCATCCAGGTTGTGCCGCTGGGACTCCTGAGAATGAGAGCGTTCATGAAATGGGTTTTGTCACTACATTTCAGCCCAACGCGCGATCTTTGCCGCTCTGTAATAGTGATGCACGCCTGCTCGGCAGCCTTGCGCCACTGGAAGAGCGCAGACTTTTACGCACAGGGAACCCCTCTGGGGACGGTTATTATGCGGAAAGTTGTGACGACAGATGCATCCTTAACAGGCTGGGGTGCCACTCAGGAGGGCAGAACGGTGAACGGTCTGTAGCCGAGCAGACTACGTTCAGCGCACATAAATTATTTAGAGCTTATGAATCATTTTCTGCCTCGCCTGCAGGGACATCATGTGCTCGTACGCTGCGACAATACCACGGCAGTGGCTTATATCAACCGCCAGGGCGGCGTGCGCTCGTCTAAACTTCACGCTCTAGCTTACAAGCTTTAGGTGTGGAGCAGATGGGTTTTCCTGTCGTTACGCGCGACTCATGTTCCGGGCATTCTAAACAAAGGCGCGGATCTTCTATCGAGGGGAAACCCAATCTACGGAGATTGACGCCTTCACCCGCAGATAGTGGATATGTTATGGATGAGATTCGGACAGGCAACCGTAGATCTATTCGCCTCGCGCGAAAACTACCATTGTCCTATGTTCTTCTCGCTAAAGGACGTGGACGCGCCCCTCAGGGTAGATGCACTGGCCCACCCGTGGCCCAGAGTGCTGCTGTATGCTTTTCCTCCCCTGTGCCTGATAATTCCCACACTGGCCAGGGTGAGAGAGCAGGGCCTGTCTCTCATTCTGATAGCACCCAGGTGGCCCAAAGCACCATGGCTGGTGGAGATAATCCCTCAGTTATATGCCGAGCCATGGCGCATCCTCTTATCGGGCAGCATCCTCTAATCCGCAGATTTATGAAGGGTGCCCGTCGCTCCTTGCCAGTCATCAGGAGAACTGTTCCTGAGTGGGACCTCTCCATGGTGCTGGAGGCTCTGTCTCAATATCCTTTTGAGCCTCTGGGAAGTATTTCCCTAAAGCTGCTGTCTTTCAAGACAGCTTTGCTCTTGGCCTTGGCATCAGCTAAACGTGTCAGTGAGCTACATGCACTCTCGGCTCATCCCTCGTGCACTAAATTCTCTCTTAGTGGAGATAAGGTTTCCCTTAAGCCTAATCCGGCCTTCATGCCGAAGTGCTTCCCTGCGTTCACGTCGGAGGTGTTGGAGCTGTCCCCTTTTCACCCTCCACCTTTTTCCTCCCCGGAGGATGAGAGGCTAAATGCTCTGTGTCACGTCTGTGCTTTACAGACATATGTGACCAGGACCAGTGCTTTCCGGAAGAGCGACCAGCTCTTTATTTCATGGGCTCCCCCTCATAGAGGGAATCCCATATCTAAGCAACACCTCTCACATTGGCTTGTGAATGCTATAGCTTTGGCTTATGAATCAAAGGGAGTGCAGCCCACAGGGGACATCATAACTCATTCCACGAGGGGCATACCCGCCTCTTAGGCTTTGTTTAGGGGAGTGTCACTGCAGGACATCTGCTCCGCTGCCAGTTGGGCTTCTCCTCATACCTTTGTGCGTTACTACCGGCTGGATGTCACCAGAATCTCGGTAGCACATTCGGTTTTAGGAGTGGGGTCTTCTTAGCCCTTCCCTGCAACCCCGTTGGAAGTAATGAATAAGGAGTGAATGGGCCGGCAGGCCATGCACATTCCTGTCACCAAGCTTGCATTTCCATTCCTTTTCTGGGTATATTTATATGCACATTGGTGTTGCTGGGGTTATCGTGTGTGTGTTGCATACATGTTTCATGTCCTGCATGTGCACAGCAGTCATGTGTGTGCGTCAGGATTGCAGGTTCATGATTATGGGACGTGTCGGGCACCGCCTCCCTGGGGCGACCGTCCTTCTCTGGCTTTCAGAACCTCACTGTGAGTGTATTGGGCAATCAGGGAGCTGTCCATGTCTCTCCCATAGGTGGATCTCGAACACGAGAAGATGAAAGAGAACAATAGGTTACTGTTGTATCCCCGGTTCTCTGAAACATCGAGTGAAGAGATCCACCGGCTTTGCCCCTCTTGCCACACGAGAAGCGAATATACTTACTGGAGAATAGCAACGCTGCAGCCGTTATATGCCCCTAGGTAAGGGGGCGGGGCCTTACCTAGCATTGGCTGCTCGCTTCTGTCTGTCTAACCAGACTTGGTGCAATTGAATGCTTCTGCAGAGGTCAGGTACGGATGCCCTTCCCATAGGTGGATCTCTCCACTCAATGTTTCAGAGAACCGGGGTTACGACAGTAACCTATTGATTAGTGCTGTTGTATAATGTCTCTGCCAAAGGGTGTTGTAGATATTTTTATAACTTTTTTTTATTAAAGTTATACTATGTAACAATTTTTTGTAAAAAAAAAATATATATATATAAATAATGAGCAAGTACATCATAAAACCATCTTTCAAAATGCATTACCATAAATCAGTATGGTAAGCCTATAATAATTATTCCCGTTTTAGACATTTGCAAAGACATTTACTAAGCGAAATCTCCAGAAATGTTCCAAACTCACCTTCGACTGTAATTTTGATTGTGCTTCTCTCAGTGCCGAAGTCATTTTTTGCTTCACAAATGTAAATCCCTCCATCTGTTATTTGGACTGATGGGATGTTTAAAAGCACAGCTTGTTTGTTCAAAGTTCCTGACGCAGCGCTCTGTTTATACAGAGTCAATTCTGCTGACCCATCGTCTGAAGAACACAATATGGTTATGTTCTCTCCTTCTTTTGGGTCTTCTCTTTGGCTTAGCTGGATTTTGGGGATGTTTGGAGGACCTGCATTTAAATGGAGTTTAAAGATCATGGACAGGTTTAAAATGGTTAGACAAGACAGCTAATCTTATCCTGAGTTCATTTACCCACCTAGAACAATGACTTTTACCCTCATTTGCTGGCTTCCCACTGCATTTCTTGCGTCACAGCGGTACCAACCTGCCTGAGACCTGGAAGCGTTATTTATTATGAGCTTTTCATTCTGGCTCTTATTCTGTGCAGGTTCAGTCTCCTCTTTCCACCACAAGATTGTTGGTTGGGGATTTCCATCTGCCTGACATGTTATCTCCAAATGTTCCCCAAGCTTTACTGAGGGATTATTACTGGAAATTGTAATAGTCCCTGGACCATCTAAGAAAGAAATGTAGAATCAATTATGACAAATGAAAAGTGATTTAATTTAATTGTTAATAAACTTGTATTATTGAATATTCCGTGTTCAGTACAAGTTAAGCTCAATCAACACCACTTTTGACATAATGTTGACTCAAAATTCCCATTTATCTGTCCTTTTCTTTAAGAATATGCAAAAAATTTGGGTTAAAAGGAGGTGCTTACGCTGTGGTCATGCTAGACTTTGAGCAAGCAACATTTTTACGGACTCTGCAATGGTCATATGACATCACACTCTGCTACGTTTAAAAAAAAAAAAAAACATTTCAATATATAATACATCAAAAATGTAAAAATATTCAATCTACTCCACTTTACTGCAGTGCTGCACTTCTGCAGATTCAAAGTTTGCGTTCTTTTAATTTAGCTAAGATCTTCTATTGGACACACGTCTTCACAAGAGACAAATTCATAGGGCAAAGTTCACCAACACAGTGAAATCCATACAGGTTTGCATTTCCTGTTTCCAGCATTTAAAGGGCCGTTTACATGACGTTTTCAACTAAAAACAGAGAACTTTTAATGCGTTTTGGCCATTCATTTACATGACAAACGGGTTTTGAAAACGGTACCGTAATAGTCTCTGTGTAAACAACAAAAAAATTTGAATTTGTGAAAACGGTAACATCATGCGTATAAGTGTTTTTTTAACAAAGTGACATCTCCAACTACTGGCCTGGCAGCAGAACACAGCGCTTTTAGTCGTTTTCATGGATCTGTGAGTGAACTGGGATCGTTTTGACAATGGTGTCGCCTGTACGCGAAAAATGTAAAGGAAAAACGTTTCAGGTTTTATAACATTGTTGTCATGTAAATCTCGTGTAACCAGACTTTCAGACTGACGGCAGAAGGTCTGGACTCCATAGCAGTGTCATTGGCCAAGGACCGCCTAAGAGGACGTCTGACTGACATGTTACATTTCGTTTTGTTCAGCGTCATGTTTAGGGGCATGAAAATGTAAAATCAATGTCCCTACAATATTAGACTGGTGTGCAACCATAGGTGTAATTTGCTGGAGGGACAGGTGGAACATGTCCACACCACTTTTTGCCAGGGTCAATATTGTCCCCACCAGTTTTTGAAACATCTTGTGGTACGGATGTACCTAATACAAAAGAAACATCTCCATTTGATAAGCAGTTTGTTTGTGTTAAAAATAGAGGCGTTCTGGCGCTGGGATGTGTTGTCTTTGAAGTCATGATGAGTGTTTGTTGTTGCTGTTATCAGCGGAAGGGAACTGTGAACTCTTGGCGCTCGTGCACAGGCCAAACAGAGTGCTTCAATATCGCTTAACGCTGTTGCGGAAACTCTATTTGTTCCGATGAAAAGATGCAGTTGGCTAGATGTAAGGATGAAACTATGAAGTCAAGTCACCTTTATTTAGTGCTTTTTACAATACAGATTGTTTCAAAGCAGCTTTACAGCGATAACAGGAAAATAATGCAACAAAGTTTGTTTTGGCTGTACAGCAGCTAACCACATTCTCTTTCATTTTAAGTGCCTCACAATAACCTAAAAGAACTTGTACTGAACCCAGAATATTCCTTTATTAAAACTTAGCCAAGTGTTACTCTACAACTTACATTCAGCATTCGAATTACGAGTTTTTTCCAATCCAATTTCAGCGATTTTCAGTGTTGCCTTGCAACTAATATTCTTGCCCAGATCCAAGACAGACGGCGTATAATTGAACACAGAGGAATAACTCTGAACATTATCAAAAGATTCTTCAAGTTGATCCTTATGGAGTGTCTTATCTCCACGAAGCCACTCAATTTCTATCCTCTCCAAAGGGTAAACGTCGTGGACCGTGCAGCTGAGCTTCTGTGTTTGGTTTGCTATCAAACTCTTTATTTTGGGCAGTACAGGATCTAGTGGAAATGCTGCAAACAATACACTTCATCATAACAGCATCCACATCATTTACACATGTTTTTTGTTTTTCACTCCCTGTTTAAATCATAAAACAATAAAAAAAAAAATATTCCATAGTTACCATATACTGAACATATATGTTGTTGAATACTGTTAATTTGCTACTGCCTAGTCTAATCGATTCCAATTATTACTGATAACATTTCTATCAGTACTTAGACAAGCAGCATTATGTAGTCATTTCAAAAGAAAAGTATAACAGCAATTGAAACAACAATAAAACTGTTACTTGTAAGGAATGCAATCATCAAATAGTAACTTAACAATAATTATAGGAATAGTTGAAATGAATAATCATGGCCAAACTGGAGTAGGTAGGTATTATTAACAAGGAATATTTAGTATATTAATCCTGGTAACTTGTAGACCTACTATTAGCCTAATTATAAATGTTAAAATGGTTTGCCATATCCATAAACTCAAAATCACGTCTAACTGGGAGAACAGGAGAAACATTACTTACAGAACACATGTATATCTGACGTTTTCTCTTTGGTTTTTCCCTCACAAGTAGCTTTACACACGAATTTAATATTGTGTTCACTTGTGATGTTCCTGATCAGCAGGCGGGAAACATTCTGCTCATCTTTAATTTTTCCGCCGTGAAGTTTGTCCTGTAATGCTCTCCACATGAAGGTCACATTAACTGGACAACCTTTCACGCTACAGGTCAGCTCCAAATCCGTACCAACATGTTTAACTGGCTTTGGTGGGGTTAATTCTAGTTCAAAATAATTTTTTTCTGTAAAGAATACAAAATAAATGTCTACTGTCAAAATTATGAAATGTGGAAGGTTAAAATTGATTTAAAAAAGTGTAAGCTAGTTCTTCTTACCTGTTATTACGCTGAGAATATTAATCCACAGTACAAAAGTGATGCATTTCACTCCACACATCTTTCTTTCGTTGTGCATCAACTCAGCATGGATTCAGAATATTGTTGGATATTCCCAGAACGGCTGTTTCTGACCAAGATAATGATCAACCATCCCCCCTGCTCCTTTTTACTTTCTTTTTTTCAACCAAACCATATCTATTTGGCTCACTTCTCTGTCAGACTCCAAGCCACACCCCCTCACTTTTTCCTCATATTCTCCAAATTGTGCATATAACAAAAATGGTAGGCTACTTTAATTTCTTACCTCCAATAACCATGTATAATACTATACAATAAGGATCCGTTTGTTAACATTAGTTAACTACATTAGTTAACATGAACTAACAATGAACAATACTTCGATTGTTGCTTGTTCTCACACGACCAGGGACAGAGTATGACTTGTAAAGGCCCTGGGGCCAGTTATCTCCAAAGGCCCCCCCAGCCCCCCTCAGTGCGATGATAAAATCGTTTTTTGATAAATATAATGCTCAATGTTGTTGGTGAAGACAGGGCTGCCAAATCTCACGCATCGTGTTGACACTGTTCTCCGTTTTTTCACGCAATGAAAAATCCCGAAGCAAAGAGGCCACTGACACCAATAGACAAGACAAGGCAGGTTATTTTTGATCAGACGCGGCGTCATACGATTTTGCCGGGGCTTCAGCCCCGAATGTATTTTCAAAAGTTGACTTACAAATATGAAACCGGACAATAGCCTATGTAAAGCCCCGAAATCATAAGCTGCCTTATTTCTTTTTGCTTTGGCTTTGTTGCTGTCTCTGACTGGTGATTGTTGAAATCTCTCACACAGAGATTTCCACGTGAGTGATTTCAGCCTATCCTAGAATATCTCCAGGATTTGCGTGCAACAGTTAACAATCTCACAGCAATAAAAAAAAAAAAAAATAATAATGCAGTCAGCACCGCCGCACAGTCCTCTGTCAGATGAGATGTTTTCAGGCTATATGCAGGGGCGTTTCTAGGTTTTAAAAACATCAGGGGCTGAGCCCGAAACGTCAGCGGCTGGGGTTAGAAGATAACAGGCACTGTAGCCACACCAGACCACGAAGTTGGTTTCAGCAACTTTTTTCTTTCTTGAGTTAATCAATGTTTTTGGCACTAATCAAAGAAGAAAACCAACTTTTTCTAACTTCTAACTTTTAAAAAGAAAAAAGTTGCTGAAACCAATCTTTAATGCTAATATATAAATTGCTCATTTGCCTCTGGACACAAAAAGATTGCACTGGTGTTTGATTGAAATGTAACATCTGCAAAATAATCCTTGCACGATTTCTCATTTAAGGCCATTCCTGTATGGAATATGTGATTGTGTATTGTCAACAATAAGCAGAAACATTCTGCATTTCCATTTTGTACTGTGGATCATTCATTACAACATTTATCCTCATTCTCATGGTTACAAATCTACGGTGACCGGGAGGGGACATGTTCGGTTCACTTAGTTTTGTCGTGGCCACAACATAAACTTGTGGGAACGTCATATTAAGTCGTGGGAACGTGATAATAAATCGTGGCCTCGAGATCATTTTGTTGAGGTAACGATGTCATTATGTCGTGGCCACCTGATACAAAGTCGTGGCCTCGAGATCATCTGTTGAGGGAACGATATATTTTTCTCGTGGCCACGACTTCATCTTTTGAGAGAACGACATCTATTTGTCGTGGCCACGAGTTATGTTGAGGGAGCCACAGCGGCCAATACTGTAACCGTACCAGACTGGGCTACAGCAGAGATGGAGATGACAGAAGAAATAACATTTTACTTTTAAATTAGGAATGTCATATAAAGATATAGTGCGGTGTTTGGCATTAAGACATGGGTACGTTATAAGTGAAAGACACCTGAAGCGCATTCTTAAATTGAATGGGCTTTTTTGTCGCAGTTTTGCACTGGCATGAAGTTGGTTTAACGTTGGACGTTCGATATTCGCATATTTAGGGACCGTCTCAAAATTACATGCGACCATTGAGCTTTAAATATTTTCATATTCTGTATATGATCCCATACAGTAGTGAAATATATAGCAATATTTGCATATGATTTAGCAGTTTATTGTCATAAATATTAGTATTTATATCAGTAGGAATGACGAAGACAGGGGTCGGCACGACTGGGACACTCACTTTATTCTCTTTCCACAAAGTACAAAAATAGTTCACCGTGTCAAGCACAGCAACTCAAAACTATTTCAAAATCTCTTTCAAAGTCTCTCTTCTGGTAGCAGCGTCAGGTGAGGTCCCAGTCCAGCTCTCTCTCCCTCTCACTTCTCGTTCGCTGGCTTATATCCGGTCTCTCCACGGCAATTACTGCAATCAGACACAGGTGATCATCATTTGCACTTGACCTACTTACTCACCGCTCGGCCCCCTCCTTTCTCTCCTGCTACAGACTTCGCGAAACCACGCCCCCCTCGCCACAGTAGTTTTAAGAGTTTTTCAGTCGAGAATGTAGATGTTTGAATCTCAAATATGTTGTTTGTTTATACAGATAGCGCCTATTTAAAATTTTGATCTGACGTTTTCGGGAGTTGTGAGATCCAAGCGATCACCGGGCGCTCAGCGCTCATGTATCCCGCCTGGAACAGCCTTACCTCGGCTAGTGCTGCTGACGTTTGCCGCTGGCTGATGTCTCTAGTCTAGTGGTTAAACATGAGATATAATTCGTCTTGTGTAGGCTATATCTAACGGACGATCTTTGATCTCATTAATCTATAATATGTTCCCTGGCAAATCGTTTTGGCTGAGGGCAAAGTTTAGTTTCATAACTTTATATAACATTAAATTATTTAGCCTGCTGACTTATGTTTGACTGAATAGTTTAACTTACTTTATTTCTTGACTTGTATAGCTTCTTATACCTTTTAGGGTACTTATATTTTTATAATGGCTATTATTGACCAATAAAACTAAAATTTAACAAAAAGAGACAGGGTTGTGTCATTTTATTTTATATAGCCTATGTAAGAATATTTTAATATATATAAAATATGATATCACCAACACGGCATGTATTTTTTTCATGTATGGGATGGGAAGTATTTCAGAGTATGTTGTCTTGAAAGACTGACAAAGGCTCAAAAGAGACCATGACTTTCTAAAAGATCTTTTAAATACAGTTTTTTGTTTTACTTTTAGGACTGGAGAACATCTGGCAATGGGATGTCACGACTTCTTTTCTGTTTGTTAAATACTTAGTTAGGGTTGGGATCTCTGCAAAGGAGTACCTTCTCACAACATTGTGACACTTTATAGTTAACTTAATGAATTACTAACGTAATGATAGCAGTAGCACCAAAACGTACTTTGCAAGATTAAGCGCTGTTTTATATGGATTAACCCTTTCATGCATAGTGGTCACTACAGTGGACAGCTATTAAAAAATAATTTTCTTAAATTTGCACATCTTCCTCTTTAGTGGACCTACCCTGGTGCATCATCCTATACATTGCAACCAAGTGGCAAGCCGTTGTGTTTCGATTTTTTCCCCCTCCAATTGAGCTTTAAATATTGTCATATTTTGTGTATGACCCCATACAGTAGTGAAATACATAACAATATTTGCATATGATTAGCAGTTTATTCTCATAAATATCAAAAATCTAAAAGGTGTGCATCATACATGACACCTGGGTGAACAATGTACAGTTGGTTTTATGACTGTAAGTCATTGTCTTCAAATGCTATTGAGCTTTAAATAGTGTCATATTTTGTGTATGACCCCATACAGTAGTGAAATACATAGCAATATTTGCATATGATTTAGCAGTTTATTCTCATAAATATCAAAAATCTAAAAGGTGTGCATCATACATGACACCTGGATGAACAATGTACAGTTGGTTTTATGACTGTAAGTCATTGTCTTCAAATGCTATTGAGCTTTAAATATTGTCATATTTTGTGTATGACCCCATACAGTAGTGAAATACATAGCAATATTTGCATATGATTTAGCAGTTTATTCTCATAAATATCTCATAAAGGTGAGTGAGAGTGTTTTTGATTGTGATCAATCGCAATTAATCAGAAAAAAAAGTGTAATTAATCTAGTTAATTTTTTGGATCGATTGACTGCACAATTAATACGTTTAATCAGCCTAATATCATTACTTTTGTTTTGCATTAAAGTTATGTTACAGTTTTCGTTGCATGCTGAGGTGAGGAGCATGGAGCGTGGAGTTTACAGAGAGAACGCCAACAACGGACAATTGTCAGGCGTTCTTCTAAGAAGTTCATTGTGCAGGGGAAGTAGAAAAAATATCATTGCCTTTTAATGTGTTATTTTCTTCAATAAATAACATGATTTAAATACTGTATGTTGCGTTCCCTCACATTACCTCTTTATGTCTCTAATACAGATGGACATCTTTATTACAAGACTGCAAAGGGATCAAACCATCTAGTTGTCATGGATGAGAAACAGAAGGAACGGGTCCTTCGGGACTGCCATGACAACCCGCTACAGGTTGGCATCAGGGGAGAACTGAAAAGGACATTTAATAAGATTGCAAGCGCATACTACTGGCAAGGCATCTTTTCGGATGTCACAAAGTGGGTAAGATAATTGTAGACTCAAATTCCCGACCCACGAGATGGTTTCATACAGCCCCTCAAGTGTAAATAATTAACTCATGGGTACGTTATGTAGAGGCCACGACATATTATATTGAGGCCACAAGATCATTATATTCTATTAAATACTTAATGGTGTTAAATCGTGTCCTCAAGATCCTATGTTAAGTTTGAGACCCCTGATGTAGTTGTACAATGTAATGTGTTTCTGTTGTTTGCAATGTAACAAACACCTACATTTTTTTTATTTTATTTTTTTAGATTGCCCATTGTCCACAGTGTCAGCGTAATGATACTATTAAAACAGTGTGGCTCCAGTTTTGCACCCTATCAAGGTCACTAAAGCCTGGAATGTAATAGGATTTGATGGGACCATTTCCAACCAGTCCTCAGGGGAACATTTATGTCCTTACAATGCCTCTTCACCAAATGGGTTTTCGCCAAATCCCTGAAGTGTAAGACCGCAGTTGAGGTGGCTAAAGGGTTCTTACAAGCATTTAATGCATATGGACTGGTTGAAAGAATAATCACTGACCAGGGGAGGGAGTTTGTGAACCAGGTTATTATTATTTAGTTAAGATTTTATTATTACATTTTTTGGCTATATGTTATAAGAATCTACCATGTCTTGCATACCTTTTTGATAACAGCTAAATGAGGACATAATTAAGGTATTGGGTGTGACGCAGTGTGTCACATCAGCTTACCACCCTCAGTCAAATGGACAGGATGAGAGGACTAATCAGACTATAAAGAGGGCATTGTCAAAGTACTGCAATGGCATGCAGAATGACTGGGATGAAAACCTGGAGGATGTGGTGCATGCCATCTACACCTCAAAGCAGGTGATTGGAACTGCTTAAAAATTAAATGATTATATGCAATTGATTATGTAAATATAATTTGTTGAAACACTTTTTTTTTTAGGGCTCTACAAAGTATACACCATTCTTTTTGATGTTTCACCGGCACCCAATCATGCCAGAGCTTCTGCTTTGTAGCAGAGAATCCAAATGTTGTAATGGACACACGGATAGCAGAGGTGACAGCAGTACAGGCAAAGGTGATTGTTTGTAGTATGAACTATAATTAAGTAATAATTCACATTATTTAAGGTATTCTATTCATTCTTTTTATTATACATTATTTTCATAAGGTGTGGGATCACATTGAAAAAGCACAGGGAAAGCAAAAGGTGGAGTACGAGTCCCGTAAAAGAAAAAATATGAAATCATTTCACATCCACGAAGGAGAGGAGGTACTAAAAAGGTGAAAAAGGCAGTACATTACAGTAGATGGTCGAAAAAAAAAATTTCTACGGACTCAGGCGAGCCCTCCATATGCGTCCAATGGCAGCTTATTTGTATGGCCGTTTGTACACGAACCTCCTATGTGTACTTCTTATATTATTCAACAACATTTTATTGAAATCTACTATTTCTTTTAGATTCTTGACACAAGGATTGTGTACACAGCTCTGTAAATCACATGGTGGAACTGCTTTACAGGTGCACACGTTCGCTCTCTGGTGGTGATCCTTCACTATCAAGAAACATGTGGATGACAGTCACATTTCTTGTCTGAAGGTAAATGAAAATCTATGAAATAAATTCCAGGGGCAGGGGACACATTTGCTTACTTATTTACTTAAAAATATTTTAAACATCCAAGGTTCAACGAGCTAACTACGTCTGCTGCGTTGCGCCTTCTAGCTTGCCCATCAAAGTAAAAACAGTGAGTGATGTTCCATAGCACTAAAGACTTTGCAAGTGTACAGTTTCTTTTACTGTCTATGGTTTTTTAGTTAGCTTAGATAGTAGCATAGCATACAGCTAACGTTATCCGATGATCGTGCTATGAGCTTTACCTGAGCTTATACGGCACTGATACTGCCTTACCGTATTCACAGCAATTCGTAATGCATTTATAATTATGTCATTATTTTTTATCGTAATAATCAGTGCAATATGTTACAAGTACACTTTTTTTTATTATTATTGAAAGAACCATAAAATAATGTTTATTTGTGTATATTACTATTTTTCTTATTAACAGTTTTTGCAGTCTTGGTGAGCACAAGAGACTTCTTTCAAAAATACAAAAAAAAATCTTACCCACTCGCCTAAATATACATGTGTGTTCCATAGAAAATAAAGTCATGAAGTTTTGGAGTAACGTAAATAAGTGAATAGTTTTGTTGTTAGCATGCATGAAAGGCATCCGGGTATAATGAATATATGTGTTAGCACGTATTATTCCCTGTTTGTTGTGTTTGCTCGATGTGGACCATTAAACAACAACTGAAAATTCTGAGAATAAAACCTGCACAGATTGTGCTATATCTACATTTAATGTTTCATCAGCTGTATTGTGTTGCTGCTTCTGGCCGGAGTCTCTCTGACCTTTTTACTGCCTAACAATGAGGACGGCAGGATTCTCCAACAGCTCCACCATAGATCCAACGCCTCACTCCCCCTCCCGGACCCAGAGGACAGTTTTACTATAATCATGCAAACATACAACCGCACCGATATACTCCTCAGGCTCCTCAATCATTATCAGGCTGTGCCTCACCTGCAGTGCATCATCATAGTGTGGAATAACCCCGGCGAGCCACCGCCCAGGAAACTATGGGATGCCCTCGGCCCACACCCTGTGCCCGTCTTCTTCAAAGAGCAGAGCGTCAACAGAATGCGCAATCGACTGCATCCGCACCCTGAGATCAAGACTGGCGGTAGGTGTGTGATTCTCACGTGAAGGAGAGGTGACCTGCCAGGTAGTTCACACAAAAAAAGTTACAAAACCGTATTTTTCCCATTTAGGGTCAGGGGTCAATGATGTGAGACTGCCCTCGATAATAAAAAGGAAAAGTCTTTTAAAATCTAGATTAAAACACACATGAGTGTACACATTTTTATTTAACAGGGACAGTGCAGATTACTAAACATTTTATTCATACAAATATCATAAATTATTTATTCCTAAATACCGTCAAGATTTTAGGGAAGTCACATTTTAGAGCTGGGACTAATTTTGGCTTGTCATAAAAGAGTAAAATGATATGATGTTTTAAGAAACTTGACCGTAACACAGTCATGGAGGTCCATTTGGACCATTTTTTTTAACCGTTTTTACTTTATGCCCTACAAAATGATCTAAACAAATGTTAATTCAGAAATTAAAATCATGCTCATCATAGAAGTAGTGATGGCATGTATGAATTGCATTTTAATATACTGTATTTTTAATAAATTAATAGATAAGTTAAATATGATTTCTGTCCTATTTATTTAATACAATGTAATGTTTTCTCAGAAGTATGTCAGACAAACAGGTTTGGAACGACATGATGGTGAATGAATTATGACAGAATTAATTGTCATTTTTGGGTGAACTGTCCCTTTAAAGCACAATCCTACTAGATTCATTACGACTGTATTTAATGTGCTCTTGTTTTTGAGATTGTACTGACCGACACTCTCTCTCACCCGGCAGCTGTTTTGATGCTAGACGATGACACATTGGTCAGTGTTCCCGACATCAGCTTTGCATTTTCTGTCTGGAAGGTAATGTTTGCCATAAGCATTGTGTTATGGACATTCTGTGGAGATATTTTCTGAAAGCAACTCTAGGAAATTTGATCTGTGTTTTACTTGACTCTCTTTTTACATTCTGCTTCAATTACTCTCTTCAGAGACCCATAAACAAACTTGTTTTCATTTCAATTTGTGTTGTAGCAATTCCCAGATCAGATTGTGGGTTTTGTTCCACGGAAGCATGTGACCACAGCATCTGGTGTGTACAGCTATGGCAGCTTTGAGCTTCAGGATCCAGACAAAGGTGGAGGCGACAGGTGAGATTTGGATAAATTCTGCATTTCCAAGTTAAAGGAACAATCCATATTAAACTATGTTATTCCCTTAACTAAGACGAGTTGATACATACCTCTCTCGTCTCAGTGCGTGCACTCAATCGCTCTGGCGCGCGGTGACACTTTGATAGCACTTAGCTTAGCCCAGTTCATTCATTAGGGTCCAAACAGAGATGAAGTTAGAAGCAACCAAACACCTCCACGTTTTCCCTATTTAAATACAGTTACACGAGTAGTTACACGACCAAGTATAGTGACACAAAATAAAACGTGGTGCTTTTCTAAGCGGGTAAAAAGGATAACTATAATGTATGGCGGAATAGCACTTGGGAGCACTTCGACTCGGCGCAGTAAAAAGTCATGTTGGTTCTAATGACAGAAGTGAGAGGGAGAGGGGGAGAGGATTTTTCAGGAGTGATGATTTTACTGCGCCGACTCTAACATAGAATAACATAGTTTAATATGAAAAAACGGTTCCTTTAATGCAAAAGTCGGACATGAAACCAAAACTGACCTACTTACTTATTGTCCATGATTCATTGGAGCACATTATTCCAAAGGAAAAAGAAATGTTTAACTCGCTTCACCTCTGAAACAACTTTCCTTCTGCTCTTTTTATTGTTCGTCCCTTCCCCAATCAATTTCTGATAGATAAGGTTTGCCTTGTCCTATATTTTTCATGGTTGAATATTCTGAAATATTACCAAGCAGTGTGAAAACATTGCTGTGACTAATAGCTGTAAAAGAAAGTGTGCTTCATACCTCCTGAAAAGTGATCACCCGATCGCCCCCTGGTGGCTGGCTGCAGTGTAGGTCATAAAATAAACCGCTATAAAAACGAAGTGCAACGTCATAATTGACAGCTGTGCTGCGCTTGTGATTGAGGGCTGCGTTTAACTCCATTTGTTTGCTTGTACACAGCTATGGAATATGACACAGCGCTTTCAGCGGTTTCTAAGCTATTTTATTGATAAATCACAGAACAGTGTTGACAATACATTTCTGCACTGCTGAATGTTTCTGTGCGTGCGATCTGCATGTGATGTGATGTGTGAGCTTCTGTCTTCTTCTATGTGTGTGCGTTACAATGCAGCAGTGCATTAGTTCAGAACGGCGATCAACTTACGTGTACAATAAGCTGTTTAAAACATTCATTCACCCAATTAATTTTGAGCATCCAGATGGTATAATCAAATATGTCTTATGGCGCGCTCTCAGAGATTTATTTGTAATTTTAACTGGTTGGAAACGGAGCGTGAAAGTGGACTTCAAAGATTTCTTATCCTGTTGTGCCCTCTATAGCCTACGATCAGCGACTAGTCGACTTCAAGACGAAAAGTATTAATACTAAAAGTATTATTAAAAGTAAATATAAATATAAATCCTAAATATAAAATAAATACTAAATATAAATATTTTTAAAACCCCAAAAAGAAATAAAAATGACAAAAATTACTAAAACTTACACTAATATGAAACATAAAAATATAAAAGCTGATTTAAAATATGAATAGATACTATAATAGTATAGAAATAATCCTAAAATAACACTGGTTTTAAACTTTACTGATAAAGTGTTCCTTGTCGTGGACACTTAAATGTATTTGATCCCTATTTCGCATTATGAAAGTAAAATGTGTTGGGAAAAGAGCAGCACAAAAGTCACAACCACGCAATACAGCCGAATAAATGTCATTTCATCATTCCATTAGCTATTCAATGATCCTGGTGGGAGCAGCGTTCTTCCATCGGCGCTTCCTGGAGCTGTTCCGAGATCAGCCCGGTGAAGTGCACACTCTGGTGGACCAAACCCAGAACTGTGACGACATCGCCATGAACTTTGCTGTGGCACATCATCTCTCACAGGTGTCCGGACTGAAGCGCCCCTCCGGGGTGTTCGTGAGGCCCGTGGATATGCGTAACATGGAGAAGGAAGCCAGCAGCGGGTATGTGGGTATGTGGCACAGAGCGGAGCACATGCTGCAGCGCTCCTACTGCCTCAACAAGCTGACACAGATCTACGGAGAAATGCCGCTCCGCTACTCCAACATCATGATCTCACAGTTCGGCTTTCCCAGCTATGCTAATCACAAGAGCAGGATATGATGTCAGCACATTTTGAGAGACAGGTGCAATCTCAGTGATGATCTTTTTGGACAATTTTAGAGATTTTAAACACTTGAAAGTGCACATCTCATAATACATGAGTTTGTCCAACACAGGTTTGATGAAATTCTGCGACCGTAACATTTCTACATTCTCAGGCCTTTGTGGTTTTACATTTTTAATAGCTAGAAATGTAGTCTTAGATTCTTCTTTTTTTATTTGAGAATTTATGCACGTTCTTATGATGCTATGAAACCTTGTTTTCACCACAGAATAAAAAGTAAAAAGGATAATTATTTGTGACTTTTTATCTCGCAATACAGACTTTATAACTTGCAATTGCGAGTTTATCTCACAATTCTGAGAAAAAAAGTCAGAATTGCGTGATAATACAGAACCTTTAAAGGGAGAAAATGAAGGGAAAAAATATGACATAGGAGTGAAAATGTATATTTATATTTAAAATTAAAAATACATTCTATATAATAGAATGTATTTCAGTGCTTTTGCGTTCGCTCGCAAAAAAATATGTTCCCCTGAGAAAATTTGCTTTCGCTCGCAAAGAACGCACTCTCAGGGGAACCCAAAAGTTTTGCGAGTGGACGCAAAGCATTGAAATATATATTTTTATGTATTCTTCCCATCTCCTGTTTTGTCCATCTACATAGATATAAGATATAAACTTGCAATTGCGAGTTATAAATTCAGAATTGATATATAAACTCGTAATTTGCGACTTATAAAGTCCAAATTGCAAGATATAAACTCACAAATCTGAGACAAAAAGTCAGAATTGTAAGAAATTGTAAAAAAATGAGAGTGTGAGAGTGTGAGAGTGTGAGAGTGTGAGTGTGAGAGTGTGAGAGTGTGAGAGTGTGAGAGTGTGAGAGTGTGAGAGTGTGAGAGTGTGAGAGTGTGAGAGTGTGAGAGTGTGAGAGTGTGAGAGTGTGAGAGTGTGAGAGTGTGAGAGTGTGAGAGTGAGAGTGTGAGAGTGTGAGAGTGAGAGTGTGAGAGTGTGCGAGAGAGAGAGAGAGAGAGAGAGAGAGAGAGAGAGTGTGCGAGTGTGCGAGTGTGCGAGTGTGCGAGTGTGAGAGAGAGAGAGAGAGAGAGAGAGAGAGAGAGTGTGAGTGTGTGTGTGTGTGTGTCAATAGACTACACCCAACTATATAAAGTCATATATTTGACACTGGTTACATGGAAAAATGTCACAACAGAAGACGTGTGATTTACAGATCAAAGTGATTGCTACGAATGGAGCCAAAATAGAACGGCCATGCCATGATCTATTTCCTGACAACAAAGCTGAATCCTTTAATTACAACAGCTTATCTCACTCCAGGAAAAGCTTAGCAACTCCCTTATCTTTAGTTGATGTTTTTTCAAATCAAAAACAAAAATTACATACAGTCCTTGTTACACGTTGCATGTAGTTACTAAAGTAATTATGCATAATTAAATGCAACTAACCCTAATCCTAACCCTAATCCTACTCTAACCCTATAGTAAGTACATGTAGTTGCTTAATATTACTCAGCACTTAAATATATAATTGCACTGTAACAATGACACCTTAAAATAAAGTGTAACCCTCTATAGTAAGGAAATGTAGTTAATTAGTATTACTCAGTACTTAAATGTGTAACTACACTAACAAGGACACTTTAAAATAAAGTGTAACCCAGAACTGTTTGATGAATAGGCTTTATGCCCAGCTCCACTACTTCCTGAACTTCAGCCAACTCCTTTGTTTCCTGTCTGCCATTATTGGACAAACTGATTAATCCAGGTGTGTCTGATTATTGTTACTGAGGTCAGGCACACCTGGATTAATCAGTTTGTCCAATAATGGCAGACAGGAAACAAAGGAGCTGGCTGAAGTTCAGGAAGTAGTGGAGCTGGGCATAAAGCCTATTAACTTTCACTTTTGATTGCATGTGTTCAGAAGCAGATAAAGAAGCAGTCTGATAATTTTGCTTCACTGGAGGAACAATGGAGGACTTTTTACTTTGTCTGTTAACACATGAAAATATAAAAAATGTAGACAATATAAAGTGGACCCAACCCCCCACCCCCTTCAGACTAATAGCTGTGTAGACTACAATTGTGGGAAATTTTGCCCTGCAATGAGAAATTTATCCCAAATTTGTCTCAGACAAAGTGGATTTGTGCTGATGGACGCTTCATGGAAGCTTGAGAAACCTATAATATTTCAACATAAAGATGTCAGTTTGCATAGATTGCTTTCTTGCCAGTCTCTCTGTCTGCATCCTTGTCAAAAATGGGTGAAAATTGACTTCAAAACAAAAAGCCATCAACACAGAACATCTCATTAGGAAAGCAAATGAGAGATGTTCTCAAACAGCTCAGGATGTTAGAGGTCAGCCATTACAGAATCAAGCGCATAGACAAAACAACTCGGACATAAACTCGTTATAAAACCCTAAAAGATCACTGGATCTTTACTTCTTTTCTATTCCATTCCATTCATATAATTAGTCAGTTTCAGAATTTTGGCTTTATCAACGGGGTGATATATTTCCACACTGTAATGAATTGCTGTAAAAATTACAGTATGATTTTACAGTACAATGGCTGTATTTCAATAATACAGTAGATTACTGTTAACATAGATGCATTCTGGGGGCACACGGCAGTTTGTTAGACCTTCTAAAATGGCATTTGTTGTTTGTTTGTTGCTGTTTTGGAGAGAGATCCCTACTAAGGGTACATTTACACAACAACAATGTACTTGCGTTTTTGAAAAGTATTGTGTACAGGCGACACCATTGTCAAAAATATTCCAGTTCACACAGATCCGTGAAAACGACTAAAAACGCCGCATTCTGCTGCCAGGCCAGTAGATGGCGATGTCACTTTGTAAAGAAACACTACGTGCATATAGACTGAACACTTAATACGCGTGTGCATGAAGTCGCCGTTTATACAAATTTGTTTTGTTTTTTGTTGTTTATACTGAGACGATAACAGTATCGTTTTCAAAAACTTGAAACTTGCAATTTGAAACCTGATTTTAGGAGTTTGCGTTTTCAGGCCCCCCAAAACGCCATTGTCGTGGAACAGGGGCGGTTCTAGAGGCGGGGCCACAGGGGCCCTGGCCCCTGCTGAAATCTGATTGGCCCCTGATTGGCCCCCGTTCCTAGGGGTAGGGGGAAAATCGATTCTTAGATGCATTGCGATGCGGACGAGGACGATTCTGAATCGATTCACAAATGTCAAAAATCGATTTTCTAAAATATATATATATATATATATATATTTTTCCCTAATAACGTAATATTGACGGAAAGCAAAAGGCGGAACTCTAAAGCGGACGTGCAGTGCGCGGACAGTCTGTGGCGTGCACATAACAGAGTCGCGCGGCGCACATAACAGACGCATGATGGCTGAGCGCCAAATTCGAACAGCACCCTCTTCGTTAAAAGCTAACGTATGGAAAATTGGCAATTTCATTGCGACCTATTTAGTATTTTTTGTATGAGAGCTGCTTTCTGTATTGTTTAGTTTTCACATCAATATGCTGTAAACCGATCTGTTATACGTACGTTATACTGCCCTGCAATATGTGCAATGCCAGTCACAAAAAGTTACATTTTGACTGATCTCTGCAGATGTTCATTCACCTTTTTGTATAAGCTGTTTTTGATTGTGGTATACAGCAAACATTTCAAGTCATAACTCTTTATTATTTAGTTGTGAATAAGAGCGGCTTTGTATGTTACTAATTATTCAGAATATGCGTAAGTCCACAAGCATTATATTTGTATGAGAGCTGCTGGTACATAATTCTATATTTTTGAACGAAAACTGTTTGTGAATTTGCTACAGCAAAATGTTTTTTGTCTGAAGGATTATATTGCTCATTGGAAATAACACACTCAAAAAAATGCTGGGTTGTTTCTGTAAACAAATTGTTGGGTTGATTGTGCTGGGTCAAAAAGTTGGGTTGTTTGGGGTACTGTAAACACATTATTGGGTTGCTCATGCTGGGTCAAATGAGTTGTAAGGGGGTCATTCACAAATAAACCGCTGGTTGGGTTATTTTGACCCAGCAACTGGTTACTTTTTTCATTCTTCGCGGAACTTTCTGGATTCTTCACTTCTGACCTGACTCGAGGAGCACGCCACTCGGAGCAGGCAGTGTTTTATGGTAAGTTAATATGATGTTTACCTATATTTTTAATAAGTTGTTGTGGTAGCAGCAAGCTAATTTCACTGTTCAACATACAGTCTTTGATATGGAAGTGTGAGGGGTAACGTATTTATTCTGTGAAACATTAATTAGCCACAGCTAAGCCGGTTAGAATTTTTGACAATATGCCGCATCGTTAAATCCTTACTAGTTGAAATTAAACCAGCTATATCAGCAGCCTTTTTGAAATATGCAGTTTAAATTCTAAATTCATCATGTAATTATCGTAGGCCTATTCATTGTGGACGTTGTATTTAAAACTGAGAAAAGCGTTTTGTATGTAATCCACACGCGCAGTTTCCCTCACAGGGCTCGCACGTAAAATCAGCGGGAAATGAGTCTCTAATGTAGGCTAGCTAGTGAGTTGTGAGTGAAAAGTCTGCTGGCGTAGTTTTAGAAATACTCGTCAGAAGAAATGACTGAGGTAAGTTCCAGCAGTCTGCGTGTGTCTTCTGTAATGTCTCGAACCATCGTTTCTGACAAAAAAAAAGGCTTTCAAGAGCTTGATATAGCCTAGTTTTTTTTTAGTAAATGTATGACTTGCAATCTTTATAAACATCGACTGAGGAAAGGAGAAATAAATGGACAGGCGCCAGTTTTGAGAAGAAAAGTATACCCGTTTAGTTGAACGAATGATCGTCAATATTTAAAACTTAAAAAATGTAAACTTACATGATAGCCTACCTACCATAATGCATGTCATCTTTCATTTTATTGTGTAAGTTAACATCTAAACGAGGCGATCATCAGCGCTGCCAGTCAGGAGATTAACGAGCAGCTTTGTGGGTTTGTGAGTTTTAATGTTAAAGACACTTTCAACATTACAGTAATATTTTACTTTTAATAAAATATTACAGTAATATTTTACTTTTAATAAAATAATGTTTTATTTTAATGCCTTAATGTTGATAATATTTGTCCAAATTACTATTTTATTACTATTACTATAATTCAGTTTGCAAATGCTGAATACACATTTTGTTTGTTTTTCACATTTAGTCATTTGGTAATGTTTGCAATAATTTTAATTGCATATTCAATAATAAATTGATACTTCCACAAAAAAAGCTTAACTTGACATAGGTCAACATTTAACATAGGTCAGCTGAAACCAGGGATGCTTTCCTATAACACCTGATGTACTCATTATTTAATAAGAAGAATGGCATCTATGCTAATGTTTGTCTTTCTGTTCATTCTAAAGTTTACTGAAGTCAGCCGGATCCAGATCAGAAGGTGGACCTGCGCCTGGACCCATCCATGACGCATCCCTGAAGGGCCAGCCTCATCAGCCCTGTGAAGGCCTCATCCACACGACTGATCCTCAACAAACTCGTCTCCATACCGGTGTGATGACTCCAACTTCCAGCCAGATGAAACTGGATAAATATTCTGAATGTTCTTATTCAATCTGACCTCTGACCTGTAATGCTGCCTGGATCATAATCATACACTGTTCGCTCGTTGGCCAGAGGAGAACTGAGCGACAGAGCCTGGGTTCTCCCAAGGTTTTTTTCTCCATTCTGTCATTGATGGAGTTTTGGTTCCTTGCCACTGTCGCCTTGGCTTTTGGCTTGCTAGTTGTGGACATTTAATATTCAACAATATTACTGATCTGCCTTACTTAAGGTGGATGATGATGCAATATTCTTCTAGAAACAAACTTTGTTGTATTATATTCATGTTACAGTATCACTATGAAGCTGCTTTGATACAATCTGTATTGTAAAAAGCGCTATATAAATAAAGATGACTTGACTTGTGTAATCAACAGGTGAGGACCAACATGGTTGAATATTTACTAAATGAGATGACTGGTGAATTGCTGCACATTCTGTGCCTCAGGGATGAAATGAGGGGGACATGTCAGACCTTTGACATTGATTAACATTTGTATTCGATAAAGAAAAGTATTAAAGAAATGTATAAAATAAAATAAATGAGATTTAAATCATACAGTGGCCTCTCTGGTTTATTGTATTACAGAGATAATAATTATTTTACATTCATAATATAACAAATATTTGTTTCTAATTTTATTAAGGCAATGAGACAAGAAATAACCCAGCACATGAGTAAGACTTAACCCAGCAAGAGGGTTAATTTCACCCACTGGTTGGGTCAAATGAATGACCCAGAAATATGGGTTAAATGGTAAAACCCAGCACTTGGGTCAAACCAACCCAGCGCGTGTTCTGTCCAATAGTGACCCAGCCGTGTGGTTAAGGTTGGGTTATTTTTTAACCCAGCAGTTTTTAGAGTGCAGGAGGATGTTGGTTAGAAGTTTATTATTAAATGCTAGAGATTCAGAATATGCTGAAGTTTGTATTAATTTACAACAAGTACGCTGCTAGTACAGGCACACATTTATTTTCCTGTTGGTTCTTGGCAATGTTGGGACATATGCTGGCAAATGTAACCTTACAGTTGACCTGCCAAATCACTTCCATTTGTTTTATTAATAAAATTAATATAGGAAGTATTGGAAGTAAGTTCGTTATGGGTCATCATAAATACTTTGCTTTAAAAGTACCAAGTAGTAAAAAACAACAACAACAACAACAACAACAACAACAAAAAAACGTTAATAATCGATAATCGTTACCCTCTGAATCGTAATCGAATCGAATCGTGAGGTGCCTAGAGATTCCCACCCATCAATCGTTGACAAGAAGAGCAACCGGAGAATTATTCACAACAATTACAGCTGCAATTCCACCCCCACACAATTAACAATAATTTACTGTTTATAAGCGACGACATGATTATGAAACTTAAAAGGTGGAATTCAGAAAGAAGTGCATTGTGTCCTTTATGCACAGTATAAATAAAAAAAAAAAAAAAATCATTAAGAACTTTACTGGCTCATCATTTTTTATTAGAGCGTTTGAAAAAGGAATGACTGCCGAAATGTATTTGCACCGTACTGAATAAATTATTTTGTGTGCTTGAATGTACCCTGTATTTGGCCCCTGAATGTAACATGTGGCCCCTTAATGGCCCCTGTTATAGAAAAATCCTAGAACCGCCACTGTCGTGGAAATTAACAACCAAAACGCAAATGTATTTCATTTAAGTAAATGGGCCCTAAATGAAAGTATGAATACTGAGTGAATATTTTACTCAATTAAAAGAATCTAGCTAAAAACATACTTGAAAGTAAAAAAAAAAAAGAACTTAAAATTATTATTTTCTTTTTTTTTAAAGCAGAGGGTCTGTTCTTTATTTTGATATATTCAGATAATCATACAACAACAAAAAATCTGGGGGCCATGAAACTTAAACTTAAGAGTTAATATAATTACAAAACTTTATACACTCCCGGGTAAGAACAACTATAAATATTTTCAAAGAATTTAACATTTCATAATGTTTGTTCAAATTATAATTTGTTTAAGTTTATACAATTTAATAAAAAAACGTAATAGTGGTCATCAAAATATGAATTTTGATATGAATCAGAAAGCTCTCGGATTTACTCAAAAATATCTTAATCTGTGTTCTTAAGATGAACGAAGGTCTTACAGGTTTGGAACGACATGCGGGTGAGTAATTAATGACAGAATTTTTATTTTTGGATGAACTAACCCTTTAATGAAGTAAAATCAGTTGATAACCACACCCCTGAGAGCACTTAAACTGCAGCAGTGTATTTTAACACCCGGAGTGTTGGAACAAAGGATGGAACTTCCTGAAGAAATCGTGTACTTTGACTGATAGGAAAACTGAAAGTGCAATGCCTGTGATAATTAGCAGGTCAAATAAACTCGTTACATTGTTTTTGGAGGAAAAGGGAAAGTCTGTGTGCTTCAAAGTTTAGAGAAAGGAATTTCCTTTTATCTGTGCCAAGATTTCAATACACGCAGTGTGTAAAACAGTGGTTCTCTGCGGTTTTAGGCTATTTGCTGAATACGCCATGTGCAGTTACGTGCAGACTTATTAGAGAGTATTTGGCTAAGCATCCGCTATGAGTTTATGGATATTCACAGTTCATTGTCAGGTTGTTATCAAGCACATGATGCAAGATAATCTAAGGAAATGAGGTTAAGTAGAGAAAAGTGTTACACTTTATTTTAAGCTGCCAGTATTTCTGTGTAATTATACATTTAAGTACTGAGTAATAATAACTATATGAACTACTTACTATAGGGTTAGGATGATGGTTTAGTTTAGGGTTAATTGCATTTAATTATGGGTGAACTAACCCTTTAAGTGTCCAAAAACTTTTTGGGGACACTGTATATACATTGTATTTAGAGATTGTCCATTAAATATCCATCTTATTAGAAAATAGCACTGTTAGTAATAAAATGACTAACTAAGTACAGAAAACGCAGCCCAGCTTTGTATTCACCTGGCCATGAGACATTTACACTATAGATAATGCCCAGGTGAATGTTCCTTTCAGCAGAAAAATGCTTCATTTTGTTGATGTGCTCTTCATCTGTTTAGCTGAGTGTGATGTTACTGGAGGTTGTCCTGGCTTTCTTTCTGCAGTATCGGATCAGCAGCCCAGCGATAGTCAGCAGTGACACCGACCCTGCAGCGGGCAGTATGGCTACCGGCAGGTCTGCCGTTTTCACCACATCGGGTCGTGCTAGATTTAAAGGGTAAAGAATCATTGGAGTAGAGAAACATATTATATTCCAGCCTTATTGAATAAGTTATGATTAGTGCTGTTGTATGTCTCAGCCAAAGGGTGTTGTAGATATTTTTATTACTTTTTTTTAATTAAAGTTATACTATGTAACAATTTTTTGTTAAAAAAATAATAAAATATAAATAATGAGCGAGTACATCATAAAACCATCTTTCAAAACGTGTTACCATAAATCTGTATGGTAAGCCTATAATAATTATTCCCGTTTTAGCGTTGTCAGCATGGATTTGCCAGGAAACTGTATACTTTCATTATTCATCCGTGCATGTTTACATTATGTCCGTAAATACAGGATAGAATGTCAAGCTACTACGATATACACTGAAAGTAGCTTAAAGCCACAACAACTGAATCTGTAATCGGAAAGTGACAGAAGCTACCCGTCATAAAACATGAGTCAACATATTTGATCACAGGAGTTGAGTCGTTGTCCAAGTTGAAAAATATGACTAAAAACTATAATAGTCTATAAATACTAAAATAAGACTGGTGCAAAGTGACTTCCCATGCAAAGACATTTACTAAGCGAAATCTCCAGAAATGTTCCAAACTCACCTTCGACTGTAATGTTGATTGTGCTTCTCTCAGTGCCGAAGTCATTTTTTGCTTCACAAATGTAAATCCCTCTGTCTGTTATTTGGACTGATGGGATGTTTAAAAGCACAGCTTGTTTGTTCAAAGTTCCTGACGCAGCGCTCTGTTTATACAGAGTCAATTCTGCTGACCCATCGTCTGAAGAACACAATATGGTTATGTTCTCTCCTTCTTTTGGGTCTTCTCTTTGACTTAGCTGGATTTTGGGGATGTTTGGAGGACCTGCATTTAAATGGAGTTTAAAGATCATGGACAGGTTTAAAATGGTTAGACAAGACAGCTGAGTTCTGAGTTCATTTACCCACCTAGAACAATGACTTTTACCCTCATTTGCTGGCTTCCCACTGCATTTCTTGCGTCACAGCGGTACCAACCTGCCTGAGACCTGGAAGCGTTATTTATTATGAGCTTTTCATTCTGGCTCTTATTCTGTGCAGGTTCAGTCTCCTCTTTCCACCACAAGATTGTTGGTTGGGGATTTCCATCTGCCTGACATGTTATCTCCAAATGTTCCCCAAGCTTTACTGAGGGATTATTGCTGGAAATTGTAATAGTCCCTGGACCATCTAAGAAAGAAATGTTGAATCAATTATGACAAATGAAATGTGATTTAATTTAATTGTTAATAAACTTGTATTATTGAATATTCCGTGTTCAGTACAAGTTAAGCTCAATCGACACCACTTTTGACATAATGTTGACTAAAAATTCCCATTTATCTGTCCTTTTCTTTAAGAATATGCAAAAATTTGGTTTAAAAGGAGGTGCTTATGCTGTGGTCATGCTAGACTTTGAGCAAGCAACATTTTTTTGATTGTAGGTTTTGCAACATGTTCAACATGGGTTATAGGTCGAAAGTTGAATGAACGAGTACTTATGTCCTTTCGATTTCTTACAGGTTGAGTTGTTGTTGCCCATAACACGCTAGCATTCTGCTAATGAACGCTGATTGGTCAGTGAACGACTGATTACGACCAGAGATACGGCTTGATGGCATCGTGGCATCCGAAGCGGGACCAGAAACAAACAAAACAAAAACTCTTCTAGCACGTGTATTTACCTGTGTCAGCTGTGTTGTCGATGCCTCGAGAGAAAAGAAAGTGCAGAGCGCGAAAGCACCAGAGTGACTGAAGGATTGCCGTAAAGCAGTATCTCTAGTCGTACACGTGACGTCATTGACATTTTAAAAGACTTTTTGACTCTAAAAAATCTAACACCCAGCAATGTGTAATTTCTTTGCATCTCCTTTCGAATTCAACATTCAAATTACTAGACAAAAAATTATATCCTGAGAAAAGTGGATTTTGAGGGGTATAGCGCCATAGACCTCCATTCATTCTGCACTCGTCCTGTGAGCGCCCTCATATGGAACCAGAGTGGAACTGGAACCAGTTCAGAAGCCGGAAGTTTACTGAGAGTGGAACCTCTCCCCTTATTAGACATTCTCTGGTGAAATCCATAGAGGTTTGCATTTCCTGTCTCCAGCATTTAAGGGGCCGTTTACATAACATCGTTTTCAACTAAAAACAGAGAACTTTTTATGCGTTTTGGCCATTCATGACAACAGCGTTTTGAAACCGATACCGTAATTGTCTCTGTGTAAACAACAACAAAAAATTAATTTGTGAAAACAAAACGGTAACATCGTGCGTATAAAGTGTTCATTCTCTAGGCGCGTAGTGTTTCTTTACAATTTGACATCTCCAACTACTGGCCTGGCAGCAGAATACAGCGCTTTTAGTCGTTTTCATGGATCTGTGTGTGAACTGGGAGCGTTTTGACAATGGTGTCGCCTGTACGCGAAAAATGTAAAGGAAAAACGTTTCAGGTTTTATAACATTGTCGTCGTCTCGTGTAACCAGACTTTCAGACTGACTGACTGATGGCTCCATAGCAGTGTCATTGGCCAAGGACCGCCCAAAAGGACGTCTGACCGACATGTCACATTTCGTTTTGTTCAGCGTCATGTTTAGGGGCATGAAAATGTTAAATCAATGTCCCTACAATATTAGACTGGTGTGTTTGTTTGTTCGTGTTAAAAATAGAGGCGTTCTGGCGCTGGGATGTGTTGTCTTTGAAGTCATGATGAGTGTTTGTTGTTGCTGTTATCAGCGGCGGAAGGGAACTGTGAACTCTTGGCGCTCGTGCACAGTCCAAACAGATGAGAGCTTCAATATCGCTTAACGCCGTTGCGGAAACTCTATTTGTTCTGATGAAAAGATGCAGTTGGCTAGATGTAAGGATGAAACTATGAAGTCAAGTCTCCTTTATTTAGTGCTTTTTACAATACAGATTGTTTCAAAGCAGCTTTACAGCGATAACAGGAAAATAATGCAACAAAGTTTGTTTCGGCTGTACAGCAGCTAACCACATTCTCTTTCATTTTAAGTGCCTCACAATAACCTAAAAGAACTTGTACTGAACCCAGAATATTCCTTTATTAAAATTTAGCCAAGTGTTACTCTACAACTTACATTCAGCATTCGAATTACGAGTTTTTTCCAATCCAATTTCAGCGATATTCAGTGTTGCCTTGCAACTAATATTCTTGCCCAGATCCAAGACAGTCGGCGTATAGTTGAACACATAGGAATAATTCTGAACATTATCAAAAGATCCTTCAGGTTGATCCACATGGAGTCTCTTATCTCCACGAAGCCACTCAATTTCTATCCTCTCCAAAGGGTAAACGTCGTGGACCGTGCAGCTGAGCTTCTGTGTTTGGTTTGCTATCAAACTCTTTATTTTGGGCAGTACAGGATCTAGTGGAAATGCTGCAAACAATACACTTCATCATAACAGCATCCACATCATTTACACGGTTTTTGTTTTACACTCCCTGTTTAAATCATAAAACAATAACAAATATTTACCATAGTTACCATATATTGAACAAATATGTTGTTGAATACTGTTAATTTGCTACTGCCTAGTCTAATCGATTCCAATTATTACTGATAACATTTCTATCAGTACTTAGACAAGCAGCATTATGTAGTCATTTCAAAAGAAAAGTATAACAGCAATTGGAACAACAATAAAACTGTTACTTGTAAGGAATGCAATCATCAAATAGTAACTTAACAATAATTATAGGAATATTTGAAATGAATAATCATGGCCAAACTGGAGTAGGTAGGTATTATTAACAAGGAATATTTAGTATATTAATCCTGGTAACTTGTAGACCTACTATTAGCCTAATTATAAATGTTAAAATGGTTTGCCATATCCATAAACTCAAAATCACGTCTAACTGGGAGAACAGGAGAAACATTACTTACAGAACACATGAATATCTGACGTTTTCTCTTTGGTTTTTCCCTCACAAGTAACTTTACACACAACTTTAATATTGTGTTTAGTTGTGATGTTCCTGATCAGCAGGCGGGAAACAGTCTGCTCATCTTTAATTTTTCCGCTGTGAAAGTTGTCCTGTAATGCTCTCCACATGAAGGTCACATTAACTGGACAACCTTTCACGTGACAGATCAGCTCCAAATCCATACCAACATGTTTAACTGGCTTTAGTGGGGTTAACTCTAGTTCAAAATCATTTTTTTCTGTAAAAAATACAAAATAAATGTCTACTGTCAAAATTATGAAATGTGGAAGGTTAAAATTGATTTAAAAAAGTGTAAGCTAGTTCTTCTTACCTGTTATTACGCTGAGAATATTAATCCACAGTACAAAAGTGATGCATTTCACTCCACACATCTTTCTTTCGTTGTGCATCAATTCAGCATGGATTCAGAATATTGTTGGATATTCCCAGAACGGCTGTTTCTGACCAAGATACTGATCAACCATCCCCCTGCTCCTTTTTACTTTCTTTTTCATCAACCAAACCAAATCCATTTGGCTCACTTCTCTGTCAGACTCCAGGCCACACCTGCTCACTTTTTCCTCATATTCTCCAAATTGTGCATATAACAAAAATGGTAGGCTACTTTAATTTCTTACCTCCAATAACCGTGTATAATACTATACAAAAAGGATCAGTTTGTTAACATTAGTTTACTACATTAGTTAACATGAACTAACAATGAACAATACTCCGGCTGTTGCTTGTTCTTACACGACGCAAGAGAGGAAAGAAGTGGGCAAACTTCAAGCCAAGTCAGCTTCCCAATGAAAACAGTGAAATATCAAAAAAAAGGAAGGATGTGCTGAACTTGCTCTCTGAAATTGGTGCGAGTGCCAATGATAATGTACTCTCTCAGTCACAGACAAACGATGTTGACTGACAGTCATGAAGAGTAGCTGCCCATTGTGTCAGCCTTTTGAGAGTGACCATTCACTGATTTCTTAATGGATGATACGTTGTTGAATGTTTTTAAAAAGAATATTGTTATAATTATGCAATGGATTTATAGTATGCACAAGACAATCAATTCAATACAAAGATGTCTTAAATATGAATGTCATTTTCTGTCTAATACAAGGGGTGCCATGTGCAAATCAGTTTTCAATCTTATTTACAGTTCTATTTTGAACAGTTTTACACAGATATTATATTAATGCAATGGATTTATGCACAACACAAGAAAATTATGAATGTGATTTTTACTCATTGTTTAAAACTTGAAGCACAACTCTGGCATTACTCAACCCCATAGCCCTGTTGAGCAAGGTCTCTGTGAGTTATTGATAGCTATTCCTTCACAATAGCTTGTGGTGACCTTGCTCAACAGGGCTATGGGTTGAATAAAATCTTTTATAAAATATTTAAATAAATAAAATAAAAATATTTTAGACCTACAAGTGATATAAAATTGATACTATAATATGTGAATCTTCTTTAGTGTTCTTAAAGGGTTAGTTCACCCAAAAATGAAAATTCTGTCAGTAATTACTCACCCTCATGTTGTTCCAACCCCGTAAGACCTTCGTTCATCTTCGGAGTTTGATGAACTAATTGTTGCAGTTTTGATATACTAAGACAGCTGCTCAACAGTGGACGTCTCGGTCACGACAGAGAAAGCTGTGCAAAACTTACATGTACAAAAACAGTGAAGACTTCAATGTAAACACAGCTTTTGTGTCTTTATCAGCTTTTCCATATGATAATCATCACAATTCATCACCCTGATAATAATCACAAATAGCCTACTGCTTGCTCCATATCTGTAATTCTCTATAGTTTTCTTCGCCAACAGCCGCTTGCACCCCCTGCTGGTGAGACCGACTAACAGCTATGACAGTAAAAGAAATGGACACAGTGACCCCATTGGATTCAACGGAGAAAAGTGAAGTCAATTAGAAGCACTCACTTCCTGATGGCTGAGCGTACTGCACAGACTCAAACTGAGCTTGATGACGTAGATGTGACGTGAGCAACCCGTCTGTCTTCTAGTAGCTGTGCCAAGAGAAATCTGAATCATTCCCTTCCAAAACTTGCAGAGACGGAGAGTGTGAGTAGGAGGTGTCCATGAGCAGGAGAAACTTTTGCTAAGTATTCTGATTAATTATTTTGTCATTTTGCCTCCACGTCCCCGATTGCCCGCAAGCTCCTCCTCCCGTCCATACGGTAATTTCTCTACTGTGCGACAGAGAGTCGCGTGGTTATGACGCAATCGTTAGCCTATTTTTACAAAAACGGCTTCTACGGGGCCGTATCGTAAGATACAAGGTAATGGAGCCTTTTATACATTTTCGTGTTTCTTTAGAAATAAATAATGGACAAATGGAGTCTTTAAACGGCTCAGATGTAATGTTATTCGCTGTCAAAGTGACGCCAAAATGAATGGGAGTCAATGGGAATGCTAACAGCAGATGGGGGTTCGCTAATCAATGGCAGCGCCCGGGGAAGCTTCAATGTTTTCCGAAACTATTGGGGGCTTGTAACAGCTATGGAGATCATCAATCGGCAATCTACTGATATTCCTGTCGTTCCCGCATGTCAAATGTTGAATTTTCTGTCGAATTTGAACCACTGAATTTGTGGAAGTGAATTTGTAAAGCGAAATAAAATGGACCGAAAATTGCCGGTCGAATATTATAGGTTGTATTTTTAAACAGAATTGAACATTTTGGAAGTGAAATCTGAAGGGTGAATATGGATTATTGAATTTTTAATAATGAAAACATGTGTGAAATGTTTTGAATTGAAATATTCACAGCTTAAATATACAACCATGTTGAATTTCAGCCCATAAAAATACAAGCCCTGAAAATACAATGCTTTAAAATGCAGGGTTAATGCAATGCATATATTTTTCAAGTAGTGCAATTCAACAAGCTTTTTTGTTTCAAAAACATTTGTCATTATTTTACTTCCATAAAGGGCATGCTACAACTTGCCAGCATCTGCGTCTCCAACACATTCATAACACAGTTCAGTGGCTGTAGCACTTTCTATAGGGACCCCAATATGTTAGTATCAACGTAACGTTGAACGTGACTGACTGAATGGGAACGTCTCGATTACTGATAAAACCATTGTTCCCTGAATGAGGGAACGGAGACGCTACACTTGTAAGACTGGAGTCAAGCTGTCTAGACTCAGAAAGGGCTACTCACTGAGAAAACAAAATACTTTTCTGGAAATTAGCATTTGAACTCTCTTGTGCAAAATGAGCATCCCCTCCGGAGACGCAATCACATTGAGTCAACCACCTTAGTATGTCTTAATTTACATTTCTTTCCCTTCACCCCCTCTTCCCCCATCTCTTCTCCACATGCCGAGATCATCTGAAATTCACCCAGAAATCTATATGGTTTAATGTGAACAATTATCATTCAACACTATACATGTTTGGTATCATTTGAAATGTACGACTGGTACAAAGGTCTCATTCCCACAGAAGTAAACCAAAAGGTAATAAAGGTTTTAAGAGTTTAGAGACATTTTGCTTACTGTGGTGGTTGTGCCCTCTCCCAGGATCTTTAATGCAAATTACCTTTTGTCCTCAGTGAGGTGTAAACTTCTATTGTAAGTTCATGCCCCACATTGAGGGATGTTTTGTCTTGGTCTGGGTATTTAAAGAAATGCTGAAAATGGCTCGGGGCGATTTGATGTCAGATCAGCCTGTAATGCTGAGTGTCCTCCACACACTCGCCATTATGTATTTTTCTAATGTCAGGTATGCATCTTTTACTCATTATTTATGAGCATTTGATTTTATTGTATTGATTTTCTTTTAATTGATTATGTAATTGGCATGATGCATTTACCTGACTAATAATAAATTGTTACATTTTCTTTTATTTTGACTCTGTAATGATTAACTCTAATAGATTAAGTTGTATCTATTGTTACCGCAAATCTGCATCAGGTTAGTAATGGACTAAAGTCCAGTTTTGAGTGAAGCACAGGGCACGCCAACTGAGACTTTAGAGTTCTGGCTAACTCTTGGCACTGGTTCAAGTGTACTTAGACTGCAAAGGCTAATAAAGGAAATTTCTGTTTAGGACTACAGAATGTTGCTTGACCAACCTAAATAGGGTGAGCCTGACCTCTGTTTATTGTATTATTACTAAATGTACGTGCAAACCATGGCATGACCAAACCAAAGCTACTATGAGAGAAAGTAATGTTGGTCAGCTAATATCTGTAATAGTACTTTTCTAGAAATTAGCATTTGAACTCTCTTTTGCAAAATGAGCATCCCCACCGTAGTAGTGGTCATGACCTCTGACTATAGATAGTGTTACGTTAATTCAAGTGTATAGAGATCTCTTCTTCCTAGCGTATGTCCCGTGCAGGTGCTGGGTCCGCTTGTCGGCAAGCCTTTCTCCACTTTCTCCGGTCCAAGGCATCCTTGGGGGCGGCATCAATGTATTTCATGTCTTCCTTGATTCGGTCCATCCACCTCTTTTTCGGTCTTCCACGTGGCCTTTTCCCCTCAGGGCTGAGCCGCAGTGTTCTTCTCGCCACTGACTCTTCGTCACTTCGGATCACATGGCCATACCATCGGAGGCGGGCTTCTCGCATCTTCTCCGTGATTGGTGCTACTCCCATGATCTTCCTTACATCCTCATTCGTAACGTGGTCCAGTCGGGTCAGTCCCAATGTCCATCTGAGCATACGCATCTCCATCGTGTGGAGGGCCTGTTCATGTTTGGTGATTGCAGGCCAGCATTCTGCTCCATAGGGGGCAACTGGGCGGACTACCGTCTTGTAAACCTTTGCCTTGAGGTGGGTGGGCATGCGTCGATCACAGAGGACACCAGTGACCTGGCGCCACTTCATCCAGGCAGCGTTGACTCTTGCTCTGGTGTCTGGAAGGCTGTCACCATTAGCCGAGAGGGTGGAGCCAAGGTACTTGAACTTCTCCACTTTCTTCAGGTCCTTCCCATTGATGGTGATTGTACCGTCGGTTTGGGCGCCACCTTCCATATATTCCGTTTTATCCAGGTTGAGCTTGAGGCCGCTTTCGCCAAGGTGGTCGTTCCACTGCTGCACTTGGACGTTGAGTTCCTGGCGGGTCTCTTTGGCGAGGAAGACGTCGTCAGCGTACAGCAGCGTCCATGGATGGTTCGTTTGGATGTAGGCTGTTACTGTGTCCATGCAGAGGACGAAAAGCAGCGGCGATAGGGCCATGATCCCTGGTGTACGCCAACCCGGATGTCAAATGGTAGCGAGGTTCCAACATGGCACCGGACGCTGCTTGTGGTACCTTGGTAGAGGAGTTGGGTCTAGCGCACGTACTCTTCTGGGACTTGGTGCGAAGTGTTCGCCATACAAGGTCATGGGGAACTCTGTCAAAAGCTTTCTCCAACTCGAGGAAGGCCATATGGACCGGTATGTTCTTCTCCCTATGCCTCTCCATTAGCAGGCGGGCGGCGTAGATGGCATCTGTGGTTCCAGAGCACTTGACAAAACCACATTGGTTTGGCGTGATACTGATGATAGAGCGTAGGCGGGAGTCCAGGATGCGCTCAAATATCTTCATCGTGTGACATAGGAGTCGGATTGGCCGGTAGTTAGTGCACTCGCTGACATCCCCTTTGCCTTTCCAGATCGGCACCATGGTGCTAGTTGTCCAGGCTTGGGGAAGCTTGTTAACAGCAATGTGTAGAGTGCAAGTGTATAGAGATCTATGGGGACTAAATAAATTACTTTTAGAGAGCAAGCATGGGAGCGGCCCTCTAAACAGTATAGTCAATTATCTCTGTCCAGTGACCAAGACTGGCGAGTTTGTGATCATGTTAAATTGCCGGCACAAGACCCTAAGCAACATTGGTATCCGAATGAACGAAAACAAGAGTAAAGAGTTAAATAGAATAATCAAATGTATAGATAAATTATCATATAAATGACCAATGCCCATTTTTTTTACTACTCTGAGGTTATTGGGGCTCCCAAGTGAGACCCCAATATGTCAGTATCGACATAACATCTCTGTTCTCTCCTTCAGGGAACGAGGGTTATGTTTGTATTACCTTAGAATGAGACTATCTACATACACATCTACATACTATCTACATTCTATCTACACACACCGTGGGCCCCCTTACATTGAAATAGACATTTTGCGTTGACATGTTTCTACAGGAGCCCTAAACGGACAAACACGTTTCGTCACTGTTGTTCTTTGTGCAAAGAAGCTAGCTAAAGTCAGAAAAATAAAATACACTAGTGCATTTTCATTTTAAAACGTAAACTTTTGCTACGGTTATGCCTGCCGTCCACACACTCTAATCCGGAGTTCTCTTACGAGAGGTTCTCTCGTATTGCGTAAGAAGCTTACGCTACGGGTAAAGTCATCTTTTCTCGAGATATGAAGCCAGAAAATTATCCTTAATTTAATATCTTGTCAACGCAGTGCGGCAGCAAGCAGACCTAGAGCAAGCGAAGTCGCGTGCTCATTGGCTGCTCTGCGGCAACTGCAGCAGCCTATCGCTGAAACCTTAGCGTGACATCACGCCCAATGAGCGCGCTGGGCGCGCTCACGCGTCACAGCCCGTGTGAGGAGGCGTGGCTTAGCTTATAAAAGAAGGTTCAGAGGCTGCTATTCTCTGATTTTTGTCTCTTCAGCGACGCACTACGCATCGCTGGACTCTGAGGAAGCCGCCGTTGAAACAAGCGCCTTGCAAGCCGAGGATTACCTGAGGAAGCCGGTCGTCTTCGCCGCCTTCAGCCATCCCTGCCTGCTTCGCTATCCGGCGATTATATCCTTTTTCATTGCATCATGCCTAACTGCATTTCCTGCAAAGCTCCGCTCAGCGAAAGAGACCGCCATGTGATCTGCGTTCTCTGCCTGGGTCGTGACCACGCAGCCCTCGCTCTCTCCGCGGGCGGCTGTGAATTATGCGAAGAACTGCCGATGTCGACCCTGCGGGCTCGACTCGCCTCGTTCGACGCTCTCGCTGTCTCACCGTCTGCCTCCACCGGGCCGCGCAAGAAGAAGCGCCGCTCTCAGAGGCCACCGGAACCCGCGGCAGCTGCTGAGTGCTCGCCGGAGCCCCTCCCTCGAGCCTCGCTATCTCCCTCTCCCCTTCCCGACGCGCAGCGGCCGGCCTTCGCCCGCACTGCCGTCGCCTCAGGGGATGAAGCGGACGACGCCGCTTTATCAGACAGCTGTTCTCTTATGGCTTCGGACAGCGAGGCATGGTCGGGGTCTCGCCGCTCCGCCTCCTCGACACAGGAGTCTAGCAAGTCCCGCGCCAGTGTCGACGCGGAACTCCTCCGCCTCCTCACCAAAGCGGTCGACCAGCTGGGACTGGACTGGTCCCCACCCAAGGCCCCCGCGCCTAACAGGCTCGACGGGTGCTTTCTGCCTAGCCGCCGCCAAGCGCCCGCCTCTAGGTCAGCACCCTTCCTGCCTGAGCTCCACTCTGAGCTCGCTAAGTCGTGGAACGCCCCATTCTCCGCGAGACTCCGCTCACCGGCCTCCGCGACCCTCTCCCAAGTGGACGGGGCCGCCGAGAAGGGGAGAAATATACACTGATCCCTCCGGTCGAAGAAGCCGTGGCAACGCACCTTTGCCCGCCATCCGCTAGATGGCGCTCAAAGTCTGCCCTGCCGTCAAAAGCCTGCAGGACCACCTCAGCCCTCGTCGGCCGCGCTTTCGCTGCCGCCGGCCAGGCCGCTTCCGCCCTGCACTCCATGGCTGTGCTCCAGATCCTCCAAGCCGATCTCCTCCGTGATCTGGATGAGAGAGGCCCGGATCAGGACACTCTGACTGACCTGCGCAGCGCGACGGACCTCTCGCTTCGCGCCACCAAGTCAGCGGCACAAGCCATCGGAAGGTCCATGGCTTCGCTCACCGTCACCGAAAGGCACCTTTGGTTGACGCTGGCGGATATGAGCGAAAGTGAGCGCGCAGTTTTCCTCAACGCCCCGCTTTCCCCCACCGGCCTGTTCGGCCCAGCGGTCAGCGGGATTGTGGATCGCTTCTCAGAGGTGCAGAAAGCCTCACAGGCTATGAACCTCTTTCTGCCCCGCCGCTCGAGCTCCGCTGCAGGCCGCTCTCAGGATCAGCCTCCTGCACGCAGCTCGACACAGCGCTCTGCTCAGCCTCCATCTTCGCGACGCCAGGGCGGCCGCCCTAGACAGCGCTCAGTCAGCCGTCGCAGACCGCCTCCCCCCCGGGGACCCCGGCCTAGGATAGCGCTGAAACCTGAGCCCGCGAAGTCCTCCTAGCAGCCGCAGGGAGGAAAAGATGGCTGAGTCCCGCTGCGGCCGGACCGCCATCAAAGCGCTCAGCCCTGTCAGTCCCCTTAAAAAAGGCTACTGCAGTGGTTCACATCGCAGCCAACGAGCCAGTAACACAACTCGCTCGCCTGCACACAAACGCCGTTTTTACGGCGACCCAGAGATATCTCATAAAGAGTTTGGTTTCGGGTTTTCCGGCTCACGCCGAAGGTGTCATGAGTGTAGAAAATGTGCCCACACCCACGTGCTCACCACTACACACAAACACAGTTTCCCCGGTAACGCTCACAGAGCGCACTCTCATAAAGCGGGCAAGCGCCGCTCGAGTGCTAAGTGTAGAAAATGTGCCCACGAATCTGTGCCCACACCTACACGCTGCACGCTCTGTCACTCAGTTATCCCGGGATGCAGATCTTCTAAAGCTCCCCAGCACTGGCCGTGTTGTGTATGTAAGCCCCGCGCCCGCTCACGAGCGCGTGCACTTACAATCAGACACGTTTATCCCCATGCCGCTCTCGCGCCACGGGCTCCCAGCTCCAAAATGTGCCCCGTCCACAGTGATCGAGCCATTGAATGCTGCACAGCCAGTCTCCGCTGTCTGCGAGCCCCCGTATTCGAGCACCGGCGACGCGCGCAATGCGCGCGTCCCCCTATCTTCTCTGATACAGGTTCCCCATCCCGCACAGCGCGGCGATCTGAACCCAGAGACCATTCGACCCCTAGCGAGATGTGCCAGCGCATGGCAAGCTATCCAGGGCGTGTCAGAATGGGTGCTGAATACCATAAAGCACGGCTATTCGCTTCAATTCGCTCGCCGTCCGCCTCGCTTTCTAGCGCGAACCGAGACGAGTGTGAACACAGAAGTGGCTCATCTGCTTCGGGCAGAAATAGCAAAGCTGTTGCACAAGGGGGCTATAGAACAAGTGCATCCTTCTCTGAGCGAGTCGGGCTTCTACAGCCGTTATTTCCTCGTACCCAAGAAGGACGGGACGCTGAGACCCATTTTAGATCTGAGACACTTGAACAAAGCCCTCATGAGACGGCCGTTCAAAATGATTACAACCAGACAAATCCTCGCGCAAATTCGCCCGGGAGACTGGTTTATCTCTCTCGATCTGAAGGATGCATACTTCCAGATCCAGATAATTCCCCGTCACAGGCCATTCTTGAGATTCGCCTTCGACGGCCGGGTATATCAGTACACCGTCCTGCCGTTCGGTCTATCTTTGGCACCCCGTACATTCACGAAGTGCATGGACGCGGCTCTCGTTCCCCTGAGAACTCAGGGGATACGGGTACTGAACTATCTGGACGACTGGCTAATTCTAGCGCATTCAGAGTCAGAGCTTTTGTCTCACAGGACAGCGCTTCTCGGCCATCTGGAAAATTTGGGTCTCTCGGTCAATTGGGCCAAGAGCTCATTACTGCCCCGCCAGTTTATCTCGTTCCTCGGAATAGAACTGGATTCGGTGGCTATGACGGCCAGGCTGTCAGAGCAGCACGCGCGCCGCATTCGACACCTAGCCGCACCTTTCCAGACGGGCAACCAGACTCCGCTGAGAACATTCCAGCGAGTTTTGGGGCACATGGCCTCAGCGGCTGCAGTGCTTCAGCTGGGCTTACTGCGCATGCGCCCGCTTCAACGCTGGCTAAGAGCGCGAGTGCCTCACCGAGCCTGGACGGCCAGCAGCTTACGAGTCAGAGTGAGTCAGGGCTGTGTCTCAGCCCTTCGACCCTGGCTGGCAGCCGAATGGTATCGCACTGGGGTGACGATGGGAGTTGTCTCACGCCGGAAAGTTATCTCGACAGACGCGTCCAACGGAGGTTGGGGAGCGCTTTTCGAGGGCAGACCGGTCTATGGCCGCTGGTCAGACCAGGAGTGTCGCCTTCATATAAACTGTCTAGAGATGCTGGCGGTCGAGAATGCGCTCAAGCACTTCCTCCCATACCTGCAAGGCCACCATGTACTGGTCCGCACAGACAACATGTCAGTGGTAGCCTATGTGAACCGCCAGGGCGGTCTCAGATCCAAAATGCTCTGCACCCTGGCGGAACGCCTCCTAGTGTGGGCTCAGCACTCACTGCGCTCACTGAGAGCCGCGCACGTGCCGGGTCGCCTGAACGATGGTCCAGACAGACTGTCCAGGGACAATGTTCCCCCGGGAGAGTGGTCCTTGCATCCCCAAACAGTCCAGTTACTGTGGCGCCGTTTCGGCAGAGCGAAAGTCGACCTCTTTGCGTCACAAGACAACGCGCAATGCCCAAAGTTCTTTTCAAAGAACGAGGACGCGCTGGCCCAGAACTGGCCCAGCGGCCCGCTTTACGCTTTTCCCCCGGTCTCCCTGCTGCCGCAGGTTATCGAGAGATTCAGGGAAGCGCGCCACACGGTGCTCCTCATAGCCCCGTATTGGGAGAATCAAACATGGTTCCCGGATCTAATACGGCTGGCGGACACAGCCCCCTGGCCGTTACCGGTGAGGAGAGACCTTCTCTCTCAAGCCCACGGCTCGATTTTGCACCCCCATCCAGAGCGCTGGTCTCTGCATGCGTGGGTCATCAACGGTTACCCGTTGACTTGCCAACAGGGGTTGTGAACACGATCACACAGTCTAGAGCCCCCTCTACGAGGCGGCTCTATGCTTCAAAATGGTCTGTGTTTAGTAAATGGTGCACCGCCAAAGGGCTGGATCCACTAACATGTGGGGTATCGCAGGTGCTGTGCTTCCTCCAAGAGCTGTTGGACGCGGGTAGGTCCCCCTCCACGCTCAAAGTTTATGTTGCGGCCATCTCAGCTTTTGCCGACTCGGCGCTGGGCCGCGCATTAGGGAGGAACGAGTTCATCATCCGCTTCCTCAGGGGAGCGAGGAGATTGAACCCGCCGCGACCCCCGTCGGTTCCTATTTGGGATCTTTCCCTGGTCTTAGAGGCCATGAAAGCGCATCCCTTTGAACCCATGGAAACAGTGGATATGAAATATCTCACGCTAAAAAACGTTTTTCTGATAGCACTGTCGTCAGTCAAACGCGTGGGTGACCTTCACGCGCTATCAGTTAACGCTGCATGCCTCGAGTTTGGACCTAATGACTCTAAAGTCATCCTCAAACCGAGACACGGTTATGTCCCCAAAAGTCTGGGCACACCGTTCAGAGCGCAGGTCATTTCTCTCTCCGCTTTGCCATCATCCGGCAGCGAGATCGATGGTAAACTCCTTTGCCCTGTCAGAGCGCTTAGGAATTATACTACACGCTCCGCCGCTGTCAGGCGCTCGGAGCAGCTTTTCGTTTCGTTTGGTGGGCGCACCAAAGGTCTCGCCGCCTCGAAACACAGCCTGTCCAGGTGGATAGTGGACGCGATTGCAGCCGCTTATGCGTCTAAAAATCTGCAGTGCCCGCTGGGTATCAGAGCCAGGCCACGCCGCTCTGAGCCCCTTATGTGTGTGCTTATGTACTGCGCTAGCCATTCTTGTCCGCCCGGTTCCCTGTTATAGTGTTCCCCGGGTTTCTCCCTGGGACTCATTCAGTGGATGCGGGGCACGCACAGCGTTGACAAGGGAAGTTCCCGTAGCGTAAGCTTCTTACGCAATACGAGAGAACCTCTCGTAAGAGAACGTACTCGGTTACCTAACGTAACCTCTGTTCTCTCTAGAGAGGGAACGAGTATTGCGTAACCCGCCGTGCTCGCGCCACGAGCTCACTCGCTTCAGCGACAAAAACCAGAGAATAGCAGCCTCTGAACCTTCTTTTATAAGCTAAGCCACGCCTCCTCACACGGGCTGTGACGCGTGAGCGCGCCCAGCGCGCTCATTGGGCGTGACGTCACGCTAAGGTTTGCGTGACGTCACGCGACTTCGCTTGCTCTAGGTCTGCTTGCTGCCGCACTGCGTTGACAAGATATTAAATTAAGGATAATTTTTTGGCTTCATATCTCGAGAAAAGATGACTTTACCCGTAGCGTAAGCTTCTTACGCAATACTCGTTCCCTCTCTAGAGAGAACAGAGGTTACGTTAGGTAACCGAGTACGTTTTAGACCCTCGAAAACGGAGACTGACGGACTGACCCCGTCAGTCAAGACCGAAGCAAGACACGCCACTTGATGCAAGTGACGCATTGACCCATTATAGCAACGACACCTCAGACTGACAGAAAATTAAAAAATACACGTTTAAAAATAAACGTGAATTTAGGCTACTTTAGTTTTGTACACATTGTCATGTTAATTATAATCAAATGCATTTTGTTTTATTGACCACAATATTATCATTGATATTTGTTTGAGAAGGGCACTTTTGATTAATTTTGAAATAGGGCAGGGGCTCGAGCACCCAAAGGGACTCTCTATCAGGCCTCTATTTCCCTTCTTTTGAAAAAATGACCCATTAGACTTTCTTCCGTCCAATAAGTTATATATTAAATAAAGGTTAAAAATAATTAACAAATCACAGATTCTATTACACTAAAATATTACATATTTTATACATTTTACAAAATGTCCCAACTTTTCTGGAATTGGGGTTGTGTGTGTGTGTGTGTGTGTGTGTATAAAAAATGTTTTATAGCACAAAGAATCACCACCTCACAGCCTTTACAAATGAAGAGATCTGTGTAATGACAGCGGTTTAATGCATCTAAAGTATATTCCAGTTATTAAGGTATTTTCCAGTTATTAGTTATCTGTACAAAATGTTTTAAAAATCATGATTTCTGTACAATCATATTACTAAACATAACTGAATCAGTAACATAGTCATGTGATCATACATGTATATTTCTTCAAACACACATTCATACTTTCACGCACTCATGCACAGACACGCTGCTAAGATTTTCATTACAATTGTGACTTCCTACAAAATCGTGAGCAACTTTAATGTTAGTAACAAACAAATACCAGCAGATATGTTTGATTTTGGATGAAGAAAATAAATAAATTACTAAATACATTTGTGAATAATACATCAGACTTACATATATTATTTTCTAAATTGAAACACTGTATAAATGTATTAATGAACACTTTACGCCCAGTGTGTGTTTAACATTTTATCAGCTTTTTGGAGAGATCCGTCCACAGAATGATTCGTCCATGGTTAAAAGGTCAGCTGCGGGCCATCACTGTATAATTACAGCCTTAGTACTGAGCATATTCAGACTGAAGGGACTGTGGAAAGAGAGATTGACATTAAGAAACTGATATGAAAGGACATGTACATTGTGCAAAGCATTCTAAAGGCTGGAATTCAGTACACAACTTATACAATCTGAACAGATTTTAAAACACAGAGGTTAAAGAGAAAAACCGTGCATCATACATTAAATGACTGAGGATCACATACTACCAGACTTTCAAGTAATTCCAAACACACAAAAACTTGTGCAGAAACAAGCGCCTCATTGCTAGGAGATGCAGGACAAATTAAAACAATGATTTTCTCATACTAGAGAGATTCATAGTCTAAAGCTAAAAAATCAAAGTCTGTGACCATCATACACAATGTGAATTCTCTGTGAGATTTACCAACTCCGACTGTCCACAATCTGCAGACTGACCTCTGACTCCTCCAGAGTGCTAATTGGGAAAAAGAAATCTAGGCAATAAACTTAATTTAATGTTTGGCTCTGTCTTTGTTTGTGTTGGCCATGCTCCCTTTACATTGCTCTCCTTTCCTTCATGTCTTTGCTGGTTCGTTGTTTGCTTTGTGGTGTGTTTGCTGTTTGTTTGCCTGTGCTTATGGTTAAACACTGTTCTTGTTCTAGTTGTGTATTTGATCTGGTCTCTAGCTCCAGTGAATCCTTTTGCTTTTTTCCTTCCAGTCTTGTTCTAGTTAGTGTTTGCCTTTGTGCATCTGAGTCTTTTTTTTCTCTTTTGATTTTATTTCTACTCTAGATTTTCATCTCCAGTATCAAGTTTCTATAATTCATTACATTTATATAGCGCTTTTTCTGAGACCTCAAAGCGCTTTACATAGATGGGGGAATCTCCTCAAACACCACCAATGTGCAGCATCCACTTGGATGATGCGACGGCAGCCATATTGCGCCAGAACGCCCACCACACACCAGCTTACTGGTGGAGAGGAGACAGTGATGAAGCCAATCAGTATATGGGGATGATTAGAAGGCCATGATGGACAGGGGCCAAGGGGCAAATTTGGCCAGGATGGGGTTACACCCCTACTCTTTTTTGAAGGACATCCTGGGATTTTGAATGACCACAGAGAGTCAGGACCTCGATTTAACGTCTCATCCGAAGGACGGTGCTCTTTTGGCAGTATAGTGTCCCCGTCACTACACTGGGGCATTAGGACCCACACAAACCACAGGGTGAGCACCCCCTGCTGGCCTCACTAACACCTCTTCCAGCAGCAACATGGTTTTCTCAGGAGGTCTCCCATCCAGGTACTAACCAGGCTCAGCCCTGCTTAGCTTCAGTGGGCAACCAGTCTTGGGCTACAGGGTGATATGGCTGCTAATACTAGTGCTCTGCAAGTTTGATCTTTTGTTTTATTTTTTGATTGCAAGTTCCAGTCATTTTATTCCTAGTTTTCTTTTTTCTTTCTTTTTGGTTCTTTAGTCATAGTTTTGTTTCAGTTTTATTTTGCCTCTTGTTTTATTTACACTCTGTGCTTGCCTGTTTATCTTGTGTCTTGTCTTGCTCATTGCAAGTCTTGTGTTCAGTCTTGCCCTGCCCTGTGTCCTGAGTTTTCCTGGCCACTGATTCACTGATACACTGCCTGGCAGCCAAGACTGGATCTACGTCTGTGAGATCAAGCATCAAGCCTCAGGTTCCTTGGGTTCCTGCCTGGTCCTTCCCACCATCATCCCGCCTGGTGCTGTCTCCCAAGCTGTCCTCTAGTCCTAGTCACCCAGTCCTCTAGTCCTGGTCTCAGTGGTCATCCTGTCCTATTGGTTAAATTGTGTTGCATGTCTCATTCTCCTTGTTGTGCCTTGTCTACAGTCCGGTTAATAAAAAACTCCTTCACTTTTATTCTGCGCCTGGGTCCTCTCTCTCTTGTAGATTCCTGACAGATCTTGACACACGGGGTTAATTCATGTATGTTTCATGTGCAGCAGCAGCAGCATGTCTGTGATTTTATTGGCAGTAGTAAGTCTGCCAAGACCATATTAACATACATTAACATAGCCACATCCATAACCATGCCAATCTCTCTGAGAGTTGTCATGACAGAACTTAAGGTGGGGTCACATTAGCAAAATTTCTGCAAATTTCAGGTCCATTGTTTGTCAATAGTGCAGCGATCTATGAAGCACAGCTCACACAGAAGTCACTTTCAAACCTAGTAGCTTTCTATTGGACAAAACAGTGAATTCGTATGACCAGTAAACTGATCACCTGGATTCCTTTTCAAATGACTGGATTATGACCATGAAATTCACCAAACAATGGTATACTGCACCTTTATAATATTTATGAGGAACACCCCAATATCAGTAGTTATTTGCTGGAAATCTTTGCCTCCGCTGCAACTCAAATCTTATTTGTATTTGCATATATTTAAATTTGGTGAACTAAGTCTATCATTTTTTTTTGTTCCACGGAAGAAAGAACATACATGTTTGGAGTGACATGAAGGCAATGCCCCATTCACACCACCAGTGACAAACAGCACGCATGTTATACAGTGTTGGGGGTAACGCATTAAAAGTAACATAATCAGATGACTTTTTCTAGTAACTTAAAGTAATGCATTACTTTTAAATTTACAACAAAATATCTGTTACTTTTTCAAACAAGACAAGCTACTTTGTTTTGTTAAATTACACAAATATACTTTATGTATTTAATCTCACTTTATTAACCAATGTCTTTGCTGCTGACCAATTCAACCATTTAGATAAACCACATTTGTTTATTTTTTTTTTTATTGCTGAAGTAAGAGTGTTCTTCTCCTGCATCCTATTGTTCTGCTTTCCAGCAGCTGTACATGTGTGAATTTGCATTTCCTTCAGCCAGAGGATTATTAATTTCACCTTTGGTTTGAAAAAGCCTTTAGATTAGCCAAAAATATAACTTTTTTTTTAAACAATCAAGCAAGCCCAGCCCATGTGAGAAAAAGTAACACAAAAGTAACATAATGCATTACTTTCCATTAAAAGTAACTACAAAGTGACACAATTGGTTACTTTTTTAGGGAGTAATGCAATATTGTAATGCATTCATTTTAAAAGTAACTTTCCCTAACACAGAAAGCAACAGTGACCGTTGGCGTCAGGATGTAAGTGTCTAGTGACGTGACAAAGTTGGGAAATGTTTAACAATTAATAGGAGTGAAGACTGTGTGAGTGAAGCTCACGTCACCTGTCTCGAGCATTTGATTGCTTGTTTGCTTTATTAGACAAGTTTTATAAAATTGTACAAGAAAGCCCCAAATTTTTTAATTGGAAGACCAGGTCATATATGGAGTGAAATCACTATCAAATTTAACATCACACAATTTAAAACTTTTAAATAAAAACTAAAATCCCTTTCAGCTTGTTCCCTAAAATGTTCATCATTTAGATGCAGCTTTAGATGTACTTTCAATGTAACCCTGCTCAATTTATTGTTAGTCTGCAATGTTTCTGTCTTTATTCAGTTTTTCCCAAATGTTAAGAGAGTCTATTATCTATAAACCATTTGGAAACCCTTTCAATCTCTCTACTTAGCTCAGCTTCAGCATTTTCTTTCCCCTTATGAGAAACAATTATTGCTGCATCATCTGCATATAAAAAAAGTACATTAGAAAAGGCTTTTTTAAAATCATTAAACCCTGTCGCTTTATTACTTTTGAGTTCCTTTGACTTTTTAAAAACACTACTCTCGAAAAACGAAAAACCACCAGGTACAATACCACATTTTTCATAATACTCCTTAACTAATGCATCATTAAAAATGCCAGTTCATGCTTGAAGCTTATTAACCAATTTTTCAGCAACAGTAGTGAAAAAAACGACTTAAAATAATCTGCTACCTTCCTCTGATCAGTCATCAATCTTCCATTAAGACTTATTCTTGAACATTTACCCTTTTTTACCCCATTTGTCTTTTTTTCTATACCCTAACTAATTTAAACCTCCATAATTTTGTGTATCCTTCTTCAATTTACTGATCTTGTCCTTAAAAAAGTTATTTTTAGCTTCTTTTATCTTATCTCTTACCTCATTTATTTCAATTCTAATCCCTCTTTCTTTAAAACTATCATTACGTTCCTTAATTATCTTTAAAATACTGTCTGTCATCCAAGGCTCAGTCCTTTGCTTGATTATTTTACTGTGTTATGGTACCTAACAGCGTCAAAAACACCACTTTTACATATCTTAGAGTTATCCGATACCAATATAACATCAATAATAGTTTTGCTTTTAAGAGTAATTCTATTTGGATTCAAAATGATCTGTTTCAATGCATATGATTTACAAAAGGAACTAAATTGTTTAAAAGGTTTACTGTTCTATATGATTTCCTTGTAAACAAACAGATATGATATATGGGTGGAAAAGAAACTTTCAGCAGTCTCAGTGAGTTTTATTCATATGATAGTTCTTGTTGGTAAGATGCAATGAACAGTTTATGCAGTTTCTGCTGCTTAAATGTTAATTATCAGGGACAAGAAAACGGATTATTGATGAATGACGTTTAGGAATTTTTGGGCAGTATGTGCAAATTCTCTGTCACTGGTGCTGTAAATGGGGCTCAAATGATGACCGAACTTTTAGATTAACTACCATTAAATTACAAAATCACATTGATTATAAAAATCTAACATAAAGATAACATTTATACTGTAGCACAGAAGTGAGGCCAGAGGAAAATTTTAGGAAAAACCTTAATTGAAGGGAAATTAGTAGCAGATGGAAAATAAGCAGAGACAGCAGAGGTAGCGAGTGAAAGTCAAGGGCCGAAGACGAAGGCGAACACAGTCTGTCAGACGGTCACTCACTGGAATGGATCTGCTGAGGTAGCGTCCTGGAAACCCACTAAGCCCAGCGCGGAACGGACCTCTCCGAGGGCTCGGCCGACTATAGCCGCCTCTGTTCATAGGCCTGACTGTACGACTAGCACTAACGGTGCTGTTGAGGTTAGCGTTGGCTTCTTGATTGAAGTTTACATGGGAGGGAGGAAGTCGGGGGTCAGCAGTGGTGTACCCAAAGCTGAAGCCAGATGGAAGTGCTGTGGGACACTGGGTTAGGGCAGGAGATGGGGAGGGCATGAAAGAGGAAGGAGGTGTGCTGGTTTCATCATCACTGAAGTTGTTGTCATTATAGAGGTTGCTGAGGGAATGGGCTAAACGGGGACTGAAGCTGTTCAGGATGCATAAAGGGGGGTTAACAACATCTGTAATGAACCCCATCCAAAAAAAAACAAACACCCAGGCTGTGCATTCACTTCAATGTACCTTTTTAGATTACTGGCGGAGGATGAAGGGCTTCGCGTCAGTCTTTGTGGTGCAGTGGTGGAGGAGAGGAAGAGAGGAGCTTTGGAAGACTTGGGAGGGGAAATGTTGCCCGGTGCTGGGGTTATCCCACTGCCAATAAATAAATAAAAAGACAAATAGCAGAGCAGTTTATTAAAAGGAAATGTTGAAATAAACAAAAATGTCCTCATGAAAGGAAGGAAGCTTTCTTTCCAGTGTAATACTTCAATATAAGCAATCCTTTTCAAAACAGGAAGTGAATTTATATCTCAGCAATGCTTTTGTGCATGGAGTAAAATTAACTTTTTCACTCACTAGCCAATTTTAATTTTAATTTCCCCTATTTTACATTTATTTTACCCATCATCTAACACTCACTTAAATGTTCATCTTTAAAAACAATATACATTTTTCGTTCCAGCACAATGTAATGTAATCTTGTGATGTATGGAGTTTTGCATTTAAAGTGAATCATTTTAGTAGTTTAGTCTGTTTTTTTATATTCATTTACACAAAATAGACTAAATTATTATCATATAATGCTTGGTTATCAGCCATAACAAATAGTGGCTTTTTACTACTGACCAGAATTTTCACCATTGCACCTTTATTTATTTTACCTAATTTATTATAACTTATATACCCCCCCCCCCCCCCCCCCCCAAAAAAAAAGAAAAATTCAGAAATTACCCAAATTATCAATATCATTAAATGTGTTATTAAAACTGTTTCTGACTCATTGATTGGCTTTATCTAATCACTTTTATTCAGGCAAAACTTTACTTTTTAAGTTGGAAGACGTGTCACTTCTTGTCTAGTGTGTGACCCTCTTTACACTTTCTGTTTGGAGAATATCATAACCCGCCAAATTGGCTAGTGAGTTGATATGCGTTTTCTTTTCGGCATTTGGCGGGTTGGCAGGTGTTAAACTTCAAACCCTTTAATTCAAAAATCAGTTCTTCTTACAACCCAGAGTGATTTCATTGGCTTAAAGAACACTCTTTATTTAGTGTAACTGAAGGTTTACCTAAGCACTGTGGTTGTAGATCTGGGGTGGCGTTGGCCCTTTAAGGCTAGTAGTTTGTCTCCTTGCGTTGGAATCATGTCCTCTTCTCTGAACTCATTCTGTAGTGTAACAAAACAGTGTCAACAACAATTTTACTGTATTGTGCACTCAAATATGATTGGTGGATTCAGTTCCTTCAGCACCTCATCCACACTTGCTGGCTTCAGAATGGTGCTGTCGATGGACATGTTGTCCACGCTGGAGATGAGATGGGACATGTTTCTCTCCTGCTGTCGGCTTTGCCTCAGCTGTTGCTGCTTCTGCGTTGAGCGATGGAGATCACCTTGCACCCACATACTGTGCTGCTTCCTTAAGACAGAGAAACAAAGCACTTCTGAACATGACCTCTGTGCAAGACTTGATTTTCCTGCTAAGACAAAAGCTGAGATCAAATCCCCTGCAATAAAACAATAAAACACACCCCTGGAGAGAAGACCTCAAAGAAAGAGCACAGGACATCGCCTTGCCCTAACTTATCTCCTCATTTATAATGTATCCTCCCTCTCCCTACTCCCTTCCTTTCCCCCTGATTCAAGTCACTGAAAGTTCACTGAGAATGTCTATATATCACATGCGATTGGTAAAATGGTGTCAATTTCATTGCAGTCATTGGTATTATGAAAAAGATTGAAAACTTAGGAGAATTCTGTTCTCCTTTTTGGGTGGTGTCTCTTCTCTGATAATTCTCTCCTCTCCCCCGAAACCAGGTGTTACCCCCTGGGGTACATGAATAGACCCAAAACACCTCTATAAATATTTGTACAAGCCTTTTGGACTGGTCTGGGTATTTAAGGGAAAGTGGCAGAGCAGTCTTTGGGAATCTGTAACCAGAAAACCCCCATGCAGTGCTGTGTCAGTGTCTTCCTGAGTCTTGCACTCGGAACACACTCACACACCACTGTGTCTCTGTCAGGTGCATTTCTTACTCTTAAGCCCTATTCGCACGGGATTAGTATTACCTAGGGACCTCAGGTAATTTGTAATAATCGCAGAGGTCGTCTGTGATTTTTATCCCGTGCGAATCTGCCATGTCTGTAAAAATGTCTGTAAAAATTCCCCCGAAAATTACCTACCGTATTTCGACCAACACAGGGGTCCTCTGATAATACCAGTCCCGTGCGAATCCCCATGTCTGTGATTTTGGGCTGGTTTTTTTTCAGCCTATCGTTTCATAAAGAACGTAATAACCATTATGGGCCGTTTAACAGTCCATTTTACGTCTGTATTAAAACTATATTAACAATAACATCTCTCGATATGCCAAACTCCAATCCGATTATAGTTGTTCTCGAATAAAAACTATGAAGTGCTGCACAAGAGAAAACAAACTACAGTAAAGACGTGACCCGGAAGCTCAACTCGGACCATTGTCATGGAAACGTTAAACTAAGCATTTTGGCGCAATATGGAAGCTCTTTTGGAAAGTTTGGACGCTTTTTGTGGTAGTGTTGGGCCAAGAGGGGACGACTTAAAAGAGATGGGCAGCTACCAAGAAGAGCTTTAGGTGCATAGGTTATCACGCACGTGAACTCGACAATCGACTACTGTGGACTTCGACCGAAAACAGGAAGAAAATACAGGTATGTGCGCTGGCTGAATTAACATCATTTTTATTCATATCTTTCACATCTACTGCAGTCAGATTCACCGCGTGTTGACTCTGAAGGAATCACTCACATGGCTGTGCACTTGTAATGACACATCAAGGATGTTAAGAGGCTAAAAGCAGGTTTAAAACTTGCCCCACTGAAGTCAACAGGGTGCAAATTTTAAAAAGAGGATAACACGGTGTAGGCAACACCGATTTTTGTCGTTGTTCTCTGTACTGACAGCACTCCAAATTTACAAAAAAATGAGCTCAATGTTAAAATTGACCGGAGTTCTCATTTAATGAACAAATAATTGAAAATATGGGATACCTAGAATAACTAAAGATCTAAATTAAAGCATAATCAATATTTATGATTATTTTCTAATAAGAAACACGATCCATGCAGTTGGGTTGACGGGTGGTTCTTACATCTGAACTGTTATGTCCCTATGTGTCTCAGTCTATCTGTAGACTCTTTCACTTACTGTTCGAGAAAGTGCTGCTGTGGTCCAATGACGGAGCCCGGCCTGCAGATTCGTATCCAGGCAATGGCCTCAGGCGCTGTGAAGCGATAATGCTTCATCAGGTAGCAGCCTATCAGAGTGCCTGTCCTGCCAAGGCCAGCTGTGCAAAGACAGTGGGAAAATAATTTAGTGGAGAAAACAAAACAATTAAAAATTACATAAAAAAATAAAAAATTCCCATCAAAGACTAAGGGCCAGATTTACTAAACAGGGCAAATTAGCATGGGATCGCAATTCCAAAAAAGTGCAGATGGGAGTGGAATGTTCTGCGCTGATCTATTGACGACATGCAAATTAAAGGGTAACTAAACCCCTGGTCACCCAGCCTGACTCCACCCACTGGCAATATTTGAAAAATGCTGGAAATGGGGGGACGCATCTGAGACGCGTCTCTCTGTAGGCAAGGGCGTGGTTAGCTGGTACCCTCTGATGTCACAGGATACCACAACTTCCAATAGGAAAATTCAACTACAGTAGCCACCGTTCAACCTGAAGAGGGCAGCACTCAGACGTTTTTACACCATAGATTGTAGAATTAAAACACTTTAAACCCAAATGTCAAAACATTGGACCCACCATGAAATGTTGGCCAGACAATTTCAGGATCATACAATTCTTCTACTCCACTATTTTACATACGAAAGTGCACCTCATTCCAGATGCAATAAAAACAAGATGCCGTTTCGTCACAAATCTAGATTCTAGAAAGTGTCTCACCTTTGCAGTGGACGGCCACGGCACCCTTTGCGCTCTCACAGATGTGTAGAAAGCGTCTTGTGAGGAGATCACTAGGTGTGGTGCCGTCTATGAAGAACAAGTCGTGATGTTCAAACCCGGCATCTGTGAAGCGCCGCCCTTCATAGATTTTCTTGTTCAGTCGCACAACATCTGTCACACTGTGCTGCCGGAAGTAGGAAAAGTAATATTCTGGAGCATGGAGCGGATAACCTGAAAGAGCCAAAACAGTCATCAGTTCATAAGTGAGTTACTCCACTGATACTATCAGTTCACAAGTATGCGTATTTGGCGGGCTGTTAAAATGCATCTGATCACTCTGCACAATAATCTAAAAACAGTGTGAATCAACACTACAACAGCTAAAGCAGAAAACATTACAAAATATATGTCACTGACAAAACTTTTGGCCATGACTATAAATGGTTTTACTAGCCATTTTTAATGTTTTCCTATACTTATAGCAAGTTTAACAGGGTTTTGGGAAACAACTGCCATTGAATAAAGAATAAATAGCAACAGGGTTTAACATTGATCCAACATTTGTTAGGGCAGTATGTACTACCTTTTAGGTGCAAATCTAATGTTCCAGCTTACCGTTCTCTATTTTGCTCTTGGGATGAGGTCCACTGAAGGCCAACAGTTTTCCTGGCACAATCCAGTTAAAATCACCATTTTCCACACGCTTGTAATGCAAAAGTTGAGAAGATACACTAAAACTTTTGAATCCATCAAAAATATACATAACTGCTTAATTAAAGTGAATTTACATGAGTCTTGTGTATCCTTAATAGCTTTTAAGGGATCACAATGGGACAATAGACAGTGTCCCCAAAACAAATAGACAATTAAATACATGTGAAATTGATTACATTGTATGACAAAATGTCAAACCAATTGATTTTTTTTTTTTTTTGCAATGACTTTTAACCAGTAAAGTAAATTTTCCTTAAGTTCACACAGGTTTTATATCAGAGTGAACACAAGTGAAGTGTTTTGCTTACAAAATATACATTTTTCTTTAATAAAAGCCACTTGATTTGATATTTTGATATTGCATCCTATTATTATCACAGTTATTCAATGTTAAATGGTCAAAACGTTTTGGGGCCACTGTAGAGAATGAAGCAGTGCTGTACACTAGAATGAAATATTAATATTAAAGAAGGTGATACCTCATAATGTTCATATTCTTCAACATCAAAATTCTCAAAGTCAAAGAACCCGTGCTGCAAGGCCTGAAGAGAAAATTAAGAATAAGATTTACGTTTCATTAAATAAAGGCAAATCATGAATCATGAATTCCATGGAACATAATGAAAATCTAAATGCTTCTAAGGAAATGCGTATTTTCAAATGAGTCCATCATGCATAAATCTTAAGTTGGGTGATAGTTCACCCAAAAATGAAAATTCTGTCTTAATTTACTCACCCTCAAGTTGTTCCAAAACTGTATTAATTTTTTTCTTCTGCTGGACACAAGAGAAGATATTTTGAAGAATTTGGGCAAACAAACAGTTGATGGACCCCATTGATTTCCATAGTATGAAACAAAAAATACAATGCAAGTCAATGGGGTCCATCAACTGTTTGGTTACCAACATTCTTCAAAATATCTTCATTTGTGTTCAACAGAGGAAAGAAACTCATACAGGTTTAGAACAACTTGAGGGTGAGTAAATTATGATAAATTTTTCATTTTTGGGTGAACTATCCCTTTAAGATAAATCATTGATGCTTAAAAAGATAGAATGGTAAGGTTTTATTCAACCTCACATACTTAAATCATGTGTCAATTAAAAGCACTACCATCCAAGTTGTGTAATATCTCACTGGCTGTCAACCTTATTTCATTCCTGTCAGATATTTCCCAGAACTCTCCACCCACAAATGTCTTTCTTTGTATGTTGCTTCCTGTAAGTAAGTTATCAGTTATTGTGTGGCATGTTCTTAATGTAATCCGTCTACTAGAGCCTGTGCCAATTCTTTCTCCCGTGTCAGATTGAAAAGACAGATAATTGGACTAAAAGATTACGTTCTGGGGATAAAGTGCATTGTACGTCTACACTGTCTAGCCTTGGTCCAAAAATGGGTCAAGAATGTCACAAACTTTACCCTTCCTAAATATTAATAGTTCAAACAGATGGTGGTGCTATTGAAACAAACTCTTCCCTTTAATAACACTTACCTTGCGTATTCCTTGTAAACAGTCTAATATGGTTAGATCATATGTGCAGTTCCCAAAAGCAGCATCTCTATATGGAAATAAAATAACATTAAATAGATTATGTAATAATAATTCTAAAAAATAAAGTTTTTTGGAAATGTATGATAAAGTGTGTGTGTGTGTGTGTGTGTGTGTGTGTGTGTGTGTGTGTGCAAACATACCTCAAAATTGCCTACACTAGGGTAAGAAACATGTTAAATAACTTGCATATGATTGCGTATTGTAATAATATATGATTCTCTATTCTGAAGATATTGAACAAAGTCTATTTTTAGGGGTACGATTTTCACTTCCCTGCATCCCTTCAACATTGAATAGCTTCTTGTCCTTTTATTCTTATACATAACTGCATACCTTCTGACTCTTAATGAGCTCTTAATCTTATTTGTTAAGCGATTTACTGATAAACTTGGCTATTTAAATCTTAGATGCTCTGCTATTTCATTATTATCAGTTGTATATAATTAAAGGAGCTGTATGTAAGATTGTGGCCAAAACTGGTACTGCAATCACTTTCAAATTACTGTAGAGCGGTGTATCCCCTCCCCTTCCCCCCTGACTCGAGGTTGCCAGATAGGCTGCAGGATCCAGCACAAACGTTTATAGCTGCAGCTGTGGTAACTAGAGCTGAGCTGGCAACCCGGATGCCGAAACACAACTGACTTCGTGATTGGTAGATAGGTGGAGGGTGGGGCATCAGGCCAAAACACAACATGACAACATCAACATCAGTTGAGGGCTGCAACTTCACTTTTAAATGACAATATCCTGGCCGGACTACTGTTGTCAGTGATATAAGTATTTGAAATGAACATGATTTCTTAACGTCTAGTGACATATCAGGGCCATTTTATGATTAATTGAAATACATTTCTTACATACAGCTCCTTTAAGGACAGGAATAAAATATTTTTTTGTAAAATTATATATTTTTAGACATTTTAACATTTGAAATGAGTTAAATTCCCTATCTGTCAGTCACTACAACGTTATGTCGACTGACAAATGGCATCCCCACTATGTTATGTTATGAACCACTGAACTATGTTACGAGAGTTGGAGACGCAGATGCTGGCAAGCTCCCAAGTGAGACCCCATTTGTCAGTGGACATAACATCTCCGTTCCCTCCATCAGGGAGCGAGGGTTGCATCAGTAACCGGTCCCTCCAAAGTTCTGAGAACTGTTAGCTGGGTTAGAGTACTAAAGATGAGTGTTTCAATTGTACTATGGTACTGTTTAAGCTGTGCCTGACATAGGTACAATTGGAACAAAAAGTACTTTTTGTCTTTATGAACTAACTGTGGAAAATATGAACTATTTAAAGATATTATCGATCATTATTTCTATGTTTAATGACTAGTTTTTGTGTTCCAACATGTTCCAATTGTATTCGGTCTACCCTACTATTCAAAAGTTTGGAGTTGGTGAGATGTTTTCATGTTTTTGAAAGAAGTCTCTTATGCTCACCAAGGCTTCATTATTTACAGTAAAAATACTAATATTGTGAAATATTATTACAATTTCACATAACTTTTTTCTATTTGAAAATATTATAAAAATGTAATTTATTCCTGTGATCAAAGCTGAATTTTCAGCATCATTACTCAAGTCTTCAGTGTCACATGATCCTTCAGAAATCATTCTCATATGCTGATTTGCTGCTCAAGAAAAATGTCTTATTATTATCAATGTTGTTTAATATTTCTGTAGAAAACTTTTATTTGAAAAAGAAATGTTTTGTAACAACGTAAAAGTCATTACACTTTTTGATTAATTTAATGCATCCTTGCTAAATAAATGTTTTAATTTCTTTTTAAAAAGGCCTTTTGAATGGTAGTGTACAGACAGTATTATATAAGACTATGGTAATGAGGTGTGACTAGCATGATGATCAGATCAGATCAGATTGAGCATGTGTGTGCAGTATCTCACCTGAAGGGCAGGTATGACACATTGGTTCCAGAGATCAGGGCCCGGTACACTTCCTCTGGAGTTCTTTTTAAGTAGATTACCTGAATAACGAAGCGAGACATAACTAGCAATTTCTCTAAGAGACTCTGAAACAAGAGTGGTGTGAATAGCTCTTGTTCTTTTAATCATTTTGTCCCTAAAACATGAGGGGTAAAAATTAACACAAATGATCATCTTCTAAGGTTATGGAACGGGGGTGTCCAAAGTCAGTCCTGGAGGGCCACTGTCCTGCAAAGTTCAGCCCCAGCTTGCCTCAACACTTGCCTGGAAGTTTCTAGTATGTCGAGTAAGGCCCTGATTAGCCGACTCAGGTGTGTTTAATTGGGGTTGGAGCTGAACTCAGCAGGCCCTCCAGGAGAAGGATTGGACACCGTTCTTATAGAAACACAGAGCTGGACTCACTGCATAAGCACCGATGAGCACGGCTGCATTGGCTCTCTTTCGTTGGTCATAACTGGTGTAATGGATGATGCGCTTTCTGGACAGAGTGAAAGACTGCAGATATACAAAAGACATATTCATGTTCAGATAGTTCATCCAAAAATGACAATTCTGTCATCATTTATTCCCCCTCATGTCATTCCAAACCTCCATGACTTTCTTTCTTCTGCAGAACGCAAAACATGTTAGGTAAAATGTTCATGCTGCTTTTCATGCTCACTTTAAAAGTAGTCCATATGTCTTGCCATGTTTCAAGTCCTCTGAAGCCAGAGCACAGTAACTCGCTTGACGCCCGCCCTAAATATAGTGTATGATGCTTATGGACTACAGTTGTAGTACTTTCATGGTGCCTTTTTGTCATTTTTGGATCTTGACAGCCACCTCACAATTCACTTTGAATGTATTGAAAAGAGTAGAACATTCTGCCGATTACATCTCCTTTTTTTTGTTTAATGGAAGAAAGAAATCCATACATGTTTGGAACAACATGACGGTGCGTAAATGATGGCAGAATGTACATATTTGGGTGAACTGTTCCTTTAATAGTGCATATAAGGATACTTAAGGCTCTGGTTGTCATTCATATGCTTCTTGCCTTTTTAATTTTGATTTTGCTGTTTTGTGTAGAATGATACTGCATTAACAATGTCTCAGACAGAGAAAGATGAAGTGAATTACTCAGTTTACCTGCAATCTATTTCTCATTACATTAAGCCAATTAGGTACATTTATTATTTATTATATAGTTATTTAACCCTGTAATTCCTGGCATAAAATAATAGTCTGTTTTTTTTTGTTGTTGTTTTTTTGGGGGGAATGGAATACTTTATTTATATGACCAAAAAGTAATTCTGATAGTTTGTAATGTAAATCGGTAAGATCTATAAAACAGTATAGCAGATTACATGCATTAAGTGCATATATGTTCAAAGTTCTGTAGTTTTTATTGTGGGGGCAAAACAATGCAATGCAATAAAATTACGGTTGAGAGATGAACAAATAAACGTCCCTCAAAAGCCTGATGTATAATATTTGATACTCACATTTTAACATGTTTTTTCTAAAAAAAAAAAAAAAGTGAAAAATGAACCTTACAAAAAAAAAAAAAGAAAAAAAAAATAGAAAGCAAGGCTAAGTTGCTTCAGGTCAGTAAATGTTCATCTTGAAATATTAATAGCAATAAAAAAAAGAGGCTATTCTTATGTTTACTTTATAAAAATCAGTGAAGACTTCACAGCAAAATATGGGAAATGACATAGAGTGCCCTAAACAAACACATTAAATGCCACTACATTAGTCAGTACCAAACCTGGAGTTATCTGTTTTAAAGAGAGATATTACAATGCAACAAATGGAAATTAGGTTTAAAATGATAAAACAATAGATATACTGTTAAAAATGAAACAGTAAAATGGTTATCAAACATAAGTGGATCATGTTGTAAATCATACTCTGCTAGGAACTTTGTGAACTTGAGAAGAACCGACTTCATACATACACTAAAAGAAATCACCAAAACGCTAGTGGTTCAAAAGTCAAACATGGCGAATGATGTTCTGAGACAAGCTGTACACTAATGCCACTCGGTTTAATATTTCAAATCTAAATCAACAAATTCCAGATGTTTTATGTGCTACTTTAGTCCAAATATTTTTGTGCCCACTTCACACTAAAGACAAGCACATACTGTCCAGAAACACCTTGAGCCCTATAGCCCTTAATCTGTCAGCTCCAGATACAAAGATAGTCATTGAAGTTCAATCCTTCATGCCAGAAACTTCTGTGGTGTCATTATAGAGACGTGTAACTCACAGTAATAGAGCGCTCTCTGCTGCTCACTGCAGAAACTGCTTCCGACTCATTATACAGTCTTGCAACAGATAAAATAACTATTAATATAAACATTATGACCATGGCTGCTGGTGGTGAAGGGATGTGACCACAGTTAAGGTTTTACAAAACTGAACTATTAATGGTGATTTTCATTTATTTTTGTAAGGCTGGGCTTAACCTACCCATTTGCGGGGGATTAGCCTTCATCGTTTTCCAGGAAAGCATATTTAAGTTCTGTTATGTAAGATTCATACATTTCTATATACTCATATTCACGTTTTGAAGTTTTAACCTTTTTAATGGAATGAGAGAAAAATGGTTTTGAAGTGTCTCAGCCAACCATTCTGATTTATTTTAGGCAACCAAACTAATATGTCTGCTAACTAAAAAGGCTGTTCTCAATGTTTATCAATCAGGCCAAATATGAAAGTGAGTAAAATATGAATTTCTGGTTAAGGAATACAACAAGCACTGTAATGCAAACACTGAGCCATTTGATTCAAAGAAGATGATCTTACCTTTAGTTTTTTGTTCAGTTTGCAGCAATATCTGTACAGCATTGCCAGATTGAGGGGTCCAAAATCTGCATAAAAGCTTGAGACAGAAATGGACCATAAAGTCACCATTTGTCATGAAATGAAACAATCAAATATGAGCAGAATTTTACATGGTCAGTTAAAAACGTACTTTTCATATATAAATTCATCATCTGTGCAGAAGAAATGTGTGTTTGCTGTGCTCTTGGGTTTGCCTCGGAGAGTAGCGAAATACAGTCGATCTGGGGGAAAGAAAATAAAGATGATGGTAAACCGCTTTAAATCTCTTACAAAACACGGCCTATTGTATATAACTGGACTATACTGAAAAAAAAAGTTGCTGCCTTAATTTTTTAAGTACAATCAACTACTAGGATATTTAAATCATTTCCATTTAAATCTTGAATATTGTGTAACTCATAAAAAAGTTGAAACTTGCTTAACTTATTTTAATGAGTTAAAGCAAGGTAAAAACATATGTTGTTATTGATCATATACTTTTTTTTACAGTGCATTCTAGCAATCTGAAGATAAACTGCAACAGGAAGCAGAATGTAACAAATTTAAATTACTTTCATTATATTATGTATATTTGAATGTACATGAATAACAGATCTGTAAATAATTATATTGTTTTAATAACACTCGTGAAATTGATTACAAAGTGCAACATTTTGTAACATTAAAACAACATTTTGTTTGACTAATTCTGGCATATTTACATATGGTGCAACAATGTTCATGAATATGCATGGCCCCATCAAATAAACCAATAAATAAACAAACGTTATGCTAGGATATTGATGTTATACGACATTTGCATATGGATTGGGCAGATTAGAAAATAGATTTTAAATTATATTTGCCTTTGAACCTTTGTTTTATAAAAAACTTTATAGTAACTATATTCATCTTATTACCTTTGATAAACTCAGAAGATCCAAGCAGCTCATTGTCATCTCCCATTTGATTTAATACTGAAACTTCAGGATGTTGAAATATTTCCACGAGTTTCTTTTCCCGTTGGAACGTTATACTGGAACATCCGGTAATTTTGAAAATAAATGTGTTTAAAAATAAATCCGTTATAACGAAGACAACACAGTCCTGTTATAACCCACTTCTGTGTCCTATAAGCTCTTCTGTGTCGAGAATAGACTGCAAATCCTCTAAGTCTCCTCCGAACAGAAGGTGAGTTAAAAACATCATGTTTTCCATCAGTTTAACCTCATAAATGTTCGTGTCCTTCAGTTTTCCGTAATCTTTTGCACTTTTATTGTGCTGGAGTTCCCTCGCACGTTTTTTCCACGACTGAAAACTTCACGATACAAGTTAAAGAGACATTGCCTAGTTACCACGTGCCACACCACCACACAAATGCGTGTTGCTAAGGAGGGGGCACTTTCGACCAATCAGAGGACGCAGAGCCTGCTCTGTTTTGGATCACAGCTTTTCTCAATCGCTTTGATACGTTTCTCGAATCATCCTTAAGATTAGCAAAACAGTGTGTGCATTTATCAAGCCACTTCATACAAACAGCAGCACACAATGGATTACCTGCAAAAGCGTGTCACTCGCTCAAAAGCCTTAGTTCATCTCTCAAAAGTAAGTATTTATGTCAGTGAACATATGAGTGCCATCAGAATTACAAGTCCTTGTGTCATTTTTCAAAAACAAGATAGTCAAAATGCTTAGCCACGCTGTCAATATAACAGTTTACTCTGTCAGTATATTAAGATGTGAACTATTTTGATGACAATGATTGAAAATGCACAAGACTCACTGTACTTTATATGTAGCCTATGGCATATATACATTTTTAAAACTGTACAATTTTACACAGTAGGCTACTCTATATGGGATATTGATTGCATGAATCTGGATGGGATTCACAGTTACACTTTTACTGAATGTATGAACACACACACACACACACACACACACACACACACACCACAATAGTGCCCTTATTTCATCAGAAACATGTCTACAATCTGGGCCTCTTCTATCTCTTCCTCTGGTTTACCTCCGTACTCTTCCACCACACATCCTTACTTTTCTTCTTCCTGACTGTTGACCCTGTTTGTTTCCTTATTGTTTTTTGTAACACTGAGTTGTGCTCTGTCTATACAGTATATGCTTGCCAAATGATGCAATGGTTGATCTAGTGCTTTATATTCCCCTTCATTAATGAAATTCAGAATTCACCTTCACAATTAACCAATTCAGGACACATTTATAAAAATTAAAAAAAGTCTAAAAGAAATGTATAGAAAATATGCTTGACAGTTTATGACAAATAGTTCAACCATCTTGCATTTAATGACTTGAGATGTTTTGAGGGGATGTTGAGATGTTATTCAACAGGGAACCAGTATAATATATTTTGATCAACATGGCATAAGCATTGATCATGTAGGAAACATCAGACAATTGTACATAATCAATTGCATTACTGTACCAAAGCATTTACAACTTGTTCAAAATAACTATAAATGTTATTTATGATGTGCACAAGTAACTAGATAATGTGGAGGTTGAACAAGTAGTTTTAGGAATTTCAGTTGTGATCTTAGAAACGCACCAAAGCGACTGAGATGCATGTTACATGATTTAGCCACAGAAAGGGACAGAAATAAGAAGTAATGTTATTTTTGCATCCGACTTTGTTGAAGGAAATATTTCACATATTACCCAGGAACATATTTATAAGCCTACCTGTGAAATAATTTGAACTTTGCAGAAGTGTGTATAGACAGACAGATAGATAGATAGATAGATAGATAGATAGTAGACAGATAGATAGATATATAGATATATAGATAGATAGATAGATAGTAGACAGATAGATAGATATATAGATAGATAGATAGATAGATAGATAGATAGTAGACAGATAGATAGATATATAGATAGATAGATAGATAGATAGATAGATAGATAGATAGATAGTAGACAGACAGATAGATAGATAATAGATAGATAGATAGATAGATAGTAGACAGACAGACAGACAGACAGATAGATAGATAGATAGATAGATAGATAGACAGACAGACCTGTGATGTGTGTTATCCAGGCTGTTGGTGGCACCATGGCTGGACGCCTGCGCTTAAAGCGCCAGTGTCCCCTCCAGGCCGGCACATGGGACATGCCTTCATTGAGGTCCGTGAATGGAGGAAGAGGATAATGCTGATGAAGAATCACATCCTTATGTCGTCCCCCATTTAAACTGGAGGCAGCCGAACATAATTTGAGTCACAGAACAGAAGAAATAAGCTGCATTTCTCCAGAACTCCTCGCAGCTCAACCCGCCAAAGTGCTACGAAACAAAGGTAAGAGCGGCTCAAGTGACCGCCTCGGGTTACAGCTCGACTTCAGAAAGGCCCGGCTCCGGTGCTGTCAAAGGTTTTCGGTTACTCTCAATTCCCATAGAGGTGGGAATGTCACTGTTGAATTCTCACTCTGATTGGGCTTGAGATACGACCTCTGTGACACATTGGTATTGTCTCCATCAATCTCTGCCACTATAAAGCAGCATGGGCTTTTCACCACTGCAGCCGTCTGGAGTCCCTTTCTCTTGTTCAAGGGTCAGTGGCTGTGGGACAGTGCTAAGGTAACACCTGAGATGAGGACATGCTTAGAGGCCAGAGTCCAAATGGAAGAGGGTTTCTAATAACAGGCAAGGTCAACCACAGCGTTACAGGAGAGCTTATCAGCGCTGTAGATATTTGAGAAACACTGGAAGAAGACTCTTCCCCACTGGATGCGGATGAAATGAAAAAGCACCAAGAGGTAAATGCTGCTTGACATGACATGATTTTTAACATGAGATAAAAGTATGTTATTATGACATGGCTGACTGATTGGTCAGTCACAGCATTCTAACATCAAATATTTTTGCATAATGACTGCTAAACTGTATTATTGACCATCGTCCCCCATTTATTGTTCACTATAAAAAGTAATTCAGGGGACCTGTTGTAACCGGTCCTACTCGATTTGAACCAGCAACTTGCGCGCTAACAAGGATACTAAAGACTACAGTCTCTAGCATCAGTCGCTAGTGTGCCTCTTGAGATCAGGGGAGTTTACACGCACAGCTCTTACTAGATTGGCTTCGTTTCAGTCACCTCCCCAAAACCTCACTCCCATCTAAGTCACGGCACCAAATGTATCCGGTCCTACTCAACACGCTCTTAGCGGGATTGAGTAAGACCATGGGAGACAGGCGCGCTAACAAGGAGGCTAATGCACCTCTTGAGTCCAGGGGAGTGAGGTTTACATGCACAAACCTCAGCTTGCCTCCTTTACATTACCCCAAAAATTGTTATTCATTGATTTAATTTAAAAAAAGAGGGACGTGTAATGTGTTTTGTGGATTTGGAGAAGGCATTCGACTGTGTCCCTCGTGGCGGCCTGTGGAGGGTGCTCCGGGAGTATGGGGTCCGGGGTCCTTTACTAAGGGCTGTCCGGTCCCTGTACGACCGAAGCAGGAGCTTGGTTCGCATTGCCGGCAGTAAGTCAGACTTGTTCCCGGTGCATGTTGGACTCCGGCAGGGCTGCCCTTTGTCGCCGGTTCTGTTCATAATTTTTATGGACAGAATTTCTAGGCGCAGCCAGGGGCCGGAGGGGGTCAGGTTTGGGGACAACACGATTTCATCTCTGCTCTTTGCGGATGATGTTGTCGTGTTGGCCTCATCAAATCAGGACCTTCAGCATGCACTGGGGCGGTTTGCAGCCGAGTGTGAAGCGGCTGGGATGAGAATCAGCACCTCCAAATCCGAGGCCATGGTCCTCAGTCGGAAAAGGGTGGTTTGCCCGCTTCAGGTTGGTGGAGAGTTCCTGCCTCAAGTGGAGGAGTTTAAGTATCTTGGGGTTTTGTTCACGAGTGAGGGAGGGATGGAACGGGAGATTGACAGACGGATCGGTGCAGCTTCTGCAGTAATGCGGTCGATGTACCGGTCTGTCGTGGTGAAGAAAGAGCTGAGCCGCAAGGCGAAGCTCTCGATTTACCGGTCAATCTACGTTCCTACTCTCACCTATGGTCATGAGCTTTGGGTCATGACCGAAAGGACAAGATCCCGGATACAGGCGGCCGAAATGAGCTTTCTCCGCAGGGTGGCTGGGCGATCCCTTAGAGATAGGGTGAGAAGCTCGGTCACTCGGGAGGAGCTCAGAGTAGAGCCGCTGCTCCTCCACATCGAGAGGGGTCAGCTGAGGTGGCTCGTGCATCTGTTCCGGATGCCTCCTGGACGCCTTCCCAGGAAGGTGTTCCGGGCGCGTCCCACTGGGAGGAGACCCCGGGGAAGACCTAGGACACGCTGGAGAGACTGTCTCCCGGCTGGCCTGGGAACGCCTCGGTGTCCCCCGGAAGAGCTGGAAGAAGTGTCTAGGGAGAGGGAAGTCTGGGCATCTCTGCTTAGACTGCTGCCCCCGCGACCCGGCCCCGGATAAGCGGGAGAAGATGGATGGATGGATGGATGATTTCATTTAATGTTTAAGTAGCAAACATTATTTTGTTTAGTTCTGTGGATATAATTTATAATACAAATAAATTATAATAAAAAAACTTGAAATTGTGTGTAATTTAAAGTCAAATCTCTGCATTATTTGATTTTTTTTTTTTTAAACAATTAAGGTCAGCTCAATGTAGTTTGTTGGTTGAACAATTTCATTTGAAGTTGTCATTACTCAAAAAGATTGAGTCATTTTTTTTTTTTGAGCCAACACATTATTTTTTACAATGCTGTTATTGTTAAAACTAGGTGAAAAACTTAACCTTAAAAAAAATCTGAAATGTTACCTTTACTTGGCAGCTACAGTAACTGAAATCCATTTGTTTAAATTAAAGTACTAGAAAGACAAAAGCACACAACAAAATGTAACCAAAAACTTAAACTACAATTAAAATGAAAACCAAAAATATAAATATAAAAGCTAATTCAAAATATTGATAAAAACTATATATAAATAATACTAAAATAACTTTTTCCAGTTTCATAAACATCACTGTGGTCTCTTTCTTCTGATATAATAAATTAATAAAAAGTCTAATTATTTATTTTTTGATAGGAAGGAAGCTGGATCTTCCGATCATTATTGCAAAATAAATCCTGACAGTTTATTTTATTTTCAATATGTTTGTATTATATATGTTGTTTATTGTGTTCAAATATTCCTTTCTGACTTTTAAGATGACTAGCCTCTCGTAACTTTTTTGTATCATATCAGATTATTCTTTTAATAAGGTGTAATGCACAATTATTTGTAATCACATTCTAATCATCAAAATATTTATCTGAAGATTAATTTTTATTATTTTATTAGATAATTTGTATAATTGTAAAGTTGGAAATGATGCTTCTTTGTCATTTTATTTTAGATAGGTTTCTCAAAAAAAATTACTACAAGGATAGAAGAGATATATGAGATGCTGTTGTGTTGTTATAAAATTGTAAAATACCATATTAATATATCAATAATTAAAGGTTTTGATTTCAGTACATGAATTGCTATCATTCATATATGTGTCCTTTAAGCAAAATGTCATTATACAGAAAACGCGTCAGAGGAGTGATATTAACGAATATTGGGTCAAATGAACTATTGGGATCTGTGTGAAGATCCTGAAGCATCAGACCAAACACAGTGCATGAGAGAATATCCTCCTTCAGTCATGTGCTTCATCTCACCTGCACACAGTCATGCCTCATCTATTTTCGTCTTAACCCGATCATTTCAATCAGCCAATTAAGCAGCATCTTAAGGAGCTGTGGGAAAAGACAGCCAGGGTCAAGGCTGACGTGATAATCTCACCATGAGAAGAATGACTGCTGAACTATGGGGGACGAGACATCCCAGAGACTGGGTCACCTGACCTCAGCCATGCAGTGGAACCAAAGCCGGAGTAGATGACAGCATATGGATTAACTCAATATTATTGTTTATACACTGTGAAATATTATATGAGACAGCATATGTTTTTAGATTGCTTTAACTCATCAAAATAAATGTAAACTTTTTTAATAAGTTATACAAGACAACTCCTTTTTTTAAGTCAGTTTAATGTAATTTAAGTTGAAATGACTTAAACATCCACATTGATTGTACTTATAAATTTAAGGAAGCAACTTTTTGGCTTTAATAAACGTAAAAAATTAGGAGAACAAAAAATAATGTCTGAAGCTGTACAAGCAAAGTATAAAGTAGAGAAGAGGTCTGAAATAGTCTATAATAGAGTAAGTTTTCCCAAACATGACATAGACTGACCTACAACCAGGAAATCCCATGTGGTTTCCATCAGGAATTTCCTATGAGGTTTTAGAATGCCTTTAACGAAAAGAAGTGCACTTTAAAAACTACTGGCAGATAATAATAATGAAATAAAAGGCCACTTTAAAGAGAGTGCACTTTCACGACAACAACTGACTTCAGTACACTTTTAAAAAGTTCACTTGTAATAATGTCAAAATAAAAGTTTTACTTCAAAGTACGTTTTAGATTAATGTTTAAATAATCTTTTGTCATGCTTTGAAGATACACTTATTTTGATGTATATTGACTATAACATACTAAAGCACACGTAAAGTACTATTATAAGTTGTTAACCGTAGTGTGTTATTCCATATAGGCCTACAGTTATTAGATTGCAACTTCATAATTACTAATATACTTATATGCTACACGTTTTAATAGAAATGACATTAAAATAGGCTATATTTTAGTTTACCATAATACTTGTCAATACATAGGCCTACTGTATGAAAATACACTTCAATATAAGTAATTGTGAAATTACATAAAGATGTACTTTATACTTAGAGTAGGCTCAAAAATATTACGAATTACAAAAAGATATTACAAAATATTACGTTCATTTCGCACTTATAGGCTATTTTCTTTTATTCGAAGTATTATTACCGTTATAAGTACTTTAGTAGGCTTCTTACAGGTCTGTAAACATTTGAATAGACTTTCACATTTTGTTTTACGATTAAGGTTGCAAATTCAGCATACGTTAATAAAGATAAAAACTTAAAGTTGTTAGTTAACGTTAATGAGTAAACACATATTTTGTTTGTCAAATAACTTTAAGATATTTTTCACTTCAAATAATTTGAATATACGGCGAAATCATGTTTACATGCTTGAAAAAAAATAAACACTCATTGGCTGGTCAAAGGCGGCGTGAGCATGACGTCAACAAGCGTAACAAACAAGAGGATGCAAGATGAGAGATGACCAACACCACTTGGGGTTCGCAGTTGCAGGAAGTCCTGGTTTGATTTCTCCATAATTATGCAGTAATAAGTGGTTGTAGCATTACATTTGAGTTGTTTTCGTCTTGCAGGGTAAATGTATTGTTGTCATGCGCTCAGTGAGTCGGTTGTTCATATCTCGCAGTTTCAGGATGCCGGAGAGATCTCCTGTGTTCATCATCTCTGTGAGGGTCTTGGGCAATCATGGCGGCGATGACATCAGTGCGGAGCTCTCTGAGAACACTGAGGCGTCTGGTGGGTTTAGAAACATTGTGCTTTCATTAGACGAATATAACGCACCGTGTTAGAGTTTCCTAGTCGAATCACTTTCAGCGAACACGCACAAATTGAAAATATAATGAATTGCTGAAATGTTCAGACAGTCCTGTCCTCTGCTATAGTCAGTGTATATTCATTAAAGTCACCATGAAATCAAAATGGGCATTTATTTATATATTTTTTATTGGATAATGCAGTATTTGTTATTAATAGTTTATCCATGCACATATTAATTTATTTGATCTTCAATTTATTTAATCTTTAATTAAAAAAACTTCTCTGATGAGTGATGACCTGTTTACTGGCGCAAGGGCTGAGATCACAGCAATAGCAAACAACCACAACAATTCAATGATCCAATCAATTCCCATTGAACAAAATCAAGTCCCGCCCTAGATTTTTTTCTTGTTCGAGAAGCCATTTCGCTTGGCAATAAACCAATTTAACAATTGGGGTCCAGTGACCTTGCACATTAAGATAAAATCGGATTTTCTCCAGTCATTGTTAAAAAATAAGCCAGCAAAACTTGCAAACTAACAGTAGTGAAGTGGCCAGAAGGATCGTTGTGCCACCACCTAAGCTCCGCCCACAAAAAACCGTCACCATGTTTACCAACTGAAAAGGGGTCTATAGGGAACAAAAGACTATTGCAACTTTGTTTAATGTCGACTTTAAAGGCACACTATGCAAAACCAGCAATGCAAGTTTGAGAGGTGGCGCCCTGACAAATCTCGCGAGAATCATGACTTGCTTTACGGCACAACGTCACATACATCAACAACATATGAAGCAGCCTCTATGGAAGACACTAGCACGCATTTCAGACGTGAATCATGGCAGAGTCGTCAAAGAAAGCGCGGTCGGAAGAGTGCAGAGACGGCTGCACTTTTTTCAGGGCTTGTAAACCTACCTTTAGCATTCTGAGAAGAAAAAAAGTTTAATGGTCTTGCCTATGTACATCAAATCCCCAGGTTGTATCCCATCGCCTCCAGCAGTGTCCCAGGCTCCAGGCCCTTGGACCGGCCCCTGTAGTTCAGATCTCCACACCACTCACTTCAGTTCACTGGAGAAGCCTCAGATCCAGCCATGGTATGTGTCGGAAAGATGACATTCCCATATATGTTCAAACAGGCTTATTAGCTTGTACAACATATTAACAAGGTCTGATCTTTCTGTTAATGTCATTGCTGTGGTAATAAACTGGACTGTTGCAGTGTGCTTTTGTTTATACTTTCAGTGGCCTCTGGACCAGTGCTGCAGTTCAAACTCTCAGATATTGGAGAGGGCATTATGGAAGTGACAGTAAAAGAGTGGTATGTTGATGTGTTTGAATTTTGTATTGTAAACATGCTGAAATAGATCTTAATCTGAGACTTGAGTTTTGTCCCTAACAGAAGACTTGCTTTAGTGGAGCCACCAAAGTTGCTCTTAGACTATAGGATCATCTGAGGTGTTTGTTAAGACGAGGGTTCTCAAATATTTTTGTCAGATTTTAAAGGTGTTTTATGTAATTTTTTTTTTTTTTTTGACTGTACTAAAGCTTGAAAAACATGTTTGCAGATCTTTAGGAAACATACTAAGTTCACATACTCGTTTCTCAGTTTACATCTCACAATTCTGACTTTATAACACGATTGTGACTTTATATCTCACAATTCTGACTTTATAACACGCGATTGTGACTTTATATCTCGCAATTCTGATTTTATAACACGCGATTGTGACTTTATATCTCACAATTCTGACTTTATAACATGCGATTGTGACTTTATATCTCACAATTCTGACTTTATAACACGATTGTGACTTTATATCTCGCAATTCTGATTTTATAACACACGATTGTGACTTTATATCTCACAATTCTGACTTTATAACACGTGATTGTGACTTAATATCTCACAATTCTGTCTTTATAACACGCGATTGTGACTTTATATCTCACAATTCTGACTTTATAACATGATTGTGACTTTATATCTCACAATTCTGTCTTTATAACATGCGATTGTGACTTTATATCTCGCAATTCTGACTTTATAACACGTGATTGTGACTTTATATCTCACAATTCTGACTTTATAACATGCGATTGTGAGTTTATATCTCGCAATTCTAATTTTATAACACGCGATTGTGACTTTATATCTCGCAATTCTGACTTTATAACACGTGATTGTGACTTTATAACTCGCAATTCTGACTTTATAACACGCGATTGTGACTTTATATCTCACAATTCTGACTTTATAACACGTGATTGTGACTTAATATCTCACAATTCTGTCTTTATAACATGATTGTGACTTTATATCTCACAATTCTCTTTTTAACACGCGATTGTGACTTTATATCTCACAATTCTGACTTTATAACATGATTGTGACTTTATATCTCACAATTCTGTCTTTATAACATGCGATTGTGACTTTATATCTCGCAATTCTGACTTTATAACACGTGATTGTGACTTTATATCTCACAATTCTGACTTTATAACATGCGATTGTGAGTTTATATCTCGCAATTCTAATTTTATAACACGCGATTGTGACTTTATATCTCGCAATTCTGTCTTTATAACACGCGATTGTGACTTTATATCTCACAATTCTGATTTTATAACACGATTGTGACTTTATATCTCGTAATTCTGTCTTTATAACACGCGATTGTGACTTTATATCTCGCAATTCTGACTTTATAACACGATTGTGACTTTATATCTCACAATTCTGATTTTATAACACGCGATTGTGACTTTATATCTGGCAATTCTGATTTTATAACGCGATTGTGACTTTATATCTCACAATTCTGACTTTATAACACGCGATTGTGACTTTATATCTCACAATTCTCTTTATAACACGATTGTGACTTTATATCTCACAATTCTGACTTTATAACACGCGATTGTGACTTAATATCTCGCAATTCTGACTTTATAACACGATTGTGACTTTATATCTCGCAATTCTTTTATAACGCGATTGTGACTTTATATCTCACAATTCTGTCTTTATAACACGTGATTGTGACTTTATATCTCACAATTCTGACTTTATAACACGCGATTGTGACTTTATATCTCGCAATTCTGACTTTATAACACGCGATTGTGACTTTATATCTCGCAATTCTTTTATAACGCGATTGTGACTTTATATCTCGCAATTCTGACTTTATAACACGATTGTGACTTTATATCTCACAATTCTGACTTTATAACATGATTGTGACTTTATATCTCACAATTCTGACTTTATAACATGATTGTGACTTTATATCTCACAATTCTGACTTTATAACACGCGATTGTGACTTTATATCTCGCAATTCTGACTTTATAACACGCGATTGTGACTTTATATCTCACAATTCTGACTTTATAACATGATTGTGACTTTATATCTCACAATTCTGACTTTATAACACGCGATTGTGACTTTATATCTCACAATTCTGATTTTATAACGCGATTGTGACTTTATATCTCACAATTCTGACTTTATAACATGATTGTGACTTTATATCTCACAATTCTGACTTTATAACACGCGATTGTGACTTTATATCTCGCAATTCTGATTTTATAACACGATTGTGACTTAATATCTCGCAATTCTGACTTTATAACACGATTGTGACTTTATATCTCGCAATTCTTTTATAACGCGATTGTGACTTTATATCTCACAATTCTGACTTTATAACACGTGATTGTGACTTTATATCTCACAATTCTGATTTTATAACACGCGATTGTGACTTTATATCTCACAATTCTGTCTTTATAACACGATTGTGACTTTATATCTCGCAATTCTGACTTTATAACACGCGATTGTGACTTTATATCTCACAATTCTGACTTTATAACACGCGATTGTGACTTTATATCTCACAATTCTGACTTTATAACACGTGATTGTGACTTTATATCTCGCAATTCTGACTTTATAACACGATTGTGACTTTATATCTCGCAATTCTTTTATAACGCGATTGTGACTTTATATCTCGCAATTCTTTTATAACGCGATTGTGACTTTATATCTCGCAATTCTTTTATAACACGATTGTGACTTTATATCTCGCAATTCTGATTTTATAACACGATTGTGACTTAATATCTCGCAATTCTGACTTTATAACACGATTGTGACTTTATATCTCACAATTCTGACTTTATAACACGATTGTGACTTTATATCTCACAATTCTGACTTTATAACACGATTGTGACTTTATATCTCACAATTCTGATTTTATAACGCGATTGTGACTTTATATCTCACAATTCTGACTTTATAACACGCGATTGTGACTTTATATCTCACAATTCTGTCTTTATAACACGCGATTGTGACTTTATATCTCGCAATTCTGACTTTATAACACGATTGTGACTTTATATCTCACAATTCTGACTTTATAACACGCGATTGTGACTTTATATCTCACAATTCTGACTTTATAACATGTGATTGTGACTTTATATCTCGCAATTCTGTCTTTATAACACGATTGTGACTTTATATCTCACAATTCTGACTTTATAACACGCGATTGTGACTTTATATCTCACAATTCTGATTTTATAACACGCGATTGTGACTTTATATCTCACAATTCTGTCTTTATAACACGATTGTGACTTTATATCTCGCAATTCTGACTTTATAACACGCGATTGTGACTTTATATCTCACAATTCTGACTTTATAACATGCGATTGTGACTTTATATCTCACAATTCTGACTTTATAACACGTGATTGTGACTTTATATCTCACAATTCTGACTTTATAACACGTGATTGTGACTTTATATCTCACAATTCTGACTTTATAACACGCGATTGTGACTTTATATCTCGCAATTCTGACTTTATAACACGATTGTGACTTTATATCTCACAATTCTGACTTTATAACACGATTGTGACTTTATATCTCACAATTCTGACTTTATAACACGTGATTGTGACTTTATATCTCGCAATTCTGTCTTTATAACATGATTGTGACTTTATATCTCGCAATTCTGACTTTATAACACGATTGTGACTTTATATCTCGCAATTCTTTTAAAACGCGATTGTGACTTTATATCTCACAATTCTGATTTTATAACACGATTGTGACTTAATATCTCGCAATTCTGACTTTATAACACGATTGTGACTTTATATCTCGCAATTCTTTTATAACGCGATTGTGACTTTATATCTCACAATTCTGACTTTATAACACGCGATTGTGACTTTATATCTCGCAATTCTGTCTTTATAACACGATTGTGACTTTATATCTCACAATTCTGTCTTTATAACACGCGATTGTGACTTAATATCTCGCAATTCTGACTTTATAACACGATTGTGACTTTATATCTCGCAATTCTTTTATAACGCGATTGTGACTTTATATCTCGCAATTCTGACTTTATAACACGATTGTGACTTTATATCTCGCAATTCTTTTATAACGCGATTGTGACTTTATATCTCGCAATTCTGATTTTATAACACGATTGTGACTTAATATCTCGCAATTCTGACTTTATAACACGATTGTGACTTTATATCTCGCAATTCTTTTATAACGCGATTGTGACTTTATATCTCACAATTCTGACTTTATAACACACGATTGTGACTTTATATCTCGCAATTCTTTTATAACGCGATTGTGACTTTATATCTCGCAATTCTGATTTTATAACACGATTGTGACTTAATATCTCGCAATTCTGACTTTATAACACGATTGTGACTTTATATCTCACAATTCTGACTTTATAACATGATTGTGACTTTATATCTCACAATTCTGACTTTATAACACGATTGTGACTTTATATCTCACAATTCTGATTTTATAACGCGATTGTGACTTTATATCTCACAATTCTGACTTTATAACATGATTGTGACTTTATATCTCGCAATTCTTTTATAACGCGATTGTGACTTTATATCTCACAATTCTGACTTTATAACACGCGATTGTGACTTTATATCTCGCAATTCTGACTTTATAACACGATTGTGACTTTATATCTCGCAATTCTTTTATAACGCGATTCTGACTTTATGTCTCACAATTCTGTCTTTATAACGCGATTGTGACTTTATATCTCACAATTCTGACTTTATAACACGTGATTGTGACTTTATATCTCGCAATTCTGTCTTTATAACACGCGATTGTGACTTAATATCTCGCAATTCTGACTTTATAACACGATTGTGACTTTATATCTCACAATTCTGACTTTATAACACGCGATTCTGACTTTATATCTCACAATTCTGACTTTATAACACGCGATTGTGACTTTATATCTCACAATTCTGACTTTATAACGCGATTCTGACTTTATGTCTCACAATTCTGACTTTAACACGATTGTGACTTTATATCTCGCAATTCTGACTTTATAACACGTGATTGTGACTTTATATCTCGCAATTCTGACTTTAACACGATTGTGACTTTATATCTCGCAATTCTGTCTTTATAACATGCAATTGTGACTTTATATCTCGCAATTCTGACTTTATAACACGATTGTGACTTTATATCTCGCAATTCTGACTTTATAACACGATTGTGACTTTATATCTCACAATTCTGTCTTTATAACACGCGATTGTGACTTTATATCTCGCAATTCTGACTTTATAACACGATTGTGACTTTATATCTCACAATTCTGTCTTTATAACACGCGATTGTGACTTTATATCTCACAATTCTGATTTTATAACAAGATTGTGACTTTATATCTCGCAATTCTGACTTTATAACATGCAATTGTGACTTTATATCTCACAATTCTGACTTTATAACACGATTGTGACTTTATATCTCGCAATTCTGTCTTTATAACATGCAATTGTGACTTTATATCTCACAATTCTGACTTTAACACGATTGTGACTTTATATCTCGCAATTCTGTCTTTATAACATGCAATTGTGACTTTATATCTCGCAATTCTGACTTTATAACACGATTGTGACTTTATATCTCGCAATTCTGACTTTATAACACGATTGTGACTTTATATCTCACAATTCTGTCTTTATAACACGCGATTGTGACTTTATATCTCGCAATTCTGACTTTATAACACGATTGTGACTTTATATCTCACAATTCTGTCTTTATAACACGCGATTGTGACTTTATATCTCACAATTCTGATTTTATAACACGATTGTGACTTTATATCTCACAATTCTGATTTTATAACGCGATTGTGACTTTATATCTCACAATTCTGACTTTATAACATGATTGTGACTTTATATCTCGCAATTCTTTTATAACGCGATTGTGACTTTATATCTCACAATTCTGACTTTATAACACGCGATTGTGACTTTATATCTCGCAATTCTGACTTTATAACACGATTGTGACTTTATATCTCGCAATTCTTTTATAACGCGATTCTGACTTTATGTCTCACAATTCTGTCTTTATAACGCGATTGTGACTTTATATCTCACAATTCTGACTTTATAACACGTGATTGTGACTTTATATCTCGCAATTCTGTCTTTATAACACGCGATTGTGACTTAATATCTCGCAATTCTGACTTTATAACACGATTGTGACTTTATATCTCACAATTCTGACTTTATAACACGCGATTCTGACTTTATATCTCACAATTCTGACTTTATAACACGCGATTGTGACTTTATATCTCACAATTCTGACTTTATAACGCGATTCTGACTTTATGTCTCACAATTCTGACTTTAACACGATTGTGACTTTATATCTCGCAATTCTGACTTTATAACACGTGATTGTGACTTTATATCTCGCAATTCTGACTTTAACACGATTGTGACTTTATATCTCGCAATTCTGTCTTTATAACATGCAATTGTGACTTTATATCTCGCAATTCTGACTTTATAACACGATTGTGACTTTATATCTCGCAATTCTGACTTTATAACACGATTGTGACTTTATATCTCACAATTCTGTCTTTATAACACGCGATTGTGACTTTATATCTCGCAATTCTGACTTTATAACACGATTGTGACTTTATATCTCACAATTCTGTCTTTATAACACGCGATTGTGACTTTATATCTCACAATTCTGATTTTATAACAAGATTGTGACTTTATATCTCACAATTCTGTCTTTATAACACGCGATTGTGACTTTATATCTCGCAATTCTGATTTTATAACAAGATTGTGACTTTATATCTCGCAATTCTGACTTTATAACACGTGATTGTGACTTTATATCTCGCAATTCTGACTTTATAACACGCGATTGTGACTTTATATCTCACAATTCTGACTTTATAACACGCGATTGTGACTTTATATCTCGCAATTCTGACTTTATAACGCGATTGTGACTATATCTCACAATTCTGACTTTATAACACGATTGTGACTTTATATCTCGCTATTCTGACTTTATAACATGCAATTGTGACTTTATATCTCGCAATTCTGACTTTATAACACGATTGTGACTTTATATCTCACAATTCTGACTTTATAACACGATTGTGACTTTATATCTCGCAATTCTGACTTTATAACATGCAATTGTGACTTTATATCTCGCAATTCTGACTTTATAACACGATTGTGACTTTATATCTCACAATTCTGACTTTATAACACGATTGTGACTTTATATCTCGCAATTCTGACTTTATAACATGCAATTGTGACTTTATATCTCGCAATTCTGACTTTATAACACGATTGTGACTTTATATCTCGCAATTCTGACTTTATAACACGATTGTGACTTTATATCTCACAATTCTGACTTTATAACACGATTGTGACTTTATATCTCGCAATTCTGACTTTATAACACACGATTGTGGCTTTATATCTCGCAATTCTGACTTTATAACACGTGATTGTGACTTTATATCTCACAATTCTGACTTTATAACACGATTGTGACTTTATATCTCACAATTCTGTCTTTATAACACGCGATTGTGACTTTATATCTCGCAATTCTGACTTTATAACACGCGATTGTGACTTTATATCTCACAATTCTGACTTTATAACACGAGATTGTCAAGTCAAGTCAAGTCATCTTCATTTATATAGCGCTTTTAACAACGTAGATTGTTTCAAAGCAGCTTCACAGAGATAAGCGTATAATTTAAGGTAACAGAGATTGTTTTGGCTTTATAGCAGAGTTAAGTTATTTTCCATCTAAAGTTAGTTTTGATTGATTTGCTTCCGTCGCAACGATCATTTGTTCTTAAATTAGGGGCCGCTAAGACGACACCATTCCCTCTACACAGACTTTAAACGCGAACCTGTGAGAAACGCTGATGGCGTTCACATGCGCATTTAGAATGGGTTCTATAGTTATGTGCGTTTGAAAATACGCAGGTTTGGAATTCCCTACAAGCCAAGCCTAAACAAAGTACTTGTCTTTCCTTATAAATTTTGATAAAGAATTTTATTTTATTTTGTTGCTTTGGGGTAGGAACGCGAAACGAATTTCCCGACAACGCCTTGTCTGTAGAGTGGTAGAGGGATCCTCCATAGGGAGAGACTAGTTGGCACTTCAGCACTGCGTTGTCATCGGGTCCAGGCGCAGGTCCTTCGTCAGATCTGGATACGGCCTGGATCCGGCAGGCTGCAGGAAAACCTCGGGATAAACACAGACACTAAAATTAGCGTAGATGCCATTCTTCTCATGATGTAACGAGTACATCAGGATTTATGGGAAGTGTTCCCGGTTCCGGCTGACCTAATCTATGCAGCCTAACATTAAATTATAGAAGTCTATAATGTATTATGTGAATGCTAGGTCAAAGAGATGTGTCTTTAATCTGGCTTTGAACTGACAGAGTGTGTCTGCTTCCCGGACAATGGTAGGAAGACTGTTCCAGAGTTTTGGTGCTAAATAGGAAAAGGATCTACCTCCAGCAGTCGATTTTGATATTCTAGGTATTATCAACTGGCCGGAATTTTGAGATCGCAATAGACGTGAAGGACTATAATGCGTTAAGAGCTCGCTCAAGTACTGCGGAGCTAAACCATTTAGTGCTTTGTAAGTAATCAGCAATATTTTAAAATTTATGCGATGTTTAATAGGGAGCCAATGCAGTTTTGACAGAACCGGGCTAATATGGTCATACTTCCTGGTTCTGGTAAGAACTCGAGCTGCTGCGTTTTGAACCAGCTGTAGTTTGTTTATTAAGCGTGCAGGGCAACCACCCAGTAGAGCATTACAATAATCTAGCCTTGAGGTCATGAACGCATGAACTAATTGTTCCGCATTTGTCAATGAGAGCATATGGCGTAATTTAGATATATTTTTAAGATGGAAAAATGCAGTTTTACAGATACTAGAAACGTGACTTTCAAATGAAAGATTGGTATCAAAGAGCACACCCAGGTTCCTAACCGACGACGAAGACTTAACAGAGCAGCCATCAAGTGTTAGACAGTATTCAAGATTATTACGTGTGGAAGTTTTTTGTCTAATAATTAGAAACTCTGTTTTTTCAGAATTTAGAAGTAGGAAATTACGAGTCATCCAATTTTTTATATCTGCTATGCATTCCGTTAATTTTGTGAATTGATAAGTTTCGTTAGGTTTTGAAGAAATATACAGCTGAGTATCATCGGCATAACAGTGAAAGCTAATGCCATGTTTCCTAATGATATCTCCTAAGGGTAGCATGTACAGAGTGAACAGCAGCGGTCCTAGTACTGAGCCTTGTGGTACGCCATACTGAACTTGTGATCGATGAGACATCTCATCATTTACTGCTACAAACTGATAACGGTCAGATAAGTATGATTTAAACCATGCTAGTGCAATTCCCGTAATGCCAACATAATGTTCTAATCTATTTAAAAGAACGTTGTGGTCAATGGTGTCAAATGCAGCACTAAGATCGAGTAACACTAATAGCGAGACACAACCACGATCGGATGATAAGAGCAAATCATTTGTGACTCTAACGAGAGCTGTCTCGGTACTATGGTACGGTCTAAATCCGGACTGGAAATCCTCGCAGATATCATTTCTTTCAAGAAAGGAACACAGTTGTGAGGATACTGCCTTTTCTAATATCTTTGACAGAAAAGGTAGATTCGAGATCGGCCTATAATTGACTAATTCTGTAGGATCAAGTTGCGTTTTTTTAACAAGCGGTTTAATCATAGCCAGCTTAAAGGTTTTTGGTACGTATCCTAGAGACAAAGATGAATTAATGATATTAAGAAGAGGATCTAGGACCTCTGGAAGCATCTCTTTCAGTAGCTTAGTTGGTATAGGGTCTAACATACATGTTGTCGATTTAGATGATTTAATGAGTTTAGTAAATTCTTCCTCTCTTATAGCAATGAATGAATCAAATTTTTCCTCAGGGAGACTACAATGCACTGCCTGATGCGGTACTGTAGTAGACGGTTGCATAGTTATAATTTTCTCCCTGATATTATCAATCTTATAAGTGAAGAAGTTCATAAAATCATTACTGCTGTGTTGCTTGGAAACTTCTGGGCTTGAAGCTTTATTTTTCGTTAGTTTAGCCACCGTTTCAAATAAATACCTAGGATTATGTTTATTTTCTTCTAATAGGGTTGAAAAATAAGCAGATCTAGCAGCTTTTAAAGCCTCTCTGTAAGTAATTGAGCTCTCCTTCCATGAAATGCGAAATACCTCTAGTTTTGTTTTCTTCCAGTTGCGCTCCATTTTTCTTTGGATTGTGACTTTATATCTCGCAATTCTGACTTTATAACACGATTGTGACTTTATATCTCACAATTCTGACTTTATAACACGATTGTGACTTTATATCTCACAATTCTGACTTTATAACACGATTGTGACTTTATATCTCACAATTCTGACTTTATAACACGCGATTGTGACTTTATATCTCACAATTCTGACTTTATAACGCGATTGTGACTTTATATCTCACAATTCTGATTTTATAACGCGATTGTGACTTTATATCTCACAATTCTGACTTTATAACACGATTGTGACTTTATATCTCACAATTCTGATTTTACAACGCAATTGTGACTTTATATCTCACAATTCTGACTTTATAACATGCGATTGTGACTTTATATCTCACAATTCTGACTTTATAACACGATTGTGACTTTATATCTCACAATTCTGACTTTATAACACGATTGTGACTTTATATCTCACAATTCTGATTTTACAACGCAATTGTGACTTTATATCTCACAATTCTGACTTTATAACACGATTGTGACTTTATATCTCACAATTCTGATTTTACAACGCAATTGTGACTTTATATCTCACAATTCTGTCTTTATAACACGTGATTGTGACTTTATATCTCACAATTCTCTTTTTAACACGCGATTGTGACTTTATATCTCGTCTTTCTGTCTTTATTACACGCGATTGTGACTTTATATCTCACAATTCTGACTTTATAACACGCGATTGTGACTTTATATCTCACAATTCTGACTTTATAACACGCGATTGTGACTTTATATCTCACAATTCTGACTTTATAACACGTGATTGTGACTTTATATCTCACAATTCTGACTTTATAACATGCGATTGTGACTTTATATCTCACAATTCTGACTTTATAACACGTGATTGTGACTTTATATCTCACAATTCTGACTTTATAACACGCGATTGTGACTTTATAACTCGCAATTCTGACTTTATAACACGTGATTGTGACTTTATATCTCACAATTCTGACTTTATAACATGCGATTGTGACTTTATATCTCACAATTCTGACTTTATAACACGTGATTGTGACTTTATATCTCACAATTCTGACTTTATAACATGCGATTGTGACTTTATATCTCACAATTCTGACTTTATAACACGTGATTGTGACTTTATATCTCACAATTCTGACTTTATAACACGCGATTGTGACTTTATAACTCGCAATTCTGACTTTATAACACGATTGTGACTTTATATCTCACAATTCTGACTTTATAACACGATTGTGACTTTATATCTCACAATTCTGACTTTATAACATGATTGTGACTTTATATCTCACAATTCTGACTTTATAACACGCGATTGTGACTTTATATCTCACAATTCTGACTTTATAACACGCGATTGTGACTTTATATCTCACAATTCTGACTTTATAACACGATTGTGACTTTATATCTCACAATTCTGATTTTACAACGCGATTGTGACTTTATATCACACAATTCTGACTTTATAACATGCGATTGTGACTTTATATCTCACAATTCTGACTTTATAACACGATTGTGACTTTATATCTCACAATTCTGACTTTATAACACGATTGTGACTTTATATCTCACAATTCTGACTTTATAACACGATTGTGACTTTATATCTCACAATTCTGATTTTACAACGCAATTGTGACTTTATATCTCACAATTCTGACTTTATAACACAATTGTGACTTTATATCTCACAATTCTGATTTTACAACGCAATTGTGACTTTATATCTCACAATTCTGTCTTTATAACACGTGATTGTGACTTTATATCTCACAATTCTCTTTTTAACACGCGATTGTGACTTTATATCTCACAATTCTGACTTTATAACACGCGATTGTGACTTTATATCTCACAATTCTGACTTTATAACACGCGATTGTGACTTTATATCTCACAATTCTGACTTTATAACACGCGATTGTGACTTTATATCTCACAATTCTGACTTTATAACACGCGATTGTGACTTTATATCTCACAATTCTGACTTTATAACATGCGATTGTGACTTTATATCTCACAATTCTGTCTTTATAACACGCGATTGTGACTTTATATCTCACAATTCTGACTTTATAACATGCGATTGTGACTTTATATCTCACAATTCTGACTTTATAACATGCGATTGTGACTTTATATCTCACAATTCTGACTTTATAACACGCGATTGTGACTTTATATCTCACAATTCTGTCTTTATAACACGATTGTGACTTTATAACACGTGATTGTGACTTTATATCTCACAATTCTGACTTTATAACACGTGATTGTGACTTTATATCTCACAATTCTGACTTTATAACACGCGATTGTGACTTTATAACTCGCAATTCTGACTTTATAACACGATTGTGACTTTATATCTCACAATTCTGACTTTATAACATGCGATTGTGACTTTATATCACACAATTCTGACTTTATAACATGCGATTGTGACTTTATATCTCGCAATTCTGTCTTTATTACACGCGATTGTGACTTTATATCACACAATTCTGACTTTATAACATGCGATTGTGACTTTATATCTCACAATTCTGACTTTATAACACGATTGTGACTTTATATCTCACAATTCTGACTTTATAACACGATTGTGACTTTATATCTCACAATTCTGATTTTACAACGCAATTGTGACTTTATATCTCACAATTCTGTCTTTATAACACGTGATTGTGACTTTATATCTCACAATTCTGACTTTATAACACGCGATTGTGACTTTATATCTCACAATTCTGACTTTATAACATGCGATTGTGACTTTATATCTCACAATTCTGACTTTATAACATGCGATTGTGACTTTATATCTCACAATTCTGACTTTATAACATGCGATTGTGACTTTATATCTCACAATTCTGACTTTATAACACGTGATTGTGACTTTATATCTCACAATTCTGACTTTATAACACGCGATTGTGACTTTATAACTCGTCTTTCTGTCTTTATTACACGCGATTGTGACTTTATATCTCGTCTTTCTGTCTTTATTACACGCGATTGTGACTTTATATCTCACAATTCTGACTTTATAACACGCGATTGTGACTTTATATCTCACAATTCTGACTTTATAACACGCGATTGTGACTTTATATCTCACAATTCTGACTTTATAACATGCGATTGTGACTTTATATCTCACAATTCTGTCTTTATAACACGCGATTGTGACTTTATATCTCACAATTCTGACTTTATAACATGCGATTGTGACTTTATATCTCACAATTCTGACTTTATAACACGTGATTGTGACTTTATATCTCACAATTCTGACTTTATAACACGCGATTGTGACTTTATAACTCGCAATTCTGACTTTATAACACGATTGTGACTTTATATCTCACAATTCTGACTTTATAACACGATTGTGACTTTATATCTCACAATTCTGACTTTATAACATGATTGTGACTTTATATCTCACAATTCTGACTTTATAACACGCGATTGTGACTTTATATCTCACAATTCTGACTTTATAACACGCGATTGTGACTTTATATCTCACAATTCTGACTTTATAACACGATTGTGACTTTATATCTCACAATTCTGATTTTACAACGCGATTGTGACTTTATATCACACAATTCTGACTTTATAACATGCGATTGTGACTTTATATCTCACAATTCTGACTTTATAACACGATTGTGACTTTATATCTCACAATTCTGACTTTATAACACGATTGTGACTTTATATCTCACAATTCTGATTTTACAACGCAATTGTGACTTTATATCTCACAATTCTGACTTTATAACACAATTGTGACTTTATATCTCACAATTCTGATTTTACAACGCAATTGTGACTTTATATCTCACAATTCTGTCTTTATAACACGTGATTGTGACTTTATATCTCACAATTCTCTTTTTAACACGCGATTGTGACTTTATATCTCACAATTCTGACTTTATAACACGCGATTGTGACTTTATATCTCACAATTCTGACTTTATAACACGCGATTGTGACTTTATATCTCACAATTCTGACTTTATAACACGCGATTGTGACTTTATATCTCACAATTCTGACTTTATAACATGCGATTGTGACTTTATATCTCACAATTCTGTCTTTATAACACGCGATTGTGACTTTATATCTCACAATTCTGACTTTATAACATGCGATTGTGACTTTATATCTCACAATTCTGACTTTATAACACGTGATTGTGACTTTATATCTCACAATTCTGACTTTATAACACGTGATTGTGACTTTATATCTCACAATTCTGACTTTATAACACGCGATTGTGACTTTATAACTCGCAATTCTGACTTTATAACACGATTGTGACTTTATATCTCACAATTCTGACTTTATAACATGCGATTGTGACTTTATATCTCACAATTCTCTTTTTAACACGCGATTGTGACTTTATATCTCGAAATTCTGTCTTTATTACACGCGATTGTGACTTTATATCTACAATTCTGACTTTATAACACGCTATTGTGACTTTATATCTCACAATTCTGACTTTATAACACGCGATTGTGACTTTATATCTCACAATTCTGTCTTTATAACACGCGATTGTGACTTTATATCTCACAATTCTGACTTTATAACATGCGATTGTGACTTTATATCTCACAATTCTGTCTTTATAACACGCGATTGTGACTTTATATCTCACAATTCTGACTTTATAACACGCGATTGTGACTTTATATCTCACAATTCTGTCTTTATAACACGATTGTGACTTTATATCTCACAATTCTGACTTTATAACACGTGATTGTGACTTTATATCTCACAATTCTGACTTTATAACACGCGATTGTGACTTTATATCTCGCAATTCTGACTTTATAACACGATTGTGACTTTATATCTCACAATTCTGACTTTATAACATGCGATTGTGACTTTATATCTCACAATTCTCTTTTTAACACGCGATTGTGACTTTATATCTCGAAATTCTGTCTTTATTACACGCGATTGTGACTTTATATCTCACAATTCTGACTTTATAACACGCGATTGTGACTTTATATCTCACAATTCTGACTTTATAACACGTGATTGTGACTTTATATCTCACAATTCTGTCTTTATAACACGATTGTGACTTTATATCTCACAATTCTGACTTTATAACACGCGATTGTGACTTTATATCTCACAATTCTGACTTTATAACATGCGATTGTGACTTTATATCTCACAATTCTGACTTTATAACACGTGATTGTGACTTTATATCTCACAATTCTGTCTTTATAACACGCGATTGTGACTTTATATCTCACAATTCTGACTTTATAACATGCGATTGTGACTTTATATCTCACAATTCTGTCTTTATAACACGCGATTGTGACTTTATATCTCGCAATTCTGACTTTATAATATGCGATTCTGACTTAATAACTTGCAATCACGCAATTCTGAGACAAAAAGTCAGAATGGCGAGATGTAAACTCGCAATTGCGAGGAAAAAAGTCGGAATTGTCAGATAAAAAGTCGAAATTACCCTTTTTTTTTTTTTACTCAGTGGCAGAAACAAGCTTCCAAAGTTACAATCAGCAAATAGCAAAACATGTTTATTTTACGGATTAACCCATTCTAAATAATAAATGATGGTGAATATTCCAAGCAAATGTATGCTGTATGCAGGTATGTCAAGGAAGGGGACAGGGTCTCCCAGTTTGACAGCATTTGTGAGGTCCAGAGTGACAAAGCATCTGTCACTATCGCAAGCCGTTATGATGGCGTCATCCGTAAGCTGTACTATGATGTAAATGCTATCGCACATGTTGGTTCACCTCTTGTAGACATTGAAACGGACAAAGCGCTGGGTCAGTCACTGCTGTGGATCGTATTTTTAATATTCACTTTGAACTTGGAAATGTCCTTCCATCTCTGTCATTGTGCATTAATGCTGTTTGTCCTGCAGAGGGCGACCCAGAGGTGGATGTGGTAGATACTCCAGCAATATCCTATAACCAATCACATGAAAAAACCCAGGCAACACCAGCGGTGCGCCGTCTGGCCATGGACAACAATGTAATTGTGCATGGCATCAGACTGTAACCCCTCTATCATTGTGGCTCTATTGAGTTCTGTATAATTCCTGATCTCTAAAATCTGTCCTCTACCAGATTAAACTAAGTGAGGTGGTCGGGACTGGAAAAGATGGCCGTATTTTAAAAGAGGACATTATCAGGTTCTTAGCCAAGCAGACAGGAGCCATCCTTCCTTATGAGGTCCAGAAAATCCCAACACCTGTGATTTCCACTGCTGAGACCCCTCCCAAAGAGGAGACGCCCATCATGGCGATCCCACAACACATCTTCTCCGGCAAAGACAGGACAGAGCCTCTGAACGGTGAGTTTGAGTGTGTTCCACGTTCTTGGATGTCGGTCAATGATATTCAAAAATATATTGGTAACACTTTACAATACGGTTCGTTAGTTAACATTAGTTAACCACATTAGTTAGCATGAACTAATAATGAACTGCACTTATACAGCATTTATTAATCTTTGTTAATGCTAATTTCAAAAACCTTTAATAAAATCTTGTTAACGTTAGTTAATGCACTGTGAACTAAGGCTGTCAAAATTGCTCAAAAATGACGTTCGAATATTCCCTCTAAAAAACACACGAATATTCGAACTATTCGAACATCTGGTTGCGCATTTTGTCAATGACGCGCATTATGTCAATAACAGGACAAATTCATACAAAGAGACATAACTACTTGTATAGGTAGTAAATTTAAGTTTAAACATATTTGACAATGTATTACCAACACAAAACCAAGTAAATAAACTAATGGCCAAGACCGCAGACCTCACTCTCGCTCACTCGCAGGCACTCTCTCTCTCTCTCTCTCGCCCTCGCGGTCACACTCTCTCTGCGCATAACGGTTTAAATTAACAACAACAATAAGCACATGTTGAGTGCTGATAAAGAGTTTTGTGCAAGCAATTTAAGGTCGCGACTCTTGTCCCAAATATAGCAGGCTTTATTCAGTGATTGAAACAAATTTATTAACATTAATTGAAGTTTTACAGTATAGAACCGACATTGAACGCTCCGAACGAGCTGTGCTGTGGTAAACATGGAACTTTTCTGTTTAACGTTAAATAAAATGAGGCACACAATTCCGAGAAATGTGACAACAAAGAAATTTTACCCTGAGGTTCATAAAAAATAAAGTGCTATTAAAAAAGAAAAAGCCTACTTACATTCTTGGTGCTTGTATTAAAAAAATGAAAAACTGACTGCAATTTACTCCATTGTCTTTTTAGTGCACTGTCAACTTTCAGCAGTGACGCTGTGGTAGACAGTGCGACTCGTGTGACCTGTCCCTCAGGCAGCGCGCGCGCCCACTCGCAAAGCAGACAGCCGCGCCTCTGCTTCCGCGGGCGTGTTTTTCCATATTCGAAATTCACATTCGAATATTAATTTTCACGTTCGAATTCCTGTTTTTTAAAACTATTCGAATATATATTCGAATTCAGAATATTCGTTGACAGCCCTACTGTGAACTAACGTGAATAAACAAAGAACAGCTGTATTTATATTAACTAACATAGATTAACAAAGATTAACAAATACAGTAACAAATGTATTGCTCATAGTTATTTCATGTCAGTTAATGCATTAACTAATGTTAACAAATGAACCTTATTGTAAAGTGTTACCAATATATTATAAATGCAAATTCATGATTACAATGAATTGAACACACCTGTTCTGTTTTTTTATATATATTTATTTATTTTTTATAATTAAAATAATAACGGGCACCATAAAGTTGTAAATAAAAAAAAAAGAACCTGGCTTAAGTTTATTCTTATTTCTTAAATGTCATGTGGTGCGACTTCCCAAAAATGTAGTATTTATTAAATGGATAGTTCACTTAAAAATTTGAAATTTGTCACCATTTACTCACCCTCAAGTTGTTGAAAAAAATATCTTCCTTTGTGTTCAGCAGAAGAAAGACATTCATACAGGTTTGAAACAACTTGAGGGTGAGTAAATGATGCCAGAATTTTCATTTTTATGTGAACTATTCCTTTAATTAACAATACAGTATGTGTAAACAAACTTTTTACCTTGAAAAATATAGTAAACAACTTAGAAAATGATGATTAAAATGAGTACACTTACATATATTTGATGTATGGAAAAAATATCACTTTTTACTTGTTGGTTACACCACATGACATTTTCAGAGTCGTTCAATTAAAACTGTTCTTGAAAAGGGCATAAAAGTTTTTTAAAACCATATGAAACCAACACAAGTACAAAACATACCCTTTTAAAAGCCCTTTCACAGCACGAATGATAAAAAAATTATAAAACTATGACTAGTAACTATATTGTTTTTAATAAGCACATTGCTGTTATGTCGTCTGCCGATTTAAATGCCTGAGATCTTTGCGGGGATTTTGATTTGATTTTTTATCGTTCATCCACCAGAAAAAAAAAAGTCATTCTAAAAAGTGATTCCAACAATATATTCCTCTGTGTCATTATAGTTGTGCTGTGGACTTCCCTATTCCTATAGAATTAAAACTATATAGTCACAGCTGTAAACTGACCTTAAGTTAAGGTTTAAGACCTTAAACTATACTGCCGTTTCTTTATCATGGATGATGTTATTTGTCATTGACTTGCATGTTTGGCTATCTTGAACATCTCTTCTATATGGTGATAAACACAGGTTTCCAGAAGGCCATGGTGAAGACCATGAGCGCTGCTCTGAAAACTCCTCACTTCGGTTACTGTGATGAGGTGGACCTGACGCAGCTAGTGCGCTTACGCTCGGTGCTGAAGGACATGGCCGAGTCTCGGGGTGTCAAACTCAGCTACATGCCTTTCTTCATCAAGGTGCTCTCCTGTTACACTTGGTGTTACAGCAACCACCTGTTTCTGTTTATACACATTAAAAATTAAAGGGCCATCATGCTATAAGATTTTTAAATATTCATTTAAATATCCATTTTTTGTAGGTAAATATAAAATATAAAAATAACCAGTAATCATGAATGGCGGGAAAAGTTGTTGATCAGATTGTGTACGATCACTTCTCTAATGGCTTTTTGCTATGTGAATATTAAAGGCACACTATGTAACTTTTCGCCACTAGAGGTCGCTTATTCAAATCAAAGGCGTAGCTTGATGACGCCTTGATTTCGGGGAATCATGGGAGTTATTGTCTACAGCCGGTGGAGAATACGACGGGACTCGGGCTGAAATCATATTCATGGATGATCGGTAATGTATTAAAGATTTATAAGCGTCTTTGGTGTTTCCATGGTTTCTACAAAATAAAAACAGAAATCGAGGGTAACGAGGGTAATGATGTCATTGATAGGCGACGCACGGACACGGTCTGTGTCCTGCTTAAAACTCTCTGGATTTAAACATTCTTAGAAACATTTTGTGATAATGTAAGTACACAAATCAACAAAATATATAACATTGTTCTAGTGGTTTTTGGATATTTTGATCCAAAATTCTTACATAGTGTGCCTTTAACTCCAGGTGTTTGGGGTCAGATTATAATTCTAGATAGTTTTTTCTACTGTTTTGTTCAGGCTGCATCACTAGGGCTCTTGCAGTTTCCTGTTCTCAATGCCTCTGTGGATGAAGGCTGCCAAAACATCACATTCAAGGCAAGACAAACCCCAAAACACTCCAATTACATCACAGCCTTTCTTTTTGAGGCTCATGGTATGCTGAAATGTCCTAAACAGCACTATTTGAATAACAGTTTTTATTTGTGTTCTCTCAGGCGTCTCATAACATCGGTCTGGCAATGGACACTCCTCAGGGCCTCCTGGTGCCCAATGTGAAGAGCGTTCAGGCCCTCAGTGTTTTTGACATTGCTGTGGAGCTCAACCGTCTGCAGGCTCTGGGTTCGGCTGGACAGCTGGGCACCGCTGACCTCACTGGAGGAACTTTCACCCTCTCCAACATTGGCTCGGTGAGGCGCCGTCCACCTGACTTCAGACTTCAGAAATAGGTCAAGTGTGTATTTTCTGCATCCCCCCAATGGAATTGTCTAAACAGTTTCCCAAAAATCCTCATCTTCCATATCTCAGACGAACAGGTAGCCTTGTCCCAAACTGCTGGTTTGAAAGTATTGATTTCTCCATTTTAATCGATTCTCATTTTGATGAACCGATATCGATTCTTAAAGGGATAGTTCACCCAAAAAAGTTCACCCTCAAGTTGTTTCAAACCTGTTTGAATTTCTTTCTTCTGCTGAACACAGTTCAAGATATTTTTAAGAATGTTGGTAATCAAACAGTTGATGGACCCCTTTGACTTCCATAGTATTTTTTTTTTTTTTCAAACTATGGAAGTCAATGGGGTCCATCAACTGGAACAACATGAGGGTGAGTAAATAATGACAGAATTTTTACTTTTGGGTGGACTATCCCTTTAAATCCCAAGAATCGATCATTTAGTCTATGCTGTTTTCAGTTGATACATGAACAACACTTCATTACTTGTAGTGTGCCTTCCATCCAATAATCACATTCCAAATTCTGATTGATTCAAACAATGAATACCATTTTGATGCTATTTAATGTGGCGTGACAGATCGCTGTAGCTTCAGACAGCAAGTAAACCATTCACCTCTTCCTCTTTACTACTAGTTACACCACAAAATAAACACGAATGAACATCAGAAGGTATGTTAAAAGAAACAGAACAACTTACTGAAATGTATCATATCTCATGTAATCGCGCAATCAGTGTTTCAACCGCAGAAAGACATTAGTGAAACAGCTTGTAAACAACGTCACATAATGTTACATTTACCTCAGGAAACCCATTCAATGACCATTAACTTGATAGTTAGCTAGAAAAATGAACACTAGAGAAAAGCATTTTTGCTAAATATATCCACTATTTACATATTCATTTTATTCTTACTCAACCCGTTCTTCAAGAGTTCAAGTATTTTTGAGTAAATTCATCATTCATTTTTTTTTATGAAGGCTACTGCCTAAATGCAGACACTAAACACTGTTACCCTATTTGGGCCTCGACTGCAGCCGCCCCGAATGTTGGGCCTCATGATCGTTATCCTGTTTGGAGGATATATATGAGGGTCTGGAAGGTCTAAGCGTTTCTTTTATGGGTTAGCAGCCCTCAAACAACAGAAGGCTTTCAATGGGCTTCTATTTGCTGTCTAGCGATAATCTGATCTCTCCTCATAAAATAATTAAAGTCATTTTTTCATTTAGATTGGAGGGACATATGCCAAGCCTGTGATTCTGCCCCCGGAGGTGGCCATCGGAGCTTTGGGAAAGATCCAGGTTAGCTGCTTGTTTTCTTCACTCTTTAATAAATAAAGGAGATGATTGTTGAATCATTGGATCTACAGTAAATAATAGTGATTTTTTGCTGCATTGCTTTTGTATGTTCTATAGCGAATTATAATAACCCATACATGCTGATATTTTGCAATTTTTGTCACATCTATTAATTTATTGAAAAAAAAATACATTAAAAATGAAGTTCATACATACTATGGCTTCAACCACTGCAGAACCTCAAGACTGTGTATCAAGGTCAGATATTCTCCTAAAATCAGATAATTTGTAAATTTTTTAGGACTTTTATGACGAGATTCAAGTTATGAATCATGTTATGAATTATGACAAGTTCAGGTTGTAAAATGTAATGTTGTGCCACTACCCAAAACTTTCAGTGCTATGAAAAAATATATTTCTAAACTTAATACGATACGTACGCTCGCATTTATTCAAGGTTTAAGGAATTAAACTGAACTGCTCTTGCAATGGTTGAAGTTAAGAACTATATGAAACCAACATAAATACAATTCATCTGTTATATGAACTTTTTGTTTTATAATCACCATATAATGTACCATTGTTTGAAGATTTTTTTTTTTTTTGGCCAATATCCAATATGCAGTGATTTTCAATAGAAATTTTCAATATAAAAATAGACAGAGTTCGTGTCGGGTTCAAGTTGTCCTCACTCGGCTGACCACTAGAAAACTGCTTGGTTTGAAAGCTGTGCTTCATGCATCGCTATGCATTTGGCTAAATTTTCAGTGATAATTCCACTTATGTGACTGTGCCTTTAAACTTAAAGCCGTTTCTCTGCTCTGCTGCAGGTGCTGCCCAGGTTTAACTCTCGTGATGAGATAGTGAAGGCGTACATCATGAACGTCAGCTGGTCCGCCGATCATCGTGTCGTAGACGGGGCTACCATGTCCCGCTTCTCCAACCTGTGGCGGTCTTACCTGGAGAACCCAGCTGCTATGGTCCTGGAACTCAAATGAAGGCTGCTCTGGAAATGAGATCTCCGCTGGAGTGTCTTTAGGTTACTTAAAACTGCAATACAGTGTTGTGGCTATCATCTTGAAAACACACGTTTCTGCTTTCACATTCATTTTTTTGGGGGAAAAGACTAATTTCTTTCCTCTAGATGCCTTAATTTTTTAACTATGCATCATAAAACACTTGCGTCATGTTAATGAGTGTTTTTGAGTGGGTGTTTTTTCTAATGCGCATACGGAGGCTGATACTGACTGGCTCTTGGACAAGCATCTGGACTGTAACATCTCATTGTTTGCTGACTTTCTCTGAGACTTCATTCACACAAGCTTCTGTAGAGCTGACAGACAGTCACTTCATCTAAAACCACTTGTGTGCCAATGTGACTGGATGTCAGAGTAAAGAAAGGACCATCATTTAACTGTTAAATGAACAATTGGGCCACGCATGGATAGACTACTAAAATGTGATGGGAATAAAGTTTTTTTTTTGGCAAGCTGCATTGTGTTATAATTTTCAAAATCTCATTAAATATTGTGGTTAAAGGACACAATCACATAAGATGAACAGATTTAATTTAGGCTTGACGCACAAGAACAAGCCTCATTGGTTTTCTTGCGGGAGCTCAAATGAGCTTAAGTGACAAGTGAGAACAAGTGTTTGAGCTTCTGTTTACCATATTTGATCAGTGTTTATATATGAATAAAAGCCAAAATTAAAGCTGTACATCATATAAAGCGATTGTGTCTCTTAAGATTTGGATTACAATCTCTTTATGAACTTTTTGAAGCAGCAAAGTTTTGGTTACATGGTCTTTCAATGGAGAAACCGAAATCTCTTAGGACTCATTAAGAAAAGCGAAAGTCATATGGGTATGAAATAACATGAGGGGGAGTAAATGACAGCATTTAGATTCAGATTTCAGAAACCAAAGAGCAGTTTTAGCCTAAGTTTGATATAACAAGGCAATCTTGTCCATTTTTGTGGTTTAGAAATCTCAATCTAAAATGAGTTTAAATACCACGAGAAAACATCAACAGAGAAACCTTGTTTTTTTATATTTTTGGTCCAAGCATTTACTTGGGACAGTAGTACATGACATAGTATGTGAGGTGTAGCCGGTGAGAGTCTTTGAGTCTTGCAGCGTAGTTGAATCTCATGAATGTCTTACAATGATCTCGTTCACAGACAGCAAGGTCTTCAGAGGTACAAATACACATTTCCAACTGGAATGGATTATAAAACATCATACGAGAACTACCTGGGCATAATCATTCAGAAAACCATCCTTGCCTAATGTCTCATCATGATTTACGCAACAAGTTTTACGAACGATTCACACAGAAACTCGTTGTGCTCGTGTATCAATCATAAGCTTCATCTGAAAAGAAATGGAAGGTTTCGGTTCTCCCTGGAACCTCTGAAACCCTCAGGTGGTCTGGAAGTTGCTCTGGAAGACACTGACTGAAATTAAAATAAAAAACGATCAGAGACCTGGAATGCTACTCGAGTGGAATGTGACGAGAGAATAAGGTATGATTGTTTTTCACACTTTAAAAAAAACAACAAAATGGAGTTTCAGGAGGATCATATGTAGGAAGTCCGCTTTAAAATGAAGGCTAAGGAAATGTTCTCGAGGAATGCTTTAGATATTTGGCTAGCTCTTAACATGAGCCTGACACTTTTAAAGCAAAGGGGTTTTTCTCTTTCTAGGTCTACAAAAGCAGCACCTCTTCAAACTAGACTGACTATAAGACACATGAAAGAAAAATGTTTAATAACAAACAGAGGTATAAATCCCATTTGGCATTTTAGATTAGGTAACTACGTCGGTGGTTTGTGTTTAAATCGACTTCGAATGGCAAAGTATTTAATAACTATAAATATCAAATTGGTATTTTTCATTCAGAGCCACCTGAGGGTTGGTCAAAAGCATGCAGAGGTCCTGGGTAAAAGTCCAAGGTTTAAAGCAACGTTCAAGGCATCTCTCCTTCACATAAATAACAATGAAATGTACATTCAGAAAAAAAAAAAAAAGTAGAAATTGCCATTTTCATGAATGAGGGTAAACCAGTCCATGTGCTACATGAATGTCTTCACACCCTCCTCATTAAAGTCTTGAAAGAAAGTATCCAAACCGATTGACTGATCACACCTGCAATGAAGTGTCCACAATCAGGTGTTTGATTTGTATGAACGCAGTCCAATCAAGCGGTTTGTGAACTGACACGCTGTCCTTTGAATTCACTTGAAGATCCACATATTGTATCTTCACAAAGATGATCAAGGCAGCAACGAAGGAATTGAAAAACAGTACAGTAACTAAGAAGTGTCCTGTTGTGAGCTCATATGCATGTACGAGTCAGTGAGATGTTGTGAGAAGTGTGTGTGTGTGTGTGTGTGTGGTCAGGCAGCTTTGTGATGGATTGATTGGATAGCTTCTGAAGAGTCGAGGCTCACTGAGGTCTATGGTCCTTGAAAAACACTTTATCAAGCCATTGTGGACGCAAAGGTCAGGTGTCGTCATCTGTGTCCTCTATCAGGACTTTGGTGTCTCGGACTTTCGACCTGAGAAAAAAAAAAAAAAGAGAGATCCTTGAGTTAATCAAACTTTCATCATGAGAGCATCTGTATGATGGTGCTCAGAAGCTTACAAGGCAATTTTATTCACCAAATAGGATCCCTGATGTCCCGTTACTTTTTATTAAAGGCATTTTTTTTTTTTATATGTTCTTTAGAGAGAGTTTAAATTTGGAAACTGCTAAATGAACAACAAATCAAGTCATTTTCTCAATTCAATCGCGTTTTCAAAGATTTGACAATCTTTTTGTTTTAAGAAAAACATAAATTTTTCTGTTACAGGAAACATGCATTCATCAATAACTACAAGCCCAAACTTAGAAATATCTTATTTTATGCTAAAACTACAACAGTTACTCATTTAATTCATATCATAAACAACATATTCTGAAGGTTAAACTGATCTGAAACCAAAAAACACGTTTTTTTTTTTTCAAGCCCTATTTTGCACCCTCTCCATGGAAAGTGCCACAAAGTGTTGAAGTCCATGTAAAAACTGGGATTTATCTAGTGTTTTAAGGATGAAGTTGCAATGCTAATAAAAGGACAAGCTTTTTGATTTTGGTATCTTGAATCTCAGACAATGCTATAGCATCTAAACCAGTTGTTCCCAACCAGGGGGCCTCTGCAAACTTTCAAAGGGGACTCAAGATGACTAAAAATGAAGAGAAAAAGCATTACGACAAGCTAAAAATAAATAAAAATAAAGGTATTTCTTATTTTGTTTCACTTCAATAAGTGAAAACCCAGGTTTTAGAAAAAAAAAGTATATATGAGGCAGCTTCATTTAAAAGTGATTTCTAGAGAAGTCAGGTCAATTAATAAAATCTTCAAACTCTGTAGGCAGTTTAAAATGAATATACACAAGTAATGCAAAGATCTAACATATTTTATAAGATAGAAATTAGAAAAAAAATCCTTAACATTAATAATTATCCAAGAAAATTAAAACAACTGGAAAAGTCAAATTCATTGATTTAAAATTCAAAAGTTTGGAATCCCTTAAGAGCGTTCATTTCTTAATACTTCTGGACTCTTGAAATGTAAAATAATAATTTGATCCCCTGCTAATTTTGTAAGTTCGCCCACTTACAAAGAAATCAAGGGTCTATAATTTTTATGGTAGGTTTATGTTAACGAATAGAGACAGAATATCAACCCAAAAATTCAGAAAAACACATTATATAAAGATTGTAAATTGATTAGCATTTGATCGAGTGAAATAAGTATTTGATCCCCAAGCAACCAGGAAGAATTCTGCCTCCCACAGATTGGTTATGTGCCCGTGTTAAACACAGATTAGTCCTGTCACTTTAAGAAAGTACTCCTAATGTCAGTGGAAACCTATCCACAGAATCTGTATCTTCCATTCCAACCTCTCCACCATCATGAGCAAGACCAAAGAGCTGTCAAACGTCAGGGACCAGATTGTAGACCTGCACAAAGCTGGAATGGGCAACAAGATCATCAGCAAGAAGCTTGGAGAGAAGGAGACAACTGTTGGTGTGATTAATCGGAAATGGAAGAAATACTAAAGGAAAAATCAATCGGCCTCGGTCTGGAGCTCCATGCGAGATCTGGCCTCATGAGGTAATGATGATCATGAGAAAGGCGAGGGATCAGCCCAGAACTACACGGAGGAGCTTGTTAATGATATCAAGGCAGTTGGGACCACAGTCACCAAGCAAACCATTGGTAACACTACGCCCCAATGGACTGAAATCCTGCAGCGCCCACAAGGTCCCCCTGCTCAAGAAGGCACATGTTCAAGCCCGTCTGAAGTTTACCAATGAACATCTAATGATTCAGAGAAGGCTTGGAAGAAAGTGCTGTGGTCAGATGAGACCAAAATTGACATCAACTCAACTCACTGTGTTTGGAGGGAGAGAAATGTTGACTCTGACCCCAAGAACACCATCCCTACAGTCAAGCACGGGGGTGGAAACATCATGCTTTTGGGCTGTTTCTCTGCTAAGGGTACAGGACGACTTCACTGTATTGAGGGGCTGATGGACGGGGCCATGTACCGTCAAATCTTCCACGAGAACCTCCTTCCTTCAGCCAGAACATTGAAGATGGGTCTTCCAGCATGACAATGTCCCAAAACATACCGCCAAGGGAACAAAGGAGTGGCTCAAGAAGAAGCACATTGAGGTCTTGGAGTGGCCTAGCGAGTCTCCAGACCTTAATCCTATAGAAAACCTGTGAAGGGATCTGAAACTTCGAGTTGCAAAGCGACAGCCAAGAAACCTTAAGGATTTTGAGAGTATCTGTAAAGAGGAATGGATCAAAATCCCTCCTGAGATGTGTGAAAACCTGGTGACCAACTACAAGAAACGTCTTGCTAACAAAGGCTTCTCGACAAAGTACAAAGGAATGTTTTTGCTTGGGGATCAAATACTTATTTCACTCACTTTAATGCAAATCAATTTATAACCTTTATATAATGTTTTTTTCTGGATTTTTGGGTTGATATTCGGTCTCTATCCGTTAAAATAAACCTACCATGAAAATTATAGACCCTTCATTTCTTTGTAAGTGGGCAAACTTGCTAAATTATTTTCCACACTAATTTACAGAAACTATGAATGTCAGGCAAATTAATATTGTTGTGGTCAAAAAGGATGAGAACCACAGATTTAAACCAATCTGACAAAATCTTTTCATGTTTAAAATTAAATTCAGTTTATGTAGATTCCTCTGACGTTTCTTTATGTTGCATCTATTGCCAGCTGCTTTTGCTGTTCAAAGCTTGTTTTAATGGATTCCATGTCTGGATTTATGTCTGTGTGGTTGCACGTCCTATGTTGCACATACTGGGAGGAGAGGCGTGGTCTTCTCAAGGACATGCTGTAGCTTCTCTTCCAGTTCTTCTTTCCTTTTCTGTTCCTCACACCATCCTCCTGGTCCATCATTTGCTCCAGCAGCGTCAGGTCATCTGCATTCAGAGGCGCTACTGAGATGTCCCGCACTGCTCTGAACTCACCACAGTTATTCAGGTGTTCGTTCTCCAGACGGAAGAAGTTCCAAACAAAGCGCCTGAAACAGATGACAGATTATGAGGGTAAGTTACTTAACTATTTCAAGCTGAAAAATAATATGCCATTAATTTAAGGAGACATTAATGAGGATGGGGGCTTGATGAATAAAAACAGATGAAATGGCTTCTTGATTGTCATGTCTTCAGATTGGCCAATATAGCGTTCCAATAATGCTAAAATACACAATAGCTATGTCATGAAAAACATGTTCATCAAAGAGGTCAACTATTAACCACAGGTTGTGGGTAGGAATAGGTTAATGAGTCACAAAACCAGGCATGTGGATATATGCAGGTATGCTCACCTGAAGACCTCCAGAGGTGCGAGGATAGTGGCCAAAATATCAGAAATGTTAGGGTATGCAGTCATAATCCCAAGGGAAAGCGGAATGGTCCATGCAAAGCGCAAGATTACATCTTCTATTATGGCACAGTAATAGTAAGCCTGTTCAAAGAGAGCACACAAATTAACAACAACGAATCTGTCCACAGTGTAAATGCTGAGGAGGGGTCTGTTCGCTACAAAAATATTTAAATAAGACAACTTAAGTGTGTGTGTATTATTCTTACTTTCTGTGGATACACTATCTCCTCTCTGAGAAGGGTGTTCTCCCCTGCGTTTTTGTCAAACAGACCCCAGTCCATCTTCAGGTCCCAGATTAAGGTGTAGCAGGAATTAATGATCTTGCAGGCAATCATAATATACAAGAAGACCTGACCTTCCTGAAAACCTAATGATAACAGACAGGTAGTGACATGAGAGAACATCACAGACATAAGAGAACACAGGACTGCACGTTTAGCCACATGACGTTCCTCAAGCTTCGGTGTGTGGTCCGCTTTTAATCTCTAAAAAAAATATCATACACCATATTTTACCTGAGTGCCTTTCACACTTGTTTTGAGTGGAAACAAAAAATGTCATGTTGGGTAAACAAAGAATTGCAGGTAAAGAATGTAACAGCTCAGGTGCTTACTTTCATGAGTCTTATAGAGCGCAGAAAAGATGACCACGAAGAAAGTAGTGGAGTATTTGCCAGCATTGGCCAGGTGAGGGAAGGCACGCTTTGTGTCCCGGTAACGCCTCAGGCACTGCACAAACCGGAACCAGGCAGGCAAACACTGGATTACAGCTCGTACTCCATATGAATATGAGTGACAAATCGCTCCATCTGGTTTGAAAACAAAAACACATTAATATGTCATCATTAACTGCCCAATAAAAGCATGATTAAATTAAAATGCAAGGACATTGATGTGCATCTGGATACCTTTACTCAATAGCTTCCCCTCAGAATTGGTCCAGGTCAGCTCTATACTGTAGAAGCAGATCATGTACTCCAGATCCATCAGAAGCACTACTAGAGAGTTCAGTTGATCAGCCAGCCAGAAATCTGCAAACCCAACTCTGTGAAATGGAGCTGTGACCACTCGAAACTATGAACAGAAAAGGGAGGAAAATAAAGGAGGAGGATTTGACTGGAATTTGAAATGGAATAATGTCTCATAAAAGTGTGACTTTGAAAACCACAACGAATGCTGTTGTGTGATATGTATTTGGATTCTCCTGGCCCTTACCAGTAATTTGAGCAGCCAGAAGCGAGATTTGTAGTAGCATGTTTTGAAAGGGTTGATAAGGAAGAAGAAAAAGAACCCATAGAGAGCTAGAGGGTTCACTTGTATAGGGATCTTTGTGTCCTCAGCGAAGAGGCAGGACAGAATACTGACGCACCAAAGAACTCCAAGGAAACCAGCAATCTGCACAAAAACAGAGTGAAAAATGTATGCATATTTAAATATATAGGTTGTCGTCATGTTATGGCTCACCACGCCAATGAATAAAAAAATAATAATAATAGTACTTAAAAACCTTCCATATTTATACCTCATAAAACATATATTTAAACCCATATATGTCAAAAATGGATTCCACCTTCTGTGAAATCTGACATCTTCACTAAGAGAAGCACAGTTTAAGTAATCTAAAGATACATGTTCAAGTACATCCCTGTGCCAAAGTGTTATTGAAGGTTTTTTTTCCGATAGCCAATTCAAAAGAATACATTTTCTTGCACAAAATGATAGAAACGTATAAAGCATCTTTTTATGTTTCTGTAGTAATGTCACCATGTATTAAAAGCAGCATATACATTGGGTCACAGCCCGTGTTAATAGACAAGATAGCAAGTCCAACCGCAACCCAAAATCTGAATCTCCCTACAAACAATGAATAAGAAAACAATCCCTATCGAAAACAATGAATAAGATCTCTCTCCTCTGTTTCACATTTCGGGCACATTGAGGAGCCTGTGCCCCAGAAAGGGGGAGATGAGAGCTCCGTGTAAGATTTTAAGTTCTGTTGCTTTTACTTAGTTACATATACTCAGGGTCTCTGTATTATTCCAGGCTTCCTCCCATTGATTGACTGTGATTTGTACATTAAGTATTCTTTACCATGTCTCTTTTAGAAATTACACATCTGAAGGAACATTTATATTGTCCAGGTGTAGGAAAAGCTGCCTCTCCTCAGCCAATATAGTCTATTAATTGTAAATAGCAGAAAAAATCCTGCCGTGGGATGTTGTATTTGTCGACTAGTTGGTCAAATGACATCAAAATGTGTCCATCAAATAATCCCTGCCATGAGGTGAGGCCCTGAATCTGAAGCCCGAGTCTACAGTCCCCAGCAGGAAGTCAGTTACCACAAATAGGAGTAAACGCTGAGGTGAGCTGAGGTCTATCCTCCAAGCGTCTTATAGACTGCCATACATTGATAGTACAAATTGTGATAACAGGGTTACTGCAAGCGAATTTCAAGGATTTAAATCTATTGAGAAAAAGTAGTTTTATTAAAGGAAATTTGCTTGATGAACTTTTTTTAATCAAACCACACGGATCTGACCATATAAATGAACTAATCCAACCATTCAATTTCCTGATGGTTTTATGTGTGAAGTTTATCTGAATCATTTGAATGGGGGGTAATCTCGGAAGAATATTCATCTTCAGAAGAGAGATCTGACCTAGCAAAGAAATAGCAAGAATATTCCACCTTTCTATATCCACTTGAATGCACTCAAAATGCGGGAGAAAGTTTGACTTTTACATCTGTTCGAAGGAAGGGGTAACATTTATGTCTAGTTATATCAAGCCCTCAGGAAACCATCTGAAAGGAAAAAAGGGTAGTGTTTGGGCTATTTGTTTTAATCCACCAAAGGATTGTCCATGATTTATTGAAATTAATTAATATATCCTGAAAAAATGCCAAATCTGTTAATCGTGTCTATAAGAGCTGGGGTCGATGTTTCAGGATTCACCATTAAAATCAGAATATCGTCTGCGTACGGGTTAATCTTGTGTTGGCCTTTTGCTACCGTTAACCCACAAATGTTAGTATTTATTCTTATAGCTTCTGCTCTAAGACGTTTGATCGCTGAAGCAAATAAAAGAGGCGAAAGGGGGCAAACTTGTCTAGTGCCTCTCCTAACTCTCGCACAGCAGAAAGAGGCTTGTGATACAATAACTTGACCCATTTGATAAAATGCTCACCAAGAACATATTTATGTAACATATGAAATAAATATGGCCATTTGATGCGGTCAAATACCTTTTCCGCATCTAACGAAATCACAAGAACATCTATTGATTTCTGCTTAGAAAACCGTATCAAGTTCAGTAACCAATGCAAATTATTGACTGAGTTGCATCCGTATTTTTATTTTATATTATTTTTAGCAAGGCAGAAAATATGACAGAAGCTCTGCACTGCAAAATCTATAAAAGCATAAAGTAGCTGTCAAAATACTTTTTTAATGTGCGCAATCTGATTATTTTAAATGCACTTACACCCCTCCCACCCCCACACTAACTAAATAAGTGACCCGAAAATGTACAATTTCAAACTGTAATTTTAAAATGTTATATTATCACAAGTCTCCACTTGTCTTTATTTCACAGAACATAAAAAATAGCATTCACTGTACTGCTCAGAACTTCAATGACAGATTTACAAGTTACCTCAAAGAGATGTTGGTGGGACAGGTTGTTGCGGGGGTTGAGCTCGAATATTAAGACGTGGTTCACGCCAGCCTGTCTCCAGCCATATGTGTTGATGCCCAACAAGAAAAGGAATTCGATGAGCAGGAAACCACCCCGATAAATTCTTACCAGGGGCCACACATTCTCCCCCTCTCCACCAAGCAGTTTTCCCACAACTACAGATGTGCAAAACATGAAATTGTTAAAATAGCAAAAGTACTGAATCCTTGAGAAAGATTCAGAGCTCAGGGTTATATTTCTGTTGTTATTCATCTTTGATGTGGTAAAGAAAAGAAGAAGCCTTGTGAAATTTGACTTGATAAAGGAACTAAAGGCAAACTATCATTAGAGGTCATATACCTGTGATGATGACTGTGACTGTTAAAGCGACGAAGATGCCACAGTAGAGTCCCACTCTAAAAGTGGTCCATGCTGGTGCAGGCTAAGATAAAGAGCACAGGATGGTGAGAGGTTTATGTCCTTTTAACAGTACTAATGAAAAGGTGTTCTAGTGAAGGTCACAGTGTTCTTACCTGCGCTGCTCCCAGTGGGGGCACTCGGAGCCTCTTCATAGCTTTCTGTCGGTCTCCTCCTTCCAGCTCTGCGGTAACAAGAGCCTGGGGATTTGAGAACATGCTGTTAGAATAACTAACCACTGTGCTAGTTTGATCAGGCCGTCAAATTCAATTCCTCTTTAAAGCAGAAAGGAGATGAAGTATTTTATGTTTTAAATGCTTTATGTTTAAGTGGAATGAGTCATTTCACTGTAACGTGTACGGTACCTCGGTTTCAGAAATGAGCTGAGTGATCTTCTTACAGGTGTAAAAAGGAGCCACTTCAACATGAAGCTCACGCCAATCAGCACCTCGCATCGTCTCAAAGATCTTGTCATGCTTCTTTAAAATCTTCCGAAAACCTGTGAAGTTTAGATTCTGAAAGGGAGAAACCATTACAACTTTAAATGAGACTGATTTATAAGTCAAAGAACAGCTAAAAATGTATAAAAATCAGAGAATAAAAAAAGAATATGACGCAAACTGGATATTAAATAATACGGGAATTACAAAAAAAAAAAACACAACTGAGTGATTAAAGTTATCATGTGTGTAAATGAGCAGAAGGTTCCGTCTAGTCCTTTATATCTAAATTCATTACTTGAATACATTTTCCAAACATCAATTGTGGTGTGCTTTCAGACCTGGTAGTTCTGCAGCAGGATAAGGCTGAGGTAGAACTCGCTGAAGGCCAGCTGCAGGTCTTTGATATTGCGATGTTTGCAGCGCTCCTGCTGCGACAGGTGGAAGACAGCGCGGCGACGGCGCAGGCCCGTGGCTCGACGGCTCTCCCGCTGCGCGTCCAGAGACGACTGCAGCTCATTCTGTAGCGTCGCGAAACGCCGCTGTGCTTCGGCAAGCTTCTCTGTGTCATAAAAGGGAAACATCATGTATGTAATGAAGCTGGATGGATGGAACTATGATCAGCAAGAGAAATATTAGTCAACACAAAATTGCAAATGAACAGTAACCAATCTACTTTCCTGGCCTACACAATTTATTTTAGGTTGATGTCAGCAATTCCTTCTACCACCTCATTCTGAGAAGTGAATCCCACTTTTCAAGATCAGATCAGTTTCCCAAAGAATAAAATCAAATAACTATCCACTAGGGCTGGGCTGATAAACGATATCGAATTGAATTAAATTAATGTTGTGAACTATGATAAGCTCTGGACATTTTTACTCGATATGGATTAATCTAACAGCTTATCACACACCAGAAATAAACACGTCAACATCCAGTCAGTGCATGTTGCTAATAAGTTATTTCTGAGTGTCTCTTTGTGAATGAACAGCGTGGTTTTGTCTGATACACAAACTCACACACGTGAGGCTCACGGTGTTTTCAGCGTTCAAATAACAGGCTAGATAAGTGAAATTATATTTATATCGTCTTGCTGTATAAATGTGTCATTTTCTGTAATTTTTTTGTCTAAAAGTGACCCAAACAAAAAGCCATTTTAAAAAAGTTCCTTGGGAGGGGATCCGACCGCTAACATTTAGTGTGCCTCTATTTTAAAACCCACCAGCAGCCACAATATATTCCTATGGCAGTGAGCGTTCTGCGCGCTGTTTATGCGCCTGCTGCGCCTCGCGTTTTTGAAGTTGAAAAAAAAGCAACTCCGAGCGGGAAAAGAGCTCGACGTCATTGCGTTTTTTTCCACTGTCCAATCGAGTGAATGGAGAGGTGGGCCTTCCGTTTTAGTGATGAAAGCTACAGTTGCTTGAACGCCCGGAGAGTGTGATGATGGAGGATAAACTTGTGGTGCTCTCGCGGGTTAACAGGAGCTTAACGACTTCATGAACCGTAACTACCACAACGTTAACAGAAAGTAAATAAAGTTAATAAAAGGCTGATTTGACGTTTACTTGACTGACAGGACAGCTGCTTCAGTGGTTGCCTAGCAACATAAAAAACGCAGCGCACTGCTCGTTCTGTGCGATGGTAAGTGCTGTGCACCTCGCGTTTTCGAACCTGAAAAACGCGTTAGGTGTGATCGGAGCCTAACAGTTTCTTTTAAGGTGACGTAGTGACACGTACTCCATGTACTTACTATAATAATAAAAGTAAATTATACAAGCTAACCCAAACCCTATCATAAGTACGTGGTTAATCAATATTACTCAGTGCTTATTTGTGTAATTACACTGTAACAAGAACAACTTCACCTTAAAACAAAGTGTAACCCAATATACAACTGGACAAGGACATAAATGAGAGTAAGAGAACCATGTGAGTGAGAGAAAGAGAAAGCAGGTGGTTATTTAATGGGATATGATAAAATAACATGGTTTAATAACCTGGTTTAATGGCAGTCCTGGCTTTGAATCAGGAGCTTTACTGTCTGTTTTCAAAAAGTTAAATCTCTGTGTGATGGGTAATCTGTCACTGTAAATACTAATGACAAAAAATGGAAACAACAGGGAGCAGACACAAACAGTGAGCTTTACCTCAAACAAGTCTAGTGTTTACACATGGTTACCTGAATAGAAAGTGTTGATTTTGGCCAGCTCCTTCTCACATGTTTGGAAGAACTTCTCCTCAAACTTGGCATAGTATCTCTTGACAGTGTCTTCATCTGTGACTAAAAGCAAGAAGATAATGTGAAAATGCAATTCAGGAAAAACAAAGAAAAAGATAGGAGAGCGATAGCAAGAAATATACTGAACATAGGGAAAGAAGAAACCTGTGGAAAACATTGTTCTGTCTCACAGCTCAAAGGCCTGAGGTTGTGCGTATATTTGAGGGAAGGAGAAAACAAGCAGAGCTCTTTTTACAGAGCAGTACCTCAGGTTCTCATGTTGGGCCTTGTCAATATGTTCTCTGGATCTGAAACATCACTTGCTAAAACGTAGCAATTTTTGCACACTGCCCACAGAATATACTATTCTTGTCCAGATCACAATTTCTTTGCAAGAGATCTCAAGGACATGAGTTTGGCTCAAGCATTTAGAGAAGATTTGAATTAACTTTTTTGCGAGTTAAACCTGATTAAAATAAGGGACAAAAACAGCATGAATCAAATAACGTCATAAGCCAGGTTGCGAACATTGGATTACACCCTTTTGAGGCTGTAAGCTATTGGGGATACTCTTTCACACCAACAATAATCAATTCATCTTGTGGTAATCTTGTTGAATTACCAGGACACAAGTTAATATTTGTGTGTAAACCATGATATATCATTTTCTAGGATTCTTTGATGAATAGAAAGTTCAAAAGAACAGCATTTGTGTGTCCATTTTTTTGTAACACTGTATTTAGTGTCACTGTTGATCAATTTAACAAGTTAAATTTGCTAAATAAAAGTATTACATTTTCTCAAACTTTTGAACATCGTTTGTGTTCTGCAGAAGAAAGAAGTCTGTCCAGGTTTGGAACGATATGAGGGCGAGTAAAACGACTGAATGTTCATTTTTGGGTAAACTAACACTTCATGGAATCCCTGTATAATTATTCTGCGTCATGTCTTTCCAAAATCCTTAGTCTGAGAACCAAGAGTCAAGGCTAATTAAGTCAATTTGGTCTTAAATCACAATAATCATAACAGTTCATGGGTCATGGCTTCAAACATTTACAGTTAGAGGGCATGTGAAGTTTCTGTTGACTGTAAATACTTTTGACACCATAGAGACGTAACTGCATGATATTCCTCTCCGAGGGACAAAACACAGAGCGCAATGACAGTAAGTCTGGCTGATACTGTCCAGACGGACAGACAATGAATCACTATCTCAGGACTCTCAGACTTGGAAAAATGACTCATGGCTTGAAATACCTAAACTGGGAGCATTGCCTCCTAAATTGTGAGTTTCACACTAGCCAAGTTTCCATCCAGTTTTTGCGCTGTTTCATCATTGACAAAGTGAATATGCGCTAAAAAAAAAAAAAAAAAAGGTTTACCAAATTTACTGTCTCCAGCCGGTTTTCATCCAATTGGCCTTTTACCGATAAAATGGAGTGAGCAATGACGTCATCCTTTGTCGCATAGAACCGTTTTCAGAAATGAAACTTAGCAATTTCACACGGTTCCGGTATTAAAAAAAAAAAAAAAAAAAAACACTACCAGTTCTGTCTAAGAACCAATTCTCGGTTCCAAACCCTGTATATGTGTATGTCTGATGCGCCTGTGCGCACGCTTCGGATCTGTCAGTCAGCACGAGCAAGATCGTTTTGTTTACATCAGCATGAGTTTGAAAATCACATTTCATTGGATCAGACTAATGCCACTGAGAATTCGCCATGAATATTCACAAAGCTGGAATGCTGCGCTTTAAAACGATGCCACACTTGTGCTGAGAGGAAGCGCCAGTCGCCGAGAAGCGAGCAGAGAAAAACGACAATTTTCATGGACAAAGGAAAAGTACTCCTCTCAGAAAACACAAATAAAGAAACTTTTAGACGTTTAATCGCTATTTGGAGCATTGGGATCGCTAGACGAGGGCTTACTGAACTCATTTTTGTCAAAACTTCAAATTCGACCAAAATTGACATTTTTGACTTGTTTTGCCTGTAGCCCGAAATTAGCCTGTGCGCATTCTGACTCATTTTGCCAGCACGGGTCACATACAGTCGTAATCAAAATTACTCAACCACACTGCATTATTCATTCATTCACGGCATTTGAAGTATCGACATAGAATTTAAACGGGAAAAGATTGTATCGACAAATTGCAAAATTTTATCAATAATTAGCATTTCCATCAGCTACATCGGTAAACAAAAAAAAACTTTGGATGGAAACCTGGCTACTGGCGTACAGATACATTTTAAGTGTAACTCTTAAAACAAGGAGGCAAACGGCGAGAAAACCGTTACATGAGTGGGCTCACAATGTGTGTAGAATCCACAATGCGAGGTGAGGAGGGAGAGGGAGGTTTACTTTACACACAATATTGCTCATGTTTCATCTGTCAGAGCTCAAGTACTGTGGCAGGTGTGTTTGAAGAACACCATCATCTGACAAAACTAAAACAATGTGACTCCCAGCTGTGATTCTTGAAACACTACACTCACAAAACAGCCCATAATCCTACACTTCCAAAACAAACAGTGTTTGACCGACAGCGGTTTATTAGGCTTTGTTCATAAATTAGCTACAATGTTTTTCAAATGATTCATTGATGTGCAAGTTCTATTAGGTAGATAAGATTTATAAGGAACTGCTTCCCTGATCAAAGTACTAAACCATGGCAGTCACAAGTGTTTAAAAAATTATCTGAGCATGCAGTTTTCTTATCACATGACACTTATCAGTTACTATAAAACCCTCAAGTAAACATGTAAGAATTCTTTTGGGTTATGATGGCCATATGAGGTTTAGCGAGTTCAACACTTTGAAGTGAAAGGGTTAAGAAGATTCTGGGTTATTCTCACAACAAACTGTTTGATCTGATCTGATCTGATCCTGTGTTAATACTGGATTACTCCAGCTCTACAGCAGGGAGTCCCTCTCTGTATTGGTTTAGGTAACCCTCCCCAGTGAGACCTTCAGCAGGGTCATTGTGTCTGGCCTGCTATGCAAACACACGGCTCAGTTTCATATCAGCTCGGCAGGGATTAACATACACAGCTCTCCCTTCTAGCTGGAGCTCCTGAGAGAGAAAATAAACTACAGTGTCTCTGTACTTGAGAACTTTTGAGCTGAAATCTTCCAGGGAATGCATGACCTTGGAGAAGGACCCTCTGTGATTATTTAGACCAATAGCACACAACAGTTATGGACTTTTGACTAGTGATAGATCGATATATCTGCCAAATGGCCATTTTTACATTACTGGCCGATAACAACATCAGCAAAAAGTCACTGAAAAACCCTGATTCTTTCGTCATTCCAGGTCTGTGATTAAACTCAGCTAAAACTAGGGCTGCCACACCTAATCAATAAAAATGACAATACAAATCATTGACAACTAATGCCACTATTGATTAGTTGGGTGTATGAGCTGTGCATGCAGAACCTTCTTCAATTGCATAACTTTACAGTAATGAAAAATTATTTCAACAAACAAACAAAGAAAAACACAGATGGAGAGCAACATTGACAGGGTTGACAAATTTGACAATAATATTTTGTTAAAATGTTACATTTACAACATTCTGCCTTAAATTAGCATATTTATTTGAAATTCTACTTGTAATGCAAGTACTGATATATTTTTATGAGAACAGTAACTACTAATGGGATTTTGCAATGTACTTGTGTACTAGGATGAAATCTCCATTAAGAAATCTAGAGACCATGATCTCACTCTGAACACTGAAGTACTGACAAATAAAGATGGGCATAATCGCTCACGCAACTGTACGCAAAACACTTAAAATTAGAGGTTTATGACTTCAAACACCTGCACTATCAGCCCTTTCTCATATCCGTCATCAAAAAAAATCAGCATCTTATTAACGAAAAACCCTGGTCATGCAATTTCCCCTCCAAAATCATAGCTTTACTTAAACAATCCCATTAACTACACTTATCACCACCCAGAAAAACCACAAACTTTGACAGAAGATTATAGTTATTTCTAGATAATCACAACTACCATCATCCCACAGCTTAGAAAAACACTCAGTATGCAGGTTTATGGCTCTCTGGGAGCTTTAGCACTGTTGTAGGAAAAATGAGCATCTGGACGTGCGTGTTTTTGTGTGTGTGCGTGTGTTGTAACCTTTGGATGTAAATCACTGCTTATCTGAGCGCTCGAACAGTCCTCTATAAGTTTTCCATAAGCTGTGGGCCTTGCGCTGAGCCCGGGGAACTAATAGACAAAGTTTTTCTCTATCACCCCAGTTTAGACATTATATTCTGACAAAGCAATTAAATTACACACTGTGCCAAGAACAACTAGGCCTATGCTTCACATGTTCACTGTAGTGAGGCATCTTTACACTGACTTCAGGTCAGGATTTGTCATTTCCAGTTATTGGTATTAAGACAGGTTGGAACAAACCAAAAAGACACTGAGGCATAACTATTTAGCTGTTTGAGAAATACTGTGGACTTTGATTGTGAAAACGGTCTGATGATAGTCAAATATAATGGTTCTATAACATGGTGTGATGCCACTGGGAGTTTTGCTGATTTTTGTTGAATATCTGATACTTAAAGTCCCTGTAAAGGCAATTCTAAAAAAAAATTCTAAACACATTATAAATGTTAGAAATGTATTGCTAAAACATATTACAAAGACTGTGAACTGTGAAGTACTGAATTGTGGAGTTAGACGTTAAACAGTTTTTCGCCGTTGCTGTGTTCCGGATTTTTTGGGCGGGGCTAAAACGGGGGCTCGATGATGCACTGGAGCCCCTGAGCTCCTGGACACGCCCCTACTTGATGACGCACTGGAGCCCCTGAGGCTGGCCCCTCCCCGATCAGTTTGCCGCTCAATCGCGAGTTACTGTCAGTATTAGTTACTACAGCCTACAGTTTGCTAGCTAGCTATGCCTTCGTCACGGAAATGCGTATTACCTGGATGCGATCACTTACAAAACAGATCGGTGTCCTTATTTAAATTTACAAACAACGATCATATCAACAAGAGGTGGATTAATTTTGTGAAGAGCCACCTTGATGGAGAGGAGAGCTGAGGATCACCGCCAACACCTGCCTCTGTAGTGATCATTTTACACAGGATAGTTTTATAAACTTTCGTCGGAGACAACTGGAATTCACTGATAATCCGCTGTTACTGGTGAATGGGGCCGAGCCGACTATCTCCCGCCTCGGCGTTCATCCTCCCGTCGCGCCGATAACTGGTGCCACCATCTGCAGGGCGTGTCCGCTGCCCGCGAGTCAACTTTCCCGCGAGTGGGCGTGGTTTCAGCGCAGCCAGCGGACACGCCCCCAGCGTTTCAGAGCAGAGATGACTGCTAATTTTTTCAAGATTTTGATCGCTTATTTTATTTACGTGGCTGCTTTTTTTATCATTCAAATTTGGCTGGGTGGCTAATAACACATTATTCTGTGGTGTGACAAACTCAGAACACATACTTAATTTCGACTTTACAGGGACTTTAAAGTAAAGTTAAATCCGCCACCAACAAAGAACAACAGGCACTAGTAAGAATCTGTGGCTAGCTTGATCTTGGGAACCTTAAGAGGGAATAGCAATCACTAGATGGAGGCTATTAATGATTATGCACCAGAAGCCATTTACAACAAATAAACAATTAATAGAAGTTGGGCAAAGGTTTGATGTCCTTAGTTCCATAAATGACCCAAAGTAAATGTAATGTAATGTAAAGGCACTGAACATAATCTTCTTAGTATCACAATGCATTCATACTTAAAAAAAGTATAGTTATCGGTGGCGCATATGCATTCCTGAGATGAGACTTGCTCAGGCCTTGCATTTCTGACATGCAAGCAAAAGACATAAAAGAACATGCTGTACCTGCTGAAACTGCACAAACTGAACCAAAAACAAAGCTTTTTTGTGTGAAAACATATGGGTGAAGTCAAACACAGAAGCTCGGAGCAGCAGAGACACTAACAGGTGCTTGTTTTTGTACAAACACAAGTGAACTGCAAGCAAAGCAACTTCAGATTGTGCGGGTTGTAAATTTCATACACACATATTGTTTGCTTAGGTCTATTCTTATTACCACACAATAAATTATCTGATTAACTGATTAATCGTCAAAATAATCGACCGCTTACTCGATTACCAACATAATCGTTAGTGACAGCCCTAATATTTGACCATTTTTAACAACTATTAGGCTATATCATTTATTAATCCAGCTTAACGTTTATTTTTAAATCTAATTACTGTTAATATAATACTACAAACTGAAATGTATAAATATTACATGGTTAATTCACATTGGTTCATAATGCATTAACAACTTATACAACTTGAAAGTTAAAAAAAAAAAATGAAAAAATTAATCTAGATTACATAATACTTTTAAAAGTATTTTTCATTGTAGTTCATGGCACCTAATGTATTTACCAATCTTAATATGAAACCTGATAGTCTTATATGTAAAGTATCAAACCTATAAAGAGTTCTCCTTTATAACCGTGTGCTAATCTGAGATAGTGACGCAATGATGCAAACTCAGCCCTGTGCTCTGCTGTTATCTGATAGAACCATGACATCTTAAATTTGCTAACCTGAGGTGAAACTTTGCCCTTCCTCTTTTAAAAAACCACCATTGATTTTTACTGATTACTGATTTAGATCTCATTTAAATGAGCGTTTGGTAAAACCAACTCAGGACAACATTGATAGATAGAGAACCACTGTCTAATATGATCAAACTAAGGGGTTTAACTAACCTGACAGAAAACCCTAACTTTTCCACCATAAACTACTTGATTCATTTAAAAAGAGATTGTAAACCAACAGATGCTGGTGTTTACATTGTACTCTGACAATGATATGGAAGAGGAAGATGGGATTGCACTAGTAAGTCACATAAGTTATTGTGTATATGCTCTGGATATATTTGTTAAGGTTTATGAACTAGATATAGCTCTAAACAAAGTCTAAGCACAGCCCTTAAAGGTGATTTGGGTAATTCTGTTAAAATAGTTGATCCTATACAAGCTAGATTCTAACCAATCAATATTACACTTCATGTACACTTACATTCTTGAATCCAGATGAAGTCTAAAAGCCCGTAGAGTCTACCATGTGTCATTTTAGGTTTCATAAGTGCGCTCACGAGCTCCTCCATTGTGGCCACCATGCAACCTTGATATGAACTTCTGCCAAGCTCACAACGAGGCAACAAATGTCTACCAGACAGTCAAAGCACCAGTAGGTCACAAAATTGCTAAGGGGGCTTAGGGTGCCATTTGGGACAGGGCCTATCTGTATTTGTTTGACTGACCAAAGTGACATGGGAAGCCTGGAGACCTGATTGAAAGCTTTATTTTTGTGATTCCATTTAGTGGTCCCAGAAATTAGACTTTATTGTTCATTTTATGAGCTGATTTCTAAGTTGCGTTTTTGCATGCAAACAGACATACATAGGTCACATATGCATTTACCTTCCATTGATGGGGCTTGATCCTGGGCGGAGTACAACATTTCTTTAAAAGCCTGTGGAGAAGAGAAGAATATGAAACACCATTTCCAGAGGTCAGACAATTGGCTTTCATATTACACAGCAGCATGTGACTGGCACTGTGCCCGTGCTGACTGACGAGGGAACCTCTGCCAGGATACAGACGGAGTGAGAAGAAAGACATGAGTTCTTGAGTACAGAAGAGGAAGCACTAAAACTACAAGAATAATAGAGGAAATGGGTGTTTTTAACTTTGTCCGAAACTAGAATCAGATATCCCCTAAGAAACACATCATGTCCTTTAAAAAGAAAAAAAGAAGGACAAAGCAATGGCTTCGCCGCAATTCTGCAGGGATGAACTATTTGATTGGCCAATACTAGTTTTAAATCTGAGATCAATTTTTTTTATATTAAAACACACACAATTTCACATCACTTCAAATTTTAATGTGTATGAATTATAATATGCCCATTTTTGGGAGTAATCGCTGTATAGTTTAAGACAGAAAAATTAAACTGCAAATTAGGGCTGCACAATCATGACAAAACCAAAAGTGTTGATTATTTCCCTTTATGTTTTAACCTCTCCTATTAACCCTCTGGGGTCGGCAAACGCACCCGCGCATTTTGCTGGATTTTCTTCACATTGTAGCACAATAAACTTAAATTACTCCGTCATTTATGGTCATACAGAAAAAAGAAATATAAAAAAAGAATCTGTGATATTTCTACTTTTGTATGTGTCCACTTACAATCAAATCAAAACATTGTGCTTTTGTAAAATAAAGAAATTAAACAGGGTGTGCTTTCTGCCTCCCCGTCGCGGTGAACTTTTTTTTCTTGAGCACGTCTATAAACAAACAAAACTCAGCGAACACTTGTCACACATTTATGAGCCATATACCTTTATAAACATTTAAGTGTGTACTTTTAAATGATCGGATTCAAACTGAAAACAAATATTCTCTGTTTAAGTAATTTGTATAAAACCAACAAGATGTGCAGTATCTCAAACGCTTGCTCATTTTTAATTTGACCACGTGCGCAAAAGAGATTCACATGCAAATCTCCACATGGAACGCGAACGTGCTCGTTACCTCAAAAACAAAGCACGAAAAAACTTCACAAGTCTCTGCTTTTCGTCGAGCTTGAAAGACGCGCCGTGAGCTTACATTGGATTTACCTAAGAAGAACGCGATTTGAAGACAAGAAATATGTAAGGTAAGAAATTCTTACATATTAGTTTGTTATTGTTGCATAAACTTCACATTGCAGTTGAACTGTTGCTAGATATATGGTGAATATTATAATATTTAGACCCGTGTTTACTGTTACTGTGTTTGTGGATATCTGCTCAAACGTAACCATAATGTTTCATATTTTGGTGCGTGATCGCGTTTGAAAAGCAAAACGCACCAAACGGCTTCATGTTTTTACTATTATCTCATTTCATATCATCATAACGAATGGAAACATTTGAAGTAACATATGATAATCAATATATTTTTCTCTAGCGTAGTTACTGAAATCTTTTGGAAGATTTATAGGCTGCTATAGGTTATTGTTATTATTATTTTATGCAGCACTGCGCATAGCCTATGCCTACAAGGCACAACAAACCTGGTGTTCATTATATTATATATTGTTGGAAACATTGTGTGTGTGTGTGTGTGTGTGTGTGTGTGTGTGTGTGTGTGTGTGTGTGTGTGTGTGTGTGTGTGTGTGTGTGTGTGTGTGTGTATTCTGTGAATTTTAAAAAGCAATTTTAACCAGAAAAATCTAAAATTTATTCCCAAAATCGTGCAGGCCTTTCTCTTGATATCAGTATTCACTTTTTTTTTTTCTTTCAGGGACCAGATGCCACTGAGTCCTGCTGACTTCAACATTCGCATGAGTCTCTGTACATGAACATGGTAAAGTGAAAATCAAACACCTTGGAAATGAAAGGTATGTACAATGTTTTTAGGAATGGCACAAAGGTCTCTGCCTTTGGATCATTGTTTTCAATAAGTGCTTTTTTGTCATTTGTTTTGTATCTTTGGATTATGTTGTGTTGTAAATAAATCCAAACAATCAAAAAGCCATTATTTTTTAAATCTCCTCATTCTTTGTGCAAGGTTGATCAGAATGATAGGGCCTGATAGCTCCTAATAGGGCCGTTAGGGGAGGGTCTTTGTCTTTCTCAGGTGTGAAAAGCTTACATATTAATGATGTGATCACACCTCCCGCATAAAGCTTTCTCACACAAAACACGTCTTACAATTTTTAAATCAATATATTGTCTTATCTGAATGAGCAGTCAGGATGATTTTCACATAGTTTTGGAGCAAATATTCTAGGCTACGTGATACAATTTTCAAAAGTCAAGTCAAGTCAAGTCAAGTTTATTTATATAGCGCTTTTCACAACATAGGTTGTATCAAAGCAGCTTCACAGTAATAAATAAAAACAATACATCAATGTTTGTTTATAGTGGAACGTCCACGTTTGGTAATGCTGATCAATGGTATCGTTGATTGATTAATTCAATTAAATATCCCCAAATATCCCCAACAAACTTCACAAAAGTCTTGTGAAGAAATAATCAGTATGGGTTTCATGGCCTTATTTCAGTGATTTTTTTTTATTTTTGTATTTTCACAAACCACGCATAAATGCCATTATCTCAAAACTACAAACTTTTACATACATGCTGCTGATATATTATTGTAGCAGAGTTTGTGCTGAATACAGTGTAATCAGACTTTAGCCATGAAAATGTCACAAGTAACAGAAATAAGCACAAATGTCAGAGCACCTCCAGGGCCAGAAAACACCTCAGACCCCAGAGGGTTAATGTTGATTAACAGAACTAGAATTCATCAACAGAAATTAGAAATCATAACAAATTAGAAACATAATTTAGGCCTACATTATAAATTATTTTTGTGTGGGGAAACATTAGGCCAAATTATTCTTTATAAGTACTTTAGCTAGACATCCAATACAAACTGATAACCATTTCTGAATTAGGCTAGTTTATTGCTGTTTTATGCATCAGTAAATCAAGACAGTGACATTGCTATTGTTATTGTTAATCATCGCAATTTCAGGAGGGATTGACAGTGTTAAGCAGAGCTATAATTTAGGCCATTGACTAAGGGTGTTCCGATTGATCGGGCTACAATAGTTATTGGCCGATGATAGCTTTAAAAAGTTTGATCTGAAGTTTGTCTCTATAAAGGCCAATCAGAAGAGCCGATCAGATAACACAAAACTCGCGGGACAATTTGTTATGTGCGGCTTAAATTGCTTCACTACATTAACTGTTCTACCAGGTGTCTGAAAAGGTGTCAAATACACACAGAAATATGCCAAAATGCTTGGTGAGCATTTGCGTAAACACAGTCGGTTGTGTCTTAAAGGGTTAATTCACGTTGAAATATTTTACCATTAGTTAAACTTAAGAGCAGTAATAGTAAAAAACGTGCTAAAAGTTTTCGAGAGAGTTCCACATCTAATAATTAGCTATTTCATATGCAAAGATGTCAGCCAATCACAGCAGTGGGCGTTTACACTGAAGTCTCTCACAGACATGCCCCTTCAAACAGAGAGTTCAAATCAGAAGCTAAAATCAGTGTAGGAAAAATGCCTTTTATTATTAATTCATAATGCCGGCTTAAACATGGATGTCCTAGGCTATAACGATTTGTTTTATTCAACAGCATGCTTTTCAATTACTATTAAGATTTTACTTAATATGGAAAACTACAATGATATTGTGGAAGGAGGGTATTTTACTCGCCTTTATACGACGCACTAGGTGAAAGGTCATACAACAGTGGAGAAACAGTGAGAAGTGAGAGAGGCAGTAACTTTGCCAGTGGAACTCAAATCAATAACAACATATCAATATTTGGCTTGCTCTATATTAGTTGTTATGCCTCATCGTTACATCACGAGATATTGACAAGGAAACAATTGCTGCCCATCAAGCTCCTCTAACTCATCACATGATATTGTGTCTAGGTGTTCATGATATCCCAAAAAAAATAATTCCTTCTTGGAATTTTCAGTGGGAACACGCTCACTATTTAGGGCTGCTCCATCCAAAGAGTTTCCTACTCAACTGGTAGAAGTCTATTTAAGCCATCAATGGACTATTCGCATGTTTATGATATTAATTCAATTACTTAAATATATCCTGGGTGGGGGGGGGGGGGATTATTTAGCTTCCACACTCCGCACGAACAACATTTGGATATGCAATAATAGCGCACATGTATCTGGATTAACGTTATAGCAAGCTGCCATGTAAGTTTGAGGTTGATGAATGATAGGTGAACGTTTGTTTGCCTGCAGAGTTTGCAGATCACTTTTTTTGGGTTATTCTTAACCCTCTCAAAATTATCCACAGTTTGGATCTTCTGTCTGACATAATTATCACATGGACTGTGCTAACTATCTGTTCGTCATGGACTGCATGACTTCACCATTTCCTGTGGAGGTTTTTTTTTTCTGCGACCAATTAAAATTTGGTTGACCACACCTCTTCTCATCAACTAACGTCTGGTCGACTATTTGGGGGCAGCACTACTATTCATACAAATAAATGGCATAGAACAGTGCATAGCCACACAAATTGAGATGCACCTTATCTTTCACAACTGAATGGAGAATGCAAACAAAACAGAAAAACAGAGGCGCTGGAGCAGAGAACGATCTGACTGGTCAAATATTGCAAAAAAAAAATAAAATAAAAAAAACTAATGTTGTTCAAAAAGTGATGTCCAAATTGCATGCAGTTCTGCAGTGTATAGTACAGTCAAGTCTGCTGCAAAAACAAAATCCTGTAAGAAAACATGAGCTCAGAGGGATCGTGGCCTTGACGGCAGCATCAGGGATGTTTACTTGTTCTACCAGCAGGCCAGCATTCACAACATTACCATGACTGAGAAAAGGTCCTTGCCTCTAGTTTTGACTTCAGCAGGCTTTTTGAAAGAGCAATTTGCGTGCTTGTGCACTATTCTATGTCGTATTGTAGTATAGTGCGAGTAGTGTTTTCACACTGAAAATTCAAAAAAGTGCACTTTAGATACTTGCATGACGCACTTCTTTAACCGGAAAAAGTATAGAATGTTCAGGGCTCCAGACTTATAACATTTTTCCTGCCGGTGCGACCAAATTTTGATATGGGTCGCGCTGGCACGACCACAACGTTGCCCAGCATCAAATGGCAAACGAAATGAAAGCGGAATGAAACCACGCTACTCATTTGTGCTTCACGGACCGTTTATTTCTTCGGATCAATAGACAGTGCAGCGGCGTGAGCTACTCGCCAGTCGAGGGCCGATCTCAATCACGCGTCACCATTACTACAGCGCTGGGAGATCCAGTGAAGAAATACATTGAATTCGCCACAGAATTAATAAAATTTCTGCGAGATCCAATGAGAAACATTCAGATTCGGTACGGAGTTTTCGGTTTTAAACCACTGATATCAGATCAAACAGTGCTGACGTGGAAACCAGGAGAAACACTTATAGAAGGCTTTCAGTCCACAAATTAGCAACATTCACCATGGATTTAATGTAGTAACACTAACATTAACTATGGTATTATGACGTAAATAGTCAAACGCTTACGACTACGTGTAGGCCTATCTTTTTCCAGCATTTCAAAACTATATCATCAAATTTAAATGTTATTTTTGTTGTGATGACTAAACATTTTTTGTTCATCCTTCAAAGAGTGTCCCCATTTATAACTAAAAGTTTCAAGATGTAGGAAAACTCGCACTTATTTAAAAATAAAATAAAATAAGGATTAGGCTAAATTACCATTGTAACCATTAGGTGGCTGCGCACACAATTTTCACTCCCTAATACCTATTTTTTCACTCGTTTTGCTTTTGAATTAATATTAAGACATTATGAATGCTAATAAAGTTAATGTTATCTACACCTCAAATTAAGCTCAGTGCTTTATTGCCAGCCTCTCAGTGCTACCAAATACTTTCTGTAGAACTCCGTGGCTCCGATGCCGCTGCCCTCAAATGTTAGTCTGGACTGGAGCCCTGTGAACTTAAAATAACCCTGCACACAGTAATTTATGTACGTTCATGTCTATTTGTCACCAAGGCATTTGTCAGTAATACAGTCCAAATGGGGGGGCTGTGAATAACTGGGTTGCAGGTTGATTTAAGGTGTGCCCCTACATTTACTGCCTGTGCTCCTAAAAAAAAAATCAGTTAGGGGCTACAGCACTCCTAGTGAAAACAGTTAGTCTGAAACCTTGTAATGTGTCATTAGGGTCACAGCTTTCCTCTCACTTCTCTTTCCGAGCGTCAGGAATCATGTGATAGCCCACACAAAACACGAAAATCAGCATAAAACGCTCATATCTCTAAATAAGCTGACATCAGCTTTGTTAAGACTGTGAGACACAAAAAAGGGTCACAGAACATAACAGACCAACACATTCACGTCCAGCCACAGTGGGCAAAACAAGAGAGGAGAAAAACAAATTGTCCTCAAGATCAAAACGAAGGCAGGTGAGATAGCATTATAAAGTCTAAGTGTGGCGTAGAAAACAAATCCTTCACCAGTTGATTTTCCACCATTATTTATATTTGATTCAAGATCGTACAATCCGCCGTGTACCACTCTCAAAAAGGGATGATGTCTAATTAATTAGCGAATGTCCAAGAGGAAGGCAATAATCTCATTATGTGTAGGCCATTAAACCCTGAAGGAGCTGCAGTACACTAAAGCCCTGTCAACTCTAACCCAGTCCACTGTCGGAGACAAAGAAAACTGCCTCGTATGCTCTCATGTGAAATAATGAAATTATGTAGTCTGCTAAGCATTGCTCTTTGAAGCTCTGTATCACCATCATATATGTTTGTTTTGAGAGAATGTCTCCTGTAGAAAATACAGACCTGAAAATCAAGATGGATAAAAACTGCAAGGCAATGTCGAAAAAATGAAAATTAACACATATGCACACAGCCATTCCTAAATGTTTTATGCATGAAGTAGAGATTAAAAATGTAGATTTTCAGTACTATTCATCTAACACAATGCTAGATTTTGGTCATTGGTATGAGCTTGATTTAGTTGTTCACTCTGTTCATTCTCAAATATTAAGTTTAGGTTACCCAATAATCTTAATATAATATAATATAAATCATAGTATTAAGGATGCATCCGTTATATTTCCAGATCTGAAGCAAAAACATAATTTAATGTCCAAGATTTAGAGATTTTTGTGAAACAACAATAACATCAGTAGATCGTGGAATTGAGTGGATTTAATAGCGGGGTATTCGTTTGATGAACTTGAAACTATCGTTTAGTCCTTCTGTTGGTTCAGGATTTTTCTATTATAACTATATTAATAAAGCTGAACACGATAAGTGCGAAACATCTCTGGACTCATTCACCTGCATCTCTGCTGCTCATACAGACTCGCATTAGCTTTAAAGGCTATCAGCTGTTAGCTTTCGGTTACAGACTAACCCTGAACAGATATTGCAGTTATTATTAATCACACAAATCTTTCGTTTTTCGTTTGAATATTACATTATAATGACAGGTGACTTGTTTTCGACAGGTTCAATGAGCTGAAGGGAAACTGTCTGATGTAAAATAGCTCAACGTTGCTTTAATTCATCTCTTACCTCATATTGAATGTATTGTTTCCTCCACTCCGGGGTGATGTGGGCAGATAGATGCTCGGTAAATTTCATTTTTATGAATTTTCTTGGTGTTTTTTGTCTGAGGAGAGTCTCGCGCTGCTGGAAAATTACCAGTGAATCATCGCGAGCAGAAAATCACCCTCAGATTAACGGCTGGTTTTCGCTGCTCCGCGAGACACATATTCAGGGGAAATATTGCGATATTTTCAAACAGCCGACCCCAGTGTTCCTCATTAGCCCCTCAGGTGATTTTTCAAGTACTGCGGGACGCTGGTAGCAGTGGTTTATTGGGCTGCAGGAGCTCCAGACAGAGGTCTTTTCTGCCTGATATCTGAGGCTGAAGCTCCAGCGGCAGCCATCACTGTCGGAGAATGACGTCACGGCACGTCACCGCAGAGAGGATGTTTTCCAGTTCGCGGTATGAACACTCATGCCTCTTAAAATAATTACTGTGAATTATAGAAGTGCGAAATCAAGGGCAGGTTAAGCTTAACAAAAGGCCGATAGGTAAAACGTTTCTCATCGGATGAAAGTGCATCTGAATGCGCGTCACGTAAACCAGCTTGTTTATCATTGATAGTTCGTTACAGCGTAAGTTATCTAGGCTGAGTGAGTGACATGTTGCTCAACCGAGTCCAAGGCTCAATCTACAAAGCAGCACTGCCTTGTTATATTGCTGTGCTGTCCACTCACCTATTACTCTACAAGATCACTTTTGTCCGTTAAATTGTTTTTTTTTTTAATGTACGTATCATGTATTAAATCGTTAATTCATTCATTTTAGGTTGCTAAAATCTGATAAACAATTAAATATTCAAAATATATATATATTTTCAACATTCAACGCATGATATTTCCCAGATCCCCTGATATTTCCCAGATCCCCCACTTTGAGCACAATAATATCAACAGAAAGAAAGTATAAATATACCCCCCCCCCCCCCCCAATGAAGAATCATTCCTTCCCAGTAAGTCAGCAAATATGTATATTTAATAAACAATGACAACATGAACAGAAAGCACTGAGAAAAAGCACAAAATAACATTTTAAAATAATTACAAAACATTATTCCCATTTAATTTCCGTAACATAAGATTTAATATGTATAGATTCAATATGTTTATAGGTCTATGTATGATTTTCTTATAAATATATAATGAAATTAGAAGGATATTGCTATTACAATAAGCTGGACTTTTCTCACATCTCCGAATTTTTCTTAAGAGCTAAAAAAATCTATAGAGGGTTGAATCATGTGTGGGGGAAAAGCTGCTCTGTACATGCGCATGGAATTAGTCATATTGTCCCATCAGTGTGCTGTGGATCTCCAGGAACGTGGGTCTTTCTCTGGCATTTCTCTTCCAGCAGTTGAGCATGAGGCTGTACACTGAATCAGGACAGCAGGCTGGCTTTGGCAGATAGACCTGAGGGGTTCAAAAAAACAGCTCAGCACTGACACCTTTTGTTTTTTCCAAGTTATTACATGGATTTTTCCTGACTCATCTTGCAGTGCCAGCTATTTTTAGGTATTGGAAGGGGGGTATAAAGGTGTAGACCCATAAAATGTCCGTCCAATCATTGCACTCGGTCCAAATGGGGTCAATTTGATATAATTTTAAATATAAAATGAATAATAAAATACCAGAAATAATAGTTGAATAATACAAATGAATACTAAAAAACAATAATAAACTAAAATTAATTAGATTAAGATTAATTAAAATGCACAAATACAAATATTTTGTCAACAAATTAACATTAAAATATGATATTAATTAAAAGAAATTGTAGAATTATAAATGTGGGAAATTACAGATTTGTTAAGCATTACACAAAGGAATATTGTTATCAAATTAGTTCGTTTTTGTTTTACTGCATGATATTTTTATATTCTGTTGGTCTCTGATGGGTGATTTCCCAGATCTGTAAAGGTTGAAACAGCCTGTATATGTACATGAAAATGATTTACACAGATACTGAAAGACTTGGCTTGCCATGCATTGCAAGTCTCACCTGTTTGTTTTGGTCTCTAAAAAACTCGCCCTTGTTTTCGATCACCTGTTCATCTGTAAATTGGGCATACGGCTGCTCCTTGCACAGGGTTAGAATCTCCCACAGGGTCACCCCGAATGCCCACACGTCACTGGCCATGGTGAACTTCCCCTGTAGAAACAGACATGGTCAAACAGATGCGAGTTTAAGGCGCCGCTATATTTGAGTCCATCAGTCTTACCAGAAGGATGCTCTCCCAGGACATCCAGCGGATGGGGAGCACAGCTCGTCCCTGTATGCGGTAGTAATCTCCACGATACAGGTTTCGGCTCATGCCAAAGTCCGCGATCTTGATGGTGTTATTTGTGCCCACTAAACAGTTGCGTGTAGCGAGATCACGGTGAACAAAATTCAGAGATGACAGATACTTCATTCCAGAGGAAATCTGAGAGGCCATGTTGATCAGTTTTCTGTAGCTAGAGAGAAAAAGAAGACATTTACAGTATTTTATGCTAAATTTCCATCTCTATTATATGGCTTCAGAAGACATGGAATAGTGCAGGATTCAAATCAACAACACTTGAGAGTAGTTAAAGAGAAACAACCGTGTTGTTTAAAGTGCATTTTTATATAGGTCCAATAGAAAATCATGATTTCTGGTTTGTTCAGTTTGTCTAAAGCTAATAACGCTCCCTATTAGGGGTGTAATATTGTGTCACAATATATCGCAATACAAAAATGCAACAATGTGTATCGTGATTCATGGATAGTGACAATCTGTATTGTGTATACTCAAAATAAAAAATGACTGTGCGTGAAAAAAATCAAATTTACAGAGTTTTAGTGTCAGTACTACATTAAACTACTATATAATGTTGATATAATAATGCAATGGGTGAATATTTGTGGGTCCTGATAATGCTAAATGTCTTATGTTACCAGTAAAAAGTGGCCTACATTATTTTAAATAGATCTAGTCAGTGACAGAGTGCAAACATATTTGTCTAAAATAATTCTTTATTTTCAGCTTCAGAATCATGAATATTTGTATTCTGGTGTCTCTATTGTCCTGTGCCTTGGGTTACCAGCACCATGTCCAAGCTTATTCATTTACACCCACAATGTAATATCAAATTTAGCATTTTAATCAACAGTACATTTTTTGTTAACCTTTTATCATATGTCTTGGAGTATCGCAATAATATCGTATCGTGAGTTCAGTATCGTGATAAATATCGAATCGTGCCGATGGTATCGTTACACCCCAAATGAAAAGGAACAGTTTGGGGGTAGCGAATTACAAGTAAGTTATGTAATCAGATTACTTTTTTACTATTTTTTTTTTTCACTATTAATTATTACTTTTAAATTTACAATAAAATATCTGAGTTACTTTTTCATTTATTGACTGACACCTCGTCTGTGCAGATGTGTGAACATGATCGCCCTACAATCCATCGCGCTCTTTAAGATCACTAAATTCGAGGCTTCTGGTCATTCCTAGGTTATCTAAGTCCACTAAAGGAGGGAGGGCGTTTTCACATTTAGCTCCTAAACTCTGGAATGGCCTTCCTGATATTGTTCGAGGCTCAGACTCGCTGTCCCAGTTTAAAACTAGATTAAAGACGCATCTCTTTAGCCAAGCATTCACATAATACTTACCTTTTATACTACAGTTGAATCAGATTGAATGCATTAATATTATGAACAGCAGCTACGCTAATTATTTCCCATCTGCTCTTCTGTTGTTATCTCGGGACGCTAGTCCCGAGGTAATACAGATCGTCAGCTCCAGTTTGTATCCAGCCTCCCATGGAAACTACAGATGCCCCAACACCCATGCAGAGACGACTCGAAGCCTCTGAAGAGACGACTCGACGCTGGCGATATGTTTATGCCCTAAATTAATACATGATTAACTCACTGTATTTTTCTATGTACATTTCTGAAATGCACTTTCTGTAAAGCTGCTTTGAAACAATATGTATTGTGAAAAGTGCTATACAAATAAATTTGAATTGAATTGAATTGAATTGAATTGAATTGAATTTAATTTAATTTAATTTAATTTAATTTAATTTAATTTAATTTAATTTAATTTAATTGAATGATGGTTAATGCAGTTCTAGACTAATGTGAACTTGCATGAACATACATTGCTGTAACACAAACATATGAACACACTGTAGGCATGTTATGTTCAAGGGATAGTTCAAAAACAGATTCAGTATTCCTCAAAATGAATAAAAATAGTCAAATGCAAACACAGAATATTGCAGAAACAATAATTAAATATGTTAAATGAAAATATACTTTATGTATTTAATCTCACTTTATTAACTAATGTCTGCTGACCTTCAATGATCCAATTCAACCATACTACTTAGCAAACATTATTTTATATAAACATCACATTTGTTTTATTTTTTGTTTCTATGGCTGACGTTATGTGTTAATCCAAACGTTTGTTTTAGCAGTACAGGCGTGAACAATAAACATTATAAGATCTTTTGAAGAGAATATTCCAGTCTTTATTTATACTAAGTAAACTAAATTAAACATTGACTAGCGAAATGTTTTTTGTTTTATCTTAAGTGAAAATTCTACTTTCGTATACGTAATTTAGCTTTTGTTTGTGGTGAAAATAAGAAAAAACAAAAATGTTGACCTACATTAAATAAATATTTAGTGTCTACAGAAAATATATTGATTAAAACACTTTAAAACATCTTTTTACTTTGTATGGATATTTTAGTCTTTGCAAAAATAAATGTTTTGTTATATTAAATAAAAAAAATTAAGGTTTAAATAAAACCATAGGTATGTTTTGAAATAATACTAATACTAATAATAATTTGGCTGTATTTATTTTTACTTGGTCCAAATAATCATTTTATTGAATTTTTTTCCAGTCTGATATACCTGATGGTAGCCGAGTCACCGTCCTGAACTCCTTCATCCTGCAGCTCATGACGGGACAGGAACTGATTGAGGTCCCCGTTCTCCATGTACTCCGTGATCATGCACAGCGGATCGCTCTCAACGCACACCGCCAACAGGCGAATGATGTTCGGGTCTCTTAATCGTGAGATGATCCTGATCTCTTTCAAGAAGTCGTTCCTGAAAATGTAGATTTCCTTGAGGAAAGTTTAAACTGTCCTAAAATGGCTGGACAGCATCTGTAAAGCAAAAAAGCAGTGCTTCTCAGCAACAACAGGCACGTGACAAGGATTGCGGGACACCTGCACCTGTGTGTTACCTGGCATTTTTGTTTGCGTCCTCTCTTAGAGTCTTGACTGCTACGAGCATTGGCTCATCGCTGATGTCACCACAATGGTCCTTCATGAATTCCTGCATTCCCTCAGCTTCACACAGATGAACCTGCGGCAGGTAAGAACACATATAACAAATAACGTGACCAAGAATAGCTTTTTGGCGAAGAGAATTGTTCGCCAACCTCTCCAAATTGTCCTTCTCCAAGTTTCTCTTTAAAAGTCAGTCTCTCCCTTGGAAACTCCTCCAGAGCTCCGTCCCGTCCTGGAGATAAGGGCATGTTGACCACAGTGACACGGTAACTGTGAGCCCCGGTGGTTTCCTGCTGGGTCACGATGTCTGCCTCTGCGTAGTGTGGGACCTCATCTGTAGGGTGGCCCGTAGAGGGTTCGGAAGGGGCATCGATCATTGCTGTAACACAACCATATGAACACACTGTGTTATGTTGTTAAAGGGATAGTTCACCCAAAAATAAAAAAGCTGGGTTACACTTTAGTTTAGGGTCCAATTCTCACTATTAACTAGTAGCTTGTATATTACTAGGATATTGGCTGTTTATTAGTACTTATAAAGCACGTATTAGAGGAGTAATTCACTTTAAAGGTGAACTAAGTAACTTTTTTACCTTAACCGAACAGCTTCGGAGTCATTGGAATAGTTATATGAATTTTTTCGGGTTGAATGGTGGTCGTCTCGCACCCCCCAAGTGCCTGTGAGACGAAAAACCACCCTTGCAACTTTGGCCTGGCGGGCCGACGGCCTCAGCGTCAGGAAGTATCGCGTGAGATCAGGTCTCGCGATGTAACGAATTGCTTTACGGCACTGCACACATACACTATCTAAACATTTATATGCTAGCCTTCTGTGTATCATACCTCAGTGGACATGGCTCCGTGCGTTCGCCGGGTTCTTTGAAAACAAATGCACATGACGAGTGGGAGAAGATGGGAGGGGGGAGAGTCGCCAACGAGTTTTGACGACAGTGTTGTCAAATATCTATTCCGAAGCTGTAGGGGGAGCTCTATAGAGAAACCTACTAGCAAAAAATCGAGAAAACGGCGAAGAAATCGGCAAAGCTGCATAGTGCTGCTTTAAAATGAAAATTAGCCCATGATTTACTCACCCTCAATCCATCCTAGGTGTATATGACATTTTTTTCTCAGATGAATACAATCGGAGTTATATTAAAAAATTTCCTGGCTCTTCCAAGCTTGATAATGGCAGTGAATTGCAACCAACTGTTTGAAGCTCAAAAAAGTGAATCCATCCATGATAAAAGTGCTCCACACAGCTCCAGGGGGTTAATAAAGGCCTTCTGAAGCGAAGCGATAAGTTTGTGTAAGAAAAAATATTCATATTTAAAACTATATAACAGCTTCCGGCCAAACGAACATACGGATTCCATTTAAGTGTAAAGCACAACTTACGTGAGTAATGCTGATTTTTGTCCTACGCCATGACGCACTACGATACTTCTGACGTCACAAGTTGCGCTTTAGACGCAAGTAGACTGCGTATGGCCGTTTGACCGGAAACTAGAATTGTACTTTGTCACATGTTAAATATTTATATTTTTCTTACACAAACTCATCACTTTGCTTCAGAAGGCCTTTATTAACCCCTCAGAGCCATGGGGAGTTTGTTTATGATAGATGGATCTATTTTTTTTTAGCTTCAAACTGTTGGTTGCAATTCACTGGTATTATAAGGCTCGGAAGAGCCAGGGTATTTTTTTTTTCTATAACTCTGATTATATTCGTCTGAAAGAAGAAAGTCACATACACCTATAGGATGGCTTGAGGGTGAGTAAATCTTGGGGTTTTTTTTATTTTAAAGTGAACTACTCCTTTAATGCCTCCCCAACAGCAACATAGTGTCGGCCCAGATCCGGCCCACATCTGGTACACGTGGATTCCACACGGTCCAGATGTGGGCCAGATCTCAGGCAATATGTTGCTGTGTGGGCTTATTCTGCAAGACCATATTCTACATCCCTTAAATGTGCACTGTGTAATATTTAGGAGGATCTGTTGACAGAAATGCAATATCATATACATAACTATGTTTTCAGTGGTGTATAAAGACCTTACATAATGAACCGTTATGTTTTTATTGCCTTACAAGGAGCCAATTCTACACCTTACATTGAAATAGCCATTTTGCACCGGCATGTTTCTACAGGAGCCCTAATCGGACAAGCGTTTTTCATCACCATGTTGTTCTTTGTGCAAAGAAGCTAGCTAAAGTCAGCGAATAAAACACTGACACAATGATGAACAAGTAACAATAATATTTGCAATAACATATAATTTTACTGAATAATCAAGTAAATCTAATTTCTTAATTTATCCTCATTATCACTAATAAATCTCATTGTTTAACTGGCTACTCTCTGCTGTCTCAGATGAAGACATCTTTTCCTGTCGGCCACCGTAACTTCTGTTGGTTGCAATTCGTAACCTCACCACTAAATGCCGCTAAAAATTACACACTGCACCTTTAATGTTACCCAATTCCTAAACTTAACTTTTTACAAACCTTTACCTTACTAACTATTAATAAGCAGTAAATAGAAGTATATTGAGTCAAAGGTTGTAGTTAATAGGGAGAATTGGACTCTAATCTAAAGTGTGACCAAAATCTGTCATCATGTCAGCTAAATGAATAAATTTAAATGTCATTCCAAATCTCAATTGTTCCCTCAATTGTTTTATTATTATTATTATTATTAATATGTCAAAATTATGATATAACAGGTCATTCCATACCTGTATGACTTTCTTTCTTCTACAAAACACAATAAAAGATATTTTGAAAAATTTTGGGAACCAAACCACACTGGAGCTCATTGACTTCAACAGTATTGAGACTTTTTTTTTTTTTTTTTAAATAGTGTCTCCATGTGTTCCACAGAAGAATGAACAACTTACAGGTTTGGTGTGACATGAGGGTGAGTAAATGATGACAGAATTTTCCTTTTTGGCTAAAATTTTCCTACATACACATAATGAGCATATTATGAGCTAGAATAAATAGGGAAAAAAAACATAATTCTTGAACACTGAGCAGCCCTAACCAAGGTTTTCCGTAGCCTGAAATTCTGGTAGTTTCCTTAAAAGTTGGGATGGCTCCTGATAGTCAGATCCCATGGGGAAAATCCTTTCATACGTGGAACTGGATTCAACATCACTGGACAGAGAAGAGTGACGGTGTGCGAACGCCTCTCTCTGAACAGAAAGACGCACAGTCAGCTCATCGTCCAGCATACGCCGAGAGGCCTGTACATGTTACAAACATGTTACATTAATAACCATAAGCTGACAGGGTCAATTTGACTGTATTGTCATGATATGCAGCTTTCTATTGCAAAAGATTACCAATAGTCATTTTATGCTCAGCAAATTTACAGCAGGCTTCAAACTCGAGTGTATGAAGTTAAGGTTGAAATTGAAGATCATAATCTTACCTTCTCAATCATCTTCTGCCAGACCTGCCGCCATAGTATGATTATTATGATGGCCAACAGAATGACAATAATGGCCACCAAACAGCCTATTAGGATTCGTGTGTGGCTGTCATCAATTTTGTGGGTGGGATCATCCCCTGAAGAATATTAAGCATGGAGAAGATGATAGAAAATGTTTATATTTCACAGAATCATAAGTTCTGTGCAAATGGACATATTTTCTTAAAGCTAATTATTGAGTTATGTTCCAATGATTCTATAAAAAGTCGACGTTATGATTTACAGTGAAAATATTCAGAGCCCATCCTTTTTTTCTTATTTGCATTTTAATATGCTGCAGCATTATGCTAAAACTCAGCTTGATCTTGTGTATAATTTTTTTTTTTCTTTTAAATTTATGTGGCCATTGCATGAAGTAATGAACACCGGGGGGCGCTGTTGCCTGCAAATTCATATTGTACTGTACAACTGTAACAACCAAATGACACCACAAAGAATTATGAATGGTATGTAAAATAATTATATACAATTTACCTGGATAAATACCTGGGGGTTGGTTACGTTTACGAGGAACAAGAGAGGTGTTGTACATCGCTGTATCTGAAAGGTGAATTTGGGTGAAAAAGGCATTTTAAACTGTAGCAGTACTGCATGTGTAGTAGACTATTAATATGCTAAAATGAATAGGCCTAAAAAAAAAGTGAACAGATTAGAAAGGAGAACTAGAGATGAAAGAACTAAACCTCTATTACCTGACTGGAAAGCAATTTCACTGAACATCATCCAGATGCCATTGAATACAAAACGGCACCTAATTGCGCTGGCCATGCGGTTGCCAAGGGCAACAGTGACAAACCGAGCACTTGGACTGATGTTGTCTGCTTTCGGCTTGAACATCACAGGATTGGGCTCCCAGTCTGAATCCGAACGGAAGTAACACATGGCCTGTCGGAAGATTTTTACTCCCCATGTGTACATGTTGTTGCAGTGGACCTATTTAAACAGAAGGAAATCCATTTAATACAAAATAATAATAATACATACATACATTCATACATGAAAAAGAAGTAGGCCTACACTTTAAAATATTAATTTATTAATAATATCAATTTCTGTTGATCCCAGGTTGCTACGGTCGACAAGTGAACCGAATATGTCCCCTCCCGGTCACCATACAAAAAGATTATTAAAAGATTTAAAATGTACTTTAAAGTAAAACTTTTAATTTGACATTATTACAAAGTGCACCTTTTAAAAGTGTACTTACTGTAAGTGTGTCAAGAAACAGTCATGAAAGAGTACACTCTTTAAGTACACTTAAGTGGCCTTTTATTTATTTAAGTACAGTTTTTAAGGGACATGTAGTAGGTATTTCAGTAGATCAGACAAACCTTCATTGATGTGAAATTTCTGACCCGGTCAAACGTAAATGTCATCTCCACTGAGCCACCAGAGAAACTAGCATTGGTCCAGCCCACATAGTCATAGCCAGGCCAGACACCGTACACCTGACTTTTAGTGAAGTCATCTAAACCCCAGCTTCCATCAGTGAGCTGCCCAAGACCGTCTGTCATGCTGAGAGAATAAGAAAACCTTGTTGTTTAATTTGTATGACATGGTGATATTTGCTTTAGTGTTTAGTGAGTGATCATCTACCTGTAACTAATGGCTCCATCATACACAGTGTCATTTAAGTGGATTTGTTGGCCTCTGGAATTCATCTGTTGGCCAGAAGGGGCGCTGTAGGATACCAGACCATCTGCAGCACAGAGACTTTTTTTTGTAACCAAACCAGTGTGAATAATAAAGTTGTCACTCCTTCCCATACAAATACAACTAAGACTTCAGCTTTCAAGCTTGCAAAAAAGTTGCCAAAGCATTATAAAAGTAGGCTATTGGGGTAAACAGATCACCCTCTCGTTATCTTACTAGAGGAGGAAATATCAGTCCAAACAACAGACCAAAATTTAAAGTTTTTATTTACTAAATGTCTTGACATTTAGGAAGAAAGAAAGACAATGGAACGACAAAAGGCTGAGTAAATGATGAAATGAGTAAAGGCTGAATCAATCCTCTAACGGCTTGAAACCCGTTCTACACTAGAATGTGAATGCAAATGCTTGAAGCTTTTTTATGCATAGTTGCGATCAGACATTTTAGGTAACTGTATAACCCTTTTGAGGTTTGTTAATGCCACAGCCTGCATTTGAGTACTTGCACAAAGAATGTTTAAGTTGATAGTTTACCGAGCCATTCGCAGCCATAGAGCTCCACCCTCATGCACACAATCATAGAGGGGTCAGTCACAGGCACGAAACGCACAAAACGAGCAATAATGGGAGGCTCCAGGTCCTTGAGCACGACATCATAGGCGTTATTGTTCCCTTCGATGATCTAAATAATTATGAGAACACACAGACCATGAAATCACATGAAACATTTCACAATAAACATAATTCTTCAAGGCTTAAAATGATAGTTCACCCAGAAATAAATGTTGGGTCATCATTAAATCACCATTGTGTCATTTCAAAAACACAGAGCCCCTAAAGTTTATAAAGTTTAAAGGGACATGGATATAGGGAAAAAATTGTATTTCAACACTTTTGCATTTTTCTTCCTACCCCATATTATTTCCATTCAAAACGTTTTGCGAGCGAATTCAAACTTTCTTGGGAGAAAAAGTTTTGTGAGAGAAGCCTAAAGCATTGAAATATAATTTTTCCCATCCATCTTATGTCCCTTTAGGTCCTCAGTATACATATGTTTGACTTCTCTTTCCATACAATGAGAGACATGAGTGTGATGAAATGATAATAAAGTTAAGATTCTGAAAAAAAAAAAAGAGCTGGAGAGGGACGTAACCAAACGGGCAGGCAGAACAGTTCATGGGGGAGTGAAGGGTGGGAGGAGCCAGGGGGAGCAAGGAGCAGGAGTAGCCAGCTGGGGATGTAGAGAGCAACCAGGACGAAAGCCAAAGGTGGAGTTGTTGGCGGGAAGAGCCTTGGTGGAGACTTGGCTGATGACACATGGGGACGACTGATGGAGATTGAGTGGAGTCCTGGGCGCAGATAGAGAGCAGATGGGACCGGGAGATACAAATGGTCCTGGAGGCCGAAGGGGAGCCGCAGCGACAAGTGTCCGAGGTACAGCCAGGGTGCCTGAAGACCGATGCAAAGCCGGTTGGACAGAGTACTGAGGCGGAGGCAAAGCCAGAGGGAAGGTGGAGCCAGGCAGAGCCGAAGGGGTGGAGAGACAGAGTGCTCGTAAGTATGTGGCGCAGGTAGGGTGAAACTGGAGGGATAAGGGAACCCGGTGAATCTGCAAGAACGATGGTATCTAGTGGAGCTGAGGGAGGGAGGAGCCAAGGCAGAGCGGACAGGTCGACGGACAGAGGTTAAGTAAAGGGAACAGCTGCTGGAGGCAGAGTCGGGGGATCCTCTTGACTGGGCGGAGCTGGAGACCGGAAGACCCGAGGCAGATACACACAGAGTCAAAGGGCTGAAGGGAACCAGCTGAGGCATGGTTGAGGAACTGGCTGTTATTGGAAGAGGAGGCAGGAGAGGGAGGCTGGGTGGGAACTCTGGAGACACAGGAGACTTTGAAATGGGCAGGACCAGCGGGGACAGGAAACAAAGGAAAAATCCTCTTCCAAATCATTATAAAAACAGTTCACAGAGGCCAGCTCCAGCTCAACCTCAATGATGGGAACGTGGGCGGGGCCTTCCTCCATGCCCTCGTATTCCACTAGAATTCCCATGGGTCACACGATGTTGTGGGGCTGGTGTTCTCCACGGGGCAGATGGTGAAATCAGATCCATTATTCACCAGTCAGGAGAAAGGATAAACAAGGCTTAATACGCAGTAGTCCAGCGCGGCGGCTGTGTAGCTGGTTCAAATATTATAACAAACACAACCAGAGTAAAACTGCAACAGCTGCACATTGTCATGTTGTAAATAAGACAGTATTTGTTTTGCAAACCCCTCTATGTTACGGTTATTGTTATTGGCGTATACCTACCAATGCAACGTCATTGCCATAGAAACCAATGCAGATAATCCGGAAAATGAAAGAGCGACATGGACACAAACACATCAGATCTGAACAGTTGCTATACACAGTGTGGACAGTCAATACTTTTAGATCAGATTCCAATCAGATACACAAATAATCGGATTTGGAGATTACTAAAGGAGGGAGAGCGGTTTCACATCTGTCTCCTTAACTCTGGAACAGCCTTCCTGATAATGGTCGGGGCTCAGACTTAGTCTCCCAGTTTAAATTTAGATTAAAGACACATCTCTTTAGCCAAGCATCCACATAATGCATCTCATAACCTTGTACTCCAGTTGTATCAGATGAAAGTGAAAGTGAAAAGTGAAAGTGAAGTGACACGTCTGGTACATGTGGATACAACGCGTACCAGATGTGGGCCGACAATATGTTGCTGTCTGGGTTGTAATGTAGACATGTATTTTCTGTAAAGCTGCTTTGAAACAATATGGATTGTGAAAAGTGCTATTCAAATAAATGCAAAATGAATTGGATTGAAAGATCGCAGTCTCAATGGAATTGATAGAAATAACACTGCAGCCTCACCTGTCGACCTTGCCGGTCTCGCCAGGAGACCCAGCGGGTGCCGTCCCGGCTGTATTTAATCTTGTATCGCTGGGCAAACTCATTGCCCACTCCGTCTGCGTGCCGTCCCTGCGTGCCAACAAGAGTGAGAAAATGGAGAGTACGAAGGTCAATCTGCAGAAATTCTTTTAGACGGTCAGGTTCAGCCATGATGTCCGGACACCAGGCCCCATCTCCATCATCAAACTCCAATCTGGAACAGAAAGGGATGCGGTCGAGAAAATAACTCATATATAAGTGTTTCTGATCAGTTTTCAATGTGTGATCAGAGTGTTGGATGTACCTGCCATATCGAGCTGCAGTGGACTCTGACCATTGGCTGGAAGCAGAAATATCTTCATCCTGAATCTGGCCTCCTGTCATCCCAAGCGGGTACCTACATACAGCTATCACAGGATGACATTTAGGAAAGTTAAATGACACATATTGACAACACAGGCATTTTCCATGCATTTCGTTGTGATTTTATTATCATTTATATACAACTTTATTATGTTATTTTTATATTTTATTTATATTTTTACTTTAATTTTAGTAATTTTGTTGTGCATTTTTGTCATTTTTATTGGTTTCAGTTTTTTTATTATTTTTTATTATTTTAATTTATATAGTTTAATTATTTTAGGACTTCAAGTTAAACCAAAGAGATAGTTTACCCAAAAATTTTAATATTATTTACTCACCCTCATGTCGTTCCAAACCTGTAAGACTTTTGTTCATCTTCGAAACACAAATTAAGATATTTTAATTAAATCTGAGAGATTTCTGTCCCTCCATTGACAGGCTACGCAACTACCACTTTGACACTTCGAAAAAAGTTCATAAAGAGACCATAAAACCAATCCATGTGAATTTTTTTAGGGGGGCTGAAGTCCTCCTAAAATGGGCCAGTGATGCCTATGACAGTACTGTAATAGCACAAACATTCTCCTCTGAAAGAAACTAGACCTTTCTTGAAGGAGAAATGATCCTGGGTTCTTGGGTCCGCTGTAGTTTTTGGGACTGAATGCATCACCTTTTTTGTATCCTAAAGTCTAAGAGCTGTAGCTCTGCTCCGGAGAGGTGGTCACACAACCTCTACAACGTGAATCCACACCCTATAAGCAAATACCCAAAATACCACTCAACCCCATCCATGAGGCCTCAGCAGAAAACAGAGAGACTTTTATGTTCACGCCAGGACAAGCTCACCATGCACCGAAGGGCTTTCTCAGCTTTGAGTAGTTCTTTCTCTAAAAAAATCTTTTAGGTAGAAATTTAAATTATATCTGTTGTTACTGTTGCTGCAGAGGCGGGACTTCATCATAGACATTTTTTGTCACACTATTTACCAGTAAACACTTTCTCTAACATTAGTGTATGATTCCTGTTTTTTTTTTTCTTTTTTCTTTAGTTTCTACTTTTCTATAACCATAAACTATAATTCGTAGAATGTTCTGGGAACCAGAAATAGTTTGCTGGGAGAAAGATTATTTCAAACTTTTGCCGTTTTCGTTCTATATATACAGTATATCCCAACACCACTGTAACTTAAGGCAGCACTTATGAGTAGTGTAATGATAAATAGACTCCACTGTACAGGAGTACGAACTGGAAAACTCAGTCAACCAGTGAATAAATACTTCACATCCCTCTAATTTTTATTTGTAAGGCTTGGCATTTAAACAGACACTGGACCTCTAGCACACAGTAGCTTCCTCCATCCCCTACCTAACGTCAATGACATGCCTGTGGTGAAACACTAAAATAAATCTAATGGGACATTTCAAATACTGTTAAATCAAATTTTTGGAAGTAAAAAATGTCTTATAATTTACAGTGAAAAGTTTTGTACATTAGGGTTTTATGTTACATATTATGTTGTTAAAGTCAGCATGAAATCTAAATGGACAATTTTTTTTTTTTTTTATGGAATATTGCCGTATTTCTTTATAAATGATTTATCCGTGCACATTGTTTTTTTTTATCGTTTAATTCACGCGTCCTCGTAATCTATCAAGATAACTTCCCCTTCCTCTTGCAGCGACATCATCTCTTCTCTTCTCTGATGATGTGTTTACTGGCGTGAGGGCGGGACAACCTGTCACTCACATGACATCACAGCACTAGCAAACCACAACCATCCAATCAATTCCCCATGGACAAAATCAAGTCCCGCCAACATTTTTTCTTTTCGAGAAGCCGTTTCATTCAAATATGTGTCACAATAGGTTAACCGTCACAATGTTTATTGCATTATTTTAATGTCATGTGTTTTACCATGATGGTGTTTTGTGTGTATGGCATTATGCACCCTCTAGTATTATTTACCTTATATTACGAGTTTTGATATATCACGTGGCTTTCTCTTTTCCACCTGTGTATATAAATATTGCTACCGTATTTTTACGGTAGCCTACAGTTCTGACAACCACAACTGCCTTTTTTATTATGTATCAGATGTAATTTCCTCTTGTTTTTCTCTTAATTCTTTCATGATTTATTTACACATTGACACAATTGCAGCGGAAGTGATGCTGAAACAAGTTCTCCAAAAATCAGAGCTATTATTGATGAATTCACAGCACATTCGACAGAAAAATTTTGCACAATATAATGGTATGAATTAAAAACTGTTCCTCCTTTAATTTAGAAATTGTATTCATCATTCTGCATTTCACTCACCAGGATTGACCTGTGACTTCACAGCTCCAACCAGAAGCAGGACAGTAAGGTATTGTCTCATTTGGAACATCTTATTGTATGATTTTAATTCCTGTAAACAAAATGAAACTTAATTTAACAAACGATTAGTTTAGCATAATAGTGTAACTTTATAAGCAAAGGTTGTTGCAGAATTAGGGCGAAGAAGGGCTTATAATTATTTTAAAAATAATTAGAAATGTTTAAATATAATATTTAATTATATTAATATATTTAATCAATATAATAAGATTACATTATACTACAATGTATTTGCATTACAATAACCACATTCTTACATTTTTTTAATACTTAAAAAAAATCAAGACTTGTCAAAACATAAACCCACAAGATGAGGAACAAAACGGCTCTTGTAGGGGTGTTTGCCCTCAGGTCAGTAAGTTCTCCCGGTATACAAAGTCCACTATGTGAGTGGTGTTTATTTATGTTGCTTACGGCTCCAGTCAGATGCCTGTGGGAGAACAGTACTGTATTTACAGTCATGTGGAGGGGTGACCAATGGGAACTTACTTCTTATGGAGCACAAAAGTCTGCTACAATCATAAACACCAATGTGTGCTTAATACTTCTCTATATAAGCAGCTACATTATTTTACTGAATTAAAAAGTAAAGTTGACAGAAATTTATCAAATTTTACCTAGGAAATGTAGGTTACAAAATATTGTAATTTATTTGTACTCATGGACAACAGTTGATTAAAAAAAATAAAAAAATAAATGTTGATATACTTTTTCCAATCACTGTCCAGAATTATTGGTATTATTTAAAATGAATTACCAGCATAGCCTATAAAACAAACTAATAATCTAATCTAATGAATCAAGTGAAACATCCTACAAAACACAAGAGACACTTACCACTTTCTTTAGTCATAAACTCAAAAGATCACTGCCTCCTTAAGTATTAGCCTTTAAGCAAAACATAATCCTCCTCGTCTTCACGATCCATCCTGAGGGAAAATGAGAGGCTGGGGCGAGTGACCCTCATACAGGAGCAGAAATAAACAGAGAGAAAAAAAAGATACAGTCAGCACCATTCTGGGGAAAGTCCAAATAGCCCAGATTTCATCCTGAGAAACAGAAGGTTTTAATTATCGCAGGACCCTTTCACATTAAAGTTTTTCTTAATATTTTTAACATTTTATTTATTGTATTTTAATTTTGGTTTAGTTTGGTTATATTTTTATTTAGTTTTAGTTAAGTTTTATTAATTTTGTTGAGTGTTCTTATTTGTTTATCTTAAATATGTCTATCGTTTTTTTTTTTATTAAGCTTAAGTTTTAAGTTTTTGTTTATTTAGTTATTTTAGTTCTCGAAATGCTCCCTCAGCAACTTGCAGAAATGTAAGTGTTTTTATATTTATTTCTGTTAATTTTTCAGTTAATAAATTTTTTATGGTTTTACCCTTAATTTTAGTTAACGACAATATATACACTAACGCTGATGCGTGAGCTGGTATCTGAAGCATGTGTGGAAGCATGCCAGTTTCATTGGCCAATGCTGTGGTCAGGTGACGTAGCGTAAACATGTCATCAAGAAACATACATCATCAGATTCTAATTGTCTGAAGGAAGATGCTCAGGCATGAATGAAGTATGTCAAAGTGACCCAGTGTCTCGTTCCCTTCTTAGGTAAACCCTTTTGAGGGAACTCAGTGCTGTGTCATGACATTGATGCTATGGGATTGGTAATACCCACATCGCCATACTGAAAAATACCTGACCATTAAGGTTGTGAAGTACACATGTACACAAACCCTGTGGACCACTGAATGGATTAACCCAAAAAGACTAAAGTAGTAGTAGTAGTAGTAGTTTATTTGAACATGTAAAGAAAAACATAAAAGAAAATATATAGATATATATAGACATACATACATACATATATATATAATACAATTAAAAGAATAAGGACATGGACTTCTCAGCACAAGCTTCCAAAATTATTGTAAGTAATTCAAATAAGAAATTCCCATGTTCAAAAAGGAGTAGGAAGAAGTTCAAAAACCAACTTTTCTCTATTTTTATCCTTTAATTAAATACAAAACAAGTAAATGCTTTACATATTTACATACACATACACCGTATATCTACTTACAGTAGGCCTACCTACACTCACCTAAACACATGTATACACATAGACACAGATGCACCTTCATGCATACACATACACATTTCCATCTATCTTCATCGTTTCCGTCTATCTATATCAAACCGAATTATAACCCATCCAAACTAGACTTAGTATCTAATCCCAGGACCAATACAGTCAGTATACAATACTAACACCTCAAGTCCTTTTCGTATCCATTCAATATATTCATTTTAATTATTCTCTTAAAATAGCTCATTGTTGTACATGATTTCATCTCTTCACTGCAGTTGTTCCATACATTAACTCCTTTGGTTGTAATGCAGTGATATTTAGCATTTGTTCTTATAAGTGTCTTTTGAAATACAAAAGTTCCTCTTAAGTGATGCTTGCTCTCTCTCATTTGAAACAGGATATTTTTTGATAGCTGTTGATTATTTACTTTATACATAATTTGTGCAGTTTTAAAGTCAACAATATCTCTGAATTTTAGTGCTTTTAGTTTGATGAAAAGAGGATTAGTTGGTGCTCTATAAGTGGTTTTATTTATAATTCTTAAGGCTCTCTTTTGAAGTATATAAGTTCAGTGTTTGTTTTGTAAGTGTTTCCCCACACTTCCAAACAATAGGTAATATATGGAAGTATGAAGGAACAATCCAACGTGTACAATGAGCGTTGATTTGGATATTTTGGCCTTAATATAATATATACAGTGAGGAAAATAAGTATTTGAACACCCTGCTATTTTGCAAGTTCTCCCACTTAGAAATTATGGAGGGGTCTGAAATTGTCATCGTAGGTGCATGTCCGCTGTGAGAGACATAATCTAAAAAAAAAAATCCAGAAATCACAATGTATGATTTTTTAACTATTTATTTGTATGATACAGCTGCAAATAAGTATTTGAACACCTGAGAAAATAAATGTTAATATTTGGTACAGTAGCCTTTGTTTGCAATTACAGAGGTCAAACGTTTCCTGTAGTTTTTCACCAGGTTTGCACACACTGCAGGAGGGATTTTGGCCCACTCCTCCACACAGATCTTCTCTAGATCAGTCAGGTTTCTGGGCTGTCGCTGAGAAACACGGAGTTTGAGCTCCCTCCAAAGATTCTCTATTGGGTTTAGGTCTGGAGACTGGCTAGGCCATGCCAGAACCTTGATATGCTTCTTACAGAGCCACTCCTTGGTTATCCTGGCTGTGTGCTTCGGGTCATTGTCATGTTGGAAGACCCAGCCTCGACCCATCTTCAATGCTCTAACTGAGGGAAGGAGGTTGTTCCCCAAAATCTCGCAATACATGGCCCCGGTCATCCTCTCCTTAATACAGTGCAGTCGCCCTGTCCCATGTGCAGAAAAACACCCCAAAAGCATGATGCTACCACCCCCATGCTTCACAGTAGGGATGGTGTTCTTGGGATGGTACTCATCATTCTTCTTCCTCCAAACACGTTTAGTGGAATTATGACCAAAAAGTTCTATTTTGGTCTCATCTGACCACATGACTTTCTCCCATGACTCCTCTGGATCATCCAAATGGTCATTGGCAAACTTAAGACGGGCCTTGACATGTGCTGGTTTAAGCAGGGGAACCTTCCGTGCCATGCATGATTTCAAACCATGACGTCTTAGTGTATTACCAACAGTAACCTTGGAAACGGTGGTCCCAGCTCTTTTCAGGTCATTGACCAGCTCCTCCCGTGTATTTCTGGGCTGATTTCTCACCTTTCTTAGGATCATTGAGACCCCACGAGGTGAGATCTTGCATGGAGTCCGAGGGAGATTGACAGTCATGTTTAGCTTCTTCCATTTTCTAATGATTGCTCCACAACAGTGGACCTTTTTTCACCAAGCTGCTTGGCAATTTCCCCGTAGCCCTTTCCAGCCTTGTGGAGGTGTGCAATTTTGTCTCTAGTGTCTTTGGACAGCTCTTTGGTCTTGGCCATGTTAGTAGTTGGATTCTTACTGATTGTATGGGGTGGACAGGTGTCTTTATGCAGCTAACGACCTCAAACAGGTGCATCTAATTTAGGATAATAAATGGAGTGGAGGTGGACATTTTAAAGGCAGACTAACAGGTCTTTGAGGGTCAGAATTCTAGCTGATAGACAGGTGTTCAAATACTTATTTGCAGCTGTATCATACAAATAAATAGTTAAAAAAATCATATATTGTGATTTCTGGATTTTTTTTTTTAGATTATGTCTCTCACAGTAGACATGCACCTACGATGACAATTTCAGACCCCTCCATGATTTCCAAGTGGGAGAACTTGCAAAATAGCAGGGTGTTCAAATACTTATTTTCCTCACTGTATATATGTGGCTTCCAACATAATTTTTCATTGATTATTACTCCCAGAAATTTGTAAATGTGTTGCATGATTGCCAAAAATTAAGAATTTTGTTTTGCTTAAGTTCAATGTTAGTTTTTTTGCATCAAACCAGCTCTTCATCTGTTTTAATTCATTTTCCACTGTATCCAAGAGTTGATCCAAATTTCCCCCAGAACAGATTGAATTAGTGTCATCAGCAAATAAAATGGTTTTCAGTTTTTTTGACACCTCCCATACATTATTTATATACAAATTAAACAACAATGGTCCTAACACTGACCCCTGGGGGAGCCCACAGGTAATTGTCTTTAACTTTGATTTAAGGTTTTGCAATTCTACATATTGATATTGATTATGTAAGTAACTATTTAAACAAGAAAGTGCAGTCCCCCTAATACCATATTTGTGTAATTTCATGATCAGTAAATTATGGTATCAAATGCCTTCGTGAGATCCAAGAATATCATCCCCACTGCATATTTTTGATGTTCTATTGCTGTTGTTATTTCTTCTACAAGTTGAATAAGTGCATGTGAAGTTTTCCTATTATCCCTGAAACCATATTGCTGACCACACATATTGTGTTTATTAATAAAATTCTTGAGCCTTGTAGATACATTTTTTTTCTAGTATTTTTGAGAACTGGGAGAGCACTGAAACTGGTCTGTAGTTTGAAAGTATATGTTTTTCACCAGCCTTGTATATTGGTATCACCTTTGCCATTTTCATTTTATCTGGAAAAACTCAGAGATTTTCAGAGATTGATTACATACATGCGTTAAAGTTTTAACAACATACCCAATAATACTTTTGACCATAAACATGTCAATACCATTCCAGTCTATGGACTTTTTACTCTTAAATGTTTTAACAATCTCAATAATTTCTTTTTTATCACTTACCTTAACAAACATAGATTCACTAATGTTTACATTCTTACTTAGCACATCATTGCCAGTCTTTGGAAGCTCTTCAGCTAAACCTGGACAAACTCCAAAAAAAAAAAAAAAAAAAAAAAAATTAATTTGCAGCTGATGTCATATCCTTAACCTCTGTATTGTTTTTTTATTCTTGAGAATTTCATTCAGCACCCTCCAGGTGTTTCTTATATTGCTTCTGTTGTCCTCCAGTAATTTACTGTAATAGTTGTTTTTATTGCTTCTCGTAATTCTGGTCAGTTTGTCTTATATTTGTTTTCTGCTTCCTTTGTCCTCTTCTTTAAGAACTCTTTATACAATACATTCTGTTAGTTATCAACAGTTTTTTTTTTCATAAAGTGATGTTACAACAGCCAAAAATGAATAATAGGCTTCATTCACGTTTTTTTTCATTTTAATTTTTAATTTTTTTTAGTTTCTGATTTTAATTGGTTCAATGTGGTCTCTGTAGCACTTTGAGATTCTTTTATGAAAAGTGCTTTACAAATAAAATTGTATTATTATTATTATTATATTATATTATATACACTTTGTCCCAGTCTTGTTTCATTAAATCCTCTTTGAATGTATTAATATTTTATTGGGTAGTCATTATGTATATTTTGTTGTCCTTCCTGGTCTTAGTGTAGCTGGTTATGTTTGCAAAAACTGGCAGATGATCACTGACGTCATTTATTATTAGTCCACTTTCAACTTTATGTTCAATAACATTGGTAAATATATAGTGTAGTACTAGTTGTTGTAATTCTGGTTGGTCGAATGATTGAGGGATACAAACTGGTACTGTACATCATATTAATGAACTTAATGTTTTGTTGTGCTGTTGTGGGTTGAGCAAGTCAATATTGGAATCTCTGCAGATAAAACCCATTTTTTTGTTATTGCTATTACTGAATATTTCTGCTATTTTTTTGTCAATATTTGATCCTGGTTTCCTATAAATGCTGCTAACTAGAATGTTTTTAGATTTTTCCATTTCATTTTGTACTTTGATGCATTCCATGATTGTATCTAGGACAAAAGACATTTTATTAATTATTTTACATTGATATCTTTTATCAATATATAATGCAACCCCCCCCACTCTTTGATTGTTTCCTGTTGATAAGAAACAGTTCGTATCCCTCAATCTCAACCAAATCATGTTGTTCTGCCGTGAGCCAAGTCTCTGTTATTGCAATTGCAGTAAAAAAAAAAAAAAAAAAATCCCACTTGTTTTAGGCACTGTTTGATTTTTGAAAGGTTTGCGATAAGACTCCTGCTATTAAAATGTATTATTGATATTGTGCCATCCATTTTTATGTATTCTTTAAACTGCTCAACTGTGTAATATTCGCACTTGCTGTACCAATATAAAAGTTATTATCTGGGTCAATATCAATATCTTATGGTTTATGTTCGGTATATTTGAAAGATTCCAAGTTCAGTTGTTCATGTGAAACAGATGAGTTTCTGTAAAAGTTTGTCATGGTCATTGCGTTTGATAAGATCAGTTCAGTTTGTATTCAGTTACCTTATGTACTGTAGGCCTATGTTGCTCTTGATTCATTCCTTCTTTAAACTTATCCAGCTCAGTGATATCCCTGATGAGGAGCACTTTCGCTGTCTCAGGTGTCGACCCATGTAATTTGATAAATATTTTACAATTTCTTACCCATGTTGCCTGGATCTTGTATTGTTTTCTGAGTATGTGTGCTTTTCTAGCGATGTCAGCGTTTTTCTTGGTGAGGTGTTCATTGATGTAAACTTCTGTCCCTTTTAATTTTCTTCCCAGTCTGAGTGCTGACTTTTTCTTTCTGTTCGTGAACCGGATTATTATCTATGGAGAGACCGTTTTATCTTTGCTTGGCAGGGTATGACAAGCGTCAATGTAACCGCCATCAACATAAATGCCTTTGCTGTCCAAAAAGCAAATCACCTGTTGTTCCAGCGACTACTTCTCCTCCTCGGAAGCTTCACTCACTCTGGCAGCGGTGTGCCCAGCAAGTCAGTCAGTGAAGGGGAGAAAGGTTGAGGAACGATGGGGAGAAAGGTTGAGGAACGACTGGAAGAATGATCGAGAAAAGCAGAACGTAACCCGGCCTTGGATGCAATGTTGTGTTAGCTATTTTACAATAATGAGCCAGACACACACATAATGCTAAGGTAAACATCTCGCGTTATAACTCTCGTGTCACCTCCTTTAGGTCCATACAACAACAGTAACATTACTCTCACAGTACCCTTTACAGAACACCTCCGACTTTTAAGAACACATTTTCTATTGTAACATTTAGTACAGATACATCTTTGCAGCACCTTCAACTGTACATTTTGCTACAGATCACACTATCTGCAACACATTCTCATGAACAAACAAAAACATTCACATGAACAAACACAGTGAACTTTCCCTTTCTTTCTCTACAAATTCGTTCAGGAGGTCATGACACTCATTGTCACATAAGGTTCTCTACTCATATCTGTGTCTCTGGACGTGTTTGTGTCCCTAGAAGTGTGAGTATGAGTGTCAGTGTTACCCTGTTCCAGGGTTGTGCTACGTATATTATGGTCTATTTTCAGACATTATAGTCTCTGGGATTCCATGGCAGCTAAACACATCCTTTAAAGCTCCAATGACAGTTTTGGCTGTGGCCACATTTAGGTATGCTACTTCAATGTAACATGCTTTGCCCTATGCTGTGAGCACGTGCTGCAGTTTTCCACAAGCTGACTGATGTGCACAGACAGTCCTGGCCACCAGGTAGCCTGGCTAGCCTAAGCTTGGCACTTGACTATACCCTGGTGACCCTTGTGTATACTATGGAGGATTTCTTGCCTCATGCTGTTGGGAATCACGATTCTTTGGCCCCTGAGGAGCAGCTCTCCAGCTATGGTAAAACTTTCCCTTTCAGACCAATATGGCCACAACTCAGGAAGAAGGGACACCCAGTGTCAAATGACTGAGTTTAGCACTGATGAGATCAGTCTTCTGATTCTTGATTATTATATTCAGCCTTTTTTCTGTAGCTAGGGGCATCCACAAATGTGAATGTGTGTTTCACTGGAGCTCTTGTCAGCAGTTATCATTTACTTACCAGGCACATTCACAATGTCAAAAATGAACTTCATCAGCCTCTGATGGAACCACAGTATTTGTGGAGGGAGCTCCTCTAGCGCTTTGGTGCTTAGCAGTGAGAACAGCAGATTGTGATCCATCTTCAGTCTGAATTTCAGCGAGAGGAAGTAAGATGACAGACGTTCACAAGCCCACTTGACAGCAAGGGCCTCTTTCTCTATCTGAGCGGGGACGACAGTGCATATGGAACAGCACCCAAAACTAACTAAATTTTGTAGGGCTCCTTTAATTCGCCATGCCATAAAAAAACTATGACGGTAGGTATGACGTTGTATTAGAGTGAGGGATTCTATTGCAAGGAACCCAATAGGGGCTTAGACAAACTAGAAACTACATAAATTTCCTGTTCTGTAGTTTTATCTTTAATACAGTACTTAACGGACCTTTAAATTGTCCCTTTACATCTAGCTTGTGATTACGTGGCCTAAACAGCACTTTACCTGATGACTGCAGAGCTCCATATTTCTGGATAGATAAGCTGCTGCTTGCTTCCACATCTCTGGCAGGGGCTGTAGAATAAAGCCCAGAGCCTGAGACAGAAGGTCCCTCCTGATCGGAATATCCCACGGAGAGTCTTCCCAGAGTGATTTTATGTCCGAGAACCAGACTCGGGCTGGCCAGAATGAAGCCACACGCAACAGGCGAACTCTGTCCTGACGAACCCTCACTAAAACTCCTGGGAGCAGACAGTCCTCAGTAAGGGCAGTCTGCTTTGGGCCCAAAGCAGAATTTGCTGTGCCAACCTGAACAGGGGGCGTGAACACAGTCTACCCTGGTAATTTATAGGAGACTACAGTTCAAACAAACACACTGTAGCCCCTCAGGTCTGGGAGGAAGTACATCAGAGCCAGGAATACAGCCTTCATCTCTAGGCAATTTATGTTCCAGAAGAGATGTTGGCCTTCCCAGATTGTCCAACTAGTGAGGGAGGTTTCTGTGATCTCAGGCTTGTGATGACAGCATGCCTCCAGAATGGGACCCAAGGCAAGAAACTGGGGTATCTTCCACATAGAAAGGGTACATACCTCTGCACATAACTCTTATTATTTTAAGAGGGTTGCACAATGGATGGAACCCTCTGCTCCTGAGCTACAACTTAAATGGTCTCATGTACAGCAGCCCCAAAGGTATCACATTGGCAGTTGCTGCCAACAGCCTATGATATTGGCTGAAAGCGATTTCCTGACCTCGCCTGACTTCTTTCATGGCAGTAAGTATGGACTCGACCTGAGCAGGAGACAAAAGTGCCTTCATGGAGTTCTGAGTCCCATACCATCCTAAGAAAAGTTTTTCTTGACTCGGAGAGAGCACTTTGGATGCCATTTCACTTATACAAACAAACAGGGTAGACACAATATCTTTCTTTCTTTCCACACAAACACTCAGCTTTCTGAAGACAAAGAAGCTGATGACTTTTCTTTCAGGCGCATATTTATAGTCTTGATTATGCGCCTACGCTAGGTCAACCTGACTGCAACATTGGCCAATGAAATTTAAATTGTTACAGACACCAGCTCAGGCAGAATATTTTCCATAGCGTCAACGTCATGATGCAGCACTCAGTTCTCTCGAAAGGGAACACTTTATAATCAGTCACATAAAGAGAGATGACACAACAATAATAAAGGCAAGACAACAAAAACTTAAATGATTTTTATTTATTCTGTTTCGTTCATTCCACGACTCTTCAATATATGAGTTTATTTAAATGAAAATTAATGCTACAACACAGCAGCCTTCAGACAATACTTGAGCACAAAATACACAGTGTAAGTATTACTTGCTACACTCTTCCCAAAGAATAAACAGTATTAAAGATAAAATGCTGTTATACCATTTGAGAAACTATGTGATATTATCTCACAAATAATTTCACTTTATATTAACATTGGTATCAATGGAGATGGATGTTTAGTGTATAACAGTTCAATCTGCTCAGCTAAAAAAATGACAGTGAAGATCAAACATGCTTTACACATGGAGTTTAACATCTCGACAGAACGTTTCTCTCTCTTTAGCATTGCTGCAAAAAATTGTATAGTCAAGCCTGGCACATTAAAAACACTGGCAAATAAAACAAAATGTCATTAAATGCCCACAGAGACACATTTGCATTGCGCTTCAACATCGTAAAACATGTGCAATAATAAAAAGTATTTAAATAAAAAATGCCATTAAATGTATGGCTGTCCATATCCCTTTAAAAAGAAACAAAGCCATACTCTAGTTTCAGGGCTCACAACTACATTCCATCTTCAAAATAATACAATGCAATCAAAGAAATACAGAGAAGTCAAATACTTCTTGAGACTCATGTTAACTGACCAGGGACCACTGTAGACACTTAGCTTTAAAGGGATAGGTTAATCCAAAATGTATATACTGTATATATATATATATATATTTATATATATGCCGGGTCCATGGCAATGCATCAAAGACAGGCGCTCTCACTGCAAGTGCACGAGCCTCGCCTCGCTGAATTCACAGACCCTAAAGAAAGCGGCTCTTTTCTAACTAAAGTACTTTATTTCGCTTGTTCTCCGCACCAAAGTGATGAATTTGCTAGCAAAAGGGGCAGTAGAGACTGTTCCTTTGGCCCACACAGAGTCAGGCTTTTATACTCCTCTTTACCAAGAAGGATGGCGGCCTCAGTCCCATCCACGATTTCAGGCATCTGAATAGCGTCCTTATGAAACGGCCGTTTACTGTAAATGTTAACATTGAAAGAAATCCTCTCGCAGGTGTGCCAGGGGATTGGTTTTTCACAGCTGATCTTTCACATCCAAATAGCTCCCCATTGGCGTTCAAGGGGGTGGCTTACCAATGTACGGGCCTCTATTCGAACTCTTTCTAGCTCTGCGCACTTTCACGAAGTGCATGGATGTGGCTCTCTCCTCTCTGAGACAGAAGGGAATCAGCATCCTGAATTTACTCTATGACTGACTCATACTGGCCCAGTCAAAGACCGAGCTGGATGCTCACAGATCCTTGCTCCCCAGCCATTTGATATGCCTGGGACACAGGATCAACATTGCCAAGAGCTTGCTGTCTTCCAGCCAACGGATCTCATTCCTGGGAGTAGTCCTTACTGCAGCCCAAATATGGGCCACGCTCACACCAGAGCAAGCCTTGACGATTCAACAGCTCGCAGCGTCTTTCAGGGTCAGGGTCTCTTCAGCTGGGCCTGCTTCCCATGAGGCCCCTACAGTACTGGCTGAAACCCCGAATCCCAGCCCAGGCATTGGCATCTCGGACGCCTCCGCATCAGGGTGGATCATGGCTGCATCATGGCCCTGACCCCTTGGAAGGACCAACACGGGTTGGGGAGCTCTGTGCGAGATAAGGTCAACTTCCGGCTCCTGGTTGAGCATATAAAAAAGGCTTCATATCAACTGCCTGGAAATGTTGGAAGTCTTTCTGGCCCTCAGAACCTTCCTGCCAGATCTGAAATGGCACCATGTTTTAGTCTGGTCGGACAACATGGCAGTGGTGTTCTACATTAACCACCAAGGTGGACTCAGATCGAGGCCTCTGTACAAACTGGTGAGAAGCCTCCTCTTATTGGCACAATTCAATCTGTGCTCGCTGAGAGCGGTGCATGTGCAGGCGAGATTTAACCAAGGGGCAGACATGCTGTCCCGGGGCAACGTGTCCACGGAAGAGTGGACACTTCACCCCCAGATGGGTCGTATGATCTGGAGTATCTTCGGGAAGGCAGAGGTCAACATCTTCGCCTCAGAAGACAACTCTCACTGCCAAATATATTTCTCTAGGGACAGGGACATGCTGCCCACGAATGGCACAGCCTTCCCCTATGCGACTTCCCTCCAGTCGCACTGCTCCCTCAGGTCATCAGACAGATCAGGGAGGACATACGCGCAGTCCTTCTTGTGGCCCCTCCTGAGTTGACACAGCAGCTCTCAGCAGCCCCTGAGGAAATTCCCCTGAGGAAGGACTTCCTTTCCCAAGCGTAAGGAACAATCTGGCACCCCCAACCAGAGTTGTGGGCCCCTTCACTTCTGGCCCCTCGACGGGAGCCGATGAACCTCCCTGTGAGAGTCCTGAACACCATTTCAGAGGCTAGAGCTTGTTGGTCTTTATATCTTAACCTTCACATCCATGCGCCCTGGACCAGGGCCACAGAACGACTGTGGTTCCGCAGTTCTAAGCACGGCACGATAGGACTAGGTTCCCATTGTGTCTAGCGACACAGTATGTGTGACCCGTATCAAAAGTGAACGTAACTTTGGTTCACTAAGATAAAGGGAACGAGTACTGCATCACCGGCCGTGCTTAAATAACCTGATTCCTTAAGCCAGAATGCCCACTTATATAGAAGGATAGCCCCGCCCCTTTCATCAGGCTCTGGCGGGCTTTCTCCCCATAGGCTTGTGCAGTTTCAATTGCGTTATTCTATAGACCTTATGCGCCAGAGAAACGAGGGCGCTGCCATCTTTAAAATATTGTCTTTTAACTTCTGTTTTTGCGGTCGCCCTGTATATTTCTATGGCATTGCTGTCCAGGAGTAATTAGCTTTTGAAGTGGATTTACTTAATGTAAAGTTAACGAAAGTTATTGGACTGTGATGTTTAAAGCAGATGACTCAACAAATGTCAGTCGACCGGGAATATTTTAAAACGAGCCGTTCATTAATAAACACGCAGAATCGCTGTGAAAATGCAGACCGGAAGTCAAAAGACAATGAGTGCAGCGCTGAAAAGGGGCGGGGCTACATAAGGTCTATAATCTTCTGTAATCGAAGAAAAGGGAGTTTTCCCATTGCGTCTAGCGACGCAGTACTTGTTCCCGTTATCTCAGGGAACCGACGTTACGTCAGTACTTTTTATTTATTTATTTGAAGGTATTTTTTATTTATGATGACAAAGCTGAATTTTCAGCATCATTACTCCAGTCTTCAGTGTCACATGATCCTTCAGAAATCATTCTAAAATGCTGATTTGCTGCGCAATAAAAAAAATTGTATTATCATCAATGTTAAAAACAGAAAAAAAAGTAAAAAAACAGCATTTATTTGAAATATTTTGTAACATTATAAAAATCTACTGTCACTTTACTGATCAATATATTGCATCCTTGCACAATAAAAGTATTAACTTCCTAAAAAAAATAACTATCTTACTGAACCCAAGCATTTGAACGGTATATTGTGAAAGATTTGTTGTTTTTTGTCCATGCAATGCACATCAATTGGGCCCAAAACAACATTGATTGAACTCAACAAGTTTATTGTATGCAGTTTATTTATACAGGCTTGGAATGACACATGGGTGAGAAATTTTTTTTTAAATGTTTTATATTGTTTGATTGATTTTTGAGCAGAACAACCTGAACACACACACTGGTTAGGATCTGTATAATTAAACAGTGGGATGTTTAACATCTTTCAGTTTTTTTTTAATATACAAGCACATAAGGTGATCATTCTGACAGCTGAAGCTGCAATGCAAAACTCTCTTCACAAAGCTAAAGTGCTTAGCTTGCTACCCCTGCTGGTGTGGGCTGTTTTTTTCAGCAGGAACAGTCTCTCACAAACACAGATGCACACAGTTACTGGCCCCAGCTGTCCCGGTCATCGCTCTCATCCGTGTTAGACTCATAACCGGATGCGATACCCGACTCTCTGAATCCAGCTGTGTCCAGTGCGCTGAGGAACTGGTTCTCTGGAGGAGAGCAACCTCCTGACTGATCTTCATCCTGACCCTGACCTGAGTCACGGTCCTGCTCCGGCTTCTTCTCCTGGTCTGAAGATTCTGTGAAGAAACGAAAGCCATCCAGCCGAACCAGGCTGTTTGAGAGAGGGAAGCCCCCTCGAGCGCTTGGGGGGGGATTCGGGTTGGGGTCACGCGATGCAGCTGGCATGTTGGCACGCAGGGCGATTTCCAGTAGACTGTCTTGGGATCCCACTTCATGGAGGAAATGGCATAATGGCATGGTCAGTAAGAGAATAACTCAGAGGTGTCATCACATTTACCTTCTTTGAAAATGACTTGATTATATTCTGATGCAGATTTCTGATGCAGTATTCAACTTCTATTAAAGGATTCTTTCACTTTAATCAATGAAAATTTTATCATAAAATATGTATACTACCTTTCAAAAAATTGAAAGGGAAAAGTCTCTTATCTGCATTACTTTGATCAAAAATACAGTAAAAACAGTAATATTGTGAAATATTATTACAATTTAAAATAACTGTTTACTATTGCAATGTTTTTTAAATGTTATTTATTCCTGTGATGTCAAAGCTGGATTTTCTGCATCATTACTCCAGTCTTCAGTGTCACATGATCCTTCAGAAATCATTCTAATATGCAAACAGTTGTGCTGATCAATATTTCTGTGAAAACTGTGATACATTATTTTCAGGAACAGCATTTATTTGAAATAGAAATCCTTTGTAACATCATAAATGCTCTTACTGTCACGTATGATGAATAAATGTATTAATTTCTTTCCAAATCAATCTCAAAAACAATCTCAAAAACAATCTTACTCACCACAAACTTTTGAACGATAGCATATAAAATAGTAAAATCTACCTACACAAAAAATATTTAGAATATAAAGGATTTGTAAAGATTTTTTACTACTAAAGCTGTACATACAAAAATCTTAAAACGTTTTAAATGCTGTCAGCACATTCCTATTGTACCCTTAACATATATCCAAACACACAGGTGTAAATATTACAAACCACTGCCTACAGATAGTATTGAGGTCAAGCCCAGCCTGGGACACATTTTTTGGTGCTTTTATAGACTTTCATTATATGGAAAAGAGCAGCATGAACATTTTTACTTTTGTGATCAGTGGAAGAAGAAAGTCAAAAAAAGAAGACTTGGAACAACGTGATCAGGAGTAAATGACAGGATTTTAATTTTAGGGTGAACTATTCTTTGAAACAGACTGAATTATCCTTTAGCCTGGCACACATGGTAAAGCTGTGTGCCAGGCTGTATGACTATAAAGCTGCTTTGATTTGTATTGTATAAAGCGCTATATAAATGAAGGTGAATTGACTTGACATGAAAGAAGTAAAGAGATAGATCTCTTGAAGGAATATAACCCGAGACTCACAGGGAGAGTTTTTGTGTGGTTGAGTGCGAAGCTCCAGCTCTTGCACGTGTTTGACCAGAAGCGAGAGATGCTGCAGGAGTTCAGTGTTCTGTTGCAGGAGCTGCTGGACTCTCGCCTGAGCCTCCGTCCTGGCGCTGGTCTCCACCGACAGCTGCTGCTGTAGCAGAACCACCTACAGAACAACAATTAGATTGTTACACTTCTGTAAGAAGAATAGTGCTTACCTGTGCAAAACCTGCCACTAAGATGATAGGATTTTCTGGGTGGTTGCCAAGGCACAATGTATTTTGGGTGGTTACTTAAAGGAATAGTTCAATTAAAAATGAAAATTATGTTATCATTCACTCAATCTCAAGTTGTTTCAAACCTGTATGAATTTCTTTCTTCTGCTGAACACAAAAGAAGATATTTTGAAGAATGTCGGTAACCAGACAGTTGATGGACCCCATTGACTTCCATAGTAGGTAAAGAAATACTATTGAAGTTAATGGGGTCCATCAATTGTTTGGTTGCCAACATTCTTCAAAATATCTTCTTTTGTGTTCAGCAGAAGAAAGAAATTCATACAATCTATCTATCTATCTATCTATCTATCTATCTATCTATCTATCTATCTATCTATCTATCTATCTATCTATCTATCTATCTATCTATCTATCTATCTATCTATCTGCCTGTCTATCTATCTATCTATCTATCTGCCTGTCTATCTATCTATCTATCTATCTATCTATCTATCTATCTATCTATCTATCTATCTATCTATCTATCTATCTATCTATCTATCTATCTGTCTGTCTGTCTGTCTGTCTGTCTGTCTATCTATCTATCTATCTCTCTGTCTGTGTCTGTCTATCTATCTATCTATCTATCTATCTGTCTGTCTGTCTGTCTGTCTGTCTATCTATCTATCTATCTATCTATCTATCTGTCTGTCTGTCTGTCTGTCTGTCTGTCTGTCTGTCTGTCTGTCTGTCTATCTATCTATCTATCTATCTATCTATCTATCTATCTCTCTGTCTGTGTCTGTCTATCTATCTATCTATCTATCTATCTATCTATCTGTCTGTCTGTCTGTCTGTCTGTCTGTCTGTCTATCTATCTATCTATCTATCTATCTATCTATCTATCTATCTATCTATCTATCTATCTATCTGAGAAAGCGTTTAGACATGTGATGTGACCTGTGCGGAGGCAGCTTGACTCCTCTGCTCCTGCTGCTGTAACTGCCTCTGCAGGAGCTGCACCTGATGGCTCACAGTTAGAGGGCTGGAGAGAGGAGACTCCATCACCAGCACTGGTGCTTCACACACCTGCATGGAGAAAGTAGGAGATACATGCTGTTTATTACCTTTAAGCTGACATTTGCTTTGCAAATGAGGGCCAATTAAGCTACTTAGTACCTAATAATCAACCATGTGCATGAACTGCGATTGACACTTTGGAATCTATTAGTTCTTTTGAAATGTATCACACATTGAGAATAGTTTAGTTTATTTGTTAAGGTTAATAGGAGTGACCGTTTTCTTTCTATCAACCAATCATATTCAAGAACATCACCATAGCCATGCCATCTTGAATTATGGAACATGTTATCCACTTACAATCTACTTATTACAGTGACAACTCTTACTGGAGTGGCCTGGTGTTTCTTATTTAACATCACAATAGTTTATGGATGACCCTTTTGTGAGTTTGAAGGTAAAACCTTTCAATCACCTGCTTAGATACTAAACCACTAGCTAGTAAGTAAAGTAAAGTAAGTAAAGGTCGGCATGAAACTCAAGTTGTGATTGTCTTTTCTTCCCTATTGTGACGTATATCTGAGTGTAACGGCTTCTCGAATGAAAATATGTAGGGCGGGACTTGATTCTGCCCATGGATAATTGATTGGATGGTGTAAATTGATTTACACGGAGACCGTTTTCAAAAACTTGCACTTTGAAACCCGTTTTCAAAGGTTTGCATTTTCAGACACCCAAAACGCACTTGACGTGTAAATGAACGGGCAAAACTCATAAAAAGTTGTACTTTTTAGTTGAAAAAGGTGTCATCTAAACAGCCCCTTAGGCCCAGAGGAACATAAAAAATGAAAAACACTGGTCTCATATGTTCGCTCTTATGATTGCTGTAAATGAAAGAAGATCAGCAGATTCACAGAACAGATTCCAGAACAGACAACTTCTGCTGTATCAAAGTCATTTTGCAAACCATTACAAGTACATGAAAGCTTTAACCTCTGTGAAAGCGCAGTTTCCTAAAAACTCCCCAGTGATCTAATACGTGTCAGCATGGACAGCTTTCATATCTTATTCATTAGAGTAAAGCTAAAATTCTAGAAGTGTCTAAAATGTGTATCCTAAAATATATAATTCATAAATTAGCCCCATCATTGCTGGAAACAGTTGGCATGTTAATAAACAAGACTTATTGGAAAGAAACTACCATCAATGTCTAAAATTCACTTTTAAGTGTCATTATAAGATTCCAAAGGATATTTGAACTAAACTTCAGACAACTGTCTAGTAAATATCCTTTTTTAGCCCTAATTTTGATCATGGCCCAGTTTCTGCCCTAAAAACCATGTGGGATGAGCAAACTGTAGCATCTATAAATAACAGAAAACAGGGAAAACTTGAGCTATATTTAAAGAGACAACACCTCAGACATCTTCTTTCTTCTAATTTCTTCTAAAAAGTATGGCTTTCTGTTGGTAAAATTTTATTGAGTCAATGTGAAAATGTGAAAAAGAAATTAAGAATTTGAACACATTTGTTCTTGATATTCTGCTGGCTGTGGGAACTCGTTCAAACTGCATATCAACCTTATAGTCAGGCAGAGGACTTTACCTTGTCATCTTTTTCCAGGCCAGCGTTGCCTGATGTCTCAGTGGTGCTGCCAGTAACCGGATTTTCATCTTTGCTTCTATCCTCTTCTCCTTTTACAAGCCATGCTGCCAATTACAGAATAATCAATGGAAAGTATCTAGTTCACATAACAATATAGATTTTTTGATGGTTATGATTTTAATGACTGATCTTAATTTGTCTTCTATGAAAATGGCAACACTTCAGATGAAATGTAAGTTAAGGTCAATGTCTTCTCACCGTCGGCATTGTCTAGACTCTGTTTATGGCACACTTCAAACGCCTGACCCACGGTCCGCACTATCCTCATGGCTTGGCTCTGAGACAGACAGTAGATCTTTAAGCAACCGAGGTTTATTGAACATGTCAAACGTGCTTTTTCACATGCAGGTAAACATCTGTGGATTTTTGTTTGATATGGGACAAAAAAAGCTGTACTGGGAGAGACAGAAGAATTAATTAACATTTGAGAAAGAAAGAGGGATTTTTATAGAAGAGGATGACAGATATAAGGGAAAGAGAAGGAGTGAGTGAGAGAGGGAGAACATTACACCCATAAGTCAATTACACATTATAGCAGTGCTGTCAAAGTGATGGATTAGTTAATTTTAGATAGACCATGGCGCTCTGGACAAAAAACCCAAGCCAAAGAGACTCATATCAAGTAGCTTATGCCAAAATCAGTTTCTTTTTCTGGAGAAAACGGTTAACCTGTTGCTGTTCAAAAAAATCCCATGAGACAAATTTTTTGCAACAGAATTATTAAGAATAGTCATAAATGGTATTGTTTCAATTATATCAAAATTGATAAAAAAAAATTGTGGATCTATCTATCTATCTATCTTTGTGTACTGAACCCCTGTCTGTTTCGTTGTACTATGTTTTCGCTCTTACTTATTAAACTGCATATGGATCCTAACGACTCCACCTTGGCCTCTTCACAACAATGCGATTGTTGGGCAGGGCTCAGCCCAGTAATTGCTGCTTGCAGCTTTATTTTCATTACCATTTGTCGGCCAGCAGCTAGACAGCATTAACAATTCTGCTGATTTGTCATTAAGATAATGAATTGCCACAAAGATAATGTAACAGAAATGTAGATTACGTCCAATGAAAACCAAATGTTTAATGTTGTCTGCAGGGCACAAAAAAATGTATGGACAATATGAACTAATGTAATATTTTCAGAGGCAAGACAGCACTGACCCAAACGGGCTAGTGACTGTTTCATCAGCCGACCCAAAACTCTCTCACATTAGTCCTGGACCAGACGGCCATCCTTATTGTTGATCCCTGTTACTTTAAATCATCTGATGAATAAGATGACAGCTAAATAATATAAGTCCAGCATTATTTATTCACCCCTAAGATGTCCCATTTTGCCATTTTTATTCCTGGACAACCAATCAATATTATTAACATATTTGTGCCAAATGGAGTATTATCAAATGTCTAGAGGATTTCCTTCATTATAGTGAGGTTTACCTTTCTCTTGGATTTGAAGACATTGCAGTGGAACACGTTGCTTTTCCTGTCTCTGGCTATATAACTGAATATCTTCAGGTCCTGTGAGTCATGTGAGACGTAAAATATTCTGAAAAGAAAAAAATGACTAATGAGCTACAGCAGTTGACCTTATAACTGTCTCATTGCCATGGCAACAACAAGGCCAACATGCTCTTCACTGACTTGGTTCCTTTAGCATTACAGGAGTACACATGTGCTCAATACATTTTTGAAATAACAACAGATTTTGGAAATACAACAGAAAATGTTACATTAAATTAGTGTCAAGCTAAAACTCAAGAAATGGATCCATTTCAGAATGATGTTGGTATTGATTGGTACTGTATTGTTTAATACAATATAACTAAAGTGGACTGCCACTAGTCACTGTTGATGTTACTGCTAAACAATCCGCTTACGCTCGCTGGAGACTGTTTGTTGCTATGGGGATTTTGAAGACATTCTGCTTTTTGTTGCAGCTCACGGAGCCAAATGATTTTGATGTGACGTGTGCGTGTGCGTGTACAATGGTAAAGGTCATCAAACCCCCATAGGCAGTGTCACTCCAGTCAAGAATAAAATTAGTAATCAACTCTCTATGGAAATAAAATGTGGTAAAATTACCTGAAAATGGGGTCTTGGGCCAGTGTCACTTGGCTTTCATCCCAGCTATAATCATATTTCTAACACAAATATTGAGTACATTTTTAGTCAAGAAATATATTAATAATTTATAATAATTAGTTGTATATAATTGTACAAAATACACAACATTAATTTATATTTATAAATTAAATTACTTAAATTATTAAAATTAATATTTTGAATGAAATTATGAGAAACGCTGAAAGAGCTCACCTTTTTCTTTTTCCGCAAAACTACCTTGACACCATCCACTGACACAATAAGATTGACTTTCTTCTTCTTTATGTTCTTAATTTTAAACTCATACTGAAAATTATACATAAAAATAATGAACTGAATTGAAAACTGATTGAATAAACATGAATCATGATATAAACTTTATCATGCTCACCACCTGTTCTGTTCGGGTCATTTTTGACCCAGTTGAGAATTAAAAACATTGTAAAAAAAATATCTCTCTTTTTAAATTAGGTTTTTTTTTTTAAATGCTTTTTTGAAAAACAAAGATTTTATCATATTTAATTTATATTTCTGGAATGTCAAAATATTTGTATACATTCTCATGTTATGTGTGGGTCACATCCTCATAATCTGTATACATGTATCTTCAATCTGTACCACCACTGATGAGATGGTACAGATTGATGAGAATATTGTGAAAACATCTAGGTAAGCAAGCACTATCAGTTTTCACATACAAAAATCAATAGGAGAGTGGTGTAACATTTCTGAAGATACAGTTAAGTCTATATGGGTCGTTTTTGACCCGAACATAAAAGGTGTCATTTTTCTAACAGCCTACATTTAGGTCAGTAAACAAGACCAGATGAACCAAATAAATTCATCACTACTTAGCCTTTGAGTAAGACACATCACTTAATTTTACAGAATAACTGGTTCTGTAACAAGTAAACTCGAAGTAGCATTTTGATAAAGTCACTACATAATGTATAAATAAACAAACAAGTATGAAAATTGTGAATTATAACACATATATCTCAAATCAAATAGATTCTTCTAAGTGTCAAGGAAAGGAAAACTTGAGCAACCTGCAATGATAAGACAATATATCAAGAAAGATATCAACCTCTAATGAAGATGCTTTTGCTTTTAGAAGACTTGCAGTCTTTGGAGAACTGCATAAGTAATCAAAGACTAGGAAATCCACAGGAGTGGGATTAAAGGAGATGCACTGGGCATACTAAAATGTGTCTGGGTTAAAATAACTCTCTTTTATCCAAAGCTTTGATTAACGCTACATGGACCAATAGCAAGGCGAGCTTATTTCTAAGGAGCGTGTTTGTTCTGCTGCTCTTAGTTCTCCTTAAATACATGAAATAGATAGCGATATCAGAAAAAGATTGAGAGCTATGAAATACTACTGACTCAATTGATTGATCAACAGAAAAGCTCCCTGAAGAGAAATCTTGTGCAAACATGTCTAAACATTGCACAAACATATTCTCTTTGATGGAGCAATGTTGATTAAAGTAAACCGTGCTGATGCTGCCAGCACACTGGTGCAATCTCATAGCAATAAACACAGCCACACTGGACTCAGCAGAGAAGACACGAACAAACAGGTCTTTACATTGGTTCCATATTAAAAGAATAAACACCTTCCACCACAATAAAAGGGTTTCATTCATCAGTCCATAAAGTTTACCTTTTATAACTAGTTCTTCAGAGAAAACTGTTTAATTATTAAAGAGATAGTTCACCCAAAAATGAAACTTCTGTCAATTACTCGCCCTCATGTTGTTCCAAACCAGTAAGATTTTCTTTCATCATCAGAACACAAATGAAGACCTTTTTGATGAAATCTGAGAGATTTCTGTCCCTCCATTGACAGCTACGCAACTACCTCTTTGATGCTTCAAAAAGTTCATTAAAATCGTTCAAATTTTTTTGAAGAGCCTCGATCTTTTATATGATACAGATTTAATTTAGGCTAATTTACACATATAAACATTAATCAGCGAACATTAACAGAAGCTCAACCAAACCTGCTTAACGCAGGAGAACAAACCTTATTGGTTCTTGTAGAAGCTCAAACGTGCTGCATAACACACAAGAATGAACCTCATGTAGTTCTTTTGGAAGCTCAAACGTGCTGCGTAAAACGAGAATGAACACTATTGGTTCTTTGAGAAGCTCAAACGTGCTGCGTAACATGTGAGAATGAACCTCATTGGTTCTTGGAGAAGTTTAAATGTGCTGCGTAACACGAGAATGAATCTCATTGGTTCTTGCAGAAGCTCAAACGTGCTGCGTAACACGAGAATGAACCTCATTGGTTCTTGCAGAAGCTCAAACGTGCTGCGTAACACGAGAATGAACCTCATTGGTTCTTGCAGAAGCTCAAACGTGCTGCGTAACACGAGAATAAACCTCATTGGTTCTTGCGGAAGCTCAAACGTGCTGCGTAACACGAGAATGAACTTCATTGGCTCTTGCAGAAGCTCAGACGTGCTGCGTAACACGAGAATGAACCTCATTGGTTCTTGCAGAAGCTCAAACGTGCTGCGTAACACGAGAATGAACCTTATTGGTTCTTGCTGAAGCACAAACGTGCTGCGTAACACGAGAATGAACCTCATTGGTTCTTGCTGAAGCTCAAACGTGCTGCGTAACACGAGAATGAACCTTATTGGTTCTTGCTGAAGCACAAACGTGCTGTGTAACACGAGAATGAACCTCATTGGTTCTGGATGAAGCTCAAACGTGCTGCGTAACACGAGAATGAACCTCATTGGTTCTGGCAGAAGCTCAAACGTGCTGCGTAACACGAGAATGAACCTCATTGGTTCTTGCAGAAGCTCAAACGTGCTGCGTAACACGAGAATGAACCTCATTGGTTCTGGCAGAAGCTCAAACGTGCTGCGTAACACGAGAATGAACCTCATTGGTTCTTGCAGAAGCTCAAACGTGCTGCGTAACACGAGAATAAACCTCATTGGTTCTTGCAGAAGCTCAAACGTGCTGCGTAACACGAGAATGAACCTCATTGGTTCTGGATGAAGCTCAAACGTGCTGCGTAACACGAGAATAAACCTCATTGGTTCTTGCGGAAGCTCAAACGTGCTGCGTAACACGAGAATGAACCTCATTGGTTCTTGCAGAAGCTCAAACGTGCTGCGTAACACGAGAATGAACCTTATTGGTTCTTGCTGAAGCACAAACGTGCTGCGTAACACGAGAATGAACCTCATTGGTTCTTGCTGAAGCTCAAACGTGCTGCGTAACACGAGAATGAACCTCATTGGTTCTTACTGAAGCTCAAACGTACTGCGTAACATGAGAATGAACCTCATTGGTTCTTGCAAAAGCTCAAACGTACTGCGTAACACACGAGAATGAACCTCATTGGTTCTTACTGAAGCTCAAACGTGCTGCGTAACACGAGAATGAATCTCATTGGTTCTGGCAGAAGCTCAAACGTGCTGCGTAACACAGGAGAATGAACCTCATTGGTTCTTACTGAAGCTCAAACGTACTGCGTAACATGAGAATGAACCTCATTGGTTCTTGCAAAAGCTCAAACGTGCTGCGTGACATGAGAATGAACCTCATTGGTTCTTGCAAAAGCTCAAACCTGCTGCGTAACACATGACAATGAGCCTCATTGGTCCTTGCGGAAGCTCAAACGTGCTGCGTAACACGAGAATGAACCTCATTGGTCCTTGCGGAAGCTCAGACGTGCTGCATAACACGAGAATGAACTTCATTGGCTCTTGCAGAAGCTCAAACGTGCTTCGTAACACGAGAATGAACCTCATTGGTTCTTGCAGAAGCTCAAACGTGCTGCGTAACACGAGAATGAACCTCATTGGTCCTTGCGGAAGCTCAGACGTGCTGCGTAACACGAGAATGAACCTCATTGGTCCTTGCAGAAGCTCAAACGTGCTGCGTAACACGAGAATGAACCTCATTGGTTCTTGCAGAAGCTCAAACGTGCTGCGTAACACGAGAATGAACCTCATTGGTTCTTGCAGAAGCTCAAACGTGCTGCGTAACACGAGAATGAACCTCATTGGTTCTTGCAGAAGCTCAAACGTGCTGCGTAACACGAGAATGAACTTCATTGGCTCTTGCAGAAGCTCAAACGTGCTTCGTAACACGAGAATGAACCTCATTGGTTCTTGCAGAAGCTCAAACGTGCTGCGTAACACGAGAATGAACCTCATTGGTCCTTGCAGAAGCTCAAACGTGCTGCGTAACACGAGAATGAACCTCATTGGTTCTTGCAGAAGCTCAAACGTGCTGCGTAACACGAGAATGAACCTCATTGGTCCTTGCGGAAGCTCAGACGTGCTGCATAACACGAGAATGAACTTCATTGGCTCTTGCAGAAGCTCAAACGTGCTTCGTAACACGTGAGAATGAACCTCATTGGTTCTTGCAGAAGCTCAAACGTGCTGCGTAACACGAGAATGAACCTCATTGGTTCTTGCAGAAGCTCAAACGTGCTTCGTAACATGTGAGAATGAACCTCATTGGTTCTTGCAGAAGCTCAAACGTGCTGTGTAACACGAGAATGAACTTCATTGGTTCTTGCAGAAGCTCAAACGTTCTGCGTAACACAAGAACTAACCTTATTGGTTCTTGCAGAAGCTCAAACGTGCTGCGGAACACGTGAGAATGAACCTCATTGGTTCTTGCAGAAGCTCAAACGTGCTGTGTAACACGAGAATGAACTTCATTGGTTCTTGCAGAAGCTCAAACGTGCTGCGTAACACGAGAATGAACTTCATTGGTTCTTGCAGAAGCTCAAACGTGCTGCGTAACACAAGAACTAACCTTATTGGTTCTTGGAGAAGCTCAAACGTGCTGCGTAACACACGAGAATGAACCTCATTGGCTCTTGCTGAAGCTCAAACGTGCTGCGGAACACGTGAGAATGAACCTCATTGGTTCTTGCAGAAGCTCAAACGTGCTGCGTAACGTGAGAATGAACCGTACTGGTTCTTGCTGAAGCACAATTGTGCTGCGTAACACGAGAATGAACCTCATTGGTTCTTGTAGAACAGGGATGGGCACCTTCGGTCCTGGAGGGCCACTGTCCTACAGAGTTTAGCTTCAACCCTAATCAAACACACCTGAACAAGCTAATCAAGGTCCTCAGGATTACTAGAAAATTACAGGCAGGTGATTTTTTTCAGGGTTGGAGCTAAACTCTGTAGGACAGTGGCCCTCCAGGACCGAAGTTGCCCATCCCTGTTGTAGAAGCTTAAACATTCTGCGTAACACGTGAGAATGAACCTCATTGGTTCTTGCAAGCAAACATGCTTGAACTTCTGTTGACTACAACTTATGTGTGAGTTGATGAATGTTTATACTTGAATAAAAGCCTAAATTCAATCTGTTCATCATATAAAGTGATCGTGTCTCTTCAGAAAATTTGGACTAAAACGCTCAATTCATATGGATTAGTTTTATGATCTCTTTATGAATTTTTTGAAGTGTCAAATTGACAGTTGTGTAGCTGTCTATGGAGGGACAGAAATCTCTCAGATTTCTTTAAAAAGATCTTCATTTGTGTTTCGAAGATGAACGAAAGTCTTATGGGTTTGGAACGACATCAGGGTGAGTAATTAATGACATCATTTTTAGGTGAACTATCCCTTTAAGAGCTTTGAAACCCCCTTCTTTGGAGCTTTGGAATGTTATAAAGACATGCTATAATGCAAAATGAAGAAGAAATATTTAAGGTTTGGCACTATTTCTAGGTCACAAATTTAAATACATTCGTGACATTAAGTTATTAGTAATTAAGATAATGAAAATGTATTACCAGTAATATCCCCATTCTTAAGATATGCTATTCTTAAGCTATGCTATTCACACATCATTCTTTCAAAAAGGTCAACTGTCTGTTTCTGTCTGTAAGATAATTGTCCTATCCTTCATCTTACAAATTCAGGAACCCTTACCCGTATTTGTCTCATAGCGGCCAGAATTTCAATCCTGCTTTTAGGTCGCACAATATCCAGGCTCCCAATGAACTGTGGCAGAAAATGTTAAAACAATATGATAAACAGTACATTTTCTCAAAAAGTCAATGAATTGCATTCATGCCAGTGTAACAGGTGAAGTACGTACAGTTAGCCACATAATTGTAGACCCTTACATTACAGTGCCAATGTAACATTACACATTAATATAATATAGTTGTTACAATCCTTTAACATGATTATACATATTAAGTATAATCAGAACTTGCATAAGTCATACTCAGTGCAATTGCATGGTAAGAAGTACACTATAAATTGTGAGCCATTTAATAAACAAGTGCATTTTTGTTTCTTAATATTTACCTTCACCTCGAATGTGAGTCCATGCTGGAAATGTCCTTCAGCAGGAATCCTCTGATCCATTGAGTCGTCTACCAAATTATATTTACTTTTCTCCAGCATTATGTTATACAACAGAAATATCGTTCGATGCCTTTATTAACTCAAAACATGCTGAAGCCTCTTGGCTGCACTGATTTCTGAGGGTTTTCTCATAGAAAGATGACGGCAGTCCTGACAATGTCCAAAGGCACAGGCAGAGAGGGTTTCAGCATCATTTAGAGTAAATATGATTCAGTGTTTGTTTCATACCCAAACAGAAGGTTCAAATCGCGTACGCCGTCTGTTTGTATGTCTGGATTTCCAGCATGATGATAAATATCCCAGCTGTCACCGTTGGCGCAGACGGTCCCTGATCCTGAAATTCTGTGGAGTACTATGGAGAGAATGCTTATCTATTAATATTCAGCAGAGAAGCCATCGCCATTGGAAGGTTATCAGGCAACATCAGCGCGAGCAAAGTAATATTCATGAGACAAACATTACGGTTTCCAGGCAAAGTCGGCATAAGATGTATGTCGCAGTGTAAGTCGCTTTGGATAAAAGCGTCTGCCAAATGCAAATTTAAATGTAAGATCATTAATATTCGTCAGCCAACCTTCAGCGTAGTAGCATTCGTAATTTCGCGTCCATTATTTAAAAAAGGTTTACGAACCTTCTGTCAGGCTGTGAAATACTGGACTTTGGAAACACTTATGCTGACATCTTGTGGTTAAACAGGTGAACGCGCCTGATGAGTGCATTGCTACATGCAGGAAAACACCTGTCAATGCACGGTGTGTGTGTGGCCTGGTATAGTTATTTCGTTGTACTAAATAATGAGCAGCTAATTGTGACATAGCCTTAGTATAAAGGGTTTTGTGTCACTTTGAATTATAGAAGTGGCAATAGATATTATTTGCGTAGCTATACATGGACCTCAAACACACCGCGTCTTCTCAGTCAGGTGACTGTAAATGCGCAAAAACTGTTTCCATTGCAGTTTTGCGAAATATTCCTTTTTCGAATTGCCTGCAAAACCACCTCATGCGAGCGAAAAAACTTTTTTGCGATAAACGGGAGTTTTTGCGAAATTACGTGTTGTGCTTATTTTCAATTCGCAATTTCAATTTGCGCAATTTAAAGGGTAATGGATACGCGGCTACTGTCTAATGCAGACAGGTTTTTTCAACGGTTCGGCATAAACGAGGCACTACAACTGCCAATAACCAATCAGCAAACCTCAAGATGACTGACATTTAATTTAGCTAATTAAATTATATTTTTCATTGCAGGGCAGGGCCAGGTAACAATGCTAGACCAATCAACAAACTTTAAATGAAAAATTAAATGACTGACATATTATTGAAAAAAACAAACAAACGGGCGGGGCCCATGGGCTTGAGCCCAGTCAAGCCCAATAAGTCCGGCCTTGGACGCAAGAACTGTTGACGACTAACTATGGCAAAATCAGGACATGTTATATCACTTTAGCTTTAAACCTGCACTGTATTTTTGCTGGGGTTTGGCATAACACGACGAACACCTAGTCTGCCAATCTGTCAGAACCTTCACCATTTATAAAGACAAGTATGTCCTTAATGTTCTTTTGGCTCATGGGTCTACATCTCAAGATGTTGAGAGACTTGCGTCATCCCCCTGAACTTGATTGTGATGTATGTGACTATAAATAAGTGCACACAATAACACAGCAAATGCATGCACTTATTGACACACTATGTTTTTTGTTTTGTTTTTTACGGTAGAAACAGGTGAGGAGATTCTGTCTCAGAACACACTGTACCTATTGAGTTTTATCTTATTAATTTAGGGGACTGTGAAACTTGTTGTTCCACAGTTCATTTTTTGTCAATTTGACCTCAAATCAGTGTAACAGCCCCCTTCTGAGCTGAAGAAGGAAAGAAGAGGGAGAAATGAGAACACAGGATCGACACAATACGAAGAATAAATGTTCCCTTAGAAAAATGTAAGCTTGATAACAGCAGGATGCTAAACGCTGCTAAATGAAGCCAATCAGTTATAATTGTTGCTTTTTTACTAAAGCTAACATACCCATCATGCATTAGAGGCTTAAACTGGGAGATTTTTTTACTTGTCCTTGAGAAATGAGTAGGCAATAAAAATATATTTAGCCTAGAATTCTAGACGCACCCTAGCGGCAGCAGATTTAATTTTGCAGCCAGGGTGGTCTACCCAGATAGCAACATAGTGTTGGCTCAGATCAGGGCCACATCTGGTACATGTGGATTCAACACGTACCAGATGTGGGCCGGATCTGGGCCGACACTATGTTGCTATCTGGGTAGCAACTCTCTGTTGACTTTTGAGCTGGAAAAACCAAACTCTAGTCAGGCCAATCACATCGTGTATAGATTCGGCGGGCAGCTTAACATAATGACGGCAGAGTTGCGACGGTTCCCTGCTACTTGAAAACAAGGAATGGCTGCTGCTGGCGAACAGCGGTCTTTCGAATCGGCTTTGGCCGCGACTCTGGAAGACTTAAGCTTTTCTTTGCGAAAAGAACAAAGAACGGCACTTAAGTCATTCTTAAAAAAGGAAGATGTGTTCGGAGTTTTGCCGACCGGATACGGCAAAAGTTTAATCTCAACTACGCTGGCGGGAAAACGCTCTGGTTGGTTGTAGCGCTATCCTATTACGTGCAGAGGGAATTTGAAAGACAACCGTTTATCCCGCCCCTCGGATTGAGCCCTGCCAATGGTGAGTTCCCAGACCCAACATCTTGATGTGGGTCTGGCTTGCCAGGCTAACCATATATATATTTCCAGCATGATATAGTGTTAAATTTGGATTAGTGTTAAAACAGCGTTGTATAATTATTTTTACACTTTAATGAGTTGTTTTAACATTTGTTTAAATATTTATTTTAAATATTTTGTTGTTGTCATTACAATTTTTATTTATTTATTTATATTAATATTTGAATAAAAAATCCCCCACCCATATTTGGTGTTTTTATTTAAACAAGCTGAGAGTATAAAGTTAGGGATAAAACAGTAGTTAAAAACCCTAGCTCAGTCTTCCTTCCTGCTCAACGTCAGCTCATAATGTGTTTGGGAATAGAGGCTACAAATGATCCAGTCATGTGGAACAATAGAGGTGGAAAACACTGGTCATTTCTCTGAAAACTGGCCCTTCCTTATAAAGAGTTCCTCTATTGTGTCTGCATGCTCAAGTCTAACTTCACCATCATGTTCTATGAATAGCCCCGAGTTATGAATATCTTACACGGGGAGGTGAGTGTAGGATATGTCACTCTAAACACCGGCAGTGACTAAACATAGCAGTATTTACTGCAAATAGTTTCAGTAAGTCAGTCTGTTGACGCTGTTGTTCATTTTAGCAGCACTTAAAATAATCAAACTGCTTAAATAGTAAGTGCACCACATCCTTGGTTAATTTTAGAAGAAGGAAATGTCCTCTTACTGTAAGAGAGAGGCCTAGGATCCATTTACCACTGGCAGTGTGAACTCACTGTCTAGGAATCCACAGTCCACACACTGTAAAAAGTGAACAGTTGGATCAACTTAAAAAAATTACTTCAATTGGTAACACCTAAAGAAATTAAGTTTTCTCAACTTAAATGATCACGTTTTTCATGATAAAACAAGATCATTTAAGTTGAGAAAACTTAATTTCTTTAGGTGTTACCAATTGAAGTATTTTTTTTAAGTTGATCCAACTATTCACTTTTTACAGTGCAGTTTATTATAATAACATTAAAATCAATTAATCAAACAATTAATCAATCCATTGTGGAAATGGTGATTTATTTCAGGATTATTTGATGAATAAAACGTTCAGTGAACTGCATTTACTTGCATTTATTACATTTATTTAAAGCACTTATTAAATAGAAATATTTTGTAACATTATAAATGTCTTCACTGTCACATAAATTAATGCATGCTTGATGAATAAAAGTATTAATTTCTCTCTTTTTTAATCTTACCACAAATGTTTGAATGGTTTCCACAAAAATATTAAGCAGCAAACAGTGTTTTCAACATTGATAATAAAATTAATAATCAATGTTTCTTGAATAATGATTTCATGTGACACTGAATGTTGGAGTATTAGTGCTGAAAATTCAGCTTTGTCGTCACAGGAATAAATGACATTTTTAAATGACATTTTTCATTTATTTTTAATTATTAAATTACAATTTAAAAAAAAATAATGTTTCCAAACTTTTGACAGGTTTGTTGCATCCAATCTTAGATCTACGGCTACTGAACTGTGCTCTGAGGATGTACAGGTTCAGAATGTTAATGTTGAAGGTCTGTGGAGAGGTCTCTCTCTTGGCACATAAATTGACGGGAGATGATGGCTGTATTCATAGCACTGAGGTACTTCCTCCCAGATCACAGAGGCTGTCATGTGCTTGTCCGTACAGAGAACACATCAGTAGTCTCGTATATAAATCATCAGGGGGGTCTGAGATTGCGCCCTCTTTACAGACTGGCACACCAGATCCTCCAGTGGGCCCAGGGCAAGTTGCTCTCCAGGAGGGAATTCTACATCCCAGGGCACCTGAACCAGGGTGCAGATATCCTGTCGAGTCAGGGGCTGAGGCCCTGGGAATGGAGACTTCACCTAGAGAGGGTCAAGTTGATTTGGAAAAAAATGAAAAGTGGACTTGTTTGCTTCTCAAGAAACGTCATACTGTCCGGGTTCTCCCTCATTCATCCAGCTCCACACATGGTACAGGTGTGGCTGAGGCTGCATCTGTATGCCTTTCTCCCAATCGCTCTGCTCCTGGGAGCTCTAGAGAGAGTTCGCCAGGACAGGGTTCGTCTACTACTGGTAGCCCTTTCTGGCTGGGCCGAGTATGGATCTTGGACCTGATGTCTCTCCTCGACGACTCTCCCTGGGAGATTCCCATCAGGAGGGACCTTCTGTCTCAGGCACTACTTTCACTTCCGGCCAGAACTGTGGAAACTCTGGGTTTGGTCCCTGAGTGGACCAACTTGTGAAAGTGGAGAGTCTTCTCTTCAAGATGCGGAGAATGTCAGGTGGACCTAGTTAACTGCCCGATTGGTTCAGTTCCTCCAGGATCGTTTCTCAGCTGGGCTATCCCCCTTCTCTCGGAAGGAGTATGCAGAAGCCATTGCAGCTTACATGCACATTTGGGTGGTTAGTCTTTGGGGAGAAACCTGTTGGTGTCTCGTTGGTACAGGGACGAGGCCTGTAACTCATACAAGTGTGCCATGGCCGTGGTGGTAGAAGGTTTGGCCGAGGTGCTCTTCGAGCCCATAGAGTCTGTGTCAGAGAAGTTTCTGCTCACTATCACGTCTCTAAAGAGAGTAGGAGATCTTAAGGCTCTGTCAGTTGCCCCTTCATGTTTAAAGTTTGCCTTCGGCATGGTCAAAGCCTTCCTTCACCTTAAAATAGTTTATGTGCCTAAGGTGCCGACTAATGTGGCATGCTCTATAGTTTTATAGGCCTTCTGTCCTCCACACTTTTAGATTGTTACGTCCACGGAGATGCCCAGTGGTATAAAACTGACCGGCTGTTGGTATGCTTCGATTTTCCCAGGTTGGGTGGTTAGTTGAGGCAATTTCTTCACATGGCCTTCCCTCACCTCTGGCCATTAGAGCACAATCAACTTGGAGTAGGGCGGCTTCCAAGGCCTTGTTATCAGGGGTTTGCCTTCAAGAGCTGTGTGATCCGGCAGGATGACCTTTTCCACACACATTTGTGAGGTTCTATTGCCAGACTTGGACTCTTCACCAGGTTCTCGAGTGCTGATGTCCTAGCCTTTGCTCAGCATGATTCATACTAGGACAGGCGTTTTTCCGTATATGACAGTGAGTATTCACATTCCCATAGCATCATCTCAGATGCAATGTAAAAGTTCCCTCGAAAGGGAATGTTTTGGTTAAGACTGTAACCATGGTTCCCTGAGTAGGGAGTAGTTCCACCAATGAGTGATTACACATGTGCTTCAGACGCAATCATGCAGAGACATTCTCAAAGCTTCATCTCCTGCGTTGGAACCACTGTGCTAATGACCCCTTGGTTATAACCAGCTATACTATGACCTTCAATAAAAAAAAAATATATATATATATATATATATATAACATTTCTTCTTGGTTATAGATGTTTGGAGATGTTTTCCAGATAATTACATTAGAGGTTCTTCTTTTTTCGCTTTCTGTGTTCTTTAAGTCAGATGTTTATTTTTTCAAAAGATGTAGAGAATAAAAAAATATCTCTTAAACCTTTGTTTTTTTAAAAAAGGATTAAAAATATGGTACATTTTCACAAGATTCTTAGAATATAGTCTTTACTACAAGCAATATTGAACCAGTTTTCATTATTCATATCTTAATCGTGAGAATGATTGCCTCTACTGTGGTCTTCATAGGGTTTTAAAGGGCAGCATGAAGGGGGTGCAGAGCAGGTGACTCAGAGTGGGCGGCTGAAGCATCTCAGTGCCATCACAACAGAGGGTAAACAGGATCCTGCAGAGGCGTGGAGTGGGTGAGATGAGTGGACCACGCGGTCGCCATGGAAACCAGCCTCAGCTCCACAGAGATTTCCTGGAAAAAACACCTCTGGTTGTCTGTATATTCTGGAAAAAAATGAATTATCCTGTTGGTAGCTGTGAATTATGCATGTATCTGAATAGAGTAGATTTAGTCTTTATGAGGCTCATTGAGAAAGGCGCCAGGCATTGTGTGGTGAAGGTGACTAAGAGCCTCCATTAACCCATGTGAGTGGGATGTGTGGGGAGAGGAAGTGCAGAGGGGGATGTATATGACGTATTTCATTATGACAGCTGCACATAAAATACAAAAAGCAAAATAGAATAAAATCAAATCCAAAACGTAAAGAAAACAAATAAGACTATGTTAGTGGGATATGTGGGAAGAGAAAATGGGGATGCCTCTTACAATTTTATTATGACATTAAAGGCATAGTTTACCCCCAAATTAAAATGTTGTCATCATTTATTCCTCAAGTTGTTCCAAACCTGTATGAGTGTCTTTCTTCTGATGAACACAAAAGAAGATATTTTGAAGTATTGGTAAACAGACAGTTTACGGCACCCATTGACTTCAATAGTAGGAAAAACTGCCTTCAAATGTTCGACCAACATTTCAAAATATCTTCTTTTGTGTTCAGCAGAAGAAAGACACTCATACAGGTTTGGAATACATTTGTATTTTTTTTGGGGGGGGGGGGGGGGTGACCTATCCCTTTAATGTCATAATAAAATATGTAAGAGGCATCCCCATTTTCTCTTCTCGCATATCCCACCAATATAGGTTTATTTTTTATTTACTTTTTGGATTTTATTTTATTCTATTTTGCTTTTTGGATTTTATGTGTATTTTGTTTAATTTTTGGGTGATCTATCCCTTTTAATTCATCCATTTCCATTTAGCTGCACAGAAAATAAAATAAAATAATAAAATAAAAATATTCAAAAGCAAAATCAAATCAAATCCAAAAGCAAAATAAATAAATAAAACAATATTATATAACTACAATATATTCCACATTTCTAAAATGAGTAATAATTATTCAAAAAAGGTTTGCTGAAGACAAATGTTTGAATGTAAAAAATTTATTCAAGTTTTTTTTCACTCGAAGTTCAATAAATAACCCACAATTGTTCATCAAATATAAATAACACTATTTTCAATAAATACTCATAGGCAATACAAAAATACACACACAGAATTAGTTTGACATAAATGTGCAAAAGACGTTCCACTTTCACAGTTATTATCCAGTGCTACAACCTTGATCTGCCTGTGTGCTCCATTGCTGTGTTCATAGAATGAATGTTCTTTAATGCCCAAGGCCTTCCAGTCTGGCTTTGGTTCTGTTCCGTCCTCCTGAACCTCAAGAAACTGGTTCAGATGGTTCACTGACTGTCCCACAAATGCCGTGTTTATCTGGGACGCATTCCGCTGCTGCTGTCTTCAGAGTGGCCATGGGTAATTTAACCCAAATGTTGTGTGATTAGTTCCTGGTAGACTGTTGACTTGAGGAAACGAGGGTAGCAGTCTTTCTCCATGAGGGTGTAAATTTTACTCTGGGCAAGGTTGAAGCACGACAGGGTGGGTTGTTCCATATTGTTCAAAGTGATTGTTTTAGTTTCGTGATCAAGATTAACCTGAAAATATGCAGAGAAAGGATTTGCCATTAGACTTATTCATGACATTTTTTATTAAGAGTGAGTCTTCTGCGCTATTTATGTTCTTAGGATATTTACCTCTCTCGGTGCGTCAGAGCAGATGAACTCCTCATAGATATTCCTGGCCTTGGAGCACAGCTTTGAGGAGGTCTTCGTGTTCCTGTAGTCCTCACAGGCCAAATAGAAAGCGATATTTTCTTCACTGTACTCAGATGACAGGAAAGCTGTGAAAGCGTACAGTCCGTCTGCAAAGAAACATGAAGAAAACATTAGCTTTCATCCTACAGCCTGAGAATGGTGTGCTTTAATATTGCAACTGTAAAAAGTGGTAACCTGCAATTGTATATACCTTAAAGAGCCATTTTTACCTTATTTAACCTATGAAGTTAGTTTTGTTGGTGTAAGTTAATGCATTTAGGTTGATTTAGTGATTCTAAATAGTGTTTTTTTTTATTTGAACAAGTTAATTGAAATGTTACCATTTTTTTTTCTCAGTGCACCGTTCCCACTGATATAAACTCACCTTTGTGAAGCAGGAGTTCATGGAAAGACTGGCTCCATTTTTGTCTGTCCTCCAGAGTTAGCTTGGTAGTTTTTTTTGAGTGACCCATGATATTAAGCTCTTGCTTTAGCAGAAAATTCCCAAACCGAGTCGTGAGTTCCTTTGCCCTGTAAGGAACAAAATAATCATTTAATTGGGGGAAAGTACTTATAATTGATAAAAAGACATAGGCTATATTATTATTGAATTGAATAATTATTGAAGTTATTTTATAAATATTCAAATAAAATATAATATTATCATTTAAAAATTTAGACTTAAAGCTATACTTAAACTAAGGTCTAGTTAAAAAGAAAATAATGACATTTGAGCTTTTTTTTTATATATATATAAATACATATGAAACATACCTTTCCAGACAGGTGGTTGGCAGACGCTCTAGTGCTCGGCACATGTTAGCAGGTCCAAAGATTTCCTACTATGCTCCACAAGTGGCTGTCTAATAGTTACTGTTGTCTGAGACTTTTGATTCTGTCTTAAATGTCAGCAGTGCTGGGCTATTTATGTAGTTTCACCCTCCATGACATCACTTGGCTCAGCCAATGAAACGCAAGCTGTGGAGGGAGGGGGTGTTTCTGCCCTTCAAGCAGCCTTTGGTCTTCAGGGAATCATTTCCAGTAGAAAGCAATGTCAAAGATTTTTTTTTCCCTCTGATTTACTCAATTTGTTGCATAAAACACTGGAAATGGATTGGACATGTTTCAAACTTTTATTGAATAATAAACCCAAAAAGGAAAATTCTGTCATAATTCTAAACCTCTATGAATTTATTTTTATATGTGAAAAAAAAGAAGAAGAAGAAAAAAAAAAAAAGAAAATAAAAGAAATGGATTTAAGTGCTTTTTGCAATTTGCATTTTCTATTGTTGTTTTTGGACCTCATTGACTTTCACAGTATATAAAAAAAAAAGAGTTCTTCAAAATATCTTTTGTTTTATGTGCGTGAGTAAATGACAGAATTTTCCAATTTGGGTGAGCAAGCCCTCTTTGAATTTCTGATGCCACTGTGTGAAACCACAATATTTATTTTTATAACTTTGCATGTTTTATCAGTTGGTTAAATACTGTAACTATGAATAATTTTATAGATCAAAGAGATAATTTGTATTGATGTAGATGTATAGGGTACCTACACAAAGTCATTATTAAATAACTATAGGCTAATGTTTTACGTGGAAATGTATTCCAACCACATGTGTGCGCAAATGGGGCCTTTTTCTGCATACAGGAAGTGATGGGGGGATTTCAGTAGACAGGAGGAAGCCCACCCACGCGCCTTACAACCCCTGCTGATGTCACGGACTTACTCTGTGTGAACCCGTCTAGCATTCGAGTGAAGGGTCTTTAAAGCATTGTCGTAAAAACAGGAAATAGAGATGGAGAATATGTGGCAGAAGTCATCGTAATTGAGAATGAAATGGGAAATCTGTTCAGTTGATATGTTGATTATGATTTCCTTTGTTCCAAATGTTTTTTGTTTTTTTGGATCAAAGCAAAAGATCTAATGTAACCTCATGTGATTTTTCAAATCAAATATTTATCATGCTGGGAGGAAATGCTTCTTGATTTCTTTTGCTAAGCAATGAGTATTATCTCAGAGGAAAATGTAGCTCTGAGGTTGTTTTTTTTATATACTTTAACCAACAACAACAACAACAAAAAAAGGTCAGAAAAATTAAAAAGAAAATATGTATTATGTTGTAATGTATAAACTAACTGTTTTTATTCAAATCAAAAATATTATTTAATATGAATAAATCCCCTAGTGAAAAAAAAAAAAACCTATACCAAAATCTGTTTAAGATACATTTATTTAAGTATACAACAAATCCATTAACATATTTACTAACATATCGCTTGAGAGTTACTGATATAATTCTAATGAAACTTTATTGCACAATGCACATTTCTTAATATTAAGCCTTAAAATGTGTTTTAATATCACTATTATTAAGGATAGTATGATCTCTGTAGAATATCTTTAAATGCAGGATATTTAAAGTGTATCAAGTATACCAACACATTCTCATACCCAAGACGTCACTTTTTGTCACTTTCAACCATGCTTCAATATCTGACGCTCAAAGCACCCTTTAGCGTCCATATGTGACGCTTCGGTTATGGGTAGGTTTAGGCGTCATATAACTGACGCTTTCGAAAGCGTCAATATCCGACGCACAAAGCACCCTTAGCGTCAATATGAGACGCTTCGGTTGGGTAGGTTTAGGTCTGTGGTAGGGTTATGCGTCTCATATGGACGCTAAAGGGTGCAATAGATCCACTTTAGCACAATCAAATATATTAAGTATATCTTTAGTTGGACCTCAGCACTATTTCTGGATAAGCATTAAGCACAAAATTAGTTGTTTCAATTTAGCAGACTTTAAGTATGCCATTTTAGTATACCAAAAGTACAAACCTGCACAGTTTAGAGTGGCCTTTTATTGTGGCCAGCCTAAGGCACACCTGTGCAATAATCATGCTGCCTAATCAGCATCTTGATATGCCACACCTGTGAGGGGGATGGATCATCTCGGCAAAGGAGAAGTGCTCACTAACACAGATTTGACAGATTTGTGAACAATATTTGAGAGAAATAGGCCTTTTGTGTACATAGAAAAAGTCTTAGATCTTTGAGTTCAGCTCATGAAAAATGGGGGCAAAAACAAAAGTGTTGCGTTTATAATTTTGTTCAGTGTATATTAAGTACATAAATATGTAAATGTATTTGTAGTATACTTCGCATACAATAAATGCATTTCAAATACATTTAAGTATATTTGTTTTTCACTAGGGTCAACTTGACTACTTTAGGTTAAACCATGAATGTGTTAGATAAAGCAGAAATACATCTTTGAGGTACTGTAAGAATTGTAAGGTTACTGTTTTTAGATTTAAAGTCGTCATGAAATACAGTCTTTTCCAGCCTGATCTCACGGCAATTCGTACGAATTCTACGAGGTGGCTAATTCGTAGGAATTCATACGACCTCACTCGTACGAATTCGTACGATTTTTGCTAAATCGTACATATTTTACGAATTGCCCAATTCGTATGAATTCATACGAATGACCTACCCCTGACCCCGCCCCTAAACCTACCCATCACGTGGGTTTAGACAAATCGTACAAATTCGTACGAGTGAGGTCGTACGAATTCGTACGAATTAGCCACTTTTTTATCACTCGTACGAATTCGTACGAATTGGTCGTGTGATAGCGTTGTCTTTTCTCCCTTATTGTGATGAATATCCAAGTGAAATGGTTTTTCGAACAAGAAAAAAAAAAAGAAAAAAAGTAGAATCAGGAATTAATTGAATTGTTGTGGTTTGCTATTGCTGTGATGTCATGTGATTGACAGGTTGTCCTGCCCTCACGCCAGTAAACACATCATCAGAGAAGAGAAGAGATGAGCTGCAAGAGGGAGGGGAAGTTATTTTGATTAAAGATATTTGAATTTTGTTTACATGAATTTTAAAACATAATGATGTGCACAGATAAATAATTCATAACAAACACTGCAATGTTCCATAAAAAATAAGAATTGTCAATTTTGATTTCATGGTGACTTTAAGCAAAAGAGAAACAATAACAATGCAATCTCATTCGATATTTTCTTAAAGCAACCTGTAAACATCTCCATTAGCAATAACATGCTCTGTTTACTGACTTCTCAGTGCCCGATATTTGATTCCAGCAACTGTGAACTTTATTACATTAATTTGGATGACAAAAATATGTTGTGCTCTGTTTACATGCTCAATCAAAGGTCAGTGTTTTTGGGGACAGAGTGTTACAGCGAGTGTCTCTGGCCAGCTGTGGCATGTCTTATTGAGACACGTCCCCATCTGTCCACTGTCACTCTGGATGTAAACATGTTTTCTTTGCTATAATGCCCAGGCAAATAATAATAATAATAATATTACACCCTGCAAAGTCATGTGGAAAATATTATATGTGTGAAAATATAATTTCAAAAAACAAGATTTTAGAGTTGTCATTCAAGATCTAGATTTGTCATTATGATACAAATGGTCATAAACAGTCACCAAAAATGTGTTTCCTGTGGAAGCTCATTCACTTAAGAGAAAATAATTGCATAATTGCAACTCTGTATCTAACAATTGCGTCTTTATTAGTCATAATAGTGACTGTTTCTCATAATTGCAACATTTGTGTCTCACAATATCGGTCATGGAACAGAAGAGTGCAGACAAAAAGGTAAAATCCAAACTGAGTTTGAGACACACATATGTAAACCGGCGAGTAACTGGAAGGTAGATCGCTGAGATGATACTGGCAGGGTAATGACTGTTCTTATCTGTTTGCAGGCAGAGATAACAGGTAACTTGAAGGCTGTGTGGCTTGAAGATAAGATGAAGACAGAAGAAGTGAAAGTTTGAGACGGGATCGCACAGGTAAGTATCCACAGGTCGGTTGTCAGGTAAGTTTTCAGGGATGAACGACGAGACCAGACCTTGTGATGTGGAGCGTGACTGCTTAAATGGAGTGGAGCTGATGAGGGAGAATGATGTGTGGATGATTGTGAAGTGTGTGCAGGTGTGAGGGATTATGGGAAATGTAGTGCGCAACACTGTAAAAAGTGAACAGTTGGATCAACTTAAAAAATTACTTCAATTGGTAACACCTAAAGAATTTAAGTTTTCTCAACTTAAATTCTTTAGGTGTTACCAATTGAAGTAATTTTTTAAGTTGATCCAACTGTTCACTTTTTACAGTGAATGACTGGTCTGGGGACTGAGGATTTTGACAATTTCAGTGGTTTTTTCTCATAATTGTTACTATTTTTCGCAATGTGACTTTATAGCTCATTGCAATTTTTTTCTCTGAGAATTGACTTTATTTCTCATAATTGCAAATGTTTCTCTCACAATTAAGGCTTTCTGTTTCATAATAGTGCTGTTTCTTGCAGTGTGACATCTCACATCACAACTTTTTCCTCATTTGCAACTTTATATCTCATAATTTTGTATTTCTTTCTCATAATTGCAGCTTTATTTCTCACAATGTGCATTCATTTCTAATTTTACACTTGATCTCACAGTTAACTTTTTGTTTTTGTGATTTAGGAAGCAAATCTTTTTTCAGGTGGTCTTGGCAATTTACAGAAAGATACAATTTGTACTTAGTTCAGTAGGTTATTATAGCTGTACCTGCTCCTAGCTGTTTAGCTGATTATTTGGATCTCTATCTTGCACACAGCTAAGCTTATTGTTGCTGTTGCCGGAAAGCTGCACGTCCCTGGAGTTTGGTTTCCCATTTCCGTTTAACAATGGAAATAATTAACAAGGAATTGTGAACCACAATGGCTCTCTGAAATTTGGCTCAACTTATGGGAACAATTCAACTGCACAATATACAGTCTTGATAAACAGATACTGATGTGACGGCCACATCATATTGATTTTATGTTTTGCCCATTTCTAGGTTATAGGTTGTATAATGAGGTTACTTTGTAAATAGCTCATCAATTTTGAATGAAATATCTGTTGAGCTAAAAAGGATGTGGGATGTGGCGCCAAGACGTGAGTAAATAAGAGCTCCTTTTTTCACAACTATAATTGGGTCACATGAAGATCAATATGGAATGTCGTCATGATTTTTATGGAGCATAGTATGTCCTCATAAGCCCAGCCCTGATAACTATAAATAAACCAATACCAAACAATTTTCTAATCTAATGACACTATATTAATAATAAAAACATATCGTATAATAGACACTATATAGGTCAGTACATTGTTCTGTATGAAGGCAGGAAAATCGATTTCATCAAATTCAATAAAAAATATAGGCCAAAGATACTTATAATGCACCTATTTTCTCTTTCATTTCACATATTACTTTATTAATTCAAAAGAAAGCTAGCCTTCGTCTGTTATACATGAGAACCAAAACACTTGCACTAGATATGTGTCAGCTATAATGCTTTAGATATGTGTACCTTTGTAGCAAGGACTTTTTAAATGCTATTTTCAACAAACTGAACACAGGAAAGTGTCATGGTTTGAGCATGTTTAAAATTCATTTTGGACTGCATGTTTCTAAAAAAAAAATGAGAAAGTATTTACTGGTTCTTTCTGTATACTGTGAAGTATCTGATATGGAAATAATGTGTAGGCCTAGTGTTTTACACCAACACTAGTCATTGTTTTAAGTACTTGTTGACTAAATAGATATTTAAACCCCCACAAACACATGATGGCACATTGTCATTGTCATGATGGCACATTCAACAGAATTTCCCTTGGGAAAATATAATCACCGCTCATTTTCTGACATTTCTTTTCACAACAGAGTTTAACAAATGGTTGCCAAATCTATAAAGTGTATCAAATGAACAGACCTTTCCTCAGATGATTTAAATCATATATCAAACATGAATAGTATCAGTCAGTAATGATTAAATGTAGGGTAGTTGTAGACAGTAGTCACTGAGGGCCACAAACAAACAGCAGCCACTTTTACAGTTCCTCCTGAACCAAAACAATGAGCTTATGCTTCGTTCATGCCATGTTGAAACAGTAATTAAGAGATTGCAACCCACACTCTCAGAAAAAAAGGTACAAAAGCTGTCACTGGGACAGTACCTTTCAAAAGGGTACTATGTACCATTTAGGTACTAATATGTACACTTTTGGTACCAATATGTATCTTTGAGGGACTAATATGCACTCTTTAGGTACAAAGGTGTACCTTTTGAAAAGGTACCGCCACAGTGACAGCTTTTGTACCTTTTTTTCTGAAAGTGCATGACGTTCTACTGCAACACACAAATTGCCAGTAACTTTGTCTGTTTTTACTCCGCAAATGATTTCAAACAGTTTCTGTGAATGAATCAGTGAATTTGAATGATTCAGATGAGTGTGTGATTCAGTAATTAACTCTGAAGGGGGTGGATTGGAATCCACTGCTGCTTCAACATATATGTAATGAGTGATTATAATCAAGGTATTAATCAATAGTTTTTCCTTCTAAACATCACATGAGTGAATGATTTTTCTAGACTTATGAGATTTTACTTTGTTATAGAAGTTACCAGTGTGATTATGTTCTTTTCATGTATTCTCTATGCATGTATTTGATAACTGAATGCAGTAACAGTGCTTGCTCATTTAGAAATGAAATATGGAAAGATGTTTTGTTTTGTTGAGAAAGGCCCTCAACATGTGTCATCCATATATCTGTTTCTAGCTGACGAGAACTCCGGTCAATTTTAACATTGCGCTAATTTTTTTGTAAATTTGGAGTGCTGTCAGTACAGAGAACAACGACACAAATCTTTGTTGCCTACACCGTGTTATCCTCTTTTTAAAATTTGCACCCTGTTGACTTCAATGGGGCAAGTTTTAAACCTGCTTTTAGCCTCTTAACATCCTTGATGTGTCATTACAAGTGCACAGAAAATGTGAGTGATTCCTTCTGAGTGAACACGAGTGAGTCTGACTGCAGTAGATGTGAAAGATATGAATAAAAATGATGTTATTTCAGCCAACGCTCATACCTGTATTTACTTCCTGTTTTCGGCTGAAGTCCACAGTAGTCGATTGTCGAGTTCGGGCGTATGATCGTACGTACTAAACCTATGCGCGTGAACTCGACAATCGATTACTGTGGACTTCGACCGAAAACAGGAAGTAAATACAGGTATGAGCGTTGGCTGAAATAACATCATTTTTATTCATATCTTTCACATCTACTGCAGTCAGATTCACCCGCGTTCACTCTAAAGGAATCACTCACATGGCTGGTGCACTTGTAATGACACATCAAGGATGTTAAGAGGCTAAAAGCAGGTTTAAAACTTTCCCCATTGAAGTCAACAGGGTGCAAATTTTAAAAAGAGGATAACACGGTGTAGGCAACACCGATTTTTGTCGTTGTTCTCTGTATTGACAGCACTCCAAATTTACAAAAAAATGAGCTCAATGTTAAAATTGACCGGAGTTCTCCTTTAAGGTTACAGGGGTCCAACTATATGTGACTTCACCTGATTTACAGAATTGTACCTCTTTCATGTGTATTTCTCTAGAGAATAAAGTGAATATTATCTGTACTTCTTCCTGAGGAGGGAATGTATTATCAGTATGTTTTGGTAGTTTGTCCTAATCAGTGATGTAGTGGTGCCTGCAGAAGTGGATATACTCTTAATTTATGCCCCCAATATTTTTTTAAGCGTCCCAGCAAAGGATGAACGCTCTGTGTTATAAACAGTGACATGTAAGACTAGTCTTGCATATTAGTTCACCCCAAAATGGGCCAGTATTTGCACTAAACTTTCGCTGCTTGACTTCAAGGAGAAAGGATCATTATGAAATTTGACACAGAGGTGCAGTTTTGCAATTAATACTGGCCCACCGACTATAGGAGACTATTCATAAATAATTATGAATTTTGAGCTATGATTTTGAGTGACTATTGCTTAGTCCATCCACACATGAAAATTGGACAACTATTCTCTCACCTTGCAAGTAGTCTGCGCCAGTAGTTTCAACAGATAGTGTAAACTTATAATGGTGGCACACTCTGGCCTACACTATCTGCTTGGTCTGTGCACAAGTTAAATCGCTTGCACAGATTTAAAATCTTCTTTTTGTCTGTCCACAGGTCTGGGCAGTCATTATTAGTATCGACATAAAAAATAAATAAATAAATACACCAACATGAGTGATTGAATTATTATGGGCTATAAATGTAACTGTATAATATGTAATTAACATTTATATATGTACTATATAAATGTTATTTTGGGCTATAAATGTAACAAATGAAACAATTACCAAAAACCTGAATATTACTAAATTGAGTTCATTGCCATGAGAATTTCAGGTAGCTGTCAAAATAATGAAAGCATTCAAGTAATGCATATTATATTGAAAGCAGGCGCTCTTGTGGTGTGGGATGCATTTTCTTGGGCCAGGTAAAAAAAAAGAAAATTTTAAGTTTTCAACTTCATCTTTCTCTCTTAATGAAAATCCCCCTTCCACGCACAAGTGGTCACTAAATGGTTTAATTGTGTCACAAACTGTGACATTCAGCAGTGGCGTAATTAGGCTCTCTAAACATTTAACAGTCAGTTACACGCAATGTGAAGAACTCTGAATTGGCATATTATTGAGTCAACCAGAGTTTACAAACAATGCGAAATCTAAATGTATTTGTCATTGAATCATTCATTCAAGAGATTCGTTCAAAAACACTGAATCATCCAGTAATCAAACAAGTGACGTCTTTATGAGTGAGTCATTGAATCATTCATTCAAGAGATTCATAAAAAAATCCAGTAATGAAACAAGTGAAGTCTTTATGAGAGAGTCATTGAATCATTCATTCAAGAGATTCGTTCAAAAACACTGAATCATCCAGTAATCAAACAAGTGAAGTCTTTATGAATGAGTTATTGAATCATTCATTAAAATGTAATGTAAAAATTTAAGTCGTGATTCTCAACTTATCCAGAATTGTGCAGCTCTACTCCAACTGATTGTTTCTCCTATGACACACACTGTGTCACACAGTGATGGGCAAATGGTCATTTCGAGGCCTGACGTATGTTATTAACAAAATTTACAAGGTCCTGCTATTAAAAAGTGCTCACCTTGGTTGACGTCTTCATTCGAAGTTGTAGTTGAAAAGGCAGCATATCTGTCACTGTCGGCATCATCTCTGACTGGGGTTGGGAATGGAGCGGGCGTGGACGCTGTCGCTTGGCTATCGTTAGCTAGCAGCACCAAATGTAGCGTTGCAAGGTCGTTTGTTATTCTGAATTTTTTTTTTTTTGAGTAGTTCGCTTCATCTTTCTTATTAATTCTTTAAATATTCTAAAGGCCATTTTTAAAAATGGCGTTGAGCATTACCAAAATGCCAGGCAGCAAATCAGGCAGTGATTGACAGTGCTCTGATCCAATCTGGCGTTGGGCATTGTCAGACTGACAATGCGCGTGGGGGTGGGGGAATCAAGGGATCACTGCATCACTGTCTTTACTGGGTGTTTTTTATTCACATGAGATTGGATTAGCTACTAAAAGATGTACATCAGAGGGGATTTAGAAGTGGTATATGCAATGCCGACTGAAAAAGAAGTGGATATAGAAGTGGGAAGCCGTATACCTGCGTATACCCTGCACTACACCAATGGTCCTGATGATAGTTAGCTCAGGCCCTCTGCAACCTTGAGGAAACTGCTATTCCCTATGCTTTTGTGTGTGAGTTGGATGTTCTGTGCAAGTCTTGTATAGGAGTTATGGGATACTTTGGCATGCAACAACAGACCCGAAGGCGCCTTTCTTCGACTTCCGAGGTCACCGCAGACCTAAATCTAGGAATCGTGCGACGACTATCTTGACTACATGTTTCATTACTGAATGATGTTTCTGAACAAATCGTTTGAATGAATAATTCACTGACTCACTCATAAAGACGCTTGTCACCCCAGTATTTTGTTTTGACAAATTTCCAAACTGACTTCAGATAAAAAATTACCCTTCAGAATCCTTGAATGAGTTCAGTTAAAAAGCCACAGAAAATACGTGAATTCAATATGATTCAGATTATGATGAACAGGATGTAGACAATGACATGAGAATGGACGTCTGTGGGGATTGCCCATGCTACTCTTCAAAAGAATATTGGATTTGCCCAACATTCTGGATAACTGGACTTTAACTGGAAGAAGTGCAGACTTATGGGAATACAGCCGTCTTAAACTGGCAATTGTCCCAGAAACTGTGGGCCTAAAGAAATTTCAACTTTCCCTCAAATCTGCCAGAAGAGGTTTTAAAATATGAAGGTTCAAAGGGTCTTGTTGCTAAAAATATGAATCTCCAATTGTGTAACTGGAGGAACAGTAACAGATCAGATTAGAGCAGGAACTCTGCTGGATAATCTGAATAAATTAACCTGACAAATTAGGTTACTTCAATAAAAGTAAATATAATTTGCTAGTATGAACAGGTTCTTGGGGTAAAAATTGTGCTCTAATGTCTTTCTGCCTTCAGGATTTAATATAAAATATACATGTATGTGTATTTTTCTAATAGTGTGTATCTTCCACCCAAAGCATATTCTCAGCATGACATTTTATGGCAATAGAGAATGAAACACTGGGTTTTTCAGTGAAGAACAGCAGGGGTCTTTGAATAGAACAGTGGTCTGCATTAAGTATATCAATCTTCCTCAGTTTTCTGCAGAATTAAGCACTCCCAGAGATACCTGGAAAGATAACAGGCCAACAAATGAAAATGGCCTCACCACAGGATGTTTTCATACATAACACTTAATTGGGAACATTGTAATACTTGTGCCGGTTGAGCACTGATATTTCTTTTTAATGCTGAGATTGGCTTCATCACAAAGCTAAAGCTTAAGCAAGCTGGTTTTATTAGAAGAAAGAACAAAAAAGTGTTGCATATTCACACATATATTTCTGTCTCTATGACAGCAAACTGTGACTCTCCAGCAGCTAGTAAGGGCAAAATGGGGCAATGGGTTTATTCGTGACACATCGTTGCGTGATCGTCTTTTTCTAGAGATCATTCCACCTATGTAGGCATTAAATTAACTTTTTAAATGAACATTTTCTTCAAATTAATTAATTCTCCCAATCATGGGCGTAGGACATGGGCCGGGGGCACTTTTAATAAAATGTACTGTAATAATTTTTGGCCACCACTAGGGGCCACTGGCAAGCCTTCTTGCGGCTTGAGACCTATACTGCCACCACCTTTAATTCTAACCCGGTCTGGTCCGGGGGGAGCACACCAAACACACTCCAACACAGGAATTACCAAAGGAATACACTTTTTTATTAGTAACAATAGCAGCCGTATGGCATTCGCTCACTCAATTATCCTGATTACATATACTGGTCATCTCATTTCATTAAACCGTGAACACACATTTTGTTAGGGAACCAAATACTCATTCCAAATTCACAGCAAACTATAGTGATATCTCAGACAAAGCACACTTAATTAGAAACTCCAATCACATGCCCTAGATACAATAACCAGCATAGGCAATCAACATACAGTTCATGAAGGCAATAATCACCAAGGGCTAGACACAACACAACACACATAATAAATCATATAGAATGATTAAAATAATTTCGGACTTCCCTGTCCACGTCCGACGACACCCTGCCGTCACTGTGAGGACTCAACCTTCCTCGCCGCGGTAATGGTAGGAAGGTCTCGTTACACCAGCCAGGTCCACCTACACTTACTTCCCTATCTTTCTATTTTTCCCCCCAACTGTCTACCTCCAGGCCAATAAGTGGGACCCCGGTTTTCTTCACGCCGGTGGTGCTAGCCAACCACGAACGCCACAGATCCCCTTTGTGAACCCAGCAGGTTAAAAACACAGTTTATCAGTCTCTCCTCCCCTTCAGTGTCCGACAACCCCCATTTTAAAAGTCCCCAATTATCGTTCATCGTCCACAGGTGTTCCAGAAACCATAAATCCTTCCGTGTTTGTCCGTGACAATGACGTCACGCACCGTCCATCGAATCATAATCATTACACTACTTCCCCTCTTGAAAAATGGGACTCGTCCTCGAGTCCCTAAACAGCTCCATCATAATCCTTAAACCACACAGGGGGTTTTCTTATTCGTAGGGGACGGCCCCCCTCTGTAATAGATATCGTTGGTGTGGACAATTTCCCCCCAGCCGCAAACAGATCACTCCTGCTAGCCCCCTCCGCAACCGTAGATCCAGCAGGTAAGGGAGGCTCTCTCACTGTAGCCGGAGACACAGGGGGGCAACCACTGTCCACCACTGGAGCTTCTGCCAAAGCAGAGGGCAGCTCAGCCTCAATAAAAAGCTGCGATGCTTGGGATCCCCCGATAGCAGCCGACCGCCCAGGTGAAGCAGGTACTCCAGCAGCAGGTGAAATAGCCAACTGAAATTCGTCCGCGACACCAGAAGAAGCAGATGAATGGACGTCCCCAACAGCAACAGGAACATCAGGTGGCCGTGATCGTCGAAACACCCAAGTAGACCCAAAGCCTGGACCCCTTTCCTTCCTCCCCGTAGTCTGGGCAGATGTAATCTCCTGGTCAGCTTTGGCTTTTGTATAGCCACCCCCAGACTCTGCAACCATAGAAGGGACATAAGGTTTCAGCTGATTAAAATGCACCACATGATCTATACCTCCTGCCTCTGGTTGTATCCGATACAACACTTCAGATACCTTCTCCAACACCTTATAGGGGCCCTTAAACCGTTTCTGCAATTTTGGGCTCACCCCCTTCTTCCTGGCCTTATTCTTTAGCCACACCAACTCACCCTCTGAATAATACTGAAACCTGGCTTTAAAGTCAAAATGCAACTTTTGATGTTCCGAGGCTCTAGCCTGATGATTTTTCACTGCCCCAACTACAGTTGCCAGGCTTTCAGCTACCCCCTTCACATACTCATTCACGGTTGCAAATCGCTCTTGTCCATCTACGTCCATCATGACATCAATAGGCAAAACCATCTCCTGCCCAAATAAAACTTTATATGGGGTAAAGCCAGTACTGGAATGAACACTACTTCTATAAGCCATCATTACATAAGGCAAAAGGACATCCCAATTCTGCTGATTATCCTCAACATAAAAAGACAACATGGACAGCAATGTACGATTAAACCTCTCAATCATTCCATCTGACTGCGGCTGATATGGAGATGTCCTTGTCTTATTAATGCCTAGTAACCGACACAATTCCCCAAACAAATTTGATTCGAAATTTCGACCTTGGTCGGAATGCAGGCTTCTAGGGGTTCCATAACGACACACCCACTCTTCTACAAGTACTCTGGCTACGGTCTTTGCTTCCTGGTTTGGGAGTGGGTACGCTTCTGTCCACTTTGAAAAATAATCCCCCACAACCAACACATATTTGTTTTTAAGGAGGGTCTCAGGGAGGGGCCCTAATATATCAAGTGCAACTCGTTCATAAGGACGAGATGTTACAGAAGGAATAAGCGGGGCCCGGGGAACCGGACCGTTTTCCTTATGAACCGCACATTCAGGACATTCTTGACACCATCGTTTCACATCCTTATACCATCCTGGCCAATAAAAACGACCCCTCACCTTTTCTTGTAGCTTTTGCACTCCTAAATGGCCTCCCGTAGTTATATTATGCAACAACCTCAAAATGTCTGGCACCATAGACTGTGGAATAATAACTTGAGTTTTTGCCCTCAGACCAATTTTTGAAGGCAACACCCTCACCAACCTCTGCCCCTTAACCTCTATCTGCTCCCAGACCAAGGCATACTTCTTAAGGGATGGGTAGGTCTTCATAACTGCTTGTCGATTACCTTTCTGAGTCTTCAATGTTAACATCAAACTCAACTCTGGGTCCCTATGCTGAGCTTGTGTCAAATCATTCTCTCCTCCTTCCACCCCCCTAATTTCTTGATTCGAGAACTCTCCCTGTTCCAAAGCACCACCCTGAGGTAAAGATTTTACCTCTACATAACTAACAGAGCTAGCCACACCCTCTCCAGAATAAGCTGGTAATCTGGATAGCGCATCAGCATTAATGTGGTCTTTACCTGGTCGATGAACAATTTTATATTGGAAAACAGCTAATTGTTCCAACCAACGGGCCAACTGGCCTTCCAAACCCTGAAAATTATGCAACCAACGAAGAGAATTGTGGTCCGTTCGCAACAAAAACTCTTTCCCTAAAAGGAAATGTTTGAAATACTTGGTAAAAGTAACCACACTAAGCAGTTCCTTCTTTGTGGTGGCGTATTTACGTTCTTGTTTACTCAAAGTCCTACTAGCATACGCCACCACTCGCTCCAACCCATCAACTTCCTGTGACAAAACAGCCCCAATCCCCGAATCACTGGCATCTGTATCCAGGATGAATGAACGCTGGGGGTCTGGATAGGCTAAAACCGGAGCAGTAGTAAGGCACAATTTCAACTTCTCAAAAGCAGTCTGACAGCAATCATCCCACTGAAATCGCCTCCCCTTTTCTGTTAGCCGATGTAACGGTCTAGCCAACTCAGCAAAGCCCTTCACGAATCGTCTATAATATGAGGCTAAGCCCAAAAAGCTTCGTACCTCAGTCTGATTTTTAGGGGTTGGCCACGATTGTACAGCTTCCACTTTGCTGGGATCAGCCATAACCCCCTCAGCCGAAATAACATGACCAAGGTACTGTACTTTGGTGGCAAACAGATTACACTTAGATGGTTTTACTTTGAGATTGGCAGCCTGCAATTGGGACAACACTTGACCCAACCGCTGAAGATGTTCCCCAAAATTCTTCCCAAAAACTATAATATCGTCTAGGTACACTAAACACACGGACCACTGCAAATCTGCCAGAATCAAGTCCATAAGCCTTTGAAATGTACTTGGACTATTAGACAGCCCAAACGGAAGAACATTAAATTCAAAGAGCCCCTGTCTTGTTATGAAGGCTGTTTTAGGGCGATCAATAGGGTCCACTTCGACCTGCCAGTAACCGCTAGCTAAGTCTAAAGTAGAAAACCACTGTGCATGGGTTAAGCTATCTAATGCGTCGTCAATACGTGGAAGGGGATATGCATCTTTTCTAGTGACATCATTTAACTTACGATAATCGACACAAAACCTCAATGTGCCATCTTTCTATCCCACCGCTGCCACCAGTGTAATAATTTTTGGCCACCACTAGGGGCCACTGGCAAGCCTTCTTGCGGCTTGAGACCTATACTGCCACCACCTTTAATTCTAACCCGGTCTGGTCCGGGGGGAGCACACCAAACACACTCCAACACAGGAATTACCAAAGGAATACACTTTTTTATTAGTAACAATAGCAGCCGTATGGCATTCGCTCACTCAATTATCCTGATTACATATACTGGTCATCTCATTTCATTAAACCGTGAACACACATTTTGTTAGGGAACCAAATACTCATTCCAAATTCACAGCAAACTATAGTGATATCTCAGACAAAGCACACTTAATTAGAAACTCCAATCACATGCCCTAGATACAATAACCAGCATAGGCAATCAACATACAGTTCATGAAGGCAATAATCACCAAGGGCTAGACACAACACAACACACATAATAAATCATATAGAATGATTAAAATAATTTCGGACTTCCCTGTCCACGTCCGACGACACCCTGCCGTCACTGTGAGGACTCAACCTTCCTCGCCGCGGTAATGGTAGGAAGGTCTCGTTACACCAGCCAGGTCCACCTACACTTACTTCCCTATCTTTCTATTTTTCCCCCCAACTGTCTACCTCCAGGCCAATAAGTGGGACCCCGGTTTTCTTCACGCCGGTGGTGCTAGCCAACCACGAACGCCACAGATCCCCTTTGTGAACCCAGCAGGTTAAAAACACAGTTTATCAGTCTCTCCTCCCCTTCAGTGTCCGACAACCCCCATTTTAAAAGTCCCCAATTATCGTTCATCGTCCACAGGTGTTCCAGAAACCATAAATCCTTCCGTGTTTGTCCGTGACAATGACGTCACGCACCGTCCATCGAATCATAATCATTACAGTACATTCATCCTTCGCACTTTTTTCAGACAAGCAACATGACATCATGACTTTGCGTAAACATACACGCCACTTTCAAGTCAAGTGGCGTGTTATTTATACGCATTTTGAGCTTTCCGCGTGTATGTCCACGCGCGTGTATGTGTACGCCGTTAAACGTCAGAGTGATTCCGCGTGTATGTGTACGCCGTTAAATGTCCGAGCGAAACGGAGGAAAATGTATATCTACATCTGGGGAGCAATATTTTTTTTCCTAGGATGGTAGGGGAACACTCATAAATGGTATTAACCCGAGTGATGGGTAGGTTTAGGGACGCGGTTGGGGTAGGTCATATATATTTATATACAGTAATGTAACGTAAATCAACGGCGTTGATAAACACGCTGAAAAGCGATTATGCGTGTTGATAACACGCCAAAAATGGAAATACGAATTGGCGTGTCATACATACGCCATTTCATGAGATCAGTCTGCAACAAGTGTGTTCATGTTGAGGTTTTCATAGACCAACGTGAATAATTATAGGTTTAAATTCAAAGAGACAAGATAGTCCATTCATGACTAAGCATTACGGAGCGCTAAACACGCTCATGTAATGTATGTTTCATTCATACTCAAAGCCAGAGGGCGCTCTCTCGCAGAAATTCCAAAACAAATTCATAGAAGTAATAACTTGTAATGACATTGGACCTTATATGGACAAAGGCATATACACTGAACAAAATTATAAACGCAACACTTTTGTTTTTGCCCCCATTTTTCATGAGCTGAACTCAAAGATCTAAGACTTTTTCTATGTACACAAAAGGCCGATTTCTCTCAAATATTGTTCACAAATCTGTCTAAATCTGTGTTAGTGAGCACTTCTCCTTTGCTGAGATAATCCATCCACCTCACAGGTGTGGCACCTCTGGCCACAATAAAAGGCCACTCTAAAATGTGCAGAACTTCACCGATTTGCATTAAGCTTTGTATCGTTAGAAACCCAGTCATATTTTTGAATGGTCGTGCATTATTCCCTCATCCCCTCATTTTCCCCTGAAGGGGGAGAAAGGAGAAATACGGATTTCAGTGTTGCGGTTCCTGCTTATAATGATGTAAAAATCGTCATTTTGCGTCATTCTAAGCAGGAAGTCCCATATCTTTGTAGAGGGGTTGAGACTACAAACACTCATTCCTCATTTTTCCAGGGGGTGGGACCCACTCATACTACAGACCTATTACAGATCAGTTGGTGGGACTTCACTTGCAGAAACTAAAAGCAATATCCGCCATCTTATTTGGAAGCTAAACTAACAGGCGCTGTGGAGCCAGATGTGAAGTTACGACAATGGCGGAAGGTACTCAATATGAAATGGAAGAAGAGGATTCCATGAAGCATGAGCTACACACTGTTCTTGAGCTAATCTGAAAGCCACACGAAGTTTGGAGGTCTGTAGCTATTGACTCTGCAGAAAGATGGCGACTTCTGCGCACTGTGCGCCTCAGCATGTGCTAACCCCGCAATGTAATTTTACGTGGCCTACCACTTCGTGGCTGAGTTGCTGTTGTTCCCAGTTGCTTTCACTTTGTTATAATACCACTAATAGTTGACCGTGGATTATTTAGTAGTGATGAAATTTCATACTTACTGCACAGGTGGCAACCTATCACAGTATCACGCTTGAATTCAATGAGCTCCTGAGAGCAACCCATTCTTTCACAAATGTTTGTAGAGGCAGTCTGCATGCCTACTGTAGGTGCTTGATTTTATACAACTGTGGCCATGTTGCGTTTACGTGGCTGTTCTGTGTTCTGAATATCCTGAGTTTGTTAAATAAAGCCTGGAATCTGGTGCGATTAAATCAAATTTGGTGCGACTTCATTTGCAACTGAGAGTCAATATGTAAATATTTCACCCACTGATATTTAATAACATTGGTAGTTGCAGAAAACCAAAATGTATTCTTGATTAGATGGGGTGTTGTGGTGTAACAGTTAAAGATCTAGACTAATAATTAAAAGGTTATGTTCACCATTGTGATCTCGATCCAGACACTTAACCTCATGTAACTCTAGAGGGACTGTCCCTTTAATACATTAACTTCCTGACCTTAGATGAATTCATCATCTAAATTACTGAGTGATTTTACAGTTGGACATTGATTCGTTCAGTTGTAAAATAAGGAATCTAGTGAAATGTGAAATATATCCACTGTTATTGTACCCATGTCAAAATGAGTTATTTTGTTTTGTTTTTATTCTTAGCTCATAAAGGTTTTGCAAGCAATCCCATGGCTTCCATAAATTGTCAGTTTATTTTCTTATATAAAATATGCTTCTTGGAACACAATCATTATTGAGTGGAAAGTGAGAAGACAGTTTTAAAAGTGCACTTGTAACTTCAAAACTTAAAAGTATCTTTTTTAAAAACTGTACCTTCCCATAATATTCACAAAATTAAAGACTTTTGTAAATAAAGAATTAATTAAATACATTATAAAGTGCACTTTGTAATAACTTTTAACTTTAAAAAAAGTTGTACTTTAAAGTAAATCATTATGTATTTAATCTTTTGGCATATAGTTATTTTGATTTGATTTTACATTTAAATTTGATATATTTTGCTAATTTGCAGCTTCATCATTACACATGTGTAATTACAAATATATCTACATACGTCAATGGAAGTGACATTCAAGTACTAACTACCTTAGTTAACATGAACTAAGAATGAACAATATTTCTTCAGCATTTATTAATCTTAGTTAATATTCATTTCAACGTTTACTACTACATTACTAAAATCAAAGGTTGTGTTTGTTAACATTAGTTCATCACTGTGAACTAACATGAACAAACAACATCTGTATTTTTATTAACTTACATTAACAAAGATTAATAAATACTGTAACAAATTGCTCCCTGTTAGTTCATGTTAATTAATACATAAACTAAATGTTACCCAATGAACCTTTTTGTAAAGTGTTACCCAACATATTTCAAATACAACATAAGTAATTATGAAATTAAATATAAAGATGTCCTTCTTAGGTGTGTCAAAAAAGCACTCTAAAGTTCAGCTATTGCATTTATTATACTACTGTATAACACATTTTCATTTGATTGTAACTAACATGCAATTGAGTTTCTGAAAACATTACATTCAAGTATATTCTTTTAAAGTATATGTTTCCATAATAAATACACGTATTAAAAGGAGTTCTTTTTCACAAAGGAAAGCCCAGTCTATCTTCAGAAAACAACAAATCAGGAAGTTTTGCATCTTCTTAATGGTCCAACCCTTTGCCCTTCTGTCCCTAAAGAGAATATTCTGGCCACATCCTCCTCTGTAAATTCCCAATTTCAAAAGATGGGATGAATTTAGTGCTCCGTCAAATAGAGCAATGGTGTAACGCAACAATCCCCAGTAAGATACAGCCAGAGCGCTTTGACCCAATCTGATGAGTAATAGCCTATATAGGAGACTGAGAGTAAGACAGTGACAGACACCGTCCTGCCCACACTCTGTGTTATGTGTAGCTCAAATCTCAAGGGATTTCCTGAACCAAGTTGTGTTTAACCAACAACAGTTGGCAAATGAACCAGCAGAGATGATTAATTCAGTTGACAGATGACATCTAAACACAAAATAAACAGCTCACTGATAAGAGCCTTGACTGAAGCCTGTAAACGAGTGTAAAAGCAAAACTGTGTATGTTGTTTCTGTGACATGTCACATCCTCCCTGCGGTTGCTGGAACTCATGGGCCGGGCTTATGCTTGAAGAGTTTATTATTCATAATAATAAATAACTATGATATGGATGTCAAATGTCAATGCTGTGACTAATAATTACAGTTTTAAAAGAGAGTTTGGGGATTGGTTGCAAAAGACAAACTTGCCCATATGATGAAATGTCACTTTTTTGTTGTCTAATTTACACTATCATTTAAAGTTTGGGGTTAGTAGGATTTTTGTAGTATCTTATGCTCAAAAATACTGCATTCATTTGATCAAAAATACAATAAAAACAGTAACATTGTGAAATATGATTACAATTTAAAATAATTGAATATATATATATATATATATATTTCAAAATGTAATTTATTCCTGTGATGCAAAGCTGAATTTTGGATCACACAATCCTTCAGAAATCATTCTGAAATGCTGATTTGCTGCTCAAGATTTGATACATTTTATTCAGGATTCTTTGATGGATAAAAAAGCTCAAATGAAAGGCACTTATTTGAAGTACCACTCAAAAAACACCATATTCCCACGGCTGTGTGCTCTTAAAACACAGTAATTGAGCTTATATAGGCCTATATATATATCCCCATATGCCAAAACGGTGGAAAAGCTCAATTACTGTGTTTTAAGAGCACACAGCAGTCAATAGTGTGTTATTTGAGTGGTCATCAACGTTAGTGTGTTTTCCAAGCAATAGTCCTGCTCGATCTGGTGTAAATGCCCCTCAGGTTGTTCTGTAAACAACACTCAAGTGATATGTTTAGCACACACTACAGTCCACCAATCACCAAGAGAAAATCATTCATTTTAAGATGGTCTTGGTAGACTATTGAAACCACCAGAGAGCAGCAGAGTGCAACTAGAAGATCCTTATAACAATTTGTGTAAAAACTTACCTTCAGAATGACTTTGATTACACTGAAATATGGTTTGAATTACATATGAACATTGGAATAACATCAGGAACTAAAATAACATCAGGAACTAAAATATCAACAACATTGTAGTTTTCATACACTTTAAACCCATGTCCCTCACTGATATCTTTGACACTTTAAATGCCTTGATCTTTAGAGCAATCTGATGTAACGAGGAGCTGCGAGTTTACTGCTCACCTGAAAACTTGGATTTAACGATTTTATTAGTTACTTTATATTCATAGAGGTTCTCAAATGATTGCTCATGTAGACCTGCCCTTTATCAAGGGCCTTCACTGTAGATTGGACAGTTGTTGGACAACCAATGAGGACACAGTTTGTTGTTGTTGTTGTTGCTACTACTGCTTGACAAGGCACATAAAATAAGTCAGTATATGATCAAATATGAAGACACACACTTAAACACAAAAGTAATTTTTTGGCTAAATTCTATTAAATTGCAGACAGTCTCACAGTAAAGAGCTGCATGTAGAATTCAGAAACCCTGTTATTAGCGATACTGGTGGCCGTTGAGTGAACTGCAGTCAGAAACTTATTCCTCATGCTTGAACTTGTGCACACGTTACAAAGAAACTGAACGTGATTCAAAGCCCCAATATAATTCCCCAATAAAGGCCCAATAAAATTCTTTTTAGTATTTTGCTTATTAGTATATATATATATATATATAAAAAGTTGGAAATACCTGCAGGGAACATCCAAATGCCGTCTTCACAGATGGGAGTTATGGTTAGAGGAATTGCTCTGGGCTTTCCTCTCAATAACAAAATAAGCACAACAAAAATGATAGGGGTGACAACCATAATTAAGAAAGCACCAAGCAGAGCACGTTGTGGATGTTTGCACAAGCTCTGCAATTCACCAGCATCTTGTCGACAGATGAGGTAATTACAATTACATTGTTATGTTATGTACAAAGTTTGATTTAAGTAAATTTATATTATAGGCTATTTTTATGTTAAATATCTGGCAGTGTGAGGCTACAGTTTGAATTAACCCCCTTTCTTTACATGACACATTGCAATTCAGCTCTGTACAATGTGGGAGTCGGAATAATTGTCTCTTGTGAGCTGAGTTTGCTAATGCTAACATGATGCTAACGCTAGCGATGCACCCTCGCATCTCTGCGTCAAAGTTTACGTTCTGAGATAACACTGCCATCTTGTGGGCTGGTAACACAAAAATCTTGGATGTAAACAATTAAATAAATATTGATACAGGGAGCGAGCGAGTTTAAACCAGAGATTACATTAGATTACAGCTTTCTTATTTCTGCTTTAACATTTATTTCATGCTTTTTTTCCCTCTATTTTCTTTTATTTTTATTAATCATTGAATAAAACATTAAAATATAGAGACAATATATACATGCATTTTAAAATTAAATTAAATTATATTAATAAGGTAAATTATATAGGTAGCCTATAAATATATTATTTAGGCATTAACTCAGTTTAATGTGTTTTACTAACAGCCTGGTGTTTTAATAATTTGTGGCATTGTTAACTCATTAAACTGTAAGGAGGAGAAAATAATTCTCTCAGATTTGATAATGCAGTGCACACTGTGTGATTGTCACTCACTTGAATGAGCATGAATTTGTCTGCGATTTTCCTAAATCTGTCGGCAAGTGAAGATCAGAGCTAAAATCGTGCAGTGTAAACTCTACATTAGCGAACGAGTCAGTGCACGAGAATAAAAGGGAAAGTGATGAAAGCGCTACAGACAGAAGGCTGTTATAATTTTACATCATCTTAAGGGAGCATCCAAATGCACGAATATTTTCATAATAACATGATTGGAATGAAGAAAGTAATCAGCGTGATGATATTCAAAATTGTAAGCAAGCGCTTACCATTTTGGTAAGTTTCCCCTTTTTCCCCCCCTCGGTTTCCCTTTTTGAATGATAGAAAGATATTCACTTATATGCAGGAGCAGAACGCACATGCTAGTTGACAGTCGCCTTTAGTCCTTTTGGTGTGTTCAAGCGCAACTTTTTAGCAGAGAAGCAGCTGACGAGAGGCGACAAGTTACACAGTCAGCTTTCGTCGCTGCTAGTTCTTTGACGTCGGTTTAGTGTGTCCTGGGCTTAAGGTTAATGAGACTCGCTCCTTGGGTTAGCAGATTGCAGCGGCGATTTCACAGAGACTAATGATTCTTTGCTATATGGGAAGAGTTCGATTTAGGACATGATGGGCTCTGAGGGCGGGGCCAAATGCTGGGAAACTGTCGAGGAACAGGGGTGAGAGGCAGCTATTTATAGGCTTTCTCTTTGGCTGGATCATCTGAACTTGCTCCTAAAAGTGCACATCAATACAATTAAGCACACTTTTTTTTCAAAATGGAATGCAAAGAAGAGAAGATAGTTAACTAAATAACTTTAACTAAAGCAGAACTTCCTGATTTGAATCTTTCCTTTGATTATGTGCTCAAGCTAAACACAGATTTAATTCTTCACCACAATGGAAATCCCCAAAACTCACAACACTCTTCCCAGTATAACAGATCATTAAACCTCAATAAGCCCCCCTTTTCTCATTTTGCTCAAAGTAAAATACAATAAGACTTAATTTTAACATTTACTCTCTCCCATGTCCACTCTGGGAACTAGTAATCCCCTGCCCAAATTAACCAAAATTATTCATGTAGTCCCAAAACAAACAATTTAACACTGACGGCATGTAATGAAATTAGCTTGTGGCAAAAATAAAAATCAAGGAATGCTGCACTAGCTCATTTTAATTAAGTAAATTGAGCTTGCAGTGTGTCTATAAAGCACTGTGTCTATAAAGGCTATTTTCTTCAAACCTGTATTAACTCCAAGCAGATACCTGATTTCCCTTTGTCTAACTGGTAAATAAAGTCCATATACTGTAGCACGTAAAAGATCCATAAGCTCATTCACACACAGATCAGATTTTCCTCTCAGTTGATAGTCATTGACGATTATATGGCTCAATTATTATAGAGCATGATTAAAGAGAGTTTTAATTTAGTACTGAACACTAATAACATATTTGTCTGAATGATCAGATGCATTTTGACATCCGCAGTAAGTTTATTCTCCATTACATTGTGCACATTAACTGTTACATTATGTTTCATAGTGGGTGGTGCACAGAACAATTTGCCCTGAAGCCTCAGATGAACTTGCTGTGTGTCCCACAATGCAAACAAAATGAGTGAATCACTGTTGCTTGAATTGCAGATTGTACAACAGACATTAATGCAATGCAAAACATATTTCACATTATGAAACGATATGAATACAAGAAACATTCGAGAAACAATGCCATAAGGAATAAAAGGTTAATAAAATACATTCATAAAGCATTTTATGTGTACTTTGTCTCAGAACTTGGAAAGTGAGACCAAAACCATTAAAGAACAAATTTGTACTGAGTGCATTAATAACAGTTTGATTGCAATTTGGTGAAATCAGTGACCAAATGACAAAAGTGCCGACTTTGAGAAAAAAGGACTGTTTTTAAATGAGCTACTTGACCATCAGCCTAAAGCGCGGCCCGGGTCAGTGATGTGACCCTTTGCTTTCTAATTTAAACAGAAAAAGTCTCTCAGCAGAGATGGAAATGGGGTGGAAAGTGCTTCTTCATTAAACTTGCAAACATTAATGTCAGTCTGAGTGTCTAAAGCATTCAGTAATTGTAATTGCTGAGAATCTGCGCTGGATAATTAATTCATACACTCAACTTGCGCAGAACCCATAAGCATGATAGGTGTTGGTGCAGTGCATTCTCACCTTATAATTCACCTTAATGTTACTATAATGCCTTCATGAACGGTATACTCATCTCTCTGTGTGACGAATGTGAATGCTAGTTCTGTGATTTATGACTATCATTAAGACATCTAGCTACTGAGCCTACATCTACATTAATCCGGATACATTTGGAAATGCCGTTTTCATTTCAAAACGCTCCCTGTCCACACTTACTTTTTCAAGCGTTTTCCACAAGTTGCTCATCCACATTTAGGACATCTGAGAATGCTTAAATCACCTTAACGTGCATGCGTAAAACATACAAAAAGTTCACAAGATGATACAGAGAGAGCAGACATTATAAAGTTATCATGCTATTCTTATGGTGAGAAAAATACGTCGTTCTCTCAACATAGGTTCACGAGTTCACACTTACAAATAAGTCAGATAGAATAAATGCGTATTTGGCGTGCTGTCCGAGGAGAGGGCTCCGGGCTCGGTATTCGGCCCGAACCCACAGTACTCCCCCCGTATTCCTGGCTGTGAAAGAACAAGCCAAGAGTGAGGAGTCGGGGTGGTGGAGGGATGCTGAAAACTGTCAAGGAAGTTAGGTGAGTTGACAGAGTGAATATATATATATGCTTCCTCTCATGCTGATAGGGTAGACGTGGTAATTGTTTGATGAGTTGATTGAGTGATTGATTGATTGATTGATTATTTGAACATGCTCCTCCCGAACTTTGTTAATGAAACATCATATCTCGAGGCCACAACATTACATTGCGTGTCCATGACATATGGATGACATTACCTCAAAAAAATTATCTCGTGGCCACGACTTATCACGTTCCCATGAGTTAATATGACGTTCCCACAAATTAATATCTCGTGGCCACAACAAAACTAAGTGAATCGAACATGTCCCCTCCTGGTCACCGTAGGAAGTATATAGCAGGCACAAAAATGTCAGGATAACCATAGATATCTATGGGTACAATATGTGTCACATGACTAAACATGCATCAGTTGTTTTCAAATATCTCCATTTTCACAGTCCACACTACAATGCGAAAACAGGGTTTTCAAATTTATTCACTTGGGAAAGTGTTTTCAAAAAGCTCCATGTTCTTTGATAACAACGCCATCTCAATGTGGATGGAAGGCCAAAACGGAGAGAAAAAGATGCTTTTTCAAACGAAAACATATTAGTGTGGACAAGGCCTGATGTTGAAAAAGTAAACACGGGCATGCTTCTAAAGCTGATGGCTGACTTTTCATTCGCTTTCAGTAATACTGTTTATTTAGTTCATACTAACTCCTCACCTTAAGCATTACAAATACAAAGTTCTGTCATGAAACTCTAGATGGCGCAGGCGCCATAAATGGCGCCAGGGGAGGCTATATGTCTCCAGCCATAGTGGCCGAGTCAAGCTCCTGGGTCAAGTCAAACCCAACCCGGCTCATTTTACTGATGGCACCTCCATGGCTCCCTGAGCTACCAGTGCCTCCCTGGCTCCACCGCCCTGGAAACCTGCTCCCTACTGGTCATCCCATCTGACACCAGGCTGCCCGCCCTCCCTCCATGGCCGGATTCTGTTTGTTGTGAGGTCACGCCTTCTGGGAGCGTGGGAGTACTATCACGATTCACTCCCAGAATACAGCCAAGAGTCCGCTCCAGAATTCAGCCAAGAATCCACACCAGAATGCTCTCCAGAGTCCGATCCAGTGAGGGAAATTCCAGAGTCCGTTCCAGTGAGAGAAATTCCAGAGCTCAAACCAGAAAGACCACTTTCCATAATGGCTCTAGCATGTATGTGTGTCTGGGCCATACACATTTATGCTATCAGGATTCACCTGTCACCTCTGCAGTACATTTCCCATGATCCCTCCTGGCTCACACCTGCACACACTTCTCAATCATCCACACCTGCCATCATTCACCTTCATCTGCTCCACTCCATTTAAGCCTTCAGTTTCTGTCAGTTTTTTGTCTGGTGTTGTTTGTGTTTAAGTACACACTGCTACTTCGCTTCTCATCCTTTGTGTTGTTTAATTAGAGTTACTCTACTGTTTGAACGGATACCTTTCTCATCGTCATCCTTTGTGGACCAGGTTATGACACTTGGCAACTAAGTTTGTTAAAACACTAAAATTACTCAAACAAACACTGAAATAAAAATCAATCAAAGCTATATAGAAATATTAAATAGAAAAATAATAAAAATGACGAGCACATAACTTTGCTGAAACTTAATATGGTACAATGGGGCTAAAGGCACACAGGGGTAAAAGGCACATTTGATTTTGTTTTCCTCTAAAACACTAGATGGCACAAGAACTTGCTATAGCACTTTCCAAAACATCAGCTTTTTTAATCTAATATTGATTGATATTTGATTTGATCTAATATTTTATGTATTTTTAAAATGTTGTAGATTTAAGTAACAAATGAGAATCACTAAAAGTATTGAATATATATTTAAGACAAAAGTCATCTTAATGATTTTCAGTTTTGTTCAAGGTAAATAAAGCAAAAAAAAAATTCAACACAGGAAAAATATGTAAAAGTATGATATTTGGGGAAAAAGGTGCCCCTTCTGTTAGGGCTAAAGACAAAATAATCAGTTTTTGGCAAGCTACTTGGAAAATGTAGTGACCCAACCTAGCAGTTACACTACATTAAATGAAGCATTACACTGAAGCAAACCCAGTGCGTTTCCAGGCTGGAATGTTTGTTATTGTTTTGGTCTGTGATACTGCACGTTGCCAATGTGCCAATTTTCATTGTCCATTGTGTTGTTCCTGTTGCGTGTACTCAAAAACTCAACCCGTGTGAGAGCCTGTGTGTACCTATTTCGGCCACTAGTCATTATTACATACTGCACCTTTAAAGGTCCCGTATTATGCCCCTTTTCACAAGATGTAAAATAAGTCTCTGATGTCCCCAGAGTGTGTATGTGAAGTTTTAGCTCAAAATACCCAACAGATCATTTTTTAGAGCATGTTTAAATTGTCATTTTTTGGGGCTCAGAAAAACACGCTGTTTTAGTGTGTGCCCTTTAAATGCAAATAAGCTGCTGCTGCACGGCACAGGGGGCGGAGCTTCATGAGCTCGCGCTCAGTCTCTCTCTGAGGATTATTTCATCTCACGGAATGATGATAATATCAGAAACTCTCAGTAACGGTGTTCATTTCGAGTCGGACAATAATGCCTACAGAGTCAGAGTGCTGTATGGAGATGGAACAGGTATAGTTTAGTTTAATTACGGTTATAACGTATTTGTCATCTGCTTGTATGTATCCACTATTAATAGCCTACAAGTCTGCTGTTTTGGACCAGGTCCGAATGATGATCAAACATATACTGATGAGTTTAATAAAGTTTATTTTACGTCACACAAAAGATGAAGCGTCAGTTTTACTTCAGTAAATCACCGTAAGAGCCGAGTAAACACAGTAAGTTATAAGAAGTGCGCAAGTACATAAACGAATTTCGGTAGAGTTGAGGGAGCATTTTCTTTAAAAACAAAATAATTCCACCTCGTCTTCAGCGGCTGCCTCAGATTTCGGGAGTAAATAGAGAGAGCTATGTGGATTAATACATCCAGCCACACAACACCTACAACGCTTGGGAGACATTCTCGTCAGTGCAGCAGCTGTGAAGTTGAACTCGATCAGGGCGGGTCTATGTTGAAACGGCAATGTCTGTCAACACTCGTGGGCGGGGCCTGTTTTAGTGATGTCACTAAAACAGCTTTCTGAAAACAGGTCATTTGGAGACACTGCTGATGATTTATGGGGATTAATAAAAAAGGAGTGAGTGGATTTTTATCACTATTGGCTGGTTGTGTACACACACTGCCAACACACATTTATGTCCAAACAGCATGCAAAAGTGAATTTTGCATAATACGGGACCTTTAAGGTGTGCCTTCTACCCTATAAAAATAAAACATTATTCAAAATATGAATAATTACAATAATTGTATATAACACTACTAAAATAACACTGCAACTATAGGTCAGGGATTTGATTCTCAGGGACCAGAATGGCTTAGACACTCTTCTGACCAGTAACAAACAACTTAGCAACATAACAACATGTCAACCTTTAGACAATGTTCATTTATTAGCATCGGACCTAATTAATACAAACACTGTAATAATTATTCTACCTAAAAATGATCCATTTGCACAGAGAACATACAAACTGTAATTCACTGGGGACTGTAAAGCAACACAATTATTATGCATGTGTGTAATGTCATCCTAAGGGTGCAGCTCAGTGGGTGGAGCTGTAGTCGTATTTCTCTCTGCACTTTATGGCCGCAGTGAAACGCAGGTTGTAAATGCACCTCAAATGAGGCTCCACACTTAGACAAAGGTTTTTCTCATAGGACAAACAAGGGTATCTGAGTGTCTTTTCAGTTGCAAGGTGGGTTATGGGAGTCTAAATGAGATCATGTCACCTTGAATTTTATCACTGCGTAAATTGCCCTCTACATAGGATAATGTGACCCGGGCTTAGTTGCTTCTGTTTGGAAAATTGGGTGGAAAATCACATAATATTGAAGACCACTTCTGAGTGATGTGTCTGGAGGAGGGTCATTATGAAAATATGGTGACAAATCTGTGCTTTGTACTTTCAGTTATGAAAAAGATTTCAAATAGTCAAAAAAACGCAAACATGGCTGAGCAAAGTGCTGAACAAGACACAAGATAAAGAAACCACACATTCATGACAGAAGCTCACAATGAATTAAAAACTAAAGAAAAAAAGTAGGTTTTAAGAGAAGATTTAAAAACCGTTAAAGACTGTGCCGATCTGATGTAAACCGGAAGGCTGTTCCACAGCCTAGGGCCGGCAATAGCAAAGGCCTTATCATACACACGGCACAATGCAGCGCCAGGCGCGACGCAAGTGCTTTTTGCCTGAACACACCTCGATTTCAGGCGCATTGTTGGCGTGTTGCTATTTTGAGGCAACTGAAATAGACTGCGCCACTGACCAACAAAAACCTGGTCTAAAATCAATGGGGCAATTTATTTTTATTTTTTTGTTATTTAAAGGGTGCATTAGTAATATGCGCCTATAGGTGGGTGCACAACGTGCGTACACTCTGCTTATTACACACACAGGGACAGCGCAACAGCACACAAATATGCCAAATATTAAAAATGAAAAGATTACAATGTAAAAAACTATTATTGTGTACATAAAGATATGGTGGAATCCGGCTTGTCCCATAGATGGTCTGCTTGCGCGCTTTAACATCGCACACGAGCAGATCCGTTTCCTCTCTGGAGAATTGTTCAGTCTTAGAGAGTAAATAGTGAATCCGCCATAGCATGAGCGCAACTGGCTTTTAAAGGGAATGGGAGATGAGACTCTGGTTGGTTTATTTCACGTTATGCACAAAACACACCCATTACTCATTAAGAGAATAGGGACAACCCTTTTAGACCATGCGCCGTGCGCGCCGACCATTTTTCCGGTTGTTAAACTAGCAAAAGTGGATTCGGACACGACCTACAGTAAGTGCACTGCACCATGCGCTTTAGATTGTTAAAATAGGGCCCGAAGAGTCCGTCTTTAAACCCCTCCTTTCTGAGAGCCAACTCTGCTCTGATTGGTCAAACGACCAAGTCTGATTGGTCTACCGCTTCCAGCGCATTTCGGAAACCAAACGCCAATTACCATGTGCAAATTTTAGCTCTTGAAGCTTCCTCAGCACTTGTAAACGCAGTGATATGAACAGTAACGATGGCGTTGACTTTACCGTATCAATTCGAGCCTCAGTCTTCATCCTTTGGAAGTCCTTTTGGACATGTTGACAACATGAACCAAACTCTTCCAGGCTTCAGCACAACTATTGTGTTAGAGGATGGGTCAATGTAGATGCTGCTCGCGGGCAGGCCAATTAAGGCCATAGGCTGGCATTATGCAAATTTATTACAAACCTACATAGGTTTTTTTATTATTAATTACTGATGACTTGTTTCAGGTAGTTCAGAGTCATTTATTTCTTTTAAGAGACAGTAAATGTATTTGTTGTGCACTTTGATCTCTGAAATTTTGCAGACCTTCACAAATAGCTATAATACACTCTGCATGAAAGGTAATATAAGAAAGAGCATAACAGGAGTATGTTAAATCATATGGAGAAGTTTGATTAATTTTCTAAATAAATAAATAAATAAATAAATAAATATTAGTCAAGTTTATGAAAATCTCGTATGCCCTTCTTCTGCTACAACACTTCTACATTGAAAAATTGCAAGCTTAATGGTAACATCTAAATTAAATTACTTATTCAAGTAAAAAAATATTAATTACACTGAATCAATCTAAATGTATCAATTCATACAAGCAAAAGTTTTATGCATTAAATCAGGTGCAATGAGCTTAAGGTAACACTACTTTTTACTGTATGTGTCATTTACATTTAATTATATATATATATATATATTTTAGGGTTAGCATTAGCGTAAAAAGCTAATCAAAATAATAATTGAAATAATATAAGTATGTTAGTATGTTGCTAAGCTAATATCACAACACATTAATAAAAATAAAAGTGCATAGTGTAACCCCTCAGATCCTACTTGCCCCGCTCCAAACGGGACTCGAAACGGCGTCTCCGGCATGGGAGACGGGCGTACAAACAAGGACCCTAAAGATTGCAGTCTCTATAGCGTCAGTCGCTAAAGTGCCTCTTGAGGCCAGGGGAGTGAGGTTTACTCGCATGGCTAATAATGTGAAACTATTTTATAAATATTTTTTCAGTTTTCAATGTTATATTTATAGTCAACACTCCTCTTACAGCATCCACCATCTTGTTTTCATTTTGCCCACTGAGCTGGATGCAATGGATATGTGAACATGGGAAGTTGCTTTGGAATCCAACCAAAATCAGGTATGTAATGTCAAGGCAGCATAATTATGCTTTATAATTATGCTGCCCACATTTTTGGAACAGTCTCCACATCAGGTGTGTGCCTGTGAGGAGGCAGCTCACTAGATTTTCGAACAGTGCGACAATGCCAAAGCAGTTTTCAAGGAATCGTGCCAGCGAGCAAGCCTAGGGTGATAAAGGCAAAAAGAAACTAACTATGAGGGTTACATTGGATAATCATGTCATTAAATCATATGACTGTAATATTAGACATATAAACTAATTTTTAAAAATATACACAACTCAGACATGTAAGACTTTTGGCTAGTCTTACAATATGCCTACTAATTAGGAAAAGAAATCACTGGAAAAATAGCTGTGCTGGGAGACTGGCAAAATGGCTCACTGCTGTCTCTCAAGACAAATTTGTCTCAATTTCTCCATCAAAGCCTCAAAGCGTCCTGACAGTCCTATTAGGGGACCGCCCTCAATATCAATGACTGTGCATGTGGAGCGAGAAAGAGCACCAGAAGAAGACTTGCGAACACCTGAATTAAGAGTAATGAGGACAGAACCAGATGGAGACATTTTTTTCGTCTCAAAACTCCATCAGTGTAGGCAAACTCCACTTTAGATAAAAGACCATATTACACACATTAACCTATATGGCTACCTTAGGTCTATTCTTCAACATGTAACCCTGTGTCTCACATCAAGATTTCAGTTAAACGAGGTGTCATACTGATTTTGTCTGAGATGGTATTGGGGGAGATTTATCCTTTGGCAGACACCATGGTTCATTCAACCAAATTTCTAAGTGAATTAACAGTGACAGACTGGCAGCAGACATGATCGATTTTGTCGTTCATTTGATCCAGAGCTTGGTGAGGGCATTCTCGCTTTCATCTGAAGACTGCGAGGCTTTGAGCCCAGGCAACATTTGAGAGCGACTCTGCCCTTTTCAACAACCAAATCTGTAATTCATTCAAAATGTCTTTGCTACCCTTGTGAAAACAAAGTGCACTTAACTGTATTTAAAGGGATAGTTCACCCAAAAATGAAAATTCTGTCAGTAATTACTCACCCTAGTGTTCCAACCCCGTAAGACTTTTGTTCATCTTCGGAACACAATTTAAGATATTTTTGATGAAATCTGTTAAAATAGTCCAAGTGACTAAAGTGGCTCAACCTTAAGTTTATCAAGCGACGAGAATACTTTTTGGGCTATTGGACACTTGGGCTTTTCTGGGCTGGCAGATATCGATTACCAAGCAGCCTATGAAGGAGTGAGACAGCTCTCAGATTTCATCAAAAATATCTTAATTTGTGTTCCGAAGATGAACGAAAGTCTTACGGGGTTGGAACAACATGAGGGTGAGTGATTACTGACAGAATTTTTGGGTGAACTAACCCTTGTGGTGGATTTTTAATAGATAAAATAGTAAACTGAATATTAAACTAACCATGTTTCTAACATCTAACCATACTTCTCTTTTTAGGCCTAACATGATAACACTTTGAAACACAATGTACTAAAACGTTCTGTCCTGTGTTTTTGGATGTTGTATGTTGTGTTGCCATACGCCTTTTACTTTGGTTGTGTGAGTGTAAAAATAACAAATATGGGAATTGAAACTAGACAGATGACTAAGTTTGAACCTAAGTTTGATTAACAATGAAGTAATCATTAAAACAAAGTTTGCTTTAGCTAGTAACAGAAGGGTTTGTCTTTGAAGAACCAATCAAATTCATATCATTTTGCCATACCTCCGTATTCTATAAAAACTGTTGTATTTGTGTTAGCTGGTGGGATTCTCAATGGAATTTGTCTGAGATCCTCCGGCCTTGCTTCTTGCTTCTAGCATTTAGAGGATATTTGCAGAAGTCAGTTTGTCGATTATTCCTGCGCAGGAAGTAAGCTAGTTAGGGGAACAGGTATTAGCACCCAACCGATGTCGATGTGTAGACGCGCTAGAGTATAGGATTAGCACCCAGCCGACGTCGATGTGTAGATGCGCTAGGGTATAGGGTTATACTCAGCCGACGTCGATGTGTAGACGTACTAGAGTATAAATATTATAGGCCCAGGTAGACTTAGGTCAGATGAGATAGGACTTAGTTAGGTTTAGGGAAAAATCTACGACACCCTTTAATACTGAATCATTTAGAAGACATCACTTAGATGATGGAGTTTAAGTATGCAAAGCGACTTAAAGGCCCACTGAAATCAAAATTGAAGTTTTTTAGCTTTTAGTATGAATATGTTAGCCTTAAGGTTATGAATAAGTTATTATGAATATGTTAGCCTATATTAGCCTTAAGGTTATATATAAATAAGTTAGTATGAATATGTTAGCCTTAAGGTTATGAATAAGCTGGTGTGTTCCAAAACAATGCAAAATTCGCATTTAGGAGATATTAGCATTAAGAACTTACAGTCTCTCAGTTCCGCTAAAATGGATCACAGATTTCTATGACGTCACCGCAGACGTCACCTTCTTATCACATCTTCTGTCCAATCAAATGCTTTCTAGAATCTAAAGCATCCAGCCCCCTATGCTATAAATACTACCTGGCTAAAGCAACCGTTGAAACGTCACAGAGCAATATGGGTTGGAGATGTGAGTTCGGTTGCTCAAACCCTCAAGTTTTATTCCGTTTTCCAACTGTATGTTGGTTAAGAATGAAATGGCTAGAATTTATTCACACCTCTACTATTGAATCCAACGTATCATCTGTTCTCGGATTCGCTTCCAATGGCGCTGTCAAGTACGACTTGCAGTCTGTGAGGTAAACTAAACACTATTGGCTATTTGAAAAGGGGGCGGAGCCATTCAATATGTCCCGCCTTAGCTTCCTGTTTCAGTGGAAATTACGCATACAAAGCTGCGTGTTCCAAGGCACTTCACTGCGCCTTTAAAAATGAGGAGAACAATAGAAGCATCAAACCAACTATATAGGACAACAATATGAAAGTGCTGTGACTAGTCTAGGGTTGGGTATTGGTTAGGTTTTATCCGATACCAGTACCTACTCGGTATTTTTCAAACGGTTCCGGTGCTTAAACGGTTCTTGAAACGGTACTTAAGAAAACTAAACCGCACACACTTTATCAAAAAAATAATACCTCTGTGTGTGTGTGTGTGTGTGTGTGATTTTCTGAAAAAGATTTTCTGATTTCTGATTAAATGAAAAATTGTGCCCTTTAAAAGGCTACTGATGTAGCACAAAACACTTGAGTTAAGATCAAAATTTTGTCTTCTCATATTATGACTTTTACAAAACAGAGAAATATCTGACACTGAGCAGAAATATTTAACACACAGTATAGCCATATAAATATACTTGATATTGATATACTTCATACTTGATATTCAAGATTTGCAGTTGGCATTAAAATACTAGACTTACCCGAAGAGGAACACTGGCAGCTGAACTTGAACTTTAGTCAAGCGTGTCAGATTTTGGGTTCTAATCTGCATTCGTAGTTTTTTATTTATTTATTTATTTATTTATTTTAAACCGATTATGCTCATCAGTGGTTGTATATCAAGCAGGGACACTTTGTGTCCATTATATTTTGAGATTTCACCAGAACGAATAGGAGATATGAGGCGCCGTCTAGGGCTTAAATCAAACTTCATTCATGCACATATGAAACCCTTGCATACACGTGTACTAGGTAGTCACACATACTGTACATGTATACTACTGAATGCTCAAACTAATGAAATGCACAACTTCTAAAGTCGCTCACGCACACACACGCAAACTCTACACACACGAGACGCGCAGAACTCTCCGCGCACATACTCATCTGAGACGCGAGCACACACACACACACACACACACACAAACTCTCCGCGCACATACTCATCTGAGACGCGAGCACGCACACACAAACTCTCCGCGCACATAATCATATAGACGGCGCCTCATAAATAGATCGATCTCCGCAACGTATTGAAGCGCGCGTCCAAGTGAAGACAGTGCGGGAGCCAAGAGAAAACACTGTATCCGCGCCACTGATCGCAGCGGCAACGAGCACTTTGATCACTTGATTTAAAAAACACATTTCAGCGCTAGATCTCTTATTTAATAAACGAACTAAATGAATGCTGGATCATTCGTGCCGCGAGATGTTTTATAGGGGGCGGTAAAAAACGTCAGGCACCGAAATCAGGCACCGAAAGTTTCGTTCTTATTCGGTCTGGTTACTACCGTTTACGTCGGAACCGGTTCCCTATGAACCGAGTTTCGGTACCCAACCCTAGACTAGTCCCAGTTAGTCTAGCACAGTTTTTTTTTAAATGAATAAAAAGTAAATAAATAGATAGAAAAGAATAGTAAGTGTTATTATTAAATAATCCTATGAATGCACTTAAAAAATGCAGAACTGAATAGTTAATCGAACCGCATTGAATTTTAATGTGAATCGTCTCCAATCGAATCAGTCAGAATTTGCAAAAAACGTTCTTGAATCGAATCGAAATCTTATTAATTGTGAAACGAATCAATTCGCTGTCAACCAAAAGATTCTCAGCCTTAAAATATATCCAATGCACCATTAAATTATCATAAATAATCAAATATTAAAAAAAGATTAGTAAAATTGAGTACACAAATACTGTTTTAGATGCTGTAAATACGTCCATATTGTATTTGCATTTGAACGTTTTCCCCAGAAGAGTGCAAAAATGTCTGTGTAAATGCTATGTACACATTTTTTGGAGATCAGGCTTCCAAGTTTGAAAGCAATTTGTGAGCTTCATTGGCTGGGAAGATTATAATAAGAACTGATAAAAAAAATTCGGTTTCACACAAAACTACTTTATGGTTTCAATAGCGAATATATTGCACCAGTGATTTTGACCACTTTTACAATACTTTTGAAGAAAGTATCTATTGGCTGTTCAGACTTTAAAACCCTGAGGATTCTTTCGTTGAGAGTTGATTTGATGGAAAGCTCAGTGTTTTTTTCTCATCTGCTAGAGCCCAGCACACCTCATGCCCCATGCCCAAGCTGCTCTTGACCTGTCTGACCCCTCCGGCCTTTCAATCAGACATGTAGCTTTCAAGCAGCAATGGAGCAAAACAAGAGTTTTCAGCCACTTTTATGATGGATTCATGTTTGAATCAGATTGCAAACTGTTTTGTTTGTGTACCAGTGTAAATAGAACAGAACAAAAACTAGTATAATCTGAAGCAGCAGGTTCTCTATTATTCAACAGATAAGTATTATACAAACAATCTACGGCAGACTACACATATCATGGCTGACCAGATAGGGAAAGTTGTAACGTACAATAAAACATGGTATATGTTTTATTATTATTATTATTATTTTTATTATAATTTTGTAATAATAATACAAAATTAAAATTAAATTGTATTTATTTCATATTATTTCAATTAAAATATAAATAATTTAAGAATAATTTATCTAATAATAATTGTAATTTTTTTTGTGATTATGATTTTTTTATTTTCAATCAATAAACAACACATATCATACAGAGAGAGCATTCAGATGAGAATAGAAATAAAATTAAAATAAAGTCAAATAAAAAAACACACATACGCACAGAACAAAACACACTTAAACACTGGCAGCAAACTCATATTGACTGTAGAATATTCAAAGAAGCTCTTTAAGGGCAGAGGCTATATTCATCCAGGTGTTTACAGCGGTTGTCTTTGCCTTATTGATCTTTGCAGTTGTACACTCAAGGCAAACTATGTAATGAAATGAGACTATCCAAAATTGCTTCAAGTTTGTATCTGGGGTTATCCACTGCTGTAAAATAGCTTTTTTTTGCAGCTGTGAACCCTGCCATCAACACTTTTTTGTCACGTAAAGAAAATTGGTACTTTGAATCATCATTCAATAATAGTAAACAGGGGTCCAAATCCAAATATAGACCTGTAAGATCATGAACTATAACAATCACATACTTCCAGAATAGCTGAATCATTGGACAGTCCCAAAACATATGTAGAAATGTACCAGTGGCGTCAGTGTTACAGAAACTGCAGTATGGATTGGGTATAAGTTTCATGCGATATCGCTTGTAAGGTGTGTAGTAGAAACGATGGATAGTCTTAAAATGAATAAGTACATGACTAAGGTTTTTAGAAGTAAGGCCAAGGTTTGACCACACTGTTTCCCAGTCTGGGTGGAATCCTAACCAAGAAAGTTCCAAATCCCATGTTCATAGTATCTTTAAAGGCTTATGAACACTACTGAGTAAAGAATTATAGATTACTGTGACCGCCCCTCTAGGATCTTTGACAGGATCAATCCAGCTAAACATTGGGTGGTCAGTCAAAACAGAATTCCATGGCACGCAATAAGCTTTCATAGCAGATCGCAACCTCAGGTACAAGAAAAAAGAAAAGCCAGGTAGGCTGCATTCTGCTTGGATATCCTGGAATGTGAGCAAACCAGTCCCGTCAAAAATATTGGAAAAAGTAAAAACTCCTTTAGACGACCACAAAGGGTAAACAAAAGGTTGTTGATCAGATAAGAAGTGAGCATTGTTCCATAGAGGAGATTGCTGAGAGAATTTCTTTGAATGGCCTATTTCCTTTTCAGCACTGTACCATGCAGCTAAAGTGGATGAAATAACATTACCAAATGTATGGTGCGAGTTGCGACGTCCTATACCTGTGAAGGGCAGATCTTGAAGTCTATGGGGATGTACAATAGCTGATTCTATGCTTCTCCATGGCACTTTACTGTCTTTGTCCGTCCATGTTCGCATGTTCGCTCTAATCTGGAATGCCCAGTAATAAATCAGAAAATTAGGGAGGGCAAGGCCACCGTCTAATTTTGTGCACTGCAAAACAGAAAAACTTATTCTGGGTTGTCTGCCATTCCAGACAAATCTAGATACTGCAGAGTTTAACTCTTTAAAATATTTGGGAGGTGGTGTGAATGGGATCATAAAGAACAAGAAGTTCAGGCGTGGTAGAATATTCATCTTGACTGTACTTATTCTGGCTTGCATTGAGATCTGAAGGTTAGTCCATCTTTGAAGATCAAGTTTTATTTTCTGGCTGAATTCACTGAAATTTAATTGGATGATTCTTGACAGAGAATCCGTTATTTTGATTCCTAGGTGTGTGAATGATTTAGTGAACACAATATTGTTAGGAAGGGAAATGTGAGAAATATTGTTAAAGGCCATTAAGGAGGATTTATCCCAATTTATCATGTATCCAGACATGCTGCTGAAGTGGTGGAATAACTTTAAGACATTAGGTATAGAGTTTTTTAAAGGTGGTATCAGCGATTTCAGGCCCAATCACCGACAGGGGTGGGTGTTGTGAGGTTTTGCGCTCGTGCACGGCTGCCTATGACGGCTGCCTATGACGGCTGCGCGCGAAAACTTCACAACACCCACCCCTGTCGGTGATTGGTTGGAACACTATTTATTTTGGTTTTGAGTTGTTGTGAAACCATTTGTTTTTGTGTGCAGATCTCAGAGCCTAGGCTGCCTACAGAGACGCGTTTTTTTTGACGGCATGCTTATGGGGCGGGCAGCTAGCGGATCGTTAGGTAAGATTAGATGAATGTGAACATTTATGTTTGGGCCTGAAATCGCTGAGACCACCTTTAAGTCTGAAAGGTACAAAATGTCATCCGCATACAACGATATATAACGCTGAGAACCAAGTAAAGTAATTGGTGCAATAACTTGGCTTTGTCTGAGAGCTTGGGCTAAGGGTTCCAGTGAAAGTGCAAAAAGAAGTGGTGATAGGGGACAGCCTTGACGACAACCCCTCTGTAATGGAAAGGGTAGAGACTGATAAGTGCCTATTGAGATAGAAGCTGTTGGGTAGGGCTGGACCCGAATATTCGAATATTCGAATAATCGTTTGGTGGGTTGGTATTCGATTTGAAAATTTGACATTCGAATATTCTTTTTTTTTTTCTTTTTTTGCACACCTGGGATCCCCCGCGAAACGGTTCTCATTCGCGCTTGAATAAGGCTGGCGACACACTGGCTGCATGGCGTGTCCGTTTTTATTTCGGCTCCATGTTAACAGGTTGGAGTTTGCACACTGCCTGCAAGACACGTGTCTCAAGCGCGGCTCGAGCCAGGCGGAAAACGCGTGCATGCTAGAAATAGAACCGACGCCTTAGTTCCAGCAACGGGAGTGTTCTCTGGCTAGAGCGAAGAACAGCGGAGTTTGTATGGACCGAAGTGCATGCCTGAGCTTGTGTTTTGGGTTAAGCTGCGTTGCTTTGACATTGTGGAAAATAGAATAATAGAAACAAAATGTATTAGCCTTTTACCTGTTATTATCCATCTAAATTAATCTCGTTTTTAATTTAACTTAATTTCGTTTTTCTTTATTTAAATTTCGTTTTTCTTTATTTAAATTTCGTTTTTTTTTTTTTTTTAAATCTACCCTTTACTGTATCAGTAATTTGTTAGTCAGAAAAATATTAGACTACATTAAAAGTATTGCTTAATTTAACAGACCTGTGTGTGTGCGTTTTATATCACTAGTGCAGTGTCCGTTTTCAAAGAATATAAGCCCTGCCCGCGTGAGGCGCGCCGCTTCCCGCTCACACTAGCCGCGTTTCCATTACCCTTCAAATTGCGCAAATTGAAATTGCGAATTGAAAATACGCTTAATGGAAACACGTCAATTTCGCAAAAACTCCCATTTATCGCAAAAAAGTTTTTACGCTCTCATGAGGTGGTTTTTCAGGCAATTCGAAAAAGGAATATTTCGCAAAACTGCAATGGAAACAGTTTTTGCGCATTTACAGTCACCTGACTTAGAAGACGCAGTGTGTTTGAAGTCCATGTATAGCTACGCAAATAATAATAATTTTATATTATTTTATTATAACATTTAATAGGCTATATTTAGAAGACGCTTTTATGCAAAAAAGGAACAAAGCTGAGCGTGGAGCGCGCACTGCATGACACGGAGGCGCGGCCGCGAACACTTGCATTTTCCTATCAACAGCTAGTGGAAACAACTTAAAATAGGCTACTCTATCATTTCTGGTCAGACAGAAAATAATAATACATTATTCTCAACCACTTTTATTTGTGTCAACTCACAATAACAAGAAAACGCTGTGCTTTTGTAAAATAAAAGAAACAATCAGAGGCACTTTCATGATCTCCGTAAACTGGAGCGCGAGAACTGAAACAAAATATAGCCTATGTAGGCTAAAGCTTGAAATGTCCACTTTAAAACGAACAAATTCGAATCGAAAGCTAATACCTTCTGATTATGTAGGCTAATCCGTATGAAAGCATTTCTCTCTAAAAGCGCATCTGCTTAACAGCGGAGATGGAGATGTGATTTTAGCCGACACTTAGAAAACAATAGTTTATTAATTATATTAATGGCTCTTCTCATTCAGCACTGCGGGAAAGACATCAATTCCAGTTTCTAATTTGGCCTTAGAAAACCAGTAAAATCGACATGTTTTCCATATTAATTTGTGAATATTTTAAATGTTTAATAAAGGGGCAAAAAGTCATAAAGCACAGCAGTTGTGTGTAGCCAGTTCAAATTAAAATTTTGGTGTTCAACTTTACGTTTTAAAAAGACAACAACCGTTCATTTTTCGTTTTTCAATTAGGGGTTAAAAAAGGAAAAAACAAATAGACACAAAAGTAGCCTACATGGATCGTTTGGACAGAATACGAGACAGAATTCTTTATTAAATTCATAAAAGAAACAATAATTAGCCTATAGGAATACTGGATTCTAAATCTCAAAGAAATGCCACAATCGGAGCAGAAATGAGGGCGAAACACCCAGAAACTCCGTATATGTGTCGTTCGGGGGTCTTTCCCTGCCATTAATGCTTGGATAACACGCCACGTCTCCTTCCATTAATAATAATAATAATAATAATGTCTAATGCGGTGGCTGTGATATTATAACCAACGTCCGTTGCGTGATTTTTGGAATGACTTATCGCGAGAGAAAAAAATACGTTTTAGTCGCATAACATCGGTTAATGGAAACGCCGTCATTTCGCAATAGTTTTTTATCGATATTAGATAATAGCGCAAAACATTTGCGCAAATCTGTAATGGAAACGCGGCTACTGTTCTGTAGTTTACTAAAAGTTTAAATTCTGAATGTGTCGCGTCTCGCGTGTCCATTTATATTGCACCAAATGCAACACTGCACTCCCGTGTTAAGTCGATTGGATGAACGGTTCTCGAAATAATAATAATGCAAACGGGCAGACAGACACATAGAGATTCCTGCGGCTGCCTTTATTAGAGAGAAGAATATGTTCAGCCCCCTCTCTCCGAAGCTTCGAATATTCGATGTTCATTACTACCGAAGCTTCGAAGCTCAAAAAATGGTATTCGGACCAGCCCTACTGTTGGGTTACTACAGGGGTGCCCAACCCTGCTCCTGCCGATCGACTGTCCTGCACAGTTCATCTCCAACCCTAATCAAACACACCTGCCTTTAATTTTCAAGTGATCCTGAAGACCTTAATTGGTTGCTTCAGGTGTGTTTGATTAGGGTTGGAGATGAACTGTGCAAGACAGTCGATCGGCAGGAGCAGGATTGGGCACCCCAGGGTTACTATATAAAGAGTTTGAATGGCATATATGAATTTAGGACCGAAACCAAAATGTTCCAGAACTGTTCATAGAAAGTCCCACCCAAGTCTGTCAAAAGCTTTGAGCGCGTCAAGGGAAAAAACTGCGCAAGTGTCAGTATATGTGTGAGAATGTTCATTGATGTGCAATAAACGTCGCATATTGTCTGCGGCCAGCCGCCCTCTAAGAAATCCAGTTTGATCAAAATGAATCAAAGTATACATGATGGGCTCAATCCGGGAAACCAAGGCTTTTGCCAGAATTTTGACATCACTATTAATTAAAGATATTGGACGGTAACTAGAACAATTCAATGGATCTTTATTTTTCTTATGTAACAAAATGATAAGCGCTGTGTACTGGTCCCTATGAAGCATACCATGTTTAATAGCATAATTCATAGAATTCAAGATTAAGGGCCCAACAACATCCCAAACAGCCAGGTAGAGCTCCGGGGGAATTCCATCGGGACCGGGGGATTTCCCTTTTTTAAGAGATTTGGCCGCATTATGAAATTCCTCCAACATTAGAGGTTCTTCTAGAAGGTCTCTGTCCTCTTCTGGTAAGATAGGCAGGTTCAAGTTCTCTAAAAATGTTTTGCATGTATGTCTGTCAAGAACCAACTCTGAAGAATACAGTGTGGAATAAAATGATTTAAAGGTGTTATTAATAGCCCTAGGATCTGTAACTATTTTGCCACCACTGTTTCGTAACATATCAATATTTGCTTTGGACTCGGTTTCCTTTACAATTGTAATAATTTTGAAGTGAATTTGATTACTTAAATTATTGTATAAAAATGGTTTCTAGTGTTACAAACTGTTACCGCCCACCTGGGGTAGGTTGTAAGAATGGAATGCCAAAATTTGAGACAAAGCGTTACAGACGTTGAAAGAAAATGTGTTCCTGTCTCGGCTCGACTGACTCCCGATCCCTCACCTTGTTGCATTGTTTGTTTCCACAGTGCGATCGGCCATGGTGCAGTAAATTGCGTGATTATTTATCACCAGGTTTTGAAAGCTATGACTTCCAATGTCTCGGTGGACTGCACAGATGCTGACGTGAACATTTTTTTACATGTTCCTTAATTGCAAATCTGTCCCCTCTTGTTTCCTTGGTGCAATTGTGTGGATGTCTGATTTATGTAGTGGTGTTTGTGTGTTGTTATTTTTTAATGAGTTTTTCTTAAACTAAAATTCCCTGAGGCTACAGTTGGTGAGCATTTGAATCCCCTACAGCTTATAACAGATAACATGCTGCTGCTGTTTTACTTCTTTCAAATTATTTTTAATAAGATTATTAAATATAGTGTTTTCTTGGTTTTTGACCACTGCTCAAAAGCAATGCTTATTTTGCATTCCATTGTAAGCTTGTCTTTTATCTGTTGTTGTATTCAGTGTTACTGTTGAATGTTGAGTAATAACTGCACAAGTCTGAGGAAGCTGCATAATTCCTCTAGTGGAGGTTCTAATAATATGCTGTTTGATGGGGCGTGAGCGAGCATTTGCATAATGCTCTGTTGGTGTGAGTAATGCGTAAATAACAGCCTTTTGCTTGGTTTTTTCATTACTTTCAGTATTGTAGCCTATCACTCCAAAAAAGAAAGACTTCTGCTGGACTGAATTCTCTTAAGGGAGTTTGTACAATTGTTCTGAATTCACATGCATACATGATAAAGGAGCAGATGGATTTTCAAACCGACTGGTTGTCACTGCAACTGTCTGGACAAACTTTGATAAAAGTTTCTCATGACCTTAAAAACCTTTGTTAACTGCTTGAAATTAGCTTAATTCAAGAAATTGAGATCTATGCATCAGATGTCACTCCTGGGAAGTAAAAAGGTCACACGATTTTGCGAGTGTGATACAGCTTTCAATTACAGTTCAATAAAAAAAAAAAAAAAAAACGTTAGCGTTGATCATCGAAATGTCGCGGGTGGAATTCAGTCATTTCAAATAAGTCATTTTGAGTTTTGTTTTCATTGTCTCTATTTTGCCTTAGTTCCAGTTCATTCATTGTCATGGTTTGTAGTTAGTTCCACACCTGTTTATAGTTATGCTAATTATTCCCTGTGTATTTAAACCCTGAGTTCTGTCAGTTCTTTGTTCAGTTTTATTAGATTGCGTTGTGTGCTTCATCACAGCCACATTACAATTAAAGATGTATTTATTCCTGCAAATATGTTTTTATCAAAATCTTTCACAGTTTCCCTCTTCAAGGTTGTTGAAGATTAGTTATTCCTCTAATTTTTCAACATCTATGGTGGGTGCACCTCACCCGACAAACTACATCACTAGCATACAATGCCAGAGGAACGTTCATTCAAACATAACAATAGCACTAGTCTATTTCACTTCAAGGACTCCAATTCTTGGCCATTATGTTTTGCACTGTGCCCCATTAATGTGCCAGAACTCACTGAATATGTAGTTCACAGCAAGGGAGCTACTAAAACACCCCAGGTTTCGCTGCCCGTCTGCTGCATACAGTGTTTGTATATGTTTGTGAGTGTGAATGCCTGCTGATTCTTACATTTTCTTTTCTCCATTTGTGTGACAATTGCAGGGCATCGCTGACAATCCTTTAAGAAATGGTGTTATTCAGGATAAGGCAGACTGACTCGGGACCTTGTGGTGAAAAGCCAGGCAAGACACTTTTCCTGTTTTTGCACCTATCCTTTGTATTGATCATTCAGGCTTTTAGCTCGTTTACAGCTCAACTGTTCATTAACACCAGCCGGCGAGTGATAAAAAGGTGGCTAATTCGTACGAATTCGTACGACCTCACTCTAAACCCACGATTTGTCTAAACCCACGTGATGGGTAGGTTTAGGGGCGGGGTCAGGGGTAGGTCAAATATTGGGCAATTCGTAAAATATGTACGATTTACCAAAAATCTTACTAATTCGTACGAGTGAGGTCGTATGAATTCGTACGAATTAGCCACCTTGTAGAATTGCCGTGAGATAGCGTTGCACCAGCACATACCTCCTGCCCCCATGCAGCATTGAAACCCCAGCAACAGGGAGAAAGCCCACGGATTAGATTTATTGTTTCAGCCCCTCCGTGTCAAAGCAAGCACTGATGCATCTTTCAAAACGTAAAAACAATGTGGAAGAATGTTTTTGGCCTTTTTACATTTTATTTTTGATGTCCTCCACCTCCATCTGCTTTTTTCTTTGAGTGAAGATACAGCCTTTTAAGAGGGCTGAGATTCAGATCTCCAGATATTTCAACTCTTATCAAAAACATCATTGTGACATTCCATATTTCATAGATGAGTTTTTGTACTTTACCAGGCTCTAGGGAGAATATAAGAGATCGACTATACATTTTAATGCAAACTGTGTTTGGTCGAAGCTCACTAAACCTGTCAAGATGATGGTCAGGCTACTATTTCACCCCAAAATCAAAAGACATTATATTTCTTTTTTAATGAAAATGTATTTTGGTTTTCATTGTGACTTTATGCAAGCACATTTTGATTACCGTAATTTGGACAAATCACGCACTCATTACCTGCAAAAAAATTGGTGATACATTTTTTGGTGAAATGCTTTTCGTGCTATACTGCTACATTGCCCACCTCAGAAGGGAAAGAGAAAGCTAAAATGCATATTTTCTATACTTTTCTTTTCAAATAAGAGTTTTTTATTAAGATGTAGTGAATTAAGTAATGCTTTTGACTTGAATGAGTCAACAACAGTGCCGTTTGTCATGAACGCGAGTACAGATCTGAGAGCCCTGAATGGGATTTTTGTTTTGTCTCCGCAAATATTGTCTGAGATTTTCTGTCTGATCACTATGCATATTTGATTGCATTGTGATATTAGCATATTAGGTCTGTTTTGAAGTCTTTTATCTTTATGACTAATTGGTATACTTGTTTGTTATTTTCTCTGTACAGTTTTCCGGAGTTCTAATCCCCATAGTCTGCATTTTATTATGCTGTGGGTTTTGCTGATGTTGTTATTCAGCAGAACCTGTGTCCATCTGCATTTATACTGTCATTGTGAATTTCAGAACTGTCAGTTTTGGTCCACTTAATCTCAGTGACTTGCAGTCTTATCACTGTATTTTCTTTTCACTGTCTGAAAAGTAGAAAATTCTCACTCCCGTACAAAAGATATGAGGTTTGCTTGTTTTGAAATATTTCAAGCAGGTTTCATCAGAATAATGCACATCTCCATTGAGCCCTTGAGCAGTGGTTCTAAAATTATTTGCTCCCAGATTTTACTTTGGAAATCAAGATGACCCAATTTACAAATAAAATTGTTCATAATAAAAAAGTAAATAAAAATGCCTTAAGATAAAATCAATATTATTACTTTATATTTAATTGTACAGTACAATTGTGTCGGCCATCATTGATATCCTGTTATAGTGCTTCAATCTCCAGTCCAGTGGGTGGCAGAATGGCACATTTTACCTACTAATGCCAAACAGTATGGCTATGTTTGGAATGGCACACTAACTTACTGTTTACTGCCCAGTACACAGTGCATACTGCCTTTTTAAGAATAGTGTTTGAAATAGTATACAATATGCAACAAATAATGTTTCAGAGTAGTTTGCTACAGTGTTGTGAAATGACAAACATTGAACATTAACTCAAATGTACTAACCATTCTTTTTTATGTGCAACCCTGAGTGAAAATGTAATCCTTCCTTTCGACTGTCCTCACCAACGGTCTTGAGTTGACCGATAAAAATTCAGTTTGTTGGTGTAGTCAAGTTGATTTGGTGAAATGATGAGGTTTTTCACTTAAAAATCAATTGATTACATTTTATTTTGCTCGACAAATAAATGTAAACTGAAAAAATGTACTGGTTTGATTCAAGTCAAACATATAACTATCATGTTTGAATCAAATTGTCTACATTAGGCTAGCTAATTTTAAGTGTTCAGGTATAGCTCCTTACATGAACACCTATAACACGTTTTACTGTGTAGAATACTTCAATTATACATAGGTAAAATAACTCAGTATAGCTGGGGTTTTTCACATCATCACAAATAAATCTACTGATAGATTATGTCCCCACACATTTGTTAAATAGGCTATATAAAAAGCATAAAAAGTTATTGATATGTAGCCAAGTCAATAGGGGGCGCTGTTGTGGGTATCCGCGGAAGGTGCAATTTGCCTTTATTTACACCACTTTCCATGAGTAGAATGGTTGCAATGCCTGAATCGTTTGGCATGCAGGTGGTTGTTGGTCGTTGGAAGATCTGCTTTAAATGCGATCATGCTGGTTATGTTGAGCTGGATGAGCAGTGGATGCTGAATGGTCGGTACAGCATAGCATAGGCAAATCGCACCTTCCACGGATACCCACAACAGCGCCCCCTATTGACTAATATTTGGTTTAACCTGTAAGCGGTGCGGGAACTTATCATTATAACGGGTTCTGTTTCAAGCCAAAATGTGCATCTTAAAACTTATGGCCATGATCGCATCATGCTGCAAATGAACTACTATACGGATACACTTGGTGCATAGATCATAAACCATTACTATAGTTTATTTTGGTGCAGTTTTGTCTCTGGTTAACTCGGGATGAGAACGCAAAAATTAGAAAAATCCGTTTATATTGAACGTAATGGTCTAAAACTCTTGTTAATTTATACAGGGTTCTACTAAACACTGATGCCTTCTAGCCGAATTGAACTTATTTGGACTTCAAACTCTGTTTGCATCACAGAATCATTATTTTCCTATTTATCACTGTGAAGCTGCTTTGAAATCTATTGTACAAAGCGTTAAACAGGCTAAAGACGACTTGATTGGAAACGTGCCAAAAGTAGCCTACAATTTATGTGCTACTAACGCTAGTGTTTACAGAAACACTGCTTGTTCTACAGTAACATGTATATGTGTACTTATAAAAGGGTTGGATTTATAATTATTCCCCACCTCCAGTTCACTGATGCCACACTCTTTACGAAGATGACACGTCACATGGAGCTCATTGCGTTGTGGGAAAATTCACATACAATTCACAGTACAAATATTGCATACTGCAATATAGGAGTTGTGTGGCAGTATGCCATTCCGAACATAGCTTCCATATCGATTTCAGTGTTCTTGAGTTGTGTGTAGCAGATGCTGGCAAATATAGATGATCATCCGGGTATTCCATGCATACAAAAAATCTGCATACTACACACAGTATACATACTGGATACTGCAGAAATAGTAATATGACAGTATATGCCATTTCAAACAATAAATTCACAGTATTCATAAAACAGTATGTTAAAAGTACCCAGATGACCTACTATTTCTGGCATGAGGCCGTGAGAGAGGATTTGTGAATGGCAGTGAAGCATGCAACTGACACTGGTAGGTCACATGGCAATGGCAACATGGCGGATTTAGTACTTCCAGATTACATTCGTACTACACATGACTATAGTGATCTATTGTCCATGGGCAAAGATGTTGACATTTCAGTATCAGAGGAGCAAGCAAAGGCAGTTGAGGCCGCTACAAGGGATCAAGCTTCCTCTAAACTTGGTTTCGATTTCGTGCTGGTCGAATTACAGCATCTAAAATGAAAACTGCATGTTGCACTGATCCAAAACAACCATCACAGAGCTTCATCAAAAGTGTGTGCTATCCTGAGTCATACAAATTCCCATCAAAAGCCACTACATGGGGATGTAATCATGAGAAATTTGCACGACACAGGTTTCCAAGTGTGCCATTCTTGGGTGCTTCTCCCGATGGCTTTGTTTCTTGTGATTGTTGTGGTGTCAGTTTAATTGAAGTGAAATGTCCATTCTGTGTGAAAAGTGACAAGTTAGACTGTGTACTTACTTGGCAGAAGGACAGTGAAGGGAAACTGACACTTAACCGAAACCACCAGTATTTCTACCAGGTGCAAACTCAACTTGGGGTGTGCAAACTGGAATCTGCCCATTTTGTTGTTTGGACAGAAAAGGATTTGCATGTTGAGCAAATTTTATTTGATGAAGAATTCTGGGGTATGATATGCCAGAAAAACAAGAACATTTTCGACACAGCCATTATGCCAGAGTTAGTTGGCAAGTTTTACACAAGGCTTTCATCTACCATGGCCACCGTGTCCTCACAACCTGGAATATTTGCCTCAGCTGAATCACATGGCTCTGATTGTGCTGCAAGTGCCAGTGACCAAGAAAAAACCTGGTGTTTCTGTGGCCAGGTTGAGTTTGGAAAGATGATTCTATGTGAAAATGCAAAATGTCATATTAAGTGGTTTCACTACTCATGCATTAATGTAAAGATTGCACCAAAGGGAAAATGGTATTGCCCACAGTGCCAAAAGCTACCTCAGTCTCTGCCAAAAAAAAGGAAAGAAACCTCCAAAGCAATAAAACAATGTTTAGTTGGCTGCTGTGAAGATTTGCACTTCAGGCACTTTGTTTTAATGTAGGTTAAATTATATTTAAATCATTTAGAATTGTGACAACAAAAAAAGTTATACTCAAGTTACATACAAAATTGTGTTTACATTTAGTGTATTGCACTGTAGTATAATGTATAATTTATAGTAGTGTATAGTTTATAAGTGTTCTGATAAAAGTGTGTTTTTCCTTTAATAAATCTGTGCTCTGATGATAGTGATATGCTGTGTGTTGTCTTCCACAACAATACAATAACAATGACTTAATGACTGTAAATTGACAATAATTTATAGATAATTTTAGGCTATATAGACACAGTCCAGACATGGATTCATTGATATTTTTATTGCCAAAGTGCATATAAAAATATACTTTAGTCAAATTCAACTACTGGTGGACAAAAGTTCACCAGAGCACAACAGACAAGTCCAATCTTATCTCTGGTACAATACCCATCACTATCTTTGCACATCAAGAAATCAATTGGCAATATCCACCCCCAACATAGTATATTTCTGGCGCACACAACCAATCACACGCTCAACATGAATCCTGATGTGGGCAATTTTCCTTGTGGTTTCTAAGTCAACAGGAGCTAACTGTGACTTTCCACGAGTGAAGGCTGGAATTTGTACATGAGCCGTTCTACAACCTAAAGTGGCCTGAATATTAAAGCCACGGTCAGCAAGAACTAGATCACCAGGAAGTATGTTGTCCAAAAAGCCAGTTTTCAGTTACGGATTTGTCACTTACTCTTCCTCCCCATGCAATTTGAAATGTAGGAGACTGTGCCCTGGGGTGTAATACCAATCAAGAATTTAACTGGTGCTTGTAGGAAGACCATGTTTCGGCTCTGGCTATAAGGTTAGACGGACGTTCTATAAAAACCTCAAAACAGTCAATAATAGGTCATCCTTTTGGTAAAGGTCAGACTTTTTACCTGGAATACAATGAGAAATACAGCACATTTTAAGAACGATAAGAATAACATATTAAGTCATTAATGCCACATGCGGTAGCTTGATATGAATTATTTTATGTAGCACATTTAAAATAGCCAGTGTCCTACCAAAGTGCTTTACAGTAAAATAAGCAAACAGTAAAAGCAATAATTGTTTTTACTATTAAAAATATTATTATCATTACACTAGAAAATTTGTTATGAGCCGCTGCAATCGACATTTCACTTACCTGACAAGAAATGTGCCGAACAAATCCGGATGTTGTCCAGATTTTTCCCTCGTAGATCCTGGTTGAGCTCTGCCAACCACAAGCGCCTCCTTTCCTCTGATAACTTCTGGCATTCCTCTTGTAACGAGTGGAAATAAGTGTGGCCCCTTTAAGAGCTGCGCGCTCCCTGTAAAACGGTCTGCACTCTGTATGGTATTGTATACAACCGCGCCTCGAATCCCCCATGTATGCGGGTAATTTCTGTTTGGAGATCATTTTGTTTTAATCTTGTTTTGTTTGTTTGGTAACGCTGTGGACGGTGGAGCCTGGTACGGACAATTGGCCGAGTTCGATTGGAGAAATAAAACGCGAGTTGTTGTTAAATGTCAATCGCCTCCGTGAGTCTGTCTGGCCTAACGTTAATAACTTTGTGAGCTATCCATATTTTCTTCCCCTCCTGACACAACGCGTTACACTCTCCCTGGTTTTTAATAACTTTTGGAAGTCGATAATATTCAAAATGTTTTACTCTAACTGTCCTAACCTAAAACACAGCAATAATTAACCATTTTCCTTGACGACGTTCGGGATATACTTCAGTGCCTGTGCTTTGTTGTGATGCGGAGTGCCTCCAAAATGGCGACTTCCGGTCTGATGATGCATCGTGAAAATCCTCTATTTTCCAAAGAAAGTTTCAGTTTAATAACAATGTAAATGTGGTGTAACAATCAAGTAAAAAAAAAAAAAAAAAGATATTCTTATACATCTTAATCATTATTTTCAGAAAGGTTCAAATATATTTTCAAGGTAAAAGCTATTTTCACAAATAGCATGAATTATTAAGTTTTTGGGAAGTCACATCACATTTTACTACCTGTACTAAACTTGTCATCCTAAAAAAGTCAAATGATCTGATATTCGGAATTAGAGCTGATAGTCAGAATGAAACTGAAGTAGCAACATATCATTCATGACATACATACGAGTTTAACAGATTATCGAAAAAGAAAAAATGTAGGTCGGGAGTGTTTGGATTTTGAGATGTGGCCATTGCTCTTAAAAGTGAAGGCAGATGAACACGAGCTTGCAGGCCTTCACCAAAAAAAATCCAGTTATGACATTTAGATTAAACATTATGATGTTAAACATTTTTAATAAACGACCCTTATGAATGGATCATTTGTATACAATACTATCTATAGCATACATTTAGAAAATAGATGAATGTTCATTTCCTGCTGACTTTAAAAGAGGTATTGATCACACTTTTTAAGATTTGTTGACTTTCAAATATTAATATGCAGTGACGCAGTTTCTAGAAACAACTTTTTCTCCTCAAAGAATTTCATCCTTTGATGAGCCTTTTTCTTTTATTTATATCAGGGCAGATACTGTATATCACCCTGACATTTCTGACTTAAAATACGAAAATTTAAATTCAGAAATTAAAAACATATTGTATAAATTGCATTCGTAATGTATTTTGAAGAAACTGATAGATGAGCATCTCACCATTGATCCTTATGTTATATAAAAATAATAAGCCAGTAAATTGCAACAAAACATATCACTTTAATTTCCTGAACTTCCACTCTATGAAAGTCGATGGGAACCTATATTTGTTTGGTTATGGACGAGATTTTCTTTTGTGTTCAGCAGAAGAAAGAAAGTCATATAAGCTTGGAACGACACGAGGGTGAGAACATGGGTGAACTATCTCTTTAAATAACGGTTTCTGATGATAAGTGCATGTCACACAACCTGTCCATGTTGACATCTGCCGAATTGACTATAGCTTCGACCAAATGATAGATGAATGTGCGGCCAAATACCATAGAGTTTGATTGGATGCATGGCCTTTGACATCAGCAAAAAGATACTTTGCATTTTAATTATTTGCATTCAGTGTTGTTTCTTCCCTGCTGTCTGTGATCCAATCAGATCAGACTTGCGACCCCTTGCACTTTTATGTTTTCTTCCAGCATTTTAGCATGCCATCACTATGGTTGAATTTCCGCGTGTACCCATAGTGAACCACACTGACACACTGGAAATCTGGTCACCTTATGTGGCGAGTCACGCTTGTCTGCGAGATAGAAACATGGGGACATTTACTTCACAATGCTGCTGTCAATCACGACCACGCAGCACTCTGGAGCAGCAGATGGTTTCGCAGAACCAAAAACAAATTCATCTGAACCCCAGCAACCGAGGTAAATAGCTCACACGCTTTGAACAGACTCCTGCTGCCGTGGAGAAGGATGTTTGATAATGGGCTCTGTCCAGGGTGCCAGCCTTTCGAGCGCCGCATGTCTCCATCTCCTCAGTGCTCATCCATCACACTGGGAGCGATGACGGAGTGGAGGACTGAGGGAGGTCACTCTCCTCATCGTTATTCGCCTGCTGATAAGTGCCAGCGCTCGTCTCTGGAGGACCGTGCATTTAGGGCACTAAATTTGCCACAAAGAAAGTAGGAGGAGACCATACGTCGTCCGTCTTTAGGGGTTGTTAAGAACCTCTTCACACACTAAGGTGTGATGGAACGTTGAAGGATGAGTTGGAATATGCCATGTGAATCAGGCAGGAAATAATGTTTATTAATGACCATGTGATTGATGTTTCAGAACGCAAATCTGATTTTGGCGTGAATTTTAAAATGAATCTCAGGAATGGAAATTGCTCTCCATTGACAGATCAATACATATTTATGTATTTCAGCAAATTAATTCATTACTAGCTTGTTCGCTTCACCTGATGTCTTTATGCTGTAGATCTGGATTTCAACTGGAATGACACATTTGAAGGAATAGCAGCACCTCTGCTTTCAGTGCCAATATAACTTTTAATGGTGTACTTCAGTATTCTCTTTCAAAACTTACAGGACTGGATTTAAAATACATTCCCTACATTCATATTTTATATATATATATATATAAAAGTAGGGGATGAATTATTACTTTGTCTTGGTGTAATTGTAATTGAAAGCAATAAAAAAGGGATGTAACATGCATGACTAGAAGTGTAAGTGTGACCAAACATGTTCAGGTCGCGTTTCACCCCAAAATGAAGGGGACAAAAATGTACAGTCATATTGTGAGATATATATATATAATTTAACGAGAATCATTAGGTGTCGGTAAGATGTTTTAATATTTTTGAAAGAAGTCTCTTATGCTCACCATGGCATTTTGATAAAAACAGTAATATTGTGAAATATCATTACAATTTAAAATAACTATTTTCTTTTTAAATACTTTAAAATGAAATTTATTCCTGTGATGCAAATCTGAATTTTCAGCATCATTACTCCAGTCTTCAGTGTCACATTATCCTTCAGAAATCATTCTTATATTGCTGCATTATCAATGCTGAAAACAGTTGCTTAAATAGTACAAATTAAAGATAATTGCAGCTTTTTATCTCACAATTCTGACTTTTTTCCCGCTCAGAATTCCATGATATAAAGTAGCAAATGCGTGTCATAATGTCAGGATTGCATGATATATCATGCAGTTCTGACCTCATAACTCACAATTGTGACTTTATATCATGGAATTCTGAGGAAAAAAAGTCAGAATTGTGAGATAAAAAGTTGCAATTATCTTTCATTTTTATTGACGGAAACAAGCTTCCATATCTTGATGTGTTGTTGAGGAGTTTTTGTTAACTTTTTGTTAAAAATACATTCTTAACATTTTCTATTGCAGAGTTGGGATCCAGCCAACCATAATCAGTGTGCTACAAAAACAAAACAAAATGTTAGATCTTTTTAACTAGGTCTTTTTTGCCTATTTTATTTAATTCAAATATGGCAGAATTGATAAAATTGTGCAAAACTTTGTTTAATCTGAACTACCATTTGAACCAAAGACATCAAATATATACCATGTCTATGAACAGTAATGACTTCATATCAAACAGCAACAGTTAAATTAACTTCTCAGCGAGTAAAGCAAAACATCAATGGCAAAAATAAATTGGTTTGCTTTCTAACTACAAAGTTTCGCAGCTTCGTACTCTTTGTTGAACGGCTGTTTGGCACTAAAAGTCTGCAGTGTGGTGAGTATTCTCTGTACCTCGGAGCTGGACAGTTTGAGCCTATGTCGGAGTAGGCAGGAGAACAGATCTAATGGCAGTGGTCCAGGAGGAGACAGTCTATTGACCCGGTATCGGATCTCCATTAGCTGCAGCAGGGCAGAGTCTTGAGATCCCTGAGTGTACGGATAGTCCAACTGTAGGATCAGGTCCTGGATAGCCTCGGGGTCAAAGTGCATACTGTAACCAAACAGCTGCATGCTGTTGATCTTCATGTATCCAAAGTTCTGGGAGGAACCCATAGCTTCTAGAGGCTCGAAGTAGGCCGTATCGTTCCCGTGAGAGGACTCGGTCCGAATGCGGCTCCTCAGGTAAAAGTGAACAGTCTCAAAAAAGCTCTTCCACCGGTTGCCTAAAGTCAAGGTCCAATTGAAGCAATCCAAAGGAATGTCCAGCTTGGTTTTCTCCCAGTCCGGGTAGCTGTTTTGATTGATGGGCATAGTCCAGCTTTCTGAATGGCTACCGCCAAAAGGGTTGACGTAGACGGACAGCGCAGGCTCTAAGGTGGAGTTCTTGGTCATGCAGATCTGCAGCGAGATGCCCAGGAGCATGTGGACACGGTTGGATTTGAACTTGTTGCTCTTTAGCGTAAGCAGCATCCTCTTTCTCCAAGACGGGTCGAACCAAACGTTGAGGCGCACGTCGTTGCTGACGAAGATTGCATGTGTGGTGATGCGGCCGTCTCTGTGTTGCAGGAGGTAGCGCAGCTCCAGGTCTTGTAGGTCCGTCTCAAAGCCCAGGTAGTGGTCTGTGGGGTTGGGGACGGCGTATTTACAAACTCCATGACTGAGAACGTAACCTGGGTTGCAGCTGGAGCAGCGGGTGCGGTTGTCCACGGAGCAGGAAGCGCAACGGTGGCCATCACCCACTTCGCATGGGACGACACCCTGGCACGAGGGGTTCTCGTACGGACAGGCACAAGTCCGTAATTCCTCTGTGTAAAATCCCAGTTGGTTATTCTCACTGCAGTACAGGATGGACAGGGTGAACTGTAGCCAGTAGCCCAAGGGTCTGGGAAAACCAACAGTAAACAAACAACCAAAAATGTGAGGAAATAATTGTATAGCTTGTAATGTATTCAAATAATTGCAAAGATCATAAGGCAATGATTCGCAACAAACGGTGACTGCCAATAGACAGTTTTGTTTAGCAACAGCACTAATTGGTTTCTAACCTTCAGCTCTGCTAATATCTGCCTTTGAAAGCACTGGTAGGACAAAAGTAATCCATTAGTGCAGCAGTAGCCTCAGAGGCTGTAGTGGGTGGTTAAACAATAGATTAGTCATTAGTCTTTTATACTCGCTTGGAGATCGGGCTTGGCCAAACAATTGCGCTTTCAAATCAAAATCCAGTAGTGTAATACTCATTCAAAGTGTTTTCACAATCTCAGAGGTAAATTAAATTGCTCAGAGGTTACCCTTTCAAAGCTCTATAGACTTGATCGAGATTTTACTTATGTTTAATTTATGTATCATCGACACATTACATAACAAAATAGACACAAAAGAAACCATTGTTGGTTTTAAAACTTTTTGATGCATATGGACCCCAAATATTGATTTACTCACTCCCATTTTTGGGGGTGTATTATCCCTTAAAGCAAAAGTCTCCATTGGCTGTCCTTTTCATTACTGTCTAGGAGAAGCAACTGAGATATTGCAGGGATCATATTTGTGATTCCCTATGGGATGGGATAGAAAAACATACAATTTCAGCTAAAACTAAATAAATCTGGAAGTTCTTCAGTTTAATGATGCACAAAAATTCTGAATTCCTTATAGACTAAAACTTTGCAGCTTTTCATGTAGCTTCATTTGCATAGCATGCATAATTATACAACAAAAAAATTAGGATTCATGGGTATAATGTGTGCCTATAAATACATTTTACCTCTCCCTTAGAGACACTATTTTGGGCTGAATGCGGCATCTCTTGCTGAGGTTGAAGAGCTTATTAGCAGTTCGTCGGGTCTTGGAGAGCAGGAGGCTAACGCGGCTTTCCAGCTGCCTGTAGCGTTGCTGTAGAGCGATGTCTGTCCTCCAAAACTGCTGGATTCTTGATGAATTTAGAGCGCTCTGTGTTGGTAATTTACCCATGAAGCTCTGGAACTCATCTGATGAAAATGGAAATGTGAATTAACAGCATTTTTGTGAAGATTTTCAAAATGTAGCTGTCAGCAAAATACTAGTCTCAGCCTCAGACGCCATGCCCATGGACCGTTGGCTGAACGTCTGATGCATATGGCACACAAAATTGGAAACACTTCAGGAGTTTCGAAGTCGTCATCTGATGACGTTGAATTCTACAGGATTTCTGGGAGACGTGTGTGTCACGTTCGCATGGAAACAAATATGTCGTGAAGCCAAACCCCCTCATCGAAGAAGAATTCCGTCATAATGAGCGCTTATCAGGCTCAACTAAACGCTGGGTTTTCAAAAGTATGCAAATTATGTAAAGTTTGCGGCATTAAAATACATCCAAGAGTTGTTTATTACTATAAAAAGTTATTTCAGTACTCTGGTGTCGGTCTGATACTGTGCTCATGTACTCGTACTTGTACTCGTAAAACTACCCCGATACAACCGCACCCGATACCACTTTAAGGGGCCGTTCACATGCGCGTCACTTCTATTATGAGCGTGATTGGAAATAACGAATTTGCATGCACAAAAAACACGATATGTGAACGACCCCTTATGGCAACGTGACAGTAGCCTAACCTCTCATCAGTTGAGCAGGTAGTCGGAGGAGGAGTAATGTCAGCCGTTTGGAGATATTTTAAGATAAGCGATGATGAAAAAAGTAGAGCAGACTGCAAACTGTGCTCTGCTAAATTTCAAGAGGAGGGGAGAGAAATAGCTCCTTTAACACAAGCAATTTGATTATACAAGTTGTATAGGCCTATTTACTTTGTTACAGTCAGAAAGTGAAAAACATCTGATGAAAATAAAACATTGTTAGAAGAACTGTAATGGTAGGCTATTATTTATCGGTACTTGGTATCGGCAAGTACATGTACTTGGTCTGAAAAAAAGTGGTATCGGTGCATCCCTAACTGTAATAGTGTTCATCTGGTTGCTATAGGCCGATTGTTTTGTATATTGTAACACAATGTTTTTCTTAGAGCAATCTTTAAGATATCCGAAAAAAAGAGAAATGATAAATAATTAATACAAATGTACATGTAATACAATGTAAATTTAAAAATTATTTTACTGAAATTAATCAAATCAAATTGTATATTTTCATGAGTAGCAATTCAGTGTTATTTTAGTATTATTTATAAACTATTGTAGGTTTCAGTTTTCATTTTAGTTTAATATTTTGTCATTTCTTTATATTTCTAAAATATAAGTTTTATATTTCTATTTTTTTTTTTTTTTCAGTTCAAGTTTTAGAAATAATATTACTAAAGATATATTACTAAATATTACTGATTATGATTATATTAATTATTTTTAATAGTTTAATAGCTTTGGTTGATAATAACTGCACTGGTATCAGGTAATAAGTGGGATAACGTACAGTCAGCCGGTCAGTTTTCCTTAAAATAAAAAAAAACCTTTTTGGTGAAGTTCCCAAGGAAGGGAGTCTTGCTGGTTAAGCAGTCTTGCGGCCTAATGGGGACACCAGCACCTCATGAATGGAGGGGACAAGAAATGCTCCACAGAGAAAAAGAGAAAATCAAGATGTAATGGCACCTGAGTCTTGAAATTCCTGGTTCTCCTGTCTCCAGGCCTCCCTCATGCGCTCCAGGTAGCTTTCCTGGGAGCGGATATCAGCCTCGGGGCAGTTACACTGGGGAAACTCCTTGCTGCATTGGCACCAGCAGTCATTGTCTTTGCACACAAACTGGCCTTCAGCATTGCAGCCTATGTAACCTAAGGCAGCCTGAACAAAGCTGCTACTTAAATAACTAGGCAGAATAGCCTGAAGTCCTGGAAGGAGAAATACAGAAGTGTGAGGTCGACCACACATGCCTTTGCTTTTCCATGGCTGAGAGTCAAAAGGGCCTCAGTCTCGTCAGTTGCTAAATCCTTTAATCTAATTAGCAAGCACAGTCATCTATCAACATTCAAGTTTTGTGTATAATTAGCAGGCTAATTAGACAACGGCGGCATCAACGCTTTGATCATGTTGCTACCATGGCTCATCACACAACCACAACCTCGGGAAAACACTTTAGAATTAACAGCAGAATGAGGGGAAGTGTTTTATGAGGAAGTGTGGGATTGTGTATATCCCTACCTTGCAACTGAACTTTGTTCTCCTGGCTGTGAACCAGAACGGAGCTGACAGAGTCGAGGTTGTCATAGTTACTGCACCCCAAAGGGCCGGTCCTGGTCTCAGTTACCTGGAGATAGAGAGAGAGAGAGAGAAAGAGAGGCAATTATTGGCTTTGTCTAATAAATTGATTAAAGCGGCTGATGAATTTCAAATACACCTGGACAAGTGGGTGAGCGATTTTCAATGTAACCATCTCAACAATCAACACTATTTACACTGGCTGATGGATTTCCCTTGATTTATTTATTTATTTATTTATACAACAGTTCTTTCTGGTTCTTGAATCTGATTGGCTGAGAGCCTTTTCCAGCCGTGCGATAATCCCCCAGTATCAGCATTGGAACCATTTCACCGTTTGTATCACTCAGCTTGCAACATTTCTCACAGAGAGAGTGTCATGGTGGACGAGCAAACCACCATAATTTTACAAATACTACTGTTATTGTGTCACGGAATGTAGTTTTAAGAGTTTTTTAGGTGAGAATGTAGTTATTTAGATCTCAAATATGCGACTTACACGTAAACATAGCGCATGTTTGACAATTTGTTTTGGCATTTCTGGAGATTGAGCTCCAGGCCGGCCATTTAGCGATCACGTACTCGCCAAAAACAGCTTCCTCTCGGCCAGTCCTACGTAGGGTGACCACCTGCTAATAAGCCCAAGGGGGGACAAGGGGTATGTTTCTGAGGGACAATGTGGGACACTGCCTGGTGTGCCGGTGCACCCACCCCACGGGCAGACTCACTGATAGTGGTTTACCCATTTCTAGCACATACCACCTTACATGGTAATAATGCCCTATTCCCCTAAACATGAGTAATTGCTGATGTATGCTCATGAATAGGCCAACCAATGTGTATTTTTTTCTAAATAAAGATTCATAATATTTTGAACATTCAATGAATTGACAGATGTACTTCCACTTAAGATTTACTATTTAATTTTATTTATTTTTCATTACAATTTATTCACTTTAAATAAATTATAATATAAAATTATAGGATTAACAGGAATTGTAGTTGCTCAACACCACAGGAACAGTAAAAAAAAAAAAAGTATTTAAAAAAAAATACGATTGACATCGTATTCCCCTCCATGTCCGATTGAGAAGGACGTTTTGCAAAGGTCACAAAAAGCCCTCTCGCTCTCGGTATCCCCCTCAACACCTTTCAGCCACAAATATTCATTTTCCCAGTCTTTCTTGTACCCACACCTTCTCTTTTTAATTGATGATGACGGTGCCTCTCAGACTCAGAATTTTTCGAATTGGAAAGCGCGCATCTAAAAGTTCCTTCCTTCCAAGTGTGTCTGGTATGCGCGTGCGTGCGCTGTCATGACAACAACGAAAAAGTTGACAACAACCTAGTCAGCAGTTCAACTGAGGGGTTTGTGTGGCAACAATAGCGTGCTGAAATTTCAAGTAATGTTCGTTTGTCTGCTTGGGGCTCGAGTATATAGAGCGACCAACTTTTTTTTGAGCAAGCATATGTAGATTATGCGTGACACGGTCTCAATTTGCGGGACGCATGAATTGGGCTTCAAACGCTGTGCGCGCACGCGCTACGCGGGACGGGTGGTCACCCTAGTCCTACGGGACTTTGCTGCTGGCTCTTATTTGCATAGTTTAAACTTGAGGTATTATTCATTTTGGGTATATCAAGCAGGCAATCTTTGGTCTTATTAATCTTTTAGGCCTACTTTTTCCAGAGCAAATTTATTTGGCCAAGGGCAAAGTTAAGTTTCATAACTTTATATTTAAATGAAATCCTGTACTAGCTGCTTTTGTACTTTTGACTTAACTGTTTATTTCCTATTGTACAAATGTCTTATACTTTTGTTTATTTAAATATTATTTTTCAATAAATAATATTTTTTAACATGCCGTATTTGGCATTGAGAAAGGGTCCGTTAGTGATTGTGATTTCGACTTCAGTGAAAGTTAGCTACGTTATTGCACCATTAGATGGCTGCAAAGACTGTCTTTAAGAGTGAGTCAAGAGCAAAGACTTTTACAGTATATTAAATGGGACTTAAGGTTGTAAACAATATGACGCAACTTGCATTGACTAGAGCTGTAATGTAAAATACTCTGACATTCAAACTGACATTATTTATTTACACTTGTGCCGTCACACTTTAAATAAGGGTGCAATTCTCTACTAACTATTAACTATGACTTAATTATAGTTTGTAAGGTAGTTGTTAAGTTTAGGTATTGAGTAGATGTAGAATATGGTCTTGCAGAATAAGGCATTAATATGTGCTTTAATAAATAATTGTGTTCTAATAAACAGCCAATATCCTAGTAATATTAATGCTAAAATAGTTAATAGTGAGAATTGGACCATGAAGTTTTACTAAAGTGTGTGTGTGTGCGTGTGTGTGTGTGTGTGTGCGCGTGCGTGCATGCGTGTGTGTTTGTAAAAATATTTATATTGCAAATAAATGCTTTCTAATTAATTTGCAATAGAAATATTGCAAAATATTTCTTTTCTTTTGATCTTTTTAATCATCAAAATTATTCTTTGGATCTTTTGATCTTTTTAATCATCAAAGAATCCTGAAAAACTGTTTCCACCATTTTTTTCAAAATCAGCACGACTGTTTTCATCATTGATAATAAATGTTTCTTGAGCAGCAAATCAGCATATTAGAATTATTTATGAAGGATCATGTGACACTGACTGAAACTTTTGAATATATTACTTTTTTTTTTTTAACTATATTTAATATTTTATATCTGAGCATAAATTGTATTAATTTTTAATTCATTGTTTTCAACTCAAATGTAAAAAAAACCCCTCAATATTCCCAGGTACTCCATGACTAGTTCTCATTTACTTCACTTTGTCTATTTTCTGTTCTTAAATATTATTTAAATCATTATCTTTTTAAAAGTTTAGTAACAAAAAAACAAAACAAAAAAACAGCACTTTTTGTACTTGCAAAAGCAACATACTATGTAGTTCTACTTCTGTTTGTGTAATGATGCAAGAGTTGGTTGCATCTGGTCCTAATTTATCATGAAACTAATTAGGTTAACATCACTGTATTTAATTAACATTTTTATTATCTTTGCGCAGCCCAGAGAGCACTGTTTGTCTCTTTATTCTGTGATGGCATAAAACTATGGATTTTATTTAGCAAAATAATGTAAAAGCTGTGATAGTTTATCATTTATGTAAAAAAAAAAAAGAAGCTATAAAAAGTATTCAAACGACATGAAGTCAAGGGCAGGAATCAGCGGAGTGTGAGAGAAACAGAGAGTGAAAAATCACAACTTCATTACACCCACAGCAGGCTCTTACGCTTCTGGAGGGAGATTCATTAAATCCTAAAAATTCTCTCTGAGGTCCGAGCCAGCTCATTGTCCCTGGAAAGGCCAAACACACAATAGGCCTGTTGTTGCACTCTGCATGTAATTGTACATCAAACAAATAAATGAGAAATCTCGTATTCTGAACGTGGTAAAATGACAAAAATATAAAGTTTGTTGTGAATTGTGAATATGGAGGAAGGGAAGATTTAACTTTTCTGTTTTTTTATTTAATGGCTTCAGAATATAGGGTGAATTTTATTATTATTACGTGTGGGGGGATTATTTGACATTTTACAACCTGAACTAACTATATGCTCATTAAAAAAGCGAATAAAAAGGTAAAATTATCTGATATTTCAGCCCGTTCTCATCCCAAGGCGTCATATACTGGCACATGGCACCCTTTAGCGTCAATATGAGACGCAGATAGATATGGGCCAGAAGGCGCCTCCTAGCGGTCTAACCCTAACCCTACCCCAGACCTAAACCTACCCATAACCGAACAAAGCTATCTGCGTGTCATATTGACGCTAAAGGGTGCCATGTGCGTTCGATGTAGACGAAATGTCAAAAGCGTCAGTATATGATGCCCTAGGATGAGAATGCGTTGGATATTTTTAAGGTCATATGATGCTCTTTTAAAATATTGAGTGTAATGGAATAGGTTAACATTGCAGTTCCTCTATTCAGTCTGTCTGAAACGTGCTGATTTCTACAAAGCCCCGCCTTCTGAAAAGCTCAGAGTGCTCTGATTGGCCAGATGACCCAGTGCGTTGTGATTGGCCACACCTCCAGCGTGTGTCAGAAATATGAAAGCACCATAATCGCAAGCTTCAGCTTCCAAGGCTTTAAGCAAATGTAAACACACAGTTAATAATGTCAGCGGTTTTACCTTATCAGTTCGAGCCCGATTTTGAAAATGCGGATGATCAAGCCGATTGATCGGATCCAAGTTTTCACACTGTTTCACAGTGGTAATTTGTCTTTGTAAATAGCCTGTTGTACTCTCCCAGGTTCAGGAAACTGTCCTCTGTAAAATGTGGGTTGTACTGATGCAGGAACAGGTTTATAAATACATCTTAACGTCTGATTCCTAATTTCATCCATTTTTGAAAGGCCAAACTTCACATCAGACCATAGACTGTAAAAAAATATGGACGTAGTGTCCGTGACGTCACCCGTAGGTTTCTGAAGAGCATTTTTGAAGCCTAAAGTGGGCGGAGTCGGCCGTCGCCAACTTGGCCTCGCGTCACCTTGCGTCACTCCCGGATAACAGAAAATGGGCAAAGAGGCGGGGCATGTGTGGAGCTGAGGAGCCTGGCTACCTGAAACCAAACTCACCGCTCGGCGTGATCGAGTTAGCTCAGGCTTGGGAGGTAATGCTATATGCTACTGAAAGTACCCTATGGAAAGTACCAAGTCTGCGACTGCACAGGGCCTCGCGCTAAAGTGACAGTTGATGATGTAAAGCCAATTAAAAGTTCCTGTTTTTGCCCTTCGAAATATTATAATAGTTAAAAGACATGGCTACAAGTGAGACTGTGTATTGTGATTCTGTACTATTCTGCTAGTTGAAAATGTATTATGCAGTAACTATTCTGAGAGAGTGTGTGTGACAGTGATTTATGTGCATAACAGTTATGTCAGTCACTCTTTTTTATAGTCTATGGTCCGTCAGCGCGGCATCGCTCGTCAAGTTCGTAGAGAGCTTATTCAGTCCATTTTAAATTCTGATTTTGTCCGCCTCTCAAATGGGTTAAACCATAGATATATTACCTATGAAATTCAAGTAAATGCGCTAGAAATCCGCGCTCATTCAAGGATTTATTGCATGGACGGAGAAAGCGCCGACACCTGCAGGATTTCATCTGACGGTACATAAGCATATTATAATCTGTTCCGTGAGAGCAGAACGAACGAGCCTTTATAGGCTATAGACCTTTTTAAATCTGAAAACTCCAAAAAGCAACGAAATTGTCAGACATCCATTAGGGCATGTTCACAGAGGAAAACAACTGAAATACAGCGCTGGTTGTTCTCTCGAACTATACTCGACAACAACGACGGAATCCTAAACCGTGTGCGAAGTAATGGGTGTATTAAATTGTATGAAATAATCCCGAAAAAAGCACAAACACTGCAGAAATGGCAAGTTCAGCAGCTAAAATTTGCTGAGGTGAAGTGACAGCTAGTAACAGCAGACAAACGGCTAGCATTGACATCAGCGGGAATCCACCTGTCACTCAAAAGTGGACACACCCTTAATTATGCAGAACTTTAAATATTAATCAACTAAACGGATGAGTTATAAAAAAAATCACCCCCCTCATAGTTGTCATGAAGGGCAAAATTAACTGTAAAGACCAAAAAAACATACAGACACCAGGCTGTAAACACGTTTTTTTCTGCTGTAAAATTTGGCATTTTAACATGGGGGAGATGCAGATTTGACTCACTTTTGACACCAGCCTCAAGCGGCCAGTCAACGAATTGCACTTCGTGTTGGTTTCAAGAGAGAGACGGGGAGGTTGCCGCTTGCATCAGACACACAGCATATCAGTGACATGAAGCCTCATCTTCTTTAGCGTATGCCTTCGGGCGAGCATTTTGCTTATTTACATTGTGACGTTTGAGGAAGACTTCGAGATTGAGGTGTTTTAGGCAGGTCTGTTTGATAGAATAAATCCCTTTGTGGGACACTGCTTTGTAACGTTGCAGATCTTATACATGCATAAACATCACACACTAAAGGAAAAGGAAAACATTAAAAGTTGCCAGCCACCGCCAGCATTTCTGATCATTTTCACAAAAGTTTCATGGATATCTGAACATGCAATATATCAAAAGAAAGAACAAAGCCTTTTAAACAATCAACAAAAAAAGTTTTATTCTAGCTTAATGAATTATTTTTTTTAATCAACACTTGAATTCAGACCGATGATCAAAACACAGATGGAGTACATCGAGTCCATCAACACCCACAAAACTTCCACAGTCCTATAGCTTGTCCTGGGTCGACATTTCATTCAGTAACATCGGGCAGTTTTGATATGCTGTTTAATGTTGATGATCACGTTATTTCACATATATGTAGAAGCAGAAAGCAAGAAGCAGAAACAAGCAATAGCTTATGTAATCATATGCATATGCCGGTTCACTTATCGAACTGAATCAAACTTTTGTTTCCGGGTTGATGACGCAAGACACACACCTGTAGCACGTCAGACTCAAAAAGAACCCAATAAGCCGGTTCAACCAACTGTGAAAGTTTGCCGAGGATTACTGTGGAGTCTGAGTGAGGGAGCTGATGATAATATGCAAGCCTGTGGCAATAAAGTTTAATTAAAACCTGCAAAAACCTTTCTGTCGAGAGATGTAAATACATTTTACTTCAGATTATATTTTAAGTTGTTAAGCAGAATTAAGGAGTTTATAAGACTGGTTTATTCTTTCTATATACTTAAGACATGTAGATCATTTCCACTTTTGTGCATCAATGTCTGTAATGTGTGCTGTAGGTGCGAAACTTTTAGAAATCTTATCCAAGATGTCAGCTACTCAAGTCGTATCCGACATAAAGGATTTGCTAATGAAACTGTGACCGCAAACACCATTAACTTAAGTGAGTGAAAGGCAATAGTCAGCGATATGTGTTCCACAAATAACTTTTTATTGGAATGTTTCAAAATGCTTTAACACAAATGACTTTATTTGAATGTTTCCTTGATATACTTGAAAGTTGTTAGAAATGCGTAGTGCAATGTTAGGAACCGATGAATCTGTTTTTTTTTTTTTACTGGTTCATTCATTGAAACAAACTGTCCGAAAGCACCGGTTTGCGGAAATGAATCGGACTTTACATCACTAGTCTTTTGATCAGGAGATTCTGTACTCTTTCAGAAGATGTGTCATAGCGCCCCCTACCTTATAAAAGTGAAAACACGGAAAGCCGGAAATTTCTGTCAATGGCAGGGAAGTGTTGTATCATAAATGACGGAAGTTTCCGTCAATGGTGGGCAAAGGTGTCAAGTAACGAAGTACAAATACTTTGTAACCTTACTTAAGTAGAAATTTTGGGTATTTATTAGTGGTGGGCCGTTATCGGCGTTAACGTGCTGCGTTAATGTGAGACTCTTATCGGGCGATAAAAAAAATATCGCCGTTAATCTATTCTCAAAGTTGGGTTGGAAGCTGGGTCTATACTACGCAAGCTATGATGACTTTCACCTTGATATTTTAGCGCGGATGTATACCTAGCCGAATTCGGTTCGGTGTTCGGTACGCATTTTCAAACCGAACGAAATGTAGGCGGGTCGCGCGTGGCAAGCGCGCTCATAATGTAAGAGACGCTGGCGCGACCACAACATTGTCCGACATCAAATGGCAAACGTAATGCAAGCGGAACGAAACTGAGCTACTCGTTATTGTGTGGTTGACGGACCGTTGTTTATCAGTTTGGACCAAAGCAGCACTAATAAGAGATCCAGTAAAGAAATCATTTGAATTCGCCACAGAAGTAATAACATTGCTGCGAGATCTAGTGAGAAACATTCACATTTCTCCGTTATTAACGGATCAAACAGTGCGTGGAAGCCAGGATGAAACATAGTGCCATGAATGAACTATACAGTGTCCACAGATCTGCAACATTTACCATGGATTTACTGTAGTAACACTAACTGTAACCATGGAAGTTTGGCAGGAATAGTAGGTTATAATGCTTTCAAGTAACATTACGTTGGTTTTATTTTGACATTATGAATAAAATTGCTGCCCTCAAATGTTAATCTGAACTAAAAATAGACCTTTGTTATATTAGCCTACAATATTAGGCTACATTTATTTTTTTTTCCAAGGAGCTGTTTTGTTTTATATGCTCATAAGAAGAGTCTATTATAGCTCCATCATTGCTCAAAGTAAAAAAAGTAAAAAAAATAAAAATCATACTTTATTATGTTAGTTTAAAAAAAAAAAATCTCTGCCATTTCTTCACAAGTTCTTTTAAATGTCACTTTGTATTTAAGAAACACGTGCCCTTTAGTCATTATTTGGGTAGCACACATATTCTGAATGCCTTCGGCAAAATTCAAATGAGCCATTTTAATCTAGATTAATCTAGATTAATTCCAAGATTACAGTGAGATTCATCTAGATTAAAAACATTTATCTATGCCCACCACCACTAGTATTTATACTTTACTGGAGTAATTATTTTTCAGCCTACTTTTTACTCCTTACATTTTCACGCAATTATCTGTACTTTCTACTCCTTACATTTTAAAAGTAGCCTCGTTACTCCTATTTCATTTCGGCTTGTTTTCATTACGCTTATCATCGTTAAAATTTTTTTTAAAAAAAATCCAGATAAATCGCGGCATCCGGATAGAGTGAATTTGATTGTGGTTGGATGAGAAGTATAAACATATACCGTTCTGACACCCTTTTGGTTTGTAAGCGATCCATCGTGTACATCGTCTGCCTCTAAAGTTTGACTTTTTGCACCATTCAGTGTTGCCAGATTGGGCGGTTTTGAATTTGATTGTGCGGGTGGACAACATTTGGGCTGGTTTGGGGTCAGTTCGGCGGTTTTCAAACATCTACATTTTAAAGTCGAATTGGTTAAAAAAAACTAAAGTGTGCATGTTGTCCATAAAATCAGTCATCATGACATTACTAAACACACACGCCCATGCAGAGTCAGCTGGCGTTGGTGTTCACGTCACCGACGAACACGCACTTTTAGCCAATCAGCGATCAGCAGACAGACGCGATTTAGCGCGATAAGTTGTAGCTGTATATTCAAATGATCGCTAATGCCAAAGTAACATATACAGTAAGTTGTATCTACAGTAAAGAGTGAGATAGTGAGCAACTCTAAAAACGTACTACACATGAGGTGGGAGATGACTCGATGAATATAACTCTGAGAGGAGAGCACAGTTTAATGACTTGAATTGAAATCGAATATGGGACGACTCCTGTCCATGGTCATGTGCACACAAGCCTAACCAGACATCTGCAACTTTTACACCGTCCAGACTGCACTCTACTTGTCCCTGACAGCTGCTGAAAAAGGTTTGAACCAACGATGAATCAGTTTTTACTGCTGAATTCTGCGTTATGTTCTGCAATGTGTACTTCCGAGGGTTAAAGTCATCGGTTCATTTCTTGATTACCGTTTTGACAGTGTCCATCTGGAAATTTTTTGTCATATTTGCTAATTCTCCTTAATTATTGCCCTGTTTTGATCCGTTTTCCTGGAAAATTGAGTTATTTTTTATTTTATTTTATCATCGTTATTTTGTTTTAAGGAGATAAAAATGGTGCTTAACCTTGAATGACATGGTAATAAAATTATTAACATTATTTTTGGCAGTAAAATTTTGGGCTTGGAGTGGGCGGGTTTTGGTGAGCTTTTGGGCCGGAAATCACCGTCTCAATCTGGCAACACTGCACCATTACAATACTTATAGTCATCATATCTTCCGCTCCATGAAACATGTTAATGCTCAGTAGTACACATAAATGCTTCTTTAATGTATTTGCATTGTACTAAAATGCGTTAATTTTCAATGGGCATATAAGCGGCTTAAACAGTAGCCTAGAGCATCCCAAATTTTAACATTAACATTTTAATATAACATTATAGTCATTATGGCCTTTAGATGTTTTTTTGAGGAGGTGGGTTAGTGCACTTTAGGCCCCTGTGGCGCGGCCTAAGGTTTTGTCCTTAATGCCATTTTTTTCCTTGCATTACTTTTACTTTTATACTTTAAGTAGTTTTGAAACCAGTACTTTTACACTTTTACTTGAGTAAAAAGCTTGAGTTGATACTTCAACCTCTACAGAAGTCTTTTTAAACCCCTAGTATCTATACTTCTACTTGAGTAATGAATGTGAATACTTTTGATCATGTTTAATTTAGGAGCCAGAAAGCATCATGTGAAGGTTAATGTTATTTGGCCTTCTCTCTTCCGCTTTACTGAAGAGTAAAAAACTATGAATAATGTGACTGTGTTTAAAGCCTCTTTCCAAACACTCTGGATTTACAGCTTTGATTAATACAAAGCCAGAACGAGTATTTCACCCCTGCTTTCATTGTCTGTGTTAATATTAAAAATCTAATTCAAACAGCGAGAAATCATCACCTTATAAGAGAATCGATAACCTTAATGAATAACATATATCATTAAAAAAACTATTATTGCTCACAGACAAATCATTATTCTTCTGAACACACTTAATCCATTAATTAGTGTTAAGACAGACAATTGTTCAAAGCACCAATGAGGTCAGTTACCGATGCCATCTGTGACTATACCGAAGACCCAGCGAAACTAATGAGGCCAGTTGATTCAGCAGCGGTGCATCATAATCAAACCTCTAATTTATGCTCTCAAACACCTTTTGAATACCGTCCTCCCTCACCTGATCATCCATAAGAGAAACACTGAAGAATCATCCAGCTAGCTCCATTTAACACCTCGGCTAACCTTATAATGCATCTTCCATACATCTGTTTTCGTGCCTCAGAGCTCACTTCATGCTAGATGCAACTAATGAGTTGAATTAGTCAATGCAGAAAGAAATCTTAATGGAAGAGCCAGGCTGATCCATCACCGTGATGCATGTTGTGACTAACACCGACAGGCGCTTTGTCCTCATTAATAGCAATTTAGCCCGAGATCCTCTTAGCAAACAGGCTCAGACCCCAAAACAGTTTGCCTGACTGAGATTGCAAATGACTGAATGTGGCAGGACAGAGTTGGAAATGGCCTTTGAATTGAAAACTGCTGTATTGGATTAAGTTGCTGCTTTACTGATGACTGCTTGAGACTTTTTCAAAGGAAACCTTGGGTCATTCATATCTGAAGCACTTCAGTGGTTTAGGCACGGATTTATATTTAAAGGCTGTACTTGGCACGGGCACTTTAAACAAAGCCTGCGCAAATGAGATCAGTGTGGAGTCTATCACGAACGCCACAGGCGCAAGGTTACGCTGCTGATAACTGCGTATTGAATAATGAACTCACCTTCTAGGCAGTAATAATTGTATGCAAGTGGAAGACGTTTGCTCGCATGTATCGCCTGCGGTTGTATGCATGAATCCAACATAAATTCAGGTTGAACATCGTTCCAGGTTTTCCTGTGTTGGTACTGGTGAGATAAGTTTTAAGTTGCAAAGAAACTGACTTAAGGCTTCCAAACATAGAGACTTTTGCACAATACGAGTCTTCTCTGAATACTACTGTATAAAGATGAGAATCGTAAGGAATCAGTACTAGTTATGATTCCTTAATTGTTCCATTAATGATTATTTTTGTAATTACTTTTTAGCAGTTACTATTTTGAATGGAAAGTAGGTAAATCCTGCTCAAAAAGGCGTTCAATTTCACTAGATGATGACGTAATGCGCCAATTGCTGGAACTTTACATTTGTTTTCTCTCCTAATCTATGCTCACATTCTGTATCTTAATATAATATATGGCTGAATGTCCAATAAAGCTGTTCTCATTTGCATATTTTCTCAGATAATGGAACGAGTATGATATAGTGACTGACTAAATGTTAACCAGTAGTCTAAAAGTTGATTTGTCGCTGGTCGCTCTTTTGAAAAAGGAAAAAAAAAAGTCACTAAAGGAGTGTGAAAAGTTTGCTAAATTGGCAACTGCTTTTTATAAGCGTCAAGTGGCCTTAAAATGTGTATCGAATAGCAATACTAAACAAACAAAAAATCTATTAATATAAAAATAACATTGACAAAATCATAATGCTTCTCTATAACTAACATGTTGTCATATGCACAATCAGTCAATTACTAACCACTCAAGTTTTAAAGGAGACATATCATGCTTTTAAATCGTTCCTTTTTATATATAAATCATACATTTGTAGTCTATATAAAGCGGAACTGCAATGCTTGGGTCTGAATTCCTCATTATTATAGCTCCACAGGCCCCTTTTCTACCCCTTTTCTGATGTGCGTCTGAGAGCAACTCGTTTTGGTGCGGTCTCTTTAAATACAATTGAGACACTTCATACCCCGTCTCCTCTCCAGGATGCAGAGGTGACACTCGGTTCAACTCCACCCCGTTCGGCCATTTTTGTAGTTTGATAGCAGAGATACGATTATCTAGCCTTACATGTTCGAGCCAGAGTCGGAGCCGGAGCGAGATGAAAATGAAGACGACGAGCCTGCAGAACAACGTCTTCATATGGATGTATCGCAATGGTGTGTTACTGTATTTACACATGAAACTTTGGTCTTCCGACCTTTTACCACCGTGTCGATTTATTTTGATTAATATGTGCGAGGGAGAGAGAGCAAGACAGCGTCTAGTTTGGAGACGGTGTCTTGTTTACATTTTCGCCTGGCTCCGAAGAGAGAGAGAGTGCGTGCGCGCGACCGGGTCTCTCTCTCTCTGCTCGTTCTTTCAGTTAAACATGCGCCCTGTCACAAGCGCGGCAGTTCATCTACATTAGACGGTGTAATGAAGCGTGTGGGTTACTACATACAACAACCGAACATTTTAACTTACCCTCTCGTAACTTCTGCATCTTTTAGCTTGGACTACAAAATTGCAGCGAGAAATAAAAATGGCGGATTGCTCGAAGTGTTGGGCTGGAAGTCAATGTTCTTATTTGGCAGTTCCGCTGCAAATACTGTGACGTAATAGTTCACAAAACGTCATAGATAACAGAAAAATCGGAACAGGTTGAAAAATAAGGCCAAAACAGAATATAAAGATATCAACGAAGCACCTGAAGAGAATAATTTCAACTTTTCTCTACTTCTAAACACTCCAAATATACAACAAAATGCATTTAAGGGCTAAAAAAGTGGATTTAGCATGATATGTCCCCTTTAAGAACAACTAAATACAGTAAATTCAGCGGTATGTGTTTGATTCAGTAAAACAAAACTGGTTTGTGTATATATAACAGATATATATCGATTGTTCAAATATATGTCGATTCATTTCATTTGAGAAACAGACAATACTGGTTGTGTGGTATGTTTTTGATTCATTAAAAAGAACCAATTCAAATTCAAAAGAGTCATTGGTTCCTAAATCAGACTTCACTGGTTTTACTGAGATTTCATTCAGGAACGAGACTACAGTCAGTGATATTTAAAAAAAATAAATTGAACTGCAGAATAAGGTTCTCCAGGTGTGGCCATTTGCTCCACAGCAGCACTTCAATTCAATGGCCACAGCTGGCACAGCATCCTAAGGTTTAAAGAGACTAAAATACAGTGTAGAGAAAAACAGCAGACAACAATCATGTGGCTTCTTTTTCACTAATAGATTGGCCGGTCACCATTTAAAACATGCTAGAAATACAGAATAATTTGTGTCATTAAATGTATATCATTGATACAGTGCTATACTGGGGGGTTGGTTTGGCATGAGGGAAAACAAATCCCTGTTAACACAGTTATCCATTGAGATTTCCAAATCAGTGGCCATTCAAGGAAATAAAGGCATGCCTGAATGTTGTTCAGTGGATTTCCTTTTTAATTGCTCCCTTGCTGACTTGGATAATGAGTAATGAATAAACTTTCCATTTTAATAGTACATGGTATTAAGATAAAATGGTCTGTTGATTCAAGTTAAACCTCCAAGACTTACGTTTGGATAAGTATGGCTTAATGAACAAGGACATTTAGCAAAATAATACTCATTCTTTTTCTACAACAGAGTCCATAAAACTAACCTACAACATAGAGGAACTTATTACCAAAAGACTTGAGTCCTGCGACATGGGATTAAGCAAGAAGTTAACATGTCTGGTCCCAAATCCCCTATAAGAGTTAAGGGACCCTACAAGAATTAATTTCAGGCTCCCGTTTTTGGGGCTGGGGTGTGTGAAGTCCAAAATTGGTTCTTCCAGGAAGGTCTACATGTCCCGGTGCGGCACATGCAGTTTTGTGAGGCTATTACAAAATGGGACTGACACTGCAGGTTCTCTTCATCACATTAAAAATGAAGTTACGTCTTTAATTATTGACTGTGCTGATCAGACAGTTTTTTAAACATACAGTGTTGGGAGTAACTCATTACTAATTAATTACTGTAATTAAATTTTTTTTCCCTTGAAAAGGTAAAGTAAGGGATTACTCTTATTTTTTTCTGTACAGTTACTTCTGATGTAAGTGCATTAAATCCTGTTTAGACTATAGTATAACAATTCTAAAATAATATTTAATGTAACCTTCTTCCTTTAAATATTTTGGTCAGTTCAAGAATAATTTATACAATTTTATATTATTATGCGAAATAATTAAAAGAGTGGTTTCATGTCTATCCTTTAATTGTTCAACTGGTCGAGGTTGATGGGATTTAGGAAGTAATTAGTAACAAGTAATGCAATATTTTTTAGAGAGAGTAATTAGAACAGTAATTGAATTACTCTGTTAAAGATGTAATTAGTAGCTATAGTAATTCATTTTATTTTAGAGTAACTTACCCGACACTGATAACATACTAAATGCTGGGTTGTTTTAACCCAATTTTGGGTCAAATATGGACAAACCTAAACTTTGGGTTAAAAATTTAATTAAAAAATTTAACCCAACGGCTGGGTTTGTCCATATTTGACCCAAGTGTGTAGCAGTGTAGCAGGTTGATTAGGTTTAACGATTAGGTTTAATCAAAGCTGCCAAAAAGATAAGTCCACAAGTTATTTATACATCTTAATTGATTACAAAATGGTAATTTAATATGTAATGGGGATTTGAACCCAGAATGATTTGATCAGGAGAAAAATTCAACCTATGGCCCAATAAAACACATACTCCTCATGATCAACAAGAAAATTGTAATAAAAAAAGAAAAAGAAAAAAAAGAATTAGTATGTGAGTTCATACTCATCGATATTTTATTATTTAATATTAGTTGAGCAGGATTGTGTGTGTTGGATACGCTACTAAGGCTGGGCGATAGGGATGGGTCGTTAAGGTTTTAACAGTATTACTACTCTTACCGATACTCCTTATCGATCCGGTACTTTAACGGTATTCTTATCGGTTCTTTTTGTTATATTAAAAAAAAGGAAAAAAATAATTTAGAACATAATTAATATTGCTTTAAATTTTGAAATGTAAAATAAATATCTATAGCAAAAGAAAAAGCAATGCTTTAACAAAACAAATAAAACATGCATGTTATGCAGAAGGGTGCAGGCTTTTGTGTTTTATATTCAGAAGACATTGGACACCAAAAACAAAGTACAAACACATGGTCAAACAAACAAAAAAGTATACAATTAAACAAATATACAAATGATATACCCAGTGCTTTAATTTCAGTAATGTCTACTGACATTACTGTTCAGGAGTAATATGGGCTAAAAAGACATCTAATAAAGTCAGATGTAAAATAACACTGCATAGTTTATCATAGATAGATTAAAGCTTATAAAAGCCAAAATTATTCATTCAAGAGCTGTGACTGATTTTCTCTTTGCCTTTTGTTGTTTGATTCACATTAATGGAGCAACCGTCAGCAGGTTTATTAGACTGCTGCCTCTTTAAGACCAAATGCAGATCTAATCATTATTACGCATTATATTTTCTCCCAACTATTTACGCCCATTTAAGACATAAACTGTATTTAAGTGAATAAACTGTTTAAGTGAATCTGCAAGACGGCCATTTTGACATATTTGTGTGTATATTTGATCGTTTAGATGCGCACACGAAGCCCAAAATATACGTTGCTTGTCTCGTTGCGGTGTGTTTCGGAGCGCGCGCCGCATTTGGAACAGCGTCTATTGCTCAATTTTGGTACTTTTAATAGCCTTTTATTATCAAACGCGTCCCGCAGTTTAGCAACAGTATAGACTACATTTTACAACAATCACCGATCATGCAGATTCTGAAGTTACGTTTGGGATTTAGGGAGAAATGACAGCGCACCGCTGTGAAGGGAAGGAAGCTGCGCTGGAGAGAATGCGGCTTTAGTTTTTAATGGTTATACATCAAATATCTTTTTTATAATCATTGGAAGCCAAAATCTAAATCTAAAATAAAATTAGTTTAATATCAAAGATCTAAAGTGTAGCCTAACCGTTTGAATGTTTAGTTCTGTCCTCATCGTCACTCATTAAGCAGGGCTGTTGTGTTGTGCGCGCCGTCGCTCCACGTGAAAGATCGCTCTCTCGCTCTCTCTCTCTCTCTCTCTCTCTCTCTCTCTCTCTCTCTCTCTCTCTCTTTAGCAAAAATGCATCACAGTCAAATAGTTCAATATTATCATATATAGAAGTGGCTGGCGAGATTAAATTTGCAAGATAATAATTTCTTAATAGCAATAGCACTTTCTTAATTTCTCCAGTACCGACAGCAGAACCGATAACGTCCGAGCTTAACGATCCAGCGGTATTTCAAAATTCAGCACCAGGCCCGTTTAATACCGGGTTTCGGTACCCATCCCTACTGGGTGATATAGTTATTTTTTTAGATATTTTCCAAAATTTTAACAATAATCAGTACATAGATATTTTTTGCATTTGCTCTCAAAAAAATTAAAAATGTAAATTTTTTTGCCCCCCATTAAAAAGCATGATCTTCATAGAACAGCTATACAAATTAATACAATAGTCCAATACATGGCATGTATTATTATATTTTTGTCCCGTTTGTTACCATGTTTATCACTGTCAATCATAGCATTTTCGAATTCAATCCCAATCCCACTTAGAATTCAATAAATTGACAACCATCAATCTAGATATTTTGCAGTGTGTACCTTTTAGCATGAGAAATAAAAATTGGGTTTCAATTTATTTTGATGGTCCCTTTAACACATTCTGTTAAATATATATAATAAAGTTGCACCTACAGTACATGTCTACTAACTCTCATTAGAGTGTCAGTAGAGTATTAGTAGACTCCTAGGGTTAGGGTTAGAATAAATTGACATGTTGCAAAGTTACTTATAGTCTGTTGGAGGACCATCACAATAAAGAGTTAGCAGATCTTAAGCAGACAGTAATGAGAGTTAGTTGTCATGTAGTTGCAAAGTTGTAAAGGTTGCATGTAGTTGCAAAGTTACTTAGGGCCCTTTCACACCTACCTTGTTTGGTCTGGATGTTCGGACTTTTCAATTTGATCCAAATCCAAATTATAGGTGTGAAACCTCCTGCGGACCGCGGTCCGGACCAAACAGATGAAATTTGGTCAGACGAAAAGAGGTAGTCTCGGTCCGGATCAAACTGAACAAAGGTCTAGTGTGAAAGCATTTTCTGAATGGTTCGGACTTTCAGACCATTTACAGGAAGTTCCAGTGGTTCTCGCAGGATTGCTTGCAGTCTTCTCCTCCTTTCCTGCCGGCGACGATAACATTTTCGCACAAGGAGGACGTTCATTTGGCGAATTTGAACTAGCCTTGAGTATAGTTGGTGCTGCAGGTAGTAATGCCGTAATAATAACAGTATAGTGGCAACGATATGCGTCTGTTTATTCATTCTTGTCAAAGTTACCCGCCGAATTGACAACATGCTGATGTCAGACGCACGTCCGTTTACAAACCAATCAATGTCAAGATGCAGCCCACATATGATGACGTCAGGATGCAAAAATGTCATGTAAAGTTCTTTAGTGTGCTCGTATAACTGCAATGTGAAACCAAACCAAAACTCACCGAATGTATAAAATGTATCAAAACACGAACTTTGGTTCGGACCTTGGTGCGGACTTTCAGGTGTGAAAAAAAGTCAACAGAATGTTCAAAAGGGACCATCAAAATAAAGTGTTACCAAAAATTGTATTCAAATATTGAATGGGTTATAACAGAAAGTGAGCAAAGTGTGTTTGAAAACAGACGCCTATTAGCTGTGACATTCGTGAGATGAAAAAGGAGAGTGATATTGGCTTACTGTCTTTATACAGTAAGCAAAACTTTTAAGATTATTGTGATAAACAAAATATTCCCTAATTTTATACAATCAGCAAAGATATCACAATAATATATATGTAGCCCCCCGGCCCTATATTGAATCATAATTGATTTTTGCGTTTATTTAGCCCTGATCGAGTGCCACCACAGTTCAAACCCTGGTCGGTTCCATGGGGGTCGTACCTTAATGGCGGTGGAGGCGATCTGGAGGTGATGGAGCTTCCGGAGCGTGCTGTCTCTGTCGATGAAATAGGATGCAGCCAGTTGGTGGAGGGCTTCCAGGGTCAGCGAACCAGCTGTAGCGTTGGAGGCACCGCCATTCTGCTGACCTCTGCTAAGCTTGCTTTTGTCCACGAAAATGGTCAAGGACTCCTCGCCTAATCAAAAGCCAGACAGAAAAGATCATCTCAGCTGGAGAAGCTAATCAACCCTAATCATCTACAGCATGAGCTCGGCTCGCCTCGGCCCGTCGGGGGACCACAAAGCCATGGAGCTCTTCTCCATCTGATGCGTCAGCTCTCATTACACGCATGGTACAGATGAGAGTATCCTTTATCTTTGAGAGGGATCCAATGAAAATCAATTGACTCAGCTGGTGGGTTTGTTTGGAGAGAATAAACGCCTAAGAAAAAATGGTGGAGTAAAAATGTGCCCCGTGGAGCATTAGCCAGACCTTCAATGGATCCCCACTTTCAGCCTCAGTCATGGTATAAAAGCGGTTTATTTATGGAGCGAGATATTGACGAATGAGAATGTCTCTTTTGAAGAGGTGTGTACTGTAAACAATCTCTCGGTAGGCAAGCTATAAAAGACTATGCAGAACCAAAGGACTACAACTCTGCAGTATATCTACAATTGAAGATGAGTTAGAAGAGGGATGAACACCAGCTAAACAAACAGGGATGTACCTTTCCACACTCTTCATCTTGCTTCTGGAAACTGACAAGGCAGTAATACATTTTACTTTAGCAATAATGTATTTTTTTACAACAGAACATAAAACATTAAAAGAAAAAAAAGGAAGGTGCTTAGTTATACATAGGGGAACCGAATAGACATGGAAAAGTGGGAAATACTCCACCAGCACTTTTTGACTTTTTGAGGTTAAGTTACTCAAGAGCATCTCAACATACGCCAAGGGCAGTGGTGGACAGTAACAAAGTATTTTTACTGTACTACTTAAGTAAATTTTTCAAGTATATGTACTTTACCAGAGTATTTTTATTCTGAGGAACTTTTACTTTTCAAAGAATAAAATCGTACTTTTCTTGCTGATCAATATGATGTACGTACATACATATTATGTATCTGCATCCACTAATATTCCTTACTGACTAGTGTTGGCTACTTGACAATTCATAATAATTCATGATGTCAGGCCCAGTAACCCCACCACAGAGTTACAGAGTTACTGTACTCTGCCTTTGTATTGTCAGCAAAAAGTGAGAAGTCATGCCAAGGCAAAAGGCAGTAACTTCCACATTATCAATATTTAGTTGCTGATCACCATTAACAAAATCATTATAGTAACACCTGTATATCTAGTGATCATGGCATTTATTTTGTATGATTTACAATTATTTATAGCCATCTACTTATTGCTATCCTGTGCTTTGGTTGCATTCTGATGGCATTATTAATACATTTGACATGACAAAATACCTCCATAGATATATTAGTCCAGCGTTGACTCGACCGCGTTTAGGGCGGTGCTGAAGGCGAAGTTTTGGCACTCTGCCAGCTAGTTTGCCAAGCTTTAATTCTTGGTTGTATTCATCTGATACGGCAATGTGTAACGTTTTTCTAGTCAGTATCGCACGTTTGTCGATGGAGCGGGTTCAGACCATACTAAATGTTCTGACTGCTCTGAGGACATCAGAAGTTAGAGGGACTGATGGCAGCTGTACAAAGTACACAGGCTACACCGTAATTTAAATTTTAATGGACATTAAAACAAAGGCAGATAACCGTACAATCTGGTAGGTAGCATTATTTGATACAACACCGGCACAGTAACTTCATATTGACGCACGGCTAAACAAAGGCAGAGCACCGGAACTCAATTTGAGCGTTCCAAAACAAAGCCAAAGAGCGGTAACTGATGTTACGGTGTTCTGCCTTGGTTTCTCATGGGCTTTTGGAAGTTACTGTTAAGACAAATCATTATTTTCTCGAAAAAACAACGGAATTGATTCAAGATACTTATCCACATGATAAAGAAGGTCTTGAATGTGCCAAAAATATAAATAACTCATTTTCGACCAAAAACGAAGTTACGGTCTTTTGCCTTTGCACGGCAGAGTAGGATTATAGAAAATATTTACATATAAAATGATTAAATATCGATCAGTACTTTTTAGTTTTAAGTACTTTTGTACTTTTACTCAAGTAAAATTTAAATGGAGTACTTAGTGCTTTCACTGGAGTAATATTTTATGCGGGTAACTTTTACTCAAGTACTCAATTTGTGTACTTCATCCACCACTGGTCAAGGGTAATTTTTTTGTTGTTGTCAAATCTATGGTTCCATGCATACCTGACATTAATATGCATTTTCTGTGATTGAATCACAATCAGCAGACTTATCCATATCCACATCCAAAAGCCAGAGGAAAGACGGATTGTGATTGTGAACGCATCATTGTGAACGCATTTGGAGATCTTCTGGAATGGATTAATTTACTGAAAATGAAGGTGTAAACGCAAATGCATTTTCATTATTCTCATGCAGAGATGAAAGTACTATGTGATGAGGTCATGGTAAAAAAAAAAAAAATCATAAATCATTTTCACATTCAAGCACTGAGGTCTTGCTCTCACTTAATTTAATCAAAAATTTCCAATTATGTTGAATTATTTCACCGAATTACACCTGTAATCTTCTTTTTCTTCACTTCAAACCCCTAACATCAAACTTACTGAGAGATTTTGCAAAAAAGAAATGCAAAAAAGAAAAAGAAAATGAAAAAGGGTTATACTGTATGTCAATGTGTTAAAAACTTGGTAGACAAGTCTAAAAATTATGCAAATGATACAGTAAGAAACATTGTATTGCCAGGTGTAAAGGGTTTTACATTAATGTTTATTATAGATGTATATAGGTACATTAATGGTTATTATAGATGTAACTTCTATTACATTGCATTAAATGTATTGTGTTGCCTATTGTAACGGTGGCTGTTTGTTTCAGAGGAACGAGAGTGGGATCCAGATGCAGCAAACATTTATTCAAACAAACATAAAAGTAAATCCAGGCAAAACTGATAAATGCAGACACGGGCAAGGAAGGCAAACAAACCTGACAACAAGCGCACACATAACATCCATAGAAGGACAACACCAAGAACATGAGAAACACTTGGATATACACACACACTCAAGTGGAGATTGGCAAACAAGACACACCTGGGAACAATCATGAACTAATCAACAAGAAAAACTACAAAGGACTACAAAACATGGCACAGAACAGGAAATAACATAAAAGTCCACACAAGACAAGGGGAACACAAGACAGGAATCATGACACCTAGAATGGCTGAATTACCTATAACAGTAGCCTACAACATTTCCTAAATAGCTATTTGGGTAACTAAAAGCCTTTGTCAGAAGTTCTAAACCTTTTTGACTCAAAGGCCTCCATATGTACAACCCAATATTTAAAGGCCACCCATTCTACAACAATATTAACTATAATTGACAGAAACTGGGGGAGTCAATATAGGTAAATGTATAGTTTACATATTGTTTATATTAGACTGTTTTAATATGATAATAATAATATTTTTATTTAAATTATTTTACGCCATCCTGCAGCCTCCTTGGAAGTTTGCTGAGTGCCCCTTGTGGACCCCGGTCCCCTAGTTGAAAACCACTGGCCTAGGTAACATCAGCCAAAAACCAAAGCCATTTCAGAGGCAGAGAAAAGATTTAGCAAAATTACAAGGTTTCAAAGACAAGTATTTTTCTTAGGAATAGCATGCACTGATGAATCAAGACCAGAATTGTGCTTTAATAATAATTAAAAAAGAAAAACAGGGTGAATTTTGAGTTAATTGTCTGACCCATTACATTAATTCAGGAACTTGAGTTATGAGTGTCACATTCATTAGACAACACTAACTGTGTTCAATAATGCATATGTCATGTCAACCTCTACTGAGACTATATAAAGATGACCTTGCAAACTCAAGCACAAGACAGGAATGAAAATCTATTTCGCAGGGATAATAACTAGCTAACACATAATAGAGTTTTCTTACCTCCCAGAGTAGCAGAGAGCAGGAAATGAGTCCCGTATTTCTTAATGATGGTGTCAGTAATTTTCTGCAGGCTTGGCCTTCTCCCCAGAAGTCTGATGTTATGGATAAAGTCTGGGTCAAAGGGCACGGCCACCCCATTGCCTTCTTGTCTCTCCGCAGCAAGGCTGTTGACCTTCCATCGGCCAAACTCCCTGTGAGTTCATAATCATTCATTGAGATGTCGTATGAGCCGATATCGTAGCACAAGTAAACTGCACATCCCTCACATTAGTCATTACAGTCACATTCACGTCACCCTCTCAGCATGTTCGGCTTAATCTGGCTCTCCTCCACATCTGTTTGTTTGCTCTATTTCTATCCCATAAAGCTGTTTTGGGCTCAACAGTGAAGCCATGATGGTAGGTGGTATTTCATTGTTTAAGGCTTGAAGAGTCTCTGTGGGGAGCCAGGTGCACAATCTGAACACATTTTTTACAAAGCACTGAGGATGTAATCCCTTAAAATCCTCCTTTAAATTCTGTTTGGTGCCTCTGCATTTCGAATTGTGCATATTAGTACCTTGAACAATCCTTCTTGTTGTTCAAGGTAAAGCTGTACTTGTTCAACTGCTCTAACCAAATACCGAGGCGGCACAGTGTGTTATAATGTTGGTTCATTTCCTTTCGAAACCATTATCCCCTCACACGGGATAACAGCAATCGCTTCCTCGACTAAAGGATGCCAACTAAAATGCATTGTACACCCACTAAACTATGAAATAGGTGTTGGATGGAGAAGTGAATCTACTTTCTTTCCATTTAAATAAGTTGGCATCTATTATTACGGAGCAAGAGAGCTCTGTTTTCAAAGTTTAGTCATCTAATATTCTGTTCTAATCCGGTCGGACAGAATTTGTAGCGTTCCCTGAAGCTAACATTCAGATGGTAGATCTTCAAACAAAGCATCCCACTCATGTCTCCATAAAAGCTTTAGCAAAAATTGAGAGAGATTGTTAAACTTTTCTCTTTTTTTTGGGGAAATATTTCTTAGCTTTCTCTGTGTGTGAAAATGACACACTCATTTAAAGCATCACATTCCAACTTTGTGACATTTGATCTGTAAGAGATGCAGTAAAGAATTTCACAGAGAGTGTGTTCCCTTTCAAAAGCTACTCTCAATGCTGCGCGAAAGCGCTATGGGAAAACATCTTTGTTTGACTGGTTGTGAACATGTGTGACAAACACACCAAAAATTTGGCTTAAATAACCTCTGATGATGCCACACGGGTTCACAACCGGTCAAACAAAAATGTTTTCCAATAGCGCTTTCCCGCAGCATCTCGTTCCCCCTTTTTTAGGGAACAAGGTTTCAGTCAAGTAACCCGACACTTTTTGCCTCATGGGAACATATCATAATGTTTACATGCAGTTTAATATAATTAAGCAAGGGGTCAAGTTTTGTTAGCATTTGCCCCCAGTGGTAGATAAATGGCATTCAAAGTAGGGAAATTTTATATTGTAAAGGCATTTACATGTAGACTTAATTTATACTTGGCAAAAAATTCAAGCAATTCAGCATGAGCAAGATAAAAAATGGTTTAATAGTTTTAAGAAATATAACTTTTTGTATAAACTTGTAGCCTATGTAATTTTGACTGGCAAAGTTGGAATGTGAATGTATGTAAATATATATAAGTTTGTTTGTTTTTGACTTTTAGATCAAAAGGTATAATATCATGAGCAGCGTTCAGCAAGGATGCATTCAATTGATCAAACATGACACTAAAAACATGTTACAAAAGATTTATATTTCCTATAAATGCTGTTCTTTTGAATTTTATGTTAATCAAAGAATCTTGAAAACCACAAAACTATTAAGCAGTTTTCAACATTGATAATAATCAGAGAGCAGCAAATCATCATATCAGAATGATTTCTGAAGGATCATGTGACACTGAAGACGAGTAATGGTGCTGAAAATTCAGCTTTGCATCACAGGAAGAAATTACATTTGAAAATATATTCAAATACTAAACAGTTATATTCCTGTTTGTACTGTATTTTTGATCAGATGAATACATCCTTGCAGAGCATAAGAGACTTTTCATGCATCACATATTGTATTGTAAAAGATCATTTAATATCAGTGTGTCAAATAACAGCAAATTAGATTTGTATCCAGTAAGTTTTCCCTCATGGGAATGTATCTCATGATTTATATACAAATGAAGTCACTGTTATCCAAGCAGTGAACAAATTGCATAGCAAGCAAAAAACCATGCCTCTTCTTCTCAGGTTCTGCTAGACCACACCATGAGATCAATATTTATTATTTACTCTCGTCCTATTTCCCGCATTCCCTATCTCCATTACAAGGTTATTAGTCTCCACACCGGTGAAAACACAGGAGGTTCCCCAACCTTGGTTGAAGAAATCTCTCTTTGGAGATTAGCAATTAAACCACAGCCCTCTGCACCAGTGACAGAGTTTAAAACTCATGGGAACCAATCCAATCACTCACATGAAGAGCCCTATCCAGAGAACAATCATGAAGGGAATGGAGGACGTCATTATCACCAATCAGCCCGACGAGGGATGGTGTAAGTATCAGATGAGGTGCCTGATGAGCACTTGCGTTGAGCACCTAAGCCACTGATCACCACCGACAAACCAGAGAGGGCAAAACGCTCCTTTACTGGAGAGCTCTCTGAGAGCCTGCAGTGCAGACCTGAGGGCAACATGTAATCAAAAGCCACAAGCTATTTTGTAATCAGAAGCAGAAACCAGTGTTGCAAATGAAGATGAGATCAAAAGGAAAATGATGCTAATAATAATCTAGAGTTCTGCTGCAAGGCTTCCTGAAAGCTGTGGAGGTGTTTATGCATTATTACTCATTATTGTTTGAAGATGGTATTTATTAGTGATTTGGTGAGTTTATGGCGCTTGACATTTTTTTATTCAGCTGGGATGTTATAAAGGATTGTATTATGATTTGTTTGGCTATGTCTGAATTTAGTTTAAGCTAATATATGGGCCCATGAGAATAAATATACATTCGACAAACTGCGTAATAGTTTACGGTGCTTTTTCGTATCATGAGAGAGAAAAAATTGCAAGCACTTTCTCGATCAGGCAAGCTCAAATCTGATTGGTTGCATGGCTATACACAGTTTCCAGGAGTCTGTTGCACAGCAAGTCATGCTCGCAAGGTACAGGGTTGCTGAAATGAGCACTTTTGAGGAAGAGCATATCACTGCATTTATCAGAGTTTGCGAGGCTATGGCATCAAATCTTTTGAAAAATACACAAAGACTTTTTTTTGAGGCACGTATACAAGCAAATTAAATCGCTGAGCAGACTTGTACATTCCACATTATTTTCTGTGTTATATCTGTTAAATAATTATCATGTATTATGTATGATTGTAAAGTCTACACTCTTTTCTGATAAAGCTGCCTCTGAACAACTCGTAAAAAGGTGATTTGTGGTCGGTTGTTTTACATGTCAGACAGTTCTTGTTTAAGTGGGCAGTTTTTGGCCAGAATATCCTGCGTGGTTTGGTGTGGGGGAGCAAATCCCAGTTACTTAACCATGATGAATTAATAATATATTTAGTATTTTTAGAATGAAAAACACTCCATTGAAAATCCATATGTACAGATGTAATTTCATCAACAGAACACACTTTCATAAGGAAACATCACTCTAGCCACTTTTATCCAGCAATACCAAAATGTTACTCTGGTACTTTAAAATGTTCAATTTAAATTGAATGACAATCATTTAATTTACTAGGCAACACTTTACAAAAGGTTCCATTTGTTAACATTAGTTAACTGCATTAGCTAACATGAACTAACAATGAAAAATACTTCTAAAGCATGAATTAATCTTAGATGTTATTTTAAACATTTACTAATATATTATTAAAATCAAAAGTTGTATCTCTTAATATTATTTAACGTACCCGAGCTAGCATTAACTAACAAGGAACAGTTGTGTTTTTTTATCAACTAACGTTAAAAAAATAAATATAACAAATGTATTGCTCATTGTTAATGTTAGTTAATGCAGATTTTTTTAATCTCTGAGCTGCGGTTTGTCAAACACCACGTCAAAAATCACTATAAAAGTATTAGAAACGTAGTCCATTCAGAAGTCATGTAACAGCTTTGTTCGAGGAACAGAGTAATTGTGATGAATTGGATCAATTTAACTGATAATTTCCCCTTCTGGTATAACACTAAAATTTCCCAGATTTAAAGTGCCCCAATTATGCTATTTTAAAGGTTCCTGATTTTGTTTTGGAGGTCTCTTGCAATAGGTTTACAAGCCCCCAATGTCAAAAAACACTTTAATTTTCTCATAATATACACTGCAGCAGCATCTCTTTTCTCATAGTGTCTGAAACGATTCAATAAAGGATTTGGTCTTTCTAAACCCTTACTTTCTGAGAGCTTTCTCTGCTCTGATTGGTCAGATGGCCCAGTGTCGGAAAATAAACAGCCATTACCATATCTGAATTTCAGCTCCGGACGCTTCCTCAGCACTTGATACAGTGGCGGTTCGTCTGGGGAGGCGAGAGAGGCACAGCCTACCCAAAATCTTGCGGTGTAAATGGGAGAAGGACGATTTAATGTTAATAAAATTCCCAATTCATAACTCAGAATTTGTATTTCTTGTTTGTAATTTCACAACTGTAACTGTAACCACTAAAGCTCTTCCCCGAATGTGTTGATGTAATGACAGTCGTTTGGAAAACGCGACTCTAAAGGGATAGAGAAGGGGAGTGGGAGACAAATCCATAGCCAGAGACTTGTGCCTCCATTGGTAAAAAAAAAAAAAATAGCCAATCAACATCGAGGGTTTTTACTTTCAGCGATTAGGAGTGTTGAGAAAAGAAACATGGCAGAGGAGGCTAGCCTCCCTTGGTCGTCAGCCATCAGCTTCACTATAGTTTTAATACCTTGCTGTATGTGTCGTTCTTAAAATTTTCTGTCAAAACGTGACAAAAAAGCCATTTTAAAACAGGTGAGAAAAAAATCCTTTGGAGGGGATCTGACCGCTAAAATTTTGTGTGCCTCCTCTATTTTAAAACCCACCAGCCACCACTGCTTGATTTACAGTAATACGAACATAGTCGGTTTTACTGTATCAATTCAAGCCTCAGTCCTCATCATTTGGAAGTATACGCAAAGTTGATTTGCTTTTACAGCGCAGAAAACAGCGTCTCCTCGACATGTCGACAGCATGAACCAAACTCTTCCAGGCCTAAGCTACAACTACGGTTTGAGGGAGGGTCAAAATAGATGTTCATGGGCAACCAATGAAGACATATAGTGTGAAAGAATTTTAATTAAATAACATTTCTTTTTCTTGCAGGCTTAACATTTAAGAACAAAATGTACTAACACTTTAGCCAAAGTTGGTATGTTGAAATATTGGAAACATAGGGACATGGCTTGACAGCTATCTAAATATAATAACCCCATGACGTTGAGTAATCAAAGAACTAATATCTCCATGATTTGGGTAGAACTAAATTTGCTTTGCCAGTAACAGAGAAGGGAGGGGTTATGTACCAAAAAGCTATGACAGGATGTCTTATAATAGCACTTCGAATTTTTCTTTGGGTGAACAGGTTTGTTATTTAAAACAAACTGAAACTTGAAACAACGAAAAAAGAATGTTACAGTATGAATTACTGACTGTGAAAAACATTAACTAAGGTAGTAATAAAGCCTTCTTTACTCGTTATATTTTTTGAAGTACTTGCATTGTTAGATATCATCATCATCATCATCAGAGCCTTCTCTAATGTTACTTTACTCAATAGCTGCTATTCATCAAAGAGCCTGTTTAACTTTTACTATAAATGTTCTTCTGTCTATATAATAAAGTACTTCTCTATATAATAAAAAACTTATATAGTTTTTTTTTCTGTCTATATAATAAAAAACTTCTCTAATGTTACTTTACTCAATAGCTGCTATTCATCAAAGAGCCTGTTTAACTTTTAACTATAAATGTTCTACTGTCTATATAATAAAGTACACAACAAAGCAATGAAAAAAAAGCTTGTAATTAAGACCGTAACATTGACTTACCTGCCGAGAAGAAAGCAGGCAACTTCAGGGTCTCTTTTAAAATCTTTCTCCTGCATTAGCTATCCCGACATTAACCCTTGTTTTTGTAATCTCCGGTCACGTTTCCTTTTACGGTCTATTTTGGACTTTTTCGACGACGAGGACTCCTTATCCTGTGACTCATATGTATGTATGAATGAACGGTGTATAAATAACCGTACAGTGCAGCCTTTTAAACTTGCCGGGGCAGTGACAAGCGCCTCTCTCTGCTCCTCCGCTTCTGCTGGTTTCAGTCACGTGACGCCTGGCTCTGAACGAAACGCGTTGTTGAAACGCGTTGGCCTGGTACTTTTTGTCCCTCTCTGCTATTATAGTTTTTCAAGATGGCGGAACTACATGGAAGCCTCCGTGGACCTACCCGTCCCATGTATATAAAGATAATAAATTCTTCGTTTACGAGGATTAGTCTGATCATTGGCATAGGTATTTGTACATCATTGAGGGCATATTTATTAATAAAAATATTGATTTTAGATAATAAAATACCTAAAAAGTTACACACAGTCCCTTTAAAAGCACAAATGAGGGGCACTTTAAAATTCAAAAGGAAGTGTTATGACAGATTTGAGACAATGACATCAAATTCATTGGCTCACGCTCATCTTGTGACCCCTTGTGACATGCCAATGTGTCTTTTTGAATGATTGACTGGTTATGGATGGGATGATTATCAATGAAAAAAACAACCAACTTAGATTTTGCCCTGTTCCTCACACTAAGTTGTTGTATGCATTCACATCACTTGGATTTTGACTGGCAAATAAGAAATTTAGCTAAAAAAACAATAAAGTCCTCAATTAATTATTTAGACCTGAATATGAATAGGGTATGATACGAAGATGAACTAATCTTTTTTGGTGAACAGAATCAAGAAATTCGAGTCACTAGTGGTTACCTGTATCCTCGAGTATACGGCGAATCAGTCATGCTGATATTCAGTACAGAAGCACTCTTAGTCCGGGTTAAATAGACACTATAGGGGTTTAAAGGGCAAACCTTACGAGGTTAGAATCTGACCCTGGCTTCATACACTTCGACAGTTCACATAACCAAAGGAGAGTTACCTCAGAATTCATTCTTTCACATTACTGTATTTCAGAGCTGTCGTACCTGTATATTTTGTATCTGGTTGTGAAGCCGTGTTGGTATCGCTCGGTGAACTCAATGAATTCCTGAGAGCGGTGGAAAGGACCTTTATCGGACAGCAGCCACCCGAGCGGCTCCACGGAGCCCACATACACAGCCAGAGAGACGAGCACACAAGCCCAGCGGAGACAGATCACCATCCCCTCCCATAAGAGCATCAGGTCAGGCGGTCTAGGACCAACACTCCGAGCCCACATCCTTCAGCCATACATGCTTCCTCCTCTCAAATCCCCTTTGTGTCCTGCAACTCAGAATCACAGATGTTTTCAAACCGCGCTCTCAAGTTAACATCACCATCACACAGATTTCGGAAAGAGGGGCACTACCTGACATGAGTTACACTTGGGGTATCCGAGACACAGAACAACACTTGGAAATCCTCCGAGCAACTGTTCGAAATGGAAAACAATCCTTTCGGAAGATGTCTAAATTATCTCGATCAATTGTTTTCTCAAATCAGTTGAAAGCAGGTGCGCGTGCCTTCACAAATCCCCGCTCGCGCGCAATGGAAGAAGTTGACGCACGTCTGACAGAGGTAGAGAAAGAGAGAAAATGCTCAACTGAAGCCGCTTTTCGCAGGAATGAAAAGTGAAATGTCTTTAGATCCCTCTGTTCTCTCGGGGGTAGCAGGTTGGATGTTCTCTCTCTCTCGGGTCAGCTGTTAAATGGGATGGAGCATGAATGCTGGTTTCCCCACGAGTGCGTCTCCTGCCTTAACACTTTCACACTGAGCAATACATATAAAGCATAACTATTGTGCCCCCACCCTTTTTCTATTCCTCTCTCCCTGCATGCCCCTCCTTCTGCGCATTCATTTCTTTTTTTGTTGTTGTTGGAGAATGTGCCCTGAAAAAAAGATTATATTTCCTCCAAGTTACAGAATTTAAAAAGGTAAGTCACTTGCTTTGGGGCTTATTGTATGGGGCTTATTGTATCAGGTGTTACATAGTCTTTATGTTCTGTTTGAGGTTTGAGAGGCATCAGCTATTTAAATAGCTCAAAAGCATACTAAAAATTATTTCCATCCTTTCTTCACAGTATACTCTCTCAAGAGGGTTCCCTTTTCAGCACTGTGAGTATAAAGCATTCATTACAATTTCAAAATTTGGTTTGTTAAGATAGGAGGAAGAAGAACAGTTTCATATTCACAAAGAGACTAAATCAATCATGCATGGGATATCTGTAAAGTGCTGGAATATCTTCATCCTATTTTAGTGCTGATCTTTTGGATTTGTAATTGGAAATGTTTTGACTTCTGAAAGTGTTATGCACTTTAGATACAGAGTTACCACATATCTTCTGGTATTTAGTAATATTTTAAGTGATACCAAAAGTCTTATGCCAAAAGTCTAAGCCCAGTAGAAATATTCTATTTTGCATTTTTTTTCCTAATTTAATAGGCCTGAATATTTTTATTACAAATTATATTATCAGCATAACAAAGTTTAATTGAAAAATGTCAGAAATTGTATGCATGTCCCCTTTCGTTTTAATAACAGCAGCACTTAATTTGCAGGAACTCTACAAGTTGTAAAGCCTGATGATCATGTTCTCCAGCATGACTGAAAGAGCATCATGAGTGTTTGTATAATCGAGTCACATAAACGATGCTACAGAAAATGTGAGTGTTGACAGATAGAGCTGATAAAATACCACATTTTGCTTGTCACTCTTGCATTAAATATAGTATCCAATTAGGATGTTGCTGAACGTATAGCAATGTGACCCTGGACGACAAAACCTCACATGGGTCTTGATTTCACTTTGAAATTGAGATTTATACATCATCTGAAAGCTGAATAAATAAGTTTTCCAATGACGTATGGAATTCGATAGGGCAATATTTGGCTGAAATACAACTATTTGAAAATCTGGAATCTGAGGGTGCAAAAAAATAGAAACATTGAGAAAATCACCTTTAAAGTTGTCCATTTATGTTCGCGATTGTGCTGCATTCACTCACAAAAATAAATGTTTTATATATTTACGGTATGAAATTTACTAAATATCTTCATGGAGCATGATCTTAACTTAATACCCTAATGATTTTTAGCATAAAAGAAAAATCATTCATTTTGACCCATACAATGTATTGTTGGCTATTGCCACAAATATACCCGTGTGACTTATGACTGGGTTTTGTGATGCATGGTCACATATGGAAAGAGCACTTAAATGTCTGATGTTATTATCAATTTTGACACAGTTGTGCTGCCTAATGTTTTTTTTTTTAAAAAAACATGATACTTTTTTTCTAGGATTCTTTGATGAATATAGAAACAGGATTTATTTAAGAAAATTAATATTCGGTAACATTATAAATGACTGTCACTTTTTGATAATTGATTGCATTTTGCTGATCTGACCCCAACTTTCAACGGTAGTGCTCAGAAATGATGGTTTGAGGTGGTTCAGATGGAATGTGCTCATGTAATGTCATCATTTAAACTAAATATTGCATGTATGTGGAAATGTGGAAAATATGCTTTTCCAAAAATTAATTGGAGGTAAAGTTGTGGGTCATGTTTTTGTCCATTTTCTGAAGAATCAGTGAACTATTAGCTGTGTGTGACCTAAATCTCCAACCAATTACAAAAGCAATTACAACATTAATTAAAGTGAAATGAAAAATACTCTAGACACTTCTCCACTAACACCTTTAAAGTGACCTCTGCTTTTGGGAAAGTTGCTTGCATTTAATCTTTACGGGCAATTCATTACCCCCAAGCTTTCGAAGATAATTTCAGATGTAATAAAAGTCTGTCAGCAGAGACAGAACATCAAATGTTTGCTGTGTGTCTCTGACATTATTTCTGTGAGGAGCAGAGTTGAGGAGGGGAAATGAGTTTCCCCTGAGGCTAAAGACTGTTATAGTTTCTAGTGTTCCAGGCCTTTGTTGTCTGTTTACACAGTAATTGAAATGTTCCTAAACCTTTGCCCTGCCTTACTCTTCCCCTTTTCCCTGTTTCCCATTCCCTCTGTCTGTTCATTTCACTCTCTGTTGCTCACTTTACCCTCTACTCCCCGTTCCTTCCCGACTCTTTGTTGCTCCGCTTTCTTTGGTTGTTTTCCTCGTGCTTCCAGCAGAGCTGAGGGATTCAGGCACTGTAGCTTATTTGTGTGGTAATCATCTCCTGCACCTCAGTAGCACAGCTGGCACAGATGAACCAGTCAGAGGTATATGTCCTCCATTATGGAAGGAAGGAAGTATTCCTTTTTAAACCAAACCAAAAGAATGTGGAGATGTGTGTATCTATCTCCAGGAAATAGGTTTGTTGGTTTGGGTCGCTGCAGGACTTTGGCTGGATGCATGACATTAAATTGAGTTCTTGAAGAGTCATGGCAAGTTAAGAATTTTATGCAGCAATACTTCATGAATTAAAAAAACAGTGTTTGTTTGTTAATGCAAAATATATCTCAAGCCTGTGCGGAGCAGGATCGTAATCAAGTCCCCCCCCCCCCCCCCCCCAAAAAAAAAAAATTATATGATGTTCTTATTTTGTTATGGAATATTGTAGTATTTATTATAAATTATTTATCTGTGCACATCATTCTTTTTTTTAATTCAAGTGCCCTTGTAATCTTTAATAAAAAAAAACATCCCCTCCCACGTCCCTGGTCAAAAATGACCGGCCTTTTTAAAATCGCTTGTGTGTGTGTGTCTCTGTGTGTGTGTGGCACGAGTGTGCATATATCCACAGGTTCGAGGCCTTAATTTTTGCAATGTGCACATGCTCCTGAACATTAATGTTTCTCTTATTTTCGATCTCCCCCATTCATTTTTAATGGATGGTCATTTTTGACTAATATAAACTCAGATCAATGAGGTCTACAATCAGTCAGTTTCAAAAAGAAATATAAAACCTGCCCTAATTGAAAGAAAACAAGTTGACCAAAAGATTCAATCCAATATTTGGTGATAATAGCATAACGAGAGATTTATAAGCAATTTTTTTGTAAATAATCACACATTTTTTTGGGAAGTAGTTATAACCTGTGTGAGCAAAGTCAGTAAGTTTAGTCTAATGCGATAACACTAACATTTTTCAGGAAAAAGAAAATCCTCTCCAGGTCAAAATGACCCGAACACACAAGGGTTAAGAAGCCTTTTCACTTAAATTGAATAAATTGATTTCATGCTGACTTTATATGGTCAGAAAGGAATTTGCTGTTTGTAAAATGGAATGTAGAGACAGTTAAAGGAAGTACTTCAAGTAAAAATTAACATTCAGTCATCATTTACTAACCCATTTACTTATCGTTTCAAATGCCTTTATTTTATACTTTATAGAATGTCTTTGTAGAATGTTTCAGTTGTTTTTGTCCCTATGAAGCTGGAAAATCAGTGGGGACCAAAAACACCAAAAAGGACGTGAAGGGTAATCCAAACAACTTTTTGGGTTAATCCAAGTGTTCTGAAGCAATACAATCACTTTTGATGATGACCAGAAATTCAAGTGGTTATTCATTTGTGAAATAAAATTCATCAGTTCATGTATACACAGAGCCCAAATCAAATATGCCTACACGTCAATAACATCTTGGCTTATTGATGTTGGTGTCGTAACGTCACACAACACACAAGAACTAAGTTTGATGTTATTGACGTTGAATTGGGCTCTGTAAACGTGGGTTTATAAATGTTTTCATTTTCATATTTTTGGGTGAAGTATTCCTTTAAGCAGTGGTTTATTGCTGAGTCATGATACATCGAGAATTCTTACATTGATACATTGATCTCTGTATATTAGTATCAATATCACCCCAACCTCTCTTGTTTTATTTGATTTTAAGGCCTTTTGCTACACTGTAAAAAATTTCTAACCCTCCCAAATCAAAAATTTCAAGTGACCGATAACATCTAAATTTTTCAATTGGCCCAAGTGAAATTCTCTAAATTTCAATTGGCCCAAGTGAAAATCTGTCAATTTAATTGTATAATTTACAGAATTTCACTTGGGCCAATTGAAAAATTTAGATGTTATCGGTCACTTGAAATTTTTGATTTGGGAGGGTTATAATTTTTTTACAGTGTACCCAGCCTCATGGGAAAACGTAACTATTTTACGAGGTGGTGATTTCGTGTGGATTTTTATATTTAAACACAATTTTTGAAAGAAATTAAGTAAGCATGAAGAGCACGAAGATCCACTCCTAACGTAACACATAAGAATATCAGACGAAAACAAACAAATTATTTGTATTTCAGTTCTAGTGTTTTTCTGTCAGTTTGTTAATTAGTTCAGTTTTCGGTCTCTCCCTGTTTGTTACTGATTGAGTTAGTTCTATTCAGGTATGTCTCGTTAATTAGTCTCATTAGTTCCTCTGTCTGCTGTGTATTTAAATCCTCTGTGTCTTGCAGATCATTGTTGGTTCTATGCTAGGTTAAGTTGGTTGTTCTGTTCGTGATCGAGTTTTGAGTGTGTTCTTGTAATTAAAATTAAAACTACTGCATTTAGATTCTGCTTTAATCAACCAGTGACACAAATGAGATCATACAAATATATCAAAAATATAAATATGAATTGCCATGAGATTGTGTTGGTGGTTTGGCTTTAAGATGTTTGCTCAGAGAATATAATGAAGACAGTGCCTCAAATTCAGAAAGGGAAATAACAGTAAAAAAAGAAACTAAACCAAATATCATGAAAATTTTGAAGAAATAGTGTGTAAATGATTCATTTTCTAAAGAAACTCTGCAGAAGACAAAAGATCAGATTGAGGCAAGCATCTCTTTGGAGCTCATCGGGTTCCCAATGAGCTACAGAAATGTTGCTTGAATGTGCTAAAAATGACAATAATAATAATAATTGAAGAACAGTTAGTTACAAATGAAAGAACAATCCATCTCAACGGATGTGACATTTGCAGTGAAAATGTTAAATGTAATTTTAATGAGAAAGAAATAGTATATGGAACCATTATAATAATCTGTCAAGATTTCTCCATTTTAAATTGAGAAATACACGTGCCTTACTGATAGAAATGGCCATTATTTATTGAGACATGAGACACTTTGTAGGAAGTTTGTGAACTGAAATGCACAATTTAGAAACAATAAGGCTTAGCTCTCAGAACTCATATTAATGAGAAAAAACAGGGAAACCATCTACAGTAAAATGCTTTGAAACCAGCAGACTTTGATTTAAGCAGCACAGTTGATCTTATTTACTATGAAATGGCCCTGCATGATTATTAAACCGCAGATTATAGTTGGCTTTCACTGCTTCTATATGAGTGAAGGAGCAGCAAAGTTAGAGGTTGAACAGAAATAGTTACTTCTCATTCCCTCCCCAAATCCTGTTATAAATGTAGTAAGCTTTAGTTACAACACAGGCTTGACTACAGGGCTAGTAAGAGATCTGTGTGAATCATCACAGTCAGCTGCGGTTTTAGGCACCAAGTAAAGTTTGGCTTTTGGATGTTTTGCATCGGCGTCGGTCTGTTGGTGAGAGAGAGAACTCTGATTGGCCGATCAACTTAGCGAACGAGTGCACAAGAATAAAAGTGAAAGTGAAAGCCAGCAATGAAGTCAAGACGGTACAGACAGAAGGCTATTATCATTTTTTATCACACAGCTCTGTGGAATACTTGCTTCTAATTGGTCAATTGCGCCATCCAAATAATGCACCTGCTTCGTGTCGGGGTCCTGATCACCCTGTCAGAGTTTATTCTGTGATGGCAACATGTCTGGATGTACATTATCTCTTGCACATCATCTTACCTGAGCATTCGAATGCACAAATTTTCATAATAGCATGAGCCGACTGGAATGAAGAAAGTGATCAGGAATGATATTCAAAATGATAAGCAAGTGCTGCTTTGTTTACGGTTTGTATATCTGCAGTCTTAGATTCGGTTTCCATTTTGATTGACAAAAATAGACTATTGATACCTGCTGATATAGACAGATATTAACTTACACGCAGGCGCAAAATGCACATGCTAGTTGACAGCCGCCTTTAGTCTTTTTTTGTGTGTGTTTAACGCTAGTTCTTTGACGTCGGCTTGGTGTGTCCGGGGCTTGACTTGGAAGCTATGCAATAAATTGCAACTGGAATTTATATTTACACTGAAAAAAACAACAACAACAACATGCCACTGATGTACACATATTATAGTTGGTAGAATGTCTAATGTGGCCCATCAAAATAAAGTGTAACCCTTTTTTCTGTAATCATGTTAACATGCAGTACGTAATTGGCATTCACTTTACTAACATATACATGTGGTTCATTCATTCAGCATCTTTCTCCACTACGTAATCTCTCAGAGTGTATGCTGTTGTAATGAACATCTTCACTTTTTTTGTTCTCAGTCATTTTACTTTATTTGACGTTTCATTTATCACAGTTCCCCCTTATGCATTTATTCAAAAACGCTGCTAATTGTTGACATGCAAAAATATATAGAATGGAATGGAAGCTGTAGAATTTACTGCATGTTTGCTTGCTAATTGTAGTCAAGAGTGTGATTAAAATCCAAGTCATGCTGACAAGAAACTGTTTCTAACCACAGGTTGAGGGCTGTAGTTCCAGCCACACAAGTTTGCGAATCTTCGTTGGAACTTTGTTTTCAGGAAATGCCAAAATGTTGAACTATGTTGGTAACGACGTATCTTGCGACCACAGATAGCTAACAATGCTTTCGGAAAAACTGAAACAGTGGATGTTAGTCTGTGAACATCTTTCCCCTTAAAATGAAAATACTCTCCTTCTTTTCCACACGAGCTTTGTCCTCATAAATGCTGGACAATCAAAGGGAAAGGAAATCATTTTCCAGCCCTCTGTCTTGACTTGGCTCATTAGCGGTACTGAACGGAAACATCACAATATGTATCAAAGCTCTGACACCGCACTGTTTCTCGGTTACCGCTTCTGCACTGCATGTCTACATGCCCTTTGTGTCTTGAGTCACATTTCCACAGCAAAGGACCTAGAGCAAAACACAAGAGCACTCACAATCACCCCTTTTCTCTTCTGTTACATCACTTGACAAACGTTCTTTGAAGCATTTCAATGTGCAGCATTCAAAATCGGAGTTAAATGCTCTTTGTAGTGGAGTCCGGTATTGCTGATCTGTTACGAGATCTGATGCAATCCTTTCAGGTAGACATGTGGCTTGCGGTATTCGTGAAGTACAGTACTGTAGGGTCTTTCTATTTTAAGTGTGAATGGATTTGGTCCTTTGCCTTGAATAGTTTTCTCTAGATTCTTCGATTACTTACATCTGCACAGCAAATTAAACCCCAGACAACATGCTGGGCTACCGCATCGATTTGCTTACTCAGCCTCCGTTCGAAGGGCAAAATGAACACAGCAAAGCCTGGAGGAAAGAAAATTAAGTAACAAAAAGTAATACCTTGAAACAGAATCATCCTTGTGGAATACAACGGATTTCGATCGAATTCTGCGCGTCGCCTTTCGCACATGAAATCACCGGTGACTCCTGACCTCTGATGTGGTGAGGTGAGAGAACTGCCATCTTACAAAATGAGCCATGTAATTTAACACGTAATCCTGTAATACAAAACTGAACAGTGCTTCTGGTTATATTGAGTCACAGGGCTGTGCAGAAGATCAGCTATTGTCATTACATGTTAGAGTAAATATCAAGAGTCTGCACTACATGGCATTAATAGCAAGATATTTAGAAAATATTAGTAAAGCGGTTCGCCTTAGGCTGCTTGTGGGTCAGCATTCAGCTATGGTGTTTAATCATGCCTCACGGCAATATGAGTCAGTCACCCACACCATTACTAATGTATGAAGTTTATTATATAATGCAGTTGAATCCAAACTAAAATCTAGGGGAGGCCAAGGCTACAACTTTTACTCCAATTAATATTTTTTCAGGGTAATTTTTTTAATCATTTCTCTGAATACATATACCTTAAAGTCTTAAAACATTTCCACTGTTATTGCTCAGAAAAAAAAGATACAGTGGCAGCTTCCCTATTTATTTATCCTTGCAAAATTCAGAATTGAAGAAAGTGGCTCCATATTGATTCATAAAGGTGATTTAAACAGGAAGAGGAATTTACATTTACAAAAAAAATTAACACAGGTAAAGCATTCAGTTAATTTATTAAATATGACATACTATATAGTAAATACATGACATACTGTATAATTTTTTTTTTTTTTTTTTTGTTCTATCACAATTTCTGTTTAAGGACACATTTCAGACCTTTTTTTCCAAAACAATTTTGCTGCCTGTTTGAAACTCAATTCAAATTCGCAAATATAATAATTGAATTTAAAGGGCATTATCAATAGAATGCATTTTAGTATTCAAAAGACATTCACAATTTAATTCAGAATGGCACACAAAAAAATTATTATTGAAAAAAGCGAGGATTTCCTGTTCTTAAAAAGATATAGCTGATATGCATCCATTTTTGTCCATGTACAATGGTTGAAAATAAGCTAATTTAACATATAACCATATATTTTAAGGATGTATTTGATATTAAATCCAACAGTGAGTTTTAATCTAAGATGAAACTAATCTCACAATGTGTGATTTGAATTAAATCACAGCTCATATGCTGCATTGCTTAGTATTCAACACACACACAGTCATATTCTTCTTCATATCAGCGCTGACCACATTGTAGAACGGCCGCTGACTTTCCCAAGGGACGTGTCTATCTGAAGATAACAACTTCATGTAAATGCAGTTATGTCAAAATAGAGGTCAACATGTAACATGAGAATGATTTACAACTCAATGTCACTAGAGGGAATAGTAATCTGAAATTCTCTAGGCAATGGTCCTTGGACAGACTCACAGCCCGTTCTAACCGCTGCTGCGGGATAAAGAAGAGGAGGTTTTTGTACAGTAAGTTATGCTTTGCAAAAAGATGAGGACAACCTGTTAGATGACCATCATTGTTTTGCCTTTGCCTCAGGGTGTTTCTCAAATAATTTGGCTTCTGCATGCTGGATAATTATTGGAAATAGTAGTTTTCTCTTCAGGTTCATAATGTTTTGCACTGGAATACTGCCAAGTCCCAGTTCTTTAATTATATCCCATGTAGTTCCATGGGTTGTTATTAACCTTTGGCAGGGCAAGCATCACTGTCGCAGCGTGTGCATGACTGAAAATGAGCACTTTACTATTAACATCTCACATATTCCTTAGTCTGCATTGTAAAAGATACATATGGGATTTCTTACATTAATTTACCTTTATTATACTGTACGCTCTTTTTGAAACATCTGGAATCTGATGTGATTGTATCACATAATCATGTACTTCACAGAGCTTGACCCATTAATTTCAGCCATGAATGATCTTTGGAGGCAACTAGAAAAGAAATGAAAAATGCATGCTGAGCCTGAAATCTGTTACTTGATTTCTTTAAATTCAGAATAGGCTTTTTATTATCAGCAACATACTGTAGAGTGATTGAGAGACCGGCCCCCTGGAGAAGGCTGAGATTAAGTGCCCAAGTGAGGGCTGCAAAATAAAAAAATAAAAACCTCTAAGTTTGGTCCTGTTTTTTCAGTGGCCGGTGCCATATCCAAGATAAAGTATTGTGGGGTTTGACAAGAGGTTTTAAACAATATGAGCATAAATTCTTATTTTGTGGTGAAAAAAACCTATGAAACATTTAACACAGGGCTCGCCAGTGTACGCATTTCAGTCGCTTTTGTGATTAAAATAGGTAGGGGGAGAGTGGGGTAAGATGAGCCAGTGGGTAAGTTGACCCACCCCCCTTTATCTTGACAACCGTACACTTCTATTGCCATGTGACCATATATTTTGGAACCACCCATCATTTCTGCCAAAGTGTGAAAAGCAAAAACACATGGGAGGAGTGAAAGGCACCCATTTATTTTAAAAACTGTTTTTGGCTTGTCAAATACATTTTTTGCATAACAGAATTAATGGCTGTTACATCAAAATTTGTCCAGGTCTAAAAATATTTATGATCCATATTGGTGATTTAGCAATGTATTGACTGATTGGTGGCCATGTCAGGGAGAGCGCCATCTCTGTGACGGCCTCCGTGGCCTTGTCACAGGAGAAAGGAGCATAGGAGTTTTTTTTTTATGGCCGCCGTGGCTGGAACACAGGAGACAGGAGTTTCTAATGGTTGCAATGGCTGTGACGAGGATGCTCATGATGGTCACCATGACCGCAACGTAGGAGCAGGGATGACAGGAGACTAGGCTGGCCTACGGCGCCGAGACGAGGGACCCAGAAGCATGGGGAACAGGAACGGCCAGTTCAGCCTTGACGGGTACTGGGCTGAGCTCTGCGAAGGGACTGGCTCTAGGGGCTGGAGCCGACGCTGGAGCCGACTCTTGACTGAGCTCGGGAACATGAACGGGCTCATCAGCTGACTCATGGTTTAGAGTAGAAGTCTTGGTCTGGGGAAATTCTTGAACTGATTCTAGGACTGGAGCACATTTTGGAGTTACCTCACAGGAAAGAGCGGGCTCTGGAGCAGACTCATTAGCCGCTTTCCGACCAAGTAGTTACAGGAACTTAGTTATAGGAACTGTCCACTTCTAAACAGTTGAACTACTCTCCCCCAAACTCGGTTTTGCTGTTTGCGTTCGCACTGGCCAAGTGGCCATAGGAACTGGTAGGAGGGGTAAGGGAGTGACGCAAGCACGGTGACTTTTATTTTGACGGAGCGACAGACCTTTATTTTGACGGGGCTGAGAACGCCAGAGCAAACAATGCTCGCATTCTCTGTGTTCATTAGTTAGCGATCTGTCTAACATGTTATTAGATAGAATTGTTATAGAAAGTACACAGTATATGAAAAAAAAGTTATTAGCCTATGCCGTGTGGTTGATGTCCAGTGTTGCTAGCTGAGCAGAAATACATAATCATGATTGACTTGGTCCCCTCAAAGTTGCGTTGGATTTTCTCTTCAGCATAAAGGTTTAGAGGCCCATCTATCACTGTTTTCCATGTTTGTATCTAGTTTCTGGAGTAAATATATAGGCTATAATCTGTGTGTTTACATATAGCTGTTTTAAAAATGGCAGGTGCTGGTGTTTTGCGTGCGTTCGGTCATCAGCGTACACTAACGTCACGGGTAGTTCCTATAGTGCTGGTTTAGACCCTACTCTGAAGTAGGAGCTACATTAGTTCCTCCAAATGGAGTTCCTAGAACTAAAGTCGTTCCTAGTCGTCGTGTTCGCACCGCAGGAACATACGGGTACTTTAGCCAATAGTTCTAGGAACTGTGAAAAGGTTCCTCCGGTTGGAAAGCGGCTATAGATTGGAGTGAATTCCTGGACAGACTCATGGATCTGAGCAAACTCTGGAGTAGACTCCAGATTGGCTTAGACTGGGGTGGACTCTGATTTGGCTTGGACTCAGGGATCACAGGAAGAATGAGCAGCCTTTCAGGAGTGGTTCTGCTGAGTAGGAGAGCATAGAGAATGTATTCCCACATCATCCTAGAACGCAAAGGTTCGTCTAAACCTCCATGGAAAATAAACAAGCATATCATCATCATCCAGGTAAATTGTAGCAGCCAGCTCCAGGAAATACTCAGCATACTCAACTGGACGGACATTTTGAGTAAGGGAGTACAATAGATCTATCAGGCAGAGAAGTATGCTCATGCTGCAGTCGTTTGTGGTCTGATCTTGATCTCCATCAGACTGGAGAGATCAGTAAGTGCTGTATAAACAATCAAACTCTTTATTGAACAATAAAGTGAAGCTGGCAGAGTGAAAGCAACAGGCAGCAATGACAGTGAATGTAGATGGGGAACAAGCAGGTGAAGATCCACACACACATTAACAGTCACTGAGTAGCAATGGTAACTTTCCTTTGTCTTGCAAATTTTCAATGTGGGAACCAGGGAACGAGGAATTAGGAGACTGAAGAGGAGACAGGAACGAGGAGCTGGACACAGAGGTGAGTATACTTCAGGCAAGTCACTTTCCCATGTGCTGATGATTAATGATGTTAGCTGGTCATTTTGTGCCAGGGCCAACATAAGTTTGTTTGTTTTTTGTTTTTGCCAATAAAGCTGTTTGCAATTATTTAAAATGCATCTGATCACACTGCACAATTATCTAGAAACAATGTGAATTCATATCTCAACCACTGAAGCAGCATACTTTGCAAAACACAAAATTTATGTCACTGCCAAAACTTTTGGCTATGGCTGCATACTGCATTATTATGCAATTAAAAAAATATTATTGCTTTATTTCAGTGATAATTGCAAGTTACTTTATTACATTTATGCTAATAAATGATAAGGATTTAAGCTGATATTATGTCCAAACACCCATTCTGAAAACTGGAGAATTTCCAAATGTTTAGAGGGTACAGTATATATATATATATGGAAAATTACAAATGGGACTCTTTTAACAGTCGTCATAGATGGGCAAAGTTCTATAGTGGTTAGTTAAAAACTTTTGGATCTACTACAATAGCAAAAGAAAAAAATCAATGGCTTTCAATAGGAGGAAAAAATACAGCCATACCTAAATAGTAAAGTCTTAGGCCGATGTTTTAGCTAAGTGGTTGATTCACAGGTAAGTAGCTGGTCTTTCGCGGTTGCCCTGGCCTGGATACATAAGCATCTACAAAAAAAATGCATTGTGCTCACATGTGTTTTTACCTATAAATGTGATTGAGGATCACAAAACATTTACTCCTGTATTTATTGTAGCACTGATCTGATCACCGACCGATGTACGAGACGTAAAGGGGTCTTTGTGTTAGCAATCCAGATGCCTTAACCATTAAGCTACATGCCCTTTATGTTTCAATGGGTTCTGAGCAAACCCCCTCTAGCAAATTGACATGTGCAGCTTTGATTTCCCTCCATTTGTTTGAGGCGTTATTATGAATGAGAGCTGTTTAGCTGTGCTTTCATTTATTTATCATGGGTGGGATGGTTTGCAACACATGGCAGAGGATCCATTGAGTCCCATTTGATAATGGACTAAGTAGGATTTTTTCACTGCTAATGCATTTTTAATGGAAGCAAATTTAAGAATGGGTGGAGAGGTTAGCCTGAACCTTTCAAAACTATGGACCAAACACAGTAATAGAGAATCAGCAGTGCTAAATGACAGTAGAGGTTTTGCATAAGTGTATGCAAATCATTTTTGCTGTTGTTCAGGCACTTTAGGCTCCACTTCCAATAGAATAATCATTGTGTGTGAAATAAAGCATTCCCAGATGTTGTTTTATCACAGATATTACAAAATGATGGAACGCAAAGCTGTGATTATTTGTTTGTTTGTTTGTTTGTTTGTTTCATTATTAGTTGGTTGTTCAGGAATATATTGGTGTCAAAATTTTGTATTTCCATCTTTATTCTGTAATGGCTGCAATAATTCTGAAAATGCACCATTGTCCAGCGTTTTAAAGTCAGCTTTAATTTCTTTTCTTAAAGCATGTTACTGGTCTTGCTGTGAATTATTTATCAGTGCATTTTTAAATACTTTTTTTTTGGACCATCAAAACATTATAACTTGTTCTTCCTGCGATATTAATCAGTTATCTCTGCTGACAAATGCAAAGCCATGCTGAGTTAAGCCAATCACATTCAGATCTGCCTCCATTCTGGTGTGCTACGGTCATTTTTCACAATCCAATCAACATCTGATGTATAAAATCAAGTCCTGTCATACGATTTTGTTCCTGTTCACTAAGTTTTAGTCTGAAATAAGGAGGAGAGACTCAAGAGGACAATGGAATGTTTTTAAAGTACAATTGCTTAAATGGTCAGATTTTTTTCACCAAAAACTTGAAAAAAATGTTTAGCGAGCCACATGGACTTCTTTGCTGACACTCTTGAGGGTGTTCTTAACCATTAAAGTGAGACACAATGTACCGTCAAAGTATTGGATTCACCAAAAGTGGATTTCCATATAGGAAATTTGGAAACATTTTAACTTGAAACATTTCTCACATCTTTTGGACTCTGACCATGTTAGTTAAGGGTATCAAGGTTTTCATGGCCACTTTTCCATGAAACATCTTCAGATCCTTTATTTAGGCACTCAACAAAATCAATTAATGCACTTTCACCGAATGACTGGGACACCAACAGAGCTGGAAGAAAGAACATACAAAGACTTGAAAAACAGCCAGGCGTCACTGAAAATCCTGCTAGGCTTATTCAGAAACTCATGGATCTTTTCTCAGCAGGTGGGTTTCTCTGAGTAGTAGATACAAGGGGACTGGTCCTAATACCACGCTGTTCTGGGAACAGTTTAGTCTCTGCTGGATTTAGATTACAGAATGTTTGTCTATAGTCTTTGCCAGCAAGACTGCAGCAGAACTGAGGAAATACACCTAATAATATGAGGATTACTGAGCTAAAGAACCTAAAAGTACAGTCTTATAATTATTGCCAAGGTAAAAGTTTCTTATCACATCCTCCATGGCATCATATAAGCTGCCAGTTTATTTGACTTGCAGGCATGTTCTCACTTGACAAATCTGAAGGACATGTCAAAGCAGTCATATTAATGAGTGATTTTTTCCCCAAGGCTTTAGCTGTTTATAACTTTCAGTATTATCAGCAAATTAGTATGTTTATTATAGTGCTCACGTTATAATATAAGCATTAAGGAATAGTTAACTTCTAAATGACAATTCCTTATTCCAAAATCACATGACTATCTTCTCAAACAGCAACATTTTGAAGAATGTACTCTTTCTATTTTCCGTTCATTTATAATGAAAGGGGACTGTCATGAGGCTGTCAAGCTTCAAAAAGTAGCATGAAAGCAGAAAGCAGTATGAAATCATAAAAGTAAAGTGTGACAAAAGTAGTTCACATGACTTGTGATCTAGTCTTCTAAAGCCATATGATAGATATGTAAAGCATGGATAGAAATTTAAGCTGTTAAGGGCCAGACACGCTAAATCGACATCTGGTGATGAAAGCCGACTGAGGTGTCGCCTCAAGTCGTCTTCATCTTGGCCGAAAAGTTGAACTTGAACACACTGCAAAGACTACAGCCAACTAGCATGTCATTCAAAAAGAAAAAACATATGGACAAGGACTATGGACATACAAACCGTAAAGAAAGCAGTGGTTTCTAACCATTTTCACATCAATCTTGCTCACCACTGATGGATTCGATGAAAATCATCACAGATTTGATGAAGATGAAAAATGAGAAGGGTGCACGCTTGACTTCATAATTTGCTTACTTTTGGGATTTACCGCTGATTCAACATTGCTCAATTGAAAAAGTGCTGTTAAACACACTAGAAACAAAACTAAACCAACAGACGCTCAACGCCCAACCGTCGGTGGGGTGTGTCGCGGCTTTTAGTCACTGAAAACCCTGATATAAGTCAGATTGTATCAATGAAACATTTGATTCAGTGCACAAAACTGATTCAGACTTTCTCTCATGAAATTTGCTTCAAGGAGAGGCCGGATGTCTACATTAGAATTGAATAATGATGTAAATTTGTATCTAATCCTCACACAAAACTATCCTTTACCTAGGAACTTGGAATATATGGTACAAGTTGCAAAGATGATACTTTTATGGTGCCTTTGTATACTCTTTGAAGCTACAAAGCTCCAGTCCCCAATGATTTTAACTGTGTAGAAAAGTGGAAAAGAACAGCCAATACAGGATACTCCTCAAAATTTCACCCTTTTGTGTTCCATAGAAGACAGTAGGTCATACGGGTTTGCAACAACTAATGGTAAGTAAGGGGCAGAATGTGTTTTTCCATTCCATTGTTTTTCAATGTAAACACACTAGACAGACATGTTTGACTGCTACGCTCACGTCTTTTTCAGCATCTCGTGCATTACGTGGCATTCTAAAAACGCAGTGCTCAGGTTAAAAAAAGTACTAATTAAAAAAAAAACATGTCTCTAGACCCTGGCTCATTTGAAGCATTTGTTTCGGAACAAGGCACGTTTTTTTCCCCTTTAGTTTGGTTAGTTTAGGCATTAATGAACACGGCAATTGTGCTCAGATCCGAAACAAATAAACAGTCTGAGATAGCCTAAATGAGGTGGTCTCAGCCTCATCTCTGGAGCTGTTTGGATGCGGTGAGAAAGCATTCTGACCCAGCGGACCAAAAAATCATAATTCATAATGGGAAACGCAGTGTCTGATTCTGTGGGTGAGCACATTAATTATGGCAGTTGAAAACCAAAGAGTGCCTCTTCATCTTAAAAAGTTAAGATGGTTAAGTCTAATTTCTCATCTCCGAAACAGGTGCATTGCAGGAATGCTGTCCAGACAAAGAATTGATTCCTGTTCTTACTGATCAATTATATATAAAAATGATGGCTACATTCGTATAAGTGTGTGTTTGTGTGTGTGTGTTATGGGTTGAATGACTTCAGACTTTTTTAAGTCAACATTTATGTGACTAAAGTCAAGTCGACATTGACCTGTCACTGAATGAACAAATAAACCTGAACCTCGAGCTGAGACTCGAATGCGGGTTGCCTTGTTCTATGGCATTTGACACACAGCGCTGCCCACAAGGCTATTTCTCCTACATAACAGCTTGTTTTTATCAGTTCTTTTGTCTTTGGGTCTTTATATTTCTCACAGTTGTCTGCTCGTTCTAAATCAGATACATATAAAGTAGCACAGTTAAGTTTACATTTATATGAATGCATTATGCCCAGTACACATTGTGTGATTTTGGGATGTCCCAGTGGAAATATGACCAATCTTGGCAATTTCTGTGGCTGTGGCTCCTACACTGTGGTGGTCTTGCGTCGTACAGGTTAGAGGGTCAAAGATGGCCAGTGATAATTGTCTGACAGTGTCAGAAATGTAGCATGATCATCTCACAGTGTGTTTGCTGCTATGACCTACGTCCACTGACTAGCCAATAAAAATGCACCATGAAATGCGAATTGATAAAGGCGCTAAAATGACCTCAATCTCCATTTACAAATTTGGCATGCCAAGTTGGCCTTTTTTCCCTAGCCATGACCCCATTCTCCTCTTTCGCTTCCTCCTCTTTTTTTTCAGCGCACATAAAAACCATAATTGCTAAAGTATGATTCATCTTGCTCTATTTGTTCACCACTAGCGCATGCTGATTTTATTTACATTTTATTCTGCTATACTAACTTGTGTCGTAGACTGCGACAGGTGTCATCACCGTACAGTCTACAAGTTTATTAGATTCATGATCAAGTGTGATTTGTAATGATCTCTTAGAGATTGCCAAAATCGTCTGTAGCAGGCATAAGTGAGGGTCTGTGTGATTCTGAAATTCTGTGTGTGTGTGTGCGTCACAATGCAGCAGTGCATTCGTTTAGAATGGCAATTAACTTACCTGTACAATAAGCTGTTTAAAGCGTGTATTCACCTGATCAATTTATGGTATGGAAAGGTATGAAAACACCTTAAATGATGGCAGTTTATTCATTTCTGAAGGAACAGATCCTTAAGTCTCTTTATTCTTCCTTGAATTTCTGACAGTAATGAAACAAGATTATTTTGAAATATATTTTAGTGTAATCGTTTTAGGTCTCACTACCCAGCTACTCATGAAAAAAAAGATGAAGAAAATCATTTAAACCTCACACAGCTAATTACCTAGGTGTCATAATGATGCAGAATGACTCATACATTTCCTGCACTGAGTGAGAGTGACGGAATGGGAAATGCTGGAAAACAAATCATATCTGGTTCTTTATCATGCAGCCCCATCGCTCAGGTGAAGCGATAAAAACCTCACTCTCTCATTCTCTATAAAACTCCCTTCAGTGGCCTGGCCCACAGTCTGCCGTTAAATCAAACAAACAGAACCGTGCTCTATTGCTGAAAACTCCTGAATAACAGTGTGCCAAGTCCTGGGAATGAGAATAGTGGCATTTAATCTGTGGCAGCCTCAGATTAAAATACACTGAGTAACCTGTTATTTAGTATGTAAAGTGTGACACTTCTATGCCACTTGTATCACCAAAAAATATATATAAATAATAATTTTCAAAAAGGTTTTCTCAGCGCTTTTCCCATTTTCCATTGGTCAAAAACACATTGTCCTGCCTCCAAACTCACACCATTTGAGCCAATGTTGTAATGCTGTCTCTGTTGTCTCTGCCCATTAAGATGCTTTAAGACAGGGTTCACCAATCTCGGTCCTGGAGGGCCGCTGTCCTGCAGAGTTTAGCTCCAACCCCAATTAAACACACCTGAACCAGCTAATCAAGGTCTCACTAGGCATACTAGAAACTTTCAAACAGGTGTGTTGGAGCTGGTTGGAGCTAAACTCTGCAGGACAGCGGCCCTCCAGGACCGAGATTGGTGAACCCTGCTTTAAGAGAAAGTTTTTTAACACCAATAATACACACTTCAACTTGGAAAGACATATCCAAGTAATAGACAAATTAATATCTGTAATAGATGCAGTTCTGGCTGATTGAAAAGACAGCATTCTCATTACCGAAAGTCCGAATTCATCAGAATTATTGCAGCAGAAAACTAACAAACATGCAATCATGGTCTATTGTCACAACTTACAATGATAAATGATTAGCGATGAAACCCTTTCAGTTATTACCTTTTGTTCAAGGCCCGTTTCCTGTTGATTAATCATTACTTATTATAAGAACAGAATGAGAGTTAAAAAAAAGAAGATAAATCTGCAGGCTCTCATAAAAAAAAACAGCTTTGCCAGAAGCACTGAATAACTTTTGTGTAACTGTCACTTTAGACTCTGAAATGGGGCCTCTGAAAAAGAAAACTTTAAGATGAATCAAGAGAGATCTTTCATTTAAAAGGAAGAGAAAAGCAAGTGGTGCGCTGTCAAATGAATTAGAAAATTTGACAACAAGAACAAAGGTAAAAGCAGTGAGCTACCCTCAGGGGTCGGCATACATCAGTTCCTCGCTTCACTCTCTGGTGTTCTGGCGCAGGTGCTCCATAGGCAGACTGCCAGCGGTACGTCAGTCAACTGAGCTGTACTAATGATGGAGTTACACTCTACTCACTTTTGGATGCTTTGGACAGATCTAAAAAAATATATATAAAAGAGAAGAAAAAAATTATTAAAAAGCTGGTAAATTGCAGTCACATTTGCCTCTGCACAGCAAAATTCCTCAAGTGAAATGCAGTCATCACAATGCTAATCCACGCTATGCAGAATTTCTTGTGAGGAAAAACATGTGGATTTTGCATCGGATTCAAGTTTGTTTGCAAATTCGTCATGTTTACCAATAAAAACCTGCTCACTACACTATTAATAATGCGCAATAGACCTAGTCTGGCTATCATCAGACAAAGCTCAATCTTTTAAGATTGAACATTATTCTGGGGAGTCTACTCTGTATTTTCTACTGCACAAGAGGCGTGATCAACGGGCATAGTTCAAATGACTCTGTACGCAATTGGATAGTCCTTCAACCAATCAGACCAACGATCCGGGTGACGTACTTTGCAGTGAAAACTTCAAGCAGGAAACGTGTCAGCAAACGTGTTGGTTTGTAGCATTGATCAGCGGTTTGCAGAAGCAGCAATGGCATCGAGCGATTTTTGCAGGCTGTGAAAAAAAAACACGAAAGTGAGTGGTATTTACCCACTCGAGTGATTTGTTTGCTAAACTAAAGAAGCCATTGAGCATCGGCGAGAGGTTAAAAGGAATTGGATTGGATTAAACCCGCCAATAAAGCGCCAGGTGGATAAGCCAGTTTGTGATTGGTATGTTATTAGTTTTTAAGACCTTACGTAATCACGCATTCTGATTTTCGGAAAAGCAACATGATTTCAAGTGTGTACTTTTATACCAATTTTTTTCCAATAAACATGAAGGTAATTGGCTAACTTACATTTTATGGCCAAATGTGGCAGTTACTTTGTCTATTTTTGCACTATCAATGCAAACAGTTCCAAATAAAAGGCAGCAGAGCCCTTGCGTATCTCCAAGAAACACACAATAGTGGCATTTCCTGAATGAATCAGTGTTTTGAATGAATCAATCAATTGAGTGAATAATTCAATGACTCCTTCATAAAGCCAGCCTCTTGTTTCGTTCCCGAATGAATTGGGGTTTGGGAAGGAATCATTTGAATGAATGATTCAATGACTCACTCATAAAGGCAGCCATTAGTATCCTGCAGATAGAGTCGCTGAAAGATCCTCACTGCAAATGCATAGACTAATTCCCACTATATGCATGGATCCGTCTACACTACAAGACCATTGATATGATGGATTTCTGTTTTTGATCAGCTACTCCAGCCATGTTATTTTCCCTGTTGGTCTGAAATAAAATAATTTTATTTACAAATGTGTGTCAATCGACTGATGTATTTTAGTCCTGACTCCTTGTGTAAATAACTGATCATTACATTAAATGCCAGAGACTCACTTTTTGTTCTCTGAGCTGCGACCTGCCTACCTATGGAGAAATTGCAGTGCTCAAGAAATACAATTTCAGGAGTCATTAGTTCACTAAGCATGCAAAGCAATATGGATGAGGGAGAGATAAATTGCTCAACTCCTAAAAGTCTGTCTTTACAAATAACTATGCCAACTATATATAGTTAAAATTCATGATTGCAAAAACTCAAAGAATGGGTTTAAACTGTTTGACTGCACCCAATGGAGAACAACACTTGGCTAGCGACTCTCCGATAATTTGAGACCCTTAGTTGAGACATACAAACATTACATTGTCAACAAAACAGGCCTTTGTATGTTGAGACCTTTTGAGAGTAATTGGCCACCTTGCAGTTCAAGCAGAGTATGTTGGAAAATGTGAATGGTTGTGAATCTACATTCAGTACAAATAAATGTTCAACCAACAATATCCTTCCAAATTTTGGCCCAAATTGCCTGTGGGGTGTTTACACTTTTTGAACAATGTTGCTGTTTAGCTTAGGGTTCGTAAGGTCCCAGCATGCTTTGCAGTATAATTTTTTTTTTTTTTTGCTATTTTGTTCAATGCAGTCATCGTTATTCTCTCTCTCTCTCTCTCTCTCTCTCTCTCTCTCTCTCTCTCTCTCTTTCTTTAGTTTTTCACTTTATTGATGTTTTTGTTGATGGTCACCGTTATTGAGGTTCATATGTTACGTGTTGAGGGTCTGTTTGTCTTTTATTAATAGAGAACTTTTAAATGAAAACCCTCTTTTTTATATAGTGCTTTCTCTTTTAGAGTCAAACAATAATTTGAAACTGTGCCTGATGCAGACAACAGCAAATCAACGTTTCCTGTGTTGCTAATTGAAAAACCGCTGAACAAGACTGCTCCAAGAGTTTATTAGCTGGAGACATTTAACATTTATTGGACAAACAAATTCACACACAAAGTAGTGTGTTTAATATATTGTCTTACTGAATTTAATCAGACTTTCAGTTGCGTCAGAGGAAAAAAAAAAAAGAAAAGACAGCACTTTATAAACTGCATGTGGAGTGCACAAATACAACTCCCGAATAACAGTGGAACTGTATATACGTATTATGTGAGTTCTTAAACTAAAATATACATTTTGTAACGCCCTTTCAAAAAATAAATGAAACAGGGTGGAATACTATATAGTGCTGCATAAATGTGTTTTGGAATCTCACTGCGGCAGTGAAGGGACTTAAACACAGTAGGTCATATTGCATTTCATCCATCATCTTTTGGTGTTATTGACGATTTGGCGGGGTCTTATCACATTGACCAGACTATTGTTCGGTGCAGAGACAATCACTGTAATCTGCCCTGATAATCTCAGCGCCTGCATAAACCTTTTTCCTCTGTCTAAGCCTGAGAAACCCAAGATACTGTGTTCTGCTTGTGGAAATCCTCCTGGGCATTTGAAATATCCTCCTGTGCATACTTAGCTTCAGAGACTGTACAAAAATAAACCTGAGCGAGCTGGATCAGATCCCTATAAATGCGACTCGTTTTTAATGTTGGAATGGACGTGCTGTTCTGTGCATTTAGTGACTGCTGTTAGTATTTTCTAACTGTTATTGTCTTCACCTCCTTATTTATTTATTTGACTGTCCAAGATGCTTTGTCACAGTACTCGGCATCTTTTAGATGTACTTTTAGACTTATACAAAAGCGCTGACATACTTTGAATTTGTTTGTACTGAAGGATGTAAAATAGTGATATATCCCACATCAGCCGACCAATTTAGTTTGACAAATTCTTCATTCTTTTTATGATTTATTTTTTGCTTTGTGGCCAGAATACTTGATAGGATATGTGATATAGGTATAAAAAAGCCATCCCCCTCTTCTTTTTTTACCTGCTTTGTCGCTTACTTGCTGCGGTAATAATTTTCTTTTAGAACTTGACTTCCTTTCAATTGGGCAATTTGGTGAACGCTGTGAGCCCATTTGAATGCTTTGTATTTTATCCTGCAGCGGGGCTTTAAAGGCCTCCCTGCTCTTTCATTAGCCCTTTGATTCACCTTACGGATCACTCGGTTAAGTTCTGGGATAATTTTCAGGTGACACTTTCAAATATCAGCAAGTTTTTTAAGGTGAGGACTTCAGTAAAGAGAAAGGTTGCCCTTTATTAACAACCACATACAATGTTCTGTCTCTAACTATAGCTATGTTGTTGTTGTGATATGTCAGGGACTGCAAAAGTGATCGAAAATCACAACTAAAGAGCAATTTCCACTAATGCACAGCACATCTTGATGTAAAGCACAGTGGGAAACATTTCATTATCAACCACTTGTGGGAAGACATCACCGGATGCACACAAATGTCAACTTTTCTCTATATTCCAAGAAAAATGTGAATGGATTGTTTTAACACGTTCTTGTGTCCTATGCATATTTAAAGTTACCATAAATATTTTATATTTCCAGTTTGGAGAAAACATCTTTACTGATGTTATATGGTGTTGCTTGAGATCATTTCACAATAATACTTACCGGTATATAGTAATGCAAAGCTTTCTAAAATACTTCTAAAATACAGACATAATTGATATGACAGTGTATTTACAAGCAATTGTACAAAATAAGTTTTTTACATGTTATATTATACTTACTGTAAGTAACCGATTTAAGTGAAACCGTTTTATGGACGATGTTGTTGAACAATTCTTGTTCAACAACATCTGTTCTGGGCTGCGTTCCCGATAACGTTGTCTCTACGAAGACTCTTAAGGTATAACTTAACTAAAGGTATACCATTTCTAGGTGTGTTCCCCGAACCATACCTTAGGAAGCTGCTTAAGATTTACCTTCTTATGTGCGACGTTACCGAGTGCTGTCCATGGCGATGCTGCTGAATTGGTTGATATCGATGGCTCTAGAATCAATTATTCTCTCGTGCAGGGGCTGCTTCACTGCATTATGTGAGAAAGCAGTGTTCTTTATTAAAGAAGCACTTCAGAAATAGTTGAAATTGCATTTATTAGGACTCATGGGATATTATAAAAAAAAATCCAAACTATAATAGCCTAGCCTACATATTTTTAAATTGTATGATATATTGCTGCCATAATAACCATTAAAAAATTTTACGTGCTTTCTTCTCTTTCCCATTTTTGTTCGCTGAGGTGGAGCTGCGATGAAATATTGTTCTTGTAAATACTTCCCAGCATTTCAGTTATAAAAGTGTACATCTTACGTACGGTGCTCGTCAGTGATCAAAAAGGATTTAAACAGTGAATTTTGAATTTCTTCTTGTAGACTCAGAGATGTGGATTCAGACGGCAATTAAATTACCACACGACCTGTTTGTCAAAAAACAGTAGGTATAATTTGGCCAGGGATTTTTACACAGCTTGGGTGAGAAAAAACACTGACATTATGGATTCGGACGGCAATAAAATCACAGACTTACCCCTGTAAATGTTTAAAATAGGCTACCATACGAGCCCATGAGAAACAAATAGCGTCCAAATAGGACTTAACTGACAGTCTGGCCTTCACTGGCTTTTAAAAGCGTTCCGCGGCAGCGCCGTCTTTTAGAACAACTATTCGCTGTATCGCTGCCATAGTTTGAGCTCATTTGATGTAAACAATCATTACCTTTAAATAGACTATTAAGCCTTTAATGGTTTGCCAGCTGATGTACCTTTGGATAATATAATTAAAAATCTAACAACAATCAGTGTAATAACAATTTTATTCTTTGCATGAAAACACTTGAATTAGACTAATTGAACACTGTCTGGGTGTATTAAATTATATTCGTATAGACCTGCAACAGTGATAAGGTAAAGCTAAGAGTGGTCCACACCAACCTTCCGAACGTATGACTTACTGAAGGTATACTTAACTAAGAACGTTTCGGGAAACACGTATTAACGATAAAGTACAGCTTAAGGTGTAACTTAAGAACGATGTATCGTTGAGAAGGTTTCGGGAAATGCAGCCTTGGTCCTTTACATGATGTTAGTCTGAAGAGACAAGCACACAGTTTGACAAATGGCATTGTAATCTTTGCATTGTGTGCAACTTGAAATTAAACTGTGTGCCTGAAGAAAAAGTTCTGCCTTAGATAAAGTTCTGTATAATTTCCAAGTGAGTTTCCAAGTTTAAATTAAAAAATGCCAACGTGGCAGTTTTTGATAATGCTGGACTCGCACGCTTAAGTTTAATCATATCTCTTATGGATTTGGAAAGGATTTTCTTTGTGAACCCTAGCTGACGATCGGCTGTGGGGTTGGATTTTCTTCTTCTTTTTTCTCAGAGAAATCTACAGGGAAGAGCCCAGGCTGACAGACACGGCAGGGTCTCTCTGAGGGCTGCTCTTAGGCTGATCCAGCTGAAAAACATGACACATGCTCCCCTCAGAGGCACACTGCCATTTTCTGTGTCACCTTCACACATTTGGAAAGGTTTACATAATGTACAGGGTGCGAAATTAGCATGGTGCCAAATGGGAGTAAAAATCAAGGCAAGTGAATAAAACATCTGATAACTTCTGGTCCGGTAAACAAAACCAGTCTGACTCTTGCTGTTTTTGTATCTGACATATAGGTAATGCTGGCAATTAAAATCAAAGAGTGCAGTACAAATACTTTACTAAAAGCTCAGTAAATTTTGGCACCATTACAAGTTTATCTGGATTTTTTCCCCTTACAAAACTTTGTGACAACACACATTAAACACATTAAGCCACTGAAATATAATATGAGCAAAATCAAAACATTTCCTCAGTTGCACTGCATGACTGTACACACCAAATTACAACGGGGAAAAATGCGGTAACTTTATTTTGATGGTCCACTTCATACATTCTGACTATAAGTAACTTTGCAACTACATGTCAACTTATTCTACTAACCCGAGCCCTAAACTAACAGTCTACTACTGTCTACTAATACTCTAATAAGAGTCAGTTGACATGTAGTTGACAAGTTACTTAGGCCTATAGAATGTCTAAAGTGGACCATCGAAATAAAGTGTAAAAAAATTCTAACCCTCCCAAATCAAAAATTTCAAGTGACCGATAACATCTAATTTTTTCACTTGGCCCAAGTGAAATTCTGTAAATTATAAAATTAAATTCAGAGATTTTCACTTGGGCCAGTTGAAATTTACAGAATTTCACTTGGGCCAATTGAAAAATTTAGATGTTATCGGTCAGTTGAAATTTTTGATTTGGGAGGGTTAGAATTTTTTTACAGTGTATAGAATGTCTAAAGTGGACCATCGAAATAAAGTGTAACCAAAAATGCTATAAAAAATGCGTTGTATTTTTACCATTCAAAAGTTTGGTGTTGGTAAATTTGTCAATGATTTTTAAAGAAGTCTCTAATGCTCACCAAGGCTGCATTTATTTGATCATAAATAATATTATTCCTGATGGCAAATCTGAATTTTCAGCATCATTACTCCCGTCTTCAGTGTCACATGATCCTTCAGAAATCAGTCTAATGTGATGATTTGCTGCTAAAGAAACATTTCCTATTATCAGTGTTGAAAACTGACTTTTTTGTGTTAGACTGTGAGTCTTGTTTTTGTTTTTATGATTCTTCGATTAATAGAAAGTTGAAAAGAACAACATTTAGTGGAAATAGAAATCTTTTGGAACACTGTAAATTTATTTACTTCTACTTTTGATCAATTTAATGCCTCCCTGATGAATAAAAATATAAATTTCTTTCAAAATAAAATCTTACTGGACTCAAACAGCAGTGAATGGTAGTGTATATGTTTTTTGTTTTTTTTTTAAATAGTGAAAAATACTGTTTCATGACTAGTAAGAAGTACTCTGAATTTTTTAGACACGGTTTACTTCTTTAGCATGAAATACAATAATTGCATGTTATTATCATTGTCTTTATACCAGGTTTAGACCTATTCAAATGACTATAAAAGATTAGTGAAGAGAAATTATTCATACAGTTAAAAGGTCATCATGTCTGGAAAGAAGTCACTGAGGTGAAGCTGAATTTGACACTGCAGGCTTGACACAAAATTAAATGAAAGCTAATATTATCTAAAGGTGACAAACTGCAAAACCATGGCACCCGACAAACATATTTTTCTGCCTCAAAGCCTTTGACTAATAAAGTCTCATCAGACACATGAATTTTACTGCCATCTGCTTCACCATGTCAGTGTGGCAGTAAAAACAGACCCCCTTCCGTCTCATAAATATGCTGCCGAGTTATCATCACAGAGGGACTTAGGGTGAAAGAAATGAGATTTGACTTGGACCGGAGCCTTATCTCAAAGAAAGACTGTGTATGCACCTACTGACATCATATCAGTGCCGGCGGAGGGGGATCTCATTAAAGATCAGCCCCCTGAAAGTGTTTTTTAACACAAGATCAGGGCTGCCGAGAGCCAAGAGACTGTTCAGAAAAGAATAGACAGAGGCACATTGTGTGGGAATCAAAGGTGTCCTTATTGACGCAAATGCTTTCTTTTGTAATTTTGTTTTCGAGGCATGCCTATTGAAGTAAATGACTTCTTTTCAAAGTTAAATTAAAATATAGACACCAACATGAAATACAATTATAGCCTAGCTGCTATTGAGCCAAAAGTTATAAAGGCTTTGCATATAGTGAATGCTTTAAAACTGTACTGACCAATTAGCATCCAATTAGCGTCTTTTTTATTAAAAGAAGCATCTGTTATACGTTCAAAGACAGAAATGAATCCGTGTTTGCAGGTGTGTTGGAGTAGTTTTGGCTTCGCTGAGCACATAAACCAAAAATGCCAACTGCAGTGCCAATCCTTGGCCTACTTTTCTTAAAGTTGCGGTGTCTTGTGAGTATTAACGGCCCTATGATTGATGCACCTATCAGTCACACCAACATTCAAGTAGGCCATTGCACACGTTTGCCCTTCATCTGTCACAGAGCTGGTGTCATTAGGTCTCCTGGAGCAGGGAGGGGATTCGGTTCCTGTCATTCTGAGGGGGATGCTTCCCTAGAGGATGAATTCCCCCAAGAAAATGTACTTACAGCAGCTGAACTTTACACGGTAAAATGCATCAAAAAGAAAATATTTATTGTATGTTTTGGAACTGTTAACTGTGGCAACATACATTGATGAAAATGATTTTGTGGTGAAGTAAATACTACAGAAACATTTTTACATGAAAAAGTTAGTTCAGACAAGAATAAAAAAAAAAAAACTAAGTAAAATCTATATTATACTCAATTCAAGCATGTTATGAAAGCGTAAATATCAACGTTACAAAATTAAGTAAAATTACTCAACTTTTCTGATGCTGGGGTTCCCATCATCCACTGGGCCTTGAATAATTAATGAGGATGATTTTTATCATTGCTTTTGTTGTTAGGATTAGTAACTTGCCATTTTGTGTCATTTGGAGTTAATTTTCTACTCAAAACGACACATTTAAACACAAAAACGATCCATCAAATGTTACCGTCATTGAGTCTTGTCTACCAAGTATTGAGGTCTCTGCATTCACATGTCAAAGAATGTCTGATATGGTGTCTCACACAATATCTATTAAATTAATGACTTAGATATTTCTAAGTAAAGCATATACTTTAACAGTGTGGTTTAATTCAATATTATATTGTTAGAGTGAAATGTGTTGCAAAGGAAACTTCAACTAAATAGATATTACTTACCCTTTTACTAGCCAAGTTAAAATGACTTATTTTCTTTGTTCCTTTCACTTAACTTAGTTAAGTAGAGTTTACTTAATTCCATGTGTGAAATTTACTTGCCAAAGAAAAATTAAGTACATTTTACTTATTGTTTTTTACAGTGTACGAGATGCAGCGGTTTGTTAAAAAAAATTATCCGCCCATCAAAATCCCTAAAGAAGTTCACGTTATGCTCATCACTCACTCAAAAATCATTCAAGGGACTTTTATGCACTATCTAAACTGTTTTCATTTGCACAATTTAACATTTCACCTTGCTACTTAACATTATTAATTACCTGCAAATCAGCAACACCAAACGCTCAGCGGGAAGACATTAAGGTGATACATAAACCATTTACACAACAATGTCAGGTTATGTTACTCTCCCTGATATGACATTAAACTTCTGGTCAGGTGCCCCGGGTTGACCCATGAGCTATTAACATTGTGTCCTTGAGCAAGACACTTGACCTCACGTTGCTATAGATTGATTGGTTAAATAAATGTGCTCAATCACTTTTTAGCCTCTTACAGCTGGTTTACAGATGTGTCATTAACTCAAGACATCTGAACACGATGATAGCGGAACATAATTAAATGTAAGAGAGTAAGATTTAATAGCAAATAATAGCAAGATTTAACCAAATCCCTCCATATCCTGTTAAGCCAATTCAATATATAATCACTTTTTTTTAATTAAAACTACAATTATTAACTCAGTGTCCTTTGAAAGGTTATATGATGTTGGCCTAATCTGTCAGACGATTTTCTGTACTCAAAGCCCACGAGGTTACCATGACTCGTGATGGTTTCTCCTCGATAAAAACCTGGATGACTGTGGCAGTACAGGCAGCGTTTATGAGGCTGTAAAAGCTGCCATCTGTCATAGAGGTATGAAATTATCCTCTTTGGTGTGTTCTTCACATACCTTCCTGAATCTCTGAAATGAAAATGAGGTTCAGCTTCGCTGTGTCTTATTAGTTGTGTCTCCAAGATATCTATCTTTATTCCTACTTTAAAAAGGGGAGATCTCGTGAAAGGAAATAGACATATACTGTAGCAAAGACTTGATATTGCTTTAATGAGCTTAATCCTTTTCTCCAAATACCTGGTTTTTTTTTCTTCAGCTGTTAATAAACTCATGCTTGCTCTGGGTGATATTTATATAAGGGAAGATATTTATATAAGGGAACCATCGTTTTAACCACACAGGCAATGATGCCTAGATTCAATGTTTCATTCAAGAAGTAAAATCATTAAGTTCAAAATAAAGGGTTTGAAGGATGAATAAACGAAATGAGGGGTAGAAAGATGAATAAACAGTTTGAATAATCGATCTCTGCACATTGCTGGGAATGAAACGTCGCTGTCCTCTGATTGGATCAAACCGTGCCATCATCAGTTGTTCCTCAGTTATACTTAACTTTGAAGTGCACTAAAAGTGCACTAACTAATCTTTTTCATAAGGTTTTATGTGTAAGTCATTAAATTATTCACTTTATCAAGTCTTTTTAAAAAACACGGATTCGGTCAGGAACGAAAAACCATGTCGTTTAGAAATGTGATAGCTTCTGCTTAACTTTTTTTGCCACTATTTTTGTTCATATATAACTGGCAATGCACTGTATCTCTTAAACTTTTAAAAACTCTGGGCCAGCCAAAATGATCTCTAAGATTCCACATATGGAACCAAGAATGACACTCTCTCAGCTCTCAAAAGAACAGCTGGGTGGTGTGGCACTATTTTCAGCAGGTTGTGGGTTGAGGTGCACGTCCTCCCACACCTGTCACTCATAGTGGGTGCAGAGCTCACCTCAAGCTGTCCTGAGGGGCGATCTACTTCAGGCCATATCTGTGTGTGGGTCGTATCTCATGCACATTACACGAAGGTCACGTCTGCTGCGTGTTTCTACCTAACACAAAGACCCACCAGATGGTCCCACATAAAAAAATTAAATAAAAAGAGAGAGAGAGAGAAATCATTTGCACTTAAACCTGCCTAGACTGCTGTTCCATATTAATCTTGTGTGAATACATGTTATTTCTTTGGATTATTTTAGCTGAAAGGGATCAGAATTGAGTCAGAATTGGGTTTCATCCATATCTAAACATTGCAGTTGCGAAGATTTAAAAAGTGATATGAAGAATTATTATTGTTTCCTTCTGGCAATCCTGCTCACAGTATGTGAGGATTTCCATATTAGCCTGCAGCAACGCATAGTGGGATTTACAGCATTTTCATTTCACTATCTAACACAAACACAGCAGACTAAAACGTGTTTGAGTTGAGCAGACTTGCCAAAGAAAACAACATAGTGATATGGAGTTATGTGCATACTTAAGTTTATCCCTTTTTATATACTTTGTTCATTTTATTTTCATTAAAGACACAGCCTCTAACTGCCACAATTTAAAAAATGGATGACAGTAAATCTGCTCACAGAAGCTCCCTCAGATGATAAAAAACATTCTCATATACTCCTGTGTTGAACCCCTTTGTGTGCAAAGCTGTGTTTGTAGCTGCAATGCTAGTTTTGGGGCAATAGTGTTGTCCCGGGAACTGAAAAGTTTGGCAACATCTGAGTCTTTGAAAAGTACAATCTTCTCTCTTTAAAATAATGGTTCTTCAGAGCACCTTAAGGAACAGCCAAGAACACTGGTTGGGAATTAAATAAGTGTTGCTATAAGGTTCTAAGGTCTTTTCATCTGACAATGCAGGAATTCATTAAGTAAAGTTTTCAAATTTGTTCTCATAAATATTCCTTATATTACAAGGGAGCTTACCTGTATGTCAAAGAAAGTACTTTTCTATGTTTCATTTGTTAGGTAATTTATAATCTTAAATAAATAAAAAAAGATTGACACATTTGTGAGTTTATTTTAAATCCATTCTGACAAATTCTGTAATTCTGTAAAATTAGGGCAGAAAATGTATATATTATATTAGAATATATATATATATACAGTGAGGAAAATAAGTATTTGAACACCCTGATATTTTGCAAGTTCTCCCACTTAGTAATCATGGAGGGGTCTGAAATTGTCATCGTAGGTGCATGTCCACTGTGAGAGACATAATCTAAAAAAAAAAATCCAGAAATCACAATGTATGATTTTTTAACTATTTATTTGTATGATACAGCTGCAAATAAGTATTTGAACACCTGAGAAAACCAATGTTAATATTTGGTACAGTAGCCTTTGTTTGCAATTACAGAGGTCAAACGATTCCTGTAGTTTTTCACCAGGTTTGCACACACTGCAGGAGGGATTTTAGCCCACTCCTCCACACAGATCTTCTCTAGATCAGTCAGGTTTCTGGGCTGTCGCTGAGAAACACGGAGTTTGAGCTCTCTCCAAAGATTCTCTATTGGGTTTAGGTCTGGAGACTGGCTAGGCCACGCCAGAACCTTGATATGCTTCTTACAGAGCCACTCCTTGGTTATCCTGGCTGTGTGCTTCGGGTCATTGTCATGTTGGAAGACCCAGCCTCGACCCATCTTCAATGCTCTAACTGAGGGAAGGAGGTTGTTCCCCAAAATCTCGCAATACATGGCCCCAGTCATCCTCTCCTTAATACAGTGCAGTCGCCCTGTCCCATGTGCAGAAAAACACCCCCAAAGCATGATGCTACCACCCCCATGCTTCACAGTAGGGATGGTGTTCTTGGGATGGTACTCATCATTCTTCTTCCTCCAAACACGTTTTGTGGAATTATGACCAAAAAGTTCTATTTTGGTCTCATCTGACCACATGACTTTCTCCCATGACTCCTCTGGATCATCCAAATGGTCATTGGCAAACTTAAGAAGGGCCTTGACATGTGCTGGTTTAAGCAGGGGAACCTTCCGTGCCATGCCTGATTTCAAACCATGACGTCTTAGTGTATTACCAACAGTAACCTTGGAAACGGTGGTCCCAGCTCTTTTCAGGTCATTGACCAGCTCCTCCCGTGTAGTTCTGGGCTGATTTCTCACCTTTCTTAGGATCATTGAGACCCCACGAGGTGAGATCTTGCATGGAGCCCCAGTCCGAGGGAGATTGACAGTCATGTTTAGCTTCTTCCATTTTCTAATGATTGCTCCAACAGTGGACCTTTTTTCACCAAGCTGCTTGACAACTTCCCCATAGCCCTTTCCAGCCTTGTGGAGGTGTACAATTTTGTCTCTAGTGTCTTTGGACAGCTCTTTGGTCTTGGCCATGTTAGTAGTTGGATTCTTACTGATTGTATGGGGTGGACAGGTGTCTTTATGCAGCTAACGACCTCAAACAGGTGCATCTAATTTAGGATAATAAATGGAGTGGAGGTGGACATTTTAAAGGCAGACTAACAGGTCTTTGAGGGTCAGAATTCTAGCTGATAGACAGGTGTTCAAATACTTATTTGCAGCTGTATCATACAAATAAATAGTTAAAAAATTATATATTGTGATTTCTGGATTTTTTTTTTTTTTAGATTATGTCTCTCACAGTGGACATGCACCTACAATGACAATTTCAGACCCCTCCATGATTTCCAAGTGGGAGAACTTGCAAAATAGCAGGGTGTTCAAATACTTATTTTCCTCACTGTATATATATATATATATATAATATAATATATATATATATTAGAGAGAGAGAGAGAGAGAGAGAGAGAGAGAGAGAGAGAGAGAGAGAGAGAGAGAGAGAGAAGCAAAGCTAATATAAATGTAAAAAATTGTGAATAAAATAGCCAATGTTGACTGATATGTACTTTGTCCAATATCGTACGTTACTGCTTACAGACAATGTTTGATATCATGGTTTTCTCCTATAGCATTATCCAGTTTTTAATAATAATTTTCATTCCTGTTGGTCACTCCAAGTCGTTTTTTTAGAGCCACTGAAAGATTCAATTTAAATTGCTATTTGGCAACCAAAACATGGTCTGTCACTGTCATTTGAATCAAGACTACAGTAGCATCCATCGGGAGAATAAGAAAGGCCTGTGTGGACATTTGGTCACGTCCTGCGCCACCTGGAAAGAAGTCATAAAAAGAGAAAACTGTCAAACGTGAATAAGAGAAAAAGACACATGGCGGTGTGTTGGCCAGCTCAGACACACAGAACTCAGGGAACACAATGCTATCACAGATGCTGTGAGTGTTCGGGGACACGAGCCTTTAGCCTGGGCTGTCAGTTGTGCTATCTCTTTCCCGCAGCTCAAATAAAGCCTCTTCACCTTTGCTCTTGCTCCAGTCAGGAAATGTTGGCAATCTCAGGGGGCTGTACTTGAGGACACTGCAGATTTAGCACTGTCAGTTTGAAGACTGCAATTGTAGTTTTTGTCATTTCATAAAAGCATTTGGAAAGGCAAGCATTTGCTAGAGCTATGATTGTAAAAGTAATGTTAAAACTCTCCCGTTGTGTTAAAAATCTTGGTACTCCGTTTGCGTTGGGTCAAATTGGTTTCCATGCATTTTGCCAGAAATCGACATTATGAAAAACACTAAAAACCTTGAAAAACTTTGGAATAAATTGAAACCTTTGAAGCTTTTCAAAGACTAAATATTTTACTGATATTTGTATAGTGGTGGGAGAAGCAACATTAGACACAGTGGATGATGTGTCATGCAGGCCTTGGAGATAAAACGTCCAAAAGAATAGTGTATATGGGGGTGAAAGTGTCCTCGCTGTGACTGAGAGTCGTGAAGGCAGGGAGTTTTTGAGGGGATTCGATCCAGGTAAGAACCTCTTCTTACCTGGGCCGAATCCCCTCAAAACTCCCTGTCCCAGTGGCTGCACACCCTCGCCTTTCAGTCCGGGAAACGAGGGGCAGCAGCTTCTGTAGCAGCTCGGCTTCCCTGGGACCGCGGCATTTTAGGGGCAAGAAAGCCCGGCGAATTCCAGCCCAACAGTGCGTTGCGTGATCCTACCTGGGAATTTGGATTGCTTTCATGATGTAGTCATGTGGACGAATGCGTTCGAACAGCAACAAAAGACGCCTACTCTCCGCCTACTGACTTAAATTGTAAACATTATGGGAAGCACTAGACAGACGGGATTTTGTTTGGTTTGAAGATGAAAAACTTGCCAATCACAATGTTCTCTCACTATTACTGATTTCATTTCTAACACAAACTCACTGCATTCGGCATTATCTTGTGGCTTTCAGAGCAGAAAAGAAAGCTGATGTTCTCTGTATGTTTTTCAATCGTCTCTGGATAAGTTCATATTTAAATTGCTCAAGCTTATTTTGTCCATTAGATCGAAAAACTCATACATTTACACACCCATAGACCCTCCCCTCGAAGAAATCAGGGCAGAAGTGGTGGAAAGTGGACAAAAGAGACGAATTAAAACATCAGGTATAAATGGGAATGTGTCTGCCTCGTCTATTTGTGATCCAATCGACCAAAACGCATCTTAATACCAGGTGTAAACGCCCTCAATGAAGGATGGGGATGTTAAAAAGAATATTGGAGGTCTTTGTGGCATTTCCTCTTCCACTTGTTATCCTTAATTCTGATTTGTGTTCACTGTCACCTGTTGCCAATTAGATTCTCATTATCTCCCCTATTTTAGATCCTCTTGTGTTCAGTCATTTGTCAGACCGTTGTTGTACATAAGTGCAGTGCTATTGTGACCTATTTTCTATTTTGCCTTGCCTTATCTTGCCGTGTCGTATTTTTCAGGCCTCAAGTGCCGTTTTGTTTTTGTTTTGTTTTTCCCGTCCTTCACTCCTTCTTGCCCCTCCAGACTTTACATCTTCTGCTCTCTGCCCCGGTGATATCTGATCTGTCGAGACTCGGCTCCACGGCTCCAGCCCCTTTTAGCCACTCATTGGGGAATTCCGCGCTCACCACAATATTTGTGCCACTGGCGACACGTGGACTCGTCGTCCCTCCTTTGCTGTGCTGTGCTCTCCTGGCCCAGTGGATGTTAGTTTGGACTAACATCCAAGTTAGTTGCACTCTTCATTCTATGTTCCTGCCACCTTTTCTGTGCTCATTGAGAGCAAAACCTTTCTGTTGTACCTACATCTGAATCCGTGTCTCTCCCTGACAACTAGCCTACTGGTTATTAAAGGTGCTCTAAGCGATGCTGGGTGACGTCACTTCTTGTTGACGTTCAAAGTATTGTCAAACAAAATGGAGGCTAGTTTGACCCCCCCTCCCTTCCGTGCTTCCTGAAACAGTCATGAACCATTTAGAAAAACCAAACTGGATTTTCCCACCTGTCCAGCAAAAACAGAGCCATCTGAATTTCGGATTGGAAGCCATTCTGCCGGAGGAGTTCTCGCCACCTTTTGAATGCTTTTCTGATGTAAATTCGGGATTTTTGCGCATTCCTTCTCCTTTTCCCTATTCTTTGTTATTTGTTCATCAGAACGTCGTCTCTTTGGTCGTGTGTCGTGCCATATCAAAATCCTCAGGAATATAATTTTTTAACGTTAGTCATTGTCGTTGCCTAGGACATCTCTCCTCTAGCTAACTTCCCTCTTCATTCTTCTCTCTCCTCCACTCCCCACACCCCCCTTCATGTGCACACGCACTAACCCCCCAACCCCCACCCCCAAATCATTCTTGTCGGTTATTGGCTGGAACACGGTTTGTTATGTTTCGTGGTCCAGGCTGGGCCAGTTTGTTTTTCTCTTGCTGTTTGTGGAGCCTAGGCTGTCTACAGAGACCGTGTTTTTTACAGTGTGTTCAGGGGACAGGCAGCTAGCGGTTAGTGAGGAGATGTTTGCTGTATGTGACAAAAAGTCTTTTGGCCTAAAAAACGTATGACATCGCTTAGAGCACCTTTAAAGTACATAAAGTGGTTAACATGCTGCTTATGACTTGCAGTTATCTGAGGCTGACAATAAAGTTATAAATTACAGATGCAGTATTTACTTCATCTCTTAGAAAGCTCCAATTACTACATCCTAATGATGATGAAAATATGCACCCACAGAGCTTAAGCTTGATTTATTTATTTTTTATAAATGTGACTGGTGCCTCATGAAAATAAATAAATAAACCTAGACCTAGACTGACTGGATTTCCCTGAAGAGTTCAGGTACATTTCTTTCATAGATGTAGTTAGGAATTTAATCTCATCCAAAATTTGCTTTCACTGCCTTTATTAGATATATACACCTTTTCAAACTTTCTTGGTAAAATAACAGTTGGTTGTTACTGCTGCTGTACAAATGTATATGTTATATACATGTTACATAGATGTTATAATAATTGTATCTGAATAGTGCTGACTTTAAAAAGAATAATTAATAACACTGTAGGCTACAATAAGGTTGCTTTTGTACATTAGTTAACAGAAACCAGTAATGAAAAATACTTGTTAATCTTAATGTTATTTACAACATTTCCTAAAACATCATTAAAATCAAAAGTTGAATCTGTTAACATTATTTAATGGACCTGAGCTAACACAAACTAACAATGAACAGTATTTTCATTAAAAACATTACCAAAAAATAATATATTTTTTTTAATCTCTCAGCGACCAAACTCAAAAACTACGTAATATTCTGGGATATAAAACTTGAGCATCCCAGATCTTTATGAAACATATTCACTAGTTCAACAGGATTAAAAAGATAAAAGAGGATATAACTACTGTTCAGTCTTGTGATTTTGCTTTGTCCTGTGGAGGTACTGTGGGAGTTTGCGTTCATCCTTGTATGACAGAAGAAAAGAGGCACAACTCAGTCTGAGAATACTAGAAGAGCAATAATGAGGAGAGAGACTATACAGGTCCAGAACTACAGGGGCTCTGAGAGAGAGATGTGTATAACAGTAATGAGTCTAAGGGGAAGAGAAGAAGAGCCTGAGAGAACAATTGTGTGCTGGAGGGAAGAAAGGATAGCAAGAACAAGCAAAGAAATGAACAATTGGGTGAAAATAAGAGAGATGGATAGTGAAACCTCGAGGAGTTGTAAGACATGGTTATTGTCAGGAGAGCTGCTCCGTTGGTGGAGTGTGAATGTAAGGGAAAGGTCGTGTGGGAGATTGGGATCATGAAGGTCAACTTTGTGGTTATTAGACCTCACAGGTTAGCGGTGTGATGGGTTGGCTTCATCCTTGGAATACGTTTCGATGGCTCCCAAGAACCCAACCTTGTCGTGTGTGTATACTACAGGCATGGGATGTAATGCAATAAACCTAAAGCTAGAGAATGACCTGTAGAAATGTGTACTGATATGTCTTCCTTAAAGAACCATATAGCTCTCCATTAGTTTTTTTTTGTTGTTTTTTTTACTCAGTGACACTAGATCTTTTAGTTTATTAATGAAAAGCAGTTTTACATAGTGGCAAAAAAATGTTTGTTGATGGAAATCGTTCAACCAGTTCCTTGTGAAAACATAACGTCTCGGTTACATATGGTAACCCTCGTTCCCTGAAGGAGGGAACGGAGACGCCACGTCGAGACCGACGAATGGTAATCTCGCTAGAGAGGCCAATCTACTTTGAGTGAAACTAAAACAAGCCAATGCACATTGGCGTGCAATCATTTGCATCAGCTGTTCAGCCACGCAGCGCGGGTATATAATGAGCAGCTGGTGTGATTGCACTTCAGTTTTTTTGCTGAGGAGCCGAGCCAATGAGCTGGCTGCCCCGGCGGGTCGCAGCAGATGTGGCGACGGGACGTGGTGTCTCCGTTCGCTCCTTCAGGGAACGAGGGCTATATGTAATCGAGACGTTCCTCTTCATTCGGTCAGTCAACGCCAAGTCGAGACCGATGAATAGGAATCCCTACCAAAGGGCCACAGTTTCTGCACCCAATCCAGCGCCCTGTGCAAGCCTCTATCTCTTCTTGCCTGGAAGGATGATATGAGGAGGCTTACACAGAGTGTATCTGTCACTGTTGTTCCGTGATAACCCATACAGTGAGGCTATTGGATAACACTGGGAAGCATACCCCTTCTGTTTAGGAAGGAGAATGCTGTGGAAGCCACTTCTTCAAAGAGTTATGTGGAAAATACATATGCACTAGCCCGAAGGTTGTACATATGAAAATACTGGGTGACTTAGCCCAAGGGAAAGACACAGGCTTCCGTTTAGGAGCAGCTGTAGAGAATATACACATATGGGATCCCCATAGGGTCACACATATGGGGCCCAGCCTAGACCCGGTTCTCAAGGATTGCGGCAGTGCTTGCAGGTTCACTACCTGGTTTCTGAAGGGAGTGGTAGAAAACTTGGGCACATAGCCAGGCCGGGGTCTCAGTACGACACCAGCTCCAGATCAGCTGAACCGCCTGGGGGTGGAGTCGCCATTCTCCCGGGAGCACAGCTCGTAATAGCTCCTCGGCCACATGGTTGAGCACATTGGGGACATACATGGCTCGAAGCGACCTCAGATGCTTCTGACTCCAGAGGAGGAGATGGCGGGCGAGTTGCGACATGCGACGGGAGTGTAGACCACCTTGTCGGTTTATGTATGCATCGGTCACAGTGTTGTCCGTGCGGACCAGCACGTCTCTGCCCTATAGCGGCCTCTTTAAGCGGCTCAGAGCGAGACGTACTGAAAGCAACTCGAGGCAGTTGATGTGCCAATGCAGTTGGGGGCCCGTCCACACCCCTGACACTGAATGCCCATTGTACGAGGCACCCCAGCCGGTGGCAGAGGCATCTGTGAACACCACAGCATACCTGGACACCTGTTCCAAGGGGACTCCTGCCCGCAGGAACGAGGGATCTGACCACGGGCTGAAGGTCTGGCGGCACTCCGGTGTGATTGTCACCCGGTGAGTGCCGTGATGCCACGCCCATCTCGGGACTCGGCCGTGAAGCGGCCTCATATGGAGCAGTCCAAGCGGGGTTACCGCTGATGCCGCTGCCATATGCCCCAGGAGCCTCTGAAGGAATTTTAGTGGGACCGCCGTCCTGCCTTTGAACGTGTTCAAGCAGTTCAGGACCGACTGAGCGCACTGTCTGTGTGACCGAATCCAACTCCATACCGAGAAAAGAGATCATCTGCACGGGGGCAAGTTTGCTCTTTTCCCAGTTGACTTGAAGGCCCAGCTGGCTGAGGTGCCTGAGCACGAGGTCCCCGTGTTCGCATAACTGATCTCGAGAGTGTGCTAGTATGAGCCAGTTGTCGAGATAGTTGAGAATGCGAACGCCCTGTTCTCTCATGGGAACAAGGGCCCCCTCCGTGACTTTTGTTAAGACACGGGGAGACAGGGATAGCCCGAAGGGCAGGACCTTGTTCTGATATGCTCGACCCTCGAACGCACAGCGCAGAAACGGCCTGTGTCGAGGAAGAATCGAGACATGAACGTGTGCGTCCTTCAGGTTGATTGCTGCAAACCAATTTTGTGGACGGATGCATTCGAAAATGCGTTTCTGCGTTTATCATTTTGAATGGTAGCTTGTGGAGGCTCCGATTCAAAACTTGCAGGGACAAGATCGATCGTAACCCACCACCTTTTTTATGGGTACAATGAAGTAGGGACTGTCGTGCCCTGACGTCATATCGGCTGGAGGGACCGGCTCTATCGCGTCCTTGGCCAGTAGGACTGCGATTTCCACCTGCAAGACATGGGCATCGGCTGCTCTCACTGTAGTGGAGTGGATGGAGTGGATGGGGCAGCGAGGTGGAACACAGGAACTTGGCTCGGGAGGCTCTCTCTGGAAGGCGGCCCATAGCAGAGTCTGAGTGTGCTGAGCAACACTTACCTGGTTCCACGGGGCAGGAGGTGCAGGAGGCGGCTTGGTAGCGTTCTCGAACCACACACTGCTGCCCGCTGGCGATAGAAGAGGCCGATGAGAGTGGTGAGGATTCTCTCCTCCCACTGCTCACCTGGCCCTCTTCAGACCCAGGGAAGAGGAACTGCTTTTTTTTTTGAGAATTTAGGTACCACTGTGACTCCAGTGGTGGAACAGAATTTTGACTCAAAAGATTTGTTCCCCGGCTCTCTCCACCGGGAGAGCAGCTCCACCCATCTCCGGGTCACCAGTCTCAGGGGTGATTGTTTCACCGACCACTTAAACAGCGGTTGAAATGGGCGGTGTCATCCTCCTGCAGCAGACACAGTAGAGCAGGCTGTGCCGGAGGGTTTTTTTTTTGCAGGGGGTGACACCCTTGGCGACGAGTAGACTGAGGGGCTGCCCACGGGGCACTCTGGTGGTACGTCAGGGGAAGCGCTTCAGTCTGCTGCTGACTGCGGAGAACTGCTGGGCCAGTTCTCAACAGTGTCGCCGAAAAGGCCACCTTGTGAGATGGGAGCATCGAGAAAGCGTACTTTGACGACCTCTCACACCTCGCACCAAGGTGGACATCGTCTAGCCGAGGGCCTGCGCTGTGACTTGAACACAGTCAGTCGACAAGCGCAGCTCAACCCCAGCTCAGAACTACCCTCGTGGAATAATAGTGCCTTTGCCTCACAGAGAAAGACCCGGGAAATCATGGTTGAATCTGATTCAGCATAAGCACACACTATTACAGTGGGAACTCAGCATCATCATTTCCAGAACGAAACAACTTCTCTCTCCGATGCAGCAATCAACATCTGCCCTCAGCTGGAGCCCTGAATGAAACGCTAGGTTCCTCCATTTTTGAAGGACCAGCAATCCCATCCAGAAGCTGCACAGCTTGTGATGCGCTAGAGATGGAGCGGTTCTAGTCACCCAAGCCATTCTACTGAAGTAGACCTCTCCTGGTGGCCACCAGGGAGGGCGCTACAATGGAAAATAGACAAGGAGACTGCGCACCTAGAGCGCCGAGCGAGCGCTGGGTTGCCGGCAGCCCGGCAGCTCGACGGCACACGACACGCGACACGCTGAGGAGCGAGAGACCCGTCGGGTTTTGCCCAGCGGAAGCTCTCGCTGCTCTCCATGGTCTCCCAGAGTGTCAAGCAGACCTGCAGCTGTGCTTTTACACACAAGCAGCGGCTGGCCAACAACAGTGGGGACTCAATCTTTCTGGAGAATAGAAGGGTTGACCGGCGTGCCGACGTGGTCATGTTCCCGTGCGAAAACATGAACCACCCATGAACACAGTCTCACATGTTTCCCAGGCATGCGAGATACTGATCGTAGCCGTCAGTGAGGACAGGAAACGACTGCAACCAGAAACACACGGATGGAATGTCATCTTTAGAAAGACGCAACTCACACCCATGTAAGCTCTTTCAGGGGAATGCTCTCCTTGGTACTGAAGCACGCAGGGGAACAGTCGCAGTGAACACAGACAGGAAATGTGCAACCTGTCGTGCGCTGTCTCTCTTCACGGTGGTCTTACCAGCTGTAAGAACGGCGATTCAGCGCTCTTGGCGCACCGTTACCAGCTGTGAAAACAGCCTTTTTGTTTTGCTCAGTAACACAAAAACAAAAAAGAAAGAAAGTCGACCCCACTGCTGCGCTGTATCGCCCGCACCAGACACGAGAGATCATCTTGAAGAGCTTGCTCATTGTCACTCAGTAAATTAAACAGCATCAAAACGCTCGGCTCCAGAGCAAAAAACTAAAGTGCAATCACACCAGCTGCTCATTATATACCTGCGCTGCGTGGCTGAACAGCTGATGCAAATGATTGCACGCCAATGTGCATTGGCTCGTTTTAGTTTCACTCGAAGTAGATTGGCCTCTCTAGCGAGATTCCTATTCGTCGGTCTCGACGTGGCGTCGACTGACCGACTGAAGAGGAACTACTTTAAGAGGTGGTGATTTGAATTTGTATGATGTGAATTGTTAGAAAAAAGTAAGCATGAAGGTCCTCCCCTAACCCCACCCCCATACCTAAACCACACTTATGGCTTAAGCAGATACGCATGAGATCATACAAATTCATACAAATTCATACAAATTAGCCACCAATTCACCAAAACTTAAAATAGACCCAAAGGCTTGTTAGGTTTTAACTGCTCATAAATTTGTATAGGCTAATTACTCAAAAATTAGATTAGATAGAACTAAAATTCACAAGTAAATTAGCACAATTTTAGTGTTTGTATTATTATTGTGGTGACTGTGATTTATGTTATGATGATAAATACTTAATTTAGAGGACCACAATGGAAATAAGGCTTTTTCCTATATATTATCCTCGACAGTTTTCTTGAAATCAGGTATGATCCCTATTTGTACTTAATTTCTGATTTAACATTGTCAAATAAAGCAAACAAACAAATATATTCAATTTATGACCATATTTAATTTTATAGAAGTAAAAAGAAAAAAATGTTGAGTGCAGTATGACAAAATTAAAATCTGTTTGATAGCTGTGTTAATTATTTTGACTGTGTAAAACTTTGTTTAAAGAATTTAATGTACAGTACATGATGTATTCAAGTTTTTAAAGGTTTTTATTATCGCATTTCTTAGGAGAAATTTGAAGCATTATATTAGTGCAAGACATTTCACTTCTCATTAATTGAGAATCTTTCAAAAGAAACCCTCCAAACTCCCAAAATGCAAGATTCTTTGAAATGAAAAAAAGAAGAAAATGCTCTGAATATCTCAGACAACATTAGGATGAAAATATAAATGTGAAAATGTGTTTGAAGTTAATTTATGTTGTTGTTGAATACAGAAGACAAAAAGGGATTGTGTGCTTTGAGATTTTGAATGAAAAGGATTGCCAGGATCAAAAGTTTTCTTAAGAGAAAGTGTTGAAATGTGCCTTTGTGGATAATGAGAACTTACGCCAATTCACAGTCAGATGCTATTTCTGTGAAATTGCCGCATATAATACATAAGCGTTCCATCTCTGATGCAAGAAATGGTAAAAAGCAAGGTACAAATGCATTTGGATGTTGTTGTTTTCTCAGAACTCTTTTCAAACCTTCAGACTCGTAGTGCCCTGTGTAGAAGGGTATTCAGATTTCCCAAGACAGGTATAAAAACCAATATGAGGTATGAGTGTGTGTGTGAATGATTCATGAACAGCAGTCTTGAAATACAGAGAAAAACAGCTCTGTTCAGTATGACTCATTAAGTGCCTTTCTCCAGTTTCCTTCAGTGATCACTGGTTTTCTTTTTTTTCTTTTTTTTCTCACGAAGTGTATTATGCATACATAAATACATGTACTGTATGTTGTTGACTGTTATAGAAGATCATTTTATGTTCCTTGTGACTGGCAGATCAGAAACCACAGCAGAGCTCAAGGATCTAATACCGGCAACATCAAGGCATGTGCTGTTGAATAAAATAATTACCAAGAGTCTCTTCTAATTAATTTACAGGGTAAATAAAGAGTGTGTGTGTGGTTTTTTTTTTTTTTTTTTTTTTTTTTTGTCAAATACAGATTACGTGTATATAACCTCTGCATGCATTTATTCAGGTTTTGTCAGTTTTAAACAATCTACCACAAAGCAAAATTAAAAGGTTATTATACTTATCAAAGAATAAAAAACAGAAATATTTTTAAAATTATATGTAAATATATAGTTATGTATTGTATAAACACATAATGAAAATAAAAATAAAATACAACATAGGCTATAAAAACAAAATACATCTCAAAATATGTCTTAGGAAATGTGTATGTAACTGATAAGGGAACGAATCGCTGCTTCAGTTGTTGGTGGTACTGTATGAGGGATGCATCCTTGTGGAGAAACAGTGTCTGAGGCACGGTTAAATTCACGGCAATACTACAGGCAGAAAGTAGTGTGTAAAAAGGGTGCCTGCAAACACGTCATCAGATTCAAACTGTCTGAAGGAAGAAAAATTCCCAACTTCCAGACTAATGATCTAGGGAGGTAACAGAGAATGGGTCGCTGACCACTATACAAACCAACTGTCAGCCAATATTCAAGTTGCCTGTCAGGATGGGGGCCAATCCATACACAAGTAGCATAATCCTACTTCACTACCCAAAATGACAATTGGGAAGGATGACAAGCAAGAGACTGGGAAGTCCCACACTCGATCCCAACTGCCAAGCTCTATTCATGCAAGCCCTGCCAGGGAGCTCCACCCTACTTCAACTACCAGTTGATGAACAGGGGTAGGGATAAACTTGCTTAAATACCTGACCAGACAGGATGGGGAAGGTGAGATTTGAAACTGGACCACCAGGGAGATCCACCCTACTTCAACACCCTGTCAGTGACTGATTTAATCTGACAAGCTCAATCTAGGGAGAATAGCCTTAACCAAGTAGAATGGGAAGAAATTGGGCTGCCAAGGAATACTATCATATTTCAAAAACTAGGGAGGGCAACAATTTCGTCTACCCAGCTGAACCCTGCAACCACCTTCGGGAGCGCAGCCTTGCTTAAAAACCTCATTTGAAAGACTGGGAAAGGCGACAAATAAAAAAGTAGCTTTCACCACACCTAGCTTCCATAAAGTATATCATCTCTATCACCAAGGAGTATAATCATTCTTCATTACCCAAGTATTGGGGACGAAAACGAGTGAGAGAGTGGAAATAATACACATACCAGCTCACCCGTCTAGCTCTACTCAAGAATATACATGGGTGGGGGTGGGGCAATATACTTTGTCTGTCAGGCATTATCTTACAGATCTAAAAATGAGCTTAGCCTTGCTTTAACATCCAATCTGGAGAAGGCGACAGATAAGGCATTGGGTCCATCTGTACAGCTCTACTTACTAACCGATTAAGTGTGGAAGAATGGGCCAAACCACAGCCTGGGCCACATCAACTCACCTACTCTGTCTCAAGTCCCAATAGAGACTGGAGAGGACAGGCCTTGGGTATCAAGTTCAACCCAACAGATATCCACAAGGAGCATAGCCCTTCTTAGAAACCCAACCCGTAGGATTGGGAAGGGCAGCCGATGAGAGATGGATGTATTTCCAAAATATTCCACTTAATACTTAATACACTGATGTGCATAAGGGAGCATAGCCCTGTTGTGGCCAAAAAATATAATAACTGAGGGAGAAGATAAAAACTGTCTCTACCTCACAAGCCTCCATAGGAGAGTCAGAGGTTTTCTTTTCCAACCTTGACTCTTCACTCTTCTTTACTGAACCCACACATCAGCTCCAGCTTGACTTTGTAGTGGGTTAACAATAACTGGGATACTAAGGCCGTGTGTCCACCAAAGCATTTTTTCACGCGACTGGCGTGTTTTTTCAATTGTTTTCAATGGGAGCATCGCGTTTTTAAAACGCCATGAGTGTAACGAAGCGCTTGAGCGCCTTTTTCACGCTGAAGCACTGAGCGTTCAGCGTTTGTTACAGGTCGCGTTTTTCACAGGTCGAGTTGAAGAATGTTCAACTTTGGGTAAAATGCAGCGCTCATCACTGTTACTTTTTGCCCAACCGTCCAATCACAGTGGAGGAGGGGCAGGACTAATACCACACCGACCAACCGCCACATTCTGCTTGTACAACGTCAACAGATGACAACAACAAGCATAATAACAGAACAACATCATTTAAAACAAGAGTCCTAGTAACACTTTCGCGGATATTCCGTATCATAACAAGCAAAGTGTCTCAACTGAAAAAAATGCAACGCTGGCAAAATGCTCTCAAGCGCCCACAGCTAGGCGTTTTCAGCAGAGCACCTAGCGTTTTCACCTGGCTAAAAACGCTTTGGTGGACACACTGCCTAAGAACAATAAATCTCACTCTATAACCCAACATCTGCACCAAGACCTCAACCTAGAAACTGGACAGAGAGACTGAAGCAACCAGGAAAGGAAACAGAAGGGCAAGAGCCCGTGTTTTACTTAGCTTTCCCTTCTTTCCCTTCCTTCTCGCCAAAATCACAGCCCTCAGATCTGTGTCGGTTTCCTCCCAGCAGGACGCTTCTTCCCCCTACTCCTCAGAGGACGGGTTTGAGCAGCCACAATCGCCTTCTGCTCCTTTCTCCAAGAACTCATTCCCGGAGAGGGGTCAAAAGATTTAGGAGGAGCCTCGACCCGACAAGGGATGAATTTTTTTAAGGCGGCTGACTGAGCTCTTGCCTCTATGACCTTTTCTACCACCTTCTCAACAGCAGTCCCAAAAAGTCTAAAAGACGAGACTGGGGCTTCAAGGAAGACAAACTTTTAACTCTCCTTAATGACCAATATTAAGCCACATGGATCGGTCAATGGAAAGAGCCGTCTGCTTAGTGGCTCAAAGGGCCATGTCTGTGGCTATGCACAGTTCAGCGACATCTCCTTTCAGTTTTTCTCCTTTCTTTGTTATTCTTTTTTTCTTTTTCCACACACACTGCTTCTTTTACATAACATGAACTCAAGCTGTTTCCTGAAGACAATGAAGCTGATGACACGTTTGCAGGCGATCTTTTTGCTTGGGCACTCGTGCCTCAGACACCGGGTTACGCAAGGAGGTGTCCCCTATCGCGTCAGCAACTGATGCAGCATTGAGTTCTCTCAAAAGGGAACTGTTATTTAATCCTTTAAAACCCAATACACTTTGTTTTGTGAATTTGTTTCCTTCTTTAAATTATTTTCTTTAATTGTGGTTAAATAACAGATATTTCTAATACAAGAATAATCTCATTTTGTGGAGATTAAGCATAGACTTTGACATTATCAAAATGAAAGATAATAATGGGGTATTTGATTAAATGGATTTGTTTTGTTTCAGGGAGAAATTCTGCTGAGGTATTAAAGATGTTTTGCTTTTTGATTATTGATGTCAGTATATTGAGCTACAGTACGGTAGCTTGGAGCTGAAGTTTGCCCTGTTGTTGTCTGATGTATTTTAAAAAGTCTCTATAATCCTAAAAGGCTTTCAATCAAACTAGGAATACATTTGAAATTAAATCCAGTGCATCCAATGCACTAGATATGCGAGTGATGTGATATACTGTATAGTTTATTTAACAAAGAGTACTTTGGCCCTCTGTGCTTTAAATAAACTCTTTTAACAAAAAAACAAACAAAAAAAAAACATTTCCAACAAAGTGTAATTTCTACCACATCTTAAATAATTTAATGGAAATTACATTTTAAACATGAAGTACTTAAATAGCAAATTCTTTAAAAAGGGTACCTTTAGATGACATTTTATTTAAAAAAAAAAAAGATATTTAAAATAAAGATTTTTTAACAGCTCACAAGTAATATTTGCAAGTAATCTCTTTATTGACACTGAAACCTAGCCAACACTAACTTTTGGCAAAACTTTATTAAAATTATGTTGATTAAAGGGTACATAACATACACAGTTTCACCTAATCTCATGTTAATCTTGAGTACCTATAGAGTAGTAGTGCATCCTTCATATCTCCAAAAAGTATTTAGTTTTATCATATTTATAAAAGAAAAATACAGCTATCCGATTCTCTCCGGAAAAAGCCGAGCTCCTGGAGGCGTGTCGTGGGCGGAGCTATAGAGTCAAGCGGGAGCAGAAATCAGAAATCTGATCCAGTTGTACTTACATGAATGGGGTCTTTTATCACTGGGACCACTCCACGTTTTAATAGCAAACGATTTGCAAATCCAGCGTCGACCTGGGCCTTGTTAATAAAACATTCGTCACTGAAATGACCAGAACACACAACCGCACTTGCTACACTCCGTTGCTGCCCCGGAAAAACAAACTGCATCCACTGTTCCTGGAACGCTGGGTTCTTTGGGAAGCTGAACACGGTAAGCTTTCCCTCACATCCAAAAACACACTTTTTTGGAGACATTCTTGAACAAATCCTATGCAGCGCTGCCGATGATTTCCTGTTGAAGCGCCTTGATGTGCGCGGTCTCGCTCTCCTCTGGTCGACGTGTGCGCGGGCGCGCTTTTCCGAGAGAAATGCTCTCTCGTCTACGTCATTAGATCCACGATCGAAAAAAAAACAGCCGAAACTTGTACCAACCCGGAAGTAAGATTTTCGGCACAGAAATTCTCCGTTATTCGCATAGACAGTAAAAGAAATGGACACAGCGACACCATTGGATTCAACGGAGACAAAGTGAAGTCAATTAGAAACTCTTACTTCCTGGGGGTCGAGCGTACTGCGCAGACTCAGACGTGAGCAGCCCGTCTGTCTTCTAGTAGCTGTGCCGAAAGAAATCTGAATCATTCCCTTCCGAAACTTGCTGAGACGGAGAGTGTGAGTAGGAGCTGTCCATGAGCTAGGAGCAGGAGAAACTTTTGCTAAGTATTCTGATTAATTATTTTGTCATTTTGCCTCCACGTTCCCCCGATTGCCCGCGAGCTTCTCCTCCTGTCCATACAGTAATTCTCTACTGTGCGACAGAGAGTCGCGTGGTTATGACGCAATCGTTAGCCTATTTTTACAAAAATTGCTTCTACGGGGCCATAATGTAAGCTACAAGGTAATGGAGCCTTTTATACATTTTCGTGTTTCTTTAGAAATAAATAATGGACAAATGGAGTCTTTAAACGCCTCAATTGTAAAGTTATTCACTGTCAAAGTGACGCCAAAATGAATGGGAGTCAATGGGATGCTAACAGCAGGTGGGGGTCCGCTAGCCAATGGCGGCGCCCGGGGTTACTTCAAAATAATATAAAACCATGCCCCCCTGGGTTATTCGTCCAAAATATTTTTTTTAAACTTTGGCCATGTTTAGCATGAGAATCTATCTCTTTAACACTGTAAACAACTCTGAATACATGAAACACCATTGTACCCCCCCTTTAATATAAATAATTAACACGATAAACATTGAACCAAGTTATTTCACTTTGTTTGGATTGGATATAATGTGTAGGCTTAGATCCGATGAAGACAGTATAACACAAGGTTAAATAGATAAACACAAATAGACAGCCAACATGCGAGACAGCGTGTAAACATAAACACGAACAATACCGGACACTGAACAAAACACAGGAAGGAACTTAAATATGATTAACTAAAAGACGAACAGCTGTGATTAGCCTAGTGTCCATGGTGACTGATGAGTGGTGGGAAACTATACAGAACAAAGGAACACATGTGACAAATGAAAACAAACAGAAAGTCCATGAAAACTAAAGCAAACTGAACAAGACTGTGACATACTGATGCATATATTTATGATGTATTGTCATAGTTTAAGACGTTCTTGAACAAGGGTACAACAATAAAATCTATAAAAGGTTTGTTAAAGTCACAAAAAAAGAATGATGAAGGTCTGGTTAAAAATTGTCCAATAGGCCTACAGTTTTAATGTGACCTTAACAAAAAGAAAACAGTTGAAAGTTTGTTAGTTTTAATAAAATTGAACCTCTAGGAACTAATCATTCCCGTAGTTGAAGAAAACGCCTCGGTTACGACTGTAACCTCGGTTCCCTGAAGAGGGAACGAGCGTTGCGTCGAGAAATGACGCTGTGGGAACGCTTTGCGTGATGACGTCTTGAAGCACATGTAAAATCAGTCCAATGGTGTGGCGGAACGTCAGAGGCGGGTGACGTCACATACCAGGAAACTATAAAAGCCGGCCCAAAACAGAAAACGAAAGCTTCGTAAAAGTCTGAAGTCGAGCTGACAGGCATGAAGGAGATATGGCAGGGCGACGCAACGCTCGTTCCCTCTTCAGGGAACCGAGGTTACAGTCGTAACCGAGGCGTTCCCTTTCAAGGGAACTCCCGTTGCGTCGAGAAATGACGCTGTGGGAACGTCTATACCAACGCCTCCATAGCTACAAATGTCTGTCCTGTGTGAAATCCGTAGAGCAGCACTAGGAAGACAAAACATGAGACCCTGGAGCAGAGTCTAGATCCAGAGAGTAAAACCTGACGAAAGTGTGCGGTGAGGACCAGCCTGCCGCATCACAGACGTCCTGTAAAGAAACTCCTGAAATAAGGGCCTTAGAGGCCGCCATACTCCTCGTCGAGTGCGACCGGACAGCCAAAGGAGAAGGCTGCCCAGCCGCCTCATAAGCAAGTGAGATAGCCTCGACCACCCACTTGCTCATCCTTTGCTTAGACACCGGGCCCCCTTTGTTAGGGGACCCAAAGCACACAAATAATTGATCACTTTTACGCCACAAGGCAGCTCTGTGGACGTAAGCGTCTAACGCCCGCACAGGGCAAAGCAAATTATTAGCCTCCTGGTCAGCATTTTGAAAGGGAGGAGGACAGAAGGCCTGCAGAACAACAGGTCTGACCACATTAGTGGGGACCTTGGGGATATAACCCGGTCTCGGATGAAGGAACGCTTTAACCATACCCGGAGCAAACTCTAAGCATGACGGAGCCACCGATAATGCTTGAAGATCCCCTATTCTCTTGAGAGAAGAAATAGCCAGAAGGAAAAGAGCTTTCAGAGTAAGAAACTTCTCAGGAACCTCCTCAATGGGCTCAAAGGGGGCCTGGGATAAGCCTTGTAGCACAAAGGACAAATCCCAAGGTGGCACCCTAGAGCGAACTGCAGGCCTCAGCCTCCAAGTGCCACGAAGGAAACGAGATACCAAGGGGTCTTTCCCCACAGACATTCCACCCAAAGGAATGTGGTAAGCACCTATGGCCGCCACATAGACCTTTAAAGTGGACGGGGTCAGACCTGCAGTGAACCGTTCCTGCAGGAACTCCAGCACTGTACCAATTGGGCAGTGAACTGGGTCCAACCGACGGTCACTACACCAAGAAGTGAATACTCTCCACTTCAGGGCATAAAGTTTCCTCGTGGAGGGAGCTCTGGACTGTAGAATGGTCTCAACAACCTCGGTTGAGAGACCTGACTCTATGAGCTGGGCCCCCTCAGAGGCCAAGCCCACAGGTTCCACAGTTCTGGCCGAGGGTGAAATATCGAGCCCTCTGCCTGGGACAGAAGGTCCCTCCTGACGGGTAACTCCAGAGGATGCCCGTCGAGGAGGGACACAAGATCGGGAAACCATACTCTGCCCGGCCAGCGCGGGGCTATAAGAAGTAGATGGACCCGGTCCCTGCGAACTCTTTCCAGAACTCCCGGGAGCAGAGCAACTGGGGGAAAGGCGTACAGACGTAGCCTCGGCCACGTCTGTACCATAGCATCCAGTCCCAGAGGAGCTGGATGCGTGAGGGAGAACCAAAGTGGACAGTGAGACGTCTCTCGAGACGCAAACAGATCCACTTGTGCTTGGCCAAACTCCCTCCATATCAGCTCCACCACCTCGGGGTGGAGCCTCCATTCCCCGGGCCTCGGCCCCTGCCTCGACAGAGTGTCTGCTCCTATATTCTGTACCCCGGGGATGTAAGCTGCCCTGAGTGACAGTAACTTCCCCTGGGACCACAAGAGGATATGGCGTGCCAAGTTGGATAACGGGCGCGAGCGCAAACCCCCTTGGTGGTTGATATAGGCGACTACCGATGTGTTGTCCGTATGTACTAGCACATGGTGCCCCCTGAGATCTGTGATAAAGCTCCTCAGAGCCCGGAAGACAGCTAACATCTCTAGGCGATTGATATGCCAGGAACGATGATGGTCTTCCCACAGACCTTGAGACGAGCGACCCTCCAGGATCGCTCCCCAGCCCGTGAGGGAAGCATCCGTCGTTAGCAATTTGCGACGACAAGGAGCTCCCAACACTGGGCCCTGGGACAGGAACCAAGGCTTCTTCCACATAACCAAGGCACGTAGGCATCGCCGCGTGACCTTGATTGTGCGAAATGGGTTGCCCCTCGGGGAAAACCCCCTGGTCCTGAGCCACCACTGCAGGGGCCTCATGTGTAGCAGTCCAAAAGGTATCACGTTGGAAGCTGCTGCCATGAGACCCAACAGTCTCTGAAACTGTTTGACAGTGAGTAGCTGGCCTAGCTTTACACTTTTCACAGCTGCAAGGATGGAATCTATCCGTGGCGGTGACAGGCGCGCCTGCATCGACACAGAATCCCAAACCACGCCTAGAAAGGTGGTCCTCTGTAGTGGAGAAAGCACACTCTTCTTGGCGTTCAGCCGTAACCCCAACTCTTTCATGTGGGCGAGAACAACATCTCGATGTTGAACCGCCATCTGATGCGAATGAGCTAAAATCAACCAATCGTCGATGTAGTTCATAATGCGAATACCCTGGAGGCGCAGTGGCGCCAGAGCTGCATCCATGCATTTGGTGAAAGTGCGGGGTGATAAAGCTAGGCCGAATGGAAGAACTCGATATTGGTATGCTTTGCCCCCGAAAGCAAACCTCAGGAACTTCCAATGACACGGACGGATGGATATATGGAAATATGCGTCCTTGAGGTCTATCGTGACAAACCAGTCCTCGGACCTGATCTGTGGCACGATCTGCCTCAATGTTAACATTTTGAACTTGAGCTGCATGACTGACTCGTTCAGAACTCGAAGATCTAAAATGGGACGCAATCCCCCGTCCTTTTTTGGAACTATGAAGTACCGGCTGTAAAACCCGGTTTCCCTGCTGGAGGGAGGTACATATTCTATGGCCCCTTTCTCTAACAGAGTGTTCACTTCCTGTTCCATAACCAGAACCTGCTCGGGGCCCACCACTGTGGGCAGGACCCCCATAAACCGAGGTGGGCGTTTCTTGAATTGTATCTGATACCCTTTTTCTACGGTCTGCAGGACCCAACGAGAAACATTTGACAGTAGCTTCCACGCTGTCAAAGATTCTACTAGAGGTACCAGCCTCTCGAGACTGGTTTCTGGATTTTGTTGTTGTTGAGCAGTCAATTCGACGCCCTGTAACGGCGCACCGGCAGGGAGCGACCGAACAGACTGCTCTAACACCCTCCTCGGAGGGGGCGGGCATCCCGAGGCCACTACGTTTCCGGGTGGTCCTTGAGATATGTGCTCGCCGGAGACCGCTGCGCCCTGTAACACCGATGGCGGCAGGGTTGGCAGAACGGTCCCCTGAGGGTACCGAAGAGAGACGGGCACCGTAAAAAGAGGTGTTAACCGCTCTGCTCCGGGGGGAACTACCCTCATTAATCCTGAGCCCTCGGACATCAGGATTTCTTCCCAGCAGCCTTCTTGGCGGTAATAACGGTCCGCAGATCCGCTCTACCCCTCGAAGACTGCTGGGTTTGAGCGCGCCCTCCGTGTCCCCGAGATTTTTGTGGGGGAGCACGGGAGGACACACTCTGCTTTTGAGTGGCACGATGATCAGCGCTCTTTTTAGAGGAGTGAGGCTGCTCCCGCTCAGCAGCCTCAATGAATGAGCGGCGGGGGAGAAGTTTCTGGAGTGCAGCAGCCTGTTTTGAAGCTTCTTGCGATTTAGCTACCGCACTGTTCACTGCATCTCCAAATAGCCCAACAGTAGAAACCGGAGCATCTAAAAGAACATGTTTTTCTCTATCTTTGATGTCACTCAGATTGAGCCACAGATGCCTCTCAGTGGCCACCAGGGCTGCCATAGACCGCCCGATTGATTTAGCGGTCTCCTTGGTGGCCCTGAGAGACAAATCCGTGGCTCTACGCAGTTCGGCTACTGTGTCGGGACCAATACCCCCGCCCTCCTCTAAATCACCCAGTAATTCTGCCTGATATGCTTGCATAAGGGACATCGTATGCAGACACGCTGCAGCTTGACCAGCGGCTGCATACGATTTATGAATCAGGGAGGAAGTGAATTTAACTGGTTTGGTGGGAAGTGTAGGAGCCTTCAGGGAAGATGCCGTTGCTGGAGAGAGATAGCTCGCAAGCGTCTCTTCCACCTTCGGCATCTCCCCATAACCATACTCTTTATATTTGTAGATGGAAGAGTAATGTGATGTTTGAGGTGTAAATACTCTGTATGACATAGGTTTTCCCCACGATCTCGACACCTCGGTGTGGAGATCGGGGAAAAACGGAAGACTCCTACGCTGAGGCTGTGTACGAGATGGCAGGAAGCGTTCGTCGAGCTTGCTTTTCGAACGAACGTCCTGCCTATCCTCTGGCCACTCAAGAGAAAGTCTGTCAACTGCTCTTGTAACTACATCGAGCAGTTCTTCGAATGCATGAGACTGAGGTGGCGAATCCTCAGACTCAGCTTCAATACTCACAACATCCAACTCCTCAGAGCTGGATAGTTGCAGTACTGGTGCCTCTATCGGGGGGGAAGAAACCGCAGCGCGTGCTTCCACACCCTGATGAGAGGCACTGGATCTGTCAGTAAGAGGCTGAGATAAGGCAGAGCCCGTCTCAACATCCACTGACAGATCCATTTGCGAACCCCAGGTCTGAGATCGCCGCCGAGCCTCAGCCGCGGCGGGACCCGAGCCCTGGGGAACGTGGTCGGGATTGAACCGAGCCAACCGGGATCGGAGCGTCCGCAATGGAAGCGCACAGCAATGCACACAGTCACCACCCTCGAGTGCTGACTGGGCATGCTCCTCTCCCAAACAAACAACACAAAGAGTGTGTGTGTCACCTCCCGTTAAATAACGCGGGCAGGGATGGACACACACTCGATACTGCTGTTTGCTCGCCATATCTGAATAAATATATATATATATAGACAGACAACACCAAATAACAAGGACAGATTTCAACACAGAGCGCAACTGAAGACTCAGAAAGCTTTCGTTTTCTGTTTTGGGCCGGCTTTTATAGTTTCCTGGTATGTGACGTCACCCGCCTCTGACGTTCCGCCACACCATTGGACTGATTTTACATGTGCTTCAAGACGTCATCACGCAAAGCGTTCCCACAGCGTCATTTCTCGACGCAACGGGAGTTCCCTTGAAAGGGAACCCCATATTCATTTTAATTGTGTCATTAATCAAAATGATCAGCAAATTAGCAGTAAGACAACTCCTAACTGAATTCTATCAGTTAAATGTGGTCAAACAAATGAACAGCATTTCCATAAAGCTTTAATGTCACTGCAGTATCCACTTTAAAGAGCTGTTTTAAGACTGTTATATAACACATTAAAAGTTACATTAAAAACCTGTGTGTGTTCTGCTGAAGTGTGTTCTGTTGCCTATGGTTCAGAAAAACACTCCCTTTTTACTGAGCGGCTCCTCATTTTCAAGCCAACCGCTTATACTGCAGACTCAGAGGGAGACATTGATTGTCTTGCATTCACCATTCGAGAGCTGTTCAATTTCATTGCTGGCATTTTGTGAAAGATGAGTGAGGCAGCATTGGGAAGATGAAATGCTGATATAAACCAGCAATATAGATAAAAGGTTAGAAAAATAAAAAGAGAAAAAAGTTGACTTCTGACATTCTAAAATCAACAAACTCAAGTCACAGCCAAATTGAATCGTAAAATGTCTGAGTGCATGAAGTTCTTTTAAAGTGAGTTTTTAAGACATAATATTCTTCAAAGGATAAATAACATGGTGCTGTGCACTGACATGACAGCATTGTGGAGAACAAAAGAGGCTCTCCCGGAGTTCTCAGAAAATCTAAATTTAATAGGGATTTCAAAACTCAGTAATTCTTTGCAAAAAGCTTTGACTTAATCAAAGAAGTCAGCTTAAGGGCATCAGAAATGCTTAATTGGTGGACAAAAAATCGTCACAGCTTTGCCTTCATCAGAAAAGGTTCCAGTCAATAAATCTTTTTATTGATCATATTCCTCACGGCAGTAAACCGTTCTCCTGTAAGTGTTTCAAAAACATTTATTTATTTGTGTGAAACATCAAGCATTGTGGTAGAAGGGACACCATGTCTCGTTCCCTCCATCAGAGAACAAGGATTACAACAGTAACCGAGACGTTCCCTATCTGTAAGTCACTTCGATGTGGTGTTGAAGACTGACACTAGGGGCCTCAATGGAAAGCACCACAACAGCTGAGATACAAGCTACTGCGTGCTGGGTAACAAGTATACTCACAACATCGTAACCTACCCCACACCCCATGTAAACCATAAAATCCTTCATACCACTCGGGTACTGAATGAACAGTACTTACAATGGGAATAGGTCTCTCCAGCCAGACTTCCTTGACCTTTTCTGGTCTTTTTTTCTTCTTCTCTTTTTCTTCTCTTTGTGTACAAGCGGAGCACCCAGCCAGTTGTCCCCAACTTACCTGCTCGTACTTGACAACACACGGATCGAAACTGTGCTGAAGCGGTCTTACATGCATCAGCCTGAGTGTTACCATCGCAGAGGACGCCATATGCCCCCAGGGTTCTCAAGTTTTATCAAAAGCTTGGAGTGAGATCACATGCGGTTAGGGGAGGAGCCGTAATGGTGCCCCGCCCCCAAATTTTAGCCATTGTTCATAATTAACCAGCACAAATTGAAATTATAATTGGTAAATCTGATAAATGACAAAGCAATTCATCACATCAAATATACTCTTTAATGTTATATTTCAAAATTACAAATATACAAAAATGACATAAATATAACAAATTGCTCCAAACAGTTTGGAAAAACAAATCTTTTTGCATTTTGAAATAATAATATAATATTTAAAATAAAATGAAGAAATACATCTTCATTCCTTCCCATACCCACTAACATTTCCCTTAGTTTCAGATAACGTAAGCTAGCCAAACTGAGCCAAAGCTTCTGGCCTGGTTGCAAAGTAGTTGTAGAGTTTTTGACTGCATCAATAATAATGTATACGATGGGCTATTAAATGTTCTAGCCTAAAAATGTTAGACGAGCTTTCTTCCAACTTACCTTCTCATCACGACGTGTGTTCGCGCGATGTTGTTGGTTACCCTAGTAACGAACGTACACTGGCCGAGAATGTTCTGTCAACTTCTGTGTGTTCGTGCATCTATGTTGCCTAGTAACAAATGCAATCTGGCCGAGATACGTGCTGGCTGCAGGAAACTTCACTTTGTGTGCCTGCGCCTCGTATACAACGTTATATATAAAGCTTGCAGGACAACTTGGTTGGCATTGCCTTTTCAGCATGAGAAATACACGGTGTGGCGTGTGAGCGTGTGGACTGGTTGAATTGCGTGTGTCTCACGGCCAATGCGTGAGACTTGAGAACCCTGTGCCCCAGGAGCCTCTGAAATGGTTTCAGTGGAACCGCTATTTTTCCCCTGCATGACTTCTGGCACATCAGCACCAACTGGGTGTGCTCGTTTGTGAGACGTGCCATCATAGTGACTGAGTCCAACTCCATCCTGAGAAAAGAGATGGACAATAGGACCGCAATTTCCACATTTGGGACAAGGGCGTCTTTGCCTGCCAAAGAAGACGTCATTGAACCTGGGCGGACACCTGTTGAACTGAATCGCTTAGCCGAGTCTGACTGTACTGATGAGCCATCGTGACAGGTTGGGAAGCACTAGCTAGGCTTCCAAACTCTGCACGAGTGGCACCAGAGGAGCAACCAAGTCTGACATACCTGTGGCGGGGTGGCGCAACGGAAGGTAGGCCGCCATGTCGGAAAGTGCATCCTGAATTCTTGTCTAAGGGTGTACTGTAACACCTACCTTGCTCTGTGAACCCTGACTAGAACCAGCTGGTGGCAGTTGAAGAAGCTTCACGTCCTCGGAACACGCAACGCTGACCCGTTTGGGGTTGTGTGTGCTACGGCCAAACATGGGGAGGCGAGGGGATAATATTTATTGAACAACATTTAAATGAACAACAATTGCCATTATATAAGACAATAGGAAATAAACACAAGCAAACAATTCAGTCAAACGTACAAAAGTAGTGCTCTAGTACAGGAAGAAGTGAAATATAGCCTAAATTTAAAGCTATGAAGCTTAATTTGCCCTTAACCAAAATCGATTTGCTCTGGAACAAGTAGGCTAATAGATTGCCTGATTGCCAAACCAAAGATTGCCTGTTTGATATGCACCAAATGATTTATATCTTATGCTTAATCACTATCTACATAAGAGCCAGCGGCAAATTCCCAAAGGACTGGCCGAGATGACGTTGTTCTCTGAGGGTACATGAGTGCTGAATGGCCGCTGACGGCCTGGAGTTCGCATCTGTGAAAGCATCTAAACAGATTGTAAAAAAGGGACATATTTGAGGTCTAAATAACTACATTCTCGGCTAAAAAAATCTTAAAACTACATTTCGTGAGGCAACAACAGTAGTATTTTTATAAAATATATGGTGGATTTACTTGACCGCCATGACAGTCGCCACAAGCGGAGTGAGACAAATGGTGAACTGGTTCCAGTTATGATACTGTGTGAATATGTGAATATCGCACAACTGGAAAAGGCTCTCAGCCAATCAGATTCAAGAACCAGAAAGAACTGTTGTATAAACTAGCATATCCATCATAGCCAGCTACTCGATCAGCATGGTTTTGTATAACTAGTAAATCTTGCTGATTAAGCTTATAATGAATCATGTGGTTCTTGCAGGTTAAAACATTTGGACAAGAAGTTAATACCTCTTCACCCCGACTCCTCACTCTGGGCTTGTTCTTTCACAGGCAGGAATACGGGGAATACTCTGGGTTCGGGCCGAATACCGAGCCCGGAGCCCTCTCCTCGGACAGCACGCCAAATACGCATGTATTCTATCTGACTTATTTGTAAGTGTGATCTTGTGAATCTTTGTTTAACCTGCCTGGTGAAATAAAGCCCACCCCAACATCCAAAACACGTCATATACCGGTTTTCTAGCAGACATAGTTGCTCAATTTACATGATATGATTTGCTTATGAATTATGCATTACGAAATGGGCCATTTTCCAACATTACTGTAGCTATTTTCAAAAAGAAAAATGTGTGTGCCATCATACATCATCAATGTTTTCAAAGCCTTGAATATTTCATGAAAACAACTAAACATGACAAACGTGTCTACATCAAAAGTCACAAAAAACCTTCACCAAAGCCTAATAAACGTTTTTGTTTTTCTGAAGACCCATGGCTTATCCAGAAAACCTTTTTATAAAAAAAGGTTGATAAAATGATGTAAAAAAAAGAGTCATTTGCATTTATCAGTGATATATCACCAAACAATACAATTACAGAAGCAATAAACGCACTGAGAGTCCCAGGCGTGTTACCGCAAACAAATATTTTTCGATCTAATGAGAGTTTAAGCCTAATAATCACATCTCTCATAACTTCATCCTAATAAAAACAATTCTAAAACACTGTTTGGAGTTCATGCTTCTGTAAATACTTCCAGAATGCAATATTTCTGTGCCTGATAGCTTATGCACACAGGAATAAATACACTGCACCAAATTAAGGAAGAAAGATGTTTGAAATTATGACCAAAATAACTGGAAGCAAAGGAAATAGAAGCAATCAAACACTTGACCTTCAGACAGGCGTTCATATTCTCCATGAAGTCAAAGAATTGTCCTCACAATGTGCTCAATTATAAAATCTTTTAAAAAAAAAAAGTATTCTGTCTCTAATTAGTATTTCTTCCAGTTTAAGGTTGCTAATGATCGTCTTGCCGATAAACGAAGCTCTCCTCTGGCTGGATATGAAAGGTATTGTTGAATGTTGCCGTACGATGCAATCGAAGTGGGTTAATTAGGGTAAAACCGAGAAAGCGAGCACTGCGGGGAGAGTGCTCGCGTTGATCTATTTCCGAGGTCGTGGTTTTTGAAGTTGCGTGGGTTTTGGGGGCTGACCTGAAGAACAACTTCAAAGTTTTGAGACACAAATGAGATTCAGATGGGCATGAAGATGCAGGCACATCTTGTTAGCGAGCGCACACACCCTGCACTAAGGGTCGATAACAATGAAGGAAATATCTGAATGACGTCAGTGCCTGGAACTGCAGAATGCTTTTAGTTGAATCTTTTGCGCAAGTTTACGACTGGGCTTGCAGTATATTGTGGATCCGATATGGTACTGTATGCCTTGAAATCTTACATTTGAGTTCTTAGAATTTGGGGGATCCCGTTATATATAGAGATACTTGGTTTGCTCTAAGGATTTATGCAGGGCTAACGAAGATTTTGCCTAAATTAGTGTAGAATCAGTTCAGATGGACAATAAATAGAAATAATCTCTGTTTTCTTTTAGTAGCGGGAGACTCTATTGAGACTTAATGTCATTGGCAAACAAATTCAAACCTATAAACCAGAGGGGCAGTTACGTAATTACAAGTCAGTTCCGACATATTTATTCAAAACCAAAGTAGGAGCACCTAAACTCAAGTTTAAAAGACAGTTTGAGGACAACAGGCTGATAAGATTGAGTTGAACAGTGTCAAGGTCACAGGGCCCTTGATGACGTGAGGATGAAGCAATCACCTGGGTTTTCTCATAGAAATGATTGCCACTGGGACTGTATGCTGAGGTCCCCAAAGGTGGAACACTCTATCAGTGCATATTTCTGCAGATGGGAATGCATATCTATGAAGCCCACGGACAGCATTTTGATTCGGTTCAGAGAGCATTTATACCTTTTTATTTTAGGGTTCCATGTAGGGTAAAAAGTCTTTAAAAATAACAACCTTGCTTCTGTGAGAACATGTAGCCTACTGTATAACAACCTTGCAAAAGAACAACTTTCAAGGTTCATCAAAACATAGTTAGGATGTTAGTAACACAACTTCTAGCAGAGCTGCTTGAATTTCCAAAGTGCCACAGCATTCATAAAATACTAGGCACAAAGTACCAGGATGACCTTCTGTTTCCGGCAGTGTTGGGAAGATTACTTTGGAAATAGGTTACAGAATACAAGTTACTCATTTAAAATTAAAATTTATTTTATTCAAATACTTTATTAAAGTAATGTAACTGATTACATTTGATTACTTTTCTAAATTGCTAATGGATGTTTTCAAATGTTAATCATTTTCAAACTTTTTTAACCAGGCAGGGTTAACCTTACAGTAATGCTCAACACTGATAACTGTCAGACTTTCTCTTGAATTAAGATTATAATAATTAAATTTTAAAGCACAGCCACCAAAAAAAATCTGACTTTAGCACATCTTTTTACTTTGAGATAGTTCTGAGGGTAAATAGAGATTTAAAATCACAACAAGAAATAGTTTAATGATGACAAGAAATAGTTTTATGAAACTGTTTTTGCAATTAATTCTTTGCATAGCTATGACAGGAAACACTGGCATCTAACAATGTCAATAGCATTGTTAGCCTTCAGTGTCAATACCATTTTAATATTGGCAAACATATTTTGCACTGAACTGTTATATTTGAGCCATTTTCTGATTTCTGGATGAAATTATTTTTAAATTTCCAGCACTGGAACGTATTTTTATCACTCACCATGGTGGCAACTCTCAGACAGGTTGTAGCCTAAAGTTTCAGCAGCAATGTGGATTGATGTAATTGGCAGATGTGGTGTGCTGCACATTCAAACAAGAGAAACTATCAAAAGCTTCAGAATAGCATCGCTTTACTAATAAGCCTTTAAATGGCAAGAGGCATCGTGCACATCAAAAACAGGCAAAGCGACAAATTCATATTATTCAACATATCCGACATTTTTAACAGAAACATATTAAGATGCAACCCCCTTTGTAATCATTAACATTTTCATTGCTGTAAATTCATTACACATTTTTTCTTAGTAACTGTAACAGATGACAGTTACATTTATTTTGATATTAAATAACGTAACGCTGTTACTCCCCAACACTGGCTTCCGGCGAGGATCTGAAGTCTGCATCCAATGGACACTTTACTGTCTCATGAGGCCATGGAAGAGTAGTTGTAAATGGCAGTGAAACGATGCAGCTAATGCTAGTATGTCAAATCATTATGACAACATGGCGATTGTAGTACATCCAGATTACATTCATACTACACAGTCATACATAGAGCATACATTTTTAACAGCCGTGAAGTAATCGCTCATTCAAAAGAAGTACCTACTCAGAGAATATGCAATTAAACATGAATGAATTCTGAACTTCACACTGAAACGAAACATTTAGGTCTACTGTTGATTGGCAAAATCCAGTAATTTTAATAGGAGCATCTGGGAGTTTCGCATGTGATTTCTCTAATGTTTAAGTTGGTCACGCTGATTCGGTGCGCTGACGAAGAGAATGCTGCTTGCTTTTAAAGTGATTTCAGTTTGAGCTGTGTGTTAAACATTGCTATGCTTTTGACGAAAGACAATGGACCTTTTTCGCCTACGAATTTATCTAACATCTCGCTAATGTGACTAAAACTTACTTTCTAATACTGCCATATAAAGATAACAAATCACAGCAGTATGCAGTCTCAAATTTAGCCACTGTCTTTATGAGTGTCACGATGAGTCGTTATGAGTGTCTCACCCTGTTTGGACTTTGTATTCTTATTTGCACCATTTCCCACCACTATAGTCTGTCGTCACTAATTTGATTCATCATCACTGTCAGCTGTGTATTTAAGTCCTGTGTTTTCAGGTCACCTTATCCGGTCTCGTTTACTTATGGTTGTGTTTGCTTGCTGTTCTTCATGTGGATTTGCCCTATGGATATTATTAAGTAGGCCTACTGTGTGAACTATATATGGGAAACTGGCTTTCTGGGGACGTATTCACAAAGCATTTTATCTTACCACTAGGAGTACTCCTAAATCGCACTAAAAGATTTTAGCTAGGAGTTTTCTCTTAAAAGTTATTCACAACGCCTTTCAGACCTACTCTTAGTAAAGAAAAATGACAACTCCTAAACTAAGAGTGAGTCTTCGTTGCTATGGATGACGTCATTACTCATGCACGAGCTTGACTGAAGTGACCACTTTGATTGGCTGATGATTGTAACGCGGGAATGATTCCAAACACCTCCCCTACGATGATGAGTGACAGGTGACAGGTCTTAGAATGCGTGCGCTACACAAGTAGTGCGAAGGACGGAAGATGATGAATAACTGAATAAATAGCCTAAATGAATAAAGAGTAAGGCAAAACAAATAGCCTAGTAGCCTAATGAAACATATGGATTGATGCAATATCTTTGCAACATTATTGAATTAATCTGTCACTATATGCCTCTGCCTACGTTTGCAAAGAGAAGAACATTTTAATTTGATTCACAATGAAACGTTACAATTAGTTTACATGCAATGAGTAGCCTAGTTTTGGTTGTTGTTGGTGGCGTTATTGAATCCCTAGTTATGCCTACAATGCAAAATTGTTCCCTAGCGATTGGAAGCTCCTGTAGCCGCCGCATACGCATTTCAAAACATCGCAACGTGAAATGCCACAAAACGCGGTTTGTGAATAGGTCTTAGTGAGTTAGGAGTCCTCTCGGCTTCTTTTAAGCTGTCTCAGGCTTAGGTGCTACTTTTAGGGCTAAAATACTTCGTGAATTACTCTTAGTCAAAAAAATTAGGAGTCCTAAAGTTACGAGTGACACGCCCATTATTTTTAGGAGTTGCTCCTAAATTCGCCAGTTAGGAGCTACTTTTAGCCTTAAAATTCTTTGTGAATACGGCCCCAGGAGCGTTTGAGGCTTTTATCAAATATTGCCGAAAAAGCTTTTAACACAATGCGCTTTAGTGACATCTGGTGGTCAGACTTGTTTTCTCCATCATATCTAACAAATCAACGCAGAAAAAAAGCATGTGACTAAGCAAAGTTTCGGAAGTCCGTGAGTCGTGACACAAGAGTGGAATCAATCTGGGATCAATCCTTATTCCTGACGACCATACTGCGTTTTGAATTATGGGTGGCACTTCCGGTTTGGGGAACTTCCATTCAAAAGGCTGAAACGAATCATTTCAAATCATAAGGTTGCCATCGGTTTGACTGGATGAGCTGTCAATTTTACTTAATGATTTATTTTCAGACATCATGAGAATAACGTTATACTTGTTATTTTAAAGTATGAAAAAGGACATCATATATTGCACATTTCTGGTCTGTTCTCTCGAATTTAATTTACGATATATTCCATTAATAATTCACTGGAATGCACGAAGAATCTCTCGTTATTCTCCTCAAATCCTCACGTCTCTTTTCAGGTTTGTTTTCACAGGTAAATGCAATTAATAATCTGTCAAAATGACGGAAATCATTTTGAAATAGTATCACGTAATGCTGAAGTTACTGAACATTTTTGATTAAGGCAACATTTACATAATACAGATACAGTGATATTTAACCCGTCCGTTATTGCTGTGGAAGGACTCGCGCTTTTGTGATTGTTTGTTCTGTTGAAAGTAGCCAATACCTTGTTGATGCTTTTACACTTTTAAATTGGTTGAATGGTGAGTATTAATGTAATCTCATTGTGATATTTATTTATTTATTTTTTTACGTATTGCATTCATAGAGCGAGCCAATTTTCACTGATTGTTTACAGCTTAATGGAAGTTACAGCCATAATTCGCGCAAAGCATCATGGGGCGTAGGAATAAGGTGGATAGAACTAATCTCATCTAAATTAATTTGTGCCAATGAGACCACAACTCCTCATGTGTAAACTGGTGAACGGATTCACATATTGATCAATAATATAAAATATTTAATATTTTAAAATATTAATATTATATAAAATATTTTTTTTTTTTACAATTTATGTTATAGGGAAGCATAGTGTTAAATCATTTAAATAAATAAGCCTCCTTGACAATCATTTCCCTTTTATGCATCAGGTGGGGTCGCGAAGCGCCAATTAAAAAAAAAATATATATACAATAAAAAAAAAAACAGCTGTTAACCTTTGGATGCATGTTCGAAGCTTCAAACGTCATCAATCACGTGGTATTGTCATTTCGATACAGGCTGTGTGTGATACAATAGTGCTTTGAAAACTGCATCGGAGCCCCGGAGCCCAACCGTCCCATCACTAGTGTGAACTCTTCATCTTCGTTGTTGTGCCTTTATATGCAGTATAACCGTGAGTCATTGAATCATTCTTCCAAATTGTTATTTCGAAAATACAAGAGCACTGTTGTTTCAGCAGCTCTGCTGTAGCTTTGTTTGGAACTATCTTCATTGGTGGAGAGAAAACAGCTATGGTAACTGACAATATTGTGTCTAAAATGTAAGTTAATTAACATTAACTTTGTTTTTATTTGAACTAGCAACAGCAGATCCTGAATTCATGGTATCATTTTCTTGATTATTTACATACATTTCCATTCAAATGCACACAGCCGAATCACAGCCACACTTTAATAATGCACAGATGAATTACCCCCCATAGGTAGGCTATAACACACTGAATAAACCATAACCACAGGATATATATGCATCCTGTAGTGATATGACAGGTCACATGACTTGACTCCTGTCTACGCACTCATCTGGATTCTGCCATTTGTCTCTGTCTTGTGTAATCTGCAGCATAACGGATAACCTTGTCTTAAAAACATTTATATTGTGATGCATGAGTTTTTAATAAGCTTGTATGTTGATTGCACTATTATCACAGATTATAAATATTTTATGTGTATAAATTACATATTATATGTTCCTCTGTGCAAGCTACCGCATTGAAGTTATTAATAATTGAAATAAACTGTCAGTGGTTTGCACATATGACCTAGACACCCATCTGAATATATTATTCATACATCAAACATATTTGTGTCTGATTATGCAGAATAAAAACTCAAGGGGTGCAGATGACACAAATCCCCTGTTTGAAGTCCATTATAGAATCAAATATATAGAAGATGTGTCTTATACTTGTATTTTTAATAGAATATAGGCTAGTGCTTTTTGGATAGTTTATGATTCATAACAGAAGCCGATATCTGGCTTAGCACAACTTTAACATCTTTCAGACATCTATTTCATGAATTATTCTTCAAATATAACTTGCAATTGATGACAAAAAAAATGTTTTTAATGTCCCCACAAAAACAAATTCAAGACCCTTATGTTAAAAGATTAGTTTACTCAGTAAATCAGATATATTTTGGTTTGTTGCCTGTTGCCAAAAATGAATGGGGGGGTAGGGGTTATGTAACCAATTAATTATTTAATTAAGGATTAGAAGGGAAGCTATATTGGATATTTTCTATGTCTTATGGGATACCGCAGAGAGTATGATTATGGCACTGATAGCTGTTATTGACTCTAGATTCTCATAACACTGACAGCAATATTTCAAGTGAATAATGTATTCTCCTCTGTTCCATTAAAGTGTTGGATTTTCTTGCAAGCGATTATATATCAAAGTTGGGGGTAAAGCTTGGACAGCTATGAAATATGGATCTAATGGATTGATTTTAAAACATCACAAATGCTCACTTTTGCAAAATTAAAGCAAGATGGGCAAATACATTTTTGATAAAGAAATCTGCCTGCCACACAAATGTGTGAAAAATTAAATGTTTTTTCTTTTATTTGAACTGTCAATCAGTTACAAATTTAAATCAAATTAATTAACATAATATCGATCAAATAATTAATAATTAAATGAATATGATATTGGTGTACTTATGCCCTTTTTTCAGCACTTGAGCTTAACTGAGACTTGACTGTCTGTAAACGTTTAAGAGGCTGTTGTATCGACTGAAATATTGAGGTGTTCAGTTTTATTTTAACTTTTAGAAAATAAACATGGGGTTGCTCTCCTCACAAATAAACTGTTTCTTGTTTTTCACTGGCATGTGTCTTAGGTGTTGAGGATTAGGCAATCTTTGAGACACATTCAGTATTAAGTAAAATGCTTAAGTACTGTTAAAATCACAACCTCTAAGACTTTTACTCAAATGGTATTAAAAAATTGGTGACTTGTAACTTGTAATGGTGTAATTTATGTTGTAAGGTATCTGCACTTTTACAAGTATGGTTTTCAGGTACTTTACACCTCAGGTAGGTGATATGTTATGTTCAAACACGAAAGTACATTAAACTTTTAGCACCACTCACATTTTGCCACGATATATACAACAAACAACTTTGCCAGAATCACATCTGTTTTGGATAAAATTGAACTTTTGGTTACACTTTAGTTTAGGGTCCAATTTTCACTATTGACTAGTTGCTTATTAGCATGCATATTACTAAGATATTGGCTGTTTATTAGTACTTATAAAGCACATATTAATGCCTTATTCTGCATGACTATGTTCTACAACCCCAAATCAGAAAAAGTTGGGACACTGTACAAATTGTGAGTAAAAAAGGAATGGAATAATTTACAAATCTCATAAACTTATATTTTATTGGAAGTCAATTTTTTATTGATCAATCAATCAATATATTTTATTCACAATAGAATATAGATAACATATCAAATGTTGAAAGTGAGACATTTTGAAATGTCATGCCAAATATTGTCTCATTTTGGATTTCATGAGAGCTACACATTCCCAAAAAGTTGGGACAGGTCGGATAAGAGGCCGGAAAAGTTAAATGTACATATAAGGAACCGCTGGAGGACCAATTTGCAACTTATTAGGTCAGTTGGCAACATGATTGGGTATAAAAAGAGCCTCTCAGAGTGGCAGTGTCTCTCAGAAGTCAAGATGGGCAGAGGATCACCAATTCCCCCAATGCTGCGGCGAAAAATAGTGGAGCAATATCAGAAAGAAGTTTCTCAGAGAAAAATTGCAAAGAGTTTGAAGTTATCATCATCTACAGTGCATAATATCATCCAAAGATTCAGAGAATCTGGAAAATCTCTGTGCGTAAGGGTCAAGGCTGGAAAACCATACTGGATGCCCGTGATCTTCGGGCCCTTAGACGGCACTGCATCACATACAGGAAAGCTACTGTAATGGAAATCACAACATGGGCTCAGGAATACTTCCAGAAAACATTGTCGGTGAACACAATCCACCGTGCCATTCGCCGTTGCCAGCTAAAACTCTATAGGTCAAAAAAGAAGCCATATCTAAACAGGATCCAGAAGCGCAGGCCTTTTCTCTGGGCCAAGGCTCATTAAAAATGGACTGTGGCAAAGTGGAAAACTGTTCTGTGGTCAGACGAATCAAAATTTGAAGTTCTTTTTGGAAAACTGGGACGCCATGTCATCCAGACTAAAGAGGACAAGGACAACCCAAGTTGTTATCAGCGCTCAGTTCAGAAGCCTGCATCTCTGATGGTATGGGGTTGCATGAGTGCGTGTGGCATGGGCAGCTTACACATCTGGAAAGGCACCATCAATGCTGAAAGGTATATCCAAGTTCTAGAACAACATATGCTCCCATCCAGACGTCGTCTCTTTCAGGAAGACCTTGCATTTTCCAACATGACAATGCCAGACCATATACTGCATCAATTACAATATCATGGCTGCGTAGAAGAAGGATCCGGGTACTGAAATGGCCAGCCTGCAGTCCAGATCTTTCACCCATAGAAAACATTTGGTGCATCATAAAGAGGAAGATGCAACAAAGAAGACCTAAGACAGTTGAGCAACTAGAAGCCTGTATTAGACAAGAATGGGACAACATTCCTATTCCTAAACTTGAGCAACTTGTCTCCTCAGTCCCCAGGCGTTTGCAGACTGTTATAAAAAGAAGAGGGGATGCCACACAGTGGTAAACATGGCCTTGTCCCAACTTTTTTAAGATGTGTTGATGCCATGAAATTTAAAATCAACTTATTTTTCCCTTAAAATGATACATTTTCTCAGTTTAAACATTTGATATGTCATCTATGTTGTATTTTGAATAAAATATTGAAATTTGAAACTTCCACATCATTGCATTCGGGTTTTTACTCACAATTTGTACAGTGTCCCAACTTTTTCTGATTTGGGGTTGTACATCCCTTAATCCTACCCAATATCTAAACTTAACAACCAACTATTAATAAGCAGCAAAAGTCGTAGTTAATAGTTAGTTAATTGTGACAATCGGATCATAATCTAAAGTGAGAATAAATCGTGGACTTGATTTGAAAAAGCTAAATGTTTGCAAAAAAAATTGTCACATTTGTGTTGTTCGCGGTCAGAAATGACCCCCATACGAAATGAACAGGAAATTTTTGTGGGGGGGCAATTTACAAATCAGCCATGATGCGGAATAAAAAGCTCACAGCGGTGAAGGGGTGACGCTCTAAAATATCAAAAGTGCAAAATAGACACAATAAAAGTACATTTTAATGTCTAAAAACCAACTATAGAATTTAAAAGCCTCTTTATAGAGCTAAATAGGAATCTAGTGGTTACACCATGGTATTACAAATGTTTTTTCTTGTTTTACTCCCACCAGATGACACTAATACACCTTTAAAAATTGGATTTAAAACACCTTGTCTCTTTACATGAAATCCCCAATTACAGAATTTGCATAAAAGGTAAGGTGAATTATTTCCTATATCTTTAATTGTACTAAAATAATGTTAATTTGACTGAATTCGTTCAGCATCTGTTTGTGTTGTGTTAATACAGCCACCTTCCTCCTGTTCTTTCTTCTTTTTTAGGTGCCATAAAGTCAACATAAAAAGGGATGTTATATAGGTGCATATATATCAAAGCCACGTCCCCTCAGGATTTGCAGTCTGTTTTTGAGAGCCCTTGCTGTCTGGAATCACACATCAGAGTGAGGAATGCTATACCATGTATCGGTTGACCTTCCTGATTTACATTATGGTCCAATGAGACCGAGCGCCTAGGGGTGGAGGCACGCAAAACACAGCACTAATGATCTATTTGTTTTCGTCTGGAGATGTGGACACTCTCCTCACCCCTCAGCGAAGAGCTTCCTTTGATGAACCGATTCCCTGTGAGATGCCCATAATGAGCACCGGGTCACTCCGTGAAGCAGGTGATTTAATTCTCTATTAATTAACGTTTTCCGAGGGATGAGAACAAAGTAAATTATAATGCATAGGCAGCAGTAGTATGTCTCTTTTGTGTGTATGACGAAGGGTGTAATGGAGGAGGTTGCTGCCTCATGACTTTTTTTCCCATTCTGCAATGCATGTGGAAATGAGGACATGGGGGAGGGGGAGTCTTACAAAGTAGGAAAAAGTTTTACTCACTCTGTTTCTAACTTTTACCCTGCTTGTTAAAAGTAGCAAGATTTAGAATAAAAAACAACTCACAAAGCCCAGAAAGGATTTGATGTTTGTCATCAACAGACCAGCAGTTGATGTTCCATCATTAATGAATAACTACACAGGAACAAATGAGTAACATTCAAATATTAACATTCTAGTTATGCTATTAACTAACAAGAAACTTTGATTAATTAATTAGTACGTAACAGCGCTCAGTTGAAAGAGTTCACTATTAGCTAATCAGTAACTACTATTGTGTTTCCTCTCAGATAAATAAGATCTACTGTGTACAGTTTCATAATTAATGTGAATGATGCAAAATGTATAATTAATTCTAAAGTGAAGATCATGGTAGCCCACTAATAATAGATTAAGTGTTACTACATCCTTCTAAAGGTATACTAATTATTGTGAAAAGCAGAACTCTTGGTAACACTTTAGTTTATGGGTCCAGTTCTCGCTATTAATAGTTTCTTATTAGCATGCATGTTACTAGGATATTGGCTGATTATTAGTACTCATAAAGCACATATTAATGCCTTATTCTGCATGATCATATTCTACGTCCCTAATCCTACACTCTCAGAAAATAAAGTACATAATTGTACCGTTAGGGGTACAATGGCTTGTCACTGGGGCTGTACCCTCAAGGGTACAATATTGTGCCTTAACCTTTAAAAGAAACGGTACATATATGTACCTTTTAATGCTTTTTGACCCTCACAAATATGTACCTTGAGGTCCATTAATAAGCCCTATGGGGTACATTAGTGTAGATTGTACCTTGGGGGACAGAAATGGACTCCTACTGTACCCCTATTTCTGACAGTGTACCCAATACCTAAACTTAACAACTACCTTAACTATTAATAAGCAGTAATTAGGAGTTTATTAAGACAAAAATCATAGTTAATAGTTAGTTAATTGTGAGAATTGTAATCATAGTAAGCTTTGGCGTTTTTTTTGTAAGGTTTTGGATAGTGGGCTAATTCCTTCCGATGGATTTGGTAACACTTGAGTTATTACATGAGTTATTTAGCCTGGCAAGCCAGACCTACATCAAGATGTTAGGTCTGGCAACTCACCATAGACACGGCTCAATCCGAGGGGCGGGATAAACGGCTGTCTTGCAAATTCCCTCTGCACGCAATAGGACAGCGCTTCAACCAACCAGAGCGTTTTCCCAACAGCGGAGCTAACGTTAGACCGGCAAAACTACGAACACATCTTCCTTTTTTAAGAATGACTTAAGTGCCATTCTTTGCTCTTTTCTCAAAGAAGAACTTAACTCCAAGTCCTCCAGAGTGGCGGCCAAAGCCGATTCGAAAGACTGTTCGCCAGAAGCAGCAACTCTTCTTTGTTTTCAAGTAGCAGGGAACCGTCGCAACTCTGTCGTCATTATGTTAAGCCCGCCCCGCCTACTCTATACACGACGTGATTGGCCTGACCCAATTTAGGATTTTGCAGCACGAAAGTCAACGGAGAGTTGCTAGACTACCCTGGCTGCAAAATACATTTTGCTGCCGCTAGGGTGCGTCTAGATTTCTAGGCTATGAGTTATTATGATTTTCACTTAAAAAAAAATGTATTCAAATAATTAGTAGTTCCTTTAGAATGATGTATTAACACTTGAGTCGTAACTATACAGTACTTTACCAAAAACCTCAAAAGCTTACAATGGCTTCAGTCATTGCTTGAGAGTTATCATGTTTTTCACTTCTGAATGCTGTTCCAAATAATGAATTCCTTATGAAGGATTTGGTAATACTTGAGTCATTACTAGTAGGTTACCATGATCTTTTCTTTAGAGTTAGTTACACATTCATGCATTATTCATGTTAATCAGTCCCTCCAGGATTTCACGATTTTTTTGTGTGATTTTTGCGATCAAAATGACTGATTTTGTGGTGGTAATTTCCAGAAATTTGTGAAAAAATTTGCGATTTTTATATTTTATAATTAGGAGGACATCACATTTACCATAAAAGTATTATGTCAGATGCACAATAGTCATACATGACACAAATCACAAACAAAATGCATAAAGCTTGTTTATTTTGGTCTAATCAAATTCTCATCAAATTAACTTTTAAAACAACCTATGGGCACAACCAGGAACATCCAAGTAAACACTCAGTAATGAAATAAGAACAAAGGAACAAATAACAAAAAGAAACAAGACAGGACAAATAAATACAAGGATACAGTTACAAACAGTGGATAATTTACGTTTTTTAAAAAATTGTGCTGTACTATTGTTGTTGCTTGATTAACATTAACAACACTGACAACAGCAGGTAAATTAGGTTACTGTCACTTTAAGACCTACTACAGTAATGACAAACGTCCCAATCAGTTATTACTGATAGTTTTACGTAAATACTCGCCAAGATTAATATTTTGAAGTAATTGTTGCTATGTGTATTTGTTCAAGCGCTATAAAGAGAATTTACCCTGACAGGCGGTGACACGCAGTCAGTCACACACACGCACACGCACGCACACACACACACTGCAGTCAGGCAGTCACTCGGTCAAAACAAAACAATTTACCCCCACTCTCGTGCAATATATCAGAATATTGCTTAGCCCGCTCCTTGGCGCTTATGTGAGAGGGCAGGTGAGACTAATTTTCTTTCGCCATGTTTCTGACAGACCGCTCACAGACATAACGTTGCGTGCGCAACATCTGTATCCACGTAAAATGCATTGAAACTTTAATTAAACTAGAGATATTTCAATTGGGTGATTATAATTTAATGTTTTGTGAGGTCTTTTTCATTTTTGTGATTATTTTGCGGTTAAATTAGGAATTATGCAGGATCGCAAAAAAATGCGACAATTTGTTGATTTTGCGTTGTATTCAGCGATCGCGGAATCGCGAAAAACTGGAGGGACTGGTTAATTATGAACCTGTATGTACTGTAGTAGTTCTTAGTAGTCCTCCGGGAGGTATGAGGTATGTTACTGATTAGCTAATAGTGAACTACCTCATTCAACCGAGCGCCATTAATTACTAATTAGTTAATCAGTTTCTTGTTAGTTATTAGCAGTAACTAGAATGTTAATATTGCATTACTCATTTGTTCCTGTGTAGTTATTCAAAATTATATATATATATATATATATATATATATATATATATATATATATATATATATACATACAATACAATATATACAATATATATTATATATACAAAATTGTTAGCAAATAACGTATTAATAATAATATTTGCTCTTCAATAAGTGCTCCAGTATCCCTATAGTCTCATGTAAAGCATCTGAAAAACATGGTTCTGTTTTTCAAATACATTATCAATACTTCATTTTTAATTAGAATTTTAATTAGCATGTGTGGAGTTACTAAATAAATGTGGCAACACAGCTAGTGACAACAACTTAAAATAGTTTTTCAACAAACAATCTAGCAACAGATGCCGGTTTGTTTATTATAGTGAAATATATTATATTTAACTACTGTATGTACTGCTGTTCATCAGTGTTTGAATCTCTTCTTTAAATTCGGTTATATAGAGTGCTGCCGTGATGATGAGTTTTTAGGCCAACCTGGAAGTTAGCATCACCCTGTTTCCCTTGACAAACAGCCAATAGAGTTTTTCTACTGGCTTTTGCTTTGGTACTAACAAAAGTTTGATATTTATGTTTTGTTCCTCAAGACAAACTTCCCAAATGAACACCATTTTTTTTACTAAATCGCCAGAAGCAAAAAGCTAAAGTTAGGCTATAAGCAAACTACATGGTCGCAAGACTTCAACGTCACCCAACTTCAGAAAACTCTTCCAGTATGTATTTAAAATCTACAAGTTGGAAAGTTTGAGAATAGTTTGCAAGAGTGCGAGTATAAACACAACGAGGCTGTGAAAGTGGACTAGTGAGCAGACGAGTTTAGCTGTTCGGTGTGACCGAACCTCTGTAACCCTATTTAGCCATTGTAAAACATCGTAGAATGAAATGTGAACATATCTTGAGCTTGTGTTAGCAACATAGTTTATTTCAGACGTTTAACCAAAAACCCATTCAAAAAGCCCATTGACTTTAGGAAGATTTAATGTTTCTGGGTTTTAGGACTTATTCTTGCAGTGCTATAGGCCTGTTCTAGTATTGTTTTTAGCATAAATGTCTAAAATGTATCTGTAAAAGTTGAAATCACCTTAACTGAGATCATTAATTCAAAACCCTCATTGTTTTTGTTGTTGTTGTTTTTAACAATGAAATTATATTTTTGGATAGTTCAGTGTTTAAAAAGATCCCTATCTTCACTTTAAAGTAGGAGCTGTTAGCTTAGCAAGCTACACATCTAAAGCAGCTTCTCTGACATTGGTTCATAGCGAGACAATGAGTCTGAATCATTATGAACGAGGCCTTAATGCAATGAAAGTTATAATGCACCTCATTATCAGTGAAAATGCAGTGAAATTCAAAGGATAATGCACTGGTGTCTGCCTCTTGCGCTAATGCTGACAGCTTCTCTGCTGTGTCTATTGATTAGCTGATGTGGTTTCTCAGGGAACAGGGGCTGAGATGTGATACTGTAATGAATCACGACAGTCGGTTTATTTTGTTGTGACCTGGTTTTGCTGCATGTTAATTTCGTTGCTCAGCACAGGCGGCAGAGGCAAGGGAATTTCAAAGATAACGGTCTCATAATGCTGATATGATGCGTTTAAAGAGCTATGCTAACAAAGTTATTCATCAGTCTGACACTGGAGTGTATTGATTCTATCACTTTCTGTTCACTATGTACGATTATATAGTAAGTAGGCTACATATGTGTTTGTGTGACAAGAAAATTGCTATGCAATTTAATATTAAAGGGATATTGTTCTGTAAGTTCAATATTTAAACGAATGCTGATTCCCACGAAAAAAAATAATTTTCTGTTAAAAAAAAAGAAAAAGAAGCAGCAAAAATCGAGATTACAGTTAAGCACGTACAATGGAAGTGTATGGAGCCAGTTTTTGTTGGATTTAAAAGCAGAATTTTGAAGCTTATAATTTTATAAAAGCACTTACACAAATTCTTATGATAAAACTTGTGCATTATTTAAGCTGTAAAGCTGTTTAAACTATATTTTTTACAGCCATTCTAGAGGTTGTGGCATCACTGTCATGGCAACTAAGAATTTGTTAGTAAGCCATTTTATTTAATGTTTAAATAATATTTACGAATTGGCCCCATTTACTTCTATTGTAGGTACAATGGTAACCCTGTGACCCAGATTAGATGGAAAATGTGTGACATTATACAACAATTCTGTTGATTAAGCTTAAATTGTACCCAGAATATTCCTTTTAGATAAAGATTAGAATTTTTACATTTAATGAAAAGCATATTTGGTGTTTGCAGTATTCTGAATTTGTGTGGATAGCTTGCTATAGCTAAAAATCGCTGGTCCATAATTTGACTATGAGGTATTTCTGTTCTAAGAATGAACTTTTAATATTAATTGTCTCAAAGGCCTCAGAATGCGAGAAGATCAAAAACTGTGCTGTATTACTTAACTGGTGTGATTTTCAGACAGAGCTTTGATATTTGCAGGGATTTGATAATGATTATCTGTGTTTACCCAGATTAGTAATTCATATTAGGCCAAGTCAAATAACCAGGTCACTTTAGTGAACTTTAAAGCGTTGCACATGAGCTGAATCTCTGTAGCTTTGTTCATTTAAAGTTTTATCTGAACAGAAGTTTCCTTCAGCATTTCACATCTTTTGCACTAGCGGCAAAGATCAAAGTGAATCACAATTCAGAAGCCAACAAACAAAGTAACATCCCTGCAGCAATTTTCTAACCCATAAATGCGAATAAGAAGCTATAAAACCAGAATTCCTATGAGACGTAGCGGGGAAAACAATACTCTGTAATATACAGAAACAAAATGAATTGCTGTCTGTTCTGCAGCATGCAAACAATGCAGATCTAAACCTGTGTGCAATGAGAACGCTCGATCCAATTATAAGTGCGTCTCGCAGATGTCCGTGATGTTTGTGGCTCAGTGCTCTGGGAACACCTGATGTAGGGTTTAAAAATTGTTACAATACATCATTACCATGTCTCTGGAGGGCGAGGATGTGTATTAGCAATTTTCACTTTAACCACGTACATTTCAAATGTCTCAGATGGGAGCAATTATGCACAAAAGGTGGTTTCAGTACTTTTTATTCATACTAAGTGCTTCTTCTGTGTGCATTTTACAGCTCATGTTCTACATTGCAGTAATCAAACACTGCACACAAAAAAAGGAACAGACATTGGGCTAAAATTGCCTTGCCTTCTTGGAGCAAGATTACACATCTTGTTACTGAGTGAGACTGGCACTCAGACTGGCGCGGTGAAACATCAGTCAGTTGAAACTGATCTCCCCTCATCATCTGCTCTATTCTGGAGCTGTGTCATCCCGTCCGTCGCAGGCCCTCCCTGCTCGCCACCCTGTCCGAAAAGCGCTGAAGTGAAGCGAATTGCTGTCACAACTCGGACCAGCCATTTCATCATTCTTCAAAGAGGTGTGAAACATGGAGTGATGTCACTTTGCAGAATTGACCATGAGGACATCTCTGGGCGAGAAGATATTTCAGGTGTCAGTGTCTGAGGGTTTGGTTTTGTGCACCAGCAGAGTGTCCAAAATGATGAAACGGCGATGACATTGTCCTTGGGGGAAGAAATGTAATACACATTTTATAGACTTTTGACTGGAGAAGATCATCTTTAAAGAGGACCTGTTATGCATTTTTACAATTTCTTTAGTGTGTAATGTTGCTGTTTGAGGATGAAACATGTCTGATCTAACGCCATAGATCTAACGCGGTTATGGTAAGATGCGTGACATTTCTGAAACACGCTCAAAGCAGTTGACCATGTAACAACACACTGATCCAGCCGACCAATCAGAGCACATTGTGCTTTTCAGAAGGAGGGGCTTCATAGAGACACTAAACAGAACGTTACTGACAGACTGTGAAGAGAGGAGCTGCAGCAATTTCAAACATGTGAAAAATTATGTGGCTTTTGAACAAGAATGAAAACCTATTCTAGACAACATCAAGAGTTTGGAAAAGGGCGTAATAGGCATCATACATGTTCCCAATGCAAAAGTTGTCCCACACAGGGTTATTATTGTTTCTCTGGACTAATGAGGTGCAGAACCTTATTCTGACTGAAATAATCAATCAAATCAATAAATTAAAATGTGTAACTTGCAACCATGCATTTATTTGAGTGCTAATAGGTCCCCTGAATTCCTTTGTAGAGTGTAGCGCATTTAAATTAGTCATTTGTGAGGTTCAGTGGTTTGCTGGTCCCCCAGGATGGACACTTGTTAGCTGGTCATGCTGGGAGATCAGATAGACCTGCTTTAACCAAGTAAGACCAGCAAGTCATTTTAAAATATATAAGATGTTTTTTCATGGCTGTTCACATTCTTCTTTTAACAAGATGTTGATTCGCTACTGATAAAAAGCAGGCCCACAGCTTGATGCCACCTCCACTCTAGCACTTCACTGCAAGTATGGTTTTGAAGTATGAGAAAGACTAGTTTTGCACTGCATGGCTTTGAATTCTTTTAATCTAGACATAACAAACTCCTTTCATGCATATAAATAGCCACAAATGCTTTTTGGCAAACTCCAGTTGAGCTCACATGGGTTCATAGGTTTTTTATATTTTCTAATTACTAATTCTAATTACTTATTAAATGTCACTATTATGCACTTTTCCAAAGTCTTGATTTTGTTTTTGGGGTCTACTGGAAGAGGTTTTTTGAATGTTGAAAAAAAAAAAATTTTCATATATTTTACAATATTGCAGCTCCTCTCTTCCTAGTCTGTCAGTAACGCTCCGTTTAGTTCCTGTCTCTATGAAGCCCCTCCTTCTGAAAAGCACAATGTGCTCTGATTGGTCGGCTGGATCAGTGTGTTGTGATTGGTCAACCACTTTGAGCGTGTTTAGGAAATGTCACGCCCCTTACCATAACCGTGAGTTTCAACATACGACTAACGCAACTCAACCAGGCCTCGCCCCTTTATTTTGCGTATGTCTTGGGCAAGAATTATTTAAATGAGGAATATTGTGACGTGTACGTTTCTGGAAGAAAACTCAAGACTACAATGGAGGCGTTTCAAGGAGTTCAGAAACAGTGCACACTGATACAGAGAATAACACCCTTTGGAGTGGACATTGTGTATTGTAAATTTGATGAACTTTTTCCTGCTCAAAAAGCAACATTTCACACTGAAGAAAGTTAAAAGTGAAAAAAAAAAGTGCAATAATTGGACCCCTTTATAATGCGAGTGGTGCTTGTCTGTGCGAAACTTGGCACATTGCAAACATGCCTGGGTGTTGCTGTTAGTTTCTAGGAAGTCAACCCAGGCTAATTGGAAACATTGTGGAGACATTTCTTAACTGAGTAGAGTCTTGGAACCGGAAGCATTATTCCTCACATAACGACTTAAGCAAATGGAACTCTGTGTGATGCAAACATCAAAATGTAGCCTATTAGTTTACAAATCATGCACTATGGTAAAAGTGTTTTGAGGCCATAACATAGTGTTGTGTAAGGAACAAATAAATAAAAATGTATCCATTCTATCATCAGCCTGACAAAAATAGAAAGTAAGAAGTTCTATTCATCAAGCCACGTAATTTGAGTTATCATTCATGTTTGTACAAACAATACTAATTAGTAATAATAGGTTTCAGTACTTTATACCATTTCAAAGACAGCTTATTTTCAATGCATAATTTGTAATTCAGTACTGGTTAGCAGCTTGAAAATTTCATGAAATTTTTTTAATGATAAAAAAGGGCTCTTTATAGAACAACAGTGCACATATACCACAATAAGCTGCTCTTGCCTATTGATGAGACAGTCCATGACCAATTAAAGAAAAAAGCAGAAAGAAGCATTCAAAAGAGATAAGGATGCTGGGTCTGTAATTGAATTCTCATTTTATAATGCAATTCTGAAGGCTTGCAGCATCTTAACAGCATGATGCATGGTTATGAATGGGGGGAAAATCATCAAAATTTAATTATGCATTTTCAATTGTGTGCCGAAACAATAACCATTTCTAGAGCAGCCGTTAGTCTTGACTTTTAAAATGCTTAAAAATACAACAACGGTGGGTCTGCTGAGTGTATCATCAAATATAGTCTATTTAAGGTCTGTTCGTTTGCACAAGCCGAAAAACTCTCTTAACACTCACAATTTAATTAGCAAGGATGTGCAACAACAGGATAATAAAACCCTAATTAGAGATGCATTGGAAACGTTGGTTTTATTAGAAGCTTCAGGCTCGTTTCTCAGGGTGAGATTTTCATGACATGTTCCAACCTACTTGCCCCAAAGAGCTGACCCACCCAGGAACTCAATTTGTGAAAAAGTGGCATTCAATTTCAGCTGGATGAGAGAAAATGAAGAAGGCTCTGTTTTAAGGGGAAAATGTGCATTGATCAAGGGAACTTGGCATGTAAATTCTGATTTGTATGGGTGCGCTGTCCAGGCCAGGGGCCTTTCGGGTGCAGGAATCCATCACTATTGGCATCTGTATCTGATTACCACAGGGACTGTGAAGCTTTCATAGACCAGTAATAGAGAAAACTGTCCCAACCTTTTTACTAGTGCATCACTCAGCAGGTCTGAAGAATGGGACACTGCTAAGTGACAGAGCGACCAGTACTCTGTCCTTTTTATGCAGACATCTCAGCTTAGAGCATCGGATAATGTGCTGAGCTCTCACTACCCTACATGTCTGCTTGTCCAGTGGAGATGGATCTGTATGCCGTTCTCTACCAGTCTAAGTAGAATAAATGTACTTAACAAGTGCACGCTGGACTGAGGAGCTTGTTTTTCATTTAAGATCAATGCTCTTTCTTATAGACAATGTATTTAAGTGGCTGTCAGAATTCAAAATCACTGATTATGAGCATGAACCCTTTTCACATATTGTGACGATGCATTTCTACAGCTTTTAACATTGTAAATCTAACAATGTTTTTTATATTTTCAATTAAACATTTTTTATGTATTTATAAGACTATACTTAGTGTTATATTTGGGCTTCAAATTTCAGAAATCTAATGCTGCTGTGTGGATGTTTTAAATACAATGGCTGAGGAAGTGACGAAAAATTTGACGCAATCTCAACCAATTCGTACGAATTCGTATGAGTGAGTAAAAGGTGGCTAATTCGTACAAATTTGTACGACCTCACTTGTACGAATTTGTACGTTTTGTCTAAACCCACGTGATGGGTAGGTTTAGGGGCGGGATCAGGGGTAGGTCATTCGTACGAATTCATACGAATTGGGCAACTCGTAAAATATGTATGATTTAGCAAAAATTAGCCACCTCGGAAAATTTGACATCTTCTGACCAACGTGGTCAATCTCTCTATATTTATTTCTCTTTTGAAAAGTAATAAAAAACACTATTGTTGATTTTTATCTTTTGCTATTGGAGCAAATGGGAATGCAAAAGCTATATTTATTTTGTTGTTCCTATTCGAGGGAACTCAACGCTGAGTCAGATTGACACTATGAGCCGGTGTCTGAAGCACGTGTGCCAACACACCAATGAAATTGGCCTTTAAAGTAGTCAGTCAGTGAGTGACTGTGAGTCAGCGAAACTATAAATAGACACACGAATAGTGTTTGGCAGCGGAGCATGTGCGTTCATCTATTTCGAGCCACCCGTACTGTGAGCGTTTCACGCTGGAAAAGCTCTGTTCCCACAGGTCTCTTTTCAATGATGATGGTGTCTATGCCCTGTGGCTAAAGAGGCAGCTCGGCGATTAAGATCATGGCTTACTTCTCTAAGGGCAGTGTCGATGTTGGGCAGTGTTGACTGTTGTGTGCACTTTGGCATCCTGCCCCCTGCCCCTCCAAGCTGTATTGGAGTACCAGTGTAGAGGTAGTTTTATGCCTAGAGTGTCCTGCAGACTACCTGCTAACACTGAATGTGACAACCACTTTGGCACCTTCTACTATTTGTCCTTGGCTTGGGCTTTTGAATGAGAGTTGTAGTGGTCCCTTGGGGGTCGGCGGTAAGAGCCTTTAAGATGACACCCAGGGCAGGGCAATGGATAAAGGAGAGAGCAGTTTGATCGCTGCTCTCCCTGTTGCCCCCCTCTACCTCAATGGGAAGTGCTTTGGTTGACGCAACTGTAGTTGTAATATAAAGTCATATAAATTAAGTCATATAAATGAAGGTGACTTGACTTGAATTGTTGACTAAGTTTCCACTTTCTCTGTTGCCCCCTTTAGCATTGTGAGCTGAAGGTGAGAGTGTGCTGTTCATGATTCCCTGTTACAGGAATGGCAGTAGAGTTAGAGGTGTTGCAATCTATGCCGAGTCTGAAACTTCTACTGAAGTTGTTGGCGAATGCAGTTGCAGCTGCAGCCTCCTTAGGGAATGAGAAAGGGAAGGCCCTTCTCAGCTACCCTTTCCTTCCTGGCTTGTCCATAGACTTGTGCATATCTTCACAACCTTTTTATTGACCAGGCATTTTGCAGAGTATGAGGTATTGACGTTCCCATATCGTCAATATGACACAGCGTTTAGTTCCCTCGAAAACGCCACCATTTTTTTAATTATTATTAATTATTTAAAAATTCTTTGAGCTTTATTTATTTGTTGTATTTTTTTTATTTATTTAGTTTCAGTATTAAGAAATTTAGTACTTTGACTTATTTAAAATTTCTGTTATTTGCTGTATTGAAACAAGTTTTAAGTTTTTCATGTAATATTTATATTTTATATTATTTCTTTATTTCAATTAATAGAAACCATTTTTGAACAGTTTTAGTTAACAATAACAACACTGCTAATTATCACCACATTATCTATAAAATATCTGCTGTATGTTTTGGGGGTGGTGTATTTCAGTTAAGAATGAAATGAAAGCATGACATTTTTAATAAGAAAACTTTATTTTGGCATAATCTTTTATTTATCTAAGTTTTTTATTTTATTTTTTTATTAAGGAATGAATAAATATTCATGATTTGTAATATTTTAAACTAGATTTTTCCTTAACATGGACACACTTATTTGTTTTTGACCCTTAAAGAAAGCACGAATCTTTGATGTCAGTCTTATTCTATAAACACCTCACAGATCATATTGAGTGCGTCATTTTATGACTGCAGCTTGAACTTGTCCATTTAGTTTAATATAGTGTAGTCAAGCAAACGTAACACTGTTAGTCAGTATTTCACAAACAATTCATTTCTGTCTGTACATTCACTTTTACATGGGCCTAGCAGACACAAAGATCCTTGTAATCAATGCCCTCTGTCTCTTTGGCTCTGAGCAGAGACGACTAAAACTGAACTGGAATTCACCTCTGCTAGGATAATGTTGCTGTTATTTCAGAGTATTCCCAGTGGTATATTACAGTGGCACAGTCTGTGCTGAGAGAAAGACCGGATATAAAATGGCCAATCATCTCCATTAATCGCCCCCGAGTGAATGCAATGTTCGTGCAGCAGCAATTCAATGCCTACTGAACAAGAGAATCTGTTCTGAGAAAGAGGGACACCAGCTGTCGGTGAGAGGAAACGATGAGCTGCTGAAATGCTTTCCACTTAACTGCATGCTTTTAATGTGTTTTTTCCATTTAAACTCAATCTTTGATTGTCTGAGGATTGTCTCGGCTGATAATAACACATAAGCTTTCTCCATTAGGACCATTCTTATTAGTTTAGTTTCACAGAGGAACAGCAAAAATTGATCCAGCTATTATTTACTCTCCCTCATGTCGTTCCAAACTCGTATGCTGTTATTATTGTGTGAAACAAAACAGTGGATATTTTTGGAGAGCCCCTACTCTCTAAACAGCTCCATTCCATAAAAGAACAAAGTGACCATGTCTGCAAGTTGGGAAAAATAAAATAAATAAAAACACCATAAAAGTGGTCCATACAACTCAAGAGAGAATTCATGAGAGAGAATTGTCAAGTCTTCTGAAGCCGTTCGATAGCTTTGTGTCAGACAAATTGATGGGTAATGCTTTAGATTACAGCCAGGAAAGTACTGTCTAAGTAAAATGAATTGAATGTGTACCTTTCTGTAATTAGTGTACCTATAAAGTATATAAGTGTCAGTATAAGGAAACAATGTCAAATTTGGGGAATATGGGGGTAAAGTGTTGTAAATTTGTTTTGAATTAAAGTCAACATGAAATCAAAATTGACCCTATTTACTTTGTTAGCGCATATCTTGTGGTGAACAATTAATCTGTGCAAACTTAATACACAGAAAAAAATTGTTTGCCGTGGTAATCTTCAATCAAAATCTGAAAAGTTACGTCCGGTCTGGAATGGAGTTCCTTTTTTGATGACGTCAGTTTGACGGCTTGGGTTGAAAACGCTAAACCACTCCCTTCAAACCGTTAGTCTGCTATGAGCAGAGATGGAGAGGACGAGCGCTAAAGTAAAACCCTGCCTTCTTTTCAATATTCTGTTTCACTTGGAAATACGTCACAACACTGGAGAAAAGTCGTTTGCTACTTCCGGTTCACAGGGACTTTAAAGGGGACATATCATGCTAAATCCACTTTTTTAGCCCTTAAATGCATTTTGTTGTATATTTGGAGTGTTTAGAAGTACAGAAAAGTTGAAATTATTCTCTTCAGGTGCTTCGTTGATATCTTTATATTCTGTTTTGGCCTTATTTTTCAACCTGTTCCGATTTTTCTGTTATCTATGACGTTTTGTGAACTATTACGTCACAGTATTTGCAGCGGAACTGCCAAATAAGGACATTGACTTCCAGCCCAACACTTCCAGCAATCCGCCATTTTTATTTCTCGCTGCAATTTTGTAGTCCAAGCTAAAAGATGCAGAAGTTACGAGAGGGTAAGTTCAAATGTTCGGTTGTTGGATGTAGTAACCCACACGCTTCATTACACCATCTACTGAAAGAACGAGCAGAGAGAGACCCGGTCGCACGCACGCACGCACTCTCTCTCTCTTCGGAGCCAGGCGAAAATGTAAACAAGACACCGTCTCCAAACGCTGTCTTGCTCTCTCTCCCTCGCACATATTAATCAAAATAAATCGACACGGTGGTAAAAGGTCGGAAGACCAAAGTTTCATGTGTAAATACAGTAACACACCATTGCGATACATCCATATGAAGACGTTGTTCTGCAGGCTCGTCGTCTTCATTTTCATCTCGCTCCGGCTCCGACTCTGGCTCGAACATGTAAGGCTGGCTGGACAAGTCTTCCGTTGTTGACATTTTGTTAATAACGTGTGAATAAAAAGTTTCTGTGCCGCTAGATAATCGTATTTCTGCTATCAAACTACAAAAATGGCCGAACGGGGTGGAGTTAAACCGAGTGTCACCTCTACAACCTGGAGAGGGGGCGGGGTATGAAGTGTCTCAATTGTATTTAAAGAGACCGCACCAAAACGAGTTGCTCTCAGACGCACATCAGAAAAGGGGTAGAAAAGGGGCCTGTGGAGCTATAATAATGAGGAATTCAGACCCAAGCATTGCAGTTCCACTTTATATAGACTACAAATGTATGATTTATATGTAAAAAGGAACGATATATTTAAAAGCATGATATGTCTCCTTTAAGTTGTTTTTCAAATAAAGGTTTCAGAGTCAATGATAACAGATTGTATATGTATTTTTATTGTACTTACCCTGTGACTTCATGGAGCTAGACGGTAACAAACACCACTTTAATTTATAGCCCGCAATGTCACACTTACACTGTAACTACATGGAACAAGAGTATTTCCCTAGTATTTAAAAAAAGTAAATAAACTTGCAATAGTTTTACTTGGCTTGAAACACGGAAGCCAAAACTTAATCAGTGCACTTTTGCAATTAAAAAGAAAAAAAATACTGTATAAATGCACTATGTACCCTGTAATTCAAAAAATGCCTTTATGTATTGGTACTCTATAACAAAAAGCTACGCAGTCTATTCTCAATAAATTCCTCCTAAATGTAAGATTGTTGCCTATTGTAGTAGAATAAGTACTCGTACATTATACATAATCTGTACGTTTTTTCCTGGTTGTTACCCCTTTATTCCCCAAACTTTACATATTGTTCCCTTATACCTACACGTACGTACTTTATAGGTTATATTATATCGATAATTATACGCTATAATTATCGAAAGGTACGCTGTAAATTTGTTTTACTTACTCAGCACTTTCTTTCACAGGATGAGGATGAAGGACTGAAGACAGGATCAAATTATCAACATAGTTTAATAAAACTAAAGACTAACTGGTGTAACAGTGTGTACTGCTCACACAAACAACGACCAACACTGAAGACTGAAAACAGAGAAACTAAATACACAGAAATAACAAACTAAATGATGAGCAGCTCTGGTGGAGGATTAGTGTCCATGGTGACTAATGAGGGGAAAACAGAACAAAGGAAACATGTGACTGTATGTGACAAACAAACTAAAAGTCCATGAAGGTGACACTAACTGAACATAAACGTGACATTCTGGGCTGTAATCTAAAGCGTTACCGGTTTATGTTGTTTGCTGATAATATTCTGCCACTTTTGAATTCAAGAAGCTTCAGCGTGTGAATAACTAATAACAAATCAGTCGGTTAACTCGTGTGAAAAAGCAGTAGCCTACTTACTACTGTAATACTTTAAAAACATATTAAGAGTAAAATCAACCTGTGCAATTAAATAAAATTTAACTATAGTTAAAATGTATACTAAATGCAATAAGTTGAACTTAAGAGGGCTTTTTGACCCATTTAAGTAGGACTTAAATACATCTTTATCCCCCGGATTCACAGACCAGGCTTAAGTCTCAGACTATAAAATTAATGTTTGAGCTGTTTTAACATGCACTAACATATCTTAAAATGTGTCAGTGCCATTGTTTTGCCTCAAGATGCACACCAGTAGTGTTTTTTGTTTCTAAGGCACGTTTATTAAAGCTATAATGCCCTAATTGAACTAAGGCCTAATCCTGGCTTAATCTAAGCCCTGTCTGTGAAACCAGGCCTACAAAGCTCACTTTTTACTTAAGCGAAGAAACGCACGATCACAAAGGATAACAAAGAAATTAAGGAAACTGAGGGCTTAAATACAAGGGAGAGTAATCAACTGAACAGAAACAGGTGCATACAACTAATTAACTACCAAGGAAACAAGAATAGGATTACTTTTATGATTGTCTCGTTTTTAGACCTTGACAGACGTCAATTATATATTTGAAAATAAAAAGAAAAAAACTTTTTGTGTTCCACAAACATAGCAGCATATGGTTTGGAACAACAAGTTTGCAAATAATGACAGAATATTTATTTTCGGGGGAAGTTTGCTACTCAATGTTGACTGTGTTTTCTGGTCTGGCAACAAGCCCAGACTACAGATGAGTATCTGTAGCTGTTTACGTGACTCACTGTGAATTATGATGTTTGAAATTATTTTCTGACCTCTTAAGCGTTGTAAATGACAGTGTGGTGTCACTGGCCTGTTCTTCACAACAGATGTTTGGCTCCTGTATTTAGTGCAAATTAGAAACATCCTATTGACTCAGAATTGAAGAAAAACATTCATTTGAGTCTTAAAATATGACAATTTTGTTTGCTCTAGCTCTAAAAACTCTCGCTGTTGCACTCTGGTCCATCCTCTTCATCTGAGGTATAATTTGCAGCTGTTAAGGTGATCATTATATGCAGAAAAGCATTATATACAGATGATTTCACATGGCATATGAAAATTACAGAGCATTTTCTATGTTGCTCTGGATAAGAGGTTATGTTAAATGCTTTGAATGCAAATTTTACCAGGCTTATAGCTAGTATGCCTGTCATTTTATTTCCTTGAGGAGGAAAAAAAAGTTGTTGTTGTTTCTGTGCATATAAGAACAATTTTCAGAAGAGTCAACATTAATGTGCCTCAGTTGTCAGATTAGTCAGCCAGAGTTGGTCTGGTTTTAAATATGGGAATGGATTTAAGTTGTTCATTACATGCTCTGCTCTGCTCAAAAAAAAAAAAAAAAAATCTGACTTCTAAGTACAGGAAACTTTATGCCATTACAGGCAGGTTTTGTGCTACAAAAACTAACCTATTATTCCAATTATAATTATTTAGTTATTCCAAATAATGGCATTGCTCACATCACATCACCTCATTTCTTCTCTCTTACCTCTGAGCAAAAATTCTACATCTATATCTACAGTGTGTGTTGCGCTTCTTGTTGCCAGTATCCATCTCTTGCTTCACAAATTATTCAGTGATGGTTATCACTCTTCGAATATGATATGAATTTATTTTAAGGTTATCGCCTATATACAAGACCCTATTTATAACAACCCTCGTTTTCAAACTTCTTGTGGGAAAGCAGCAGTGTTAAATCTTTTAAAGACCTTTTTGTGGTTCATGTTTGCAACGTTCAAATCAGGTCGTTTTATGCATTTTATTTCCTTATCATTGGTCTAATCCTGGAAAAGCTTGTTTAAAAATCAAATCAGCAAGGATTTATTTTCCTGTTGCTCCATAGAGTTTTACCATTGAACTACCATTGAAAAATTTGAGGTCGGTTCTTTTTTTTTTTTTCAAACCTGTATTTAAAAAATACAGTAAAACTGAAATTTGTTTATTAGTTCGTATTATATTACTGCCTTTTTACTTGTTTTTTTTAATGAAAATAAAATTTTGCATTGAAGAAAAGTAGATTTTTGTTTGTAAAAGAAAGAAAGAAAAAATCGGAATGAGCAAAAATTGGTATCGGCTGGTCACACTTCATCACTTCACACTGGTCACACACTTGGTCACAATCAGCCAAGATAATTGCAATCTGTGCAACTTGTTTATAACATTGATTTGAATAAGTTAATTTTGTACCATATTGACAAAAAATACGAAGAGAAAGAAAAATTATTCCTTTTTTTGTTATGTTCAACATGAAGTGCATTAAACATTACATTATTGTCAGGGTTCCCTTCCAAGGGAACTCAACGCCGCGTCAGCTGAAGCTATGGGGACACGTCTCTCAGAACCATGGTGTCTGAGGCACGTGTACCAACACGCCAATGACGTCGCAAGGTGCGCCCCATAAGAAAGGCTCCTGAAAACATGTCATCAGCTTCATTGTCTTCAGGAAGCCGCTTGTCTGTGTGCAGATTGCAGAGTGTATCAAAGGAAGAGAAGGTAAGAGAACAGAATTATGGCGAGCAGACAGTTCAAACAGGCTTATGACTCGTGCCACAGCCTGACAGAGTTTGGAATGGTCGGCTTGAAACATGAGACCGCAGACAGTCGTTTAGATGAGCGATATCTGCAGAGTCGTAAGTGCACAGCTCTGGTGAGCCTTCCATTTCTTCCAGACCTGCACACTGAGGTGTCAGGTGCATGGAGATATCCATACTCTGCTCACATGCCTCATTTGGCTTTGAATTATTAGAATGTTGAGGGGCTGAGCGAGTGGGGTTATGGGAGGATGCCCCGTGTGAGGATTTGGCGAATTACCTTTCTCCGGGGACATCCTTATCAATGAAGGCTCCTGTTTAGCCCGCTTTTTCATTCTTTTCTTCTTAGCATTCCTTTCTACAAGCTGAAACATATCCTCCCTATGTCCTCCCTCCCCCTCTGAGGAGGGTGCTGGGGTACAGTAGGTTGTTTTTAGAGGAGAGTAAAAGCCATGATATACTTCAAGCGAAATCGAAGAACGAACTGATATGACATCTTTTCGAGCAAAATCAGGCCAAAATGAAGTTTGTTTTGTGTACATTTCAACGGCTTACCAAAGCGAATTTTCCGTAAAAGTTCGCTCCGGCTGGTAACCACCTTCAAACTCCCATTGGTCCGTACATTTTTACATATTCATAATTTTTACACGCTGCTTTCAGCAAAGTGGGCAGCGTCAGATGTTTGCTAACAGCATATCGCTGGTCACGTATTTCTAAATTCGTTTTACTCCTAAGCGAAGAACGAAAAAGAACTTTGCCGTGAGTATATCGGGGCCTTAAAACAACTTGTTTTTAGAGGAAAATAAAATCTCGTCCCTCCCCTTCTAAAGAAGGTGTGGGGTACAAGTGAATGTTTTAGAGGGTGTTAGATGTGGTCTGGAAGGGGTTATGACTCTCCTGGAGAGTGGCCTGGACTCGCTGGAACTCCAATTTGAGCATATAACGTCACTTTGATTACTGGGAGCAATGTTATGCAAGGTGTGTATCGCTCACTGGCTGACACATGATCTGAGGCCTTGGAGTTTCGGTGCCTAGGGTTTCAAAATGACTGACTTCGGTACCAAGTCGGTACTGAAATTTTAAAAATGGGACTATATACGCATTTCCCTCAAACATTTTTAGCACTGTTGAATGGATTCTTAAACACCTCTGATATGTCTTGAATTGACTACAATGATCAACGCTTCAAAAACGTTGTAAATAGACACTCTTCCCCAAGCGCTTACACAGATACACATGGGAATGTTTGAAAGCAGGCGACAGATCCGCTGATAGACGCCTGCTTTCAAATGCTCCTGTGTGAATGTGTGAGCGCTCGGTGAAGAGCATCAAAGACGTCTATTTACAACATGTTTTTGAAGCGTTGATCATTGTAGCCAATCAGAGACATACATGTTGAGCGCGTGAACACAATGGCCAATCAGAGACATATTGAGCACGTCAACACAATGGCCAATCAGAGAGATACATGTTGAGCACGTCAACACAATGGCCAATCAGAGACATATATGTTGAGCACGTGAACACAAAGGCCAATCAGAGACATATACTTTGAGCGCTTGAACACAATGACCAACCAGAGACATATATGTTGAGCACGTCAACACAATGACCAACCAGAGACATATATGTTGAGCACGTCACCACAATGGCCAATCAGAGACATACAGTACATTTTGAGCACGCAGGGTTGGGGAGTAATGGAATACATGTAATGGCGTTATGTAATCAGGATACAAAAATCCAGTAACTGTAATCCGTTACAGTTACGTCAAAAAACGTTGTAATCAGATTATAGTTACATTTTGAAAAAAGGGGGAATACTTTCAGGATTACAATGGTTTCATTTAAAACTAAATAAATAAGTATTTTGGCATACTAACACTATATTAAGCGCTGCTTGATTATACAGTAGTTCCTGGTTTTGTTGCCAGTAATGACTCAAGTGTGCCACGCGCTGGTGCATGCGCAAATAACAGCTTTCTACAATCTCCTCAGACGCAGATTGAATCACTGCTGCTAGTAGAAACGATGCTGCCTGCGTGTAAAATCGCTTTTAGTTCATGGAAATCCCGCTGCTATTTTGTAGAAATTAGGAGAGTATCTTTTTTAGTACCCAAAATGTCCTTTCTTAATCTTTTCTCGCATAACGGGATGTTCGCTGTCTAGGTAATGTAGGGGAACTCCCACTGCCAACGCCCCAAGTTTAGTCAGGCAAATTAAGAAAGATCACGGCTTTAGTCAACATGTAGGCCTATTTTAAAATAAACTAATATGTAGATTGTGTACAAATTTTAAATGTTGTGTTTTTATTTTTTAGTTAAAAATTACTTAAAAATAAAACAAAATAATCTGTAATACCATACATTAGCCACTAGATGTCTGTATATCCCTTTACATAAATATATATTCAGGCCTGAGTGTATATTTTGCAAATATTGTACACTGCACCAAATTCTTAATAAAAAAAATAATATATATATATATTTTTTTTAATAATATTTCTTCTTGCTTGACTTTATTTATATACGTGACCTTGAAGTAATCCAAAAGTAATCAGTTACATTACTTTCATATTATAGTACTTGGATTACGTTACTGAATACTTTTTTTATTAAGTAATTTGTAACTGTAACGGAATACAGTTTTAAAGTAACCCTCCCAAGCCTGTGAGCACGTCAACACAATGGCCAATCAGAGACATATATGTTGAGCGCGTGAACACAAAGGCCAATCAGAGTCATATACTTTGAGCGCTTGAACACAATGACCAACCAGAGGTGTTTAAGTATCCGTTCAACAGCGCTCAAAATGTTTGAGGGAAATGCTGATATAGTCACATTTGTAAAATTCGATACAAGACACGATTTTAAAATCAGTACCAAAGTCTGTACCGGTACCGAAGTCTGTTACAGTCGTAAGCTAGACGTTTCCCGAACCAGATTTAGGGAAGGAACTTCAGGGGGTTCGTAAGTTGATGAGAAGCTAATAATAAATTAAATCATAAAAAATATAAGAAATAAATCATATAAAAATAAAACTGTTGTTGCTGTTGTTTATGCTGTGCCGCCTCAAAATTTTCCATGTAATTGTAGTTACCTGAATAGTGGCCAGTCTGTGTGTTCAATTCCATAAAGCTTTTGAATTACAAGTAATTACAAGTATTTCATATTTGGTATCTGATTGTGGAATCCAGAATAATATACTCAGTTACTACCCAACACTGGCCACAGAGCTACAGTGTTTACACTTTTTGAGGGAATCAACCTACGCATGGCTTACAGTTTTCTCTGCTATTAAGATGGGATAAGAGTAAGTATTGAAAACTGACACACATCACCTTTAACTCCTCTACAGGCAGATATTTTAGCACTTGAATCACTTTGCGTGTGTCACTTGAATGCTATACTGGATGTTTCTTATTCTCCTAACATTTTCCCAGAGGGAGACCTGAGCATTGTTTGACAATACTGATACATGAGGTAATACATGTCAAGCTTTCTGACTTGAATAATTGTGTTTACAGCAAGTTTTGATAGCTGATTTTATGTTCAGAATAACAAATTTGAGACAAAAGATATTCTGCCGCTGTTGACATGGCAGATAAACACATTTTGCATGCATCTTCATCTGTCATCTAACACAGCTGCACAACAGAGATAAAAAGCATTATAATTTAAACATTTATGAAAATTTCCCTTCAACATTCAGCATTAGCAACCAAATTTATGTTGCTAGTAAGTAGAGGTTGAGCCACTTAGTATAAAGGTACATTTTTTACATTTTGATTTTATTTACTTTTTGAAGTAGCCAGAAATAAAATGTGGAATAACATGCACCATAAAACCAGTGCACCAAATATTAAACATGTAAATTTTCATGTCATGTCAACTTTGGGGAAAAGCTTGACAACTGCGAAGATGTGTTTTTTAAATTTTAATAACATCTTTTCAACTGAACATTTAAGAGTAATGTAGTGTTTAGGAATGATATTTAGTGATTCAGACAAATAGCTGTTGTGTTGAAGATGATGAAGTGAAATTGCTTAGTTGTTTACTTGCTCGGGAGGTGAAGAGTGTTTCCTAGCAAACTGCTTCTGTGAAAGCTTTTACATTTACAAAGTTTTACACTTTCACAGTAGAAAGGTCAATCATTATAAAATGCTTTATGTGTTAGCCCAAAATTTTCATGTCACTTCTCAAGTTCAAGGAGGAGTATAATACCTGGACAAAGCTAGATAGCTCATTCAATAACAGACCCACAAAACGATGCAATTTGAAATTTCCTCTCTTTGCACATGGGCACATAGCTCAATAATTACGGTGGAGCCACAGGAAAATTACATCTTGACATGGTGTTGACAGTGAAAATTTTACATTAATTAAGTCCATTGCACACTTTGAAAAATAGAGTTGGGAATACAGATTCCAATATTCATAAATCAGCAGACTTGTGTCAGGTCATCCTGTAGTGGGCAGCAAAACTCTTTTCAAGAGGCAGAAACAATGGCCTTAAATTAACTAAATGAGACTAATACATTAAAATAATGGACATTATTCATGACATAGTCCTCATTCTCTCATAATTGATATTTTACCTAAATGTGTGTTTTAATAATATGTATAATTTTTTATTCATATCTTATGCAGTTTTACTTCTCAAGGGCAGTGAACGACGTGAAAAATTAATATTTTTGGATGAACTATCCATTCATTTTGCAGCATAATGTAGGCTATTGTCTGCCTGTTTTAATGCACTGCATCGGTGTACAACTGGAGGTTTTGTTGAAGAGTCCCTGACACATCAGGGTCCTTGCTAAACATCAGCCTGTATTGATGGTGTCAGCCAGTAACATTAATAAAGTTGGCCCGTATTTTTCAAGAATTTGATCTGTTCCAGTAAATTAGCAAAAAGGTGTTTTTTATCAGGTGTCATATCCCTGAAAAACCCCTACTCATGTGATATTGACAGTGGCTTTCATGGTGTCTTCTAAAACATCTCTATTTCTTTCTCAGTTTTGTGAGAGAAAAACCCTGCATCCTGCCTAGTGCGGTTTTTTTTTTTTTTTTTGTATCCAAATCTGTCAAAAGTGTTGGTAAGGAAGTGATGTCACTTGAATCTGCACTCTTTTAACACCGTTGTTAAGCAGGTGTCTGGGGTTACTTTGAACTACTAGGGAAATGAATTTACTGGAAGTCACTGCTTTCTTATAAGCACACTGAGGATCATAACACAACAAACTTTTTTTTTTTTTTTTTTTTAAATCTGATGTGATAATATCTTATGTTTTGTTATGATTTTACTGTAGATGAATCAATGCGCTAACAAAAAGTACCTTAGCAGTACCATGTTTTTTTGCATACTGGAATATGGTATCCTTTGTAGAAACCATAGTAACTAAATATGGTAATCATTTAGTGCAATTTTAAATATCATAACATCATTTTATACCATTTTTTATAAGGGTATGGTGAGCATGAATTCAGTTTGACACATGTCATTTTCCTTATAGCTTTGCGTTGAATTGGAATGAACTGAAAAGTCATATGTGTCTTTTGCAGAGAATCGTTTGTTGTTTCAGAATAATGAATGGCAAATAATATTTAAAGCAGCTGATGACTCATGAATGTAAATGCTCGAGATTCCCTCGGTCGGGGCTGAGCACCAGCTGCCCTGTTTGCCTTTAATCAGAATGTGCAACTAGGAGAAAGGGAATGCTAGAACAAACGTATGATGATAAAGCGTTGTCTCCTGTTATGGAGACAGGAGACAGCAGGAAGTCTATGATCACAGATGTCGTAGTGCCCTTGAGTAGATGAGAGCAGTTGGCCAGACTCTACCACATGAGGGTCCCTTTAACCACAGGCCAGTAACCATTCGGTTTGAAGCCACTTCTGCTCTCGGTGGAATGAAAGTGGTCCACTGAGGATGAAGATCTGCTAATACAGAATTCTCAAGCTTCAATATTCCAACTTCAAGAATCGGCTTCCTGTCAATTCATGAATCTGAATTTAAATTTGAATTGGCTTTTATACACATCCAAGCTGAACTGGAATGAAAAGTATATTACAATTCAAAATTTCAATCCAACACGAACATTAAAAACTGTTAAAACTAATAATAATGAAAAACTAACTAATAATACTAATCCAATATTATTATTATGCATATTTATTAATTTAAGCTGATTAACTTACCATACTATAAGTCCAATACTAACCATTAATACTAACTCGTATTTCAATTTTCTCATGCAGCACCACAAAATGTCCAAAAATATTGACATCAAAAGTGTTCTTTTTTTCACCATGGTCTTCAGGTTTATTTATTATGTAATATGTCTCTATATATACAGTATACACACTATATGGACAAAAGTATTGTGACATCTGACCATTACACCAACAGATACTGTATTGACATTGTTCTCTAAATACATCAACAATAATATGGAGTTGGTCCCCATTTACAGCTTCCACTCTTCTGGGAAGGCTTTCCACAAGATTTTGGAGTGAATTTCTGGGAATTTTTGCCCATTCATCCAGTAGAGCATTTGTGAGGTCAGGCATTGATGTTGACGTTAGACGAGAAGGCCTGGCTCGTAATCTCCGTTTCAGTTCATCCCGATTGTGTTCTATCGGGTTGAGGTCAGGACTCTGCGCAGGCCAGGCAAGTTCTTCCTCACCAAACTCATCCAACCATGTCTTTATGGATCTTGCTTTGGGACACAGTCATGCTGGAATAGAAAAAGGGCTCTCCTCAAACTGTTACTCAAATAAAGCTGGAAGCATAGCAATATCCAAAATGTCTTGTTATGCTGAAGTATTAAGTTTTCCCTTCACTGGAAGCCGTACCCCTGAAAAACAGCCCACCATCCCTCCTCCACCACACTTTACAGTTGGCACAATGCAGTCGGCCAGGTAACGTTCCTCATGATTCATCACTCCACAAGTTTCCACCGAGTCCAGTGATGGTGTGCTTTAAACTCCATTGTACTTGTTGACGTGAGGCTTGCATGCAGCTGCTCGGCCATGGAAACCCATTCCGTGAAGTTTTTGTGCTGATATTAATGCCAGTGGAAGTTTGGAACTGTATGGAATTAGAATCAGCTCCGGCGACTCTTACACACCTCAGCACTCGCCGATCCCGCTCAGTGTCTTTACATGGTCTTCCGCTTCGAGTTGCTGCTGTTCCTAAAAGCTTCCACTTTCCAATAATGCCAATTACAGTTGACTGAAATTTCACAAACTGACTTATTGCAAAGGTGGCATGACATCCTATCACAGTACCATGCTTGACTTCAATGAACGCTTTAGAACGACCTTTTTTTTTTCATAATTATGAAATTTAAATGCAAATTTCTATAGTTGGCATATCCCAAATTCTGGAAATTCACCATTTTGTTGCATGACAACATAAATACATCATGTTTACGGGTAATTTCGTACTGAAATGAAATATTATTAATTATATTATTGTTATCACTGTATAACTGCTTTGAAACAATCTGTATTGTAAAAAGCGCTATTTAAATAAAGGAGACTTGACTTGACTTTACAGCAGATATATGTAATTCTTTGAATTTCAACCATTTTAATCCTACTTCCTTGAATTCAAATTGAAATGAATGCATTGTTTTTTTTATTTCTGACTGAATTCAAATTCAATTCAGGATGTGAACTGGAATTTGAAAGGTATTCATGATTCGCTTTTGGATAATGCACAATCCTGAAACTGCAAAACTCACTGCAGTTGGAATGCTAATCAGGTGTCAAAGGGCATTTGACAGTGTCAGTAGATGTATTTTCACCAGCGCTGAAGACAGGAAGTAGCTCTTCTCGTCAGCACATTTCAGTTTCAATTTCTGTCTCTCTCGCATTTCCCTTTTTTGTCAAGAGCTTATGAGAATCTGACAGCTGAAACAAATGAATCACACTTGAGTAAAAGTTTGATGTAAAAGACTGATGAACAACATCCTGAGAGGAGAGCTTCTGAATAACTCTGTCTCAAGCTACTTCATAAAAACACATTTCTTATGGTAATGTACAATGACAGTTAAAAATGGTTCATAGCTGAACCATACCAGTCAAGTGTCAAGAACAGAGATGTTCTCTTCACTGTGTACATAAACTTTACTTTGAAATCTTTTCTAAATTTTAAGGTGTCACTTGTCATTCACAGCTTAAATCTATTTGTTTTTCAGTTCCTCACGAAAAGCTGCTTTATGGTAATAGATGCTTTTAGCATGGAAATCAGGAAGGTCTGACTGTGCCAAAAGCAGCGCATTGTTTAATATTTGACATGAAAGAGGAATATTTGCATAGTGTAGTGTTTTCACATGACAATAAAATGAAACGCTGCAGTAAAACGTTTTTTTGTTTAACAATAATTTTACCAAAGAGGGTTTAAACTCCTAACAAAAATAAATAAATAAATAAATAAATTATATATATATTGTCATGATTCTAGCTTCTAGTCTTTGATTTTCCCTGGTCTTGAGGCAGGATCATGACAGACCCATGTTTTATGTTCACACACATGGCCTTTTGCTGGGCCATGTGCTTGTGTTGTCTCGTTCCTCGCCCCGCCCCCTTGTTATCCTCGTTTAGTCATCATTGCTTTACCCTTGTCACCTGTTTCCCTCATTAGTTTCTCCCTATTTAATCCCCTTGTGTTTGCTGTCCTGTGCTGGTTCATTGTCATTCATTGTGTGAAACAATCTGTGAGTAACCTGTTGAAAGTCTTGTCTAGAAAGAAGAGTTTGATCCTGTAGCTGTTAGTTTATTGTCTAGTTTTTCGTCTGAGTCTTAGTCTGGTCTTGTCAGTTTAAAATGGTCTGTCTTGTTTTGCCCCCTCGTGGGTTTTGTTTTCTGTTTTTGTCATTAATAAACCTTGTGTGAAGTATTTACTGTCTGCGATTGGGTTCATCTCCACATCACCTTTTTTATATATATATATTTTTATATATATATATATATACACATTGACCCAAAATTAAGATTTGAAAAAAGAAATGTCTTGTATTTTGAAGTACATTTTGGTATTTAAACAAAATATATGCGCTGTTTACAACGTATGTTATATTTGAATATATTTTGACGAAAGGGCTGGCCTAGCCGGGAAGCAAATAAAGATAGTTACAGTTGTCAACAAGCAAGAAGTGTTAATTCTGCTCATGCGTAAATGGTTGATGTCTATGTATGCAAATTAAAACATTTTACTAACCACTGCCCAGAGCCTTTAAGTGATCCACTTGAGATCCTGCCCTCAAAAGGACACGGAGGATTTTGTGGTTTTGTCAGTGTGCCTCTACGGCGGTTGATTAAATGAAGATGTCACCCTTGTCTCTGTCTGAGGACATTTCTATTCCCTCCTCTCATTTATAGAGCTGAAATGGATTTGTCCATCATTATAATGGCTCTGCTGAAGAAACAGCCACAGTAGGTATTTGGAGAGTGTCTTTCTCTTCAGTTTCTTTGATCCTTTAACCAACACTACATTTAAAAAAAAAAAAAATGGTGTAGAAACAATATTCACTCAGGAATTGGTCAATTTAAAAAATACAACACAAAATTTGTGAAATTTTGAAGTAGATAAAACTGAGATAGAATTTTCTTGTGAAACATTGTTTTATTTACAAATTGGAAACAAATCATTTTTTACAGTGTAGAGTTAGTTCCAGCTTACTCTGAGGTCTGAGCCGGGTCTGATGAGTCTTTCAGATGGTCGGGTCAGAATTTGGCATAAACAACATGAAAGCAGAGATTCATCCTGCCTTGTATCATCGGTTCAGCTGGTGCTGCTGGTGTTGGTTTAATGGTGTGGAGGATATTTTCTTGGCACACTTTGGGTCCCTCGGTACCAATTGAGCATCGTTTAAACACCACAGCCTTCCTGAGTATTGTTGATGACCATCTCCATCTCTTTATGACCTTAGCATTTCCATGATGGCCACTTCCACAGGATAACACACACGTCAAAAAGATAAAATCATCTCAAACTGGTTTCTTGAACATGACAGTGAGTCACTAAACTCTCCACAGTCACCAGATCTCAATCCAATAGAGCAGCTTTGGGATGTGGAGTAATGGGAGATTCTCATCATGGATGTGCAGCCTACAAATCTGCAGCAACTGAGTGATGATTTCATGTCAATAATGTTTCCAGCACCTTGTTGAATTTATACCACAAAGTCAAGTCAAGTCAAGTATATTTGTATAGCGCTTTTCACAATACAGATTGTATCAAAGCAGCTTCACAGTATTAAATTAAAATAATACAACAAGGTTTGTTAGTGGAATTTATTGATTGATAAAATTAAATTAAATATCCCCAAAATATCCCCAACTGAGCAAGCCAAAGGCAACAAAGAATTAAGGCAGTTATTAAGGCAAAAAGTTGGTCCAACCCAATGGCCGGTGAGTGTATAAACAATATCGGGCCCTATTTTAACGATCTGAAACGCAAGTATCAAACGCGAAACGCAAGTAAATTTGTGGGCTGATCTCGGGCGCTGTTGCTATTATACCGGCGGGATAAATGACTCTTGCGCCCGACACAAATCTAAAAAGGGTTGGTCTGAAGTAGCTTCATTATTCATAGGTGTGGTTTGGGCGTAACGAGAAATAAACCAATCAGAGCGTCATCTCACATTCCCTTTAAGAGCAGGCGCGCTTATTCCATGGCGGATTGCTATTATAACGGCGGATTTGCCATGCGCACGCTAGGAGCGGTTCACAGCCGAGGAGACCGACGTTCTTGTCAGGGCCGTAAAAGACAGAAAAGTGACATTGTATGGGGATGGGAGAAACCCACCCAAATTAGCTTCGGTTAAACAGGCATATAATAATTTTGGTAAATGTGTAAGCTAGATTTATGCCTATTTTTCCACATCTTCATAGACACCACAATGATTTCCCTCATGTGGAATATTTTTCCTTGTTATTATGTATGGTTTGCAAAAATGGCAAATGCTGCGTCTGTGTGTAGATGAGAGAAGTGTATGCGCGTTGTGCACACGCTACATTATGGCCAAGCATGCTCCCTTAAAATAGTATCTGAACGCGCCACTGACTTTAGACTAGGTTTTTCCTGGTCTGTGGTGGAATTGTTTTCTGGAACTGCAAAATAGCACCAGGCAAAGTTTAGCTGTAACACGCCTCCTCTTTTCACTGAACTGCCCCCGGGAGCGCAAGTTCATTACCTAATTTACCGACATGCTAGCCTGGATGCCAACCGAACTTAGCCCCGCCCACAACATTTTTAGGTCGGGAAGTTCGGTCTGGACTTGATCCGCTGTGGAGCTATTATGCCCGAACCAAAGCTGTTCGGACCAATCAAATTGTCAGGGCGGGCTTTATACGATTATGGACAGATGATCAACAGTAACGTAATCATCCACGTCACCAACGAGCACTTGGGTTGAATTTGTTTACAACAAAGATGACTGCCGCTGGAGAATTGAGATTTCACACTTACAAATAAGTCAGATCGAATAAATGCATATTTGGCGTACTGTCCAAGTAGAGGGCTCCGGGATCGGTATTCGGCCCGAACCCAAAGTACTCCCCCCGTATTCCAGGCTGTGGAAGAACAGGCCAAGAGTGAGTGGAGGGATGCTGAAAACTGTCAAGGAATGTTAGGGGAGTTGACAGAGTGAATAAGGACCTGTTCCAAATGGCACCCTAAGCACTCGTGGTCTTCCTATGAGTTCGCACTTTCGTGACGTAATGCCGCTTTGACTGTCGGTAAGTAGTCTGCTGCGGAGCCCACATCAGTGCGGGCTCGGCAAAAGTGCGCATCGAGGGCGCATATCGACCGCAAAGGAGGCGCTCGCGAGCACCCTTCTGAGGCCTAAAATGACAAATGGGACACCCTACGGTCTCACGGACTTAACGGACACGCGTACGCGGCAGCCATTGTAAGTCCACAAGACCGAAAGTGCATATGAAGTGTGCCATTTGAGACAGGGCCTAATTATGCTTCCTCTCATGCTGATAGGGTAGATATGGTAATTGTCTGACATCAAAATAATTTGATGACAAGTTGATTGGATTGATTATTTGAACGTGCTCCTCCCGAACTTTGTTTATGAAACATAATGTGTAGATTCCGCCATCGCGTCTGTTATAGAAGATATCGGCAGCGCATTCATTTTAAAATAGTAACAGAGAACCGCAATCAAGGCATTTGTCGATCGGAAAGATGAATGAAGAACATACGTCACTTACTCCGTTGCTCTGATTGGTTGTAGGTCTATCCAATTGAGTGCAGAGGCATTTTCCTTCCTGGTTCGGTTGAAACACGCCCCATAATCACAGCCCAATGGAGCAGACTCATATTCTGACTAGAATCTGAGCATGACAACATCAGGCTACCGACGTGCATCTGTGGAGGGAAAAGTCCGCTGTGCGTCTGGTGGAAAATAGGAATGATACATGCGTCGGTGTACAAAGTTAATTGCGCTGGGTGCAAGATAGGGCCCCTGATGATAATTGTATCACGATTTTTTCCCCCTGGGATTTTACCATTTGAAAGTAATATATTTGTTATAATTAAGACTGATAAGCTATGAGTCACACTAAAAATGAGTTACATTTGACTACTTTTGCAACTAACATGAATATAATGCTTTTCTAAGAACAGGAAAAATGACTTTAACTTAGATTGTTTTCAGACATATTATTAAAAAAATACCAATTCTTGTGTCTGCAATAGATAGGCAGTATATAAGCCGTGAATAATAACGGTTGTGATGAAGTATGCTGATTTATTATAAATCCTAAAACAGCCCTCAGTGTCTTCAGTCCTCCCCCTATACATCAGAAACGTCACACTGACCACATGGTGACACAGCCCACCATCCTGCTGTTGCTTAGAACATATTTAAGTAACTTTACCGAAGCATGTGCCTGAAAATAAACAAAAACAATACGTAAACTTTACCAGCAGATGGATATACTACAGCAAGGAAACTCGAGAGATATTACAGTAAACTGCGGGTAGTTTCCCTGACAGGAAGTCATCTTGACAGGTATGGGAAATGACCTCTTAACACACTTAACACACAAATATGAGCTTCAGTTTTTGGTAGTTTACACTAAACTGAGGACCTGCTGTGTTGATCTATGAGTGTCAACTAGAGGGAAGAGCATGAAGATTTTTGTGTTTCTGTTTCCTCAGTTCAACTTCTCGGCCCCCAAGGAGGAAGCATATTTCAAAATGCTCAGTGAGGACGAGCTGCTTGCCTGCGGAATGAAAGAGACCCAATTGAGGTACAGTTTTTTACCCCCTACACTTTTCTCAAATTAACACCGAAAGCATTAGAAGGGAGAGATGTTATCTTGCACATTCACCCTCTGGGTTTTTTTTTACATTTTTTTAACAAGTACATTGAAATTAAGTTTGGGTAGGTTTTCTCTTCGTTGTGTGTGACTTCCTTTATTTATAGAGCTCATCGTTGTGAGCAAACACAACTCTATTTGTCTTTTATTATTGTAATTTCGCTCTTTTGGGATATAGTAAAGCAACATTTTATTCACCTCAGTGTAAAAAAGGCGAGAGAATATCGTCCTAAACTAAAGATTGCAGATCAGTGCAAAATGCACCTGTTGTTGTGTCTACTTCCCATGTTAGACTTACCGGTATGTACCTCGTTTTATAATTATATATTATATTAAGAATACTTGTGGTAATATCTAAACCACAGCTCTGTCTAAAACCTTTTTTTTTTGTTTTTTTGCTGAGATGAAAACATGTTAACATGTTAAAGAACCAACAGTAAAACTATTGCTATAACTAGAAATGCATGTAAAGCCATGAGAGTCATGTATAAAAGCAATAGACATTTTGTTTGTCTGTTGTATGTTTTGCCAGAACTCTTATTTACTCTTTTATTTTACGGTTTTTCTTCATAGCTGTTGATCAGACTGACTTTTGTGCTATAGCTAGCACTGTGGTAACACTTCCCCTTATAGCTGTCATGTGTTGGCACGAATCTTCGTTTAGCATGTTCCTGGTGGAAGTAACACATGCGGTGTCTAATTGCATATGTATACATCTATGTACAATGCAATATGATGCCTTGACCTAATTTACTAATACTTCCTAATATCATGAGTTTGGGTTTGTTGTAGATAGAGATGACACACAGATAGATAATGATATATTTGACTAATTCTCTTTGCAGGAATAAAAAAAGTCGACTCAGTCTTCTTCTGACAAAGTCTGGGTCACATGAAAATGTCAGTCCTGAGAAGAAGCCACCAGCTAAACCTAACCAGTAAGCCTCTATGATGTTTACATTGATTCAGTATTTTCATTAATCAAGGAATTGTGGAGTCGTCACTGAACTTCAGTATGGAAGTGTCACTCAGATAGGATGATTCAGATGTATCAATGTGACACTACTCATGATGAAGCACTTTTCTTTCACTAAAACACTTCACTAATTTGTGATTTTAACAGCATTGCACCGGACATGGCTATGAGATGGAGTGATTCATTTGAGGAGTTGCTGAGTCACTCAGGTATGATCACCTCATCTTAGCATTATACTGTAGTTAGCATATGAAATGCTTCTCAGTGTCATACTGTGTTAAAGAAGAAGTAAAGTAAAGTGGTGTGCATCCCATTGTAACCACATTATGCGAAAACCTGCTTGTGGCAACATAGTGTTCTTTCTAGTTTCCATGTGATTCTAACCAATGAATAGTTCAACACACACGCAATGTTTTATTCGTGCCACCTAGAATGTGTTTTGTCTGTGTGGGTGCATGTCTATGTCTACGACCATTGTAGTATAGATGATAATAGTAATCCAGTTGGACAAGATGTGCAGATTTAATCATATTAATACCAAGTTCTGTCATGAAACTCTAGATGGTGCAGACTGATAGGTCCTCAATTTGGTAGCGATCGCATCGGCATGTACACAGCGTAGATGATTGGTTGCTGTTGCATCAGTGGCCAATGAGCTGCGGCTCAACATTCAAATACTGGTAGTGTTTCTGTTAGCAGTCTGCAGGGTAACACTTTAGTTTAGGGTCCAATTCTCACTATTAACTAGTTTCTTACTTATACTAGCATGCATATTACTAGGATATTGGGGGTTATTTCATATATGTTATATGTGCAGCAGCATGTCTTACTTGCTTACAGCAATGTCTGTGAATGTATTGGTAGTAGCAAGTCTAAGTACTTGCTCTGCAGCAGCAGCAACTTAGCAGATCTATTCCACTAAGACCAAATACATTAACATTGCCATATCCATTACAGTTAACATGCCAGTCTCTCATGACAGAACTGGTCAGGTGGTGAATTTATGAGAAGAACTTCAAAGGCTGTCAGGAAATATACCATTATTCAAAGTTTTGCAATCACTGCAACCACAATTTTGTTGTATTATCATGGTAATGTGAGAACGATTTTTAGAATGCTTTGTTTCACCTTACAAAAGTGATGTAGATATAATGCCTCACTTCCTGTTTGATGTCTAGACTCTGAAAATCCATTAACGTTTTTCTGGAAAATCATGTCGAATACCAAAAAATTTAATATGTGACATTTGAGATTTGGTGCGAATTCTGTGCTAATTTTAGATTATGCGATGTAAATTATGTAATTTTGTAGTATTTGCAGGCCTCCAGAATTACAGTGAAATAGTTTTTTTCTTGTGGTTTGTGCTCTTTGGCTTGTACTGTAGGTTGCAAATGTAACAACTGTAGGATGAACTTGAAAAGGCAGACATTTGATCATTGAAATCTGCATAATTCAAGGAATTAAACTATTTAGGCTATTCAGTTCGATAGTTATAACAGGGGTGGCCAACGTCGGTCCTGTAGAGTTTCGCTCCAACCCTTTTGCTTGCTGTGGCTCTCCAGGACTGACCTTGGTCACCCCTGAGTTATAAGGAGAAACAGCAACTTAACACTTTGGTTGGTAACACTTTATTTCAGTAGACCATTTGCTTGTGTGCGTGTGTGTGTGGTGTAATCATGCATTTAGCAATGAATATTTTTTTGGCATCTTGTTTCAGATGGGGTTGAAGTCTTCACGCGATTCCTGCGTTCTGAGTTCAGCGAGGAGAACATTGAGTTTTGGTTAGCCTGTGAAGACTTCAAAACCACTGAGTCTGCAACCAAACTGCAGACTAAAGCCAAACAGATACACGCCATTTTCATCGATAAAGAAGCCCCCAAAGAGGTATGCACACATTTGCATCATGAACAGTACGGACTTTAATCGGAGTGGATACCATATTTAATTTTGCACAAATGAAAAAAACTTTAGAAAACCATGTCATTCCAAACTTTCGTGCTTCTGTGGAACACAAAAGGAGATTTTTTTTTGAATAACGTCCTGGTTTCTCTTTTTCATACACTCTTATAAATAAAGGGTCTTTACTGGAATCGATGGTTCCATGAAGAACCTTTAACATCCATGGAACCTTTCCATTCCACAAAATGTTCCTTAGATTATTAAAATGTTCTTCACACTGAGAACACTTCGTTCTTTTTAGAACCAATGTTCTTTGGGGAACCAAAAATGGTTCTTCCATGGCATCACTGTGAAAACTCCCTTTTGGAAACTTTATAGAAGTGTGTACAATTAAAATAAATGGAGAATGTAGTGCAACTTGTGCACAATGACTTAAGAAATGTCCTTTTTGAGTCAACTTATTTAAGACACTACAACACATTTATCAGACCCCACAAAAATTAAACCAATACCATTGTGGAAAACACCTTCTTGCTAGCGACGAACGACAGTACGTTGCTGTTAGCAGCGCTTTGAGTAACCTCAATGGGGTGGTCATAATAAAAACAAACAAGGCTCTGTTAAATGATATTTGCGGTGTAGTGCATCGCTGCATCAGAGACCTACCATTGTGTTTGTGCAGAGGCCATTGTCAGCCCCCATTGTCATGACTGGGGGCAGATATGTGAACGTGTGGTTTTCCTGCTTTTGGCTGCAAACTCCCCCTCAGACGCCCACACAGCTGAGAAAATAGACTCTGAAAAACTGAGAAGTGAAAATGAGGCAGTGGGACCACTCGCTCTTGTCTGACCAAAGTGACAGCGAATAAACAACTGAAAGACTGAAATGTAGCACTGCTGAAAGCCAGCTTTTTCTTATCAGTGCTGGGAAATGAAAACCTTAATATTGTATCATAAATGAGGAGCAGTGCCTGCATAAAATTAGCTTCTAACGCCCTATATTAAGATCTGAAAGAATTCACCACTGCAGAAGTGCTGTTCAACAGACACGTGTGTTAGCCTGATGTAGTACTTTTGGAGAAATGCTTTTAAGAAGTAACTGTGGCCTGGACAAAGAGAGGGAGAATGAGTCAGTGGAATTGCTGTGGTCAGAAAAGAATAACAAATGAAACCGACAGACTGTACAATGAAGTGCAAAAGCCTGAGACTACTAATTAAAATGCACCTTTTTTTTCTTTTTTTACATTTGGCATAAATTATATCATCATCACAACAGTATTTAGGTGTTGATTAAAAATGTGCATGTACTTAAGAGTGTCTTAGTATTTGGTTTTGCCAGTGGATCAATGACATGACGCTCTTATTTTGGGCTGATCTGTTAATTTATCAAAATAAAATAAAAACACTAACAATGCATATAATAATTTGACATTTTTAGGCAAATCTAGTTCAGGTTGTACTACTACTACTACTACTAATCATATTATGAATTAATAATTTGAATAACTTGTGATATTATTTGTGAATTGTATGTCATTTTTTATATTAAAATCCTTATATATATATATATATATATATTGCTATTATTATTATTATTACTAATGATATCTTATGACTAAGATGTCACTGTTTTTTATTTTTAAATTGACAATTATTAAATTGAAAATATATTTTTTAAAGATTCAGAGCATCATGTGCCTTCAAAAAAATCACAAATTAGTTACTTAGAAAAAAAATGCATATTTGTCAATATCTTTTATTTTTTTTTTTTTTTTTTTTTTTTTTACAATAAAAACTTTTCTTTGTTTTGTTTTTAAAATACTAAAACTTTGTCTATTTCCAGGTTTAGTTTTTTTTTGTAATCCAGATTGTCAGTGTTACAGTAGACTTTTTTTGTCTTTTGCAAAATAGACTTAAAGGACTGAAAGGCAAAACACTGAGAATCTCCTTCTCATAGCATTTTCATAAAGCAGAAGAAAACACAGATCAGCCATATGGCGAAATCCTAGTTGCCCCACAAAAATTCTTGCATCACTCCAAATATGTTGTCTTTCATTACAGTGTGCAATACCTAAAAATTGAATTTTAGATGGCCTCTTGTTTTACGTTTTGCACTTTACCCCTTAGATCAACATCGACCACTCAACCAAGGCCGCCATTGAGAAGAACATCCTCAAGCCGACTAGGTCCTGCTTTAATGTAGCACAAGATAAAATCTACAGCTTGATGAAAAGAGACTGCTACCCACGATTCCTCACCTCCAACATCTACTTGACCCTGACCAAGAGGACAGGCCCACCAGCTATGACCAGGAGAAGGTCCCGCTCCTTCGTTTTCAATGAGCGCCCTGACGGCACAGCGGCCTGGTAGATTTGTACTGTAATGCTAGTTTTTTTGTTGTATACTGTCAATAGCACTTGATCAAGTGACACCTTATAGCTATTTATTAACATTAGTTCCTATGGGCTGGTATTTAAATACTAATCATTCTGTTAAGATTGTCAAACTTTTGGTTCTGCTTAAAAGATGTCATGCCAAGCTTAATTTAATCTACATGTTTAAAATGCCTAATATTGTAAATATCTGTTTAATGGTTAATGATAACGGTCTGTATAATAAACTGTAAATAAATGTCATCTAATTATAGGCCTACAGCCAATTGTGTCAGACTCAATGACAGTAAAGAGCAATAACTTGGAAGAATTGAAAAATAAAACCACATTTTAGAGGAAAATATGAGGTGTAACTCAATGAAGTTTGATTCATGTTGCCAGACTTTTGATTATCAACTTTGAATCTGGTCCAATAGAGTGCAACAGTCGGGTTCCGGAAGTAAAAACTCTTGTTCAAATTGATTTTAGTTTATAAAGACAAGACATACTGTGAGCTACGAGGTTGTTAATCTATTGTATTTGCATCTGCTGAAGACATCAGCCCACATTATTTCAGCATATTTTTAAAATTCCTGGTGAAAAACTACATTACCCATGATGCTGTACAGAAAATTACACCAATCAGAGAGTCGAATGACATGATCTAGTCAATCTTCCTAAACTCTCAAAATAATTAAATTTGTGTAGATATATATGCATATTTTACAATAAATTTAAAATATATTTAAGTTTATATATGTATTTAGAATCAACATTTGTAAATGAGTAGTTTTAGATTTCTCCATCTTTATTAATTCAATTATGCTGTTCGCAATGCTTTTCATGGGATTGAAGTTCTTTCTCTCACTAAAGTCGTTAAATACAAAATCTTGTACTTCTGTCTTTTTGTTGTTTGATAAGTTTTTAGTGTTATGATTCACCTCGTATCTGGCTGGCTTTCTTCATGGCTTATAACTCTTTATCAAAGACTTTTTCTAAATCCCTATGGAAAAAATTAATGGAAAAAAATACTTGCTGAAAAGGGGGTGGGTGCTAATGCGCCTTATAGAGAACTGCAGTGATGATGTGTTTTTGTAGGCCAACCCGGAAGTTAGCATCAACAAAAACCCAATAGGATTTTCAATTGGCTTTTGGATTATTGGAGAAAATAAGCTCTGTAACTAACAAAAGTTTATGATTCTTGGTTTTGTTCATCGTGATCATGACCCTCTTGGAATTGTTCCGTTTATTATTATTCCACTTCTTCTTCTCCGAAATGAATCGCATTTGTGAGGGCCGAAACATGCTCGAAAACACGCGTCAGAACTGGCGAAAATTTACATCTGAAATGGGTTTCAGAATTAGGTGTGGCAAAATGGCTTGATAGCGCCACCTATAAAATTTCAACAAAGCGCCCCTCCCGCTATGTTTCACGTACATGTATAAAATTCCGAATGTTTGTAAGGTGTCCTTGAGTGTCATGTAAGGCGCCTATAAATAAAATGTATTATTATTATTATTATTATTAAAGTACAACGCCTGAAAATGGCAAAAAAGGCACAAAAATCGCAGAGGAAATCAAAAACGTCTGACTTCCTGTTGCATTTAGGGCTTCGCTCCAAGATACATTTTTATAGGTATTCAGAATTTTATACATGTATGTGAAACATTATTTTACAATTATTGTTGTAAAATAATAATAATTATTTTACAACAATAATTATTATACAACAATAATCAAATACTCATTATTAAAACCTTGGATACCAGAATTAAAATATAAAAATAATCACATAAAACCTGCCGAAAAAAAAGATGGGTCTTAAGGCGAGATTTAAAAACTGAAGACTTCCACTGTTTCGCACATCCTGTGGCAGCAGGATCCATAAATAAGGAGCTGCATGACTAAAAGCTCAGGACCCCATAGAAGTAGTGCGAGTTCTAGGGAGAACAAGTGTGAGTGAAGAAGATGATCTTAAAGTCCGAGAGGGAGCCAGTGCAAGTGTTGTAATATGGGAGTAATGTGTTCAGCTAGGGGAGTTCTGCTGATGATTCGGCCAGCCGAGTTCTGTACTAGTTGGAGTTTGTTGAGTACCTTTGAAGGCAATCCATAAAAAAGACTGTTGCAAAAATCAATACGGGACGTAACTAGAGCATGGACTAGAATTGCCGTGCTCTTTACTGAGAGAGCCGGACGAAGTCGATTGATATTACGTATATGGAAATAAGCAGAGCGAATGACACTGTTTATGTGTGCTTCAAATGAGAGAGTACTGTCCAAAATGACCCCCAGACTTTTAACTTGTTTAGATACAGAGACTGGTAAATTGTCAATTTTCACAGATGAACATGTAGATTTCGAAAGATTGTTTTTTTTTAAGCCAACTAGAAGAATTTATGTTTTACTGTTTTGAAGTAAACCATTCTTTAATCTCTGCCAAACAATCTGAGAGGACAGATGGAGGAAAATTAGCGGAAGGTTTAGAGGACAGATAAAGTTGGGTGTGTCGTCAGCATATAGGTGGAATTGAATGCCAAATTTCCTAAAAATATTACCAAGGGGTAAAAGATAAATGATAAATAAAAGAGGACCCAATACTGAGCCCTGCGGGACACCTGTATTGACATATGAAGGCTTTGAGCAGAACTGCTTCAACTGTACAAATTGAGTACGACCCGTAAAGTATGATTGAAACCAAGTCAAAGGGGTACCAATAATTCCAATAGACTCCAATGTGTGCAACATAATGCTGTGCGATATAATATCAAATGCTGCACTTATATCAAGCAGAATTATTATAGATAAAAGTATGATTAATATAGATTAGTAGATGAAAGTATAGATTAGTATAGATTAACAATCTCCTCCTAGAATTTTAATCAGATCATTTTTAAATTTGGTGAGTATACTCATAAGGCCTTTGCGATGCTAAATTGCGAAGATCTTGAGTTTTGTCAAAGGTCGTGTCCCTGGTGGCCTGCAAATTTCGATGTTTTGCCATGAAGTTGCTGTAACTCAGGAAAACAATGTCCAATCTGCCCCAAATTTCACACGTTTGATAAGAGTCCTGTCCCGAACACATGCCCTTGCCCATATTCAGTTATAGTCATAGCGCCACCTGCTGGCAACAGGAAGTGACATGTTTAACACTGCTATGGACTCCTAACAACATTAAAAAGTGTCAGCAAGTGTTAAATAGGCTAGCAACATGCTAAAAACATGCTTAAACATTTTAGCGACACTTAGCTAAGCGCTAAAGCATGCTATTAATGCAATGAAATAGGATGTTACTGTAACTCAAGCATGCAATGTCCAATCTGCCCCAAACTTAGCATGCAACATGCTAGAAATAAATAAAACATGATAGCAACACTTAGCTGAGTGCTAAAGCATGCTATTATCGCCATGAAACAGGAAGTTGTTGTAACTCAAGCATACAATGTCCAATCTGCCCCAAACTTCTCATGTTGGATGAGTCCTGGCCTGAAGACATCTACACACCAAAATGTAGTTACAGTCATAGCGCCACCAGCTGGCAGGAAGAAGTGTGGCAAATACAAATGACTTTGACGCAGTCCTCCTATATTTACCTACTCAAATGCATATTGCCCACCCATGGTCTGTTTTCCTAAATCCACTGGGTGGTGGTGGCACGGGTGTGAGGGCCCTATCATCACTGCTTGCAGCTTTTATCTTCATAAATGTACTTTTGTGAATTTTGAAGGCTAAATACAATAACCAGAAGTGAAAAGCTAAATGTAAAAGGAACACCACCATTAATCTTCTGACAGCTTTATATAAAAACATTTTCCTTAATAGTTTGAGTTAGAATAGTTTGCAAGATCACAATTATGAACACAATGCGGACTAGTGAGTCAGTGTGATGGTGTTTAATGTCCAACAACCTCTGTTGTCCCATTTAAACACTTGTTAGCAACCAAGACAAGTAAAAGCTTTAAACACTCTCACAGACACACACACACACACACACACACACACACACACACACACACACACACACACACAAGGGGGTTTATTGATGTATTTTACGTAAAAAATGTAAAATATCTTGACCACAGACCTTATTTCAGGCATTTAAACAACAACAACAAAAAAACACTGACTTTGGAACGATGCTAAAATGCTCATTTCCAGGTTTTGGCCTACAGAAATGTGTCATCCCTGCAGTACTCTATTGCAACTCATTTTAGCCAAGAACTGGCCACTTTTACCAATGAACGAAATCTGACTGGAGCTCGCAGTGGTTTTGTGTCTAGTCTGTTTTGGGGCGGTGTGCAAGTGTGCCGCCTGAGGCTGCGACTAGTTGTGCTGTGCAAACACGGCTAACAGGTACTCAATGTTTGCAATTTGTCCAGTGATTTATTCTTTCTTTCCTACAAATCATTTTCTTGGAGATGGCCACATCTACCTCCTGATGTGAATCATTAGAGCTCATGTCAGGCTTCCAGCTGTCTTCAGCGAGACCCACGTCTGCTCCACTGTCATCCTATCAAATCAGACTGCTAGTGTCTCATAGCAGATATCAATTATGCATGCGCAGACAGACTACTGGAATGCATAATGTCTAACTTTGGGTTCCACCAAGCAGAATGGAATTAAAAATATTTATATTCACCATTTTACTATACATTTCTATTTGCAGCATGAATCTGCAGAATAATTTTGCAAACCATTTATTTTGGAAAAAGTGCATCATGGCCTCAAGTAAAAGGTGAATGCCAAATAGTACCAACCCGATCTCATGGGAAAAATAAATAAGCATGAAGACCCGCCCCTAACCCCATCACTAAACATAACTGTCATGGGGGCATAAGCAGATCGTACAAACATGAATTAAATAATTCAAATTCATACAATTTACCCTTGCGCCGTGTTGAAAGCCCTGTAACACCTTTGATGTTCCCGGTCAAAAATGACTGGCCTTTTAAAAATTGCTTGTAAATCGCTCGCTATGCTATATTATCAGCAAATATTGGATTAAATCTTTTTTTCAACTTGTTTTCTTTCAATTAGGACAGGTTTTGTATTTCTTTTTGGAACTGATTGATCATAGGCCTCATTGATCTGAGGATAAAGTTCATCTCTGTGAAAAAGAATGTGCATGTATCCACACAGGTCTGAGGCCTTTATCTTTTGCAAGCACACATGATCATATGTGAACATGAACATGCTCCTGAACACTAAATGTTTCTCTCATTTTTTTAATGGATGGTCATTTTTGACTAATATAAGCTCAGATCAATGACACCTACAATCAGTCAGTTTCAAAAAGAAATACAAAACCTGTGCTAATTGAAAGAAAACAAGTTGACAAAAAGATTGAATCCAATATTTGGTGATAATATAGCATAGCGAGCGATTTACAAGCAATTTTTCGTAGGCCTGTCATTTTTGCCGGGGAACACCACAAGTGTAACAAGGTGGAAAAAAAATCCCACAAAATAACAAAACTTATCCCAAAAGTTTTAGTCCAATGCGATAACATTAACTAACATTTTCGGTGTTATTGTTGAACAGTGCATTTACAATTTCTACTTGTCCCCTATTAGAAGCTTAAAGCTTAAAAAATTCCAAACCTGTATGAGTTTCTTTCTTCTTTTGAACAAAAAAGAAGATATTTTAAAGAATGTTGGGAACCAGACAGTTGACGGCACCCATTGACTTCCATTGTAGGGGGAAGTCAATGGCGTCAACTGTCTGATTACCAACATTCTTCAAAATATCTTCTTTTTTGTTCAACAGAAGAAAGAAACTCATACATGTTTGGAACAACTTGAGGGTGAGTAAATGATGACAAAATTTTCATTTTGGGGTGAACTATCCCTTTAAGGATGCAGTCTATAAATCTTTAAAAATCCTTAAGCATTATCAATCTTAAAGTTAATCAGACTAACACCATAAAACCGTAATGATAATAATTAGCCCTAAAATCAAGCATTTTGGTAGAACGATTATTTTAATAGCTATTAAAGTGTAAGAACTGAGGTTTCATGAATCATAAATGGATGTTGACTAATGAACTGTTTCATGAGCTGTGTGAGATCGGGCAGAAATGTGTCGTCAGTACATAAACAGAAGACTGATTATAGCTCAGACTTACCATAAGGTAACCTAAATCGATGTTTGCTCTAAGTGGCCATATTAAAACTAAAGCTTTTTTTTGTTGCGTTCGAGAGTGGCAAAACTCTTGTTGTGGGAAGTGTAATAGAGAAGAGTGTTACAGTGCCATGATCAAATGTGTTGTTGTGTTTAACACCCCACAGTGCTACTTTTAGATACACCAGATGTTTCTACAAAGCATTTGACCCTGACGGGAAAGAGAAGCTATACACTTAAAGTGATAGTTCACCCAAAAATACAAATTCTGTCATTTACTCACTCTCATGTCATTCCAAACTTGTTTGACTTTATTTCTTCCTTGGAACATGAAAAATATCTTAGTGTTTTTTTTGTTTTGTTTTTGTTTTTCCATAAAATGAAAGTCAGTGGTGTTGAATATTGCTTGGACACCACTGACTTTCATTGTATGAAAAAACGATATAACATTTTTTCTAAATATCTTCTTTTGTGTTGAAAACGGCATGAGGGTGAGTAAATTATGATAGAATTATAGTTTTTGGGAAGAATGGGTTTCAGCAATATGACTTTAGTAGAAGTATTTACTCCTCTATATGATGTTTAAACCACCATCATCTTGCTAAGCTGCACAAATGACAATGTGGAAAGGATTATGAGTGTTTTTGCTGTCATCCTAGAGCAGACTAATAAACACTTATAGCACTTCATCTCTCCATTCCGCCATTATACAGCCATGCAGCAGAATATAGTCAGTTAATGATATCTTTTAGCTGACACTAACAGAAAATCAACACACAAGAACTTGAACCTTATGTTTGTTTGTGTGTCACCATTACCAGACAGATGGCATGGCAGTGTGTGAAGATTTTTTTGTTTGTTTTTTTTGCCCTGATAACACAAATTCATCTCTGTTGATGCTTGTAAGAGTGGTGGGGTGTTGTGCACTGGGATGCTTACTGTGCAGCAGGCCAAGAGGAACAGAGAGGAGAGGAAGTTAATTTAGAAACCACAGCTCCCCCTGCTGGATGACAGAGTATGTACACTGACACATGACATGAAGGTTGTTCAAGTTAGGTAAACTGTGATAAACAGGAGTTAAATGGGATTTTGAAGTTGGGGAAATCCTTTAATCTGGTGATGGTTTATACAATCCCATTTCCAGTAAAGTTGGGACATTTTGTAAAATGCAATAAAATCAAGAATCAGTGATTTGTTAATAATTCTCTTTAAAGGGATAGTTCACCCAAAAATGAAAATTGTCCCATAATTTACTCACCCTCAAGCCATCCAAGGTGTATATGACTTGGCGGAAGAATGACCTCTGACCTGACGGATGACATATTGACGAACACGGAAGCGCAGAGGAAAGAGCAAAACAAAACACCGGTTAGACTATCTGAGATTAAATATTGTGAAAAGGTTCAAGAGAATTATCAAATCACCGATTTTTGATTTCATTGCATTTTACAAAATGTCCTAACTTTTTTGGAAATGGGGTTGTATATGCATTATCATTCAAAATTTTTGGGTTGATACATTTGTTCTGAAAGATCATTTAATGAACACCTGGTTAGAAATCCTTCAAAATTGCTTTATGATGTACACTACTTGAACTGTTAAATAATAGTATTGGACAAAAGCTATAGATTGTTTATTTTAAATTTAAATGTCCCAATCATCCACAGCTAGTTTATGTTTTGCAAGTTAACAACATATACCATAGCCAATTAGGCTTTTAGCTTAGCCTTTTTAATACGCACATTCTCAATTATACATTTGTATGCAATTTTGTTTGATCAGGGATTACAAATGGCTACCCCTGGGGTCCTAGACTGAACTAGATATATTGAACATTTCATGATACCGGATCATTCCAGCCCAACTTTACTTATTATTACCACCCAACATTTGGCAAGCACAGCTTGATTTTTATCTGGATTCTCACAAAGAGAATTCAAAATTTAGTTTCTTGTTTTCAAGCTTGCCAAAGGGAATACCTGATCTCACTGACCCTGTCGAACACAAAAAACACACAGACGTCAGACACACTCATGGGTTTACACAGGTGCTACAAACAAATGACTTAGACAAATGAGTGAGTCTCCAACAAGAATGTTTTCAGCATTCACTTCACAGCCCAGTGTAAATGTAATGATGCATTACAGTCAATTCTACCCACTCTGGAAATATGAAAATGTGAATTATTAATGATGTTACAATTTCTGAAACTGTGCATATCTCCGCTTTCAATTTTGTGGATGAACCAGAGTATGAAAAATATGAACAATAGGGAGATGAGCACAAAGTAGACTGAATACAAAGCCAAGGGATAAATAAAGCTGAATGTTATTGTGTGTCAGAGTGAATGAATATCTTTGATTTCAGCAGTCAACACAGGTGAGCATGTCCTCACTCTTGCCAGCTTTTTTGGAAACCAAATTCTCATGGCCATGTGTAAGTCATTATGCATGCAAATCTGCCAGAGGATTTTCCATTGCTTCTAGAGATTTACATGGCCGCTGACAGACTGAGACAATATTAAAGGAGAGCTCAGAGGGGATCAACTAGAGATTTTTCTTTTTTTAAGTGATGACATTCAGATAAAGGTTAGATAGGTGATTTGTTTACAGTTGAGACACTTTGTTGTGTCCAAAAAAAAAGTGGTCAAAAAAGGGACATTCGTCTGTTCCCTAACCTTCAAATGTTGTGTTACCCATTAATCAAAACCATAACCTGTGGTAGGAAGTTTAAATACCACTTTTCCACTGGCCGCCCATGACCATCACTCATCTTTTCCTGTATTAAAAAAAAAAAAAAAAACTTTGGTGTAGCAACCCCTGATCCCACAGTATTCAAAATCGCAGCTCGTTATAGTAAACCAAATAGACACACGCAAAATCAAACATAGAAATGATTATTGTACTGATTTCAGGCACCCTCAGATCAAAACGACAGTGGAAGAAGAAGTTGGAAACAAAAAAAAAATTGTGAAAAAATAATGTGTTTGTAAATTTCAAAAACAGAACAAGTACACTTCTGCATTATTAAGCACTAAAGCATTATATAAAAATAAGATTGGTGTTTTAAATGATTAAACAATAAAAGTGTTAAAAATGATGAAGTATTGATGAAGTATGACGAAGACACTTTCTGTATGTCAAACACTGGTGGATAACGTTCACAGTTAATGTGATGAAGGTGTGAACTTAAAGAGATATTTCACCCAAAAATGCAAATTCTGTCATCATTTACTAACCCTCATGTCGTTCCAAACCCTCAAGACTTTCGTTCTTCTTAAAAACACGAATTAAGATCTTTTTGATGAAATCTGAGAGATTTCTGTCTCTCCATTGACAGTCTATGCAACTACCACTTTGACGCTTCAAAAAGTCCATAAAGAGATTGTAAAACGAATCCATATGAATTGAGGCTGAGAAGAGACTCATTCGCAAAACTATCCCTTTAAGGAGAACTGACTTCCTACATCTACTAAAATCACACTGAATCCAGTTGGTTTCAAATCATCGCAAAAATGGCTTGATTTACGAGAAAAAGCTCCAGCATCATTTGTTGGCAGATGCCTCTTGGTTTGGTGTTTTGTGTCTAATGCAATGACTTTCAGAAGTGCTTCTCAAGCGTCCAAATACTTTTTGCCATAACAGTGTGATATATGATATGATATTTGAGATGTCTTACGTTTTGTAGCTTTGACTGTGGGGGAATGATGGAAAATTGAGCAGGAGATCCTGTATTCAGGTATCATTGACAGGATTGGATCATAAACAGGCAAATACTTCAATTTAGGTCTATTTCAACCACATGCTATTTGATTATGGCAGGATTTCCATTCTGTGATTTCAATATTGTGGATATATGTGGTGATGACCTAATGGAGACCCACCTGGACCATCACACAGGCAGGTGTTGATGTGGTACCAACCAGATCCAGCGGTGGGCAAGTTCAAACTTATGCGCTAGTAACACTACTAAGTATTTGAGCATAATTAAACTTATTTGAAACATTACCCAATGTTCAAATAAAAAGTTATGGATTACATCAATGAGCACTTTGTGACCAATACTTCAGACGTTGAAATTTGCAGAGAATATTATGTGGATGAATTATTAGCGGCTATTCAGCACAAATCTAAACTGCTCTTTCCCACGTGTGTCACCCTTTGTTACTTTTGCATGGCAGGTTTCAAGACGATCAATCAATCAATCAGAAATGTTACATCTTGAAGTATTAAAATGCATTAATTGCCCCTGACTAATTTTAGATACAGATACTGAATATGTATTATTTGCATATTTAAATATACTATTTAACATTTTAGATTATATTTAAAACAAAAGAAGCTTGAAACATCAACTAACAATTTTTTTCAACTACACATTACTTTATATGGAGGGCTTATGACCCATTACCTTCGCCTTGGGATAGTTCACATAAAATTGTAAATTCTGTCATAATTTATCTTTGTGTCGTTCCAAACCTGTATGACTTCCTTTCTTCTGTGTAATGTAAAAGAAGGTTTTTGTAATTTAGCAACTGCATCACACCATCCATTTCCACCTAGAATTTTCCCTGCCTCATCTAGATGCTTTAAGATATTTAATGTCATTTTAAGTATTTGATCAATTTATTATTTGTAAAAAGTGCCTCACAGCTAAATGCTGAGAAACACGGTGAAGCCAGTTCATGTTTTTTTTCACAGATTTACAAATGAAAGCAGGTATCAACATAATGATGCTTTCTCATAAGCATCACTTGACTTGGATTATCTCATAAACCACAGTTAATTTTTTCAGTGATGAGCAGGTCATCACCTCCGTGGTGAAGATGTTTTCTACATGACCTTACAGACTGAGGAGGTGACCCTGCCCAAAGCTTTGCATGCTGATTTCCATGTGTTCCATTCATGCCAGTAAATGTTTAGACCCTCCAGAGCCAGAAAGAGTCAGAGAGTGAAGGAGACTCCATGCAGAGGACACTGCTGACAGAGATGGCCATAAAGTGAGTCCCTGCGTATTAATGATCTTTTTAAATGATATTCAAGACTGCTACGCCTGAATTTACTGGTCACGAGGAATTTCAGATTCGAAGGATTTGAAGTTAGGAATAATTTTGGCAGAATGCGATTGGTTTGAAATGCTAGGTGTTTTGTAATCAATATATTTGAAATCTGTATCACAATCAGCTTCACCAGTGAAGGATCTCCATGTAATTTTCAAGGGTAGATTTTGTTGCTTTTCTCAGGAACCTGTTGATGATGTTGACTCCTGGGGCGAGTCCATCGAGAAGCTTCTGTCCTGCAAAGGTGAGAAAATTCAGTTCTGAATATAGTGGATAGAATATCCTGTGCCATTCACAAGAGATCCATTAAAGAAAAATCTTAAATATTACTCTTAAAGGTTTTGATTTGTTCTTTATCGGCAATAAACAGCGTTCACATTTGTTTTTAATGGTTATCTCATAATAATAACAACATAACATATAAGACATAAAATAGAGCTATATGATAAATATTTTGAAATACCTAATAATGTTTAATAGAGAATCATTGTAGATTTATTACTTTTTGTTTATTGTCTGTATGGAAAGCATAAGAGGATACTTGATGATTATTATGCAGTTGATGATTGATGATTTTTAATGGCATAATGCAAATAAATAAAGAGTGGGTCGATTGTAAAGACTAGTCAAATTATGTTTGACTGAAGTCAATAGTTCATGTTGAAGTGAAGTCATCTCAATCTCATTCCTGTATAAAGATGTATCAAATAATGGCATCTTATATGCAATTTAGCTCCTTGAATTATATTCAAATGTTCAAACTTTTCAAATTTCAGTTTCGTCATATAAATTGGAGAACGAATACTTAACTATTTTCCATAATAAATTCTAACAATGGTATCATGCTGCAGCGGGACAGATGGCTTTCCAGGACTTCTTGAAGTCGGAATACAGTGAGGAAAATATTCTGTTCTGGCTGGCATGTGAGGAATACAAAAAGATCAAGAGTGAACCAGAGATGATCAGCATGGCAAACCAAATCTACACTGAGTTTGTGCAAACGGAAGCACCTAGACAGGTGAATTACAGCCCTCTGACTGAACTGTGCTGAGCTCTTGTAATGTCCTACTGAAGAAATCTATTAGTAGGTCCTGCTGCTCAAAAGTTAGTTAGAAAGTCCTTTGCTGCAAGTTTCACTTTCATCCTGTGGGGTTGCAAGAATTCAGCATTTAAAAGAGAGCATTCAGATATTAGTTTAGTCTTAAAGGGATAGTTAAACTTCTGTCATCCTTTACTCCCCCTCAGGTTGTTCTGAACCCATGTGAGTTTCTTTCTTCTGTTGAACACAAAAGAAGATATTCTGAAGAATGTGGGTAATCAAACAGTTGCTGGACCCCACTGACTTCCATATAATGGAAGAAACTGTTTGGTTACATGCTGCAGGTTTCATTCTTTTGTGCTCAACAGAAGAAAGAAACTCATGCAGGTTTAGAACAACTTGAGGGAGAGTAAATTATGTCAGAATTTTTATTTTTGGATGAACTATCCCTTTAATTACATAAGTCCCATTATATCCACAACCAGAGTTGGTGTAAAGTAACTTTAAAAAGTAATGTGGTACAATATTGCATTACTCCTTAAAAAAGTAACTAATTGCATTACTTAGTTACTTTTTACGGAAAGCAATGCGTTACAATCCCTTTAATTACATAAGTCCGATTACAGTATATCCACAACTAGTGTTGGGAAAGTTACTTTTCAAAGTATGACGTTACAATATTGCATTACTCCATAAAAAAAGTAATTAATTATGTTACTTAGTTACTTTTTGTGGAAAGTAATACAATAATATTCCTTTAATTACATAAGTCCCATTATATCCATAACCAGAGTTGGTATAAAGTTACTTTTCAAAGTAATGCGGTACATTATTGTGTTACTCCCTTAAAAAGTAACTAATTGTGTTACTTAGTTACTTTTTATGGAAAGTAATACATTACTATCCCTTTAATTACATAAGTCCCATTATATCCATAACCAGTGTTGGTGTAAAGTTACTTTTCAAAGTATTGTGTTACAATACTCCATTAAAAAGTAACTAATTGTGTTAACTTAGTTACGTTTTATGGAAATGAATACGTTACTATCCCTTTAATTACATAAGTCCCATTATATCCATAACCAGATTTGGTGTAAAGTTACTTTTAAAAGTAATGTGGTACATTATTGTGTTACTCCCTTAAAAAGTAACAAATTGTGTTACTTATAGTTACTTTTTATGGAATGGTATACTTTACTATCCCTTTAAATACATAAGTCCCATTATATCCATAACCAGATTTGAAGTAAAGTTACTTTTCAAAGTAATGTGTTACAATATTGTGTTACTCCCTTAAAAAGTAACTAATTGTGTTAACTTAGTTACTTTTTATGAAAAGTAATACGTTACTATCCCTTTAATTAAATAAGTCCCATTATATCCACAACCAGAGTTGGTGTAAAGTTACTTTTCAAAGTAATGTGTAACAATATTATGTTACTCCCTTAAAAAGTAACTAATTGTGTTAACTTACAGTAGTTACCTTTTATGGAAATGAATACATTACTATCCCTTTAATTACATAAGTCCCATTATATCCATAACCAGATTTGGAGTAAAGTTACTTTTAAAAGTAATGCGGTACATTATTGTGTTACTCCCTTAAAAAGTAACAAATTGTGTTACTTAATTACTTTTTATGGAAAGTAATACTTTACTATCCCTTTAAATACATAAGTCCCATTATATCCACAACCAGATTTGGTGTAAAGTTACTTTTAAAAGTAATGCGGTACATTATTGTGTTACTCCCTTAAAAAGTAACAAATTGTGTTACTTAGTTACTTTTTATGGAATGGTATACTTTACTATCCCTTTAAATACATAATTCCCATTATATCCATAACCAGATTTGGAGTAAAGTTACTTTTCAAAGTAATGTGTTACAATATTGTGTTACTCCCTGAAAAAGTAACTAATTGTGTTAACTTACAGTAGTTACCTTTTATGGAAATTAATACGTTACTATCCTTTTAATTACATAAGTCCCATTATATCCATAACCAGATTTGGAGTAAAGTTACTTTTAAAAGTAATGCGGTACATTATTGTGTTACTCCCTTAAAAAGTACCAAATTGTGTTACTTAGTTACTTTTTATGGAAAGTAATACATTACAATCCCTTTAAATACATAAGTCCCATTATATCCACAACCAGATTTGGAGTAAAGTTACTTTTAAAAGTAATGCGGTACATTATTGTGTTACTCCCTTAAAAAGTACCAAATTGTGTTACTTAGTTTCTTTTTATGGAAAGTAATACATTACAATCCCTTTAAATACATAAGTCCCATTATATCCATAACCAGATTTGGAGTAAAGTTACTTTTAAAAGTAATGCGGTACATTATTGTGTTACTCCCTTAAAAAGTAACAAATTGTGTTACTTAGTTACTTATTATGGAAAGTAATACGTTACTATCCCTTTAATTACATAAGTCCCATTATATCCATAACCAGAATTGGTTTAAAGGTACTTTTAAAAGTGATGCGTTACAATATTGCATTATTTAGTTCACACACTGCAAACAACGCCTCTGTACTTACTCCTGATTTCTCTGTCATTCAATCAATGGGAAAGCAAAGTAACTTGCGTTACTTATTTGAAAAAGTAACTCAGATATTTTGTTGTAAATTTTAAAGTAATGCGTTACTAGTTTCTTGAAAAAAGTAATCTGATTACGCAACTCAGGTTACTTGTAATGCATTATCCCAACACTGTCCACAACAATAAATAAAAAAATAATCCCAAATTTTAATTTGATCTATTATATATATATAATAATGATTAAACACCTTTTGCCCCATCCTGACATCCCAAACTCCAGCTATGTCTTTGAGATGGCTAAAATTGAACAATACACAATAATTTATTTGTTTGTTTGCATGCTTGTCTGTTTAGTTATTTAATTAGATATGTTTTATTTATTTATTCATTCGTTCGTTAACAAATTTGTATTTTTTTTAAGAAAAAAAGAAAGAGGGAAAAAAAGAAAAACTGTATTCCCGTTATTTTCAGGTCAACATTGATTCCGGGACTCGCACAAATATTACAAACAACATCTCGGAGCCGACCCTGAGCTCATTTGATACTGCACAGAAGATGATCTTCAGTCTAATGGCGAGAGACTGCTATCCCAGGTTTCTGAAGTCCGACATCTACCAGTGCATTCAGCAAAAGCATGGAAAGAGCTGATTTCATAATGACTAATGGTACATCGAGTTTAACTATTACCAGCAACACATATTTTTTAATGATTTTATATTTGGTAAGCAAGACCTTTTTAGTTTTGGACTGCTCTTAAATAGCTCTATATTCATCATGATGTTGCCATATAAGTTTTTTTTTTTTAAGGAAAAACATGTTTACAGTGTCACATTAGGATCTATTCTGATTTTCATGCACTGTTGCCTTTTGTTTTATTTTTCCTCTTTACAGAAAATCAAACCATTTAACTGCATCTCATATTGTACAATAACAGAAAATCATGCATCACCAAAAATGTTAGGAATCATCCCATGTGGGATTCGAAGGATCTGTTATGCTTTAACGAATTCAGTAATTTCCTGGTTATCAGCATACTGTTGAGAAATCAAAAATCATAACACATTGAGAATTTGAATACTGCTTTCTTAACACAACTTGTACAGCCAATTTATCTACAATTCATTTAGTGCAACCTATCGGTCAGACATTTTTCAAACAATTTATTATTTTTATTATTAAACCTTATCCTCTCCTCCCGTACCTATAACAAATCTTTCCCTCGTGGGTAAGAATGACCCGAAGCCCTAAAATTATTCTTATTCATTTTTTTGTCCAGAAAGCTTATATCAATTAATTTTTTTTACAAAAATTTTTAATTTTTTTTTTTTTATATATATTTTAGTGCAGTTTTTTGGGAGATATTTTGTTATTTTTCTCCAAATCTAACCTAAAATCGAATAGTGTGTGTGTGTGTGTGTGTGTGTGTGTGTGTGTGTGTGTGTGTGTGTGTGTGTGTGTGTGTGTGTGTGTGTGTGTGTGTGTGTGTGTGTGTTGTGTGTGTGTGTGTGTGTGTGTGTGTGTGTGTGTGTGTGTGTGTGTGTGTGTGTGTGTGTGTGTGTGTGTGTGTGTGTGTGTGTGTGTGTGTGTGTGTGTGTGTGTGTGTGTGTGTGTGTGTGTTCCAAGTTATGAGTCTAAGTATGACAAATCTCCCAAGGTCTTGGACCACTCCACTGAACACTCTATTTTTAAAAATTAAAAGAAAATGAATGTCAGATCAAAATGACCTGACGGAGGATGATGATGTAAATCTTTTTTGTTATTAAAATATGTTTTGTTTAGGTTTTCTTATGATTGATGTTATGACCGTCAGGAGGAAATTTGTAAAAATGAATTTAAAGAACCATTTAAATATGACCACTTTATAAAGGAACACCCTGGATTCCTTATATAAAAAAAAAGTTAAAATATATATAAAAAATATATCAAATTTAAATAAATGAACATAAAACATGAAAACTTGTGTGAGTCCTTTGTATAGTTTTTTTTTTTCTTTTTACATATTTTTTTCTATTTGTACTATTTTATCTTTGCAGTTTTGTGGACCATGAGTAGATGGCATATTTAGTTTGACAATGAGGAACAAAAGATAATGGATTTTTAAACAAATTATAACAACTAGGTCCATTCTTGCCAAGAACTTAGACAGAAAAAGCATCTGACGGACATGTAAAGTGACCAATCACAATTAGTTTTGTTTTCATGTGATATTTAAAGGCAGTTTTATCTTAAATAGATTATACCACAATAATAAACCTGCATTTAAAAAAAAATAATAACAATAATTCATTATGCCAGAAAAAAAGTATTTATGAAGTGAGAAATCTGTATAGGCTTTATGGACCAGTGTCCTAAAAGTTTTGTATTAGCCAGCCAATTTTTTTTTTTTTTTTTGTGAGTAATACTTATCAAACTCTGAAAACAGTTCACTCATTCGTTATTCCCTATATTATGCCACATACAGGCTACTGTAGTGCACTATATAGTGAACGAGTGAATGACCCAGAGAGTGAATGACCCAACTTCACATATATGTACTTTAGCTTATTTACAGTGTAGCCTACCTAAGTTTGTAAAATGATAATTATATTTAAAAAAAAAAAAAAAAAATATATATATATATATATATATATATATATATATATATATATATATATAGGCTATATATATATATATATTACTTAACTATATATAGTAACTATTCACCTTTGTGGATGGCATGAAAATAATATACATAATCTTTTTTTAACAGGCCATCATTGAACTGTTCAATCCCCGCTGGGAGGTTTTTCATAGGTTACATGATTCATATGAACTTGTGGATAATAAAGTTCATGGACAGTTAGCCTACTACTATTTACGAACTGGTTTAAAACTATGCAGTCCCATTCGCATTGCATTAGGCCTGTAATACTTATGCAAGTGTTCATACATAGATGTTAGGCTACACAAGGAGGTCTTTATTACGTGGATAAAGCTGTCAGGGACAGGGAGTATGATGTGTCGTTCGCGAACGAGCCGGCTAAAAGCCGATTCTTTGTAGCGAACGAGAAGAGCCGACTCCCGTTCGGGAAGAGCCGAATCTTCACTTATACTGTCTATGAATCTTCAGCTGCAGGCAGGGGCGGGACTTTATTTTGGATGGGCACACCATGCGGCCAATCACATGGGCAAACAGACTAGGATCATACCATTATGTGAAAGGAAGGGGGGGGACACGCTCCGAAAATAGCGAGTGTAGTGGTACAGGCCAGGTACACAAAGCGCGACAGAGAGAGGCGGGGGAGCCGGATTTAAATGCTAGCGCGTTGGGAGCTATTTTTTACAGTGGTTGGGAGAGAGTTAAGAAATGAGCGAAAACCGAAAAAGAAGCAGCATCTGGCTGCATTTCAATGATATTGTAGACCTCTCAAAAACAGTACAATAATGACAGAGAGGAGAAATCACATCAGCCCATCCAAGCTGAGGCATCTGGGGCCCGTTTATGGGATCAAATTCCCGCCAAATATATAGCGGTCGCGTATAAAAAAATAATAAGCGTGAATCAAAAATTTAAAAACACATGTAAAAATATATTGCACAAACTGAAAAAAAGAATGCAAAATGATCAGAATAGCAAACAACATGGTCACGGATCAAAATATAATAAGCGTGAATAAAGAAATAACAAGCATGAATAAAAACTTTAAACACATTAAAAGTTATTTTGCACAAAACTTAAACTTATGGTCATGCTTTGTTAAAAAGTATGGTTTTATTACTGTGTACTTTGTGCTTTCTTGCATTTTCTGCTCATATTTTACTCTTTTGTACGCTTGTGATGTTTTTCTCTTCGCTCTTCTTTCTATGTTCTGCGCTTGCTCTTCCAAATGTTGCAGTTCGAGTTTCATGTAAATTAGGGCGGGCTTAAGCGTCACCATTGGTCCACTAGTTCTAGATTGACAGATACTCCTCTAGCCAATCAATCGAAGAGGGGAGTTGACGTCACACCAATGCGACTCGTGGCTACTGATGCTTACTTGTTATACAGGGGAAGACGACCATCAACAGGACACCTTTAAACTGCATGTGTGCCTGCAACTCAAACTGTTGCCGGTATACGTATACCTGGCAATATGGTATAGTTAAATTCGTCATCCTAACAACGACCTGTTACAGTTATGCCTGTCTGATGATCCATCATTCACCTCTAATGCACTTGACCTGGCACCGCGAGCGTCGATCTTCTCCGAGCAGCCACCACCTACTGGCCGTTTTACTTTCATATTTAATCAATAACAAGGATGTGTAATGTCGGTCCTGGGTGCAGAGTTTAGCTCCTTCAACCCTAATCAAACACACCTGAACCAGCTAATCATCGTCTTTAGGATATTTAAGACAGGTGAGGTTTTAAATCGGAGTTGACGCTAAACTCTGCAGGACAGCGGCACTCTAGAAACAACGTTACCTATCGCTGATGGAGATGTTGCTGTATTCAAATTTTAAGCTATATTTAAAACATTAATTCTAAAGTAATATGCAATTATGTAGCTATGTAAGTAAACACAGTAAGTTTGTAATAAATCACTGTATTAAATTCAACTGGTTTCTCTATATCTTCTCTGTAACACAATCATTTTCAATAATCTTGTCAAATTTGGCGAGGTTAATAAAAAAAAGGTAGGCAATGCGTAGCGGCGACAGGTCAAAGTCCTAAAGTCTTCAGACAATGGCCGTTTTTAACTTAGTTTTTGCGACGAATTGTAGTGTTTCATAATTGCAGGATGTTTCGCTTACAGCAGCCTTAACATATTGACATCATGAGCCAAGTAATACCTATTGTTTAACACCAATTACCAGTGTGCACATTAACATTCTCATGTATCTAAAAAAAAAATGAATTTAATTATTTATGTCCAGAGTTCAGATAGCTTTACTGCTTGAAAGTCTTTGTAAAGTTAAATTGAACTGCCGTCTTCCCTTGTAAGTGTAGCACTCCTGTAAAAATAAAAATGAAATAAAAATGTAAAAATGAAATAAAAGAGCGTGCAGCAGTGCTTCTTTGTTGTTATATTTACTCAGAATGAAGTGCTTCACGGGCGCGCACCACCCACTGAAGTGTGCGGTGACCTATTTTTTTACAGTCTATGGCGGTGACGCAATCACGCTGGTATGCCAAGCGAAAATAATTAATTTAATAAATGCACATATCAAAGCACAAATAAGAAATTGAACAGTATATAAAAGTATTAGAAAAATAACATTTTAGTATATTATAATGGAATTGAAGAAATTGTACAAACATAAACAGCTTGTACCACGAGTCGCATTAGTGTGACGTCAACTCCCCTCTTCCATTGATTGGCTAGAGGAGTATCTGTCAATCTAGAACTAGTGGACCAATGGTGACGCTTAAGCCCGCCCTAATTTACATGAAACTCGAACTGCAACATTTGGAAGAGCAAGCGCAGAACATAGAAAGAAGAGCGAAGAGAAAAACATCACAAGCGTACAAAAGAGTAAAATATGAGCAGAAAATGCAAGAAAGCACAAAGTACACAGTAATAAAACCATACTTTTTAACAAAGCATGACCATAAGTTTAAGTTTTGTGCAAAATAACTTTTAATGTGTTTAAAGTTTTTATTCATGCTTGTTATTTCTTTATTCACGCTTATTATATTTTGATCCGTGACCACGTTGTTTGCTATTCTGATCATTTTGCATTCTTTTTTTCAGTTTGTGCAATATATTTTTACATGTGTTTTTAAATTTTTGATTCACGCTTATTATTTTTTTATACGCGACCGCTATATATTTGGCGGGAATTTGATCCCATACCCGTTCTTCGTACGTTGCTTATTACATCCGAGATCAAATGACACATCCAAGATGATATCATCGTGCGAATCATGATCTGGCTAACTCGGTTCTTCGAACACACTTGCCGGATATGATTAGTATCGCTGGATTGTGTTATCTGAGATAATTGCGCGTTCATGCGCTGGTTAAAAGGGGATATGTATCGATAGTAGAAACATTGATCAGCAACGCTGCTATTGGCTGCTCAGCGTGGCCAAAGAACGCACTCAGTTTTTCTCCTCAGCAGAGCAAGAACTAATAGTCGAAGTTTGTTCGGAATTTTAATGTTTAATCAAAACGCCAGGGAACACCTCAAAGTCTGCAAAAGCCAGGAGAGAGGGCTGGCAAAAAGTAGCAGACAATTTAAATCCGTTAGAAGTGGCCATGTTAGATGTTTTTATCACTTATTAGCTTATTTTTTTATTTATTTTAATAATTGCATAATTACTTTGTGCATTGTAATGTCAGAGTCACCACACTAGAACATGGGAACTAATAAAAGTGAAGTACAAAAATATTCTAGCCTACATAATGGTAATTTTTAGTTATATTATAGTCTCTTTTATAAAAGGCACTGTTAAATAAATGGTGTTCTGTTTATAAAAGCAACCAAGAAAAAGGCTGAGAAAAAGAAAGAAAAGAAAAGATCTTAGTAGCCTACACTGTAAAATAATTTTTGCTGCATTAAATTAAGGCTGTATAGTCATTTCAACTGTTAAATCTTGAGTAATGATGAATTGCTTTGACTTGTGAAAGTGAAACTGATAAATTATTTTGCCATGAGTTATTGATCACATGTTTCCCCAGTGTAGTTCATTGTAATGAAATTGTGTTTTCCTCTTTTGTGCACTTTTACATAATACACCAACACTTGTATCTGTTCCCAAGAAAGTGGTGGCTGAAATATGTGCAGTAAGTGGACATTTTCTAACTTTCCAAAGGAAAGAAAGTATAAGACTTTGTAATGTCCATTTGTTTCCATTGCACTGGACAGTGAATAAACCCTCTCAGATAACTGTCATATGGAGGAACTAGCCTACATGCAAGTGCATAAATAACTTTACTTAATTTATACTTGTATGCTTTATGGCTGCAATATAAGTTGTAGGATTCCACATCTACAGAAAGGCCTAGAGAAGAGTCTGCACAGACCGAGGAGACATAGGCCTACAGGTGGGCAGTGTATAGCCAACTTTTCCTTTTTATTTGTTGCATGAGGCATGTGTTTAATATCTCTTGTTGCAGGCACTTGACCACTGGCTTTTCTTTACAAAGAACAATTGAAATAAAACTCAAGGAACTAAGCATATTTGTCTTTTATTAAACATTTAATGAAAAGTGTTTTTTTTTTTTTTTTTTTTTTTTTTTTTTTTTGGCAATGTTGTGTAATATGGCACATGCAACAATGTCACAGGCCCTGTCAGGTGTGCAACCCTCAGACTTTTCAGACACTGAAATCTTCCCTTTAGTTAGCCAAAGTTCATTTCATTGTGTGCCCTTGTCCTGGCTAGAGCTGCATTGTAACTGGTTTGGGTCAGGGAATGGGGTCATAAAACACCTGTCTGCAGGAACATGTCATAATCACCTATGAAAAAATGCAGTTCTGTTAGGATCAGCATAAGTGTATGTAATACAGTGAGCTTGATATTTAATTGTGGAACTTTTCTTACCACTTGCAAATAATGTGCATACATGTGAATCTCTGAAAATGATTAAGTCATGCACAGATCCTGGCCATTTTGCTTTCACATTTGTGATATGGAAGATTTTAGTCAACTGCCTTTTTTTTATTTTATATAATATTACTAATCTGGAATATTAAGAATCACAATAGTAACTGGGCTGCACATTTACATTGTGAATCCCCTTTCTGTTCACATAATCCCCTTCATTGAGGCCTTGATGGCAGTCTATGGTTTAGCCTATAGGCCTAGTCTATAGTACCAATCACGTTAGTGAAGCCTGAGTGACATATCTGTAATCGGCATGGTCATGATTGTATGATCTTCATAAAAAATTATGATAACCTAAAAAAAAAAAAAAAAAAAAAAAAAACTGCTTTACAACATTGGGTCTTAAGTGGCTTGGAAATAAAAAAATAAAAAAATAAAAAAAATAAACCTGTTTTTTTAAACATAAAAGCGACAAAAAACGACAATCTCACGAATCACGAGAAAATATATATAGGCTATTCAGAAAGTGCACTATCGCGCTGCGCTGGACTTCCCGTATCAGCTCCGCTTATGAAGCCGCGGTCTAATCCTGTTAACATGAAATAAACCTGCTCCCGAGCAGGTTTAAGTTTGCGCACATGTTGCTATGACAGCAAGTCCAGGATGAGCGTTGAAGAACCAAACAATCCAGGATCATGCCAAATCGCCAACAATCAAATCCAGCTAAGTGAGTTAGCGACGTACGAAGAACGGACCCCAGATATTGAAGTTTTATTGAAATGTTAATAGTAACTGTGTATTATTTGTAACGGAAAAATGCATAAAAATAAGGCTTTTATTAAAACACTGAATAAAAAATTGCTTACCAACACACAAATCATTCACAATTGCTAAATTAGGCTAAAATAGAAGTCCGAGTGATACTAAATGAAGAGCCATTTGGGAGCCGTAAGAGCCGGCTCTTGTAAGGGAGCCGAGCCAAAAGAGCCGAATCTTTGAAAAGAGCCCGGACGAACTTTCCATCACTATCAGGGAGTGACAGCTACGGTCAGAGAATAGTGGACTGTTGGAGGTCTGAGACTAAGGCTGAATCCCAATTCTCTGTCTTACCTAAGGTTAGAGCAGCAATTTATTTTTTTATTTTGCAAACTTATTGCATATACTTGACCACTTGGTGGCGACAGAGTACTATAATTAATCAGTTCTGCAATACAGCAACATCAAACTGAAATGAATCACACAAACTCAAGACACCCATTACCCATACACTGATAATTCACAAAAGTCAGCATATTTAAATAACCCGTTGTACCGGTTTACATGCAAACCAAATTCCATGCAACGAGTTTTTTTTTCAAGTGGCAACAACACCTAATCTTCATTTGTGTATGAGGTCTGCATTAGGCCTACATTTCACACACATGCGCACTTCAATAAACCAACTGAAAACAGGTGTGTTTGCAAATTCCGCACAACACGGTGCGAAATCCAGGTAAGGGGCAAAAATCTAGCTGTGTAGATCGGTTTATGTTTTAGTGGGCTCGGATATGATTTTTCTACAGTAGGCCCTGAAGAAAACGGGTGTCGGATTAAGAACGTGCATGTGGAGTTTTGAAGTTAAACTCCTAACAGTCTCAGCCTAGCAGTCAAATTGTGTAAAATGTGGGTTCTTTGTTATATTTTCTTGCACTTCTAAAATTCTAGCACAAACATTTCAAGTGGAGAAGATGCCCTGTTGGAACGAAAGGCCTGGTGCATGCTATTTTTAGCGCAAATAAAAATTAGCTTGTTCGTTTCACCCATTTAGAATAAGTTATCAGTAAGAGCTTTACTGCCATGCTGCTTGCACACACACAAGGAATTTACTCTGGTATTGAAGCTTCCAGTAGGCTACAAACATATAGGGTACATCACGGCTAAAGGCACACCTTGTGAAGGAAAAATGTGATTTTCACTATTCTGATGGTGTATGATAGCAGAAAAATATAGCTATATAGGCCTATGTTTGAATTGAACATTGATGGAGCAACAGATTTTGTGTAAAAAAAATAAATCATAAAAGTGGTTTATTTTGTTTTTAAAATCGTATAAATGTATGAGGTGGCAAGGTGGGCCTTTTGCCGCGCATGGGTTTGTTCAAAACAATAACTAGCAAAGTTTGTAGGCTACTATTTTCTGTTTATTTTGATAAATAAAATTATTCATTTTTGTTCAATAAATATACTGTCATTAAAATATGTTAATATAAAAATATATTTTAAAATACAGAAACAAATTGATTTTAAAAGTAAAGATTCTGAAAGCATTGAAGGAGATCCCATAATAATTTAATAGTTTTACAGTAGTGACAATAAATTATATTATGTTAGCCTATCTGATATGATTAATACTATATTAAAAAATGATAGTTTTTTTCATTCAAGGTTAGCTTTTTTTGGCTATAGTTTGCATGCGTTTTGTGGCGCAGTACCATTAAGCCCATCTTATGGTGAAAGCTTTTAATGTTGTTTTATGTCTATGTGGTGTTTTTAATATGCTTTAAGACAAACCATGTACAAGTCAACACCAGTGACTTGCAGTGAACCAAAGACAGTCTCCAAAACGCAGTTTGAAATCGCTGGTGTTTCTGAACTACCTTGTAACCAATCAGGTCAACGTGTGATCATCAACGAGTGGATCTTTGAGCTGGTGTGAGTGAGTGGAGGCGGGGATAATTTGCATATTCATAGAACCGTGTAGGCTATACTAAATGAGGCAAGACTGTATAGAGTTGCATTCAAGCTATTTTAATATGTATGACCATTGAATACAATAGTGTCAAAACATTAATGCCACAATTTTAATATTCCTAAATAGGAATATGTACATATTTGTTCATCGGTAAAGTTGTTCATCCGGAAATATTTTACGTTTTAGTGCTGTCAATAAGTTAATATTATACATTTCAGTGTGTATGAAAACATAAGTAAATGTATGTGAGGTAGAACTACACTTTATGTAAAAATATCACAATATACAGAAATATACTTTCAGTAAGGCTAATGGTTTGACCTTGAGATTAGCTTTGTGCACAAGCTAATAAAACTCATCTTTCCATTTAAAGGAAAATTTTATAAAATGATAAAGTACTATTTCTCCATTCACAAAAAAAAACAATACATGTATCTCTTATTTGACATAAAATCAACGTACTTACCAAAGAAATGGCTGAAAATTGCAGAAATGTGTTGATTTCTGAAGGGTCCCGAAACACCAAAGTTTTTGGGTGTCTTTGCATGAGGTCCCCTGAGACAGCATGCACATGAGTGGGGCTAACTCAACATTGCCAAATGTGATTTGTATGCAATAAAAAAATGTCAGGGAAGTAATAAATCACTGGATTGGTTAAAATAATCCGCAGCATAAAATATGATTTTCTCTTTTTTAAATTTGACTTCAAGTTGAAAGTGGGCTTAAAGGGTACATGGGCTTAATGGGTACACTTACCCTATCATATTAGCACAGAATCTTCTTTGCGCTGCGCCCCCGAACACGTCAAGAATTAGCCAAATTTACAAATGCATCTTTTGGATGTTTTGGAAATTGCTGCGGCAAGTTTTTGTGCCATCTAGTGGTTTAGAGGAAAGTAAAATCAAAGGCGCCTTTTAGCCTAAATATAAAGACACATTATAACATTCAAGAATAACAAATATAAAGAAACTATAAAGACACGGATAGGATAAAGTCAGAATATAAGATTGGGGCCATTTGGTCAGCGCAGACTTTTAAACAGGCAGGTGAAACACCATCTGGGCCTGAAGCTTTCGTCTTCTGTTTTTTGAAGACCCGGCACACGTCCTCCACACAGACCATAAACGCAGGTTGAATGGCAGGAGGTGGCAGGAGGTGGCAGGAGGTGGGAGGAGGGGGGTTGCAGGAGGTTTCGGTGTATGTGTGAAATGTGCAGATCAGAGCAGGTGTGGGGTATGAAACTGGGCTTTTCAAACCTAGAACACATTCAGATCTTCAGCCAGATGTTGATTCCCCACATATCGGGTGCGGGTGGGGGGGGGGTGATGTTCCTCAGGCCTGTCCAGACTGACGCCGTTGTCTGAGAACTGTTTTTTCAGCTTTTTTCAGAGTAGCTTCTTTTAGCCACTCTGATCTTCTTTATTAGTCTGTTTCTGGCCTGGTTATACAATATTTTATCCCTACTTCTGTAAGCATTCTCTTTGGCGTGATGAAGCTGTTTCCCAGTAAACCATGGTTTATCGTTATCTGTTCAGCCAGCTGTTGCAGCGCTCGCACATACGTTTGGAGGGACTTAAACATTCACAAGAAGACTTGCATGAATAAAAGGCATGAAGACAATTGAATCAAGAACAATGGTCACGGGTATCAAACTTCCCATTCTGATGTATTTTAGGAGAAAACAAATACTTGTTTACGTACTTTTTTTTCTTTTTTTTAATTTGCATTGGTTACAATACAGACATTGGCATGCAAAATATGTGGCTGTTTTTACATCAGCACACCTAAAGACTGCAGAACAGTCTCATAATGAAACCAGCAACAACGTCATGTACTTTCAACCTAAAAAGAGAAAATAACACCATCAAGGTATCTAAATTAGGTCCAAGTAGCTTGTGTGTCATTTACAACTTGCATGTCTTATCAGAAACTTCCAAAACAATACCTGCTTGCTGACAGTAAATAGGCCTGTGTATTTTAAGTCAGTGTTATTAATGCATTAAGCGGCATTTTTTAGCCTATTTATGGCCTAATAGGCTATTTAGTCAACATGCATTTTGGGTGCTGGGTAATATCGCCATAGATATTATATAGAGACTAGATGCCCTATGGGCCGCTGGGCACTGAGAAATGCGGCCGCCATCTTAAACCGGTTGTACTCCTAGTTTCGTTGCGTGGCAGCAGTTAAGATGCCAGAGCACTGTGGACCATTTTCCTGTTCTAATCGGCGGACCATCGCAAATAGGGCCCGGGGATTACTTTTAACATTACCGTACTATTGGTTGTATTTTGTGAATAGAATATTACCAGATAATTGAGAAGATAATTACTGTACTGAAATTGTAGACAGCTAATGTTAGCTAGGCTATGTTTACTGCACCAGCTGGTGTTCACCTGACATGGAGAGGTGGGGTAAAGTAATTACAAGAGCTTCTCGGTTATTTTAGTCCTGTCCGAATGTGCCATCTCAGTAATCATTACGGAAAATGTCATTACAGCGAAGATTACAGCGACTTTTACCTTCTCTAAAAAGGTCCAGGAAAATTACCTCAGGTAACGTTTATATTAATAGACGTGCGAATAGACCCTCTGTAAATCAAGTAATTTCGTGTTTAAAAGTAGTTTCCTGTGGTTTTTCAAGTATTGAGGAGCTTGAAAAGGCATTCAGTTGCGTTCTAGACACTGGGAGAAGTCTCCCCCAAGTGTTTTCTCCCTCCCTCAACTCAAGTGTTTTCCACATACCATTCAGATCAGAAAGAAGTTCGAAAGCACTTGTTAGAGGCACGAAACTTACTTCTAGCGTTAGGTAGCCTAAGTGCCTATTACCAACACAATCCAATCTGAAGTTAATTCATACATTGTTCGACCGGATGATAGCCTAACTGTTTTATATATATATAAATATAGGTTATTTGTGTTTGCGCACGTGATATCAGGAAGCAATGTAGGCTAATACACACACGTTTCTTCAACTTATTGAAATATCTTACTTTACTGCAACTATCTGTTTCTGCTTCTTTGTCATATTTATAGTGTGTGATTTATAAAATACCTTATATCCTACATCACATTTTGATTTTGGACGTCTGGTCACTTTATATCTTATATCAGAATGTTATATTACTGTTAAGCCTACTATGAATATTAAAATACGCCGAACCATGTGTCCTGTATCATAGCTATATGAATGACCTTTGCAGCAAAAAAAACCCCATGAAAATCAGTTCGGTATTCAGTGAGGTATTATTAATTAAATGCGCTGACAGCTCATTGCACCTGCCATACAGATTACACTGAGTGGAGCGGGTGACCGGTCTAAGATGGCGGCCCCACGGCTCGACCGCGCCAGTAGGCAGTAGCGGTCGATAGGGCGTCTAATATCTATATGATGTCTATGCATATCGCTATACACCATACAACTAGCCTGACAAGCCACACCATTGGCCGGGCTCAGTCCGAGGGGCGGGATAAACGGTTGTCTTTCAAATTCCCTCTGCACGCAGGATAGCGCTACAACCAACCAGCGTATTCCAGCGTTTTCCCACCAGCGTATTCGGTCGGCAAAACTCCGAACACATATTCCTTTTTTCAAGAATGACTTCAGTGCCGTTCTTTGTTCTTTTCTCAAAGAAAAACTTAACTCCAAGTCTTCCAGAGTCGCGGCCAAAGCCGATTCGAAAGACCCATCTTCTTTGTTTTCAAGTTGCATGGAATTCACGTGCAACTCATTATGTTAAGCCCGCCCACTGACTCTATACACAATGTGATTGGCCTGACTTGAGTTTGGTTTTTCCAGCTCGCAAGCCAACGGAGAGTTGCTAGACGACCCTGGCTGCAAATTACATTTGCTGCCGCTAGGGTGCGTCTAGATTTCTAGGCTACCATACAACTATACAATTTGCAGAAAGAGACAGCTGAAAACCACCAGAAGAGCAAAAACAAAAAGAATGATTAGATGGAGATGAATGACATGTATAGCAGCATGCGGTATGAACATTCTTTTGTTTGTTATATCATACAGCTAGACCTATAACGACAAGACATTTCCAAGCAATAGCTTATTGACATCATATCCGGGAGATAAGTCAGTAAATTCAAGTAAAATCACAGGCTTTGCTTAACCCGTGCGAATGCGCCACACGAAAATTCAGATGTGGGTGGGTAATTTCTAAATCACACGTGGTCCCCAGATAACACTAATCCGGTGCGAATAGGGCTTAAGACAGACCCGTTGAGGATTTGGACAACGCTATACGTGGGTTTTGGTTTTCACACCTCCTGTTTGCTCTTTTGATCTTTGGATGTCTTTGCCTCAGGTTGACATGGTAACAGACAGACGTGTCCATATCCTCCTGCTTGTGTCTGTGTGCGTACCCTCATGTGTACCACAGTGACTTCCTTTTTAGTGTACGCTCATATCCAAAGAGGAAACGTTCGCTTCATCATCATGAGAACAAGTTGTTTCAGTAGATATGATGTCATGCATGCTTTTTCCTGTGTCCCATTTTTTTATCAGTAATATTCATAGCATTGTCTTTTGGCAATGGCACATTAAACTACATTTTTACACTAAGTTTACACATTGTTTTACAGAAAATGTGAGTGGTACTTGATCCACCACAATGCTAGGGTGTTATGGATGGATGCCAGGTTGTTGCAATGTGTTTGCTAAGGTTTTCTGATTTTTTTTTTTTTTTTTTTTCAGTGCAGTTGCTTGGGTATTCCATACCTGTTATGTTGTCAATGGTATTTCACAGTTCCCTTTTGAGCTGTTGCACCTTTTTTGTAGTTTCAAGGATCTAATTTTTGAATCACTGAAAAATGTGGTGATGTGCAATGTATATTATGAGAAAATGAAAGTGTTTTTTGACCTTTGATGCATGTAAACCTATTGTAGGAGACCTCCAAAACAAAATCAGGAGCCTTTAAAATAACATAATAGGAGCCTTTTAATGCACAGCTAGCCGTGGATTATCCCTTACTTATTTGATAGTGTTCATTTAAAAAAGTTTTTTGTCAACGATAATTATTTTTAATTATCTTTTTTTAAATCAGCAAATAAACTCACAGAAACTGTAAACTCTGGCCTACCCAGATTGATCACTTCTCCTTCCAGAAATAATAAATGTGAAAATAAAATGACACACATATGGTGTGTATATATTTTTTGTAATGTGCATTTTTACAAATATGTAATCATAGAGTCGCTACTACTATTTCTATGAATGCAGCAGAACAATTAGCGGTGTAACGCAACTATCGCCGTTTTTTTATATATATATACTTTACTGCCGAGCAGGTGGAGGTAAATAACCATACTTTCGACTCTCTTGCCAATCAGATTTATTCTAGTAAATTGCGTATCTTGAACAGTCCTCCTTCTCTCACCTTGGAAAGTTTGATTCATTCTAGTGAATTGCATTGTCTTAACATCTCTCTCTCTCTCTCTCTCTCTCTCTCTCTCTCGCTCTCTCTCTCTCTCTCTCTCTCTCTCTCTCTTTCTCTCTCTCTCTCTCTCTCTCTCTCTCTCTCTCTCGTAGCGTTGGAGTGTCTGCGATGCTTTCAGTTCCTCCTAAACTGACCTCTCAATTGTATTTGTCCACCTAATCTAGGTCAGTCATATCCAGATCTTCAAGCAGAAAGAGCTGAATGGAAAATATTTGAATAATATCAATCCACAAATCTGACTTGTGATGCAGCCTGGAATCATAAACCACACCATGTTCGATTGGCCAGAAAAAACTGGTCTCCCAGTGGTTTTTCTTCTTTTTGTCACATGACAGAGTTTTGGTTCCTTGCCACTGTCGCCGTTGGCTTGCTTTGTTGGGGTTTAAAATACACTTAATATTTATAATATTATCAATTTGACTGCACTGACACTATCAAATGAGAACAAAACCTGAACGGAATTGAGCTGAATGATGAGATTATTGTGTTCTGTAGAGCTGCAATATAGCTAAATCGAATTTTGCAACATTAACACTTTTATTGAACTAAAGTAAATCTATTGCTCCGAGAAGCTCCAGGACTGGTCCAGATCCTTCAGAAGTTCAGTCTGGTAGGCCTGCAACATTGCCATAGTGTTCAGAGCCAGGGGTGGCGAATGTTAGTCTTTTAGAGCAAGAGTCCTGCAGAGTTTAGCTTTAACCCTAATCAAACACACCTGAACAAGCTAATCAAGGTCTGGAGTTACTAGAAAGCTACAGGCAGGTGAGCTTTTGTCAGGGTTGGAGCAAAACTCTGCAGGACTGTGGCTCTCCAGGACTGACATGCCACCCCTGACGTAGGCCTTGCCAACCAGCCTAGATGTCGTCTGGCAACAACATGCTCTCGGACAGATTCGAAGAGGCAGCAGAGCGGGCTTCCAGATCCGAGGGCTTCCGATCCGGCCTGAGAGCACTGGAGCTAGTGGGTGAGGCCTGAGAAAGGGAAATACCTGGCTCGAATTCCTCCGCCAGCTCCACCTGCGATCCCCAAGATCGAAGCCACCTCTGCAGCCGCCTCTGCTGCAGTAGGACCCGCACCACAAGGCGCAGATGCCTGGTTCCCATCCCTCGCGAAGAGAACCAGGTGAGAGTAGAGCTTCCTTACTGTGAAACGAGCACAGTGAGGGCAGCCATCTCCCCCTTAAGAGCTAAATGAGCATGCTCTGCTCCCAAACAAATGACACGGAGCTCATGCGTCATTCCCCGTAATCAAACTGGGCCATGGTGAAGCACTAGCTCGAAATGTGTTACTAGTGCTTGCCATTCTGTTTCTTTTTTCAAACAAACCAACACACACAATCTACAGTATTTTCTTTCTCTCAGACACACACTCAAACAAGCGGCTTCCAGAAAACAAAGAAGCCGATTAGTTTAATGTCGGTGCCCTTTTATAGACATGCTGGCGTGCCAGTGATGTTATATGCCAATGGCACTGGTGTGATTTCACACGCTTCAGACACACTGAAGGTGTTCCCATAGTGTCAACATCATGACGCAGCGTCAAGTTGCCTCGAAAGGGAACTAATTAACACTGCTGCGTAAGTTCCTAACACTACGGATGAGGGAGTGACGGAAAATTTGAAAGTATTTCTCTCTTCTGACGACTGTAATTAAGCTCTCGATTTTGCCTATTTTATAACGTCATAAAACACTGTCATGTTTTTTTCTGTTTGAGCAAATAGGAAATGTTTTCCATTTGCCACAACTATAGAAGTTTACCCAAAAATGAGGACTTCCACATCTGAGAACCCTGGAAGTCTGAACAGGGTCCATTATAAATAATATCATTTGATAGAGCCATAGAATAAAGGTCCACTGTTTCACCAAGATCCACTCATTCCAAAAAAAAAAAATGTTTTTTTCTTTTTTTGGCCTCACCACTGGTCTATGGAGTTAAATTTATTTTTATGATTTATTTATTTATTCATTTAGCTTCTTGATTGTTTACCAGGTGAAAAAATCTATTTTTGTAAGTTGCAGGTTGGAGTTTAATACTTTTTATACAACCCTCTAAACTTTGAACAATAGTAATAGTGATACCTGCCTTAGTAAGCACCAATACACGCATACAGTATTTGACGTAATTTTCTGAAATGAACAGAGAGTGCTGCTTTGCATCAAGTACAAAGAACATTTCCAGGCATGTGTACCCCTTAGGCAAGAACATTATCACGTGAAACTGTCTGATACATTATGGACAGAATTATGCAAATAGCATCCAATACCAGTTATCTGACTCTATCTGCTCATATAATTTGTACTGAGATGATAGAGTCATTGAAGTTTTTTTGTGAGAAATATTCAATAAATTATATTTAAGAGTGCAAGAACAGGTTACAATGATAATGTAAGTCTAAATCCATGTCAAATGGATTTGCAGTTGCAGTTTCCTGTCTGACACTCTCATTTTTACTCATTCTTTTCTCAGCCCTCATTCTTGATTAAGAAGTGATGCATGAGAGGAAATGACTGTGCATGCATTAGGATGTAAATTGTGAGAGGCATGAAACTTAAAGGGTGTGAAAATTTTTAAAAGTTTCCCAAACAATGATGCTTGCTTATGTTATGCATGTAGTTTTACAAGAAAATCTGGTCTTGCATTTTAAAGCACCAAGGTGATGGTAACTGACTGTCTTGCGTAGCTAGTAGTTTTTTGTCTCATGCATGTTAAGGACATCCTGGTGTCCTTTTCATGAAAGTCATGTAATTCAAGATGTATATCAGTTTAGATGTGCGAGGTCAAACCAAATGATTTGTTCATTTCCACACTGGAAACATTAGTACCACATATTGTATATACCATGTACAAGAAAAGTGTACTGCAGGGTCCAAAACCCACACACAACTAAAAATGTTTCTATTTTGAATTAATTTGCAGTGTAATACTAAACATTTCATTTTAATTGATTTCTGAGTAGGGTTGGGTATCAAGTTTGATACTTTTTAGGCACAGACCGAATTGCCTCGATACCATTGAGTATCAAAAAATCTCTGGTCATTCGGTACCAAATTTCGATACCTAAAGGGTTAATCTTGTCAAGCCCAGTTCCAAGTCATTTCAGTCATCCCTGGAGAAGCCCAGTTCCAAGCCAGCTGCATGGATTCGCCTGGGGCTTCTGGCTCCACCTTGGTCCATTGTCGTTCTGGCTCCACCTTGGTCCATCGTCGCACTGGCTCCACCTTGGTCCATCGTCGTTCTGGCTCCACCTTGGTCCATCGTCGTTCTGGCTCCACCTTGGTCCATCGTCGCTCTGGCTCCACCTTGGTCCATCGTCGCACTGGCTCCACCTTGGTCCATCGTCGCACTGGCTCCACCTTGGTCCATCGTCGTTCTGGCTCCACCTTGGTCCATCGTCGTTCTGGCTCTACCTTGGTCCATCGTCGCTCTGGCTCCACTTTGGTCCATCGTCGCACTGGCTCCACTTTGGTCCATCGTCGCTCTGGCTCCACCTTGGTCCATCGTTGCACTGGCTCCACTTTGGTCCATGGTTGCAAAGTTGGATCTGATCAATGTGCTTGATCATCCACATTTTCAGAATCCAACTCGGGTAAAACTGTCAATATTGTTAACTGTCTGTTTACAAATGCTTTAGAAGCCTTGGAAGCTTAAGCTCACAAATGCATTACATTTCCTACACAAGCTTGAGGTGTTTGGCCAATCACAATGCACTGGGTCACATGGCCACAATCAGAGCTCTCCAAAATCTCCTCACTGCAGCCTGTATCGCAATGACTTGCTGGATTAAATCCAATACATAACTTAATTTTTCTCCCAAAACAGGTTAGGGTGTAGGGTAGTTTTAGGGGTTAGCATTTGTTGTAGCACTGTGTAGGCAATCAGCACTGTGATTGACTTCAGTAATAAATCTTTTGAATTAGCTGAGGGACAGAGTTTGTGCTGAACTGGTTTGGGTGGGGGGGATTACATGTCCACTACGTATTGGATTTAATCCATTACATAATCGTGCTACAGGCTGCTGCGAGGACAGCCTCAATAGGTGTGTTCGACTTGAAGCGGTGCTGCACAGACAGATCAGTGTATGACATCAAAGTACCGCGAGAGCATTTCGAAAGCATACAGCCGTCTGTTCTCGAATCGTTCTTGCGGTACTTTGATGTCATACACCGATAGTTCTGTGCTGCGCTGCTTCAAGTCGAACACACATAATTACTCTGGGCTTTTCAGAAGGTGGGGCTTTGTAGAAATCTGTGTGTTTCAGAAAGACTGGGAATAGAGGCATTGCAATAATGTATACAGTGTGTGAAAAATGAAAAAAAAATTGCATTAAATATTATTCTATTACACTCAATAAATAAAATAATGAACTTTTAAAATATCATATGATGTGTTGTCATCACATGACCCCTGCAGGAACTGAAAGCTATAACCTGATGTTCTGTTGTATGAGTCCACATTATCAATGTCACAAATTTACTTAATTGATTAGTGAATGCTTGCATTTAAGTTCGTCAAACAAATTCGCCTTGTTAACAAATAGAAAGCTGATTGGTATGAAAGTGACTTTTGTGTGAGTTGTGCTTCATTCATCACAACATTATTGACAATAAATAATGGGCCTTTTTTGCCCACAGAATTTTGTAGAAATTTCACTAATATGAACGCACCTTGATGAAAATAGAAATATACAGTCAATGTAAAATAAAAATTGCCCCTTAGTTTCATGATACACATTTTGGACCCATTTTGCACAATCTATCATTGTATGTTTAAAAAAAAAAAAGCTGACATTACTGACTACACAGGCAGGGAAAATAATATTAATTAATAGACAAATAGCTGTTGTAGCTACTGGCCTGGTTAAAATACCTGATCTACCTGTTCATATTAAATATCCTGTTTCACTCTGCCACATATTGCATTGTGGAAATGAAATGTGTTGCAGATGCTGTTTCACTTAAAGTTTGATCTGCTGTGAAATAAAAACTGGTGTCATTCTGGTTGTTTCAGACATGGTTGCATCTGAAGGCCTTGACTGTCGCTCAGTGTGAATGTTTTATTAATAAAGCCTTAATTATCATGTTCTCCACACATTTCACATAAAATTTTTGTATTTTTGAACTCACATTGATTAAGGATGCAAACACAAGCACAACTTTGCTGCAAACATGGTACTCCAATAATCTCTTTGATGACAGCCTGTCACATGTATACAACAGGTGCATTGAAGCAAGCAAATTGCTTGTTTAATTGCTTGAGATAGATTTGAATATGAATATGCAGAAGCTGCAGTGTGCCAGTTGTTCATGATATACATCTCATATTTCCTTGTTTGTTTTACAGTAGTAACAGTAGGCTCTAAATATATATATATATATATATATATATACTGTGTGTGTGTGTGTGTGTGTGTGTATACACTCACCAGCCACTTTATTAGGTATACCTGTTCAACTGCATTTTACAGCAAATATTAGAACAATTTGGTTACCGTTGAAGTCCATTGTGTGGAGAAAAATCCTGAAATGTTTTCCTCAAAAAACGTAATTTCTTTTCCACTGAAGAAAGAAAGACATGAACATCTTGGATGGCATTGGGGTGAGTAAATTATCAGGAAATTTTCATTTTGAGGTGAACTAATCCTTTTATCCGCCAATCACATTGCAGCAACTAAATACATTTAGGCATGTAGACATGGTCAGGATGATCTGCTGGAGTTCAAACTGAGCATCAGAATGGGGAAGAAAGGTGATTTCAGTGACTTTGAACATGGCATGGTTGTTGGTGCCATACGGCTGGTCTGAATATTTCAGAAACTGCTGATCTACTGGGATTTTTACACAGAACCATCTCTAGGGTTTACAGAGAATGGTCTGAAAAAGAGAAAATATCCAGTGAGCGGCAGTTCTGTGGGTGAAAATGCCTTGTTGATGCCAGAGGAGAATGATCAGACTGGTTCAGCTGATAGAAAGGCAACAGTAATTTAAACTAGAACGTACATTTCCTGAAGAAAATGTGAGTGGTGCTTGCAGTGGCAAAACTCGGTACTCAGTTGCTAGGGTGTTGTACATGATTACATACGAGTCAACAACCATGTCTGTATGATGTTGTGGAGCTGGAATATGGCTTCTATATGTTGTAATATGGTTGCTAGGTGGCTCTAAGCGGTTGCTATGGTGTGGTTACACAGTTACCATAGTGATATTTACAGACTGGTTTCCTAACCGAAACATACAAGCTATGTATGTTACAAGCTAACATACTCTGTCTATACGATGTTCTGGTGCTGAGATATAGCTTATTCATGTGTTTGTACGGTTGCTAGGGTACTCTTTATGGTTTCTAGGGTTTGCTTATGCAGTTTATGGGTTGATATTTAAAGAATGTTTGCCAGTCTGAGTTGAAAAAGGCCAACTCTGCGTTTCTACAATGTTCTGAGATTTTGCTTGTTAATGTTGTTTAATGATTGCTAGGGTTCTGTAACTGGTTGCTATGGCGTGGCTATGAAGTTATGTCACTACTTATTGGCTACTTGATAGGCCGAGTCAAAAGAGCCAAACCCCAAGTCTCTCTGACCTTCTGATCCAAAGATATGATCTTACAAATTTTGTGCCAATGTTAAGTCTATGGAACTTTTTCGGACGATTTATCGCCCGCCGGATAAACATCGTACACCTGATCGCTTAGAAAAGTCATAGCACACCTCTCCTCAATAAACCGGTCGATTTGACACCTCATTCATGGGTCTACGACAAACGGTGCAGGAGGAGTAGCGTGCCGAAGTTTAAGTATGAGCAATAGCAATAGTGATGTCTTGCTCATGGCAACCGAGGTCTGTAGAAGAGCATCTCTGAACATGTTGAACCTTGAAGCAGAAGAGCTACAGCAGCAGAAGACACACCAGTGACATCCCTGTGAGATAAGAACAGCAAACTGAGGTCTGATGAGTCTCGATTTTTGCTGCAAACCAGGGCCGGACTGGGACACAATTTCAGGCCGGGAAATCCCATGGACCCAAATAAAATTTAGAAACACGGACAACAATATTTTTTCCTAAATTACATTTATTGGTCTAAATCCTTAGGCTGGGGCCGTGTAAAATAATTGAAGGCTTTCTCTTGAACAGTATCCTCACTTCCCTTTTCCTTCTCTCCATTTACCATAATATCTCTATGTCTCTCACTTCCACCAGTATCATCAGCCTCATACACTAATTAAAGTGTAGTACTAGTGTTATATGTATATGTGTATATATACAGTGCCCTCCACAATTAATGGCACCCCTGGTAAATATGATCAAAACTGGCTGTAAAAAATAAATCTGCATCGTTTATCCTTTTGATCTTTCATTCAAAAAATGTGCAAAATTCTAACCTTTCATTGAAGTAAAAGAATTGAAAGTGGGGGGAAATCACATTATGAAATAAATGTTTTTCTCCAAAACACGTTGGCCACAATTATTGGCACCCCTAGAATTTTTTACGAGTAAAATATCTCTGAAGTATATTCCCATTAATATTTACCTTTTTTAGTACACCAGGGTGACTAGGAACATGAAACTGTCCAGCTATGACTTTGTGTTTCACAGGAGTTTAAATATGAGGAAACACAAAGGCCAAATCCCCTTAATCATCCATCACAATGAGTAAAACCACAGAATATAGTTCTGATGTGCAGCAAAAGATTGTTGACCATCACAAAATAGAAAGTGGCTGTAAGACAATATCTAAAGAATTGAAAATCCCCATTTTGACCATCAGGGCAATAATTAAGAAGTTCCAATCAACTAAAGATGTTACGAATCTGCCAGGAAGAGGACGTGTGTCTATATTGTCTTAATGCACGGCGAGGATGAAAGTTTGAGTGGCCAAAGACTCTTCAAGGATCACAGATGGAGAATTGCAGAGATTAGTTGAGTCTTAGGGGTCAGAAAGCCAAAAAAAAAAACTACATCCCCACATGTTGTTTGGGAGGGTTTCAAGAAAAATCTTCCTCGCTCATCCAAAAACAAACTCCAGCATATTCAGTTGTCAGACACGACTGGAACTTCAAACGGCACAGGGTTCTGTGGTCAGATGAGAATTAAAAAAAGAGCTTTTTGCCAACAAACACGCTAGATGGGTTTGGTGCACACAAGGATAAAAAGTACCCCATGTGTACAATTTAATATACCATTGGATCTTTAATGTTGTGGGCATATTTTTCTGCTGGAGGTCGTGGACTTCTTGTTCAGATACATGGCATCGTGGATTCTATCAAATATCAACAGATAAAAAATCAAAACCTGACGCCTTCTGCTAGAAATCTTATAATGGGCCGTGGTTGGATCTTCCATCAGGACAACGATCCAAAACAAACATCAAAATCAACACAAAAATTTGTTGCGGAGCACAAAATGAAGCTTCTGCCATGACCGTCCCAGTCCCCTGACCTGATGAGTGGAGTGAACTGAAGAGAAGAAGCACAAACATGGATCTGGGAATCTGAAGGATCTGGAGAGATTCTGTATGGAGGAATGGTCTCTGATCTCTTGTCAGGTGTTCTCCAAACTCATCAGGCATTATAGGAGAAGACTCAGAGCTGGTATCTTGTCAAAAGGAGATTGCAAAAAGTATTTAATAAAAGGGTGCCAATAATTGTGGCCAACGTGTTTTGGAGAAAAACATTTATTTCATAATATGATTTCCCCCCCACATTCAATTATTTTACTTCAATGAAAGGTTAGAATTTTGCAAATTTTTTGAATGAAAGATCAAAAGGATAAACAATGCAGATTTATTTTTTACAGCCAGTTTTGATCATATTTACCAGGGGTGCCATTAATTGTGGAGGGCACTGTATATATATATATGCATGTATAAAGTGTGCATATTTTTCTTGTACCTGTCTCTTCTTCACCTGTCACTTCTTCACCTGTGACTTGTTCTGGCCTCATGTTACAAACAGAAATGTCTCCACCTTGGTGTAAAACAACCACCTTATTATAATTTGTTTGCCCAGAATCTACATTTATTTTAGTAAAAAATCAAAGTATTATATTTATGACAAAATGTTGTTGTTTTCATCTTAAAATTACTTAAATATCCAACATTTAGCAACACTATATTTCATACAATATGTTAAAAAAAAAAAATCTTATTTTTGCTTCTACATGTCATCTCACTCCCTGGCTGAATGTGTGATCATTGCACCACAGCTAGTGCTAGGCTGACTGTCTCCACCTTCATTTGATTTAAAAAAATAAATAAATGGAAAAAAAGTTTTAAACCTCACAAATGGGCAGACATAATTTTCTAAATTGTCTAATAAAATGTTATTGCATTATTTTTGTTGATGTCTTCACTATCACTCCTGTCTCCCTGCTCCCAGTACCACATAAATGTTAATATTTGTCTGCTAAATTACTAATGTAACTTTACACTAAATAATATTAATCTCCTTAAGCATACAGTATTTTGAATGACAATAGTAATAGGGGCGCTACCGCTTACATTTGCTAGAATTTCAATACTAAGTTAACGAAGAAAAAAGTACAGTATTTACAGATGAAACTGACCTGCACTTGAAGCCCTGAACAGGTCATTCATTTTGCAACATTTTGCTGCTTGTTCTTGGAGTGCTTTCTTTTTCGTTGTCCTTTCTCTCTCTGCTCCACCTGGCCGTTTTCTCTCCATCATCGGGTGATGCTCGCGTTTTCTGTTTAACCTTTTGGCTGAGGCTTAAAGTGGAATCGTAGCCTTGCCAGTCAAGATTCATGATTTATATTAATTATTTTATTAATAATTTTATTGAATGACGAATTCGAAAATGATCACTGGACAACACTGGTAAAGGTAGTAGTAAAAACGCTGGCTGACAGCAGGCCAAATTAGTCGGCAGGCCACCAGGAATTCTCCCGGTGCTCCCGATGGCCAGTCCGGGCCTGCTGCAAACATTCAGATGGTCAGGTCAGAATTTGGCATAAGAAACATGAAAGCAGAGATTCATCCTGCCTTGTATCAACGGTTCAGCTGGTGCTGCTGGTGTTGGTTTAATGGTGTGGAGGATATTTTTTTGGCACACTTTGGGTCCCTCTGTACCAATTGAGCATTGTTTAAACACCACAGCCTTCCTGAGTATTGTTGATGACCATCTCCATCTCTTTATGACCACAGTGTTTCCATCTTCTGATGGCCACTTCCACAGGATAACACGCACGTCACAAAGATCAAATCATCTCAAACTGGTTTCTTGAACATGACAGTGAGTCACTAAACTCTCCACAGTCACCAGATCTCAATCCAATAGAGCACCTTTGGGATGTGGAGGAACGGGAGATTCTCATCATGGATGTGCAGCCGACAAATCTGCAGCAAATGAGTGATGATTTAATGTCAATATGGACCAAAACCAAAGAGGAATGTTTTCAGCATCTTGTTGAATCTCTGCCATGAAGAATAAATGCAGTTCTGAAGGCAAAAGTGGGTCTAACCCAGTACAAGCAAGGTCTAATAAAGTGGCCGGTGAGTGTATATATCCATATATTTCCAATTATTAAAATATATATTGCTTAAATAGATTTTAAAACATATTTACATGGTCTGAATTAGTTTTAGTTACTTCCCAGACAGAAACATAGTGTCGGCCCAGACCCGGCCCACATCTATATGGGTTGAATCCACATGTACCAGATGTGTTGCTGTGTTGCTGTCTAGTTTATATCCATCCATCCATCCATTAATCAAACCTGTTTTCTTTTTTTCTTTTTTTGCATATATGTATAGCCGTATGGGTAAACAAATGAAGTCTTAAAGAAAACATCAAAAACAGAAGTGAAACTGTTGACTTGAATGGGGCTTTCTGTTGTGTTACAGTGACTTGCCTCAGTAGACGGTACATTATTTTCCTCAGCAAAAACCCCTCAAGCATTTTACAATTTTCTTGACTTTCTGCAAAATCATATTTCTTATGAACCACAAGCAAATGTCCCTACAACTCCAGGTATTAGCTAACCATCTGTTTATGTTGTTACCTCTTTACTAATCATTACTGAATAAGCACAATTCTTGAGATAAAAAAATGGGATATCAAAACTTGGGATAACAAAACTTGCAGAGTTTTTGCAGAAAGTTGAATTTGAAAATGTTCCCTAATTCATACATGCACATGCATTAGCTATAGGGAATAGTGAATAAGTATATATTTGGGCCACAGCAATGGCATCAGTGCGCACATGTGACCAAACATTTCGCTTTCTTTTTGTGTTCCTTATTCCTTTGGATAGCAAACGAACACCTTAGCCTATACTAGTTTAGCATAGCACTAAATGCTTAAGAGAAGCACTTTTGATTAACTAGAAGAAGATATCACGGGACGCCTATTACTAAGGGTAAGTTTACACAACAACAGAAAAACTGAAAAGTTTTTCCTTTTCTTTTTCCTTTTCGTACATTGTCAAAATAATCCCGCTCAAAAGGATCCGCGAACACGACTAAAAATGCTGTATTCTGCTGCCAGGCCAGTAGATGGCGATGTCACTTTATAAAGAAATACTATGCGCCTATAGACTAAACACGTAATACACACGCGCATGATGTCACCGTTTTCACAAATTTGCATTTTTGTAGTTTACACGTAGACAATAACGGTATCGTCTTCAAAAACTTGCACTTTGAAACCCGATTTCAAAAGCTTGAGTTTTCAGGCCTCCAAAACGCTGTTGTCGTGTAAATGAACGATCAAAACGCATAAAGTTTTTAGTTGAAAACGGTATCGTGTAAACAGCCCCTAAGACAATATAACATTCGAGAGGTCTTATGAAACTATATTGTTGGCCCTTTTTCATCTAATTAAAAAATTTGTTACATGCCCAAGTGAAAATAAATATACTAAAATGTATTTGAAATACATTTTTTTTATGCTACAAATACATTTACATATTTATGTAGGCCTACTAAATATAAATACCCTGCAATTGTACTTTTAGCGTACTAAATTGGAACAACTAATTTTGTTCTTAATGCACTTTAGTTATCCAGAAATAGTGCTGAGGTCCAACTAAAGATATACTTAAGTATTTGATTGTGCTAAATTGGACTATTTTAAGTATATAGGTACAATTTAAATATCTTGCATTTAAAGACTGATATTATGCAGTGATCATACTGTCCTTACTAATAGTGATATTAAAACACATTTTAGGTTTAATATTAAGAAATGTCCAGTGCAATAAAGAAGTACTCCAAATAAAGTTTAATTATAATATTTATATCACTAAGTCTCAAGCTATATGTCAGTAAATATGTTAATGGATTTGTTGTATACTTAGTATGAAATAAATGTATTTTAAGCACAATTTGGTACAGTTTTTTTTCACTAGGGTGGTTACATGTTACATTGTAGCCATCAGTTCAGATGACTTTATGTCCTAAAGTACATTACATGAAAGTATATTAATGATGTATGTGAAAAAAAAAAGAACATCCATGGTTTGTTTTCTAAATACAAACACAAAAGCTTGTAAAAAAAAGATCTGATGTAAAAGTCAGCATTTGCTTATCTGTCCATGAACTTTCCAGTCTGATTTGCATATCTGCATCTGCACAGACCTGCTGTAGCTGGTTTCATAGACAGAAACACCATTGCGCCTGTCTCAGCTAGTTAGCGTCACCCAAAAAACTTCCTCTCTCTTTTTTTTTCTTTTGTGGTTTGGTGATTCTAAACTGATGACGCCAATACTGCATAAAAAGGGTTGTGAGAACAGCCCGCTCTTATTAACTGAAATAACTGAAGCACAACAGCACAGCAACACATATCAGCACCAGAAAAGGTTTTGTTAAGATGCCAACCATATTATCATCTTCAGCTGAAATAAAAAACATGAACCAGGAGGATAAAACAGTCAATCCCCGGTAAGTGGTGTTTGTTGTAGTATTTACTTTGAAAATGTATGTGTGGTGAAAACAGAATATATCATGGAATTGGAGCATTTGTCTTAGAAATTTAACCAAACAAATTCTCACTCCTTAGGAGACTAGACAAGTGGCGGTTTCGTTGCCCCTTGACAGACAAGTAAGCTACTTTGACTTTTTTCTTGTGCAATATATAATCACAATTGTAATCAACTATTGTTGATTGCGTTTGAATGTAAACTAATTATGATTTATTCAAACAGACTGAATCCTGGTGAGACCCTGCTTTGGTCCCAGTCATTGGAAAATCTCCTTAGATCCAAATGTAAGTGGCATATGCATGTATTAATTCTTTACTGATATTCTTATAGTTCATATATTAATTAATGTATCGAATCTAATACGCTTGACATTGTGCACACATGTCTGTGAATTTAATATTCACAAGAACATTTCATCACAGCATTCAAAACCACATCTTTTGCATTGTGGATTTAGTTGACGTCATGTAGGACAAGGCAAATATACACGAACAAAACCTGCACTGTTTACTAGATGGTCAGATAGCTGGATCAAGGAACTGACTATATGTATGCAAAGCAAAAGAGAAAAGCAGTTTTAGTTATACAAAAGTTATTAAAACACGTAAACTACACATGAAAATTTACAATGTAAGGATATAATTGCAATGAAAAAAAATAAAATAATATATATATATATTTAATATACTTTTTTCATATACAAGTCGTGTTTACCTTTTTCCATTATTAATGGAAATAAAGTCACCTGAACTATAAATATAAATATAGATATATAGATATATATATTACCATAGTTTGGCATTGTTATGATTTTTTTCAAGAAATTACTACTTGACAGTAAAGACATTTCAAGTGTTACAAAATGTTTCTGGTTCAAATAAATACAAAAATCCTAAAAAAAAAAAAAAAAATGTATCACACAGTGTATAGCATATTCAAATGATTTCTGAAGGATCATGTGACATGTGAGACTGGAGTAATGATGCTGAAAATTCAGCTTTGCATCACATAAATAAATTACATTTTAAGATATAATAAAATTGAAATCAGTTATTTTAAATGGAAATAATATTTCACAATATTACTGTATTTCTGATCAAATAAATGTAGCCTTGGTGAGCATAAGAGACTTCTTTCAAAAAATAGTTCAATAACATTGATATATTTCAATGTCCAAATAGTTTTTATAAAACTAAAGCTGCTTTTGGCTTTCAGTTCATATAGTAGAAACCACTTTTGCATACATACATTTCTTTTCTCTCTTTCTTTCTTTTTTTAACCAAATAATATATTTTAATATCAAGCCAATATTAATATTATAAAGAATGATCATCTTGGCACCAGCTGGTTGAAAGTCATTTTAAAAATTGCTCATAAAAGCATTTGCTCTGAGAAAAGCAAAACATTTTTGCAGCTGCTACTTGGTTATACTCATATTTGGTATCTAACACAATGAAATTCAGTTATTCAGGGGCATTTAGGTGTCCAAACACAAGCTGCCGCACTGACGCAAAATGTGTGCATTTGCATTGAGCCACAGATTAACCCTGCGGTTTGTTCTTATAGATGGCATGGCAACATTCCACACCTTCCTCAAGTCCGAATTCAGCGATGAGAACATTGAATTTTGGCTGGTTTGTGAAGACTACAAAAAAATCAGGTGTTCGTCCAGGCTATCCTCAAGGGCCAAGAAGATATTTGAGCATTTCATCAAGGCAGAAGCTCCCAAAGAGGTAAGCACACTAGCACAGTCTGAAGATCTCTATGTGGTTTTATTGAGCGATGGAGCAATCGATCAACGTCAATATGCTTCTCACTGCTTCTCCGTCAATCTCTCCTCAGATAAACATCGACCACGTCACGAGAGACCTTATCAAGCAGAACGTCCAAGCTCCAACTAAAGTGTGCTTCGATGAGGCTCAGAGGATTGTCTTTGGTCTTATGGAGAGGGATTCCTATCCCAGGTTTCTTCGCTCGGACATGTACAGATCCCTTCTGGATTCAGTCTCGCACAGGATTAAGGTCTGAGAACATCGTAAATGAAGGGCTGTTGGACTTCAAACACATCTTTGGGACTGTTGGTGCAATGGACATGATGGCCGTGGCATAATCAGGCTTTGCCGATATGTAGGCCTGGACTCAGGTTGCACTGAACATTGCGATCCACATAAAAGCTTGTATAAGCTACTGTTTATATATGTGCCGTGGTACACTGCTCTATTGTCCCACACGGCTGTGGGATGCACAAAGACAAAAGAGCCTTCTGTGAAGCTCACCTGTGATGAGCCACAGGAGATCTGAAACGTGCTGCAACCACAGGAACACCATATGGACCTTATTTAACTTTCATTATTTTCAGTTCTGGATGAGTGTCATATCTGGTTGGCATGAGATGACTTGGAAATAATACTAATGACATAATATGAACAATTTCATGTGACGTGAAATGATTTATGGACACACGTTGTACAGAGCAAATGTAAATCTGACTGTTTTTGTGTGCGCAGTGGGGAACTGATGGGATATTCTCACAATAATCTGTATAACACACCTATCTATTTAAAATTGTCTATTTCCTCAGTTGGATATTACTTCATCAGGCCAACAAATATTAAAAAAGGCTTGTATTTCCTAGATTCATCACACAATACCACTGATTTCTTACTATAGACAAACACTGATTTAAAAAAAAAAAAAAAAAAAAAAACAGTTGGTTGTCAAGGTTGACTGGATGTTAATATTTAAGAGCCAATAAATAACTTAATAAACACAACTGCAAATAGAAAGTCGTATGTTGTTGTTATGGGGAAAATTTACATTCAACATTCAAAAATGTGTTTAAATGTCACTGCATTAGATTCTGAACCGAGTGACATTTATTTTTAAGGAAGGAGCAAAAAATGGAAACACTTTATTTTGATAGTCCACATTCTATATGTAGCTTTGCAACTCCATGTCAGTTGCCAGTCATTAGAGTATTAACAGACTTTTCCTAATATCTGCTGACACTTTATTGTGATGATTCCTCTACAGACGTTCTACTGACTATATGCAACTGCATGTCAACTTATTCTACTAACCCGAACCCTAACACTTGTAACATAAGGGGCCGTTTTCATGACACCGTTTAACTTAACTAAACTAAAAACGGAAAACGTTTTATGCATTTTGGTCGTTCATTTACACACGACAGTGGCATTTTGGGAAAACGTGATGTTAGCAAAAGTGCAAGTTTTTGAAAATGATGCCTTTATCCTCTTAGTGTAAACTACAAAAAAACGGTGATGTCATGCGCATGCGTATTGCGTGTTCAGTCTATAGGCACGTAGTGTTTCTTTACAAAGTGACATCGCCAACTACTGGCCTGGCAGCAGAATACCGCGTTTTTAGTCGTTTTCGTTGCTGCCTGTTTGCGGAATACGCAAAAGAAAACTTTTACGTTTCTAGTACATCGTTATTGTGTAAACTTACCCTAAGAGTCTACTAATACTTTCAACCAGGGGGCCGGGGGCCTCAAGATGACTTACAATTGTTTAAAATAAGACAAAACCAGTATTAAAATAAGTTAAAACAACTAAAAATATCTAAACTATTTGATTTTACCCTCAAATGTTGTTGTGGACAATAGGAACTCAAAAAGTTTGAGATCAACTGCTCTAATGAGAGTTAGTTACAGTTAGGTAGTTGCAAAGTTCTAGGGACTTTTCTTTACAATTAAAAAAATCATCTGAATTATAAAACACAGATGTAGATATAAGAAATTGATATTGGACATCCCCTTCAGCATACTGCTTTCTGTTTCATGACCAAAAGGGGGGGAGGCGGGGGTAACATCACATGGTGTACTGAGTTTCTGTCACCACTTCCCTATTTACACAGACAGCGTGATAGTCATCATACTCTTTTCAAATATCACAGACAGAAGGGAAGTTGAGGTGACTACTCAGTACCCCTCACCCAGGACAAAAATGATCATATCACATGTAATATATATAGTTCTTTTTTTTTCAAATGCTCACTTGCAAAGGAAAATTTGTATTTCCTCTGTGAGAATGTTGCAGGTTTTATGGCCGGTCAGGTGCTCGGTAAAAATTCTGCGTAATTTACTTCCATTGTCTTGTACCTTTCACCACAATAAGAAGCATACTGTAAATTACTATTAATTAGGAAAAAACTGCTGATGATACGTGTGCATTGTACCAGTCAGAAAACTCCGTAATCACCCCAAATTGTCACTTGTTCCTTATTTTGAACTTCCTTGTTTTTTAAAAATGAATCCAGTAATGCTGTCAACTATATGTTTGAATGTCAATGTGATCTGAAAGACACATTTAAGTCAATATCACCTTGATGGCAATAAATCTGTGATGTGATATCTATGATATAAGAGTATATGGAGTAGGTACCATTAACCATCACTCACTGTAAAATATGTTAGTAATTTTTTACAGAAATAAAACTGATTTTACAGCAAAAATGCTACAGTAAAAAGCTTATTAAAAATAAAAATTGTAAAAAATAAAAATGGTTTAACTTCACATTATGTAATTTGACTGTAAAATGTGTGTTTTTGGATACTATGTATTACCAAATAACTTACAGTAAAATAACAAATAAAAAATCACAGTAAAAGGACCTTCCCAGAAGTCCCTGCATGGCACATACCATATGATTATGTTATTTAAATAGTTTTGTTTCTTCTTGTTTTTGTTATCAGTAATGTACATTCAGGTGTTTTGTATCACACTTTCTGTTATTTAATTAAGGTTTATGACATTATTTTAGCATTTGTGTATGACCCATGGCCAAGTGAACAGGCCACTCGAGCAACTCTTGGTTCATCGTGTGGCTTTCTGTTAAACCTCCTGTATTATTATGGTGGTCTTAGTACACTTTAAGGTAAAAAGCAGATTTAGTACAAGTAACTTTGTATATTGACATTACAGTTTTTTACAATCACTATAGAACAACTATAGGAGTTTTTCAAAACTCTTCACACAGTGAGCACAACATCAATCTACTGTATGTGGGCTAAACTGTGGATTACTGTATTTATCATTGCATTGGCACAACATGCATTCAGTGACTACATCTTTCAAATGACATGAATACATTTTCACTACACAAACACCACCAAAACTACAGGCCAGTTTGCACGTTTACATACTCTTTTTAAATCCTAACAAAACATGTTCAAATCCTAACATACAAAATTGAATAAGTCAGCAATTTGCTACATTTCTACAGTAATGCCATATTGAAATATATTCAGAAAAAAAAGAAAAAGAAAGATAAATAAAACATAAAATATGAACTACAATCAAAACAATTACATTTTTGGCCCAAAAGCAAGCATGAAGATCCACCCATTACCCACCCCTAAACCTAACCCTCAGTTGGGTGTAAGCAGATCCTACAAAATGTCTGAATGAGAACTTATGAATTAATTTCAATTCGTCACCAATTCACCAAAATGTAAAATAGTTACGAATAGCCATGAGAGCGTGTTGTTAAGTGAAACAGAATGAAATTGTCACAGACTGGGTTGGTGAAAGGAGCGAGGACTCAAGTGCTGAAAACAAATGGGTATTTATTAACAAAAGAAATAAAAAAACACTACAAACAAAAACTCCCCGTGGGGGAAAACAAGACAGGCCTCTGGCATCAAACAGGAAACACAAGGGAACATAGACAACGAACCAGCACAGGACTGCAAACACAGGGAGACTAAATATGGAAGCAAACAAAAGAGGGTGATGAGGAAAGCAGGTGGGGCAAATTAATCAATAATCAGGTAACAAGATGGGAGGGCTAGACAATTGACAGGAGAGCACATGGCACGAGGAAATGCTCACAACAAACCAGTCTATACACAAACACATGACAAACCAGGAATGCCAGAGCTCTGTCACCAACCCAAGATGTAACCCAAACAGAAGTGACAGAACTCTGACAGAATTAGGAGTTAATCATTTTTTCTTCCCTATATTTCGGTGAAACAGCTTTTCGAATGAAAAAAATGTGGGGTTGTCCCGCCCTCACGCCATCAAAGAAGAGAAGAGATGAGCCGCAAGAGGGAGAAGTTGGTTTAAAGATTAAGGGGCACATTAATTACAGGGTTTTTTTATTGCTTTGGCGCAATTTTTACAAGCAATTGGTAAATTTTCAAAACTCTTAGTACTAATATCACAAGAGATCATCAAAAGTGCACTTTTTTTCCAAACATTTCAGCATTTTTTCAATTGTGTTAGTACAAAACACAAAATCACAAAGTATCCTTTTCAATACACATAATATGCGTTCCATCTGTATCAATTATTCATTCACAGTATAACTGCCTTTCAATCAATATCAAACTTTTGATTTGCATCTCTTATCATTCAGTTTAATACATTTGTCTATCGTGTAATTAAACTTATCTTAATGTTTAATCAATTAATCATTTATTATGTCCATAGATTTTCAAATGGTCTGATTTTTGCCTGATAATTTGTAAGTTACAAACTGCTAAGAGCTTTCAGTCAAGAAAGACCAATTACTAATTATTTTCACCTGATGATCACAATTAGATACCATTCAAGTAGAAATGTGTTTGAGATTTTGCAATGTTCAAACATGGAGCAGGATAGACTAGTAGAGAGAGGAAACCTGCATGAAAGAGGAGGTGGTGCTCCTCAACAAAGAGGAGGTGGCGCTCCTCAACAAAGAGGTGGCAGTGCTCCTCAACAAAGAAGTGGTGGCACTCCTTGACAAAGAGGTGGTGGCGCTCCTCAACAAAGAAGTGGTGGTGCTCCTAAACAAAGAGGTGGCAGTGCTCCTCAACAAAGAAGTGGTGGCGCTCCTTGACAAAGAGGTGGTGGCGCTCCTCGACAAAGAGGAGGTGGTGCTCCTTGACAAAGAGGTGGTTGTGCGCCTCAACAAAGAGGAGGTGGCGCTCCTCGACAAAGAGGTGGCAGTGCTCCTCAACAAAGAGGTGGCAGTGCTCCTCAACAAAGAAGTGGTGGCACTCCTTGACAAAGAGGTGGTGGCGCTCCTCAACAAAGAAGTGGTGGCGCTCCTAAACAAAGAGGTGGCAGTGCTCCTCAACAAAGAAGTGGTGGCGCTCCTTGACAAAGAGGTGGTGGCGCTCCTCGACAAAGAGGAGGTGGTGCTCCTTGACAAAGAGGTGGTTGTGCGCCTCAACAAAGAGGAGGTGGCGCTCCTCGACAAAGAGGAGATGGCGCTCCTTGACAAAGAGGTGGTGGCGCTCCTCGACAAAGAGGAGGTGGTGCTCCTCGACAAAGAGGAGGTGGCACTCCTTGACAAAGAGGTGGTGGCGCTCCTCGACAAAGAGGAGGTGGCGCTCCTTGACAAAGAGGTGGTTGTGCGCCTCAACAAAGAGGAGGTGGCGCTCCTCAACAAAGAAGTGTTGGTGCACCTCAACAAAGAGACGGTGGTACTCCTCGACAAAGAGGAGGTGGCGCTCCTTGACAAAGAGGAGGTGGCGCTCCTCGACAAAGAGGTGGTGGTGCTTCTCAACAAAGAAGTGGTGGTGCGCCTCAACAAAGAGGAGGTGGCGCTCCTCAAAAGAGGTGGTGGCACTCCTCGACAAAGAGGAGGTGATGCGCCTCAACAAAGAAGTGGTGGTGCTCCTCAACAAAGAAGTGGTGGTGCTCCTTCACAAAGAAGTGGTGGTGCTCCTTCACAAAGCAGTGGTGGTGCACCTCAACAAAGAGACGGTGGTACTCCTCGACAAAGAGGAGGTGGCGCTCCTCGACAAAGAGGTGGTGGTGCTTCTCAACAAAGAAGTGGTGGTGCGCCTCAACAAAGAGGAGGTGGCGCTCCTCAAAAGAGGTAGTGGCACTCCTCGACAAAGAGGTGGTGGCGCTCCTCGACAAAGAGGAGGTGATGCGCCTCAACAAAGAAGTGGTGGTGCTCCTCAACAAAGAAGTGGTGGTGCGCCTCAACAAAGAGGAGGTGGCGCTCCTCGACACTCCTCGACAAAGAGGTGGTGGCGCTCCTCGACAAAGAGGTGGTCGTGCTCCTCGACAAAGAGGAGGTGGCGCTCCTCGGCAAAGAGGTGGTGGTGCTCCTCGACAAAGAGGAGGTGGCGCTCCTCGACAAAGAGGTGGTCGTGCTCCTCGTCAAAGAGGTGGTCGTGCTCCTCAAAAAAGAGGAGGTGAGGCCTCATCAAAGGCCTCATCATGGCAGAGGCTGCCAGGTTAGTTCAGCCTATAACTAACAAAGGTCAACTGTCAGCTCTATCATCAGAACTTTTCGCCAAAGAAAACCGGTAAGTAACCGGTAAGTAACTATTCACTATACTTTTACAATATAGTACGTGTTCTGACTGACCAGCAGGAGTTGGCTGTGGTGGAAATGGTCAGGGCAAGGAATGACATACGGCTGACTGAAATCAAGCAGGCTATCGAGGAGAGCAATGACACCTTTGCCAATGTGGTATCAATCAGCCTTCCAACTATTGCCCGCCTTTTGAAGAAGCACCAGGTTTCTATGAAACAAATTTACTTGGTGCCTTTTGAGAGAAACCATGCCCGGGTGAAACAACTGCGCTCAGAATATGTTCAGGTACAACACTAAATATGTGTACTGTATGTGCAGCTTTTACTGTATGTGCTAGACATGCTATTTACAGTACTGTAGTACAGACTATCAATGTCAACTATTATTTGTAAAAGAACTAACCAAATTATCATTTTAGAGGGTGATGGATGCTGCTGTGAATCATCACAAGTATATTTTTGTCGATGAGGCGGGTTTCAATCTGGCAAAAAACAGACACCGTGGACCTTATTGGTCAAAGGGCAACCATCCAAGTGCCTGAACAATGTGGGGGAAGCATCTCAATGTGTGCGGTGTGGAAGGTGTATGATCGCCATCCCCATGAGCATGTCACCCTTCTTCAAGCCATGGATGAAGCTTGCAATGATATAGCTGAAGAGCAATGTCAAGCCTGGATTCGTCATGCTAGAAGGCTTTTCCCACGGTGCCTGAACAATGAGGACATGCACTGTGATGTTGATGAAAATGTATTGCCAAATGTTGAAGACCGGCTGATGTTAATTAATATTTTGTGTATTTCAGATATCCATTTATAGTTTCTTTTCTTCTTTTTTTTTCCACAATGCAACCACCGTAGTGTTGTAAAATGTAAAATAAAATACTTTGGTAACGCTTTAGATTACAGCCCGCAAAGGACTGCGTTAATTAAAGCAATTTTAAAGTGTAACTTTCGTTAATTATAGTGTACCTATAAAGTATTTGCATGTAAGTATAAGGGAACAAATAGTTTGGAAAATAAAGGGGTAACAACCAGGAGAATTAACAAATTATTTATACTGGTAAGTATTATAGAACTAAGGGGTGCTTATTCCACTATTATGATACAACAATCTTACATTTCGGAGCAATTTAGCAAGAACATTCACTGCATACCTTTTTGTAATAATGCTTATTTTTTTAAATTACAGAGTACATATCTATGCATTTAATCAGTATTTTTTTTAACAAAAGTGCACTGAAATATGTAAATATTGGGGAAAGATACTCTTGTTTCATGTAGTGGGGCTTGTTACCCTCTTGTTCCATGTAGTTACAGGGTAAGTACAATAAAAATACTTACACGCAATAGACTTTCTCACAACTTCCGTATTTGTGACCGGAAATACGCAATCGTCGTGGTAATCTACTTCCTCCGCAGTCAATGCAACATAAACAAATGGCGCAAGCAACTAGCAAGAGCTATTGACACGCTAATGATGTGTCATTTTAGTTAACAGTTCAGTAACAGTTAGCCTCGCTCTCTACTTACCTTGATATTTATGGACAAATTCCTCGTGGAAATTTTTTTACCCTTTATTTCGTTTTTTTCTTTTTGGTGACGGAGTTTTCCTCCACGAGTCGTCACATCAGCAAATGGAGCAATGTCTTCTGAAGTGAAACGATAGGTGTTTGTAAGAAAAATGACAATATTTTAAACTTTTTAAACTGTAGACTATCACTTCAGACCAACTGTAATAAGTTGTTTTTCAAATAAAGGTTTCCGAGTCAGTGATATTAGATTGTGTATGTATTTTTTATTGTACTTAGCCTGTAATTACATGGAACAAGAGGGTAACAAACACCACTTTAATTTATGGTCCGCAATGTCACACTTACCCTGCAACTACACAAAACAAGAGGGTAACAAGCACCACTTACCCTGTAACTACATGGAACAAGAGTATATTTCCCAGTATTTAAAAAAAATTGCAATAGTCACTTGCCTTGAAACATGTAAGCCCAGACTGAAACATCTGCACTTTTGCTATTAAAAAAAAAAAAAATGCATAGATATGTAAAATTTAAAAAGCCTATTCAGTATGTATTGGTACACCATTATTTCCTAAATTGCTCCCAAATGTAAGATTGTTGTATCATAAGTACCTCTTAGTTCTATAATACTTAAAGTATAAATAATTATTCATTTTCCTGGTTGTTACTCCTTTATTCCCCAAACTTTACATATTGTTCCCATATACTTACATGAAAATACTTTATAGGTACACTATAACTACCGAAAGTTACACTGTAAATTCGTCTTAATTACGCAGTACTTTCTGGGCTGTAATATAAGCGTTACCAATACTTTTTATGCTTATGTAAATGACTTTTGCTGTGTTATTTTATCCTGTTATAACTTTATAAACCGTATAAACGTAAAAAAAAAAAAAATGTTTTTAAATATGGCTTTTGACAGTTTGTTTGAACCTAAGTGTAACATCCATTGTGATGTCTGTGCATACAGTTCTACAGTAAAGTAACATTCATTCAGCACCGAGGGTGATTTTAAACCTGTACCTTGTATTATTTGCTACTGAATGAACTGATTGTTAAAAGTACTAAGTTGAAAGAAGATCTAACTGTTGTGTTTTGGTGATTAAACCAAATGTTCTCATTACATATCACAATGATCTTGTGTTTTGAAACAATGATTATGTGAAATGAAAATATGTGCAACTAGAATGAAAGCATGAGATCAGGTTTTGAAAGAATGACTATGTGTTAAGATGTGATCAGTTTAAAGTTTTGTACTAAGAGTTTTGAAAATGTGAAAATAGTACCAAATAAAAGCAATTTAAAAAAAAAAAAAAAGTGAAAAGAAAACAACAATGTGCACGGATAAAACATTTTTAATAAATAATAATACAAATTAAAAAAATATATAGTCAGTTTAGATTTAATGGTGATTTTAACCATGCATATAATTGTGTTAAATCAGGCTCTACTCAGGCATTCACATGTAGTGTGAATCAATCTAGTGCGTCATAATACACGCTCAGGCTGACACGATTCATGTGGCTGAGACGTCAAAGCAGAGGTTAACAGTGTATAAGCGCACATGCAAGCCACATCCTTTCATCAATTCACTCGGTGATGTAGGTACTGATACCAAAACAGCACAAATGGAGGTCGCAAGATTTAGAAAGGACAGCACATTTAAACGTTTCGAAACACGTAAGCAAAACATTCGAACCACAAATACGCTATCTTTTTAGCTGTCTCATTCACCATTCACAGATGCATATCTCAGACACAGAAATTGCACCTACTCTGGGAAAACCCAGAAATGGCAAAGTCACTTCTTAGGAGTAAATCAAGAAGGTACAGGAAGGTGTTGATTGACATCTGTTTTAAACTATAATTAAGGGCTGTGAACTTCTGGATATAAGGCCTTGTGTTTGTTTTCCTTCAGACTGTCTCATGCTAAAGTGAATCAGTGCATTCAGTCTCTTGAGAAATCTTTATGTAGCCTAAGTTATGACACTAAAAATTATAATAACAGTATTTAGAGTCGACATTCAGTCACAACACGACATTCTGTCCAATCCCACACTAGACACTAGCAAATGTTTGCAAAAATAGCATGACACATGTAGCATGTCACACTCTGCGTCGTCTTTTTTTAAAAACATAGGCCACAACCTATAACAAACCTATAATACATCCAAAATGTAAAAATATGCAATTTACTCCTCTAGATGTAAAGTTCTCATAAAGGTCATATATCAATCCACTATTGGTCACATGTCTTCACATGACACAAATTGAGGAAACAGTTCACCTAACTTGAACTTTTCCTGTCTCCAATATTCACATCAATGAAATGAAAAGTGAAGTGTGAATGTGATCACCCCTTTAAAGGGGTCTTCAACAGGGGGTCCTTAAAGGGGTCTTCAGTAGTACCATGATGGTGTTAGACACTGCACTGCTATCTATCTTGTCTCTGAGTTTTATGTAATTTACAATGATGCTAGTGAGTTTTAGAGAGAAGTCTATACAATAATTATTTCCTTAACTTGTCCTTAAAAAAGAAACAACTTGCATCACTACTCAGGATTTTCTCAATCTCATCCCATCTTGTGTGTGCTAGTGACAAACAAATCCTTTGAGCCAATTGATTGGTAAAATGATTCACTGTTTTGAAGGACTCGAAACGCCACACACTGGTGACACCTGCTGGTCAGAAACAAGCGATAGTGCAAATACAGGGTAGGCTATATGCAGGAATCATAGAGATGAATTTACTACCTTTTACTACCTTTTTTACCTCCACAATATTTTTTACTACCAACACGACATCAAGCAGCAGCCCTTTTTGGGAGGTGTGGGAGGGGTATGCAAAGCACTACTTACTACTTAGGCTACTATAAGGTATAAGTGTGACACTGTCACACCCAACATATTAGGTATGTTTAATTGTGATCATTAAGTATTGTCATTGTCAATTATGTTTTTTTTTGTAGAGTCGAGTTGAGTTTCAGTTGTCCTTATCTTAACCCTAGCCCTTGAGTTATCCTAACCATAGCCCTTAGCCCTAATAATGTGAATAATAACCTTGGCACTTTGTCATTGCTATCAACTCCGACTCACTCAGGCCAGGGCTCGACATTAAGCCTTTTCATGTGCTTGTCCTTTGGACAAGTAAATCTGTCATTCACTTGTCCGAGTAAAAAAGTTGCTTGTCCGGAATGTTTTTGGTGTGTGTGTGCTGTAAATATAATTTATACTGAAGAAATATCCTCATCTGTGTTCAATCAGATCTGATATATTTAAATCTGCATAATTGTCATATCTGCACCTTTAAAGGGCAGGTAGGGCTGATCAAATTAAATAATTTACACTGAAAATTTACAACTGCATTAAATAATGTTATGAATGAGATCTTTTAAATATTTTTGAATATACAAGAAACGTTGGAAAAAAATGATACTTTTAAAAACGAAAGTAAACCGCCAGTAGGAGGCGGCAGGCGACCGTCTTAATGAGCGAGTCATTGAGTCATTTATTCAAACAATTCGTTCAAACAACTGATTCATTCAAGAATGAGACAGATGCTTATGAATGGGTCATTGAATCTTTGACTCGGCCAATTCGTACACAACGCTGGCTGAATCATTCAGTAATGAAAACACGGTCAAGTGTTGCTGTGAGATGCGTTACGGTTCTGCTGTGATCTTTGTTTGGAACTATTTTTGCTGCTGAAACAGAACAAAAGCAGTCAATATTGTGTCTAAAATGTAAGTGACTAAATTTGAAATGTTTACTGAATTGTATCAAAAGCAATGTCACATGCATTGTCAAATGCAATGTCACATGCATTTTCAGTCGTGATGGTACTCAAGAAAACAGCACTTGTCGTGAGGTTGCTAAACTGTATCATATGTTAAAAATATTAAAACACATTTTGAATTTTGGCACTGGCAGTGTGTTGTTAACTGAGTTTACATTTGTTTGGACTTCTCCTCGAGAAGCTGCGCAAGCCTCAACAGTGCAACCTTGTTACCGTCAGTAGGCTAATACTTATCCAATATCGATCACAACTTACAATAAATATAATACAATCAGAATCATTCTCTCATTTTAGTGATTCCCTAGTTATTTTTTTTTTGTTATTGACGTTTAATCAGGCTACTTGTCCGGTCGGGCAAGTAAAATTCTCTTTTACTTGTCCCTTCAAAAAATCCACTTGTCCGGGACAAGCGTTAATGTCGAGCCCGTCAGGTCCTGTTGTTAGCACCATATATATTTTTAAATTATGCTAGATGAAGTTAAAATATGGAGACACAAATATTAAGCAAAAAAATGGAAACTCAAATATTGAGGTGGTGATGAAAAATTTACTACCAAGTCAAATTGTGTTTGTTACCTTTTACTACCTTTCAAGGGCCTTAGTTTTGGTAGATTCTTTTTACTACCTTTTACTACCGCGTGGACACCCTGAAATAAATACAATAGAACCCAGATACAAAATACACATTTTCTCTCTGTCTTTTGTTCCCATATGAGGGATGGAGAAGCTTAGACAGGAATCTCTGTCCCGGCCAACGCAGGAACAGCTTTCACAGGAAACCTCTGGAGTGGCCATAAGAGCAACTTCTGGGACCCTTATGACAGTTGACAGGGCATTTTGGGACTAGTGTTATCAAGGCTTGCCAGCCCTGCAAGACGATATGGTGTGGGGGGGTCAGTGAAACTTTGCAAACCATGAATGGAGAACAATTTCATCCAGTTCAATCCACCAGCTTGGGTTCTGCTGCAGGAGGGATCCAGTCAGATGGCAGAATTCTGTGCAGAACAATGGGAGAGCAGGAGAGATGAGAGACTTGAACCTCACACCTGCTGTCTTTGTAATAATCTGGAGTACTTTCGTGTGCCTGAATGAAAGACATTTTGTCTGAAGGGTAAGCTTCCAAAACAGTGGGATATACAGTGAACTCGTCACAAGAATTTAAGTCCTAAACTACAGGTTTGATGCATAATACATACCACAGAAGACGTCATAACCAGATTCTCTCAGCAGATCCCCGCACCCGAAGTCAATAAGCTTGACCTCAAGGGTTTCTGAATTGATCAACAGGTTGTTCAGTTTAATGTCTCGGTGAAACACTCCGCAGCGACAGCACATGTCAGAGGCGTAAGTTGCCTGCCACATGACAAGCCACGCTAAGTCCTCAGCGAGCGTCCCTCCAAAGCGATGGACATAATTCCCCAGATCTTGACATGGCGAGGGACGTTCCAAGACCATGATGTATTGGTCAAGCTGCTCTTGCCATTCCAGCAGCTCAATGATGTCAGGAGCTTTAGCATCCTGACTGACCAGGATTAAAAGGCCGACCTCTAATGGAAGGGGTGTGGGATGGCCAGGCTAGAAGAGAGATCATTTTTAGGACTGTTCGATGGAGCTGCTTTCTCAAATAAAGATTTAGACCTGTCTTGGACTAATTGTTTACAATGATAAACTGTGAAAAGAAGTAGTCTACTTACAATCTTGAAGCGTCGCGTGTTCCTCTTCTTTCTGGCAAATTTTATCGCCACCTGTCCAACACAACAAAAAATTGGTTACACGTGCACAAAATAGTGGACTTGAAATGGACAGAGTGAGATCAAAGAATTTGCTAGCTAAATATTATACGTACAATTACGATTACGATACCTCAAGGCCATCCTCCAAGCGTGTGCCTTCATAGACAGCGCCGAATCCTCCCTTCCCGAGCATTTTGCCAATTTTATATCGGCTTAAAATGTTCTGCTGATTTTCATGGGGAGGGAGATCAAGCCCGATAGAAAGAGGCTGCTGAAGACCATGATCAGAGACAATGTCCTGTAGAAGATTGGGATCTAAAGCGGGGAATATCAAATGATTCTTCAGTATAGGGGCATTTTTTGATTATGATTATTCTCATAACGAGGTTATTTGATTTACCTTCAATGGCTCTCTCATATAATGGCACAGCAGTTTGGTCCTGCACTTTCTCAGCCTGACCTGAGCTGCCTCTGCGGTCGAGGAAAAACTCCTCAACACTACCAGTCCTCCTCCTCTTTCTCTCCGGCCTCTCTTCCTCCTCATCAACAGTAACGAGCTGATGGTCCTCCGCCACACTGCTGCTGGCTGTACTCTTATAGAACTTGTGCACCTGATTCCATTTTCTCTTCCAGCTGGTGGAACACTTGGATTCATCTGTGTCGAAATATTTTAACACACGTCCTGGAATAAAAATCTAATCATGGCCTTAATCAAACTTGAGTTGAATTTTTATATAATGTGTGATAGAGTGGATTATTTTGGCTTATGGTCATTCATGTCACATAATGAGAACGTTCCCCTAATTAAGTCATCCTTAATGGAAACCCATATTTAGGTGAACATTTAGGTTCTGCATTTGCTGACCTGAGCTGCTTTTCGTGTCCAAACTACTCTTCCTGCTCTTTCTCTCCTGACTATCATTTCCCTCACTAACACTGAAGGGCTGATGGAGCACAAAACACAGAAATCAGGGTTATTGTTTACATGCATTACACTTAGAAGATATTTGACTTCACACTTCTTTCCATGTCACAACACCAAACATAAAACAGTAGGCAAAAAATAAGAAAGAGAAACAGTGAGCTGGTCAGTCACATTTTAAGCATGTAAAATGCACTGAATGTTGGACTTATACAAAAAGGACCGGTTTCACAGACCGGGTTTAGATTAAGCCAGGATTAGGCCTTAGTTCAATTAGGACATTTAAGTAGCTTTTATAGACATGCCTTGGAAAAAACACTACTGGTGTGCATCTTGAGACAAAACAATGGCACTGACATATTTTAAGATATCTCAGTGCAAGTTAAAACAGCTCAAACTTGCATTTTAGTCTGAAACTAGACTTAAACCTTGTCTGTGAACCAGGGGGTTAGAGTTGAAATGGATAGAGTGAGATAAAACTATGTATGTATATATATATATATATATATATATATATATATATATATATATATATATATATATATATATATAGTTAAACAATTAACAATAAGGTAGTGAGATTTGCAACAATTTCCTAGCTAAACATTAAGTAGCCTAAAATGCGTTACCTCAAAGACATCCTCCAAGCTTCTGTATCTTCCCTCACCAAACACTCTGCAGTCATACCGGTAGCACTGGCACTGGCAGCAGTGTGTGTAAATGTTTAAAGTTATGGCAGTAAACTCACCCTGAACTGTCACGTCCACTTCGTTGTTGTCAACTGGACTGTCTGAACTGTGGTGGACTTGAGCTGGAGGGGTTTGAACCTGCTGCTGGTTTTCAAGAGGAAGAATTTCAAGACCACTGAAAGTAGCCTGGTCAAAACTCTCTCTCTTCATCCTCTTTCTCTCCGGCATCTCATTTCCCTCACATCCACTAACGGGCTGACGGTGGTCCTGCGCCGCATTGATGCTGGATGTTGAAGGTGAACCAGTACTTTAATGAAAGTCGTACACCTGAGCGATGCGACAACTTAGTTTTCTCTTCAGTCCAATCATGATAAACGCTGTCAATTAACCCAAAGCCGAATGAGCTGTAGTAAACTAACTATGCACTACTGTGAATTTTACGGCTTTCAAAAGTCAGTGCGCGAGACAATGTTTGGAATATTAACCTCACTGTGACATCATCGCTTTAAGACGCAGCCACAGAACTAGCTGTGTAGTCTCCGGTTACTATAGTAACGCCTGTTACATACTCCGTGTGCAGTGCGTATGTGAATTAGATCAGAATAACCAGTTGCACTGAAGGATACAGGGCAACATTACGAAGATCTATTATTAAGCAGATCCTTAGGCAACCATGGGTCGTCCCAGTCACGCTTCTTGTCCCACAGGCACTGTACCAGAATCTTAGCCCGGGTGGTGTAAGGGATAAGATAGCCAAGAGGATCATATTGGCTCACTAGCACTCGGTAGATCTGATGCATCTTTACTGGGGAAGAGTGGCTAGAAGTGCTTGAAGTCGATCAACTAGGTCTTTAGCCTCTTGGGGGAAGTGAAGACTGTGCTGGCAATAATTGCCAACAAAAAATGATACTCAGTTACCTCTCTGAATTGGTCTCCCAGCTGACTGTGGTCCAACATGTGTCTCTGCAGGGCATACGTAGCACAGCATGGATTGCACGTGGTGCCAAAAGGGGAGCACCTGCCACTGGTACACATCAGAACGGTTTGCATACAAGATGCTTTTTGTCATCCTCACAAGACACAAGTTCTCCTTGGGTTCAGGCTCAGCATGGTATTCACAGCTCGCTCATTCAGGTCATGCAATATAAGCAGGTGTTTCCTGTTGCAGGTCTTGCACAGAGCCTTCAGCGTGCATCTGGATGCATGATGATTGCGGCCACACCGCCAACACCTGTTGTTCTTGCGGATCCATGCCTCTTTCTGTTCTTTAGACAGCTCCTTGAAGTTGGGGCATCCATTAAGGAAGCGACTAGAATTGTCACAATAAGGACAGTAGGCACGTGACTTCTCTCTGTACCTGACCGAGCTGGGCCTGTAGCGGGTACTCTGCAGTCACTGTCAGCAGTGGGCCTCACAGCACCCAGCAGGATGCTTGTGAATCTGCCTGGAGGCTTGGTGTCATGACGACCTTCTCTTTTCCTGGTAGGTAAGGATGGAGCATGGATACATGACGGTGTCATCTTGGACCTGATGCTCGTACTCTGACCAGTTAGCAAAGTCGAGAAGGGTAGGAACTCTGATCCAAGACGGGTGGACGTATCTCTTAAAGCTGATCTGGAGCTCATGGTGAAGCTTGCCTTGGAGCCTGGACACATGTGAACCACATTCTAATTCAGCTGCTTCTTCTGAACCCAACTGCTCCAACATACTCACTAATGAGTGCACTCGAAGAGCTTGAATGCCTTCACATCACCTGGCCCAGATGATCAGTCAGAATCGGATACTTTTTTTGTAATAAAGATAAAGATATTTGAACAAAGTACATTCTTGAATTTTTTTTGTTCTAAATATTTTAAGTTGGCATGAAAACTAAATTGATCATGTTTACTGTATTAGCCTACAGCATGTTATACTAAATAAAAAATGACCCATTAAAAATCTTGCAAATAGTTAATTTGGATTTATTAACTATTTATTTTGACTTTCATTTGAACATTTTTAAGATTTATTATTTAGTAATGGCGGATTTGTGGGCAAGGTCAATTTAAATTTGGAGGGGGGAAAGTCAAAAAGTATTACATTTATTATAAAGTTGAAATATTTATTAGAATTCATAATAATAAATATTAGTTATTTAATTTATATCGATAATAGTAATTTAATTTAATTACATTTACATTTCAATTATTTTTATTATTTATCATTTATCATAAACCTGTATGATAATTGACCAGAATCATTCAATCTGATTTTATATTTCCGTTTTGACATGCCATTTTTATAACATTTTCCAATGGTTCAGTTTATTTCTCTTAATAATATAACAGATGCCACAATCAGATTAATTATTAACTATAACTAAAACCATAAAAAACTAAAATAAACCCTTTAAAAAATCAGCTGATTGCCAAGACCATTCTTATTTTGTTTAGTTGAAGTACTACAATAATTGAAACATATTGAACAAGTAAACTAAAACTTTTACAGACATTCTTTTTTTAAACTAATATTAAAAAAACAAATACTTTGTCAGTGTGCTTACTAATAATGACTAATAATAACTAATAATTACAAATACAAATTCAAAATATTAAAAAAGCTATTATAGTATGTCATTGATCCTAAAATTCCTCTGAATAAAACATCATCTTGTCCATGCTAAACTAATCTCTATACTGTATGTTACAATTTAGTTCCATGTACATTATTAATAAGGATTTCACCCTGGTACATGTATTTTTTATTTTTCAATTTGGAAATGTAACCTGAAATGACACCAACAGTAAGATGGACAAAACACTCAAATATTAACAGATAAATGTTTGTTTAGACCATCTAGCTACCCTTTTGCCCTGCTCGGTTGCTCTGCTGTGGACGGTTGACCATGTAATGACCCATATTAGCCAAGAGTCAGACAGTGAAGGATATACAGACTCGCAGATCAAAAAGTAAGTGTTTGTCTCTTCTGTCGTCAATAATATTCAGTACAAAGTACACATCCATTGGTTTTCGTTCCTTTCTGGCATGTTTAGTAGCCTACTTAGATCTTTTTTTCTCTCTTTTAGCATAAGACGGAAACAATGTATAAGCTTTTGGCTGTTGTAAGTTTAACTGCATTGCTCTGCTGCTACGGTAGGCTACGTTGTTTTCCCTCTTATTGTGGTCGAACAATTAAAATCAACCTTTAAAGTTTAATAGACAAAAGCAGCATTTATGTGATAGCTCTAACAATAATGTTCTGGATATATTGACAACTGTTGGCATTGTCTTTTGTGGTAGTAATTCTTTCCCCACGGTTTCTCTGTAGTTTTTAATGATTCTGTCTTTGTTTTGAACAAAGATTGTGCTGAACTATCATCTCACAACTTAAGAGAACAAATCCTCAACTCTGGGACTGTAGTCTTTTTAGACTTCCTGGACAAAGTCAGAAACGTTACAGAGAAAATAGTGAGAGATGATCAGTTCAGGAAAACTAGGTAAGACCAGCAGTGGATAATGTACCTGATATGTAGGTTCAACAGTTTCCTGATCATAACCTTTTTCTGTTTTTACAGGATCGCTGTCCAAAGTTGGGTACAAAAATTAAGAGAGTTTGTAAAACCAAAGAATGCTACCCGGAGCCAGTATGAGTCAGATGTAATACCGTAAGTCTGTCCAACGGTCTCAAATACTGTGTAATGATAGTAATGTCATGTTTATTCTAAGCACAAGTCATGAATACAAATCTCAAAAGAACCAGTTGAAAAGTTAGCATGATTCTTAATACTGTCGTTACCTGGATGTTTTATGATAGATGTTAATAAGTCCTTTGTCCTGAGCAGTGAAACTGCCTGGTTTTTTTTTCTGCATCTTCTGCATATTTGAACCCCTTCCAACAGTAAATGTATGATTTTGGTATCCATCTTTTCACACTGAGGACTCGAACTTAACTATTACAAAAGTTCATTGATGTTCAAAAAAGCAAAACAGGGGTGTAAACTTTTGAACAGAATGATTGGTGTGAATTGTTTGTGTTTTGTTTAAAGATCTTTTTTGCTTTGTTTAGTACTGCCCTTAAGAAGCTTCAGAAGATATTTACAAGTCTCACATTTATTTAAGTCACATTTATTTATATACAGCACTTTAAAGATCGTCTCAAAGCAACTTTACGTTTTAATAACCAGGAAAATAAGAGCGTTAATGTAAAGTTAATCAATTATGAAACCAATTCAATTTCAGCTGTACAGCAGATCTTCAGAAAATAAGTGTTATTGTTCTCCTCAAGTCAATTCAATGACAGTGTCAATGTTGCAAAGTTCATCAGATATGAGACCATTTTAATTCAGCTATAAGCATCTCAATGGAAGATAATGGTTTCATTATTTAGCTCAATTAGTGTCATTATCCAGCTCAATTCAGTTCAAATTTTGTTCTCCGCCAATAGTGTCAGTGCAGTTAAATCGATAATGTCCCTAAATATTAATTGTTGTTTAAACCCTGATTCCAGAAGACAAAATAAGAATAATTTAGACCAATATCTTTCATCTGTTTCCGCTATTGTTATAGTTGTGGTGTGGACTCACTCAGAACAATTAGAATGAGTTAGAATGCTTTTTAGAATCTCATGGTTATTGTGAGAACTGGTCAAAATTATTTTGATGATTTTTGGTGATTTAAAAAAAAAAAAATTATATTGCCTGTTTTTTATTTCACAGGAAATTATTTCCGTTGGAGGCTGCTAGTACAATTATTGTAACGACCAACGAGATCGCTGAAAATGTTTTCTTTCCGTAAGAGCTTTATCATCTTTACACATTCTTAAAACACTAAAAGATCTCGTTTACTTCTGACAAGTTCTCTGAAACCCAATATAATACCTATGAATGTGCTCTACAGGTATTTCAACATTTACCGCCAGATCTTTAAAAACGAGACGATGGTGGAGATCTGGAAGTAAGCATGTGTTCATTGAGAGTGGAGAACACAAGATCCAGTGTTCCTTTGTCAAAGTGCTTGTCCAAGATGTGATTGTGCACTGACCTTACAAATCCACCATCCACACCATGTACCTTTTGTTTTGCTCATAACTTGATTTATTCATCTGACTTGTTTATTACAGAGAAGTGGAGTCATACTATCTTCCAGGAGCCCCTCCAATCTACAGTAAACCCATGGAGTTCTTCAGTTTCCTTCTGGCCAAGGCGTAGGACCTCTCTATAATTTAATTTAAACTTGTTTAATGTTGTATTTAAAATATTATCAGCAATAAGCTATGTGCAGATTCTACGGAGCCCCTAAAGGGACATGGTGAAGGAAAACCTATGAGATGGGAGGAAAAATGATGTCAATGCTTTTGCATTCTCTTCCAGAGGTTTGGCAAGCGAAAGCAACGTGTCTTGAAGGAACACAAAGTTTCTCGAGTAAACGCAAAGCTTTTGCAAGGGAATGCAACAGTTTTGTGAACGAAAGCAAAGTTTCTTGGGGGAACGCAAAAGTTTTGCGAGGGAATGCAAAGGTTTTGCGAGCAAATGCTGAGTTTCTCAGGGGAACGCAAAACTTTTGTGAGGGAACGCAAAATTTTTGTGAAGGAACGCAAAGGTTTTGCAAGTGAAAGCAAAGTTTCTAATGGGAGAATGCAAAAGTTTCTTGAAGGGATCGCAAAGGTTTTGCGAGGGAATGCAAAGTTTCTTGGGGGAACGCAAAAGTGTTGCGAAGGAATACAAAGGTTTTGGGAGTGAAAGCAAAAATTTGTATGGGATAACGCAAAAGTTTCTTGAGAGAACGCAAAGGTTTTGCGAGTGAATGCAAAGTTTCTCAGGGAATGCAAAACTTTTGCGAGGGAACTAAGGTTTTGTGACCGAACACTAAGTTTCTTGGGGGAACGCAAAACTTTTGCGAGGGAACACTTAAAGCATTGACATATATTTTTTCCTCCCATCTCAATTTTTTTCCCATCACCATGTATCTTCAGGGGCTCCTGTGATGATTACACAGTGTCAACACCGGACGCAACCGTTGACGTGTCGCATCGCGAAAAAGTTACCGTTACAAATCCATTTGTCATTCCTGTGAGAAATATTGTGGCCTGTGGGTGCATGGAGTCACATGGAGTCATACGTCATATGTCATAAATTGAACAAGCCTCGAGGCATCAGTTTGCTGTTGGGAATTTGTTGTGTTGTGTCGCGCTGTGCTGCGCCATATCCATTGTAGACAACACCACTGATTTGAATGGTTTCTATTGTCGTTTGGCACTTCGCATTGCGCCGTTCGCAACTTCGCATCCAGTGTAGACACGGTGTTAGTAAAACATGCATTGTACTACAAAATAATTTTACTTGTAGTTTTTAAGTGTAGCATATTAAAAGGTAACATTCTGTATTTTGACATTTAAAAGGGTGGTGAGATCCCGGCTGGTGAACATGCTCGAAGCTGGGGTGGATACTGTTTTGGACATTGGAAAAATAGATTTTAACCAACTTCATGAGGAGTAAGAGCTGTTTTAAAGCCATGCTGTTAAAGCAAATAGCAACTATGGATTAATTATGCAATAATATGGATGCATTTTATATTATTGTCCTCCAAACTTAAGTGTTGGGCTAAACACATAAGCCCATGACAAAAAAATTATTACATTTCATAGTGTCATTTTAACCACTTGTTGTCTCCTCCGAAGAGTGCAGATGGTTATGGATCAGATTAGAAACAAAGCCTTTGAAATTTCAGTTTTGGAAAGGCAAAAAGAGAAGAATGATTTCCTTATATCATTAAGGTAAGAACGTTTGTTAATATCAATTCCAAACTTCAATATTGTACTTAATGACATCTCTAAATAACAATTTTTCTCTTCTGTGTTTCCTAGAACCACATCTGGACTGATTGCTTTTTACTGGGATGAAGTTTTGAAACACACTGAAAGTCCTTCGTTCCATGCGAAATACTTGGATTCTAAGAAGTAAGACTATGCTACTGATTGACAGGTCGATAAATATAAAGTAAAATTAGCATTAAAAAAAATGCCTGAATTTTGTGTGTTACAGGCAATGGGCAGAGCTGATTGAGTTGAGAAACGCAAGTGAAAAGTATCATGTGCTTTTAGACCCGGATACAAGGCATGGTCTTTTGAAGTAAGGAAGACATGCACAAAATGTTGAATATTACAAATATCATTTAAACCACTACATAATTAATAGTTTCTCATCCTTTCAGACAACTAAAACTATTTCATAATTATCATTAAAACCACTTGAACGATCATGATCCTTCTATTAGAAATATAGTTTTTCCTCCCCCCTCATGCCTTTTCCATCACAAAAGTTTTGCGAGTTAACGCAAAGTTTCCCTGGGATGATAAAGTTTTGCGAGTGAAAGTCAAGTTTTTATGGAGGATTAGTGATTCATGAACGATCAAATGAACGAAAGATTCGTAAGGTAAAGTAATTATTTATGTTCCCTGTAAATTATTTTTGACTGCATTATAATGATTTCTTAATTCAGAATATTATCAAGATTGCGTAGGTGGATGTGTTCGGGGGAATTTGCCTGTTAAAAGTATAACATTTAAAGCCCCTTAAATGAACGAAATGACTCGGAAAAAAGATTCGTTCATTTTGATGAACGAGATCGAACAAGAGAGTCAGTAAAATGATTCGAACTTCCCGTCACTATAAGGAATGCAATACTTTTGAGAGAGAAGCAAAAGTTTTGCAAGAAAATACAAAAGAATTTAAATTTATATATATTTTTAAATCATTACCATGTCAATTTATCCCTCCTGGAGTGCCACGGTCCTTTGTATTTAATTAGGGTTTTGCTCGCACACCTGAACCAGCGAATCAAGCTCATCCAGCCTTGTGTTTTGGAGCTGGTTGGAGATACGCTCTGCAGGACAGTTTGACACATGTGATTCAGGGCTTCAGACATTTTTCAGAGCATGACAGGTATGAAAGCGAGGCTGTGAGGGATAGGCTTACCGTGTTATCAATGGCATTTCCGCTGTATAAAGCTCCCAGCATAGGCGGAAATCGCGGGGGGGTCGGGGGGGTCAGGACCCCCCCTATCTGAGGGTTGTCCCCTCCTAAAAATATAATTAGCCTAAAATATGTGTATTGTAAATAATATAATGATATATACTTAAAATAATTGTTTAAGTAGTAAAACAATAAAAATGCAAACGGGGCAAATACAAATAAACGTTTTAAAATGTTGAGTCCCCCCTCCCTTGCCTCAGTGCTTCGGTCCACTGCCCGCTCCCCTTTTACCTCATCACAAACAACTCCAATAAACTCCAGTAAGTCAAGGCTATTTTATTTACTTTAAACCTCGGATGAAGTGATTATTTTCTCTTTAATACAGAATATGCTGCGTCTGCGTCATTAATAAATCATTGACATAAAATGTTATGATAACCAATCACTTACTTTTGTCACCGATGTAGGCTAGTCCACCTCGCTATGTTGGCGATTATAACCTTGTTTTATACAGTCTGTGCGTTAAACGTTACCTAGATTGTTTAAAACCGTTCCCTCACACACACACCCAAAGAGTGTACGCATACACCTTGTGTAGTCTTGTAGATTAGACAAGTGCGGGTGCGCATTTAGATTTTCACGCTTTCACTGTGTGATTTAGTCAGTTTATATCATTTAATATAGTTAATCTAATATAATATCACACAAAGAGTGCAGTTTTTCTCCAGATATTAACATGATAATAAATGTGATTTAATAAATTGATAATTGAAAAGTTTACTTTTAGACACCATATTGCCTGTTTTAACTATTTCGCCAACGAAAATAGTTGAAAACTAAGCCAAAGCACTGTATTTGCGTCTCTGAGAAACACTGAGGTATTTCCTTACTGAATTATGAATCAGCTTTTTGAACGAATCAGTTGAATCACAATGACTCACTCATTAACAATGAATTGCTGCCACCTACTGGCGGTTTTAATTTCACATTTAAAGTATCTTTTCATGTTTTAAATAATTTTACATATCAATATTCAACGTTTTATGTTTTAAACAAAACATTATTTATGTCTGTGTAAAATCTAAATGCCATTTCAAATGCAACTTTTGTGTTTCCTCTCCATTGCAAAGATTTTGTTGATATTATTTAATTTGATTGGTAACAGCCCTATTGTGACTTATTATTATAATTTAATTTAATGTATGAAATTGACACAAAAGATGATGCATGCATATATTTAGGTTTAAAAATACATTTATAAAGGTAAAAATGCCAATGAAGGTAAAAATCTATTGAAACTTATTGGAAAAATGATTTCTGTCACTGCTGTGAACTGAACCGCCACACAGAATATGAAGAATTTCAAAAACTTTAGGAGTCGGCTGTCCTCGGCAGTCCTAAACATGCCAAGTTACCAGCACAATAACACACTCAGCAAAATATTGTCTAATTATCGTTATCGATTAATCATCAACCTTCATTTTTTTTGTCAATTTTGCACACCAATGAAGAATATTTTGGTCAATTTAGTCAGCTTTTTCAATGAACCAGAGAGAAACTTTGAGAAGAAGGAGAATGGAACGGTCTAGCTACAGTACACTAATAATAGCAGTAAGGCTTTCCTCTGTGTACACACATATCCATAGAAAGTACAATTTTGCCTATATTATTGGTGTCCCCTTCAAAAAATTGCTCGTGAGGAATGTTATGTTTATTGTCCCCCCCAACATTTAGATGAAATTTACGCCCCTGGCTCCCAGATCTCATGTTGTCTAGAGTTTTTTTTCATCTACTGAAATTTCTTGGAAAGATTATTTTTGCAGTGTTTTGTCAGCTGAACAATCCAAAAACACATTAAATAACAGTACAACCCACTGAAGAGATGTAGGCCCATCCCTCACAGCCAAGCTTTCAGTCCCATTAAAAATCAAAGATGGCGCTGTTGTAAATAGGCCAACTGTGGTTTACAGATCTACATTCACTGCAAACCACAGCTTCTCCGAGATTTGATTTTATAAAACGGTTAGTCCATAAAAAAAAATTTTATTTCAATATTAAGTAATGAGGTCACGTGTATACTTGTAGAGTATGTACATCGAACGTGGCTCCACCAATCAGAATCAAGGGCTGGGATTTTTATTTTTACTGTGCCTTTTTACTGTAACTGATTCCAATTTTCTTTTCTAGTTGGACTAAACTTAATTTTGATACATTCTTTGACGCCTTGGCCCTGGAATATTACAGTCGTGGAAATGAAGCTCTTGGTTCGGACAGATTCAATCAGTCTAACTGGCAAGTGATCTATATACTGTATGAAATTAAACATGATTTATGATTAATGTATATGTGTCCATGTATCTGATACTTTAGATTTTGTTTGTTAGTAAGGAAATAGCAGTTTGTGATTCAAAAGTTGTTCATCTGTTGTTTCAGAAAGTAATGGCACGTAAACATGTAGATATACTTCATAAACATCTGTGAGAATTTAAAGCGATATTAATGACAAATCAATGGTGAAACAAAGATGATCCCTCCATTTTGTTCAGGGCTATTGGCAGAAGCGCTGTTGTTTACTCTCTTCCTGTTTATGAAAAACTTTCTGAAGTCGGCTTTGGGATTACCGAGATCAACAGGTTTCTTCACAGAGTAAATCACATAACCCTTATTCTTGAAGGGAATGATGTATCACACACTGACAGGTATAGGGACAAGAAACATTTTCTCATGTTTAATTATATCGTATTGAATTAATATGTAAATCTTAAAATAGTAAGACATTTTTTATATATGTTTTTCTCTATCTTGCAGACAGACCTTTTTGGAGGACCTCATTAGGGGCATTTTGTATCTGCTTAGTCCAGTTATTGAACATGAGAAAACCGAGAGCGAAGATAATCAACTATTACTGCCTTTGCGGTAAGACAAAGTAAAAAAACAAACAATAAAACAGTGAATAAATTATCTTGTTTTATGATCACCTTTCAGTAAAGATAAGCTGTGTGTTCTTGATATATTTATCTAGAAGACTAATGCTTCGTGCTCTCTAGCCTAATGCAAATATAATATATTCCTCTTCATAATCTTCTTTTGTTTGCTATAGCGTAATTAGGAAAGTGTTCCTCGAAATTTGGGGCTTTTTTGTCATCAGTCAACAATACAGAAGTTTTGATGAGACTGAACTCCAGCAATCAGTGAAGTAAGAAATGGACTTTTATCCTCTTTATTTTTCATATGTTCAGTAAAAAATCTTGGAAATCTGGTTAAAGATTTCTGCCTGGTCCTGAAACATGTTGGCTGAAATTTAGCATGTTCTTGTGTAAGATTTCTGCAATCAAATAATCAGTCAGAAATGGTATAACTTATATTTGACAGTGAATGGAATCAAGTGAAGAGCGCTGTCATTAATGAGCTGTTGAAAAATGAAGCATTTACCCGAAAACAGCTTGAAGAAGCACCAAAGTAAGAGGAACAAGAAAGATCAAATGTTATTTTATGAACATTGATTTATTTATGAATACTTTGCTCTAAATCTGAATATGTTGAGACGTATTCTCTTCACTCCCCTTTTTGATTTAATGATTTCATCTTAGTTTGATCTTTTTGAAATCAGTTCATATTTGATAAGTTATTTTTTGTTTTTCGTTGTTTGAATCATAAAGGAACTTTATTCAAGCCATTCATCGGATCCTGGAGAAAATGAAGGAGTATACTGATCTGGTTGATGGCTTTGATGAAATTATTGATCCAACTGCTTTGTAAGATTTGTCATTTTCATACCATATTCGCATTTGAACAGAAGCCATGTAGATAAATATACATTTTTATTCAATCCTCACAATTTTTTTTTTTTTCCCACAGAGTCTTCGAGAAGTCAATGTATCGCACAAACATCATGATTCATGATGTCTGGGATATGCTAGTGGAGTAAACTCTCTCTATGAATAAAATGTCAGGATTGTATAAAGGCTTGTTTCCACCACAGAAAAAAAAAATGAAAAAAGGTAATTACGACTTTTAATCTCACTATTCTGACTTTATTTTTCCAGAATTGCAAGTCCGAATTGTGATATATAGCCTAAACTCACAATTGTGAGTTATAAAATCAGAATTTGCAAGATATAAACTAATATTTATAATAAATAAAGTTAGAATTGTTAGATATGAACTCGCTATTGTGAGTTGTATAAAGTCCCAAGAATCAAAGTCAGCTCACTATTCTGACATTTTCTCACAATTGCATGTATATATCTCGCAATTCTGACTTTATAACCTGCAATTGAAAAAAGAAAAAAGTCAGAATTGTAATATGAAAAGTCGCAATTACCCTTTTTTATTTTTTATTCTTTCATATGATTGCTGCTGCTGTCAATAAGTAGAATTATACCAGCAATGTATTATTAACAGTACTTAACATGCTGTTATTTAAATGAAAAATAAAATACATTATAAAAAAGGTTTGTTCCACTGTAAACTTTGTTTTTACATGATAAAAACTGTTTATTTAGGTTTGTTATACATCTTCCAGCATCTGAACACATTAATCAACAACATCTGGATCTATTTACATGTGTTAATTTTCACTTAATTTAAATTAATCATTTGATACAGTGCACTTATCTTACTAGCTGGTCTCCGATACACAACTGCAAATTAAATAAAAATCAAAAATACTCATCAAAAATGTGTCCTTGCAGTATGAAATAGCAACAATAACAAAACTACAAAATTGATTTTATATTGGCATATATTGGTGAATACTTTTTTTTGTTACACTGGCCACATCAAAATGACTTTTATGTGATATCATTTTATGTAAATTTAAGACAAAATGATCTTGAAAATGATGCAGGATAAGCAGATCTATTTTATCAGTATGTAAAAATAAACAATATTAACACTAGTGGAAAAGAGAAGGAGCATCCTGATTGGCTGCCTTTTACTGACCCTAAAAACTGCTGTTGACTGAAGAAATATTGATCAGAAGCACACAAAACCATGCAAAGTGCATTGAACTCATGGCCTACATTCAATTTAATATTGACAGATTGCATTTCTTGTGCAAAAAAATAAATAAATGCATAAGCCCTTGCAATCTGACATTGTACCATATTTACTGTCAAATATCCATACAGTTTACTATTTACTATATTGTTACACTTTATTTCAATTCTTCACTTTATACATTCTATAACTATGAGTAACTTTTCAACTACATGTCAACTTTCTCATTATAGTATTACTAAACTTTTCGAGTTGGTAGAATAAGTTGTACTTGCAAAGTTACATATACTCAGTAGAATGTCTGTTGGGGTTTTGCAGATATTAAGCAGACGGTCTACTAGTATTCTAATGACTGGTAGTTGACATAGTTGCAAAGTTACTTATAGTTAGTAGAGTGTCGAAATAAAGTTACCAAAAAATCAACCTGACCCAAACCTGATGTTGATAAACTTTCAAATGAAAAGAGGCATTTAAACATGCACTGTCTGCTCTAATGTGACCTTAAGAGGAGTTTACATTGAACCGATTCCCATGATTGCAATGAAGTTGGTGTTTGAACAGATGAAAGTTCATATAAATGGAGATAAAGTTCAGTCTAGGTTTTGAAAATTGACGCGAAGCATGCAAATACTGAGGGACTGTGAATTTACACTCCTGGCTCGGAGAAAAATCTGAAAAAACATGGTCCAATTATAATGTGAATCTGTATTACATTTTTCACAAGCGGTTTTCTCGTGTTTTAAATTACGTTTAAATTACAACTTTGTGTTGTATTAGTGTTGAAGAAAATAACCGAAAACTATTTTTTTATTCTTACAGTGCATATTAACTGTATATCATCCCATTATTTTAGTTTTTATTTTTGTTTTATTAATATAAAAAAATATATTTGTTTAATTTTTAGTTATTTCGAGATTTGCTTTTGTCATTTTATTAGGTTATTTAAAAAAAAAATGTTTTTATCTATTTATAGTTAATTATTTTAGTGCAGCGGTGCACATAAAGTGCAAATAAGTGCAATTAGCAATAGATGATAATTACATATAAGTATAGCCTCAAAAAGTATTTTCTTTATAATAAGTGCAAATAGTTAAATGCTATTTATACATTTATATTTAGTCATTTAGCAGACGCTTTTGTCCAAAGCGACTTACAAATTAGGACTAAATTAAGCGAGTCATCGTGAAGTTGCAAAATCAACGCAAGAAGTGCTCAAAATACGAAGTTCAGGCATTGTTCAGAGTAGCATAAGCCCGATAAGCGAGGATTAAAGGAAAAGGAAAGATTTTTTTTTTTTTTTTTAAGAGGTTAAGTGCTCAGTAATTTTGCTGTTTGAGCATAAACAACATCTGCAAAGTTACAACGCTCAAAGTTCAATGCAAAGGAAGATATTTGCTTTTAAAGAAATCGCTTTTTAAGGACTACAACAAACGGCTGGTAGGGACTACAGGACATTCCTAAAATTGACATAAACCCCGCCCCGGAACACGATTTATAGATTATCATGACAGAATATGCTAATCAATGAGTAGAAGATAACAACACATCAGCTACATAAATTCATCAACTAACCATTCAGAAATGTCCTGTTGCTTTTACATGTTGTCACTTCTTCTTGAGTCTCTCCATCATTGTCTGACTCCAGTTCGAACATAAACATTGACATTTTCAGTGCATGTCTGTGTGAAGTAAAAGGACACAAGCTGTAGTAGCTCCGCCCTCGGTGCCGGGAGCAGCAGCTCATTTACATTTAAAGGGACAGACACAAAAACAATGCGTTTTTGCTCACCCTCAAAAAGTGACAACTTTAACATATATAAAAATATCTGTGGGGTTTTTTGAGCTAAAACTTCACATACACACTCTGGGGACATCAAAGACTTATTTTACATCTTGTGAAAAGGGCATTATACCACCCCTTTAAAAAATATATGGAAAGAAACATTAGCTTACCTTTAGAGAGAAGAACAGTTAAGATTAAGATGGCCAGTGACTTATTCATATTGCTGTTTCTTTCTCAGAACAAAAACTGAGTAAGAAAAACGATCACAACATGTCGACTTTGTCCGTTAACGTCAAGAGTCAAAACCTTGACTGTCCCCAGCTGGCGTTAGCCCATAAGACTTCAGCAAAAGTGGAGAAGAGAGGAGTTCCCATATACGTCACACGGACATAATGTTGAAGTTATCGAAAGGGAATGATCCTTTCACTGACTGGGGTACTTCGCGGTTAGAGATTTAACCTTCTGGTGCTCCTTAAAGTGATGATACACAGGGCAACTTTTTGAGCAATGTTGCTGTCAACGGAATACCAGATGAGACACAGGGCCCACGACCGATCTAAATTATCCAGATAGAAATGTATTGCCCATTTTCATTTTTAAAAATGCTTACACACTAAAAGTGGTAGGCTACTTGAGGCCCACAAGGGTCTAATCTTCCGAGATCAACTGACACATCCAAAATGACATTTATCGTGCTAATCATGAACACACCTGAATGAATTTGAATTTATTTTGAAGGATTAATTAAAACGCCAGGGAACACCTCAAAGTCTGCAAAAGCCAGGAGAGAGGGCAAGCAAAAAGTAGCAGACAAATTAAATGCATAAGTGCTGACCAATTTAGATGTTTTTCTCACTTATTACAGTATATATTTTTGTATTTTAATAATTTCATAATTACTTTGTTTATCGTCTTTAATGTCAGACCCACTAGCACATGGGAACAAGTAAAAGTGAAATACATGAATATTGTAAATGATAATCTTTACTACTTATACTGTTCTCAGTCTCTTTTAAAAAGACACTGTTGTTTGTATGACAACAACCAAGAAAAAGGCTGGGGGAAAAACAAAAAACACATGGTGGTCCTGCACCCCCCACGTTATACCCCGGCAGTGGCCCTTGGGTTGAATGTGAACCGACCCATTGTGCAGGGCATCCCGGCCTGGGTTCAGCTCTTCGTTAGACCCACATCCAGGGACCAGTAGCAGCAACACCTTCATTACTGGTAAATGAGCTTTCAATTCTCTCAGTGGTAAAATAATTTGTTGCTGTAATAAGTATAATCCAAATGACTGCTAGTCATTTCAACTGTTAAATTTTGAGTTGTGATGAATTGCTTTGACTTAAAGTGAAAACTGCTAAACTTATTTAGAGTTAATCTTAAAATATGTTGCCATGAGTTATTGATCACTTTTTTACAATGTAGTTCATTGTGATGACATTGCGTTTTCCCCTTTTGTGCAGTTTTTGTTTCCATTGCACAGGACAGTGAAGAAACCCTTCAGATGACTGTCCTTTGGAGGAAGTGTAAGTGCATAAATAACTTGACTTAATTTGTATATACTCATGTACCTAGTATTTTCTTTCTGCAATATGAGTGACAGGAGTCCAGAAAGGCCCAGAAGTGATACAGAGGGCGGTGCTGTGCTTTTCCTTTTTATTTTTGATGAATGAGACATGTATTGAGTTCATTTTTTGAGGGCACAGGGTGACATCCGTTCCCTATAAACAGAGTCTTCAACACAAGATTTTTCCCTGAAAAAAAAAAAAAATTAATAATAATTAAGGGGAGAAATAGAGCTTGATGAAGTTCTATCAGTGACCAAGATGATTTACTGATTACATTTTTTTCCCAAAGAATAATTGCAATAAAACTCTCAAGGCACTAAGCATATTTGTCTTGTCTTTTATTAAACACTATGTTGGTCCAAGTGCACTACTGGAGGTCCTCATCAGATTGCACTCCTCCACCACAGGGGTCCTCTGCTTTCTGATGGGGGCAATGTTGTGTAATACGGCACATGCACATGTAACAATAATGTCGCAGATTTCACACACTGAAATCTTTCCATTTCAATGCCCTTGTCCTGGCTAGAGCTGCATCGTAATGGGTTTGGGTCAGGGAATGGCGTCATAAAATGCAAGCGTAGCCCCTGTCTCAAAGCAGGATCCCGTCATAATCACCTGTATAATGGGAAAATGCAGTTCTGTTAGGCCCAGCATAAATGTATGTAATACAGTGAGCTCGACATTTATATTTTCCCTTATCACGTTCAAATAATGTGCATGAATGTGGCTCTCTGGAAATTCTTGAGTCATGCACAGATCCTGGCTATTTTGCTTCCATTTGTAATATGACACATTGAGTCACACACCATCTGAGAGATTTTAGTCGGTCAACTGCATACTTTTTTATTCCATTTCTTTATTAATTTGATATGATATTACTAATCTGGAATTTTAAGAATCCGAATAGTAACTTACCTGCACATGTACTCTGTGAACCCCTTTTGGTTCACAAAATCCCTTCACTGGGGCCTTGATGGAGATGTGTGTGCAGTCTATGGCACTTTAGGAAAGCCTGCGGGACACATAAGTCGTACTTATTGGCATGGTTATGATAGCATGATCTTCATTAACAATTATAATGTTCCTGCTTTCAACCTTATTGGTGTGTCCTTTAATTGCATCTTAGCTTGTTTGTGTAAACCAAAAAAATATTATAACCATTGCTGGCATAACTTAGTGATCATAAAGGCTAATTTTTTACAGTGTAAATGGCCTGGACAAGGTTGAAGGCACAGAAGAGAATCTATAGGCTGATGGAGAATGATGATGATAATGCATGTCTTTGTTGGTATCAAGAAATAACACTTCTGATTTAATTTAAACAAATCAATATCTGCAGGGTGCACGTTAAATGATCCCATGGCCTTCAACGGATTGATATAAAATAAAATATGATCAATAGCGTCATCTAGTGGCGAGCGCCTTAAAATTTAGCATGTGTCAATGTCCATACATTTTTATCAGTTCATTTTTACCAGTTTAATTATTATATTATATTATATTATATTATATTATATTATATTATATTATATTATATTATATTATATTATATTATATTATATTATATTATATTATATTATATTATATTATTAGTTTTCAACTCATGGAGTAATCTGACATTCCAAACGTCTTGCAAGCTCATTGTTTTATGTGTTATGTTATTTAATCATCAAATGATGATAATGCTCTCTATAATACTAATTTTAAAGAAGCAGTCTTTAAAGTCTTTTTTAATGTTTGATAAAGAGGTTGCTATAAAAGTCAGCTCCAGTTCTGTTCAAACTGAATAGACAGCGCACGATTGCCAAATGAAATAAAACATTAAAATAAATAAAAAATGTGAGCTCTCTGTTGGGTAATTATAAGAATCGCTCTTAAAATGGGCATTTGAACATAATTTATACGGATAATGTTAAAATTATTTAAAAATAAAAAAGTGGTATAATATATATGGTCATCCACCAATCGCTTGGCTGTTATCTGATTGGTGGGCACAAGCCGGAAGCGATCTGACGCCATCATCGCTCACTGACGCAGGCTTCAAAGCGCGCGCGGAGGAGCAGGAGGGTTTACTGGTATGTGTTGTCTGTTTCACACACTTGACGTATTTACTTACGTATATTTAAAATAAATACATTAAAAACACACACATATAGCTCCTTCTTATCCTGTTGTCATGTCTGTGGTGGTTTTGAGGAATGGTTTAAACTTTTAAGGTCTTTCGCGCGTCCGCTAACATTTTAGCAGAGAGCGAATTTCAACGTGACATAATTGTTAGTTAACGTTATTTATAAAACGTAAGCAACGATGTAAATGCCAGTCACACATAGTAAGTTTGATGTATTAAAGTTTCCGAACTTGGCTCTAATAATGTCACAAGTTTCGTTTTCATGTTTTGATTTAATTTGACTTTACGTTAACTTACATTTCATTGTCAGTTAAAAGTGTCTGTTAGTATAATACATGGATTGTGTGTGTGGGATTGTGTTACTCTTTATCTGATCATTCGTGATTCAACCTTCTTCCGTACGAAAGAGGAGAATGGTTTTCTGTGGTGCACACAGTGATGGCATCAGTTATGTCACATTTCCTTTAGTGGTTTTACAGTCTTGATTACTGTGATCGTGATTAATCTGGTCTTTATATGGCCAGAACCGCTCAGTGACAAATCAAAACTAGCCCCAAACCAGCTTAATGTCCAATCAAAGCTAGACCAATACCAAAACATGCCACAGTCCATGTTATGCATTTTCAGCTTTCCTTATTTGTCACCCTACTGTATAATGCAATAACTGCATTAAACATCTTTAAACTGCACTACACATACACTATTTTACCTGTAAATTTGCCATGTTGTAATCTGAACTTATACAAATGATATCCATCCTACATGTTCTGACATGTTTCTTAAAAGGATATAGCCTAGTTCACCCAAACATGAAAATTGTCATCAGTTTATTTAACCTCATGCTGTTCCAAACCCATGAGACTTTTGTTCATCTTCGGATCCCAAGTGAAGATCTTTTTAATGAAATCCTAGAGCTTTCTGTCCCTCCATTAGCCATGTTTCCATCCACCTGTTTTTATGTGAACTTTGGGATATTGCATAATAAAATGCTGGATGGAAACGCCAAGATGCGAATAAAGTCTAAAAATTTGCCTATAAAACTTGTGCGCTTATTTGACGTGGATCATTTTTTATCTGATAAGAAGACATGCGCTGTAACTACGATGGAAACACATTTACCGAATAAATCCAAGCCAAAAAAAATCCTTGACTTTGCCTCAACAGACATGCATATAAACTATGATAATTGTTAATGATAAATGATAATACATAAGTTTATATTATAAATATCAAATATCATGATTTCTTTAAAGGGATACTCCACTTTTTTTGGAAATAGGCTCATTTTACAACTCCCCCAGAGTTAAACAGTTCAGTTTTACCGTTTTCGAATCCATTCAGCCGATCTCCGGGTCTGGCGGTACCACTTTTAGCATAGCTTAGCATAGATCATTGAATCGGACAAGATCATTAGCATCTCTCAAAAAAAATGACCAAAGAGTTTAGATATTTTTCTTATTTAAAACTTGACTCTTCTGTAGTTACATCGTGTACTAAGACCGACGGAAAATGAAAAGTTGCGATTTTCTAGGCTGATATGGCTAGGAACTATACTCTCATTCCTGCGTAATAATCAAGAAACTTCGCTGCCGTACCATGAGTCCAGCAAGCGTAATGATATGACGCAGCGGCTGAAAATAGGTCTAATAGGTTAGATAAACTTAGTCCCGGTCACGTTGGAAGTTACTGAGCTGGGGACTATTCAATTATCTATGCTAAGCTATGCTAAAAGTGGTACCGCCAGACCCGGAGATCGGCTGAATGGATTCGAAAACGGTATACTCAACTGTTTAACTCTGGGGGAGTTGTAAAATGAGCCTATTTCCAAAAAAGTGGAGTATCCCTTTAAGGAAAATCACGATTTTATACAAAAAAAAAAATCATGTTGGTTTTACTATTTTGCAAGTGACTGAGCTGTACAGCTAAACTAATTTCCCTATTTTAAAAATGTAGTCTTACGAGGTAACGAAATATAAAAGAAAAAAGAGTGACAGGCCATTTAGGCCAAAGTAGGGGTGTGTGAAGATGAACATCTTTATTATTTTATCTTTGTTATTAAAAACAAGAACAAAGATGCACATTACAAATACAATATATTATACAAATTAAATAAACAAATGTTTTATTTTATTTCACAGTAGGTGTATTTAACAGTAGTATTCAAGTAAGAAATTGGATAAACAAATGTAAAAATAAAACACTACATACACTAGCTGGGGGTTTCCATCCAGATGTGAAGCGAATCTCGGTGTTTCCCCTAGAAATGTATCCAGCAGTGGTGCTGTTACGTGCTGGAGGTGGTAACCAAGGTGCGGTTGGGGGGTAGGGTATTTTTTTTTTTTTTTTTAAATAACCCCTTAAACCATGACTTCTGGCAAGTTTTGTGGATAGAAATGGACATTTTGACACATACAAATATGACATACCATCAACAGATTCAAGGCATGATTATTGCAGCACGTACCTTGAACTGGTCACAAACAGAAACCTTCATTTTATAATTTTAGACAACAATTTGGTGTTCCCAAACACCAGCATCCGAACGCAAGATAACATGACGGCGTTTATTGCATTTTGTCTTCGTGCTCTGAGACACAAGTCATTTATGATGGAGGAAAAACAGCCAGAGGTTATGCCAAAACAGCCATTTTTATTACAGATATTTTGCCCCAGATTCCCAGGAAGTGACGATATTGTTCTCTTGAACACGTGGGATGGAAACAAATTTTTCACAAATGTTTTATGGGATATTCCTATTTTTGCACACAAGTTAAAATTTGTAACTTTAGATGGAAACAAAGCTACTGAAAGTGTAGTCACACAAAACTCTGATGCATGATATGACTGTATGTTTATTGTGAATGATAATTGCTTGATGTGTGTAGAGGGAGAGCATGTCGAAGAGGAAGGGCAGTAATTCAAGGCAAACGCCTGACAAGAGAAGCCGGTTTTCTATACCCGAGGAGGACGAGGACGAGGAAACGGGCAACTTCAGTTCAGGAGATGGCACAAATTCATCACAGAGTGTAAGACATTCGCAGCATACAACAAGCGTATTAACTGATATTCTTTTGACCTGTAAAATACCCTACTTGTACTTTATTGTCCTAATAAGAGAATGTGTGCTAGTGGCTGTACTCTTATCTTATTGTGCATAGACTTTGCTTACACATGTGCGTATGTATGCATGTTTTCAGGCCACAGGTGAGGTGGGCATCATAGAGAGTATTTCTCTAAAGAACTTCATGTGTCATTCGTTGCTTGGTCCCTTTACGTTTGGTCCAAACGTCAACTTTGTCGTAGGAAACAATGGAAGTAAGTTGTTCTTCATGTTTCTTTTTTTGAATGGCATTAAAGGGGTAGTTCACCCCTATAAAACTTTAAGTCATCTTCGAGATAATTTTAATGAAACCAGACCTGCCAACCTGTACGCATTTTGCGTAGCGGATACGCATTTTGACTTCAAAGTACGCTGGTACGATTTGTCACTCTAAACTACGCAAAAACCTGGTGACACCTCTGTGCACGCGCAGTCCTCAAATCAACCAACTGCAAAAGAAGAAGAGTTCGACCAATCATAGCGCTGGGTTCATTCCCCAAATAGCATGCGGGGATGATTGACAGATGCGTAAGGCCTATCATTAAAAAGAGACTGAAAATCGACACCAATAAAGTATGGAGCTCATAATATGACAAAACGATTTGAATTTGAATTGTGTAAATTTGAATTATTTGCAAGTGTAATCTAACAAAATTGAATTTTAGGTGGTAGTTTAAATAGTTCTGAATTTGATTTTTTTTAAACGAATATTGAACATTTGAAATTTAACAAATTGAAATGTTTTTATGGCTGAATTGTATTGACGTATTTTCAAACGGCTAGTTTTTTTGTTCTGAATTCGTATACTGCAAATACAGATTCAAGTTTTCAAGATGAAGAAATTCGGAACTTCAAATTCAGTTTTCTAAAATTCAAGTTCAAAAATTCAAGTTCAAAAATTCAGATCTTACAGAAAGTAGGTCACAGGTCATCCACAGGGAAGAGTAAAGGATCTCAGATAAGTCGAACAGAGCATTTTGGCTGCACTGCAGTAGTTTTCTGCCGCAAACGCGGTGGTGGTTCAAGAGAATCCGTGTATCTTTCGTTCAGTCGTTTTTTATTTAATATTAAGAGTAGAAAACTGAGAAAACAGCTTGAGTATTAGATTTCTAATATTCTAGTAATAATAGTCCGCTGCAGCAGTTGCACGGAGCTTACAAAACGCGTGTATTGCAACTATAGGCTACATTTCATTTTCTCATCAAACAACTAAACTAACGAATGGCTCGGTACAACAGAAGAGCTTAGAAAAAGGGCTTTTTCTCTGTGTAGACCAGCAGTTGGTCTGAATTTGCTATAACCTATAGCCTATTTTCCGGACTGTATAGGCTAAGTCACGTTTTATCATGAAACACGCTGTGATTTATTCCAAAGTGACTCAGGCATATATAATGCAACGTTATAACGTTAAATAATCTAAATGTTGACTTTCAAAAGTAGGCGCGCCAAGAAGGCTATTCTCTGTATTTTGGTTCATTTTTGGTGAGCGCCAGAAAGATCTAAAGAGACCGAGACGCGCTAAAGCAGCGCATCATGTTGTTTTATTTATTTTTCAATGACATGATATTTTGTAGTCATTTTGAATGTACACAAATAAAAATATACATTTGACTGTTTCGAATGATGTCATATTATCTGTATGACTATAAATAACAGAGTATTAAGTTATTGCAGCAGTGGAACAAATCCAAGTGATGGCGCTCGCGCATCGCGCTCTCACACAGCATAGTATCAGTTCTGGCGTTGCTTCATATCGCAGACTGCTCATTATCAAAATGAAACACAATCAACCAAACATATAAAAAGTTATTCTGCCTAATTTAATTGGTCTGTTGTACAATATAAAGGGCAAGCTGTGCCGCACACAGTCCTACTTGTTATTCCAAACATTTCCCTTGCTGTGAAGACGCTGATTTAGCCTGGACTCGACTGAAGTATGACGCCTTCTTTATATTAATAGTTAGCATCCACATGTTACATTGCAAATATGAAAACTTTTGACTGAATGAGAGATGCGCGACCGTTTCGATTTAAATAAATTTGTTTAGGCTTGGCGTTTAAAATAGGCTAAATGTTGTTTGTAATAAAGGGCACAGTATAGGCTATTTTTATAGTCTATGTAGCCTATATTATTTTATTATACATGGCTACTTATTTTTCATTCTTGTTGTTTTCTGCATTCATTTGTCATACAGTAAGGGAAAGTAAAATAGGCAACACATAGCCTACATGTTAACAGTGTTTATCATGTAAATGTTGTATTTTATTTACAGGTCTTTTACACTATTGCTGAATAGGCTAATATTAAAAGGTTTTTTTTTTCTTTATGACGTGTTTCTCTCTCAACATGATCCGGTGTGACTTGCACTCATGTGCATGCGACTTATTTTCTGGCAAATACGGTCAGTTAAAAAATGTTGCTGTATTTTTACAAAATGCACAAAGTGGAGACCATTTGGGCAAAAAAACAAACAAAAAAAAAACATATTGTGTTCATTACCCCCACCCACATTTGGGCTTAATCACTGTTATTATTATGAAATGTATTTAGGTGTAGACAAAATCAGTTATGTTTATTTATAAATATGAACGTACCTCGCATCTCCCGGACACTAGACATTAGTCTACTTCTTTGGCCTATTTTTTTTAGCTGGCCGTTCTCAAAACTGTGTATAAAAGCTGCGGAGCGCGGAGAGAACGCACAATGGCTTTGCTTTGGAAGTTTTTTTTTTGTTTTTTTTTTGGAAGTTTAGTTGCCAGAGAAAATAACACAGCGTTTTGTTTAACATCAATTGATACTCAATATTAATTAAATAAATACATATAATGTCAGAGAATGCACAAAGCGCATCCTTTTGAGATGTAAATTATAATACATTTTAACACACAAGGCCTACATCATAAAACTCAGAAGATTTTGTATTTTAATATATTATATTATAATACAAATAAAAAGGCGTCATACTTCAGTCGAGTCCCAAAATACACGTAGGCATATAGGCTAAATCAGCGTCTTCACAGCAAGGGAAATGTTTGGAATAACAAGTAGGACTGTGTGCGGCACAGCTTGCCCTTTATATTGTACAACAGACCAATTAAATTAGGCAGAATAACTTTTTATATGTTTGGTTGATTGTGTTTCATTTTGATAATGAGCAGTCTGCGATATGAAGCAACGCCAGAACTGATACTATGCTGTGTGAGAGCGCGATGCGCGAGCGCCATCACTTGGATTTGTTCCACTGCTGCAATAACTTAATACTCTGTTATTTATAGTCATACAGATAATATGACATCATTCGAAACAGTCAAATGTATATTTTTATTTGTGTACATTCAAAATGACTACAAAATATCATGTCATTGAAAAATAAATAAAACAACATGATGCGCTGCTTTAGCGCGTCTCGGTCTCTTTAGATCTTTCTGGCGCTCACCAAAAATGAACCAAAATACAGAGAATAGCCTTCTTGGCGCGCCTACTTTTGAAAGTCAACATTTAGATTATTTAACGTTATAACGTTGCATTATATATGCCTGAGTCACTTTGGAATAAATCACAGCGTGTTTCATGATAAAACGTGACTTAGCCTATACAGTCCGGAAAATAGGCTATAGGTTATAGCAAATTCAGACCAACTGCTGGTCTACACAGAGAAAAAGCCCTTTTTCTAAGCTCTTCTGTTGTACCGAGCCATTCGTTAGTTTAGTTGTTTGATGAGAAAATGAAATGTAGCCTATAGTTGCAATACACGCGTTTTGTAAGCTCCGTGCAACTGCTGCAGCGGACTATTATTACTAGAATATTAGAAATCTAATACTCAAGCTGTTTTCTCAGTTTTCTACTCTTAATATTAAATAAAAAACGACTGAACGAAAGATACACGGATTCTCTTGAACCACCACCGCGTTTGCGGCAGAAAACTACTGCAGTGCAGCCAAAATGCTCTGTTCGACTTATCTGAGATCCTTTACTCTTCCCTGTGGATGACCTGTGACCTACTTTCTGTAAGATCTGAATTTTTGAACTTGAATTTTTGAACTTGAATTTTAGAAAACTGAATTTGAAGTTCCGAATTTCTTCATCTTGAAAACTTGAATCTGTATTTTTTTAAACTGAATATTTGCAGTATACGAATTCAGAACAAAAAAAACTAGCCGTTTGAAAATACGTCTATAAAATTCAGCCATAAAAACATTTCAATTTGTTACATTTTAAATGTTCAATATTCGTTTAAAAAAAATCAAATTCAGAACTATTTAAACTACCACCTAAAATTCAATTTTGTTAGATTACACTTGCAAATAATTCAAATTTACACAATTCAAATTCAAATCGTTTTGTCATATTATGAGCTCCATAATAAAGAATCCCGCTCGATCCCCCTTCCACTCCCGCGGCTCGCCGTCTGGCTGATTTCATAAGCGAGGACAGTATACAGTAGCCTAGTCACGGTACCTCTAACTCCTGAAGGTAAACGGCCTGGGGTGGATGTGGAAAGTTTAAATATTGTATTGAGTTAATTTTAATCCTATGGATTCGATGATCACACGGATTGCAAGGATTATCTTAAAATACTCCGTCATTCATGGTCACTCAGAAAAGAGGAAGACATCATTCAGCCATGCAAATTATGAAATGCTCAAGTAATGCTGAACAATAAATCTTAATAAATTTGAAATCGCTATGGCTTAGTGATTATGAAAGTGCTGTGATTTGTGGATTACTGATAAGCGCGAGTCTGGAGAAACAGGCGTTTATTTATTCATTCTCAGTGCTAAGAAACGTAGCCTTCATGTGTTTCGTTATTGTGTTAATAATAACTAAAGTACCTAATTATGTTACATATTTATTTTGTATGAAAACATGGATTAAAAAGTACCGTTGTATCAGTGCTGCGCGAGCTCTCTCTCACAAACACGGACGCGCGCGCACACAGAGAGAAGATAATTGTAAAATGAAAATTGACGGGCTGAGTTTAAATTTTGTTCTTGCTTGTTTTTTTTCTATCAAAATGTCAAAGCATTTTGTGTTATCCATCCGTGTTTTTAAAATTTGTTAAATGACGGATGTTTTACTGTTAACACACTGTCTAACTTATACTTGATATTCTTTTTAGAATAAGTGATTCGTTTTGCTATCATTAAACTCCTGTCTATTCATTGACAGCTGTTTTCTATAAATATGTTTGTATTGGCTTACATTTATTCAGCTAATGAGTGTCCTGTTTAAAATGTGCAATGTTTAAATGCAAAGACAGCACGTCACAAATAGAAGCCCTTTTCCCTGTGCTATTTAGTATCATATTTGGATATTGGAATAATAAATTAAGTAGCCTATCTTAATTGTACACACAATAATCCTATGGGAGTTTTTTTAGTGAAAAATAATTTCAAGGTTGGCAGGTATGTGAAACCCTCCATTGAAAGTCTATTCACTCAAAACTCTTGATGCTTCAAAACGTTTCTAAAGTGATCGTAAAATTGAAGTGGTTTAATCCAAGTCTTCTGAAGAGACCCAATTGCTTTATATGATGTACAGGTTTAATTTTGGCTTTTATAGATGCTTAAACATTGATCAGCAAACATACAGAGAGCATGTCAAATAAGGTAAACAGAAGCTTGGCCGTACTTGCTTGATGTGTGAGAACAAATCTCACTGGTTCTTGTGAAAGCTCAACTGTGGTGGAGTGACATGCAAGAATGAACGTTTGGGTGAATAGACTTTCAATAGAAGGACAGAAATCACTCAGATATCATTAAAAGATCTTCATTTGTTATAAATATAAAAATATAAATATGACAGAATTTTCATTTTTGGGTGAACTATCCCTTTAAGACTTTGTAATTTGACATGATAATAGATAAATTTATTCTGTTGGTTGTAACCGTAACAGTGTGAAAAAAACCAAGCCACATTTTAGCTGAAATATAGCCTCTAGTTTGTGAACATTCTTACTTAGTGAACACACAATAACGCAGTGTAACTAAAATATGGTTCAGGTTCCTTTATTTTATACCCGTAGGTAAATTAGGTTTCAGGGAACAAATTCAGGGTGTTTCTCATACATATCAGTGATAATACTAGGGCTGCACGATATTGAAGAAAATTGCGATATGCGATAACTCATTAAATAATGCGATATTTGATATGCGATACAATAATGCTTAAAGTGCTTGTGTAAAATAAACTTAAATTATCTTTCAAATATATTTAAAATTATATAACCTATATGCGTGTGCCACATTCTTTTTGTGACAAGAAAACATCCCTACAACTTCTGAAAGTGAACAACAGTGTTTTACTGTAGCATAAGAAGTGTTATTTTAACATCAGTGTAAACCACAGGGTTTAGGGTTTCAGGTTATCCTACATTAGGTTTATTTAACAATAAAAACTGAATAATCAAATGTAAAAATAAAAAACACTGCTTAGTTTTTACTGTATGAATTAAATATATACTGATTCTTATTAAAGCTACAAAAGGTATTTAGCCAAGAGCAGTGAGTGATTTTTCTCTTTGTCTTTTGTTCATGACCCCAGTTATTGCAAGCCGTTGCGATATCGCGATATATACATTTGCGATATTTCGATAATTTTGATATATTGTGCAGCCCTAGACAATACATAAGACAACACTATAAAAACAACACTAACCAACACTAAAACATTATGATAAACCCACTACTTCATCTTATTACTACTCATATGATTAATCACTACAGGGACAAAGCTGTTCTTATACCTTTTTGTTGTACACTAAACCGTCGATTAAACGGAAGGTGCTGGAACTCAATACAGGGGATGATGCCTGTCACTTAAAATTGAAACACCTATTCGCTGTACCTGTAAGTAGCAACTCCCCAATCAACCCACTGGACCATTTCACAATTTGGTTAAAAGAGTTCAGGCTCTTGAAAGATAAATTCCCATACCAGGACACCAAAGAAAAGAACAAAATTGATTCTATAAAAGCATGATAAAACACAATCAACAGTGTTTTGTCAAGTGTAACTAAAATATATTTAAATCGTTATTAAAAAAGAATCTCACCCTCAAGTTGTTCTAAACCTGTATAAGTTTCTTTCTTCTGTTGAACACAAAAAAAAGATTGAAGAATGTTGCTAATCAAACAGTTGATGGTTCCCATTGACTTCCATAGTATAAAAAAAACTATGGAAGTCAATGGGGTCCAGAAACTGTTTGATTAGCAACATTCTTTGAAATATCTTCTTTTGAATTCCACAGAACAAAGAAATTCATACAGGTTTAGAACAACTTGGGGGTGAGTAAGCGACGACAGAATTTTTATTTCAAGATAAAATAGGGATACCACAGTCCAGACCACTAGAGGGCCACAGACCCCTGGTTGAGGAACACAGCAGCTCTTTAAGTGTGAAATGTGGCTCTCAGGAATGTTTCTTGCATTAATTATAAGAGCTCTCTAGTTTGAACCTTAATCAACTAGTGCTGTCAATCGATTAAAAAAAAGAAGTAGATTAATAACTTTTTTTTTTCTGTGATTAATCACAATTTAAAAAAACACTTTTTACAGTTGTTATGTTTATATACATTTTATAATGTAATCATTTCACAGTAAATCTCCAAATTAATGTAGAGACAACATAAAGATAGTATATTTTAAATACTTGTTTAATGGCATCTTTTTATGAATGAAGGCCAGTATCACTGATACTAATAAAGCTACTAATGCCTCATGAAAATGATTTTTTCCCCCAACTTTAAACATTTATTATAGGCATTCAACATTACAGTGAAATTGAAAGCTATACATTTTTTAACATTTATTAGGCTTCAAAAAATATAACAACTTTTAATTTAAGTGAACTTCAAACAATCCTCACCTAAACCCATAATAAATGCCTAACAGGTAGGACATATACAGAAACTGAATACTTTAAGACCAGCCTCTGCTGCACATGACACACGTCTCATTCACTCACAACTCTTTACGTTCATTTAAGACTTCATTTAACTAATTTAAGACTGCTCTTATGAGGATACTCGACAAAATGGACTTTTTGGCATAATTGTGTGTGTTATTGTTCGTTCAAGCGCGAAAGAGAACTCGTTTAAAAACTTTAGATCAGTTTAATACAGTTTTACCAAATGTGAAGACAGATTACATAATCGAAGATTTTTAAATAGACCTATCAGAGGTAATAATAAGAAAACAACCAATTATGAGTTGTCAATGCTGGAAAGTTTTTAATGGCTTCATGTGTATTTGTGTGTTAGGTGGGAAAAGTGCGGTGCTGACAGCTCTGATTGTGGCCCTGGGCGGTAAAGCTCAAACCACCAACAGAGGCTCCTCACTCAAAGGATTTGTTAAGGAAGGAGAGAGGTACAGCACTCCTATCCTGCTTTTTCTGCATGTTGTCACAGTCTGTTTATAGTCTCAAAACGCTGTTTTGTGTCTTTAATGTTCAGCTCTGCAGACGTCTCCATCACTCTGAGGAACAGGGGTCGTGATGCGTATAAACCAGAAGTTTTTGGCGAAGCCATCATCGTAGATCTTCGTATCTCCAGCGAGGGACTGCGGACTTATAAACTAAGAAGTAAAACAGGTATACTTACAATTACAAAACCATTTTACCTTTGGGTACTCACTTACTTTGGGTAGCTTAATCTAGGGCTGTGAGATATGTTAATTTAGTACTAATTTCAGAGGAATTTACTCTTCAAGAGGCACATTTTTTTAGCAAATATTGATTTGTCTGGTTAATAGTGATTGATTAATCATGTAACAAATTCAGTTGAAATTGGTAATCAGTTGATACAAGTCCTTAACCCTCTGAGGTCTGAGCTGTTTTCTGGGCCCTGGAGGTGTTCTGACATGCTCTGACATTTCTGGTTATTTCTGTTACTTGAGACATTTTCATGGCTAAAGTCTGATTACACTGTATTCAGCACAAACTCTGCTTCAATAATATATCAGCAGCATGTATGTAAAAGTTTGTAGTTTTGAGATAATGACATTTATGCGTGGTTTGTGAAAATACAAAAAAAAATTCTCACTGAAATAAGGCCATGAAACCCATACTGATTATTTCTTCACAAGACTTTTGAAAATTGTATGACGTAGCCTAGAATATTTGCTCCAGAACTATGTGAAAATCACCCTGACTGCTCATTCAGATAAGACAATATATTGATTTAAAAATTTTACGACGTGTTTTGTGTTAGAAAGCTTTATGCGGGAGCTCATTAATATGTAAGCTTTTCTCACCTGAGAAAGACAAAGAACCTCCCCTAACGGCCCTATTAGGAGCTATCAGGCCCTGCCATTCTGAGCAACCTTGCACAATACTGTAAATGAGGAGATTTAAAAAAGAATGGCTTTTAAATTGTTTGGATTTATTTACAACACAACATAATCCAAAGATACACAACAAATGCCAAAAAAGCACTTCAAAGACAGACCTTTGTGCCATTCCTAAAAACATTGTACATACCTTTCATTTCCAAGATTTTCACTTTACCGTGTTCACGTACAGAGACTCATGTGAATGTTGAAGTCCTCAGTGGCATCTGGGCCCTGAAAAAAAAAAAGTGAACATACTGATATCAAGAGAAAGGCCTGCACGATTTTGGAAATAAATATTAGATTTTTCTGGTTAAAATTTCTTTTTAAAATTTCTTTTTAAAATTCACAGAATACACACACACACACACACACACACAAATGTTTCCAACATAATATGAACACCAGGTTTGTTGTGCCTTGTAGGCATAAGGTATATGCGCAGTGCCGGATAAAATAATAATAACAATTAGGGATGTTAACCGATGACCGTTTGACCGATGGTTGACCGTATCAACGTTAACCGATCAAAGTTGTCGGTAGTCGGTTAAAAAAAAAAAGTGATCTCTAAATTAGGCTATTATAGACAGTGGACTAAACGCTAGTTAGCCATCTCATTCCAAGATATTTTTATGTGAAGTGAAAAAATCCCTCACACTCAATTTTTCATAACTCGCCTGTTTGTACTTAATAAACCAAGTACATTTGACGTGAGGTCACAGCGTTTGGGTTCGCACGCTCACAAGGTTTGCGAAAAGTAAAGGCTGGCTAAAACACTCGAGTTTAGAGCCAGGGCAGACGACAGGATGAAGCATGCAAAGAAAAGTAGTGTGTGGGACCATTTCACCAAAAAGAATGACACAGATGTAAGTTGCAACTTGTGTGATACAGTGCTTGATTTCAGTGGTAACAGATAAGTTAATGTTGATCATCATTTTTCTTTATTATTGCTAGCACTACCTCAAACTAAAGCGGCGTCTCTTCGGAGCTGTCATTTTCTTAAATGAGCCGCGGCAATGTTTCAAATGAGCTTCTAACGCTAGACAAACCAAACGCCTTTATTTTCAAGGCGATCACCTTGTACCCAAACCATTTCGAAACTAAGGAGCCATTTGTCCTCCGATTACATACAAGCTCCTTGGCGCTGCATATGCGGGACTCATGTTTCGCGCTGTAGGGGATTTAAAAAAAAGTGACGTGTGAGTGGAAGGGCGGCAGAGAGATGCGACAGAGTTGCGAAATTGCAGGTGCGGCTCGAAATGGCTGTTATTTCAAATAGCGAATATTTTAAACTAATCGGTTAACCGGTTTCAACCGGCTAATGAGGCGCGGTGGTCGGTCAAGAAAATTGATTTTTTCGCCATCCCTAATAACAATAAATAACCTATAGCAGTATAAATCTTTCAAAAGATTTCAGTAACAACTAAGCTAGAGAAAAATATATTGATTATCATGTTACTTCAAATGTTTCCATCCGTTATGATGATATGAAATGAGATAATAATAAAAACATGAAGCCGTTTGGTGCGTTTTGCTTTCATCCAAAATATGATACAGTACATTCAAACGCGATCGCTATCAAAAATATGATACATTCAAACGCGATCGCTATCAAAAATATGATACATTCAAACTCGATCGCGTTCAAAAATATGATACATTCAAACGCGATCGCGTTCAAATATAAAACATTATGGTTACCATATACATATCTACGTTTGAGCAGATATCCACAAACACAGTAACAGTAAACACGGGTCTAAATATTATAATATTCCCCATATATCTAGCAACAGTTCAACTGCAACGTGACATTTATGCAACAATAACAAACTAATATGTAAGAATTTCTTACCTTATCTTTCTTGTCTTCAAATCGCGTTCTTCTTCTTTTTCTTCTGAGGTAGCCTAAATCCAATGTAAGCTCAGGCACGTCTTTCAAACTCGACGAAAAGTGAAGTGTTTTGTTGTTGAGGTAATGAGCGAGTCCGCGTTCCATGTGGAGATTTGCATGTGAATCTCTTTTGCGCGATTGGGCGTGGCCGAATTAAAAATAATTAGGAAGCGTTTGAGAAGCTGGACATCTTGTTGGTTTTATACAAATTACTTAAACAGAGAATATTTGTTTTCATTTTGAATCCGATCATTTAAAAGTACGCACTTAAATGTTTATAAAGGTATATGGCTCATAAATGTGTGACAAGTATTCGCTGAGTTTTGTTTCAGTTTATAGACGTGCTCAAGAAAAAAAAGTTCACCGCGACGGAGAGGCAGAACGCACACCCTGTTTATTTTCTTTATTTTACAAAAGCACAATGTTTTGATTTGATTGTAAGTGGACACATACAAAAGGAGAAATATCACAGATTCTTTTTTTATATTTCTTTTTTCTGTATGACTATAAATGACTGAGTAATTTAAGTTTATAGTGCTAGAATGTGGAGAAAATCCAGCAAAACGCGCCCGCGCGTTTGCCGACCTCAGAGGGTTAAACAGGTTTAAACCTGGGATAAGTAGTGCTGAAATCAAAATAAAACCAAAATTGCCATTATGGCTTAGTGTAATTATCACGAGTCTGTGTTTTCAGCATGTTGTCTATTGTCCTTTTTTCATAAATTTTAGATCAAACAGCGCTGACGTGGAAACCAGGTGAAACATTGTGCCGTGAACTAAGAAGTTAGGCTTTTCAGTCCACAAATCAGCAACATTCACCATGGATTTAATGTAGTTAACTGTAACCATGGTATTATGGCAGAAATAGTCAGTCATTCATTAATTTCAGGGTTCGTACAACCTTTTGAGAGTGACATTTGTGCACTTTTCAAGGACTTTCAAGTGCTTTACACTTTTTCCAGCATTTCAAAGCTCTAAATATAATCCAGTCTAAATGTTATTTTTTAATGTGATGACCAAAAACATTATTTGTTCATCTATCAAAGATTGTCCCCATTTGTAAAACTAAAAGTTTAAAGATGTAGGAAAACTAACACGTGCCAAACAAACGTTTTTATTTAAAGGCACACTATGCAAGATTTGTACCTTAATATAACAGCTTCGAAATCATTTAGACAAACAAACTCGTAGTAGGGCGAATCATTCCGATAGCAAAACACTTTTTGTACTAAACTTTGAAGTAGGAACAGTCACAAAGTCGCATAAAAAAACTTTTTCAAATTGCGAAGAATTACACAAAGTAAGTAAAGAGTGCTCTGTTTATAATCAATGAAGATGTCGGTCAGTTCAGTATGATTATATAGAAGGACAATGGAACATTTAATTTGAATAGAATATAAAAAATTTCCCTATAAAACTTAGGTTGTTGTTAAAAGTTAATTTTATCTGCATCTGAACTCAAGCTTAGTGCTATACTGTTCAAATGTGCATTTCCAAGAAATAAACATGTAATATTATTAGTAACTCCAGTTTTATATTGATACAGATTGTGTAGCCCTATAAGCAAGCACGGCAAACCTGAAGCTTTTTATTTTTGAAGGAATTTAATTTTTTAAAAGCGTTCATCTCAGAATCAAAATCTCTTTTTTTTTTTCTCCAAACGATGGAGCCCTGAACTTTTAACGTCTGTGCTGTCGTGACAAAGGCAAGTGAAGATTTGCTGAAGCGCTCGTAATTAAAGCCAGGATCTAATTCTTTCCTGATGTGTAATCGACAGCCAGTCGAGTCAGATGTGCACATATGCCCAACATATGTGGCGTCTGTGGTGCTCCACTGGTTTAGATTGACAATTTCAGTGATACGTTGGTACTTCATATTTAATCATACCAAATTCAATAGTTTCTTGCTTAGTAATTCACTGCCGAAAACACATTGTGGTTGGTTGGTATGAACCATGTTTATACTATTTAGTCAATCTGTATTTGTTGTAGTCTGGTTCATATTTATTTTACCTTGCATAGTTTTATTCATGGGTTTTGAGGGAAAGGGCATGTCACACAACCTGTACATCAGGGCTATTCAATTAGTTTCATTCGAGGGCCGCATTATCAAATCGAAAAGTTGAGGTGGGCCGGTGGGTTGGTTTGGGGGTTTAGCTTATTTATTGAAACATAACAGTTTCAATAAATAAGTTAACGTAACCCTAAAAAAGTGTGGTATTTACTTGGAATGTGGTACCCAACAGTATGCAAATATATAAAACCATAATAAATAAAAAACTTGATAATTTACAGCTGTGTAGCCTACAACTATTTTCCTTGGAACAAATAAATTATTTATACAAACTTATAGCTGTTGGTGGGAAATAATAATAATTTTATTTATAATTGTTATGCTTAAATGAAAATATTCTGACAGTGAGACTTGTTAACCACAGGCTACTCACTCCCACTGTATAAAAAATGCCTAAACACAAGTTAAAAACTATACGCACCTTTACAAAGAAACTGACGTAATTTCATAACAAGCATTAATTATATATTCCTCTACCCACCTAATAAATCTAATGCAATATAAATCACTATATTTACTATTATACTATATAATAGTATAGTAGCCTATATTTACTATATTTATTTATTACTACATAGTATTCAATATAAATATTGCACATTTCTGCCCAACCATGGTTAACCATGGTAAATTACTACAGTACATTCATGGTAAATGTTTGTAAGGGTGATAAGGGGATTTAAAGTCTTCTAATTTCGTTCATGCCACAATGTTTCTCCTGCTTTCCTCATCAGTCTTGTTGGGAATGTTGAGGCTGTTTCATCCAATTTAATACTAATTAAATCATCGAGTGATTTGTGGTTTGTAACAGAGAGGTTTCTGTCGAACTGAAACGCTTCCCACCGGTTGTCGCAACGCTGTTTAATATAGTGTCCGGGACCGGGAGTAAACGCAACTCTGCGCTGGGCCGTATTGAAACAACTAGTGAAACAACTGAAAACATCGCTATTTGTTGTTATACTGTACTGACCGAGAAACCGCTTCAGATGATTCAGTGACAGAGCGGTCCGAATGAACCCAAATAGTTTTAGACCGTTATGAAAGCGCGTTTAGAATCGAACCAAAAGAATGATTCATTCACGAATGATTGGTAGCCTATCGCTGGTTCAGTCAACATAAATTCGGGACACATATAATAACCGAAATATTCGCACGTAAAACGTTTCTCAGGTCAATCGGAGCGAGTATCAAACTGAATTAGCCGCACCGCCAGGAAAAGAGGAGGAGGTAGGTTGGTGCCGTCGGGCCGCATGGAGATGATTGGCGGGCCGCATTTGGCCCGCGGGCCGCCAATTGAATAGCCCTGCTGTACATTTTTGCATCTGCCCGATTTGCTTAGCTTCTACCACATGACAGATAAATCAGCACAGAAGTCTGACTATTTGATTTATTATTTGCCTCCCTTTATAATTAGGTCACCTAGTGTCATCCAAAAAGGAAGAACTGATCTTCATTTTGGATCATTTTAACATCCAGGTATTGCTCAAGATCTCAGTTTTCAAAATGCTTGCTCAAAACTATTTAAGGAATCTGTTTTGATGAATCTGTTTGGTTCTTCCATCCTCAGGTGGACAATCCGGTCTCTATCCTTACCCAGGAAATGAGTAAACACTTTCTCCACTCCAAAGGAGAGGGGGACAAATACAAAGTGAGTCTTAATGGTCGTGTGTACGTGTGAATTTGCTTCCCTTAAGACAAATGCAGACTTGAAATTTTGTAAAAAAAAAAAAATTTTTGTAGTTTTTCATGAAAGCCACTCAGCTTGATCAGATGAAGGAAGATTACAGTTACATCATGAAGACCAAGACCATGACCCATAATACAGTGGAGAAACACAGGGAGGTGAGTGCTAAAATAATCACACCTTTATATGCCTTGAGTGGAGCAGCTTTGGAAAACAATATGTGATTTGGATTGCTAAACTAGTTGTTCTTTGAGACGACTGCATAGTTTATTTCTGACACACCCTTTTCTCTCACGCAGACTCTGCAAGAACTAAAGAGAAAGTACCACGAGAAAGAAGAGCGCTATAAAAACCTGGCTTCACTCGATGAAATGCAGCAGAAGTTGGATGAGCTGAAGAATCAGATGGCCTGGGCTCTGGTCAGGAATCACCGCCAGCACAACATGAGCTCTGACTGCATGGATCTAATCAAAATTCCAAATCCCGAACCAGATTTGATCGATTTATTAATCGTATTATATTTGGAATGGCTTTGTAATTTTTTTACGGTGTAAAGCGTTTTTTGTACTTTTAACATCCTATTTCAATTAAGTTGCACACAACAACAAAACATACAGCCTGATCAGTGTAGTCTGATTCACAAACGAATGGTTAATTTGAAAGGAAAACCATAACCGCAAGTTTCAACACACTATTAACACAACTCAACCAGGCCTCGCCCCTTTATTTTGTATATGCCTTGGGTGGGAATTATTGAATTGAGAAATATTGTGACATGCACGTTCTCAGAAGAAAACTCAAGACTTCAATTGAGGCATTTCAGGGAGTTCAGAAACAGTGCACACTGATACAGAGAATAACTCCCTTTGGAGTGACTTTGTGCTTTGTATCTTTGCAGACCTTTTTCATCCTCAAACGGCAACATTACACACTAAAGAAAGTTGAAAATGTTAAAAGCTCTTTTATCTCATATTACTGAAGATTGTGAGTTGCTTCTGCTGTCATTGTCATCTCATACTGAAATGTATGTCTGTGTACATCAGGTGGCAGAGATGGAACAGGAGGTGAAGCCCATGAGAGAACGAATCGCAGCTGAAGAGAAATCCACCGTCAAATTTGACAAGAAAGTGGAAGAGTGGGAGGTGATTGAATATTATCTGCAGTTCCTGTGGTCCAGTATCCTCTAGTGTCATGTAGCTAGAGGATACAGTCTGGTCCAGATTTCAGCTTTTAAGTAGGCGTTTTTTTGGCTAGAATGAGAATGACGTGTAAAGCCATCACTTACAATTTTTGTTTTCACAATTAAGGGTCGGGTTTTTCTGAATTACATTATTCCACAATACAGATTCAGAGGTAAAAAATCTTTACATTGACAAAACATTGGTAACATTAAGTTGAAGACGTTTACACACAATAAAAATAAAAGTTTGATAAAATAACAGTGAGAAGGAAAAATATAGTACACAATGAGTTGGTTTGTTATTCAGTTTTGTTATTCCCATTCAAATGTGGGAGTTTGTTCTTGCCTGACATATAGATTGTATGTTGCCCATCCCTTTTCAGCGCTGCGCTCATTGTGTTCTGTCTTCAGGCTTGTATTTTCACAGGATTTATGAATGAACCGCTCGTTTAAAAAAAAATATATAAAAAAAAAATGCATAATTACAAGCAACTAATCCTGAACCATACTCATAATTATAGTATTATGCATGTTGATATAGCAAGTTGTATAATAAGATATATCATAATTGATTAGTGTTATTCAGTACTTATTTGTATTATTACTGTATTCAGGGCACCTTAAAATCATCACAAACACAAAAGTGCATCAAACACAAAAGTCTGTAAAACATTCAAAATTTGATGCCGCTAACCATTGAGTTCTTCCTCAGAAGTGCTTAAAAGCATAGTTAACCCAAAAATCGAAATTCTGTCATTTACTCACCCTCAAGTTGTTCCAAACCTGTATGAGTTTCTTCATGTACGAGATATTTTAAAGAATGTTGATGGTTCCCATTGACTTCCACAGTAGGAAAAAAATACTATGGAAGTTAATGGGGTCCATCAACTGTTTGGTTACCGACATTCTTTAAAATATCTTCTTTTGTGTTCACCAGAAGAAAGAAACTCATACAGGTTTGGTACAACTTGAGAGTGAGTAAATATTGACACAATTTTTGGGTGAACTTTCCCTTTAAAGCCGGCCAATCAGATTGAAACAGCCTGTTTTGCCATTTCTTTCCATCTAGTTTTACAATAAGATTAGTTTGTTGACACAACGCCTCTGAAGAAAGCACAGGCACATTTTTCTATCGGGCTGCAAATTTATAAACACAATGATGACATGACTTCTGTTTTTTCCCCTACCCATTAACATTTAAAGATCACAATCATGTTCGGCAGACCAGGATTTCCTTATTCTTATTTGATAACAATGAGAAACACTCAGAAACCCAAATGACAAAACAGAGTTATTAATGCTCCTGTAACATGCATACATTTTTTTCCATAATGGCATAGAGTAGAGACCATTTGTAACAGGAGGCCATTACTGCTAGAATATGCTCTTGGGCAAAAACATCAGGACTGCAACCTCATTGATATTCCAGTTGCGTTCATACTGTCATCTTTTAGCAACCCTGGGCTCCAGCCTCAAAGCTTTCTTTCTGCCATTGTTACAGAGCACTGTTGAGTTGTACACAACCAGCAGCCCTAATAGTTTTCTCATTGTGAAGAAAATGCTAATTCAAATCTAATTATTATGTTTGACTGACAGTAATGTGCGGTGTCTATTTTTGGTTTTGTTTGTAGGGGAAAGTTCAGGAGGCCAACAGGATATTCCAGCAGTTGCAGGATCAGCTGGAGGGTGTGACGGAGCGGATGCAGCAGCTGCAGCCACAGTGTGCTGAGCTGAAGAGCCGAGCACAGGAGCGCAACCGAGATCTCAAAGCAGCCGAGGTGCAAAATCAAACTCTCAAAATCTCACAAACATGCATGCACAGCACAATAGGTTGGAAACTCTAGCCTTGTTCAGACTGTTAGTCCAGGTCTGATTTTTGTGCATATACGATTGGAATCGGATCATATTTAGCAAGCAGGTGTGAAATACGATTTTTACAAATCATTGAAATCCTATTCAAATCACACTTCTGGAAATCCATTTCAGTCTGACCGCTCTGATCTTATTTCGCATAGCTTTGCTTTTTTTTGTCTCTTTTTTTTAACCAAGTGAAACCTAAACATGAAGGACTTTGTTGGAAACATGCTGAAAGTCGCTGCAGAAACAAGGTTGTATTGTTGCTGCAAAGTGCAGGTTGAGTGGAAAATAACAATATACTGATAGTCGGCCTGGTCTACACACGATTAAGCGATGCGAATGTACAATGTGATGACTCTTGAATCAAAACAGTAGATCCCTATGGAGCTATTCACACTGGGCATGATCAATAGTGGCGTGACAAAGCAAGATTTTTTTTTTCTGACTAGTTTTATGATTATTTTCTCTGTCGCCCTGTGATAAAATGGGCCGTCCAATTAGATTTGAGCTTTAGATCACGTGCCCGGAGCAGTTGCTTTTGCACAAATAGAAATAGAAAACCAGTGTAAACACAGAATAAAAGTACTCCGGAAGAGAGAAGACACTTCATTTCATAGATGTTGAGTTCTTGTTATCGTTGGTGCCTGTGACAGAGAACTTTTTGAGGAGTGCAAAATAACAATTGGTATTTATTGATATTTCGAATAGAATATATGACACACACACATTCAATTGCATCTGCTCCAGTTTATTTGAGTTCACATGGCTTCTCTTCTTCCCATCAACTTCCAGTGGCGATCTTAGTTGAAAAGTGTGCACGTCTGGAGAAATATTGATTTAATAGGAGACGTAACACGAGAGGGAGGGAAAAACACATAGAGAAGCAAAGCAACAAACATGCATAAAATGTAACAGTCTCACATGTTTACTTCATATTTATTTTTTACAGAATATAATTTCTATTCATTTTCCTCTGAATTATGCAACCTGTTTTCTTCCAGGTGCCAGTGTGTTATGAGTCAGAGAGCGCTCATTCGGTCTAGATTTGTCAATCATATTATGTGATCATAACTTTTTCCCTTCTGGATGACGACGTTCTGTATTCTTCCTCGTTCTGAGTTCCATACGTAAACAACTGAGAGAAACGTTTCCACAGATGAAGCATGAAGCAAAATAGACTTGTGATTACAACGATATAAAATGTTCTGTATGTGGCTCGGGTATTTTTATAGCAAAGGATGTTTACATTAGAAATGTAAAGGTGTAGAAGGTGTAGCGTTCAGTCCATTATAAAACACTAAAAATAATGCATGTCTGCCCATTACATAGAATTCAACTTTATTTCAAGACTCAAGGTCCATTAGAAAAGAAATGTATTACAGACAATACAAAATATTTAAAAGAGACAATTATACCAATATTTTCTCATAGTATCAAAATCCACTTTAGATCGCAATCGGAAGTTATTACAAGCACCCGATGGTTTAAAGTGGGTTTTGAGCAAAAACATTAATCTTATAAATTGTGTGTAGCTTGATGCTAATTGTAGCTCTAATGCACCTGTTACTTAGCTGATTATATTTTATGATGTATTTTGATGTATTTATTTAAATAATTATTGTAAGGTCTTGTAAGCATTATAGATAGTTTGTGTTGCTGGTGTAGTAACAACATTTATTTATCTCAATTCACTGTTGTATGTTGTGCAGCAGATGAGCTTAAAGCCATGTGGAAAAACCTACGAGATACATACACAAGAGAAAAATGCATTCTTGGTCAGAGCCAACTATCGTGCAGGCGTGAATTAGCCGAAGGCGAACAATCGTTTCACGTTCGATGTGCAAGCACCATTTGTCTATGATTTGCTTCACTTTATCGCGTCGCACTCTGAAAGGGCCTTAAAGCAGCGCATGCCAGCCTCCTACGTTCTGCTGCTGCTTCATTAGGCATATTATTCCAGTGCCGTGGCCACACATCATGTTGTAAGACAACATCTGTATTACAAACCCCTCCGTGTTGCTGTTGTGTTTTTAGGGCTGGGCATTGACAAATTCCATGATTTGATTCTGATTCAAAATCTTGCGTGTAAAATACAATTCGATATCGATTAACTGGGAAAAAAATATCTTAACTAATGCTGTAAACCTATTCATTAAAAATGTATCCACGGGACACACAAATCGGATCTGAACAGTTGCCTTTATGCTCTCACATCTCAGTGGTGATTGGTTGACGGAGGAGAAATTCTCTTTGTTTTTGTTTTTCTGGCTTAGGCTGGACTTCATCGGAAAAAAACTAATTTAAGAGACCTTGAGAAGGATAAAGCTCAGCTCAACAAGCGTATCCAAGAACTCAAACGGAGGTACTTGAAAAGTGCACCGAAAGGAAACAATGTTACACAACATTATCCTTGTACCATTTCCAGCTGTTACATTATGACCCTTCCCCTCTTCTCTGTCCAGCATAAGTCAGGCGAACTCAGCTGACACTCAGGCTCGTATGGAGAGGATGAATCACATTCAGGCTGAGCTGGAAGATCTGAGTTTCCAGGACTCCACTCTGGCTCAGCAGATCGATCAATTTAAACAAGCCTGCGACTCTGCGAAAGAAAGGCTGGGCAAAATGAGGTTAGTGCAGATGTTGGTAAATGGCTTCACTATATAAAAGTCTTCCATGATCAAGCCTTGAAATATCTGGGAAATTAAAAAATTTCATGTCTGGAAACGTCACACCATTTACATTTTTTTTTTTTTTTTTTTTTTTTTTTTTAATGGAAATTTCCATGATTTTTATAGACTTATTAATATATAAAAGACTAAAATTCATGGATATTTCTATAACAAAATATGTGAATTGTTGTTATACCATTTTATTTTTTATTTTTTTTACAATCCAAGAGCAATGGTTGTTAAATAGTGGTATTGAAACCTCTCTATAGAGTGCCAGCCCACTTTTTCAGCAGCCTTAGTTCTGGAAATATTTTTCCCAAAGGGATTCTATAAAAGTCTATGTTTAAGAGTTATTAGACATAATATATAAGACATATAAGAAAAACACAGCATTGCAAATTTTAATTTAAAGCAAATTTTTCAAATTTTAAAAAGAACAAAGACAAAGGTACAAGACTGTACTTCATGGCTTTATTTAGGGAAAGAACATTCAGTCCCATGAACAATCTCATGAAGCATCGCAAATGACATAATCGCATTAAAAACAATGGAAAAATATTAATCTTTTTATTCACAGATGTTGATTATATAAAAACAATTTATTGTATATTGATTGCAAAACATGTATATTATGCATACAAATATTTAAGTAGTTTGAGAGTGTAGGAACTCTACGTCATTCGTAGAGCTTCATGGAAGTGAGTAGGTGCCGTGTTTCCTCTACATTCATTCTGCCATGGTGGTCCGCCACACCAAAAATCATCCCGCCACGGCTGCAGCTTCTCAATGAGGTCCGATGGGGTTATTGTTAAGCCCCACTAAAGGCATAAAAAACATTGTAAAGTACCATAAAGTTTTCGTGCACTAAGACTTCATTCGATTATAATGTGAGGTAAAAATGAATATTTAAGTCGTTAAGTTAGAGTGAATGGAAACTCATCTCTCCTCAGTCATTCTCCATTCAGCATTCAAACAGCGCGTCGCGTTCGGTTATGACAGTAACGCGATGACACACTCTCCAAGATCAATGTTCCCATTATTATACTTTATTTGTAGATAAAGGTCTTAAGGTTTGCATAAAATGACTTTATTGCGCTTTCTAGATCATATTCCTTTCTCCCGGGTGTCTGTTAGATTACAGCACTGGAGTAGAGAGCACTATCAATTGTCCTTCATGCGCACTGTAACTGAAATTTAAAACTGTTAAAAGAAAAGGCTCAATAAACTGTTGCATAGATATAATACACTAAGCACCAAATATCTCTTCGCTTTGTGGTTTGAACTTTTCAATGCGAAGCGCTGCACGCTGTAACTTCACATTGCTTAAAGTGCATCATTCCGCGCACGGGATGCGCATAATCGCTTTGCCGCTCTAAATTGGAGCCTATCATATTATAATACTTTCGGGAGGTTTAAACACCTAGGGCAATTCACCTAAGGGAATATCACTCATGGGCGGCACACCCTCCCCATGGGCCTGCCAACACAGCTGGAAAAAATCCTAGAGGAAACACTGGGGTGCTGAAAAGTTATTTTGGTGTTACTTCTCTGTTTGGTGGATATTTCTCTGCAAAATAATGGGTTATGTAGTTTTTCACAAGGAATTCTGCTTTCATATGATTATAAAAAAAAAAGAAGAAGAAATAAAGCAGGCCGATGCCTTCAACTGAACCATAATACCATCTTTTAACAGCCTCATAGCTCACAGTAAGTCTGTTTTTAAAGGTTATCGTTATTCGTTATCGTTCAAAATCATTTCCCCTATGGAGAAAATTAATGGGATTTTTACTTTTGGAACCTGACTGTGGCTTTCTATTACTGACACTGACCATGGGAACTCTTTATACAGGCAATCCCAGCAGAGTTTCTTGCTTTTAATGAAATTCTGACCACATAATTCATAATGAAACATGTATTAAATCTGGGTGGGAAAAGGGTCAAATAGAAGCATTTCAAAAAAAAAAAAAGTGGGCTCCACTGGATCTTGAACAAATGCTTCTTTTTGTTTCTGGTCTAGTTATTTTGTCTGTTGACTTATCTCACTTTTCATTTCTTTTCATTCTGTAGCCGTGAAAAGCAGGACCTGCAGCGTTCGATAGAATCTAAGCAACGTGGCCTGGCTGCTATGGAAAACAGTCGAAATAACCAAATTTGTCGTTTTGGAGAGCACATGCCAGGGCTGCTGAGGGGTATAGATGAGGCTGACCGCCGGGGTCTGTTCAAGAGGAAACCTGTTGGACCACTCGGTAAGTATCCTGAACTTTACAGCTTGGACAAACTACTTCTCTCTCATTTATTTCAGGATGTACTAGTTTAACTCTTAAGCCCAGAGTATACTTCAGTTTACGCATACTCATGCCGATGCCCATGTTGACACGCGCTTATGTGAAATGATCAAAATATACCATAACTCTAGTTTAAATGATTATAAAGACAGTTTTATTCATCATAACTTCTGGAGAGAAAAAGCTCAAATACTAGACAATGATGAAACTCTCACACACCATCAAATGGAGTATACTTTGAAAAGCAATGTCGTATGGAATTCTTTTGTTTCTAGGATTCTGCATCCGACTTCGGGATCCAGAGCTGGATCTTGCAGTGGAGAGCTGTCTGAAGGCTCTGATGTTAGCTTTCTGTTGCGATAACTACGCTGACGAGAAAGAGTTACAGAAAATCATGAGTCGCTGCTTCCCGCCTGGCAGAAGACCTCAGATCATCGTCAGCAAATTTTCCGACACGCTCTACAATGTCGGCAACAGGTAGCTGAAGATCACCTGACCTGCAAACTTATTTAGCAATGGTTTCCAGTGTTTTCTGTTATTCGTCTTTTTCTGCTTTATTTTCATTTCCTGTAAATGTGTTGTGACAGTATTAAATGCTGTTAATATACTGGTAAATCCACATTTGGGTTGCATTTTGAGTTGTTTTGTAAAAGGTCATATTTGAAGGAATTTTTTCTTTCAAATGTCACCTGGAAACATGACTACATGTGCACCAGTAATTGTGATTATTTCTAATAATCAGAGTAAGAACTTAAGCACAGTTAGATTTCACTCCCGTTCACATGGTTTTCATTATTCTGATTATTCACAGAATTGTGGTTATTTTTACCACCATTATTCACTTGCACAGCACAAATGATGAACTCACATACAGTTGTTTAATCTAATTGCATCAAATAGAAAACACATTTCTATGGGTGTGTCTAAAATGTCTTCATTTCGATATTTTTGACTATTAATATACTGCATTATATTCATGTCGTGCAACGTTGTTAACATGAACTTCAGCACACAAAAAATGTTCTGCCTTCTTCACAGCTATGTTTACAAATCTACACATGAAAAAGTCATCTGTGTACGTCACAAGCACATGCTCACTTTTGTCAATGAAATAGATTCAATTTAAGTGTTTAAATGCCTGTTTATTACTGTGATTTAAAATCTGTATATCCCACATTTTATCACGATTATGGTAACTACAAGTATGAGCTTAATCACATCAATTTGATACACAAAAAAAGTATTGTGTTTACATGAGGTAAAGTTTAATCGCAATATTGCCTAAATCTCATAATAATCACATTATGAGGGTGCATGTAAATGTAGTCACTGTCAGGTTGGTTTCATCTCATGCTGGTTTTTAGCCAGTACTAGTTTGTCCTTCAAAGTACCAAAGGAAACTTGTCTGATTGTGAAGATGGATGAAATATCTGCATCTTTTTCATTTGTTTTCAGGGCTGTCAATCACCCTGAATACCCATCAGTCCTCCAGGCACTTGACATTGAGAATCCAGTTGTGGCCAACTGCCTGATCGACATGAGGGGAATCGAAACCATTCTGCTCATCAAGGTGAGACTGGGAGGAGGACCACGAGCATTTTACTGCTTTTCCACGTCCTGTGAAGTGAAGGACTCTGTTCATCTTTTCCACAGAACACTAAAGATGCGAGAAGGGTCATGATGAGTGGACATCCACCACGCAATTGCAGGGAGGCTTACACACAAGAAGGGGACCAGGTCTTCTATAACCGTTACTACTCCTGCGATCAGAACAGAGCGCTCTACCTCAGCAAAGATGTCGAAGAGGAAATCAGGTTTGAAAACGTTCAACTCATTTTTGAGATGCATGGCTAAAAACATATCACATGGTTATCCTAGTCTTTGGTCTTTCAAAATCCCTAACTTTAAATGAAAATTTCTACATGTAACGTAACTAAACCGCAGGGCGATACCCACAACTGTACTTTAAAAAAGTAAAAAGATATTTTTACATCAAAACGTTTGGAGAGAAGAGCCCTGTTCATACAAAGGAAGATGACTATAATGATCTTTCTAAAAAAGTGTGTGTGTGTGTGTGTGTGTGTGTGTGTGTGTGTGTGTGTGTGTGTGTGTGTGTGTGTGTGTGTGTGTGTGTGTGTGTGTGTGTGTGTGTGTGTGTGTGTGTGTGTGTGTGTGTGTGTGTGTGTGTGTGTCTGCATTTTTGTTGTTATTTTACATGGATCATGTTTTTCATTAATTTGATGGTGACTTGAATTTGAAATTGATATTATTATTATTGACTGTTTTCTATTGAGCTTATAAACTATCAAGAAAGCTCAAACCCTTTTTTCTTTGTTCTGCAGACATTTGCAGTCTGCCTTACATTCCCAGAGAACACATCTGGATCGCTTTCAGCAAGACATGCAGCAGATTAGTGAAGAAGAGAAACAGAACCAAACTCTTCTTCGCAGAGCCTATGAAGACCAAAAGAAGGCCCAGGTCACTAAATACCAGCCGTGCACAGACCACATCCTAGTGTTTGACTGAATGTGGCCTAATATGTATTTTTTGTCTATTTTGACTAACAGGAACTTTGTCGGAAGCTCCAGGCAGAGCTGACAGAATTGCAGAATGTTGAGGAACCACAGTCTGAGGACTTGAAACCTTTGGTAACAAACGTATTCCCTCATTATGAAGATAAGTGTGATGGTGCATTTCTAAGTCTCATTATGTCTCTGTGTTCAGGAGGAGGAACTGGAGGAGCTCAACAGCCGGATAAGTGCGTGTCAAGTGGAATTTGAAGCAGCGCGGAAGCAGATGCTGACTCTCAAGAGGGAATATGAGGAGGCTGAGCAACTCTACCGGCAGCAGAGGGAAGCTTTTAACAGCATCGCAGAGGAAGCTGAGCCCATTAAGGTCAGAGAAGTTTTATTCAAGAGTGTGTAACATCATTAGTTCCTCCTGACCAGCCGCTTCTGGGCGACTTTTAACTACCAGATTCCTCTCAGCTAATGTTTAAATATGTCAAGCTTCAAGCCATATTTTGCCCTTTTCCAAAGTCTTGATTTTGTTTTTGAGGTCTACTAGAAAAAAAGTCACATTATTTTTCACATATTTGACATTGTTGCAGCACCTCTCTTCACAGTCTGTCAGTAACACTCTGTTTAGTTCCCGTCTCTATGAAGCCCCTGAAGCTCCTGTCTCTATGAAGCCCTCCGTTGCAGCCCCACGCCCCTGCAATGGAGGCGTTTCAGGGAGTTCAGAAAGAGTGCGCACTGATACAGAGAACTTCTGACTTCTAGCTTTGTATCTTTGCAGAACTTTTTCATCCTCAAACAGTAACATTACACACTAAAGAAAGTTAGAAATGTCAAAAAGCAGAATAAGTCCTCTTTAAAATGAGGCTCATGATTCTCAAGTTCACTTAATTCTGAATGAAATTTAAGTATTTATTAAATATCAATGTATCCAACCTAGTAAACAGTTTTGTTTTTATGTGATTGTGTAGGAGCAACTGAGCAACAGCGATCAGGAGGTGGCGAGGAGTAAACACCACAAAAGTCACTATGAAGACAAACGCAAAACTCATGTGGAAATGATCGAGACACTAAAGAGGAACCTGAATGTCAAGGAGCAGGAGTTACAAGTGACCAAACATTGACATCTTACACTAATTCATTAGATATGAAAAGATTAGCGTTTGTTTGACTGAATCTGTTTTTTCGACAGGCATCCATTGCAAAAGCCTCTGAAATCTGCCCTGAACGCTTGGATGTGAGGAGAACGGCTAAGAGTTTGGACAGTGAAATCAGCCGCCTTAAACACAAGATTAACACACAGCAGGACCAACAAGGACACAGAGACACTATTGTCAGGTACAGATCTAACAAAACATGTCAAAAGAATGCGACCGGATGATATTTCACCTCACAATCAAAGAAAGAAATAAGAAATCATATTTGACATGAAGAAAACTGAATTTTTAGAACGGTTTTCAGAACAGTCCTATTTTTAGAACGGTTGCATTGAGATTATTTGCATGACCTCTCAGATCTTAAAATGAAGTAATCCTTATATGAAGCTATTTTCTCAAACATATTTCTATATTTATCAAATAATTATATCCATGTCCAAATAAGATATCAAAAAATGTACATTTTCAAAGAGGGATGTTTCCAAAATGTAAATATTTTAGGATTGTTGACACATTTTTTCTCCATATGTATGTAATTTTTTAGAAAGGAATAAAAACATTATGAAAAAATACCAAAATTAACAAAAGTATCAGGCAAAAACATGTTTTTGGACATGTAACATCATAGTGTTGTGGTTTTCTTTGAAGTATGTTGGGTTACTATGTTGTAGCAAATTAGCTCTATGAAATATTAATAATCAATAATAACTGGTTATAATTGATTATAAATATTTGGATCAGTTAATATAATTAACTTACTGTCGTAAATTAATATTACAATCAATTAGCCTGTTTGTCCCGTGAACACTCAGGATTAATTGTTTATTAACTCTAAGAAATGTACATTTCCGGGGCATGGGAAATGTCTTTATTAATTTACAGTACTACTAAGAGCAGTAGCAAAATCTTAAATGATTAGTGACTCCAGTTATGAGCTTGAGACACGGACAACTTTACGTGTGACATGAACAAGATTTTATTAACTAGTCTAAACACTTAAACTCCTCTAACATACACACACATACATGCATACAGTTTACCAAGGGAAAGAGAGCTGAAGCAGAATACAGGAAAGCAAGAAGTTATAGCATTGATTTAAATTCAGCAGATCAACAGCCTTGAGCAAACCATCAGTTTAGTTCTAACACGCCCTTCTTTAAAAGGGGTACTTAATGTATCAAATAATGAGACTAAGTTTGATACTTGCATGTCTCGCCCATTTGAATTAAACTGTCCTGATGCAATTTGTTGAGGCTCCAGTTGATCTTTGCTGACGTGGTCTTGATGAGAGAGAGCCAGTGGTTTTCAGAGTATCTTTGGTGAATGGAAAGACAAGGCCGCAGCCTGGCACAAGCTTGGTGGGTCCTTAGAAACTTCTAGTTCAGCATCTTCTTCACGTCAGCATTCCAGTACAGGAGTAAGAGAGAGAGAGCTAAAAGCTGATCTTGGGTTTTTAAAGTGTGAAGAAGTAACACCTTCTGCAGGTGCAAGAGCCAATGAGAGGATTTTCCTTTGGAGGGAAATTATTTTACGACCATTGTCTTTGAACATGTAATCTGATTGGATGTTTAACACAAGAATCAGATGCTTATAATACTAATGCGTCACAAAATTAGCATAATGTAATGTAAATTAACAAATCGGGGAGGAAGATTGGAGTTTATAGAGACCAAACATGTCACACATATAATTTTAGTTGACCATAGTATGCAAAGTCTGAAATATTAACCCAATAGAGTTCACAAGAATACAAAAGACAATCACATAAAAGGAAAATCATGAGGTGGGAAAATTAGATACATGTTTACACATTTATCAAGTGGTTATATATAGAATATATAGGATTGCAGGGTTTATTTATCCTCCTCTGCCAGAATTTAAGTGAGATTCACAGCTTTCTGGACATTCCTTTGGATCGTAAAACTCTTATCAGTCTCAGTGTGTGTCCTGTAACAAGACACCGCGTCCTGCCAGTGTGTTAGCTTCATTTGGGATGTTAGTTTTTGGGGGACGTTTCACAGGCCTTAGTTGGGAGAGTGAGTTTGCTGGATTATTCATTAAATAAATGAATAATTTGTGTGTTTCTGATTGGTCCAGACGCTACAATGTTCATACCATGATAAATGAGTATGGTAATCATTCAGATTTTCCATGGTATTATCTGAGAATGTACTATGGTGCTGACACAGTACTTTTATTTAAGGGTTGTTTTACCTGCATATTTGTGAAGTGCATCTACATATATTGTTTATCATATATACAATGCAGGTGAGGTTTATTTGTTATGACGTTATAATGCTTAAGTTGTTGGTCATTGAAACTTCTAGGCAATACCATGAGGCGAAGGAAAACTTCAATAACATCGCCCGACAGGTAAAGGGTCTGGAGGCTTTCATCCGCCAGTTGTCTGAGATCATGAACACCAGACACAATGTCTACGCTGAAATGCGAATGTAAGTTTCACTTTTGTCTTCATCACAGGCTCTTGGTTAATTCTTGCTGTGACTGATTACGTACTTATCCGTACAGAACGGGCCCCATGGTTCGGCACGCATGTGATTCGCGGATTATTTGCAAAGTTTAACCATCATCAAGTGAAATTTGCATGTGTTTTTCCTATTAAATCAGCAAGGGCTTGTGCATTTTGTGTTTCCAGGTATCTCTCTGTACGCTGCAAGTATTACTTTGACTCAATGCTGTCCCAGAGAGGGTACATAGGGAAGATGGCGTTTGATCACAAAAATGAGGCTCTCTCCATCTCAGTAAGACTTTGCATGATAACATCATGAATGTAGTTGTTTTCTTGATGAATTAGCACTGGATGACTCAGATCAAATATTCATAGATTCACGCAGTCTAGTATTATTGAATTTTATTAATTGGCCCATGCTCTCAGTGTGTCTTTGGGGTCAGTATTTTACTACGCATGAAACTGTGACAATACTTTTCCCTGATGATTGTCATCGGTGTCTTCCTCAGGTTCAGCCAGGAGAGGGTGGGAAGGCTGTTCTGAGTGACATGCGGTCTCTGTCTGGAGGAGAGCGTTCATTTTCTACCGTGTGCTTCGTCCTATCACTGTGGGCAATAGCCGAAGCTCCGTTCCGGGCATTGGATGAGTTTGATGTTTATATGGTAAAAAAAAAAAAATACTGTATTTTCGATCAAATATATGCAACCTTAGTGAGCATAAGAGATATACATTCAAAAAAATCTTACCAAACCCACACTTCTGAATGGTAGTTTAAATACATTTTAGCATTTCGGCAATCCTTTTTTCATCACAGAAACAAGTATATTGAAAATAACACCTTGCTGAAAAACACATTCTCTGGCATTTAGGTAATATTTACTAATTAAATTTAAGTAGGATGTATATATTTATATATATTTTTGTCTTGTGTGTATGGTAGGTGCTGTAATTGGTCACTATTTCTTCACAATTGAGCTTTTTTTGTAGTTTATTTAAAAGCTTCTACAATGTTAATAAATTATTTTTTACACGTACAAAAATTAAGTGTAGTTTAATAGGTGGCAGTAAAGTGTGCATACATATTAATTATACCAGTAGAAAAATAAAATCTATAGTTGTTTTGAATTAAAGTGCCCCTATTATGCTATTTTAAAGGTTCCTAATTTTGTTTTGGAGGTCTCCTACAATAGATTTACATACATCCAAGGTACATCCATTATTTAAAAAAAAAAAAAAAAAATCTCCTCATAATATACTTTGCACAACACCTCATTTCTCAAAAAGTGTTTGTTCGAAGATTCAGTCTCTCTAAACTAGGGCTGCACTAGATATATAGTTGTATTATCGATATCATGATGTGTGCAACCACATTAGTCACATCGCAGGATGTGTGATGTCAAGTATCGGGATTGTAGTTGATCTGTACGGGCCAACTGCACCCTGGTTCGCGGATTAATTGCAAAATTTCACCATCAATTGAAAGTTTATCATTTGCATGTGTTTTTAAGTCCTGTTAGTTTAAAAATCAAGAGCAAGAAGACTAACTCAAATATTTTAGGCCTCATCTACAGTTTTTGAGGGCAGATCAAATCAGACGTTGTTCTTGGTTCCCAATGAAGACCATAGACTGGCATTATGCAAATTTAGGTTTGTAACAGAATTGCTGATTGTTTCAGCAGTTCAGAATCGATTCTTTCTTTTTGAAGACATTAACTTTGTTGTGCACTTTGATCTTTAAAACTTTGCAGACGTTTTACCTTCACAAACAGCCATTTTACACACTGCATGAAAGGGAATATTCAAAAAAGTATAATGGGGCACGTTAAAAACTGCATGTCACACTGAAGGACTCTGCTGTCGCTGCTTGATGCGTCAAGTACCCAATAACATGTCGAATTAATGTCATGCTTAAAAAGATATTACATCCAAATCAAAATGAATTTGAATTAAGTCTAAAGAGCATTGTGTGAATACAAAAAGACATTTGTCATTTCTACTGATGAGAATCATGTGACTGGAGTCATGATGAAGAGTGTGCAGCCAGTCACTCTAGTGTGTGTGTATGTGTGTGTCTCTCTCAGGACATGGTGAACCGGCGAATATCGATGGATATGATGCTTAAAGTCGCTGCCAGTCAGCGGTACCGGCAATTCATTTTCCTTACGCCGCAGAGCATGAGGTAAAGAGCTTCTCTGGTGTTAATGTAAAACTGGAGTTGGATTAGAAGACATTGCCTTATTCCTACACTTAATAACGTACTGTTCTGCTGTCCTTTTCCCAGCTCGCTTCCTATGAACAAAATGATCCGCATCCTGCGTCTCAACGACCCTGACCGTAGCCAGTCGAGTCAGAGGAACTCAGAATAAAGCTGCTGTCTGCTGAACTGTGGTTTACACCACTGCACTTTACAGTTCCATCTATACCATACATGTTTACAGTTTTCTTTTTCAAAGTTGTACATTTCTAAACTAATTTAGTTATTTAAGACCAGCATTTGCAGGTTCTGTTTAGTGCTGCACTTTAAATATTTCTAAAAATAATAGTTTTTAAGTTTTATAATACAAATGTTATTACAATGTTATTTGCATTGGTTGTTAATTGGTTGAATAAACCTTTTGAATAAGTCATTTTTTACTTCTTTTTTTTTTAATCAGTTTTATCAATTTTGAAATTAAAATATTTCCTATTTGAACTTTCTTTTGTTCAAATGGGAAACATTTTAATTTCTAAATTGATAAAACTAAAACAATCATCTGTCACTTTATTTTGTTCATTCATTGTGTCTGTTTCACGAAACTACCTTAACTCTTTCCCTGCCACTGACGAGATTCTCCGGCTTTCTGTATTTCACTGTTCTACGGTAGAGGGCGCCACTACACATCTGAAAGAGTACTGAATCTCCTGTTCAATACACTGGTGAAGAAGAAGCAGAAGCAAGCAAAGCATTGCTTAAGCACATGTGAGCTAACATGTTTATCAACATTAAACAGCATATAAATCAAAGCTGCCTAATGCTACAAAATGAAATGTCATCCCAGGTCGAGCTATAGGACTGTGAAGTTTTAGGGGTGTTGATGGACTCGATCTACTCCATCTGTGTTTTGATCATCGGTCTGAATCTGATCCAGACATAGTTTTTGACACAAATACGATTTTCTCTGCTTTTTGTTCAAATTCAAAATGTTGCTCTTTTTAATGAAAATTATCCACATTCAAGTGTTGATACAAACGTGCATGAAGCTAGAATTTTTTTTTTAAGGAGAGACTCTGTTCTTTTTTTTGACAACAGAATATTTATGGGCCAAGAATTTTTTTTTTTTTTTTTTTTTTTTTGAAAATGATCAATAATCCTGGTGCTGGCTGGCAGCTTTATAAAACAAACACTGGCGGGGAAAGTTAACTATTTCATGGCTACCCCATGTAAGGTTGAGTTGAGATGGAGCAAACTAAATTCAAGGTTTTTTGGCTTCAAGAAGATTGTTTTTTTTTTATGCAGTAAATTCACTCCCTTTGTATCTCTTATCTCAGCAAATTGTTTGTTTGTTTGATACATTAGAATATATAAAGATTTTAAAATGACTAAATTTACATATTTTAAATTCAGTTGATTCAGTTGTATTAATATAGTCATAATTTCTTTCAGCTGCGTTCTCAAACATGTGTGGCTGCAGCTGTTTCTTCCTGCCTTGTAAATGTGTTTATAATCATTTTCATACCGATTTCTTAACCTTCAGCAGAGAAGCGAATTGTGCCGACTCGTGAGAAGTGAATCATCTGATGATCTCCATGTTTCATGGTGGTTGGCTGTTCACACTTCTGTCTTCTGAATGGGCAGAATGCAAATAATGCTGTGAATTGTGGTTTCCCAGTGCAGTTTATGATACAGTCACAATGGCACTGATTCAGTTCTCTGGTAATCTCTGAGCTTGTACTTCAGTTGCGATAAGCATCTATCTCTGTCAGTGAGTCTCTTACTTATTTTACTGATCAGTTCCTCTTTGTTGATTCAGCTTGTCATTGGTTAAATCCTGTCATTTCTTTGAGGCGGTTCCCCTTGATAAATACATTTGTGGTTTTTGTGATTGATGGTGTGCCAACTGGTGACTGAACATTTAGCATTTTTTGTTGCCTGGTCATTGCTCAGTCATTGTTCATTGTTCCCTAATGTTCAAACATGTTAACCGAACAATTATTTAAAGTGAAATCAAAATTAGAGCTTTGTGAATTTTTGTCTGTGTGTTATCTTTATTCAGATATTTATATCGTTATAGTTACCAAAGCCATCTTTTAGCAGAAACATTAATTTAATAATTTTATAGTATTTCTTCTCTGGAAAAAATAGACCAAAAATAATGACGACTCATCATGCACTGCAAAGATCGTTGTCCAATCAAATCCTCCCTATAATGAGAATGTCCATCCCCCTAATACGACCTGCGACCAATAAATATCCAATCATGGTAACGTTTTATTTTGATGATCCCTTTTGAACATTCTGTTGACTATAAGTAATTTTGTAACTACATGTAAACTAACTCTCATTAGAGTAATAGTTGACTGTCTGCTTAAAGGGGACATATCATGCTAAATCCACTTTTTTAGCCCTTAAATGCATTTTGTTGTATATTTGGAGTGTTTAGAAGTAGAGAAAATTTGAAATTATTCTCTTCAGGTGCTTCGTTGATATCTTTATATTCTGTTTTGGCCTTATTTTTCAACCTGTTCAGATTTTTCTGTTATCTATGACGTTTTTTGAACTATTACGTCACAGTATTTGCAGCGGAACTGCCAAATAAGGACATTGATTTCCAGCCCAACACTTCGAGCAATCCGCCATTTTTATTTCTCGCTGCAATTTTGTAGTCCAAGCTAAAGGATGCAGAGGTTACGAGAGGGTAAGTTAAAATGTTCGGTTGTTGGATGTAGTAACCCACACGCTTCATTACACCGTCTAATGTAGATGAACTGCCGCGCTTGTGACGGCGCATGTTTAACTGAAAGAACGAGCGGAGAGAGAGAGACCCGGTCGCGCGCACGCACTCTCTCTTCAGAGCCAGGCGAAAGTGTAAATAAGACATCACCGTCTCCAAACTAGACGCTGTCTTGCTCTCTCTCCCTCGCACATATTAATCAAAATAAATCGACACGGTGGTATGGGTCGGAAGACCAAAGTTTCATGTGTAAATACAGTAACACACCATTGCGATACATCCATATGAAGACGTTGTTCTGCAGGCTCGTCGTCTTCATTTTCATCTCGATCCGGCTCCGACTCTGGCTCGAACATGTAAGGCTGGCTGGACAAGTCTTCTGTTGTTGACATTTTGTTAATAACGTGTGAATAATACGTTTCTGTGCCGCTAGATAATCGTATCTCTGCTATCAAACTACAAAAATGGCCGAACGGGGTGGAGTTGAACCGAGTGTCACCTCTGCATCCTGGAGAGGGGGCGGGGTATGAAGTGTCTCAATTGTATTTAAAGAGACCGCACCAAAACGAGTTGCTCTCAGACGCACATCAGAAAAGGGGTAGAAAAGGGGCCTGTGGAGCTATAATAATGAGGAATTCAGACCCAAGCATTGCAGTTCCGCTTTATATAGACTACAAATGTATGATTTATATGTAAAAAGGAACGATTTAAAAGCATGATATGTCTATTTTAATGTCTGCTAACTCTTTATTGTGATGCTACTCCAACAGACATTCTACTGACTTTAAGTAACTTTGCAACTACATGTCAAGTTATTCTAACCCTACCAGTCAACTAATACTCTTCTAACACTCTAATGAGAGTTAGTAGACATGTAGGTGCAATGTTACTTATAGTCAACAGAATGTGTTAAAGGGACCATCAAAATAAAGTGAAACCCAAATCAGAATTCATGGCTGTGATGTAAAGCCTATTTGATATATACATTTAATTTTATAGGTTAAAAAAATTATCACTTATAATCAACAAAACTAACACTTGTATTTATTTAAAAAGAAATTACAAATCATAGTGTGAACTTTAGGTAAGAAAGCAAGACCAAAATAAAGCATAATTTATTTTATTGCATAAGCTGCCAGTTGTATAAATATGTTAAGACCTACACAAATAGCTGCCACAAATCATCAGCTTGTTAAAAAACAATAAACACAATCAAGCAAAGATTGTTCTGGTGATAAAACAGATAGCATAATAATTAGTGGCTGTACAATTAACTGTTAGTAGACAAATCTAAGTTCAGGGCTCAAGTATTTGGGTAATATAGGTGTCTTCCAATTCACCCCTACAAAACAAAGTCTAAAGGTCTAAAATGGTTCATCCAGAGGTCAGTGCGATTCCTGGCCATCAGTCCTTGGTGGCATCAGCATAGAGCAGGAATCCAGAGAACGTGCTGTCGTCCTCGCTGCTGGAATAAACACCGTTCCAGTCCCGCAGAGTCTCCAGCCATACCTGGTCTCCAGATGATAGGCGAAGCACTGCCATGTTGGAGGCCTGGTCAATGTCCTGGCCATAAAGGGAGTCACGAGTTCGCAGTTTCCGAATGCCGTTCACCACCAGGGCTGCGCGCAGGGGGCGATTGCGCACGGTTATGTAGTAGGAAAAGACGTAAACTCCCCCATGAGTGCAGTTGAACTTACTGCCGTGGGGGTCCCAGTGGCCCTCCTCATTGTAAATGACTTTGTCAAACTTGATAGGCAGGCCAGGTGGCGGGAATGATCGGCTAGGAAAAAGACCAACGCTAAAGGCTGAACGCTTCTGAACGGCAGGTTCGCCTGGAAGGCCTTTGAATCCCCTAACACCTCGTGCTCCCTTTAGGCCTCGTGTGCCTTTCATCCCTGGCATTCCCCTCTGCCCTGGTGGTCCATGAGGTCCTGGAGGACCAGGCTCTCCCTGCTTACCTGGGGGTCCTGGGTCTCCCTTCAGCCCCTTAGCCCCAGGAAGCCCATCTGTGCCATTCAGACCTGGCGCACCCATGTCTCCTTTTGGCCCTTGAGGCCCTGGCTCCCCCATACTGCCTTTCTGCCCTCTCTCTCCAAATGGACAGTCTCCTTTGTCACCCTTCTCCCCCTTGATGCCATCTGGTCCGGGGAGGCCAGTCAGTCCTTGTATGCCAGGCTCACCCACTTCTCCCTTTGTTCCATTCCAGCCGGGCTCTCCCCTGTCCCCTGGGTCTCCTTTCAGCCCGGGTAAGCCGGTATCTCCTTTGTCTCCTTTGAGGCCCATTTCACCTGCACACATTAACATAGACTAGAATTCGAAATTTAAGGCCAATCCTTTACTGTTCTAAAAGGCTACTGGTGAACACATTTACATTTTTAATGTACTATTTAGAGAATATAGTATCGCTCAGTTTCAGTGTGCCTGGTAAGAAATTACACATTGTAACTAAAAAGGATTATCTTCGCCCTTATTATGGATTCACCATAACAGAGTTGAAGTATTAAGCTTGATAAGGTCAATGTAAATGTAATGAAAGACTGTAAAACAAACCTATATCAGTTACAAAGGTGTGGTCAAAAAGACTGATGACTTTGAATATGATTAAATATATAAATATATCAAATAAATACCAGTAGTTAGATATTACTTGTAACCTTATATTATTTCAACCCCGTCACAGTTAATTTGCATTTCTTATACTTTGATAACTGAGTAAATTCTGATAGTACTTCTATATATATGTAGTAGTAGTAGTAGTAGTAATGGCACAGTTTCCTGAGAACAGTCCATAAATCAACATAGCAGGCATATCATAAAGTGCATCAAAGACTGGGTTAGAGCTTTTGTCACAAATGAATGTACCTTTCTCTCCTTGTTTCCCAGTAACACCGGGAATCCCAGGTAGCCCACTCACTCCGGGATCACCTTTCTCTCCTGAAGGAGGAAAGGAAATCTGTCTACAAATGTTTTGCACGTCTACTCTTTACCGACACAGTGATTCTGAATAGATCTCAATCCTTAAGAATACACAAGGCTCACAAGCAAACAAAAACCCTGAACACTGGTGTGTTTATTAACTTCAGTGGTTACTCCAGCTTGCTCAGGCTAGAAAGAGGGAAGAATCAGAGATAGAGAGCTCTAGGCACACAATTTTGCAGACAACCTTTTGTGCAATCTCAGGGTACTAGCATTGCCGGTTTCAAGACAAACGGTTGGTTTTGCCAACTTGTGTGAGCATGCAGGACTACAAGAAAGGGAAAGGTTCAGTCTGTTTGATCTAGGCGTGGCAATTGTTTTTTCTAATATGGACATAGAAGAAGCCTTAAAAATACACACAAGCTCCATGTAATTCTCCTTAGATAAGGTCAAGGTCTTCTCTGGTGTTTGTCCTTGCAAAACAAAGATATTTGTATACACATTCAACATGATTTCCCTAATCCTTTGTTTATAACTTTGGATAGACTAACTACAGAAGATGTGAAAAAAAGAATGATGGTCCTTGTGTAAACAGCATTTGGCTAAATTCCTTTTGACTCCTTTATATGGAATCTTAAATGTAAAACTTAAGATTATAAAATCTAATAAAAGATCTAACATCTTTGATACAACAGTTATTTCCAGTCCTTGAATTTGGTTGCTGAAATTCAGTCCAACTACACTGGGGATTTTCACTGATTGTATTACTCTTCTTGTTTGTGCTGGTGTGTTCTAGACAGACTGTCAGTGTGTGTATTTGTGGTGGGGATTTTTCAGGTTTATCATTACCAAAGACTATAGAATTACACTTAAAGGAACTTTGTCGTTATACAATTAGTAGGTCATTGAATCAGTCCCTCAACCTTTTAGTTCAAAAACAGTCTCTGCATCCAAATACGCCTACAGCCCTAGTATATAATAGGAGTAAAACAGCACATGAATTCACGATTCACGTGAATTGTCACGACATTCTGATTTCGTTCATACTATACAGAATGTACATTTTTAATGGTCGCAAAGTTCATTCCTTGTCAAATGTATGCGATTGTTGCGATTTCAGACGCTGTCACTAATTTATTTAGAAACAAACTAATGTATTATGAGTAATAAGCTATGTTTCCATCCAAAGTTGTGAATTTAACTTATGCGCAAACTTGGAATATTGCATTAATCATTTGCATCTAGTGAGTCGACGAACAAAATCGTTACTTTCTTATAAACTGTCGCTAAATATCACTAAGAAAAATGGAAGTAACTACAGTAGGTCAACCCAATTTTCATATATAATAAATTACTTGCGCCTCAGAGTGTGCATACGAAATGCAATAAACACAGTCTCTTGCTTTCGGAGGCGGATGTCTGCTGTTTGTGGATGCAGACGGCGACCCAAGACAGTTCTGGGAGGTAATTATACCGAACCACTTTGGAACCATGACAGATTTTGCTCAGGCATTTCAAATTCTGTGCAATGCGTCCGCTGCTTGGTCCAGGTATGCCGTCTCATCGCAAAGTCACGTCTTTTTTGATGCTCATCAAAGAATTTATTCGGTAAATGTGTTTCCATTGTAGTTTATGCGCAGGTTTTCAATTGGCCGGTGGATGGAAAGGCCATGATGCGTATACGTTTTAGAAATTCATACAAATTATGGCGTTTCCATCCATTTTTATGCGATATCCCAAAATGTGCATAAAAATAGGTGAATGGAAACATATCTATTGAATGGTTCACTCAACCAAATTCGTTCAGTTCAATGGTTAATTAAGGAACCTAAGGAACTACTGTTTGTTGCTCGGAGATGCAACGGTTGATACTGCTTTGGCTTCGTTATGGGACGATTTTCTTCGACAGAGCAAAAACAGACAAAGTGCCAATATTGTGTCTAAAATGTAAAGTACTCAACATTTACGTCTTGTTTACTGAACTCTTTTAATCATCCCTTGCTCATACTTAACTTAAACACAAGCACATGACATTACCATACTGACCATTTTCTCCACGTGACCCTGGAGCACCAGTGAGTCCATCCTGACCTGGAGGTCCAGAAGGTCCCATCTCCCCCTTTTCCCCTGGAATGCCTTGCAAGATTACAAATGTGCGTGTTTAGTTTAATAGTGTTTCATTTGATTCAGATTGCGATCCATAGGCAATTACCACTCGTCATCTTACCCGCCAATCCCTTTTCTCCTACCGGTCCTGGAGGACCTCTCTCTGGTGGACAACACTCACAGAAGTTGAAAAAACACTCGTTGTAGTCCAACGTGTAGTTCCCAGGGCCCGCCCCAGGAGGAACCATGGCCTCCGTGTGGTAGTCAGCAGAATAAGCGTCGCTGGAGTAAGTGGTGCTGTCGGTGGGGGGAATAGAGTACGCATCCATCATGGAGTCTGTGACTTCCTCGGTGACGGCGATAGCGGTGGGGCTCACAGTGGTAGTGATCGAATGGGACCCCAAGCGGGCGGGCGGCTGTGGAGGACCTCCTTCATCTCGAGGCGGAGGCTTCTTAGTGGGTTTCAGTCGCGGCCACTGTGTGGTCTTGGATAGTGACGCTTGAGTCCCTGTTGTTAGCTCCAGCAAGGCCATCAGCAGGATGACAGGGTGGAGAATATTGGGCATTGTTCCAATAGCTGCACACAAACAGCAGCTAAATGCACTGAGGACAGAAGTGGACACTAAATGGACGTTGATAAACTAGGTCTTTACATTTTCTAAAAGAAAAACGTTGTGCTAATACTTACCTAGTCGTCGATCTTCAGTGCCGCTTCTTCGTTCCCTTCTCTAAGAGAAATCTGCATCCAGATCACTAGCTTTTAACAACCTGTGCCTCCCCGTCCCCCCTTAGTCCAGCCAATGAGAGTGTTTTCTGCAGCATGGGCAGGTGACATACACTTGGCACAGACCGGAGGATTTGATACCTGAGGAGAAGCTAATGTGATGGCTTTAGAAAGTAACATATCAGTCCACCTCATTCTCATGCATCTGTTTCCCTAGTTGTGTTATATCACGTAGAAGGACAAATTAAAGTGCAGATGTTTGCACATCATGGGCATACACACACACACACCTGTCGGTATCCTCTTCATTTTTCATATGACTAAGAATCAACAGGAATTTATTTGATACACTAAAAACAGTGTATGTAATGTAATTTACAAAGTTGAATTTTCAGCATCATGAAATCATTCTAATTTGCTGGTTTCTTATTATTATCAATGTTTAAAACATGATACATTTCTCTTCAGGATTCTTTAATCATTAGAAAGTCCAAAAGAAAAGCATTTACTTGAATTAGACTGAATTTAAAATGATTTTCACTCAGAAACTTCTAGTAAATTTCACAAATAATTACAAAGAAATGGCAGGTAGCACAGTTAAACATTACGTTTTGAAGAAGAAAGTGATTTACAACGTTTTTACAGTGTAAATAAGATTTCGTAACAATATAAATGTATTTACTCGCACTTTTGATTAATTTATGCATCATTGCTGAATCAAATTTTTATTCCTCTCACAAAAAAAATGTTATGGACCCCAAACTTTGAATGGTAGTGCAAATGTTTATGTATTGTATATTATAAAACATTTAACTGATCATATCAGTCCATGAACACCAATGTTCTCCTGCAAACTTTCAGAAGCAAAATTGTGTGTTCCACAATGTGAAACAAAAGTTGAGTAAGTCATGATTTTCCCAAGGATCAAAGAGAATCAGAGACTTTTGGGGGATTTTTGAACGGTCTCAGCGGAGAAAACACTAACACTTGGGGGGCGAATGGTCGTGTATCCTAGACGCCTTCAAACCCTTCCATCAGACACACAGTCTACTTCCTAACAGTATAAACGTACAAAATTTGAACGAAGAAACCCCGGGTCAAAACTGCCTTCTACTGAAATGTGGCCTGAATTCTGTGTAACTGGTCCATTTGGCCGAAGCTCAAAGGGAAGCTAAATAATCAAAGCAAATGAGACGTTGGCCCATGAAACAAAGTCATGGCAGTCATTCTGTGGCCCTCCTTCAGGAAATCCAGCACTAGTGACTTTTATATCTCAGGGGGTTACGGACCAGAGTAACCCCAGAGTTAAGATGTTCATCTCGTACATCGATGCGATATGATGTCTCCCAGGTGCAATGACATCATTCAAGGAGAAAACTTTTCAATCACAGCAGAGTGTGATTAAAGCCTGACTGTGTTCATGACCAAGGTGTGACATCTGGGTATAGTCAAACTCTTCAACAATACACGTTATCTAAACTTTTATGAAGAAACTTGCTGCCACAAAGCTAGGGAGTTATGGGGTGTTGGAGGTTGTAACATATCATCTTTGACTCCACCCATATACAGTATATGAATTATTAGGAATGGAAAAAAAATGTTTAATATTTATATTATTTATATTTGTAATCCATAATGATCCAAAATAATTATTTTTAAGTATTCATGAATAAAAAACAGGTTTTCTCTTAAAATGTATTTATTTTGAAAATTATTATGATTATGATGTGACTCACGTGTGTAAGATGCAACTTACATTGCTTAAGGTGTAAGAAATAATATATTATTTTTACATTACATTTTTAGAAATTAAATAACAATTTTGTTAAAAGTAGTATAAAAGTTTTAATTAAGAACTTGCCAACTGTTTTAAACTTTACATTTTTCAGTAAAAAAGCTGCAAGTCACTCCAAAGGGAGTTGTTCTCTATATCAGTGCGCACTGTTTCTGAACTCCCTAAAACTCCTCCATTGTAGTCTTGAGTTTTCTTCCAGGAACGAACATGTCACAATATTCCTCATTTACATTATTCCTGCCTAAACCCGCGGTCACACTAGACTCTGAACACACAAAATGTCTATGTGTAACCAGTTACTCGACCCGAGCGGGATTCGAACCTTGGTCTCCGGCATGGGAGGCGGGCGTCCAGCATCAGTCCTAGAGCGCCTCTTGAGATCAGGGGAGTGAGGTTTACAACAGTTACATACGGATACTGTAGCGGTTGTGATTTTTTATAAACATGAATTCAACATAAAACAAATAGTAATACTTAAAAAATGTAAATATATGCAATCTACTTGACTTTACTGCAAAAATATGCATTAATTTACTTCAGCCAAGAGATCACGCAAGAGGTGATGTATCGATCTTCCACTGGTCACACGACACACATCTTCACGTGATGCGAATTCGCAGTTCACCAAACTTGAACTTTTAAATGCAGCGAAATACAAAACTTTTCAGATGAGCATGCATTGCATTTCCAGTCTGATGCATTTGAATGCTTATGAATGGAAGTCAATGGAAAGAAATGTGTAGTGGGATCGCCCCTTAAGGCATTTAAAAAAATAAAGGGGCGAGACCTGGTTGAGTTTAGAAGTGTCGCCATTTCCAAGAGATGCTGTTTTAGTTCCACCCATAATCAAATTTGGTTATGGTAAGGGGCGTGACATTTCTGAAACACGCTCAAAGCAATTGACCAATTACAACACACTGATCCAGCCGACCAATCAGAGCACATTGTGCTTTTCAGAAGGAGGGGCTTCATAGAGACAGGAACTAAACGAGTGTTGCTGACAGACTGGGAAGAGAGGAGCTGCAACAATGTCAAATATGTGAAATATAATGTTTTTTGAACATTCAAGCATTAAGCCCTATTCTAGTAGACCACAAAAACAAAATCAAGACTTTGTAAAAAGGCACTCAGCAATGACACAGAACAACCATTTTTTTCTTAGAACATTTTAATTATCCAAATACACTTTTTCCACTTTAGGAATGGAAAGTTTCCATAGATGTTAAAGGTTCTTCATGGAAGCACAGATGCCAATAAAGAACCTTTATTTTTAAAAGTGTATCCAATGAAATTGAATACTATATCTTTATTAAAATCTCTAACTATTACTAACGGTAGTAGCTAATAGTGATGCTTTCCTTAGCAAACAGCACTGTTTTAGCAGGCATTACCCTCTCCACTTACAGTGCCCATTAGACTGGTCTGACACTGTTTCTGTGTACACAAGGGCACCATTTGGGAGAACGAGATGAGAAGTGTGGGGGGATGCAGTGGGTTGTTACTTGAGCCTGAGATACACACCCTCTCGTTGCCTTTACAGACGCCATATTGAGGCTCAAATGCCCTGTGCTAAATGACCAGGTAAGCAAAATGGAAACCATTAGTCAAACCAAAGATCTACCTCACTTAGCTTCCAGTACTAGTGCACCACAAAATAAATCCCGTTGGACTTCTATGATGAAACTGAAATCAATAAGATATGCATCCATTATTCAGCCACTAGAAGGCCAGCAGTATGCTAAGCACTTTTCTGAATCACAGTTTTGCATCAATTTATACATATGTTTACTTGCTGCATCCCTAAATGGATCCTTCACTGAATAAGTCATGCAACTGCATGTCAGGGCATGATGTAAAATAGCTGGTTTCAAAGAGTTAAAGGGATAGTTCCCTCAAAAATGAAAATTGACATAATTTACTCACCCTCATGTTGTTTCAAACTTGTATGAGTTTCTTTCTTCTGTTGGACACAAAAGAAGATATTTTGAAGAATTTTGGTAATTAAACAGTTGGCAACACCCTTTGATTTTCATAGTAGGAAAAACATACTAAGGCAGTAAATGGGTGCCATCAACCGTGTGGTTTACAGGTTTACAACAATCGGTCATCGACAAATGTGTAAAACGCATAGCAGTTCTAAATTGGTGGCTGACATGTACAGTAACATGGACATTCATTATCTTATTTAACATATGGGAAAAGTGTATTTAGGACATAATTGGTCACCAGTTTTTCACAATACATACAAAATAATAGTCAGAAACATGTTTTAATGGAACTATATAAGATACAAAATATAAGATATATAATGAGAATACATATTGGACCATATAGTCATATTGGAGAATAGATGGTGAAAAAAAACGTTTGATGGCCCAAACTGAGGATACAAATATGTTTGGTGCATGTGTTGTTATTTAAATGGCCAAAAAATGAGATGAAATTCTGATAGCTTGTAATGTACAAAAACTCTAAAATAACAAAACATATAATGCAATGCAATACAATGATGATTGAAAGATGTACAAATAAATGTTCCTCAAGAGAGTGTTGTATCATTTTAAACATTTAAAAAAAAAATTCTAGAAAATGATATATGGATAATGTAAAATATTGTGTACAACAGGTACATTTTTGATAATTTAGAGGATTAAGAAATTCGTTAAATATGATTCAGAAGTTTTTGGGGTTTTTTTTGCCTTTGTATGTTAATTTTAAATTATCTTACAGTGTGGCAAATTACTGCAAAATTGTACGAAAAAAAAAAAGACTACTTTTAAGTGTGCTAAAGAATACTTTAGTATAGCTATTAGCAGTTTAACTATTTCTTCCTTTTAGCATTTTCATTTTCATTTGCTTTGGTTTTGACAAAAATAAAAACAAAAATAAATTAATGCTATAGCCTAATTACAAAAAAAAAACATCTAGATGAAAGAATTATTAGGGCTAAACGATTCTTCTCTAATTTGTCGTACAAAAAAAAAAAAAATCTACTAAAAGTTCTAAAAATAAATAAATAAAAATACTGAAAATAATTTACATTCCACAAGACTGTTTTTGTGCTTATGAAATGTACCCCCTAAAAGCAATGGCTAGGCTACAACAAATTACAAAACAAAACCTCAATTCTGCAGCCAGTGTCAACAGCCATGGCCCTGGTTTTTTTGTTGTTGTTTTTTTAATGCATGAAAGAACAGTAACACCAATTGTCCTCATTGTCGTACCATAACAATATAACAATACTCCAGGGTCCTTCAGTCTCGGCGTGGCCCTGTTTTTCTCCTGAGCACAGCTACGCATGACGTCACGACCTTTCATAGTCATCGATTGGTACGTCACGTTGCGGCATCGGTGATTCAAAAAAAAAAAAACCTTTAATGAAATGTAGTCTGACGTAGGCTCCTCAAGCTAACGGACAGATATGATGTCATTTGTTCAGCGTTTGTGTCTGTTTCCCAGTGCTGCTGCTGCTGCTGCTGCAGTCGGTCGGTCGGTCGGTCACGCAGCGCGCGGAGGAAGTCCGAACAGCAGCATGACATGTGCAGTGACGAATTAGCGATATATAGAGTGCTTTGAAACTGTCAGTGACGCACGCGTCGCGAACGGGCGAATAACGGTCGGTTTGGAGCGGAGACTCGTCGAAGACGCTAGCTAGCGGCACGGATGGCTTTATGGGAGGGAAAGGATTCGCTGTTGTTGGGGGTAATGGGATCTGTGCGGTTATATGCAGCCCGTCGGTAGGGCAGAGCAGAAGCATACTGCAACTGAAAGCACCGGGATCTCTCTCCATCTGCAGATTATAATATAACCGCCGGACATTTAGGCGTTTGCGTCGCTGTGTTCGGGCTTTCAGGTGGGATCTCACACGTCGGGCTGCAGATGGGCTTTAATATCGGTCAAATGAAGTAATTTGAAGCCCATACTCCAGTCCCCGTGTGCAGTCTTGAGCGTGTGATGATAGGAGACACAATGACGCTTTTGTCTCTTTTGGGTCGCATCATGCGTTATTTCTTGCTCAGGCCAGAGACCTTGTTTCTGTTGTGTATAAGCTTGGCCCTTTGGAGTTACTTCTTCCACACGGACGAGGTGAAAACCATCGTTAAGTCCAGCCGGGATGCCGTGAAGATGGTGAAGGGGAAAGTGGCGGAGATGATGATGAACGACAGGCTCGGCGGTCTGGATGTGCTGGACGCGGAGTTCTCCAAGACATGGGAGTTCAAGAACAACAATGTCGCGGTGTACTCGATACAGGGCCGAAGAGACCACATGGAGGACCGCTTCGAGGTCCTCACCGACCTGGTCAACAGGAGCCACCCTTCAATCTTTGCCATTTTTGACGGACACGGCGGGGAGGTAAGAAGTGTGGATGCTGAGGAGAGTCGTCGTGAAAGATTTACATACGAAACGTCCGTGGTTCCCAGGACGACACGTTATTATTGTTGACATGTTAAGCATAAAAATAATGTTCGAGTAACGTTAGGAATTGGTTCCCAAAATAACCAAACACGTTCTGTGTTATTTGGGACGACCTTCAAAGGAATGGTTCATGCAAAAATGTGTTTACTCGCCCTCGTGTTGTTCCAAACCCGTATTACCGACTCACATCTGTGGAACATGAAAGGGAAAAATACGAAGCAAATCATGGACACTCTTTCATATACTGAAAGCGGATGGGGACTGGATTTCCCAAATGTCAACAAATCTAAAAAGTTAATGAATTATCGCAAAAATCACTTTGAACAGGTGCCGAAGTAGGAGCGAATAAGAGAGTGGGTATTCTTAAAGGAGTAACGTTAGCCTAATTCGCAAAATGTTCACACGTTCATGCCTGTATAACCTTTTATTTTACTTCTGGTGTAATTTTACTCCATACAATGAGTGAATTGTCTTTTGTGGTAGATGGAAGAAAGAAGGTTGTACAGATTTGGAACAACACGAGTGAGTAAATAATGGGTGAACTGTCCCTTTAAGGCTGACTATTTTCAAGAGTTTATACACTAATTCATATTATCAAACCGATGGTCTAATTAACACAAGTTGTCGTTCTGACTTGAATTAGTACAAAAAATGTACTGTGTAGGCACTGCACGTTTTCTGTTTACTTTTTTGTTGTTGTGTTTTTTTTTTTTTTCGTGCTCCCTTAATATCATGGTATCAGCCATTAAAAATATACTTTTGGTTGACCACAATTTACACCCCCCTCGATATACTTATGTTTCAGTATTGCTTCCAAATAATAAACGGTTAACCCACACATTTTTTTTGGTGTGTTAAAAATTAGAAAACAAACTGCCTTTATAATGGTTTTATGAGTATTGTAGACAATTGAGAACCCCCCCCCCCCCCCCCCCCTCCCAGACATCTGCTTCGACCACCCTTATTCTCCAGCCTATATGGAGCTCAGACAGATGTTCATGCTTTTGAGTAATGAAATTAACAGCTCACAAGAGCCGATGCATGTGGAAACCTATTAAAACTGCTCAGAAAACTCTTTCATTTGAATTTTACCGATCCACCATTTTCCTCAGCTTTCAAGTCTGTTGTTTCTGGCTCCCACGATCATATGTGGAATGCCTGAAATCTATTTATAGTGATATTTGTTTAAATGACCAGAGGCCTCCATGCAATCCAGGCAGTTAATAGATTAAAATGTGCCAACCTCATGCTCTTCGGCCCCTGTAAAAGGTCTTCTAATCTACACTATCTCCTCTCATTAATGTTTGCTGACTCAAACGTCCTGACATTTTGAGTCTAACCTGTATGTTGATACTGGCTCGTTTTTTGGTTGTGAAAGCCCATGATGATTATTATTTCCTGAACTAAACTCTTAATGTTGGGTAACTTGCACATCCACTCGTTGGAAAGAAGAGTGCTGGATTTTTTTATTACTACTGATTCTGAACTTGTTTTTTTATGAGCAGGGCTTCAAACACTGTAGACTTTAATAGGAAAAGAGGGATGAGATGGATTCAGAAGAGCTGACCAGATTAGGATTCTGTATGTTGTAAAGAAGAAATATATAGGATATATATATATATATATATATTCTGACTTTTTGTCTCAGAATCGTGTGATATAAGCTTGAGGTATAAAGTCGAAATTACCTTTTCTAATTTTTTCTCTTTTCTTCACAACAGCGCCAGAGGAGCAGAATAGCAACACTTTTAGGTTTAATTATACATTTATTTGTCTAGAAATTATAGAGGGAGTCTTTTCCAGCCTCCCACGATGTTCAGTGCATAAATCTGATACCCAGTCAAAAGTCTGAGCCGATTTTTTGGATCGACTTTTTTAAGCTGCTTGCGATTAGCAATGTTCTTTTTTTATTATTATTTATTGCAGCTGCGAAAGGGCTGCAAATTGGCTTCTTGAACAACAGCCGACGGATCGAGACACCTCAGCAGTAGATGATAGTCAACAAATCATACTTTGGTTAGAATTTGCACGTGTAATCAACATATATGCAAATATAAGTCGTGATTTAAAATGTCAGAAGTGAAAACTAGGTCTGGAAATATTTGATCCAGGGGGCCTGTTAAAAATACCCTGTTAAATAGAGTCTTGTTACATGATTTTGCCCTGTGGTGACTGCTAATGATGAGAGCTCTCGCTAACAGTGACTAGCACAGTCGACCTTATCAACGCCTCTCTTACTCTTCTGTCACGTGCTCGTCCTTTATTCCCTGGTGCTCTGGTTTTCTCCTCATTCCAATCTTGAATTAGGCCTGGTAAATTGAGCTTTTAATTAGCAATGGTAGTACGAAATAGAGTGGTTGTACACTGTAAAAAATTATGATCAATAAGTTATGACAACATATGTTTTTATATTGCTTTAACTCATTAAAATAAGTTAAGCAATTTTCAACCTTTTTTATAAGTTATATGAGATTATATAAAATATAAGATGAAATAGGCTAACTTAAACATCCAAGTTGATTGTACCTAAAAATTTAAGGCAGCATTGTTCAAAAGATTTATGTAATGTTTTTGAAAGAAGTCTCATGCTCACCAAGACTGCATTTATTTGATGGGAAAATACAGTAAAAACAGTAATATTGTGAAATATGATTACTACATTTAATATTCAACAATAATATTGATCTGCCTGCATTGACACTGTTATACAAGAACTGAACCGAGCTGGATGATGACATCATGGTTTACTCCAGAGCGGATATATATATATATATCAATGAACTAAATTAATAACTTTTTTACAACAAAAATGAAACATCTGATAGCTAAACATGCTATTTTCTTCTGGAAACAAAGTTTTTTTGCATTATTTTCCTGTTATCTCTTTAAAGCTGCTTTGAAACAATCTGTATTATAAAAAGCGTTATATATATAACTAAATGTGACTTGACTTAAAATAAATACTTGTTTTTTAACATCATTACTCGAGTCTTCAGTGTCACATGATCCTTCAGAAATCAGATTTGCTGCTCAAGAAACATTTCTTATTATAATTAATCAGTGTTGAAAACAGTTGTGTTGCTTAATATATTTGTGGAAACCATTTTTTTTTTTAACAATTTATTATTTTTGGTTTTTGCATTGGGAAATTTTGATTACAATAAATCCAATGCAGCAAAAACTGCCAAGATGAATACTTGTAGTAATTTATTATTTATTTAAAAACTATATTTGTGTAGGATTGCTAAGAAAGCTGGTTTCCGACCGCCACAGAATAAAACATAAAAAAGGTAATTGCGACTTTTTGTCTCAGATTCGTGATATATATATATATATATAGACTTGCTTTCTTTAAACTTTACATGTTTCATGAGATTGACAGGAATGCACTGGCGCTGCTATGTTTGAGTTAGACACGTTAAAGCCCTAAATCTTCCAAACACACACAGGTGCGTAACACCAGTAATAAAGCACTCATTGTGTTGGTGTGTGAATGAAGTAAAATGGCTGCTTGACTGTAGTGTGTTTGCGGTGGGAGGGTCTTGAGCAGAAAGAGGTCGCTGCGGGTCACCCCCGCCCCACTGTCTTTGTTCCTGAGACACACTAGCCCCGTTTACATGTAGCATTGTATTCCGATTATAACTAGTTTAAAAGTCCAATCAGAATGAAAATGCTCCATGTCAACACCTCAATCGGAATAAAAATGCTCAAACCGATTGAAATTTCAGTCGGATTGAAGGGGGTGGAATAAACCTTTTCATGAACCGATCAAACGAAAGATTACACCATGTAAACGAGCTGATCCGATTACTTTGAGTGTACGTCTTGCTGCGCATGCCTGGTTTTGCGCCAGATAATTCTGTCAGCTAACATAATGCCTTCTGTTTGTGATCCGTTGTGGATTCTGATCACCGTATAAGGTAGGAATATTTATACCCGATGCAAAAAACTATGCGCGCTAACCATTACCATAGTAAACATGGTAAATATGTACGTTTGAAGAAATCAGACAAATCATAAGTTATCTTAATCCTGTTTTTATTTAATCTTATACTGGACTATCCTCTTTTAAATATAACTGTATCCTTCTGGGAGAGAGTGCTAAAGCTCCTCAGGTCAAATTTCTGGTGGCATATTTGTAGAAATTATCATTCTTTTTAAATGTGATGTAAATGTCCTGTAAGGCTACCAAATAAACAGAAACAGACGCGACTGAATAATTGTGTCCTCTTTCTTTTGTGAACGTTCACAAACGTCATAAACGGTAAACCACTTTACTTCTGTGTGACTTATGTGCAATTTTGACACAAATTAATTCATTATGATCAATGTATCGCTTTTTATTGTAAACCTGTGGTAAAACATCTATTCTTGGGTTTTAAATATTCAATTAAACAACAAAAATGCCAGCAAACGGTCGCTCTTGTTTTGTGATCACGCTGTTTCCAGTGATTTCTTTCTGATTAGTTTTCTGATAAAACTTCCATTTTATTGGTGAAATGATGGGTTAGTGTGACGTTGTTCCAGAGAGGCGTGTTACGGGCGTGTTTTAGTGAAGCGCTGTGGAGCTTCTGGCCCGACAGTGGAAACGCAGCAGATTTTGGGCACGGTGCGAACGTTACTGGCCCGAGGCTATTAGCCTGGCAAGGGCCGTTTAAAGCCCTGGCTCGCACTGGCCCGACATTGGAAACGCGGTTAATGCCTAACGTACAACTAACGCGGCGATTAAGTGATGCACCATCTTGACAGGATTGAAAACGTGGGAAATAATGAGCTTCCAGATCCGGCAGACAAGCTGTGTGCGCATGTCACAAAATGATTTCGATTGGAAGCGTCAGCACATGTAAACACCTAATCGGTTTAGATAACATCCCATGTAAACAGTCAACCGGAATCCGTCAATCAGAACGATCTCAATCAGAATAGCTAAAAAGTGTGCATGTAAACGGGGCTAATGATAAACATACTTTCAACAATTCAGACTGTGACACCCTGCAAATTGTGCTATTGCCAGGCTCACGATATACTGACGAACATAATTGTTATTGGCTATTGTTGATCGACTACCTTGCCCTTTTCAGATGGTAGCTGAAGTCTAACTATGCTAAAGTCATTTAGGCAAACATAATTATTTTGATTATTATGAGATTATATACCTACAATCTGGACAATTTAGGAGGGAGCAGAATTCAGCAAGGCCTCGATCTCTGATCTGAAATGCTCCTCTTCATAGCAACTCTGAGCTATTTACGGGTTTAAAATCACCGCTATGTGCAAAGCGCCCCTGAGCTGCATGTGCTTATTCTGTAAGTGCCGTGCGTGAGCACTGCTTCTGTGTAAATAATGCATGGCTTCATGAGGAGGCTCTGCCGTGTCTTCTCTGAAAGCAGCAGCCCCGTGTTGGCCGGGAAGTGTGTTTGGAACGAGACTGCAGCGTTCTCTTGGCAGACAGGTATTATGTTTGCTTCTCTGGTTTCATCACTGTATTTATAGCGTGGCATTGCTGAGTCACTGGCGAAGGCTTACAGTTGAAGATGCACAAGGCTGTAGTGTGAGTTGCTGAGAGGAATCCAAACCATGCTGACTGATGATGGGGACAACAGAGTTAGGCGATGGAATAATGCTCTTTGACTCTGTTTTGGTGATCTGGCAGTATTTGGAAAGGGCACTCGATCTCTAGAGACTTTCTGTCCCTTCATCTGTATTCTGCTGCAAACTCCATCTGGCAAGAGCTCTTAGGCCTCTTTTAAAGCGATAGTTCACCCCCCCCCAAAAAAAAGTTCTGTCATCATTTACTCACCCTCATCTGTCTGTCATCTGTCTGTTCATCTGTCTGTCTGTCTGTCTGTTTATCAATCATCTCTCTGTCATCTGCCTGTTTATCTGTCTATCTATCTGTCTGTCTGTCTGTCTATCATCTGTCTGTCATCTGCTTGTTTGTTTGTCTATCTATCTATCCATCTATCTGTCTGTCTGTCTGTCTATCTATCTATCTGTCACCTGTCTATCATCTATCTGTCTATCTATATTTCTATCTGTCTGTCTATCTGTCTGTCTATCTATCTATCTATCTATCTGTCTGTCTGTCTGTCTGTCTGTCTGTCTATCTATATTTCTATCTGTCTGTCTATCTGCCTGTCTGTCTGTCTGTCTATCATCTATCTGTCTGTCTATCTATCTATATTTCTATCTGTCTGTCTGTCTATCTATCTATCTATCTATCTATATTTCTGTCTGTATGTCTATCTATCTATCTATCTATCTATCTGTCTGTCTGTCTGTAAATCTCATTTCCATAATTTAAAAACAAATCCTATTATTTCATATTAAACTGTAATGAGAAAGAATATATTATTTACTGTGTGTGGTATTTGTTTTACTGCCTTTCATTTATGCTGATTTAAATATAAAAATCATTATTTTGCAGTAATTCATCATTGAGAATATGAGAATCACAATGAAGAATGGAAATTTCACAAATTGAATTTTCAGTTGAATTATAAATGATATTTACTAGATTCCACTTCAAAAAGACAATTTAAAATAAAAAAGTTGAGTAAATGGATGAAGTTTCCGGAATCAGTGAGTAATGCCTCTAAATAAGCGTAATCTCAGTATATTGACCAGGATTATAGTGACTTATAATACAGTGGAATTAGGTGCTAAAATGTCATGAAAATAATGTCCCGAAAAATCTTAATGGTCTTTAATAAATATTATTTCTTTAGCTTTGGGGGTGAAGCGTGACCTGGACACTTTTGTGAGATTCCTGTTCCCCCGTGAGCTCATCTGCATTTGTTCTTGTTGTCCGTCTCTCAGGCGGCTGCTGATTATGTGAAGGCCCACCTGCCCGAGACTCTGAAACAGCAGCTGCAGGCCTACGAGCGGGAGAAGAAAGACAGCTCTCTCTCCCATCCCTCCATCCTAGAGCAGCGCATTCTGGCTGTGGACCGGGACATGGTGGAAAAGTTCTCCGCCTCTCATGATGAAGCGGGTGAGCAGGGGATGAGCGTGTGTTTTAGGGAAACAGTAAACCATGCTGAACTCCTCCCCTTTGTTTTCAGGCACAACATGTTTGGTCGCCTTGTTGTCAGACCGTGAACTGACTGTGGCGAATGTTGGAGACTCGCGCGGCGTTCTCTGCGACAAGGACGGCAACGCTGTGGCCTTGTCACATGATCACAAGCCTTACCAGCTGAAAGAGCGCAAGAGGATCAAGAGAGCCGGTGAGTTTGCCCACTTCAAGGGGAGACGCTACAGGCAGAAGAGCTGATTTGGCTTTAGCAACAAACAAACTAAAATTATTCAGCTACCAAACTTTCAAAAAAAACTTCTTTAAAAAAAAAAACCCACACTTTTTGACATTTTTCACCTTGATTTTGTCTTATCAATGATTATGATCATTTTTCAAAGGCCATTTTCTTAAAAGAGAACATATACGAAAGGGTGTATAATTGAGATCCCCTAGAGATCTCTATTTTTAGGCAAATTACTTCTTAAATGATAAAGCTAATCTTTTTTTAGAGGGGTTTTTGAACATGTATCATTTTGTATTTTCTTATTATTATTAGTATTAGTATTAGTATTATTTATTTGTTAGAACAACAAAAAAAAAAAATCATTTTAATTTATACACATTGATTTCCAGTGGTTGGTAATTTGATTTGACGGTTGACATTTTATGGGCCATTGCATCATAAAGGCAAGTTTTTATTTGCAAACATAATATTATTATTATATTTTTATTATTATTATTATTATTAAAGAAGCTGATGATAATAATAGTAATGACTTTTTTTTGTTTGTTAAAACAAGTTCTTGTTTTTTAATAACATTTTGATTTATAAAACCTGTAAAATAAAATAAATTATTATTATCATAATCATAACTTGTGTTAAAACGGCAATATTTATTTTTAAATTAATGTATTATTAATAGGGCTGTCAAACGATTAATCGCGATTAATCGCATCCAAAATAAAAGTTTGTGTTTACATAATATATGTGTGTGTGTATGGAGTATAATTATTTTCTATATATAAATACACACACATGCATGTATATATTTAAGAAATATTTTCATGTATATACTGTGTATATATATTTATATTATATATAATTTATATTATATATAAATATTTTATATATAAATAACACATTTTTCTTAAATATATATGCATGTGTGTGTATTTATATATAGAAAATAATTATACTCCATACACACACATATATTATGTAAACACAAACTTTTATTTTGGATGCGATTAATCGCGATTAATCGTTTGACAGCCCTAATTATTAATAATGATGATAACTTTTTTGTTTGTTAAAACAACGTTTATTTTTTCAATAACATTTTGATTTAAAATCCCTGTAAAAAAATGTATTATTATTATTATTATTAACATTAATAATGATAACTTCTTTGTTTGTTAAAACAACAATATATATATATATTTTTAAATAACCTTTCGATTTTAAACCCCCATAAAATAACATTATTATTATTATTAAGGACACACCAATAGTATTATTACTATATTTTTCTTTATGGGCTTGTTTAATTTTTGTAATTGAATCAAATAAAAGTGTTATTTTAATAATAATCACAATAACTGCCCCCAGAGCCCGCTATGGGGTTTTAGTTTTTGTCACCTTTTTCTGATGAGTTTGACCCCTGCATATTATAATAAGAGTTGTGACATTTTCTGTAGCGTACACAATCACATCATTATTTTAATATGCTGATGTGTGCATATTTAATAAGCTTGATCATTTACCTTTTTTTTATTGCATATTTACAAAAGTTTAAATGGGGAAAGTCACAATACAGTGTCTTTTGTGTATTTTAATATGACAGTTTAATTTGAATTACAAATTGGTTAGTCAAAGGACATAATTTAATACAGTTATCAGGTCTGTTATTAAGACTATAATTGATGATGATTTTGAACATTTTGCACTTGTGGTGGCCTTTCTGGCAGTTCCCGATGACTTGACAGTGTGAATATAACACGTGTCTGTGATCTCATCCATCAGGTGGCTTCATCAGTTTCAACGGTTCTTGGCGTGTGCAAGGCATCCTGGCCATGTCGCGCTCGCTCGGTGACTACCCTCTGAAGAACTTGAATGTGGTCATCCCAGACCCAGATATCTTGACCTTTGACCTGGACAAGCTCCAGCCGGAGTTCATGATCCTGGCCTCGGACGGCCTGTGGGACGCGTTCAGCAACGAGGAGGCCGTGCGCTTCGTGCGGGAACGCTTGGACGAGCCGCACTTCGGCGCCAAGAGCATCGTGCTGCAGTCGTTCTACCGCGGCTGCCCCGACAACATCACCGTCATGGTGGTGAAGTTCAAGAGCAGCCCTGGGACAAAAACTGGAGAGTAGTTTTACTCCACCAATAAACAGCCTTGATTGTCTTTCCATTAATGCATATCGCTAGATGGTGTAATGTAAGAGACAAACCTTTTTTCTCACAATTACAATAAACCGGCACACACACGCATGTGCAAACACATGCATTCCCAGTTTTGTTTGTTTTTCTTTTTGTGTGCGTGCCAAATGGACACTTAAAAAAATGATTTGACACTGTAAAGGTGACGTATTCTGGCCTTCCTTATATAGAGCAATATTATTTGTGAAACAGCAATTGGCATAAATGGCAGAAGGATGTTTATTGCCTTGAAAATGCACTCGTAATATTTTGTTCAGAAGAACAGATCAGAGCTTTATATTTTTGCTCGTTTGTTTTTCCCCCCTTGTTTTTGTGAATTAAAGAGCTGATAAATGTATCCAGCTCTTGAATTTGGATGTGCATGATCCATTCATATCAGTACAGGGCATTTATGCCGATTTACACTGGTGCTGCTCATCGGTTAGTCTAAATGAGGGTGGTATAAGTTTGTGTTAGATTAAGAATGTTAATCTTTGATTAAACTTCATAATTGGTCTACGTCCCAATCATTATTGTGAGAAGGAAGAGTTTTCCAGTCAGTCCTGCTCTTTTAAGTCACTGTTTTAATGGTTATGTGAATACAAATGTGGCCGGATTGAAGACAGTATGTTATGTCATTCATTTGTGAAGACTGTTGAATTAATTCTGGCGGACAGTCCTCCAAGTTTCCTCCTAGTTTACTGGGATTGGCACCAGCCCTGATCTACACAAACGTTGAATTTCTTGCACTGTGTGAAATGTATGTGGGAGATTAAAGCGATAAATAAACCTAACAAGTCAAAGCTCATACTGCTTGTCTTTGTTCTCTCTGATATTGATATGATATTCAGCAAGGACACATAAAAATAAAGTAAAAATAAAACAAAAATTTCTATTAATCAAAGAGTTCTGAAAAAAAGTAGGCTATAACAGTTTATGCAAAAATATTTCAACATTGATAATCATAAGAAATGGTTCTTGAGCATCAATTCATCATATTAGAGTGATTTCTGAAGGATCCTGTGACTGAAGACTGGAGTAATGATGCTGAAAATTCAGCTTTGCTTCACAGGAATAAATTACATTTAAAAGTATATTCAAGGTCAGCATAAGAGACTTATTTAAAACAAAAACAAAATTTTAAACTCCTACTGACCCCAAACTGAATGGTAGTGTATATACACTATAAGGACAAAAGTGTTGGGACACGCCTCTTAATTCCTGAATTCAGTTGTTTCGATCAGACCCATTGCCACAGGTGTATAAAATCAAGCTGTTATATCCATATAGTGTATAGATTATATAGGGGGACAACTGGGAAAATGCCCCTTTCCTCCATCAAATCTCTGCTGTTGTCGTTAACCTTTTTATAAGCATTTCAATAACTGTAAAATATTTTAAATGGGTTCAGTTTGTGGTCAGACTTTGGTACTTATATTCATTTATGTACCGGTAACATTTTAATGATTTCCTAGATTGGTCTTTGTAACAAAAATACAGCAGAACAAACATGTAACGATTCATAAGACGTTTTGGTAAGACTTTACAATAAGGTTCGATAGTTAGCATTAGCCAACTACATTAGTTAACATGAAATAATAATGAACTGCACTTATACATCTGTTTTAATGTTAATTTCAACATTTACTAATACTTTATTAAAATCTTGTTAACATGAACTAACAATGAACAGCTGGATTTTTACAGCATTTATACATTAACAAATGTATTGCTCATGGTTAGTTCATGTTAGTTAATATTAACTAATGAACCTTATTATAAAGTGTTACCGACATTTTTAATTTTGTTCGGTTTTAATTATATGTAAATTTATAGTTTTCATCATATTTGTGCATCAGTTTAAAAAAATGGGACACCAATTTACGTTTATATCTCATTTAAAGACTCATCTTTTCTCACTTGCATTCGACTACTTCATTTTGTGCCATTTTGTATTTGCCTTATACCAGGACCTAACACTTTCATACAGTTATAAATCCAAGTAGGCCCTATATGTAAAGCACTTTGGCCAACATGTGGTGTTATGTTATAAATGTGATTGACCAATTTGTACCCTCTTCCAGGGGCCAGGGATCCACTAAACCATTTCACACCAGCTGAAATATGGCCTAACCCCTCTAAAAACCAGCCTGAGCAGGTTGGGAGACCAGCAAAACCAGACGTTCAAGATGGTCTTTTCACCAGACAGTGACTTTGTTTTCATGTGGGAAACTGGTACAGTATAAACTCATAGATTAAGAGGAAAATGGTAAACAAGTAGAATAAGCGTATGACGCATGGTTGCATTCTTCCAGTCAGAGTGACATACTGATCTGCACACGTATTACCACAGTAACCTTACACTGCAGTGCAGTATTCCTGAGGCATACCGAGCTTTATGATGCTGAGCAGTCCATCGTGACAACAGAGAGCAGGTGTAAAGCCTCAGAATAGCGCCAGCATTGTGGAGTCCAGTATTAAAGCCCCTAAGTGCCTGTTGTCACTGAGTAAGCTTTCTATAAATCTCCCCCTACACACTCTTACTGGATCTGACACTAGTAGTTAAGTTGCCGTAACGTATAAATGTACGTTTGGGGTCCACTTTGGCACAGAGTTTACAGAGGCCTATATAGTTGGATTTTACCACACGCAGCCGGAGCACAAGAATGGGCCAGTGCAGTTCAAGGACATCCGAGCAGTTTAACGAGTTCACGTCCCTTACATCTATAAAGATGTGTGAAAAACGCACTCCTGGCATTCCGCACGGGAAATGGCGAACGGACGTCTCTCCGTATGAAGCGGCCGCGGACAGACGACGCCGCGGGCACGGGCACGGGGACTGCTCTGGACTGGTGTTCGTGGCAGATACAACGGGCGGGGTGTGGATTGATAAAACCCTTGGAAGACAACGGTGAGCCCGTGGATGTGAAGTAGTCGCTGTTGCTCTTGTTGCTTCCTGAAATCTATCCTGAGGGTTTCTAAAGGTGACGCTGATACAATCAATAATCCAGTGCTGGAATTGGAAGTATCTGGAAGGCTTGGGGTCATTCCTGGATATCCGAGGGAGACATACCATTCACTTTTTTTGTTTGTTTGGTTTCCATTTACTGGAATGGAAAGATTGAAAAATGTTTATTTGAAGACAGACATTTTCCATTTTTTATTTTCCAAGACATTTATCATCAAATGTTCTTTTATATATAAACTAGTCCACTTGTGACTTCATGCCAGGTCATGGTCATGCATGTGGTCAGCTGATAAAAGTAATGGGAAGTCCATACTTATTTCTTTAAACTTATGGTCACATATCCCAGTCTCAGGGCAACTTAACTGAGAACCTTTATTTCATATGTTTTCATTTATTTATTTTGCAGGAATTTCAAGTTCCTTCATGTAGGCTATGTCAATTGACATCATCTTTATTTTCTTTTGGATCTTAAACTAAACTGTGAAAGATTTTTTTTTCAGTCATGTTGAACATGAGATTCTATGAAAGAGATGCAATTTAATTTAATTTATTTGTCATGGAATATTTTATTCCGTTTAAATGTTTTGTACAGTGATGAATTCCACAGGACACCGTTCAGGCATTCTTAGCATATCATTTGGGAGGTGTCCTGTGATACTTTGACCCATTATTCATAAAGCTCTATGTAGATAAGCAAGATATAATACATCACTGAGTAACGCAGGCAGACTCCATCTTAAGTAAACTCACATTTGCCAAGAGAAGACTGTAAGAAACATTGGTGTTTGTAAAACATCAGACGTTTACAATGGGCCTTTCAGGATCCAGACACAAACCTGAAGCACGTATCCTCCTTTTAGGACTTGACGGAGCTGGAAAATCAACTCTTCTTTACAAACTGAAATACAATGAGGACTTCCACACAGTTCCTACAATTGGATTTAATGTAGAAATGATCGAAGCCAAGAAGAACAGGGACAAAATCATCCTGACCGTGTGGGACGTTGGCGGTCAGATAAAGATGCGATCGCACTGGAGGAATTTTTACCAAGACACAGCTGGAATTGTGTTTGTGGTGGACTCTTCTGATATTAAGCGTCTGGACGAGGCCAAGGGCGTCCTGGAACAGACCTTAAAGAGCGAGCACCTCAGGGGACTCCCGGTGGTGGTTCTTGCCAACAAGCAAGATATTGAAGGAGCTGCTACAGTAATAGAGATCACAGAGCAGTTTAACCTGAGAAAGAGTTGCAGTGAACGAGACTGGTTCATTCAGCCGTGTTCGGCGCTGACTGGAGCAGGTCTAGTGGACGGCTTCAGACGAATGGCACACCATGTGAAAAAGACACCCGAGGACAATAACATCAAAGAGACTGTGAAGTATATAAGATCAAAATCTGTTATGAAGAAATAGCCCACATGGTAGCTTATTAATCTCTTTTATGGAAGGTTGTGTATACTATCCTACTAAATATAGTTGGACAGTTCATAATCATGTGCAACCCTATAAGGTTTAAATGAAGAATTGTACATTTGCAAGATACTGAAAGCTACCTTGCGATATTATAAATGAATTCAGAAATTCATGAATATAGCAACCAAGCCTTTGAACTATATAAAGACAAAAAATATTTTAAAAAGAAACAAATGCCTATACAAACATCAAAACCTGTTGATGTAACTCACAGAATGTTACATCATGTTCAGTCAAGTGATTTGAATGACAAATTGAGTGAAAGGCACTGTAAAAGCTGCTAAATGTTACCTTGATTTAGAATTCATTAATATATTTATTGATGTGCTGTTAAGTTATGTCCATTTTCTTTATTTTAGAACAAAAACCTGTTCACATTTACACAATGTAATTATAGTTCACAATTATGTGATTTGAATGAGAAATTTAAGGTACCATAAAAGGTGCTAAATGTTACCTTCAGTTATAATCCATAAATGTATTTGTTACAGTACATGCTGTGAAATAAAGAACGTACTATTGTGCAATTTTACTTTATAGTACTAACTTTGTGCCTTTATAAATTTAAACAAATTCAACAAACTAGCTTGCATACTTTTTCTGTGACCGCAGCATCCACAGTAATGGCAAGGACCAAGACGAGATGTGATAAAACTTTTTATTTTTAGAAAAGGTCACGTTGTCAGTTTCCATTTTTATTCTTGGTAATTTTAAGCGGAAGGGTGGGTCATTTTTCAAAGCCACTTCCCTCTTCCGAAGAAAAAAGATCAGAAGCATCAAGGAACAGGCTGTCCTCAAACGGACGGAAGCTTCTAGTCTCCGGAGCGGTTTTAAACTCCAGCTCATCTTTCACAGGACTCATTTGAGTCAAGTTGAATAAGAACTCCGGCTCCTCGTTAACAGACGCGGAGAAGACCTCAGCTGGGCGTGAAACTGACTGGGTGGTGGTTCCTTCCTTTGGGATCAGAAGCAGAGGACCCAAGGTAGCAAGCTTCCAGTCTGTTATAAAGGGAGAAGGGTGTTTGATTGCCACATAACTTAGATTAATACGGATGAAGAATGAAACATTAAAATCATGCAAACCTTTGTTCATGTCGGTTCCTCTCTTTGATGGACCACCATATGCATTTTGCCTTGACTTCATGAGAGCTCCATAGGGTTCCAATGACTGACTGGGTATCACTTCAACGAAATCGGCAGGCCCAGATTTGTGTCCCACCTTTGGCTGCGTGACAGGAGGGGCTTGTGTGATGTGGAAAGGCTTGATTTGTTCAGGCTCGGCCGCACCTTGTCTGGATGGCTCACAGCTGTTACACACCCCATCATTTCCATCCACAGACTGCCACCTGCAGAGTTCATATGGTTCTTACATAAACCACCAATTGATATACCAAGATTTAAATATTTAAGCCAGTCATTACCTTCCATCAATAAAAGAACATGCTCGATTTTGAGTGCTCACAGAATACGCAGCAGGGATGGCCTTTAGGTAACATGTGATGTACACCTGTTTCAAATAAAACCAGGAAGCAGAAATCTGTATGACTTGTGAAAACAATATTTTCAACAGTTTGTCCATTCAATGGTAATCAATGGGGTCAAAAAAAACCACATTGACAAATTTTGCGTTTCACAGACCAAAGGTCACTGAGGTTTAGAATAACATGATTCATGACAATTTCACTACTCTTAAAAACACTAGGCATCATACACTTTACGACTGAGGATCAAACACTACGAGATTTAAATTCATTCTGAACAAACTCAAGCAGAAACCGTGATGCATGGCAAATGAAACCAATGAGCCCTTAAAACAGCTCAATATCAAACATGTTTTATATCCTCCAACTGGATGGAACTAAAATCTGAAGCTTAAAAACTATTCCAATTATAAGCACTGCACAAATTTATTCATTTATATCTGCCAACTCTGCCTAAAATCTGCAGACTGGCAACTAGTGCCGACTTGTCAAGACTGCAAATGTGGGTATAAAAATAAAAAAGTTACATTATGTATTCCAGCTTTAAATTACAATATTCATTCTTGGGTGAACTATCCTTTAAATCAATCTTAAAAGTTCTGCTCACCAAGTTGCTCATCAAATTGTGGAACCTGAAGGCGTCCAACAGTAGGTTTAACTTATTGCCTTCGCTCCTCTGCAAGAACTTGGAGTGGGAGTATGAACTCCTACTGTCTGAAAGACATCTGAAAGCAGTCTACATGATTAGAGAAGCTCAAAATGCTGAATTCAAGTGTACTAAAGGGTTTTATATTGGCAATCCATTGATGTTAAATGTTCAAGGAACCATGAAACATTAAGGTGCAAATGTTCTTTAGATTAAAATGTTTTCCACACAATGAAAATGGTTCTTTTAAGAAGAGTTCACCAAAAGGTTCTTTGGGGAACCCTCAATTTTATACATCCCTTTGAATGCACCATTCATTAACACCACAGGACCAATTTCATTCATCACGAAACTGGTAGTCACAAGACCAGGGCCCGGTTTCACAGACAGGACTTCGATTGAAACAGGATTAGGCTTTAGTTCAATTAGGACATTTAAGTAAATTTTTTAAACATGCCTTAAATATTACTGGTGCGCATCTTGAGACAAAACAATGGACTGAGACTGACATTTTAAGATAAGTTTCTTTCAGTTAAGAGTCTTAAGCCTTGTCTTTGAAACCAGGCACAGGTTTTACAGGAACAGTTCGATTAAATCTAATTGATGTAATAAAAGCAACACTGCAAAGTCTGAATCAACTCACCCATGATAATCTACAATGGAATATTTGATGGCATCAGCATCAAAGTTGAATGTTGGTGTAGCCACACACCAGTCAATATATAGAAGTAGGGGCAAGTGATTGGACAAGGTAACTGATGCTTGAAGGTGTATCGCATCCCCAAGAAAATAGACGTTTGAGCCCCTCTCATACTGCCAGTCATCTTAAAAAGAAACAAATATTAGTGATAATAAATAATTCTGAAGCCGAACTTGGCAAATTTAAACACTATACCACTCATCAGTCGGAGAGCAAAGTCCAGATAATCTGTGGACGAAATAGTGGAAGCAAATGGAACCCAAGCAGGCGCCACTGCCGCACTGTCGACATTAAACCGCCTTAAGAGGATTTGAGAAAGAAAAAAGTGTTAAGAGCTCAAATCAGTCATTAACTAATCTGATTTCGGTCAGCTTACCTCTGGAATTGGCACTGAACAGGTATGACTGCACCCTCCTGGCGAAGCACACCATCAGGAGATGGTAAAGGAGAGTACACAAGGAGATTTGAATACACCAGAGAGTCAGCAGTTACCTGTGAGAAGACAGATTAAACCCATGAGCCTGGTTTCACAGATGGGGATTAGATTAAGCCAGGATTAGGCCTTAGTTCAATTAGGGCATTTAAGTAGCTTTTATAAATGTCTTAGAAAATAACTGGTGTGCATCTTGAGACAAAAATAATGGCACTGACTGACATTGAGACATGTCAGTGCAAGCTGCTGTCAGTTAAAACGGCTTAAACATGCATTTTAGACTGAGACTAGACTTAAACCTTGTCTGTGAAACCAGGGGATGATGCATTTGTAACAAGCCATTTAGGCCTACTAGTAGCATTATTGGTGTAGCTCAGGTTTGGTTGATCGGATCACAACCCAGACAGCAAGTGTCAGCCCAAATCTGGTGCGTGTTGAATCCACATGTACCAGATGTGGCCCGAATCCATGTTGCTGTCTAGGAAGTAGACAAGGCAGACACATTCTCATTTACACCTGGTATTTTACTCCTGTCCACTTTCAACCACTTTGGATTTCTTCGAGGGGAGGGTCTATGGGTGGGTAAATGTATGGACGTTCCGATCTTTCAAACAAATGGACTAAATAAGCTCACAGTCCACATATGAACACAACCGGAGAAAACAAAAACATAAGGAGAACATCAGCTTTCATTTCTGCTCTGACACCCACAAGATCTCGCCAAACACAGAGTGCCAGTTAAAATCAGGAAAGGGGAGAGAACATTGTGCTTGGTACATTTTTCATCTTGAAACAAAACTTGGGTCTTCAACAAACTCAAAACAGACAACCAGAAATTGTTTAAACTTACAGATAGATTGGTTCCACAATCTTTGAAATAAGCAATTATGGTAAACACTAATTCTCCAGTTTGCACAGCTCCACACGATGAAGACATTCCAGGACCCAACCACAGCTCCCCTGGGTAGACAGGAAAGCCCGAGGCAAACAGGTCTGCGTTTATCACAACCTCGATCGTTGCGTCATGGCAAAGCACGGACACCTTTTTCTCACGTTGTTGTGGAACAGGGTCGTTTATTTTAGGCTGACTTTGAGGAATCGTGGCCTGAAACTGACTGTTCAACAGCTGCTGGTTTGCCGAAGACCATCCTCTTTCCTGGAATGTACGAGGGTACATGCGAGGATAACATTCAGTGCGGAGGGATATCATAAGAAAGACAGTTATCCACCATATTAATATGCTAGTCAGACACATCACGCCTGCTAAATAATTATATCACACACAAAGCCGGCTTCTCGGGCATACAAATGAAAAACCGTGTTGGTCGTCGTTTTTAACACGTATTTATGAAAACTGCTTCTTGCTTGAGCAGTTACTGCTTTATCACTCAAACCACCTTCACCTGATTTCTATTTATTCAGGCCAATTAGGTTCCATTTATAAGCAATTATTGTGAGATGACGCACCTGTGTCGAGGATATCGGAATATGGCGTGATTTTAAAATATGAATAGCCTATATTATAAAACTTCCGATGAAAACTAACATTACATTGAAAATCAATTTGTTTTTGAAATATGTAAGTTTTAGATTAGTACAGCTTTTAATCTTCACATGCAGTGTGACAAATGAACTTTTAAAAATACAAATATTCAATGTGAACTTCGAACAACTATGTTCATTAAAAATAAGTTTTAGGTGGGGTACAGTGTGTCACATAGCAAGAAACTGCTTGCAGCACACTGACAATAACTTATGAAGTCCATGTAAAATATGAATAAACACAAAGCCTGCCAAAACACCATGTAATTTTGTGTGGTATAATAGTCTCATAAACTTATTCAAAATGACACTCTCAGAAACAAAATGGCACAAAAGCGGTCACTGGGACGGTACCCTTTAAAAAGGTTCTAATATGTACCATTTAGGTACCAGTATGTGCCTTTGATGTACTAATATGCACTCTTTAGGTAAAAAGATGTCTTTTTAAAGTGTACCGCCCTAATGACAGCTTTTTTACCCCTTTTCCTGAGAGTGTATATTCACAAACTATTAAACAAATAAGTGAATTACATGTATTTTATTTGGTTATCAAGTTAACATATCCTGAGCAAATCTTTCACAGTAATCAAAGTATTAAAACAATAGAGACATGTAGAAATCAATGGGTTTATTTGGGGTTATAAAAAGTCTAAGGCAGAGAAGATAGAGAAATAGACTACAATGTTAAAAGGCACAATAAATTACTAAGTTTCCTCTGCTGTGCCACATAAAAAATACAAAAGCCTTCCCTCCAAAAAACTGGAGTGTTGTTTATCACTCATTAAGGCAGACTTTTTAGTTTGAGGTCTTCAAACAGAAATCTGAAGGTTGTGAAAGAGTAAAACACAAGTTGAGATATTAAAAAAAAGTTTCTTGTTCTACAATGAAAACTTGAGAAAGAAAATGCACCATAACAGACAAAGCGGCCAGATCGGCAAAATCCTTTCAGTTCTTATTTCGGTGTTTATGGCATGAGGTATTAACTGGCAAGTGGACAGCTTTTGTGCTGTTGCTTTTTCGATTACACATCATGGCAGTGGTTTTCTTATTTTTCCCCCAGCGGAATTGTCACAGGAACAGGAAAAAAAGCCTGAGAAGACAAATTTTCATTTTTAGTTTCAATTTTGTAATGTTTAGGCTTTTTAATCAAATGCAATTTGATAATGATCCTCACCAATAGCAGACGGCCGTCATGGACCCTCACAAGAAGGAGCAAACCTTCTGTGTCCTGAAGGGGTTGGTGCTTGAAGACACACCGGTCAGCAGCGGATCCTGAACGGCGTTTTGAATGCAGAACTGCTGAAGCTCTGCGGCCGCCTGAGAAACCTAAATGGCCAAAATTACACAACAGGTCAAACGTCTGGAAACTGTAGAAAATATTATACACAATCAGCTGCAGTGCTAAATACAAGCTCATAGTAACAGACAAAAACATTTGCAAATGGATGTAATAGAAAGTGTGTATTTCATGCCTACTTGTATAAAAAATAAGGGAGAAAATATAAATATATAACTACATTTAAAAACAAAAAAAAATAAATCTAAATAATAAATTCAGACTAATAAATTACATTTGTAATTACTAAAACTAATTTTGATTCAAATACACAGAACCGTACTACAGAGAATAGGAAAAAATGATAAGCATTAATTGGGTCTTTAAACTTTTGAAATCTATAACTGCCTTTTAAATTTTAGGGATGGGGTCCCTCACATTAGGATGATCCTTTTTGTGGGTCCATGGGATCTAAAAAACTGAAAACCTCTGGTCTAGATAAACAAACGAACGTTAACGTTACCCATCGTAGTTAGCTAGACCTGGTAAAGTTATAGATCAAATATTCAGTATTTTTCCCCCGAGAGCGTGTTTAATATTCAGGTTGTTTAGTAGATATCTGTACTACTTCACTGGGAAATAAAACTATTTTAATAAATAATCTGAGAAGCCGATAAAACAAAGCTAACGGGTTCCAGGTCCACGCCCAAGCTCAGCCCGGCTGCTAACTCACTAGCTTCGGTCTCATCCGTGATTAAACCGCTAACTTAACAGAAACCAACCGACCTTTACTCTGTTGATGTTTGCTTCGAAGCGCAACTGCTGAACGACTTTCTTCATCGCAACGATGCTTGATGAGCCCGACATGTTGTCTGACGATATTTCCAAACGATGTGCAACAGCGAAGACAAAAGTTGTAAGTAGGCAGTTTCCGGTTTGGTTCAGTCCGGAAGTGTGCACTAGTGAAACGATTCCGTTCGCGTCAATTCGAACCCTACTATGGCGAAGGCCACACTCATTAATATTAATGAGGCTAGGTTTTTAGCATGCTATGATTGGTTCATGCGTTAGCTGCTATTCAGCAAATCAGTTAAAGTTACTGGGCGAACTTAATTAATATTCATGATCTAACGTCATGGCTTACAACAACATACGCCACCTGATGGAGATTAGATGCAATACACTACTCATCCTTTTGCTTTTTTATTTATATTGTAATAATAACCTATTTATATATTTGTCACCCGCCCTTAATGATGCTGTTTTATGACTAGAATGCTGTAAATATTGGAATGCGTCTCAATATTTATGATGTTGTAACCTGTATAACAAAACTGGAATTATTATGGAAACAAGACAGTCCAATAAAATGCTTCCTAGACTAAGTCTTCATAAGATTGGTTTGTCTTATTCACAAAGCACAACTGATTGGTAGATATTTCAAAACAATTTCCCGCACAGCAACCTTTGAAGTAGCCTACTATATAGGCTAGTCCCCATTTCCAATCAAAACACTTTGGATTTCACCTCAGAGATTTCGTTTCATGATCACTTTATTGCAGTTTTTGCTGAACATTTTCTTTACATTTACCCTGTCTTTGTCAACCTGTTCACAATGTTTTTCTATCCTACGGTGCTCAATCATCGAACTGGGTGCTTTGCCACGATATGGTGAGTTTTCATTTCTTTCAGAGAATTGGGCCTATTGACTATTTATATGAGAAGGTGTGCTTAAATAACATATCCATTGCATGAAGGATAAATGTTATAATCTGTCAATTTAAAATGTCTAATCCTAAAACTGAGGCGTAGCTATTAATATCTACCCAAATATATTTATTCAGGTTGGCGGCCACTAAAGGACGAAAGATCAGTCGGAGAGATATGCTTAAAGTCAATGTCCAGCGCACTTGGTTAGTAGCAGCCTATCCTTTCAACGAAATGAAATAAATAAATCACTTGTCATTAATTTTCTACATGATCGCATTTAAAGACAACAATAAAGTTTACATTTTTTTATTGATTAAAATTTATAATAATAAAAAAATAAATGAATGGCGTTATTCTCAAACAGCGATGACATCATGGATTACGTGTTGGTCAGAGTCCCGCCCCCGCTGTCAGGATTGCCCCGCCCCCGGTTCTCCCTGTACCTGTCCTCTCAGTTGCAGTACGGAGTGGTGCTGGTCTACCACAGACAGTGCGATTTTTTGTTAGGTGAGCTGGGTCCATTTGTCAGAAAATATATACAACATATTTTACATATTATAAGAATGTTGTTTTCTGTTTTGACTGCATATTTATCATTTAAAATGACATAGTGGGCTGATAAGGATCATGATATTTGTAGCATTTAGAGATTTTGTGTGTGCTTTTCTCAGAGGACACTCAGGGGGCAATTGATAGACTCTTCCGCCTTAACCGGAAGGCTAACATTGATTTGATGGATGAGGAAACCAGGTCAGGCACTATTTCATTTCTTAGACACACTTACATTTACACATGAGCATCCTTTATGTTGTCATGATATCAATAGTGCTAATGCAGATGAATGGAACCATTATGTCTGATGAACGTTGTCTGTGATCCTTTTTAAACAATGACCTTTGGATTCAATACTTCAGATTCTTTTATTTATTAGTTTATTTAACAGGGTACATTAATAAACATTACTGTAATAGTGTCAGGATTGTTTTTCATCTGTAGTCCCTGGACAGAATGTCACAGCATCAGCCTGAAAACACATAGCCTACAAAAAAGATTAAAATGAACATTTCATGTTATTTTTAGATTACAAAACAACATTGCAGTATTTGCAACCCATTCTAACTTTAGTTAGAGGCCTTTTTCAAGGTTAAAAGCAAAGAAAAAGTACAGTTTTACATCCAGAATTTTAGGTGAGAGCAGCAACAGGACAAAGATTGGAAATATCTTGATGCATTTAAGATGTGTCTAACATCTACACTTTCCTTTCAGGCAGAGTCACATGATCCCTGATGCTGCTGCGCTGTTTGATGAAACCGAGGGGGCGAGGGATCCGTTCTTCGGGGTTATGGAGAGCGGGTACAGCCTGCCGAGTCCAAGCAGCCTCATTCAGGTGCGATGAAACTCACAATTTCAAAGAAACACTAAAGTTCTGCCATACGTACACTACCATTCAAAAGGTGGGGGCCAGTAGGATCTTGTTTAAGGAAATGCTTTTATGGGGTGCATTAAATTGATCATAGTGACAGTAAAGACTTATAAAAAATTGTATAATGGTTTCACAACAATATTAAAGGGATAGTTCACTTTGAAATTAAATTTTGGTATGTTTTAGCTTACCTGAAGGGCAAACCGTTCTTGTCTGTCAGTCCTATAATGCAGGTCTGTGGTCACTGTCTCAAAGAGCATGCACAGAGTCCAAATTAAAACAATTCCCCATCGTCCAAATTAAACAATTCCCCATCGTCCAAATTAAACAATTCCCCATCGTCCAAATTAAACAATTCCCCATCCTAAGTACACATTGACGGCCTAAGACACGAAACGAGCGGTTTGTGTGAGAAAACTAACAGTATTTATATCGTTTTTACCTCTTATAACACCACCACGTCCAAGTGATCTGAGGGCGCGGGCGCATCCTGCTGTGTGACGTGTACGCAGACTGGTGCATAGATATACACTAGATGTCGCCTTGGCTACGGCAGTTCATTAGAACGAATGTCTTTAATGCGACATCTAGTGTATATATCTATGCACCAGTCTGCGTACACATCACACACCAGGATGCGCCCGCGCCCTCAGATCACTTGGACGTGGCTGTGTTATAAGAGGTAAAAACGATATAAATACTGTTAGTTTTCTCACACAAACCGCTCGTTTCGTGTCTTAGGCCGTCAATGTGTACTTACGATGGGGAATTGTTTAATTTGGACTTCTCTGTGCATGCTCTTTGAGGTGGTGACCATAGACCTGCATGATATGACTGACAGACAAGAACGGTTTGACCTAAAAATATCAAAATTGAAACTACTGCGGAAACAAAGACACCTACATCTTGGATGCCCTTCAGGTAAGCTAAAACATACCAAAATTTAATTTCAAAGTGAACTATCCCTTTAAGCAGCATAACTGTTTTCTTCATCAGCAATTCATCTTATCAGCATGATTTCTGAAGGATCATGTGACACTGAAGACTGGAGTAATGATGCTGAAAATTCAGCTTTACCATCACAGGAATAAATTACATTTTAAAATATTTTAAAATAGAAAACAGTTCTTTTAAATTGTAATAATATTACTGCTTTTACTGTATTTTTAAGCAAATAAATGCACCCTTAGGGAGCCTTTCAAAAATATAAAAGAAAATCTTACTGACACCAAACTTAATTTCATTATTTTATAATTTAACAATTAAGTGAAGTCATGTGTAGTCTAACCTGTCACTCTGTGTCTCAGCGAGCGGAAGAGGTTTCACGAGAGCACGTCTCGCCCGCTAGAGAAACAACACCACCTTCAGATGGTGAGCACTTATTACTTCACACTGATAAGTGATATGTTATAATTTGCGGCACATAATTACATGTATCCATAGTCTTTCAAGTAATGCTATGGGAATTTACTAATGATAAGCACCAATAATATAAAGAAGGATATAGAAATGTAAGTGTATTTTTAAAGCTCCTTGTTTCCCCTCTAGGCATCACGGCCAGTCAGGAGTCCATCACTCTGACAGAAAGAGAACCAGTCGTCATGCCTGAGCCAGAGGTACAGCTGTCACTCAGTCACTGTCAGCATCACTGCCTGAACTCCAGTTGTGTGTCTCCACGGTGTCGTCTCTCTGTTTCCTCAGTTTGAAGGAGCAGATCTGCCGGAGTCCAACCTGGTGGAGCTACTGCTGGAGCAGCCCGAACACTTCCTTGAGCGTGAGTGCTGCTTTCACTCAAACCCAGAATTATCCTGGCGCCAGAATGAAGAGGCAGATTATACTTGCACATATAATGAACTTTAAAGGAATAGTTCACTTCAAAATGAAAATTCTGTCAGCATTTATTCACCCTCAAGTTGTTTCAAACCTGTATAAATAAATTCTTCTGTTGAACACAAAGGAAGATTTTGAAGAATGTCGGTAACCAGACAGTTGATGGACCCCATTGACTTCCATTGTAGGAAAAAAATACTATGGAAGTCAATGGGGTCCATCAACTGTTTGGTTACTGATATTCTTCAAAATATCTTCTTTTACATTTACATTTACATTTATTCATTTAGCGGACGCTTTTATCCAAAGCGACTTACAAACGAGAACAATAGAAGCAGTTAAACTAACAGTAGGACAACAATATGAAAGTGCTATGACCCTTCTCAGTTTAATCTAATGCAGTAGATTAAACTTCTGTTATTTTTTTATGGCAATTAAGCACATTACTCCCTGATTTTCATTACTTTAATACAAATACATTAATGCTAAAAATAAAAAAATAATATTTATATATTATAAGAATGTGAAATATTTATACTTCAATGTAGTTTTTTGTGCTGGCTTTAAACTATGCTCATCTAAATAAAAAATGTAAGAAATTATTAAAAAACACTATATAAATTGTCAAGTATTTATACAGTATAAATACTTGACAATTTATATAGTGTTTTTTAATAATTTCTTACATTTTTTATTTAGATTAGCATAGTTTAAAGCCAGCACAAAAATGTACAATGAAGTACAGTATAAAAACTTTATATTTTCCATAGTATTTTTGGAAAGTATAAATGATACTTCAATGTAGCTTATTGTGCTGGCTTTAAACTATGCCTTTTTAAATTAAAAATTAAAAATAAATAACTAAACAAATAAGTAAAAATGCTATATAAAATGTCAAGTATTTATACTTCATTGTAGTTTTTTTGTGCTGGCTCATTTAAATGAAAAAATATATAATTAAATAAAAAATAACTTAAATACTATATAAAATGTCAAGTAGGCTATTTAAACTTCATTGTATATTTTTGTGCTGCTTCAAACTATGCTCATTTAAATATTTTTTAATACTTATTTATTCTTAAGTATAAATAAGTTAAGTATTTATACTTATTTGTAGCTTTTTGTGTTTGCTTAAAACTATACTAATTTAAATGAAATAATCTATAATGTAAAAAAAAATTAAATAAAGGAAAAAATTAATTTACAAATAGACTCTTTTGTTATTGCAGTAATAAGAATCTAATAAGAATCACCATTAAGAATAATGAGGCAACCCAAAAATAAAACATCCACATCTGTTATGATAATTTGTTGATGTCAGGTTTGGCGAGATTTGCCCCAACACTCATTATGAGTCAGTGCTCAGTTCATGTGGTTTTATCTCTGCGGTTTCTGTCACATTGTATCTTTCAGACATTATAAATCAGTTTCAGGTTCAAACTTGAGAAGGGACTGTTTTTTGCAGGTGAAGATGAGAGGCAGCTGGAGATAGACAGAGAAAGAGAGCAAATAGAGAAAGAGACAGAAGAGCCGAGGATGCCTGATGAAAGAGAGCAAGAGAGAGCAGCACTTGAGAGAGAGGCAGCAAGAGATCTGACAACATCAGCCTCTTTAGATCTGTACGTTTAGACAACTACACTTCAGAAACTTGCTCTTACGCTTTTATTTAAGTGCGCTTTCAGTAAACAAAAGATACTAAAAATGGAAAACTTCCCAGTTTTGAAAAGAAAGCTTTTAGGGTTGATGGCTTTAAAGTCCCCATGAAATCAAAGTCTTGAATCCAGAAGCTGTAGTTTTCACCTTGGTTAGTCCATAGATAGGGCTGTACTATTAACCATGGTCATGATTAACTCTCGATTAACTAAGCGTAATCGTTAATTATATCCTTTTTGATTTGATATTTCATGATCTTGCTCTGGTAGCAAGCCTCCACGAGCTTTCAAGCTTGGGCTTCTCAGATGTCAAGTGATTCATTTCCACAGTCAGAAATGTTCTCCTAAATGGATGCATTTTCCACCCAGACTTTGATGATTTGAAACACCAACAAACATGTATTTTTAGCAACCTCCACTGCGATATTCTGCTCAAATGAAGGTTCAGAATAACCAGTCTGTGTTTCTTATGCTATTTTCTGTGAATAAATCTGCGATCAAACCTTCGCAGTAGCCGTTTCCATCCACCTATTTTCATGCAAATCTTGGGATATCACATAAAAAAGCTGGATGGAAACGGCAAGATGAGCATAAAAAACGTATGCGCTCCATTGAGGTGGCTAATTGTTTTATCCGATAAGAAGACATGCGCTGAAACTACGATGGATACACGTGTACTAAATAAATCCATCAGTGCGCTACGAAAAATCTCACGTGATTTTGCCTCAACATGTGATTGGATAACTGGACTAACCAGCAGATCAGTTTCATTGCACAGCATCTCAAATGTTGGTTTGATCTTTCTGAAATGCGTGAGCCAAAGTGTGTCATCAGAATGATTTGGTATAATGACCTTCCAGAAGTTTCTTGCATAATTGCGTTCCCAAACACCTGCATCCGAATGGAAGATAACATGACAGCGTTTATTGCGTTTCATCTGAGACGCTTCCATTTTTATTACATATATTTTGATTATTTCACTGTTTCAGCTTTTGAGAGAAGCTTCTTAAGGTTTTACCAACTTTCATAAGAGAGTGCTGTTAATGTATATGATAATTATAATAAATCAGGAAACTACACTGTACATTTTTTTTTTTTTCAAATCAACTTAGATAATTAATGTGGTTCAGATAACATATTTGGAGTTTCTATTGATTAAACCAATCTCCTTCATTGCACTACCAATTAACAAAAATTTTTAAGGTAACCAGGTAACTTACTTTAAGTTAAACCAACTAGATTTTCTTACAGTGTTGTTGAGGTCAAATATACCCTAAGTTTGAGTTGACGTTCTCGTGATTTGTGTTTACGTGAAAGTGCAATAATTCTGATGAAATTTAAAAAGAAATTTCTCAAATGAGAACAAGCGTGATTTAATTATTGTGATTTATATCTTATAACCAAAATAATCTTAAATATCAGTTTAAGCGTTATCATGCAGCCCTATCCATATACAAGCTGTCAAGTGTGGTTTTATCTGGCAATGACATAAATTTAAAGCTATTAGGACATTTTTTTTTTTTAAATTCAAGCTCTTTAATATGTCCAGCCCCTATTTCCCATAAAAGCGCAGATAGGAGTGGAAAGTTCTGTGGGTGATTTACTGACGACACGCAAATTAAGGAACAAACACAGTGGATCATATCCATAATGACCAACGCAATCTACCAAGAAAATTAGCGTCTGGTTTAAGACCTGCTTTTTTTGGGCGGTAAATAATGGCGCAAACACCAGTAAATTGACAAGTGCAAACCTTAGTAAATAAAATCACCTTGCATGATTCATTTGAATACTCTCCTCCCATAAATGTTGCGTCTGAAAGGGGAAACTCCTACAAATGCATATGCAACAAGATCAGCCACAAAAATAACCCTTTAGTAAATCCTGACAGTAGTTTTTTAATGCCAAAAGAGCATTTTTACCCAATCTGTTAGTAAATCTGGCCCATAATGTTACACCGGTTTAAAAACACCAAAGTTATGCTCTAAGATTATGATTTCCCAGGGCACAAATCACTGGCGCATCAAGCCAGGAAGTTGTCCTGCTGCCTGAGGAGGATTTGGGGCTTCCCATGGAGATGCCTGTGTTAGAAGAAAGAGAAAGGACGCCAGTATCTGAGGCTGTACCCATACCATCCCCTCCGCCCATCGAAGAGGAGGAAATGGCCGTCGAACCCGAGAGAGAGAGGGCGGTGAGAGAGAGGAGCCCTCTTCTTCAGGTGTGTTAGGATGTGAGGTCTGTCTTGATGCTACATTAAAGCATTTGACACATTTGTCATCAAGCCATCTGTCCCTCTGTTAGCCTGCTGAAGTGAGGCCTGAATCTCCTAAGGGGACGAGGAAGAGGAGGAGACAGCTGCTCTTCATCGATGAACACACACAGTTATCTCAAGAGGAAATGACGGCCCGGATTGATGATGCGGAGACAGAGACCAGGCCTTTCGTAAGTCCAGAACAGTCTGTATTCAAGTCAGCATTATTTTTGTGAATAAAATGGTTGTCAGTTGTGTTGTTTTTTTTTTTTTCTCCTAGGCGACACTCATCAAACCACGCTTTGAAAAAAAGGGTGCTAAAGAACTGCTCGGGAACCCTTGCATGAGTGAGTCATATTTCACCCTAAAATCATAATGTTGCTTTTGAAAGAAACTAATACTTTTATTCATCAAGGATGCATTAAATTGAACAAAAGTGACAGTAAAGACATTTATAATGTCATAATATGACCTTTATTGATATTTCATGATAGCTTCCATGATATTCACTAAATCATCCTAAGCTTTATCCCTTTATACAGTCCAGAGCTAAAGCTACAGCGCATATTATTGACAGTTTAGTGTTATGCTTCCTACATAGGCCTTCCACCTGAAATCCTGGCGCTATGGAAACAGGCCGCGGTTGTGAGGCCCATCCCTCCACCCAGGCCGCGCTGGGACGTTCCCGCAGCTGAGGAGATGCCAGAGATAGAGGAGGAAAGACCAGAACCAGCAGAGAGAGAAGAGGAAAGACCAGAACCAGCAGAGAGAGAAGAGGAAAGACCAGAACCAGCAGAGAGAGAGGAGGAAAGACCAGAGCCAGCAGAGAGAGAAGAGGAGAGAGAGCTCAGCCCAAGAGAGGTCTAATTCCACTAACACTAACTATTACATTTTAAGATGTAACTCATCCCACACCATTTGTGTTAATACCTTAAAGGGATAGTTCACCCAAAAATGAAAATTCTGTCAGTAATTACTCACCCTCATGTTGTTCCAACCCCGTAAGACTTTCGTTCTTCTTCGGAACACAAATTAAGATATTTTTGATGAAATCTGAGAGCTGGATCACTCCTTCATAGGCTTCTATGTAATCGATTTCTGCCATCCCAGAAAAGTTAGTAAAGACATCGTTAAAATAGTCCAAGTGACTACAGTGGCTCAACCTTAAGTTTATCAAGCGACGAGAATAATTTGAGAAGATGACGCTCACGATCATTTGATGGGAAAATGTGAAAGGTGAGCCATTCATTTTGTGGCATTGGTAAGGCACTTGGACATATAGGAAATGCACACTTTAGAACCATTTTAAAAACTACATCAAGACCCATCTTCGTCATCTTCTCAGTTCTCGCGCATGCGTCGTGGCGCTCTCGTGAACTCACTCAGAGGCCCACACAGAAGAAAATGAATAGTTGAATAAAGTCATTATTTTTGTTTGTTTTTGCGCAGAAAAAGTATTCTCGTCACTTGATAAACTTAAGGTTGAGCCACTGTAGTCACTTTGACCATTTTAACGATGTCTTTACTAACTTTTCTGGGCTGGCAGATATCGATTACCTAGCAGCCTATGAAGGAGTGAGCCAGCTCTCAGATTTCATCAAAAATATCTTAATTTGTGTTCCAAAGATGAACGAAAGTCTTATGGGGTTGGAACAACATGAGGGTGAGTGATTACTGACAGAATTTTTGGGTGAACTAACCCTTTAAAGGGCACCTATTATGACTCTTTTCACAAGATGTAAAATAAGTCTCTGATGTTCCCAGAGTATGTATGTGAAGTTTTAGCTCAAAATACCCAACAGATCATTTTTTACAGCATGTTTAAATTGTAATTTTTTGGGGCTCAGAAAAACGTGCTGTTTTAGTGTGTGCCCTTTAAATGCAAATTAACTGCTGCTGCACGGCACAGGGGGCGGAGCCTCTCGAGCTCGCGCTCATAGTCAGGACAATCTCATCTGATAATATCAGAACAGAAACTCTCAGTTGCGGTGTTCATTTCGACTCGGAGTCGGACAATAATGCCTACAGAGCCAGAGAATATATGCTGTATGGACATAGAACAGGTATAGTTTAGTTTAATTATGGTTATAACTTATTTGTTCACCCCCGAGCTGCAGGAGTTTGTGCAGAACACCTTCAGGAAACATCACGTCCTGTGCCTGATTCGAATGATGACCAAAATATACTGACGAGTTCAGTGAAGTTTATTGTACATCACACAAAAGATGAGCGTTAGTTTTACTCCAGAGAATCTCTGTAAGAACTGAATAAACATAGTATAAGAAGTGCGCATTAAAGTCTTAACCATAAACTCTCTCTCTCTCTCTCTCTTTCTCCCTTTCATTATCAACAACATACACAGCGAAGTACACAAAACACTCGTTACAACTAACAGTAAACAAATATACACACCTTTTCAGTGGTTGCTAAATAAACTGGTAAACCTTATATCCGTAAAATGACTCGAAGAGCTGTCATAAAGAGCGCGCTCGCACTTTCATTTCTTCCGTGTCCAGTCACGTTAGGCCTGTTGCTCCGGAGAGTGTGAGCTGGATCACGAACAGTTGTACAGATCCATCCTTGAGTAACAACAGGAGTAAATGAAGACTGCTATGTTCATTCTTACATCCATCAACAACACACCTCAATCGCTTAGGAGACATTCTTGTCTACAGCTGCTCAAGCGTCGAATGGCGGACTCTGTGTCCAGCTCACTCAGGGCGGGTCTAGGCTCAAACTGAAGTGTCACTCAACAGTCGTGGGAGGGGCCTGCTCAATTCTACGTCACATTGCGCCGAATCTGAGAACGGCTCATTCTGAGACAGTGCTTATGATTTATTGAGATTGTAAAAAAACCACTGGGTGGATTTTTATCATTCTAGGGTGGTTTTGCTCACACACTGCCAACAGACATTTATGTTCAAACACCACGTAAAAGTGAATTTTGCATAATAGGTGCCAAGCAGGGATTCCCAAACTTTCTTTTTTCAGCTAAAACCCCTTTGACCTAAAATATTTACTTGTAGTACCCTGAGATTTTGAGTTAATATTTGAATAATTTAATAACACATTTGCATGTGGTCACATGACATGCAAGTAGATAAATAAAATATACTTTTAGTAGGTGTTTTATTTTAAAATTATTTATTCATTTTAATATAGAATTTTTATGAGTTATATATATATATATATATATATATATATATATATATATATATATATATATATTATATTATATTTAAGATTCTCGTTCCATCAACTCACAAACCCTCTGCAGTTCCCTGTTTGGGAAACCTTGTCTTGGGTGCACACTGTGCGATTTTGGCCATGATTTGGCCGTCTGAGACAAATTTAGCAAATCCTAAAAGATTCCTCTAATCCTAGGCTAAAATATGAAGTCTTTGATTGTTAGTTTGACATAGTTGACTTGAAATTCTGGCAGTGTCAGAAGATTTGACTCTCAGTTCTGCAGTGTGACTTCTCCTACAACGACCGTCAAATTCTCTTCGTTTTTCAAGACAAGCCATGACCAAAATGAACATTAGAGATTTCTTTGTAGCCATCATTTAAATCTCGCGTGTAACGCAGCTCACAGTCACCGAAGGTGTCATTGATTGATGATGTAAAACTCCGGACAAGTTTTCTTGCATGTGTCCGTTTTTAACGTGTCTTGACTGTCATACAGTCTGACATTAATGACAACTGAGATCTTACAGTGTGACATGGCTTACAGCGAGGATCATGTTCGTACAGTCTGACAAGCATCAATCGTAAAGGACGATAATCAATCGCACAGTGTGCACCCGGCTTTAAATCAGTGCTACCCAACCACCTAGCAACACAATGAACACCCTAGAAACCACACATCAACCACCCAGAAAACTTTATCAACACCCTAACAACCAATGCCAGTGACATAAAAGTATAGAAATATTCCAAAAATTAAAGATTATAGTTTAAACATAAAGAAACTAATAAACAAAGTGATGCATATGTGTCAATGACTGAAAGACATGCATCCCATTTAGGGCCAGATTTACTAACAGCTTTCGTCAGCTCTTTTCACTCCCATCTGCGTTTTCTTTTTTTTGGAATTGCGCTCTCACAGTAATTCGCCCAGTTTAGTAAATCTGGCCCCTAGTCTATTTGTTTGTGTGATGGATATTTTATATGCATTTCAAATACATACAACTTAAATTAAGTGTATAACAAGTGGTTCTGTTTTAGAGACTGATCTTTTTTCTGGCATCCTTACTACTGTAGATTCCCAGAGAAATGGTTGAGTCTGGCCTCCTCCAGCAAGAAACACCAGGTAAAATATCAGTATAGAACAGATCAGCCAGAACATTAAAAGCACCAGCCTAATATCATGTAGGTCTGATAGGTTTGCTGCCAAAACAGCTCTGATGCCTCGAGGCATGGTCTCCACAAGACCTCTCAAGGTGTCCTGTGGGATCAGGCACCCAGGCATAAGCAGCAGATCCTTTAAGTCCCGCAAGTTGTGAGGTGGAGCCTCCATGGATCTAGTTTAGCCACTATTTTTTCCTTTTGCTTGCCAATTTTTTCCTGGTTCCAACACATGAAATTCAAGACCTGACTGTTCACCTGCTGCTTAATATATCCCACCCCTTAAAATCTGTTATTCGCTTCACCTGTCTGGAGTTTTAATGTTGTGGCTGATTTTCTCAGATTACAGTTGATTGACTTTATTTCAATAATGACTGGCGTGTTTTGAAGCGAGGGAAAGAAAGAGAATAACAAGTTTAGCTGCTACAGAATGTTCACTTTTCCTTGTATTTGCAGCCTCTTTGGTCATTTTGGAGACACCAGACAAGGATTCTTCTCCACTCGAGACACCTGAGATGAGACGGTGAGAGGAGAGATGGTAAAAGAGAGACAGAAAGTGTGAGACGGAAGTAGCTGTCGCTCTCATTAGAGACTGGTTTGACACGTGTGAGTTTCACACTCAGTCGCTGCATAATTAAGTGCCTTCTGAATAATTACTTCTGCTTTCATGGGTTTAGATCCCCTGTTCCAGAAATTCAGTTCGGTCTAGAGGGCATCCCAGAGGAGAGAGTGCCAGTGATGGAAGATATTGCAATGGATATTGAGGAACAATTAAGGTAAAGCTTAAAACTGTCTGCTTCTTTTTGATGTCAATGTAAAAAAGAAATCAGTTCAGTGTTGATTCAGTTCAGTTCAATAACAGTGTAGATGTTGTAGAGTTCGTCAATTATGAAATTATTCTGCTATAAAGCTCATTATCATTATCTAGCAACTTTTGTCCAGTAGTGTCAGTGCAGTCAAATCAATATTATTACTGAATATTAGGTTACTATTATTGTAATATTACTACTGAATAGGTCTTTTAAAGCTTAATATATTATTTTATGATTATTATTTTTTTTTTGCTTTGCCCATTTCAGTGGATTGTTACTCTGAACACATTTCTAATGCATTTCTTTCTTCTGTTGAAGGCCGCAGGATGTCATTGAAGATTTAGTGACCTTTCGCTCTCTGCTGCCCATTCAGGCCAGCCGTAGAATTGTTGCCCGAATCTTTTGGAGATTGCTAGGTAAGATTGTGGCAAGCCTTGTTTATACTTTCGCCTCGCTAAACCGGATGAGGCGTTTATACTTGACGCGCTCGCCGTTGTACTATTCTTTGAAACAGGGGGCGACTCTGAGTAATTGTCCTCTAAACCATCAGGAAGCAGTGGTGAGAAGAATTACACATGTGTCGATGTTTGTTTTTATTACACTTCACCAGTCCCACGCTACAAAAGAATCGGGTTAAACTGAGATTATTACTTGTGACATTACAACAAAATATATGGATATGAGGACATATGTATAAAACTAAATTAAACAACAATAAATAAATGATTTCATTGGGCATTTTCAGTTAATTTCATGAACATTTTTATTAAACATAGACCTTTATTTTGTTTAAAAGGCTTATTTCTGCCGGGACAGATGTACCTGCTCAGCCAGAATAGCCTCTCGTCCATCTTTGGAAGCGGAGCCGCTTGCAAAAGTTACAAAAAATGATGTGCACACCGCCAAGCGAAATGGGGTCTCATGAAAAAATGAACATAATGAAATTATGAAACCAAGGGTTTGCCTCAAAAATTGGGAGCAATTTTCCCGGTGGGATGGTCCACTTGTGGGCCAATTAATGAAACCAATTTTATTTTCAACATACAAAGATTTAAATGGAGAAAATCACCAGCTAGAGGCCAATAATGGTGTGAGAAGGAACACCACTATTAACAAAATAAACGTTATCAAATCCTCCCAAATTCTTAATTTATTGAAAAGTTCAGTCGCCTGGGAATTTATGCAGGCTTGTTGTTTCGTCTTGTGTTTGCAGAGCAAACGGTTGCAAGAGAGGTCACAGTGCGACAGGACGAGCCGTATGGTGACATCATCATTTCACAGCCATAGATCGATCGTAAACCGATGACGACTTGCCATTATTTTCAGGCAAAACTGGTATGACTTATTAAATCAGCGTTCATGTTTATGAATTTTTAAACAACTGAAAGTCCTTATTAACATGTTATTGATGGTTTAACAGATTTTTGTCATTGTTTATTTAATATTGTGATATTTTGTAATCTATGATAAACAAGTTTCGTCTTAACTTATTAACTTATGCAACTTTTCAATGTTTTCTATATTATTCTGATGATACCATGTTTGTTACAATACTCCTGTTTTTATCATAATATTAAATGTTGTTCTCGGTGTTACAGCACGAGGCATCACAAAATAAAGTTTTCTTCTTTTATTACAAACTCTTATCTTTACAGGTTCAACAACACAACTATGCAATATATATTTATCAGGTTGTTTTGGCACAAAGTACATTAGGCACTAGGTTTACCACAAATACCAGCATAGACAGAAGTGGATATGCTAAAATACATTTCAAGTTATTTCACATACCTTCATTAGTGATCGAGACAATCAACCTTTGTCATAAATATCAAAATCACAATTCAACTGAACCCCAAAATCGCACTCATTGTAGAACACTGTCACATAAAAAGCAAAATGTTCCTCACTACACTGTCTTAGCTCTAAATATCAGTGCAAAAAGTCCAGAGACATGTATGCTAAACCCAGGGAACTTTTTTTTCTCCAAAAAAACATTTCTTGGAAAATAAGCCTCTGAAAAGTAAAACATGCAGCACTATTTGCTCGTGTAGATTCAAGAAATGTAGACCTTTCATAATAAACCGCTCTATAAAAGTTGAAGCAGATTAACCAAAATAATAGTGTTATAATATTGAGTACAATTATAGTGTCTAAAAAATTCAAAACATTATCTTCGGCAAATGCTCTAATTCACTTTAAAATACTACATGGTAAAACTTTGCGGTGAATCTTATTCCCTTCTCTTAACTAAACTGTTTAATTAGGGAACTGTGCAGATTTTAGCAGCGAATAAGACTGAATTTCTTGTTTTATTCTATTTTATGAAACCCTTTTTTTCTATTATTACGCAACCACTTTTCAGCATCAAGGCCTCCTGAGAATCATCGAAACCCATAATCAGAGATCAGTTGAGAAAGCTGTCTTTCAGGGGGATTGCAACAATGACAACACTGGCTGCCTGAGGAATCAAATAATGAAATGGTGGAATTCAGTCTTGCTAATAGGTGTATCTTGACAAAGGCGTGTCTTCTAGGAGATCATCCTGCAAAAAAAACAATTACATTTTTTTTACTTTAGATGCCTGTGGATTTGCAAAACATGCCACATCCAAATCGATACGGTAAAACTGACGCCATCGTTATTGTTCGTATCGCTGTGCGTAAAGTGCCGAGGAAGCCGCCGGAGCTGAAATTCACTGTAAGCAGTCGCCCAATCACAACAGACCGTACCATCTGTCCAATCAGAGCAGAGTAGGCTCTCAGAAAGGAGGAGTTGAGAGAAACCGAATCATTTATCGTTTAGACACCGTGAGAAAAGAGGTGATGCTGCAATGTATATTATGAGAAAATTCAAGTGTTTTGTAAAGTGCATGTAAACCTATTGTAGGAGACAAAACAAAATTAGGAGCTTTTAAAATGGCATAATAGGGGCACTTTAAAGGAATTAGGTCACCCAAAAATGAAAATTCGGTCATTATACCCTCACGTTCCAAACTCGTAAGACTTTCGTTCATCTTTGGAACACAAATGAAGTCTTGATTGAAACCCGTAATTGAGTCTTACGGGTTTGGGACGATATGAAGATGAGTAATTCATGAAGGTAAAAGAGTAGCAAAACCCGAGAGCACGTAGATGTGAATTTGAGAACTTGCACAATAAATATTCATACTTTTACGCTAACATTTACACTCACAGCGCCAATGTGAAAACCTGGCAAATTAAAATCTGAAGTTGAATGTTGAGATTTGCACTCCCGGACAATAGTCACAAACCTGTATTCTGAATTTGAAGCTGCAGACAAGTAGTGACAAACGTGTAAAATGCCATTCACAGAAATACAACGGTTGAACTATCCCTTTAAGTATTACGACTTGCTGCCCAAATGCTGTGTGCAGAAATCTGTAAATATCCAAGATATGTGATATTGGCATGAGACTCACCATAGGGAGATCTTGAAGCCGATGGAATTCTGGATGCTCGTTCCGCTGGCGGAACCTGAGGAAGAGGACGGCCGAGACCATGGCAGTGCAAATGATGAAAATGGTGACCAGAGCCGCAAGCAGGGGGTCCAGGGGTGATGTAGGGCGGTGAGGAGCCTTGCCTGATTCTGGAAGATTGAGAAAGAGTGGAAACTGATTATCACTATCACAGGAACTAATAAAACCGAAGGAACATAATGGAGCTCTGCACAGACCACAGAAGTAAATGTAGATGGAAAAATAATTCAATTATCATCCATCATGTGCTTATTAGACCTCTACTGCAAGACCAAAGACACCACTCAAACCTATCAAACGTTTTCTCTCTCTCATACTTAAGTAGAGTATCTTAGTCAAACAGAGCATGAAGGGTCTTCAACCACAAATAAAAAAATACATTTAAAAAAAAAGGCAGAGCTTCAATTGATCATATTTGAGTGAAAAATCCTAAATTAAATCTGTTCATAACAAAGTGATCGTGTCTCTTCAGAAGACTTGCATTAAACCGCTTGATTCATATGGATAACTTTCACAGTATCTTATGGTCTGAAGTCTTATGGGTTCGAAATTACATGAGGATGATTAAATGATGACATCATTTTTATTTTCGCTATCCACACACCTTGATCACCCACGTCCAGTTCAGAGGGCTCGTCCTGGTCTTCCGAAGGAGCGGGTCCAGTGACCTCTGAACTGCTGGTCAGGGCAAGCTGAGATGTCTGAGGGTAACTGGGGGTGAATGGTGGAGCTGTTTGTGTTGCCTGGGACGCACTGCTGGTTGAGGTGGAGAAGGTCTGATGTCCTTCACTTGGACTGATGGATGTTGCAGGAGCTGTGGCTGCTGAATCTGAGACGGTGCTCTTCACATAAGAAGGAGATGAGCTGCCGCCAACAGAAAAACCTGCAGGAGAAAGATTGGCACAGAAACACAAGCTTTGAACATAGAAGGAAAAAGTAGTGAAGGTAAGATTTGAGAAAGTATGATTTAAGGATTTGAAGTTGTGAAAAGCTTGATAGAACTAGAGTGTGAGTGGTGATAATCTATGCAAAACACTCCCACAGTTCAAAACAGGAGTGTGTGCAGTGTTGATTTCATGAAAAGTTCATTAAGATGAATAACAAAGATGAATCTAATTAGCACCATATAGGAGGATATACAGATTTATTAGAGATTTTCCACTAATTCAAATACTTTTCGTCTGATTTTTCTATAATCACAGACAGATGATAGATAGATGGACGGATGGACAGACAGATAGACAGACAAATGGATAGATAGATAGACAGAAAGACGGATATATACTGTAGATAGATAGACAGACAAATAGATAGATCTATAGTTAGACGGATAGATGGACGGACAGAGAGACAGATAGACAGACAAATAGATAGATAGATAGAAGATAGATAGATAGAAAGACGGATAGATAGACAGACAGATAGATAGATAGTAGATAGATAGACAGACAGACAGAAAGACAAATAGATAGATGATAGACAGAAAGATGGATAGATAGATAGACAGATAGATGATAGATAGATAGATAGACAGATAGATGATAGACAGATAGATAGACAGACAGACAGACAAATAGATAGATAGATAAAGACAGACAGATGGATAGATAGATAGATAGATAGATAAAAACAGATAGATAGATAGACAGACAGATATATAGATAGATAGATGATAGACAGATAGATAGATAAATAGATAGATAAAAACAGACAGATAGATGATAGATAGATAGACAGACAGATAGAAAGATAGATAGACAGAGAGAGAGAGAGAGAGAGAGAGATAGACAGACAGGCAGATAGATAGATAGATAGATACAGACAAACAGATAGATAGATAGAAAGAGAGAGATAGATAGATACAGACAGACAGATGGATAGATAGATAGATAAACAGATAGACAGATAGACAGACAGACAGAGAGATAGATAGATACAGACAGACAGATGGATAGATAGATAGATAAACAGATAGATAGATAGATAAACAGATAGATAGATAGATAGATAGATAGATAGATAGATAGATAGATAGATAGATAGATAGATAGATAAACAGATAGATAGATAGATAGATAGATAGATAGATAGATAGATAGATAGATAAACAGATAGATAGATAGATAGATAGATAGATAGATAGATAGATAGATAGGTTGAAGCAACAACCTTTGGGCTAGTTTTGGTCATGATTGTGCTGGTTTTGGTTCGCAAACCTGGCAACCCTGGTCACGGCTCCCTCCTTCAGTGTAGGTCTATGGTATTTTTTTACCCGTTTTATTTTCTGCCAGGCAAGTTTCGAAGAACTACTGTTTTGAAGTTGTTTTCAACAGTCATACTTAAGGTCTGGCATAAGTGCAGTAAACCAATAAGTAGATATTCAACTGCCCTAAATATAGCTGTGTTTCCAGTGAAATGACAGTATGAGAGAGGGATATTATTTACAAGCACAGTCGTGTTCCAAAATGTTACGCCCACGTCCAGCCATTATTTACAGATAGACGTCTGATCAAGTGGGTGGAATGTGGCACTTTCCCAGAGAGTCTCATGAGTTCAGTCTTGATTTTGTCACATTAAGCCCAGTGTTGTATCTCTAAAGTGGAACACAGTGATGATGTACACACACATGAATCATTGTATTCATACAACGATATGCGAGTAATGCCACTATCTTTACTGTCATCTCAGCTCGTGTTGACCAGTATGGGTTTTTAAATGTCGGACACAAATGGCAACATCTAGAGAGCAGCGTGGAAGATGACTGTGATAAAGCCAATATATAATGATGGCAAATGCTTGAAATTTCTGAAGGAAAAAAAAAATCAAATGCAAAATATTCTTAAAAAATGTATAGCAGTTTTGTAATGAATAGGTCAGAATCGAACCCACATTTCCTACATGAGCACTAACCAAAAAGCCACGGCTCTTACTAAAGCAAAGTAAAGTAAAATGTTTAAAGCAAGTAATAAAATTAATTTGCAGTACGTTTTAGAAAGAAATACGGTAACACTTTATTTTACTGTTTCCTTATTACATATGTTACATGTACTTACCATAGTAATAACATAATTACATAATTAAATAATAATTAAATATTACATAATTGCATAATTACATGCAATTAACCCTCAACCAAAACCTAATCCTATAGTAAGTACATGTTGTTAATTATTATTACTCAGTCCTTAAATCTACACTGTGTAGGATTTTCTCCCATCTGGCGGTGAAATTGTTTATGACTACCAGCTGAATATTACTTTCTAGCCCCTCCCATTCCGAGGGCGTTTTAACTCCTACGGTGGACGTATTATTTCAAATCTGCCGGCAGTCGCGAGTAATCTCCCCCTCACATTCGTCACGGTGCCACTGAGTGTCAAAACGCGAAAGGCGAAGCTTGAATTTCCACGTATGTCCCTCTTTGGCTAATGTATTTTCAAGATGGAGGCTGCCGCCATTCGAGCGACTCGCTCGTATGTATTCTGAATGGCAGATTCTACGCTTACGAGAATACTTGATTAGTTGGTAGAAGTAATTACACATTAATGAGCACATATCATTTTGAAAGAACAAAGTCTTTTTTGCTAAGAATCAACTTAAAAAATTACACAGTGTAGCTTTAAAGCAACACCAAGCACTTTTCCTCTTTGGTCCCCCTACAGGTTGGATGCGGTATTGTCCATTACCGCTGTCGTAAAGAATTTAGCCTACCATCGCACGCACGCTATTTGTTTATCCAGAACCGGCTTTGGAAATAACGAGTATGGTAGAGTATGTTGCATGATTTTATGAAAGTATGATGTATTGCGACATCAGAAACGGCTATTTTTTATATAGGCTCCACCTATTGGCTATAGTAACGCTTGCCGTAAAGCAAGTCAAATTTGTAGTTTCTTATGTCTCATTCGAACTACAGATCCGCTACCCGATCTGGCAAACTTGCACAGTGCGGTTATGGCCGATAGAGAGTCGCAAAGCGAATGCAGAAGTGCCGTTCACCCTGTTACAAGTTGATGAACCACTGAAACGATTTTGGAAACATTATTTTTGCATTTGTAATTATTTGTGTAATTCACTTCTGAGTGAATTTTTTCTTTTCAGTGCAGAGCTTTAAAATTCGATCTTTTCAACAGACCGTGATGATGGTTTGAACTGAAGTCTGTCTCAGTATTACATTTTAAACCTCTTTAACTCTTCATAACTGTTAATTTTGCAGCCTTATCTGCCCCTGTCCATGTTGTTGTTCTCAACCCAATGAATGGCAAATTTGTTTTCAAAGCCAAGTTAGACTGATTAATGACAGATAGCGTTTGCAATTAGATTAGGTTTAACTCGATTAGTCTTGCCTGGCACTGAGGCTGTGTCCGTGTTGAGGGTGGTGGTGGTGACATCTTGTAGCGCAGGGGTCTGTGAGGCGGCTGGTGACGGAGAGCTGTCATTGGATGGCTGTGATGGACGAGCAGCAGAAGGTGTGACCTCACCGCTTGACAAATCAGTCGGAGGAGGAGGAGAGGGTGTACCGGGTCCTGATTCCAAAATCTCACTTTTTGAAGTGACGTGATCTTCAGGAAGGACTTCATTCAGAAGGGATGGGGATGAATCTGTTGACTGACCTGGGGGAGAAGTAGAAAGTATCTGAATGAGCAAACCTGTTCATTTAGAATGTATTAATTACACTACAGTCTACAACTGTGCTTGTAGATCTAATAAAAAAAAAAGAAAAAAAAGAAATGTCATGTTTATTTGCTACAGGAAGAGCGCTGTGTGTTCTCATGCTGAATCGGTTACGTGGGCGTTCCAGACCGGATCTGTACAGCCGAGTTTAATGGTCGCACAGTGAATCCACAGAACAAAGCGGTTGTGACCTTTATGTGTCAAGAAGGAGCAGAGGAACAAACAAAACAGATAAAATGTGCACGTGCACAAGTTTTTGAAGATTTAGAAGATAGAAAAGAAGATCACCCGATGACTATTCTCTGCTACATCATAAACCACTTATTTATGGCCATTTAAACTATAGTTTAGATGCATAAACAAAAAAACAAACAAACGTTTTTTGTTTATACAGACAGGAGACAGGCCAAATTCGAACCCATGTCTCCCACATCAGCCTATGTGTTCCAAAAGTGAATGAAATTAACACCATGAACCGAGATCTCGCTTCAAGAATGTAATTAGCACTTAAGGGGGAGATACAAATAAATGCAAATTGGAGACCAAAAACATTTCAGCTACAAAAATGTTTCAAAATGTAATAGATGAACTGTTGTTGTTTTTTCTGTTCCCAAACATATTGTTACTAATTTTATCTTTTCCGTTTGCAGTATTGTAACGTGCAAATTGCCAATGACACTTTCAAAGGAGTGATGAAAGATAGATATAGATAGATCTGTGTATGTATGTATTTATGTGTATGTGTGTGTGTGTGTGTGTGTGTGTGTGTGTGTGTGTGTGTGTGTGTGTGTGTGTGAGTGTGATCCATGGATGTTAAAGGTTCTTTATGGAACCTTCAATGCCAATAATGAACTTTTACTTGTAAACCATTTTTTTTCCACTAAAGAATCTATTGTGTAATGGAAATGTGCCATGTATTTTAAATTTTTTTATTTTTTTTTATTTTTTTGCAGTGATGCCATAGAAGAACAATTTGTTTCCCCAAAGATCCTTTCAGTGGACAGTTCTTAAAAGAACATTTATTTTAGTGTGAAGAACATTTTAATACTATAAAAATTTCCACCATAAAGAATCCTTAGTAGGCTCAATTAGAGGTTCTTCATGGAACCATCAATGCCAATAAAGAACCTTTACTTTTAAAAGTGTAGATAGATAGTCTCATAATATGCTTCATGTATAGGCTAAATAATGTAATTAAAAATTAGGACATATATAAATTAGTAATGATGACTACTCCGAAAAACCATGCGAGCAAGACAAAGCCTGCAGAGACTGTAACATTGCAGAATCATGTTGCTGGTTTCATCAAGTAAATCATAAGCCATGTGCTTACCTTGTATGTCAGATAAATGAAGAACCGTCGCAGTCCATATAATAAAAGCGCTTTGAGTCCTCATGTTAAGATAAAGCGACTCAAAGCGAGCGCGCGCAGACACCGTGTAGATTCGCTCTGTGATTCCCGGGATGATCGTTCCGTTAGATGACAGCGGACATCGTCACTGCTAAAAATATCTCGAGGGGTCTGGGCTTCAAGAGCGGGGTGTGGTTGACCGCAACCTATGGTCTAAACGACAGCTTATTTATAAAGAGAGCGACAGGACCACTAAGTTAGACCGTTTGAGTCGCATCGAATCGGATGTGAAGTAGGGACCGAGTGATTTGAGTGAACTGGCTCGAGACAGTCAAGTGAATGACGTGTAGCGTCAGTCCTGTCAGCTGTTATTTAGCGCGACCCACGTGTGTGTGTGTGTGTGTGTGTGTGTGTGTGTGTGTGTGTGTGTGTGGTGGACCATCCCGTCAGAGCTGCCCATTACACACACATGAGCTAACGAGACTCCACAAACACCCCCTCAAAAAGTACCATTGAATACTGGCTGCCACAGAGCACACGAATAGGAGATAAGGAACTTAATTGGGAATGGAGTCAGTGAATGCAGAGGAGTTCACGGTGGAGGCGGTGGAGAGGGTGAGTATGTGACATATAGCCTACAGGAGCTGTGTGGTCAAACTGACTCACAGAAACACAACATGTCACTCAGCCATTTGTGTATGAGCAGACAAACGGTGACTAATAACTGTTTCCTTTTAGGCTACATTTCACGTAATTGTTATATAAAGGTAAAAGGGAAATCGTTACTATATTTTAGATGGTCTACCATTTCTTTCACTAGTGCAGCTCACTTAAAGGGATAGTTCACCCAAAAAGGAAAATGTTGTCATTACTTAGGCTACTCCACCTAAAGTTGTTCCAAACCTGTTTGAGCTGCTTCTTTCTTCTGTTAAACATAAAAGAAGATATTTTAAAGGTATCCAAACATTGGGACTTCCATAGTAGGAAAAAAATACAATGGAAGTCAATGGGTGCCGTCAACTGATACCAACATTCTTTAAAATATATTATTTTGTGTTCAACAGAAGAAGGAAACTCATTAAGGTTTGAAAGAACTTAAAAAAAATGTCAACATGATGATACACAAAAAGTCCTTATGCACTACTTATGTTTGAAGTATCATAGACCCCAGATGTAAAACATGCAAAATACTAATATTCTCTTACTAGAAATAGCCTACACTCATACTAGTTTATAATGACTTTTTTATTGTTTTGTTCTGCAATGTGCTTTTGCCCAAACAAAAGCAATGCTAGGATTCCAGCAGTGGTGTTCTGAAAAGAGGAGTCAAAGCCTAGTAGCCTTTAATTCTCATCAAGTGGTGGTTTTAAAGTCAGCATGAAACAGAAGTTGCAATAGTATTTGCTTCCCTATTGTGACGTATGAAACATCTGCACGAGTGAAACAGCTTCTCGAATGAAAAAAATTAGGGCGGGATTTTGTCCATTGGGAATTGATTGGATGGTTTTGGTTTGCTATTGCTGTGATCTCATGTGAGTGACAAGTTGTCCCGGCCTTGCGCCAGTAAACATGTCAGCATTCATTTGACGAAAAAATGTGAAAATCAGACCCAAAAAAATAACTAACATACAAAAAACTACAATCTCATGTAGCATTCGGACGATATCTATATTGTGGAATATATTGTACGATGACTGCAACACTGTATTGACCAATCAGAAGCCAGGAGCAAACTATCCATTTAATACTATACACTATACTATACTATAGTTACTATACTATTGAAAATTGTTTAAAGGTTTTGGTGGAATATCACATATCACTCTGCAGACTTCTGTCACTGACATTTCATGAAGCTTGTGAATAACAGTTATTTTGTGCTTTTCTGAAGAGGTGCTCACACTTTGTAACACATCTTTCCCTCGCCGGTCAAGATGACCTGAAGCCCTAAAATTATACTTTTTTTTTTTTTTTTTTGTCCAGAAAGGGGTCTTGGACCCCTCTGATGAACACTCAATTTTTAAAATTCAAAACCCGAGGGAAGGATGAGGGTTAAGCGATTTTTGAAAAATACTGTTGAAAGTGGATCAGAGCAAGCACCACAACACACTTGTAGCCAATTAGCAGTAGGGGGCGTGTCCACTCATGATGGGGGATGAGACTAGTGAGTGAGCAAGATGGAGGAAGAAAGACTGAAGAAAGACTGTAGAGATGGCAAGTGCAGAGAGAGATATGGCAGAGAGAGAAATAACAAAAGAGTAAAGGCCCGTTCACACCAACAACGATGACTATAAAGATAACTATTACGATAACCATATTAGCATCCACACCAATGGACAATATCATTCTGTTTTTGATACTTTAAATGCTTGAGGTCGTTATAGCAGGTTTGATTCTGATTGGTTGTCAATGTTTTAATCGTTCATCAGATAAAATCACTTTGAAAGTGATTCCAACTATGTAGTTTCTCTGTGCATTTATCTTTATCGTTATCTTTATAGTTATCGTCCTTGGTGTAAACGGGCCTCAAAGCTCAGAGGAATATCACTGGAAAAAGAAGTGTTATGATCAGGCAAGAGCTTTGGGACCCACGTTATTAGAAAAGATTTCCAGTGCTGGATAGACCTAAAGTAGCGGGAAGGCCTGAAAACGGACGCCGAGTTTGCGGTTTTACCATACATGAGTAACGTTGGTTTTGAGTGTGTGCTGTTGGTGACTGACAACAAACTCTTGCTTGTATACACTCCTGTACTGTATGTTCAGTTGTTCATTGTTCATCTTCATGCTTCCTTGTTGTTCGTTCATCATCTTCGCTTTATTTTTCGCTAAGCATTATTTTGCTTCACTTCTGCTATGATGTTTGTGCATTCTGGGGGCGGAGCAATGAAGGGAGGGGTGTGTTTGTTTGGGTTGATTTCAAATATCAACAATGCTCAACAACGATTTTGAAAAATTGCATACTGCACCTTTACGGGTGAGAACTGAGAACTAGTCCTACCACTGAGTTTAAAGATATGTGTGATAACCATACATTTTAGTAAGCATATTTTTTCTTTTCTTCAAGATCACAAGATGTAAAACTGCCAAAGTCTAAAGTCTCAAAATCTGAGTAGTAAAAAGAGCAGTATCTTTTGGTTTGGAGAATGCTTTCCCTGTGGCCTCTAGGCTATTCCTTCATATTCCCATAATTCCACTAACAGTTGAGCAAAGCCATACACACTTGAAGGTGTTTGTTCTTGTGCAGTTCGGGACAATATAGGAGCTTCTGGAAGTGGAAAGTAACTTGATATCCTCAGTAAGCTGTTCGAGTCTAATAATAACTGTCAGCATGTGGGGGATTTGGTGGCTGGTTTATATTATGCTTCTCCATTGTGTCCTGTGATTTCTGTTGCATCTTATCTATGCACTCAATACACATTTTTGGGGAAAGAATATGGTAATATTACTAGGGATGCACCGAAATTAAAATTTTGGACCGAAACCGGAAATTCTGGATGTACTTGTCTGAAAACCGAAATCGAAATTGACTTTATTAATTTGTTATTTTAAATTAGTATTTTTGTATTATTATATTATTAGACTTTTTTATTAAATTCAATCATTTTAATGAATCTGAATTTTGATTTTAAAAATACAAGCCAATAAAATAACCACACTTTTGTTTAAAGTAAGTAACACACAAAAATATTAAATATTATATTAAAAATCTATATCTTCATATCTATATATCAATATTATTCTTCATTAAGTTCTATGCAACAAAATAAGATTTAACAGCTTTATTTTTTTGACCAATTATATTGACCAAAATAATGTATAGTCCTACAAAGCTATTATTATCAGAGCTTGTGAGCAGATAGCAGGGAGCGGATCAGTGAACAAGAGGGTTGAGTAATTTTACCAGCGTTGCCCACATGGCGATACCACACCATGTTACAGCACAGTAGGGCCATTGGAAACAGAAACAAGTCCAGAGAACAAGTCCAGGAACACAACAGAACGCTTAGCAGTCGCTTTGAAGTTGTGCATCTTCGGAAGTGGAGCCGCTTGCAAAGTTACAAAACATGCAGAGTGAAACCTGATCGCTGAACACGGAGGGGTGCGGCGGCATATTTTTGGATTATATTTTCAGCCTATTTTCTCTTTCGGCCAAAAACCGAAAATGCCATTTTCGACTGATAATTTTCGGCAGCTGAAATTTCGGTACATCCCTAAATATTACACTATATCATTTATTTTTTATTTATATTTTTGAAAGAAGTATCTTATGTTCAAAGGCTGCATTTATTTGATCAAATATACAATAAAACATATTATTATTGTAATTGTAATTAAATATAAATGTTTTGTATTTTAATATTGTCACATCCACCAGCTGGAATGCCCATGATCTCCACTAGAGGGCACCACTCTGACTCTAGTGCTATCTTATCATGAATTACATTTCCCATAACCCACTACCTGGACTCATTAATCTTGATTACAGTCAGCTGTGTCTCATTAGTGTGTTAACTGCCTTTATAAGCCATTTGTGCTCTGTCATTCTTTGTGAAGTCTTGTATGTTGCTACACTACATTTCTGAGTGTTTCCCGTGTCTTGTTTTTTTATTCTCTGCCTGTATTATGGATTATTCTTTTTGCCTGTGTTTTCTGCCCTGTTGCTTATTTGAATTGTTCGGCTGTGTGTTTGACCCTTTGCCCATTATATGAATTACGATTCTGGTTTGTCCCAATAAAGCTGCATTTGGTTCTTCATCCCAAGCCCCGGTGCAGTTCTTAACAAATGATTTCAAAGGTAATTTATTCCTGTGATGCAAAGCTGAATTTTCAGTGTCATTACTTTTTAGTTTTCAGTGTCACATGATCCTTCAGAAATCATTCTAATATGATGCTTTGCTGCTCAAGAAACATTTATTATTACCAATGTTGAAAACAGTTGTGCTGCTTTATATGTTTTGTGGAAACGTGATACACTACCATTAAGGATGCATTAAATTGTGACAGTAAAGTCATTTATAATGCTACAAAAAAGGATTTCTATTAAAATAAGTGCTATTTATCAATGAATCTTGAAAAAAATCAGTTTCCACAAAAAAACAGCCTTGGTGAGAAATAGAAATATTTTTTAACATTATAAATGTCTTTACTGATCAATTCGATCCATCTTTGTTGAATAAATATATATATATTTTATTATTATTAATGGTAGTGTATCAACTAAAACATTAAGCAGCAAAAACTGTTTTCGGCATTGATATTAAGAAATTTTTCTTGAGCCCTAAATTCATTATATTAGAATGATTTCTGAGGGATCATGTGACACTGAAGAGTAATGATGCTAAAAATTCAGCTTCACCATTACAAGAATAAATTACATTTTAAAATAAATTAAAATAGTAAATGGTAATGTTTTACAATATTGCTGTTTTTACTGTATTTTTTGATCAAATAAATGCAGGCTTTGTGAGCATACAGACTTCTTTTCTTTTTCTTTTTTAAGAAAAAAAAAATTATATATATATATATATATATATATATATATATATATATATATATATATATATATATATAATAGAAGCAATCTTTCCTGATGTTCTTTAGGCTCTTCAGCAGCTCTACTATGATCCTGATATGGGAAAGAAGAATGTGGCCCAGAAGTGGCTCACACAAGCCCAGGCGTCACCACAAGCATGGCACTTCTGCTGGGCTTTGCTCCGGTCAGACAAAGTAAGCAGTATGGGCGACTAAGGCCCACTTTAAAATGTATGAATTTCCCTGCATTAGATTTACAGTTATTTATTCCGTTTCACATTAGGTTCCAGAGATCCAGTTCTTCGGGGCAAGCACATTACATGCTAAAATTTCCCGCCACTGGTCTGACCTCCCAACAGGTCAACTAGACTCTCTCCGTTCGCAGCTCATCGCCCAGGTCGGCCAGTTCGCGTCAGGTCCTAAGATGGTGCTGACGAGACTCTGTGTTGCCCTGGCCTCTTTGATCCTTCACGTCCTACCCGAAACATGGCCAACCGCAGTGCCTGATCTTCTGTGTGCCTTCCAGACAGGGGAGGGTGTGACAGAGGCTGACGGTCAGGCCCGATGCCTCGCGCTTCTAGAAATCCTTGCCGTTCTGCCCGAGGAGCTTCAGAGCAGCAGGATCGCAGCCTCTCGGCGTTCACAGCTCAGAAGTGCTCTGGCCGTGGAGTGGAGCTCCGTCTGCTCCCTGCTCCAGCAGTTACTACAACGGGCAGACGCTCCCTGTGGGGTCAGAGAGCGGGTGATGAGGTGTGTGTCCTCCTGGCTCACGCTGGACATCGCTTTGAAGGACAGCGAGGGGCTGCTGCAGAGCTGCTTTGCCCTCCTTAAGGAGTCTGAGCTCTTTGACATGGCTGTGGAAACCATCGTCAGCATCATCTCGCAGCCTGATTGTCAGAGGTGAGATACACCATATAACACACAATATAACAAGCACTATTTCCTGTCATGCATTAATAGTTCTTAGCATAGCTTCCCTGTATAGAGGGTATGCATTGATGTCATTTTCCCGCCAGAACACACACCCTCAATCGCACTGAGTGGCAAAAGAGCGTGCTTGATTTAATAGGGGAAACTGCAAAAACACGGGTAAAACAAACGATTATCAGTTTAAACTAAAGGTTGGACTCGATATAGTGTTCCTTACAACACTGGATCCAAAGATCCAGTGATCCATGGATACTGACATGCAGCCAAGAATCGTGTTTCCTGACATTTATATGTGCCTGATTTCGACGCGGGAAAATACATAAAGCAAATTTACCTGTGAACGTTTTATATAAATGCAATATAGGTAGGTCTAAATCCGGTTGATAACTTATTGTTGTTCCACGTTGTTTCTGTGAATTGCAGCGATCCAGTTGCTTCTCTTTTCTGTAGCTTTCGGCAGTCTGTAAAAATATACCTCAGATTTCTTGTCAAATCTATTTGTACAGTCAACCGCAAAGCTATTTCCCGTTTTAGATGTGTTTTGTGCGTCTTTCGCAGCATTCACACTAAAATCAAATGCTGCACCAATGATCCGCTCAGTCTTTTTGCCACTCAGTGGGCGTTACCGCAGTCACTCCGGCCAACGTAAAGGTTCATCATTTTGTTTTGTTTTGTTCCTACAATAGGTTTACATGCATCCAAAGTCAAAAAACACTTTCTCATAATATACATTGAACATCACCTGAAAACGGTTTGTCCTAAGATTCCCTCTGAACCCCTCCTTACAGAGAGCTTACGGGCCCAGTCTGTTGTGATTGGTCTACCGCTTACAGCGGGTGTCGGAAACCAAATATCCAAATATCCTCATCCCTTTGAAGTGCATGCAACATGTATTTGCAGTGCTGAAAACAGGGCCTTCTCGACAGGATGAACCAAACTCTTCCAAGCCTCAGCTACAACTAGTGTTTGAGGGCGGGTCAAAGTAGACAGTTTTTGGGCAGCCAATGAAGACCATAAGTTGGCATTATGCAAATGTGTTATATTGTTACATTGGTTTGGAACAGGAAGTGAGACTGGAATTGCTGACGATTCATTTCAGCACTTCAGAATCGATTCTTTCTTTTAGGAGACAATAACTTTTTGTTGTGCATTTTCATCTATAAAATTTTGCAGCTTTTACATTCACAAGCAGCTATATTACACACTGCATAAACGGGAATATTCGAAAAAGCATAACAGGGGCACTTTAAGATTTATGTATTTGAATGTAAAAGTTTTAACATAAAACTGGGGTGGATTTCGGGGAATTTTCGAGGTAAAATTTAAAAATTGTAAAATTGTTTAGTGTGAAATATTCATGAGATTTTTCTTGAATCGTTTTTCATATTCCTTTAGAAAAAAATAATAATTCAAATAACATCCCAGCAGAGTTGAGTATCTTAAAACCAATGGATTTAAATGATTAGTTGGGTTTTCAGTTGGTGTACTTTTCTTTAAGAAATTAACTAATTTTATACTAAAACAATACAATTAATATTCAATATTGGCTGATAATTTGACAAAAAAAGTGTGATTGTATAATATCATTACACTTTTCCCTACACAAGGAAACTAACCATCACTTGAAACTAACTGTCCATTTCTGTAAGTCACGTTAAACCCCTGGTGCACAGAAGGTTAAGCATATAATTCATTATTGCTCTGTGTGTTTGTTGATGTGGAGGTTTGCAGACAGTCTGCTGAAGGTTGTTCCTCAGGTTCTGGGTCTTCAGGAGCAGCTAAAGAAGGCGGTGCAGGATGGAGACATGGAGACGTCTCATGGAATCTGTCGCATTGCTGTAGCTCTGGGAGAAACGCATTGCAGGTTGGACGTAATGACTTATATGCATAATTAATGTCCCATTAATAATAGTCTTATATGACCTCAGATGGCCTGGGCCTATTCATCATTCGACTGCCCTTGTCTGTTTGATGAAACTTCTTCTGCCTCTTTCTGTCCCTCTCGTTCCCCAGGACTCTTCTGGAGCAGGTGGATCACTGGCAGGGCTTTCAGGCTCTAGTGAGCATGATTATGTCCTGCACTGGTACACCTGGACGTTACCCTGTGGATGAGACCTCCAGCTCTCTCACACTCACATTCTGGTACACCCTACAGGTACAGCAGGTCCAGCCAGAACAATCCCTCAAGTGTGGTGCCAAGTTCCAACTGGTATTGCATTGACTTGTGCAGATATGAGGTTTTGAGTCGTATATCGGCTGCTTGTTTCAGGATGAGATGACGTCATTGGATGCTGAGAGGCAGACGCTCTATCTACAGATCTACAGACCTGTGTACTTCCAGCTGGTGGACGTTCTTCTGCAGAAGGCCTGTTTTCCCAGAGATGAGGACTACGCCTCATGGTCCGCAGATGACAAAGAGCAGTTCAGGACCTACAGGTTAAACTAGATTTTTAAGAAACTGCAAAATTATTTATATATTTGTTATAATTATTTTTCTTTAAAAAAAAAAACTGTTTCAATAGTATATCCACAAGACAAAAGGTTAGTCATTTTTTTACACCAAAATTGTGTTGACATTACTAAAATAGTGAAAAAAGTTGTAAAAGAAGAATTATTGTAAGTGCTTTTATAAAATTGAGCTTCACATTTCTGCTTTCTAGTGTTCCTCTACTTAAATCCTCTAAGTATTGTCCCCATTTACTTCTATTATAAGTGCATCTTCATAAGATATTTTTAAATATAAAAAATAAAAACAATACAAAAAATAAAAATGCCCCAAAATGTATTGATAATATATAATATATATATTTAGCAAATACTCACTGGCCACTTCATTAGGTATACCTTGTTAGTACCGGGTTGGAGAACTGCCCTCCAGAACTGCCTTTATTCTTCATAGCAGAGATTCAACAATGGTATAGAAAACATTCCTCTTTGATTTTGGTCCATATTGACATGAAATCATCACTCAGTTGCTGCATATTTGTAGGCTGCACATCCATGATGAGAATCTCCCGTTCCTCCACATCCCAAAGGTGCTCTATTGGATTGAGATCAGGTGACTGTGGAGAGTTTAGTGACTCACTGTCATGTTCAAGAAACCAGTTTGAGATGAGTTGATCTTTGTGACGTGTGTGTTATCCTGTGGAAGTGGCCATCAGAAGATGGAAACACTGTGGTCATAAAGAGATGGAGATGGTCATCAACAATACTCAGGAAGGCTGTGGTGTTTAAACGATGCTCAATTGGTACCGAGGGACCCAAAGTGTGCCAAGAAAATATCCTCCACACCATTAAACCAACACCAGCAGCACCAGCTGAACCGATGATACAAGGCAGGATGAATCTCTGCTTTCATGTTGTTTACGGTAATTTCTGACCCAACCATCTGAAAGACTCATCAGACCAGGCAACGTTTTTCCTATCTTTTATTGTCTAACTTTGTTGAGCCCGTGTGAATCGTATCCTCAGTTTGCTGTTCTTATCTCACAGGAGTGTCACTGGTGTGTCTTCAGCTGCTGTAGCTCTTCTGCTTCGAGGTTCAACATGTTCAGAGATGCTCTTCTACAGACCTCGGTTGTCACGAGTGGTTATTTGAGTTACTGTTGTCTTTCTATCAGCTGAACCAGTCTGGCCATTCTCCTCTGACCTCTGGCATCAACAAGGCATTTTCACCCACAGAACTGTCGCTCACTGGATATTCTCTCTTTTTCAGACCATTCTCTGTAAACCCTAGAGATGGTTGTGTGTGGAAATCCCAGTAGTACGCAGTTTCTGAAATACTCAGACCAGCCGTCTGGCACCAACAACCCTGCCACATTCAAAGTCACTGAAATCACCTTTCTTCCCCATTCTGATGCTCAGTTTGAACTTCAACAGATTGTCTGGACCATGTCTACATGCCTAAACACATTGATTTGCTTCTATAGCCAGTGATTGGCTAATTATATATTTGCTTTAACATGCAGTTGAACAGGTGTTGTACCTAATAAAGTGGATGGTGAGTGTATATTTGAAATGTATTGTGGCCAGAATTTATTTCTTGCATTTTTTTGTTACATAGGAAAAGGTTGAATACTTAAAAACAGGGGTGTATTCACTGATCCCCTGGTAAAGAACATTTATATTTCAAAGCAGTCTGATTAAAACCATCATGTGCACACTTAAAAGCACTAATAAGCATGTTTAATTGGATCTCAGGGTTGACATCTCTGATACTCTGATGTATGTGTTTGAGCTGCTGGGCCCAGAGCTCCTCAGAAACCTATATGATAAACTAGGCACACTGCTGACGGACACAACACACCCCTCCTCATGGCAAGTCAGTCCTGATGTTACATAAATATATGGTGTGTATATATAATATAAATGTCATGTATTATATTGAACAATATCTCTCTGTTATCTCCCTCTCTCCTGTGGAGGATATAGAGGCTCTGCTGTTTGGCTTTCAGTCCATTGCTGAGACGGTAGATGTCAGTTACTCAGACGTCATTCCAGGACTGATCGGTCTGATTCCTCTGATCACAGCCAACAATATTCAGCTGGCTGAGACCATCATGTTCACCATAGGTAAACCAATTCATTTGTAAACGCACATTTGGTGATGTCAAATGCTGAGAAAAATACCTGCATCATTTTGTGTTTTAGTAGTTTAGTTGCTATGGCGATCAATTGATTTTGGTTCATGTTAATTTCGAGATTTTTCATTATTAGTTCATGTTTATTTAATAACGCATTAATGGAAATTTGTGAATGTTGATTTCATGTCTGCACAAATGGTGAAGTTGAAAGTAATTGACTTCTGCTGTCATGATTTCTTGTAGGCTCTTTGGCCGAGTGGCTGGCCGATCATTCGGTCATGTTGGCGAGTGTCCTGCCGGTGGTCTTGCATGGTCTGTCCAACCCGGATCTGTCCGTGTCTTGTGTCTCAGCTCTGAAGAGAATCTGCCGAGAGTGTCGGCATGACCTCCACCTTCACGCCAGTGACATCATTGCAGTCTCACAGGTTTTAAAAAAACTTTCGCTTGAAGTACCGCTGTTGTTGTACCAAACCAGTGTCAGTGAGTAGTGTACTAAACTCACTGTGGCCTTTTCGGTTTCAGGCGGTGCTTGTCAAAGAGATCCATAAAGTAAGTCCAAGCCATGTGTGTTTGATTTGTTTTGATAACACAGTAACTGTAACTTACACTAATAACATGATTACATTGTATAATGCTCAACCCTCCTAAGCTTTTAGAAAAAGAGTCACACCTTGGCTATTCACGCCATGGTAATTTTTGACAGCAAGAGTGTAACTTTTCCCAGTACCTTCCCTGGAGTAGTAACAACCTTTTGGGATTTTAAGTCATTTTGATATAATCTAGATTTTAGATTTATGTGTAAGTTTCTCCATTTCGCTATCATTTGTTTAAGCAAATACGCAAACCTTTAGAACTAAATTTGGAACATACATTTTTTTTTGGTCCCTATGAGGAAAAAAGCTTATAGATCATAGTAAATTATGTTTTTTGAAAATTTTAAAAGTGCAGAATGTTTTCTGTGATGGTTGTGTTCAGGGTTAGGGGATAAAACATACAATTTGTATAGTATTAAAATGATTATGTCTATGGAAAGTCATAAAACATGGAAACCTGTGTGTGTGTGCGTGCGTGCGTGTGTGTCTGCGCGCCTGCATGTGTTGTGAATCTTTTGCACTCTGGATGTTTTATAATCTCAACCCCTTCATTTCTGTTTGTTCAACACTGGCTGATATATAGATTTAGATTTTATTCAACACATATTCAAAATTTGCTCTGCGTTAGGGTCTTTCCCATTTATTTCCTACGGTCAGTCAATCTTGACCATAAACAGGGTGTGACTTCTTTATGATAACTTAGACTTCCGGAAGTCTAGGTTTTTTTTTCTTTGGTTGTTCAGATTGAATATCTAAAATATCACCAAGCTTGAACTCTATACCATGCTTAATAGTTATATCCCAGTAGGATTGACAGTAAGTCTTCTTTTCAGAGCCCGCAGTGCATGTGGATAATGCAGGCACTGGGTTTCCTGCTCTCAGCCCTGCCCAGTGAAGAGATACTGGGGAAGCTGCTCTCTCTGGTCACTCCCCACATCCAACAGCTGGAGAAACTGGCCAATGAGCTGGTGAGGTGCAATAATGTCAGCGTATGCTTGATTCACATACTATTAGAGTAATCCGAAACCTGAAAAGAAAAATGTATTTTTGTATAGTACACAATAAGTACAGTTCCAAAAAGGTTTTATAGTTAACTTCCAAGACAGCAACATAGTGCCGGCCGAGATCCGGCCCACATCTGGTACGGGTGGAATCCACATGTACCAGATGTGGCCCGGATCTGGGCCGACACTATGTTTCTGTCTGGGTTTAAACCCTCATGTCATTCCAAACCTGTGGTGGAACACAAAAGAAGATATTTTGAAAAATGTTTTCACTCTTTTACCCTTTGATGCAGCCCAGCTCCGCTAATAAACTTCCTACTATCCACATCCTTGGCCTGCTGTCTAATCTCTTCTCTACATTTGATCTAAACAAGCAAAGTGAAAGATTGGAAGTGATGAGGCCTGTCCAAACACAGCCACGCAACAACAACCCGGTACGACAACAAACCACGGCTCAACCTCCAATCAGTTTAGTTTATTAGCAAGCATGTTTGAATCAGCACTGACCTGTAAATTGAACACTCAACAGTACGTGTGGTTTGACAGCTGTTCTGGTCATTTCTCAGGTGGTGGTCGTCCTGCAGCAGGCCTTCCCTTTAATCCAGACTGTTCTCAACAAGTGGCTGAATGAACCTGAGGTGGTAGAGGTCAGTGTAGGTGAACGTGTGTGTGTCTGTGTGTATGTGTGAGTATATGAAAGATTCACTTTTCTCTCACCTCAACTCAGGCGGTGTGTGCTGTCTTTGAGAAATCACTGAAGACCCTTATCCATGAATTTGCACCGCTGGTGACTCAGCTCTGTGAGCTCATTGGTCAGATTTTCAGCGCTTACCCACAAGCCTCGGCTTTAGACCTCACACGACAAGTAAAGACACGGTCTAACCCTTCACATAAAACAAAACATTTCTGTGTTTACTTCATAAGTTGAGTGTCATAATGTGTTTATGCCTTACATATTTCCCTCTAGTTAGTTCACATTTTTGGCTGTGAGAAGGATCATTTTACTCCAATCACTGCCCTTTTAGAGCTGATTACCAACATCACCATGTCCATTTTTCAGCTAGGTAAGAGATTAGAGTCACTATCAACAATGAGTTTTTGCTGGGCCCAGCAATTGAGAAATTGCTGCAAGGATAACAAATTTTTGTAGACCAATCCGGAAGTTAGCATCACCCTGGTTTCCCTGACAAAAACCCAGAAGGATTTTTCCATTGGCTTTTGGATTATTGCAGAAAATAAGCTCTGTGACCAACAAAAGTTTATAATTTTTATTGTGTTGATTGTGATAATCTTCACAAATGAACACATGGCTGCATTAGAAATCGCATACTTCCCTACTATATAGTTGGCCAAAAACAGTACGTGACAAGAGTAGTCCAAATTCACAGTACTCATAAAAGAGTAGTCAAAAATAACCCGGATGACTTGTTACTTCCTGCGAGATTTTGAAATGTGCCGCCAATGGACATTTTACTATCCCATGAGGCCACGGGAGAGGATTTGGGAATGGCAGTGAAGTGATGCAATTGACTCTACACACAATCATAATATAAAGACAGGGCTTGAAATGAACACTCACCAAATGCCGGCATTGGTGACTTTATGAAATTGTCAATCGCCAGTTGGCTGGTAATATTTTTATGAATTCTAACAATGCAATGTTGTAAGAACATGAACCTTAACAAACGTGAACGAGGCCCGGGACAGTTGACGGGCCAGTGCATGCATCGTCACGAAAGTTTAAGCCATGCCAATTTAAATATTCAAGCGCAAGAAGACGCAAAAGGGAACTCAATTCGTTACTCACACGCTGTGTGGAAAGTTTTGTGTGCGCAAACATCCGAAGTGCATGCCCAGACAGGGCCCAAATGATGAATTGAGCTCTCTTTCACGCCTTCTTGTGCTTGAATGGACAAATTCAAAGTCTTGACGAGTATCACAAGTATCCTAGTAAACAGTCGGTTATGGCTTAAGTGACAGCAAAAGAACAGCAAAAGACTCACTGCTCTTGTCTGAATAACTTTTGTAACTTCAATAGGTATTAATTCATTTCAATAGGTCACAAAATAATTACTTGTTCAAAATAAGGACCTACTCAGAAAGTATGCGATTTCAGACAGCCAACTTTTATGAAGTAAAATGTAGGCTGTAAACTAACTACACGACTTCAGTGTCACCATCACTAAGCTTTCGACAAACCTCTGTTACTTTCTTTCTTCTGCGGAACACAAAAGTGTAATTTTGTCCTTATAATGAAAATCAATAGGAGCCAGTGTTGTTTTGGACATTGTATGGACAGAAACAGTTAAAACTTTCTGCAGAATATTTTCTTCGTGTTCCACAGAAAAAAGAAAATCATACAGGTTTGGACCTACATGATGACAGAATTTACATTTTTTGGGGTGAACTATCCCTTTAAAGGCATATTAAGTAACCTTAAATTGTTTTACCCCTAAAGAAATGAAAAGTACATTTGAGAAATATTATTAAAATGTTGTACATGACTGGTCTAGAAAAAGCTTGGTGGCTGCCATGTTAAGATCACATGACCAGCATTTTACTCACTTTATCTCTGCGATCAGACACTTTTGTTGGCTAGTGAAGAAAAAAAAAGAATACCTTCAATATGGAGACGTTGCCCAATTTTACAAGTATTGTTATGATATTAACGTTTGACTTATAGTCATTCTAACTATATAGAAATGTTGTAGGCTCCAGAGATCATCCAGATGTGGTGGAGTCATTTATGCAGCTTCATGCTCAGGTCTGTGCTCGTTTATTTTTGCCTTAGTCTTCAGACTTTAGTCTACACATTTACACAGATTTAATATTTTACATACATTTTCATTGTTCAAAAGAACCGTTTCTTTAAAAAGAAAACCCCTAAAAGAGGTTTCCCATGCTTCTTTTTTATGGTAGTTTTTTTAGAATAAGATTTTCTCTGATGTCTTTGCAGGTTTTGAGAAGAACGTCTGAGCTTTATCTTTCAGACCATCTTGATATTAAAGCTGTATTCTACTGTGGTGAGTGTCACTTCAGCAAGCTCATTTAACAATGCTCAACATTTATTCATTCAGCCATTAACTGTCTATGTGTATGTAGGAATCTTATCATTCAAATTCCCTGAAACTCCAACACTGAAAGCAACCTGTCTGCTATTTGTAAGTACTGTACAACACGTTTAACATTCAGTTCATCTTTACAGAGAGCTGTAGTGGAACATACAGCCCAAATGCTAGTGCTTGTACTGGAATAAACCTTTTCTGTACCATTAGTAATTGTAATATTAGTGACCCTGCACCACAGACACTTGAGTGGTGTATATAATCAGACTGAGCTCTCTCGACACAGACGGAGCTGATCTCTCATTGTGAGGATGTTCCTGCTGTGAGGGAGTTGCTTCAGGACGACGGCAAGCTGCTCCTTCAGACCCTACTAGAGGTCAGACATTTCTGCATGTAATTCAGTCATATAGAAATCAGCGGTTTCAGACAGACTCTCTGTGCATTAGTGGTTGGGATTTCTCATCATTTCACTAGTAACTGACAGGTGACCTTTATGACTGAGTCAATTAATCATTCATTTGTCTGGTTCAATCATACTGATTCACTTAGTATGGAAACAAGACTCTCCTTATGAGTGAGTCATTGAATCATTCACTCTAGCTAGTTGTATAAAAACACTGATTAATTCAGGAACAAATGAAGTGAATGTCTTTATGAGTGAGCCATTGAATCATTAATTTAACCTATTTGTTCAATCACACTGATTCACTTATTATGGAAACAAGCGATTGTCTTTATGAGAGGTTCATTGAATCTTTCACTAGGCTGTTTCGCTCAAAAGCACTGATTCATTCAGCAACGAAATAAGTGACCAGCTGCATCCGAAATCGTATACTTCCCTAGTAGGCGAAAAACAGTATGTGACAAAAGAAGTGTCAGAATTCACAGCACTCATAAAAGAGTAAGCAAAAAGTACCCGCATGACCTATTACTTAGATTCTGAAGTGTGTGTACAATGGACACTTTACTATTCCATGAGGCCACGGGAGAGGATTTATGGATGGCAGTAAAGCAACGCAACTGACGCTGGTAGGTCACATGAGAGTGACAATGTAGTATGTCCTGAATACATTCATACTAGACACAATCATACTAGAACATACTTTTATAGCAGCCGTGATGTATTTATTTATTCAAAATAAGCTCCTAATCAAGAGAATACGCGATTTTGGATGCAGACACTGTATTTATGAGCAAATTTATGTTTAGCAACATTCACTCAGCTGATTCGTTCAAAAATGCTGATTAATTAAGGAATGAAACACCGCCACTGTGTTGCTCGAAGACCAGAAAACTCTTTGCTATTTTCATTGGCAGCCAAAATAATTGTCTAAAATCCAACATTCTCAATATTAACCTGTTTATTGAACTGTATACAAGCAATCTCATACTCACCAACCAGTTTTATTTAAACTGTATTTAAAAATATTTGCCCTGCAGTCAGTTCCTGTTTTGAAGTGTTTCGGAAACAAAGTTATGGCTACTTTTTATTTTTATTTTAATGATTCATTTAATAAATTAATCCAGTGTTAAGAAAGTTTTAACATTGAACCTTAAAAAACAGATGAAAGTGCTTTGGGACCAAGCACCTCATATGGAAATGTTACATAGGAATATATAGCCATAAAATACTTCATATATTGTATAGATCATGTAAGGACCAATTTCATTGTCCGACACAGGCTATTGGGGGTCAGGGTCCGAGCAGTCTGGCTGAGCACTATGCGGAGGTCTTGTTCTCAGTGAGTCGAAACTGTCCCAGTGTTCTGTCTCTGTGGCTCAGAGAGGCTCTTCTGCCCCCTGGCTTCCCCAGCTCACACCTCACCGCTGAGAACAAAGAGCACTTCTGCCAGCAGATCCTCAGGTAGGGCCAAGACATTAGCATTAGCATTAGCATTAGCACCAGAACACCAGACAGACCATTGCACCTTTTTTTATTCATTTCTTCTGTTTAACTATTCGCACAGGGAACAAGCGTGTAAGCGACGAATGAAGGACATTGTGAAAGAGTTCGCTCTGTTGAGTCGAGGACTAGAAGGGACCGAGTACACAGCGAGCTACTAAACACACTCTCCATGCAAGACCTAGATTGGATCTCGAGACATCTTTGCTTTAGTATCGTGGGGTCAAACGATACAGTGCACTCTTTAGAATACAATAAAGCTAAATTGTCAACATGTTATGATTGAAAAAGCAATCTGAATGACATAATTAGATTTGATTTTGGTTTTTGTAATACTGTCTTATCTATCATCTGTAAACATCAAAACAGCACTGATTTCACCGCGCTTAAAAAAACTATTTTTGTCTTGTTTTCTATTAAAACAAGTTACATTTACTTAAAACTTATTTTCAGAGAATATATCTCTATTTTTCTTTGATTGTTGAAAAATGTTTTAGGATAAAGCTCACTAAATGTTGTGATTATGCAAGTCTTATTATCTTAAGCAATTTGCATTTAAGGATGTTTGGAAAATTTTTAAGTTTTAAGGATTTGTGGATTTTTATTAATGATGATTGTTCCGACTCTGCGGAAATCTGTGTGAGCTTTATCAGTTTTCACTGAAACTTAAACATTTTAAATCTTGAATAAATCCCTACATATTTACACTACAAAATTTCAAAGGTTTGTGTTTTGTAAGATTAAAAAAAAATACATATCTTGCTCACCAAGACTACATTTATTTGATCAAAATACAGTAAAAAACATGAAATATTATTAAAATCTAAAATAACTGTTTCTATTTTAATATATTTTAAAATGTAATTTATTCCTGTGATGAAAAGCTGAATTTTCAGCATCATTACTCCAGTCTTCAGTGTCACATGATCCTTCAGAAATCATTCTAATATGATTTACTGATCAAGAAACATTTCTTATTATTATCGATGTTGAAAATAGTAGTGCTGTTTAATATTTCTGTGGAAACGGTGATACATTTCTTTCAGGATTCTTTAATGAATATAAAATTCAAATAAAAAGCAAATTAATGCATCTTTGCTGAAAAGTATTTTAAAAAACAAATCTTACAGACCCCAAACTTTTAAACAGTAGTGTACTTATAACTATTGCTAGACGTACAGTAAATATAACCTTTTGTCTGTTAGTCACAAAAAGTCACAGGATTAATGTTAAGTGCATTTATTTCTCACAGATTTCATGATCTGTTTTGATACACACATATAAAATATGTCAATTTTCATAAGCCGTTTCTGTATAACCTCATGACTGAAATCATGATAATGACAATATAGGTCATATAGGTTCATTTCTCTATTAATACTTCTACTTATACAATAGCACATCTGTTTGGACATCCACAATGTACAATAATAAGAAGAACTGACTGAATCTTAACATAAACAACAAGCTCACTCAATTTTTATGGGGTAAACAGAAATCTGCTCAGTAAAAAAGAGTGGAGGAAGTGCTAGGGTCTCTCTCTCTGTCGGAAGGTCTGGAGTTGATGCAAGGACACAGAACAGAGCGAGTTCAAGGCTTTCATTCGTTCACGTGATTGGATGGACTTCTTGTGAATTACCGTATCCTGGTGAACAGGTTCAACACTGATTTGGATTCCTGGAAACAGACGGAAAGAATGTGAAAGGGGTAACAGTTGAGGTGCAGGACGAGCTACACGTCCGAATGTAACACTTCAGCCTGACCTTGGTGCAGCGTGTCTTGCTGAAGACATTCCAGAACCTCAGTGTCTCGTCTCCTGCTCCCGTTACGATGGCCTCACCGTCCGGAGACACCGCCTGTACACAACCAGGACACGTACATTCACTTCTGATGTGTGTCTGAATTAACACAGGATAACATTATTACATTACAGATCTCAGATTTGATTACTCATTGTCTTCGTCGGTCATTTGTACATAATTAAAAACTGGATCCGGAGACAACCATGACAGCCACTAAAGTGAGCTTTCTTGGTACACTTGGAAAATGTTCCCTGTTATTGGATTCGATTAAACATAAAAGGTAAGAAAATAAGAAACGTTAAGAAAAAACACAATAAGACATTCTGGTCATTTCATAAGGAATACTGATTTTAAAATACCTTTGTACTATTTGCAGGAAGTTTAAATAGAATGACTAAAATACACGTTTTTTTTTTTTTCAAAAGTACTTTTTCTTTTTTATAAACACACTCACTGGCCACTTTATTAGGTAGACCTTGCTAGTACCGGGTTGGACCAAGTGGAACAGGTGTACCTAATAAAGTGGCTGGTGAGTGTATTAAGAATACATAAAGATTATGTTTTTGGGAAGTCGCACCACATGACATTTTACAACAGGAACTAATCTTTCCTTGCCAAAAAAATCCATCAAATGATCTGATATTTTAAAAGACTTATTGAGACACAGTCAATGAGGGTCTGCAGGAGTCACTCCACTCCATGACATCATTTCCTGTTAGATTTTTTTCTGCATCTTGGTCGCACCACATGACTTTGATTTGGTGGAGTTTTCCAAATATTAATAACTTGTAACAACACTTTTGTTAAAATATTTTTTTCTACCAAGGAAATAAAATTATGCATGTTTTTTTTTTGTTGAGTATCATATTTGATGTATCAGGTTTTTGTGGCCCATATAGTGATATTGTGAGAATATAGAGCTCATTCTTCATAAAAATGCAGGCCCAAACTGAGTAGAAATATGCAATTTGGTGCAGTTGCTGATATTTATATGGCTAAAATGTAAGATGAAATTCTTATAATGCAAATCAATAAGATCTTTATAACAGTTTAGCAGACTACTAACATAAAATACATATATAAATATCAGTTGTCACTTTATATCTCCCAATAGTACATGATCTCACTACCCATGATATTTAAATGATTAATTTTATGGTAGTTTTTACTGTGGGGGCAAAACATAAAACGCAATGCAGCACAATGATGATTGAGAGATGAACAAATACATTTTCCTCAAAATCCAGACGTATCATATTTGAAACACATTTTAACATAAGTATGTATGGATAATCCATTAAACCTAAGTTGCTTCAGTCCAGTATATCTTCATTTTAAAATATTACTAATAATATAAAAGATATTCTTACATTTACTTAAGTAAAATTCAGTAAAGATTTCACAGCAAAAAGACATGTGCCACAAGAACACGTGAAGATTGTGTACAACAGTTTTTTCTTAGCAAAGTTCTGATCATGTTGATAATTTAGAGGCGCAAGGAATTTGTGTTTGTTTCATATTTGTTCAAATATGATATAGTAGGCTTTATAGAGTTAATAAAGTTTCAAGAATTGTACTCTTTTAGTCTTTTTTTCTTCATTATAAGGACAGTTGTATCACCCTGAGATTTATGTCTGTGTGTAAAGTCACTGTATGTACGAATGAATTGCATTTCTACATTTGGTTACACTTTATTTTAAAGTGTCATTGTTACAGTGTAATTATATATTAAAGTACTGAGTAATATTAAGCAACTACATGTACTTACTATAGGGGGTAGGATTAGGATTTGGTTGAGGGTTTGTTGCATGTAATTAGGCATAATTTACTGTTATCACTATGTTAAGTACATGAAACAAGGACACTGTAAAATAAAGTGCTACCCTACATTATTTCAAATAGATTATTAGATCCGATAAAACACTTACCAAGTAGAGCACTCGGTACGAATGTCCTGTGAGCTTGGCTACCTGGGTGAGTGATGGGTATTTCCACACCAGGATCTGGTTCTGGGAGTAGCCGTGTGTGCTGACCTAATAGACATCAATGGTGAAAGCCAGCATGGGGGAAAAAAAAACACATGACGTGACTGAGGTTGTAGTTGCGTTTCTTACCAGCTCGTTGGCGTGTTTGGACCAGGCCAGGTTGCAGACCTGTGAGCCGGTGTCGGTACTCTGCAATGCCTGTCCGGTCAGAGTGTTCCAGAAGCGAAGGCAGCGGTCGGCCGTTCCCCCTCCCGAGGCCAGCAGGCCGTGCTGGTGAGGAGACCAGGCGATGGCCTTCACAGCCGCCAGGTGATCGCTGTACTGCTGCACGGGGAGCAGGCTCGAGCTGTTCCACACCAGCAACTGAAGCAGAACAAAACACAGGTTCCTTTGTGTCATGCTATTTAGACCGAATTTTATTAGTTCTTTTTCAATTTCTTTTGCAAAGAAATTGGTCTTGATTTTGATAAAGTTGTGCTCTTAATAATAATAATAAATCTGAAAACGGTGCTCTAAAATGGTCCATGTACATTGCGTTAATTAGTTATTTGGTTTAAAGGCACACTTTGCAGTTTCGTTTTTTCTCAAACAGCGGCCCCTAGAGTCGCTGTAGAGAACTTGTATTTAACGTAACTGACGTAAATACCACTCATGCAGAGCCGTATCTGCACTCTTCCAACCGCGCTTTCTTCGTCGACTCTGAAATGCGTGCTAGTGTCTTCCATAGAGGCTGCTTCATATGTTGTTGATGTATGTGACGTCGTGCCGTGAAGCAAGTCGAGGCGAGATTTGTCGGGGCGCCACCTCTCAAACCTGCATTGCTGGTTTTGCCAGCGGCGTGTCCCCCCCCTGCTTTGCTATCAGGATGATTCGCCCTACTACGAGTTCGTTTACCATCGAAATGATTTCGAAGCTGTTATATTAAGGTAAAAATCTTGCAAATTTTAAATCTTGCCTTTAAAGGCACACTATGTAAGTTTTCGCCACTAGAGGTCGCTATTCAAATCGTAGCTTGATGACACCTTGATTTCGTAGAATTGTGGGAGTTGTTGTCTTCACCTCTATAGCCAGTGGAGAATCCGAAGGGACTCGGGCTGAAATCATATTCATGGATGATCGGTAATGCATTAAAGATTTATTAACGTTACGAAAGCCGTTGGAGAGAAACGAGACCGCTAATGAAAGACGAGCGCGACACACGGCTCGAGAGCAGTGGAGCTTTTATTATACCCGCTTCTTCCAGTCATGTGTATGTGGGGTAACACAGCGCTGTTTTATCATATTAGATACATTTGAGTGTGTTGAAAGGTGTTATAATGCTACTCTGTGTGTTCGCTCGGCGGCTGCTATGTCAGACACTTGTTACACACTGCAGTGAGCTAGATCCATATTAGACATGGTAAATATGGTTCTCGCGGTAAATCAAGAAAACGAGATTCAAACAAAAAGACTAACTGTGTTGAGCTGTATAACAATGATTAGTTTTCTGTCGATGAATGTATCCTCACCTGTCTAATAAAACACATCATATATTAAAGCTTCTTTAGTGTTTCCATGGTTTCTACAAAATAAAAATTACACTGTAACAATGACACCTTAAAATAAAGTGTAACCCTTTATTTTAATTTGTCCTTGTTACAGTGTAATTATACATTTAAGTACTGAGTAATAATAATTAACATGTACTTACTATAGGGTTAGGTTTAGGATTCAGATTTAGTTTAGGGTTAGTTACTTGTAATCATGCATAATCTATAGTTATTACTAAAGTAACAACATGTAATGTGTAACAAGGACACTGTAAAATAAAGTGTTACCTTTTTTTTTTTAATGCAAAATTTGGTGTGAATGCAACATACACAAACCTCTTTGAATAAACCATATTCCCAGCCAACTTAGTCATGTCTTGCATGTTCAATTATGTCTCCTTATTAGATAATCCCGTTTTATTGACACTGACCTTATTATCGTTCCCTCCAGAGGCGAGGTGCTGGTGGTCAGGTGACCACTTGAGGCCACACACTTCCTGCCTGTGGCCCTGGAGGCGTCTCTCCACAGGAGGAGGTGTCCTCACGTCCCTTTGTAGAATCACTCTGTCCCGGCTACCCGACGACAGCTGCTCTCCATTCCACGCAAGCGCTCCTGAGAGACACGAGAGGAGGTGAGACTCAAACTCTTATAATATGATGAAGATGATTTGTTCTTTATGAAGATCTTAGCTCTCTTAGTGAAAAAAAAAAATCTGATAAATTGTTCTGAGAATGATTTAAAGTTCCAAACACATAAGACTTTTGTTCATCTTCGGAACACAAATGAAGATATTCATTATGAAATCTAAGAGATTTCTGTCCCTCAAAACTCTTGAAGCTTCAAAACATAAAGAGATCGTAAAAAAAATCCATATGAATCGAGTGGTTGAATCAAAGCTTTCTGAAGAGACTTGATCTCTTTATATGATGAAAATATTTAATTTAGGTTTTTATTTACATATAAACATTGATACATAGAGCACATCAAATATGGTGAATGTTTCGAAGATGAACGAACGTTTATTGGGTTTGGAACCACATGAGGGCGATTCATCATTGTAACTAATGACAGAATTTTCATTTTTTGGGTAAGCCTTTAAACCAGTAAGTGATTGTCACATGACACAAACCTACGCGTGCTGAATGTCCCTCCAAACTGGTCAACTTCCTCCCTCCAGCTGCATCCCAAATCTGAACAAATCCCTTATGGGTCCCTACAGCCACCAGACTTCCCTGAGAGAACGACAAAGAAGTAAATATTATCCTGGATAAATACAAAGCACACACGTTAGATATTTTTATGTAACATGTAAGAGGTTTGTGCTGACCCTCTCATTCCAACACACTGATGTCACAGAGTCGCCATCCACAGATAAGTCACACAACCGCGTCACCTGTGTAAGTAAAATGAAACGCTCATTACCGACAGTCAGACCAGAACACATCTTAAAGTCTGTCTCATACCTGGCTGGTACAGGCACTCCACAGGTAAACACAAGCCCCCAAACCAACACTCAAGAGATTTCCAGCTGACCAGTCCACCTGTGTTCACAAACATTTTCAATCAAATTACTACACAGCAAATGTTAACATGGAGAACAATTATGCCATGTCCTAACCAGATGGGGCGCGATAAGATTCCAGCGACAAGCAATTAGTCTGTCCACACCAGACGCGACAAAATCAATCAAAAATCACAGCCAATTAGAACAGCGTGTGGGCGGAGTCTCTCTGCAAGCGCACTGCACTCGCAATGAAATGGATACAATCAAAATCATAAATATTCAATTATCCATTGTGGATTTCAGTATGGCTATAAAGGTCAAGCATAATGATATACTCGCATTAAATTATTTTAACCCTTCGGTGCTGTTAGGTCAAAAATGTTACGGTTTTTTTTTTTTTTTTTTTTTTTTTTTACTTCATTGGAATGGAATGAAACTTGGTAAAGGTTTCGGTACTTGCTATGTGAACACACACAAAAAAGAAAAAAAATCATGAACATGATTTGAAAAGGTTAAATGACCCTGAAAAAATAGTCACACTTGTACTGTTGGCGGTCAAAAATGACCGCATTGGAAAAGAATAGGAAACTAAATCTACTGGAAACGTTTGGAATTGCGCCCAAACAAAATCTTACTGAAAGCTCATTTTTTGAGATATCAACCTAAAATTTGGATCACAACTGTTTTAGATTTATGGCTTTGATTTTCTCACAGTTTTAGCGTAAAACATGTTTTGCAAAATATATATTTCATTAAAAAATGTTTTATTTTAAATGCATTTTTCATAATAATCAACTTAAACTTCTATAACTTTATTTTTGTTTTACCTTTTTAACTATTTTACTTCAGCAATAATCTACCAAGAGTCGTCTTTAAAAAGAGACCAAACTTATGTGCGCCAAAGCATTCAAGAGTTACGAAGTTGGAAATTTCATTTTCAGGTGTATGTTCAAAAAGTGGTCAAAAAGTAATAAATGGATCATAACTATTCCGTAAATATAACCTAGTACCATAAAATCCCCTTAAAAATACAAAATGTTAAATAAAAAACATCAAACTAAAATTCAGTACATTCATTTTATTGAAATAATTTTTTTTTCAGTCATTCCATTGCAGAAACAGAAACCATTTCTAGAATATAAATGTTGCGTATCGCTGTCGCGATTGGTTAGGACAAAAACTCTGATTAACTAATCTTTTATCGCCTGTCGCTGCATCACGTCAGGTCTGGATAGTGCTAAAAGAGTATTTTAAAGAGCTTTCTGAAATACCTCTGACTTCTGATTGGTCAATGAACACATTCTCCAGTTAAATATTTTTCTATAATGACAGGCAGACTATATAACTGACAGCTGTCCCAGGCAACCAATTTCTTACAGTCAGCTGGTCATTATTGCAAAATTAAAGTAAAAATAATGTACCTTCACAGTGACACTTTCAGACCCCTATCCCTTATTAATATCTGTAAAACTAACATATGGAGCTTTGTAAATGAAGTGTACCAGGTTGAGGTAGAAGTCATCCTGCAACTCTGGGGCATCAAGAACCTTGAACGGGATCTTGGAAATCTTGCGTGCTGGCTTTCGGGGTGAACGCAATAGTTTGTGACTGCAGACAAAAAAGAAAAATTTGAAATATTTAATTTGAATTAATTTTAATTTAAGTTAAATTTTAAAGAAATTCACAGGCACGTCTATAATGTGGATCAAATTAATAATGTTGTAAAAACGTCTGTGTTATAAACATAGAAAAACAGCTCAAAATCATTTTCTTAAAGGGGTCATGAACTGAGAATTCAAATTTGCCTTGATCTTTTGACAGTTAAGAGGTTGTTATGCAATAAAAATATCCTTTAAGTTTCAAAACTCAAAACTTCCTTGTTATTCCAAAAACAGCTTTTATTGAAACCAAGGCCAGAAAACGGCAGGATCTGAAAAGTGTGGAATTATGACGTCATAGAGCAGCGAAAGACCGCCTTTGCAGAAGAATATCAACACAATCTACATCACCACGTCTTTGGCGCCGCCCACTGAATAGTGAATAGTTACAGAATGAGTAAAGATTGACACAGGATCAATACCATTATCTTCCAAACGAGGTAAAGTTTTCCACTAGGAAAGTGTTTTTTTTTTCCCAACAATGTGAATGTCTCAGCAGTGCATTATTTGTTTGTATTCGGTGCATTTCACTTTGGATTATATATTTGGTAAATCAGTCGCAATTCCGACGCAGGCTTTGCAAACAGACTTTTACGATATGGATCTGCCAGCAACGCCAATAAAACAGCAATGTTTATTTTAATGCCTGATCTGTGATCAGTGATTTCTGAATTATTCAAGTTCAGACAGATCTCTCTCAAAATTGTTCAATACTGTTTATGCATTAGTAAAACAAGCCAGTGACTAAACGATCAACTTCACATCGTTTCTCTTAGTAGGATGAAAATAATTCTATTTAAACTGTGATTAAATATACAGAAAGCGATCAAAGAACAATCTCTTTCCAATTGCCCAAGCTGTCAATCACACAGCGCGAGTTTATCTGGACACTTGCCAAAACTTGTTATAAAATCAATGACGCTGTTACACTGCACAACGAAGCTCTTACTGTATTTACATCGTGTTTGCATTGTTATTTGGTGAAAGCATTTGTGAAAGTGCAGAAATTGTGTTGTGATGATGAGATCACTTCATTCACGCAATCAACAGACTGTTCTCTGCTCAATACTCATCACTTCAACCTTTCAAGTGATGGGAATAGATCTAAATATAATGCTATAATCAACACTTTTTTCATTATACGATTCATTAATCTTGATAGCTGTAATAGTAAAAACAGTAAAAGTTTTCGAGAATGTTTCACATGTAACTAGCTATTTCATATGCAAGCATGTCAGCCAATCACAGCAGTGGGCGTTTACACTGAAGTCTCTCACAGACACGCCCCTTCAAACAGAGCGTTCAAATCAGAGGCTAAAATCAGGCTAGGAAAAATGCCTTTTATGTCTAAATTATGACCATTTTTGATGTAAAAATCATACTAACAATATAAGGGAACCCCAGGAAACATTATAAAATAATAAAATAATCCAGTTCATGACCCCTTTAAACAGTATTTTTGTACGGAGCCCCACACGACATGCAAGAGGAAAAATCGGCCTTGTTTTATTCATTCATTCTCTCGTTTAGTTAAATCGAGGCAATGTTGTACTAATTTATTCCCTCATTTTAGGTAAATCAATCGTGGGCACATTGTACTAATTTGTTCCCTTATTTCTTAATTTAGTTTTAGGAACGAATTCTTAATTTGTGACCGCTAAATCTTGTAACTTACTAAAAACTAATTTCCAAAAAGGTGAAAAAAATAAACTTAATTCAATATACATGTCTAAACATTTTATGTGCTTTTACTTTTCAAGTAACTGAGTTTGCAGTGCAAACATAATAAATGATCATTTGCTCAATTTTATTTTGAATTACTGCAGAGATTAGAGAAGAATGATACCTTTTGTTACTGAGAGGAGAGAGGGAATAGGGGGAGATTTCATTGTCAAAAGGCACTCTCTTTGTGAGGATGGTGTACTGAGAGACACAAGAAAAACAAGTTATACAACAAGAGTCAAGTTCTAAAACTTATATAAACTCAAATGTGAGAAAAAGCAGAGAACATGCAGAAGACAAACATGCTTTTCCAGTGAGCTTTTTACATGGCAATGAATCTCACATGGATCTGCCATGTAAACTCACCCTGAAGAGGCTGTGTGTGTCCTGTGTGAGGATGGTGTGTCGACGGTCATCTGTGTGAGGATCAGGCACGGTTTCGATTCCTGCTCCCAACAGCTCATTCCTTAGCAGTGCAGCATACGCCACAGCATCTGTAAAACACAATAATGCTTTTTTTGTTATTTTCTTCTTATATATATATATATGTGTATATATATGTATATATGTGTGTGTATATATATATATATATACGTCATACATACACTTCTTTTACGTTTAATACTTTTATTCAGCAAGGATGATTTGTAAAAAAAAAAAAAAAAAAAAAAAAAAAAAAAAAATCAAATAAACACTGTTCTTCTGAAATTCTATTTCAGTTTTTCCCTCTTTTCCCACCTCGCTTTTAAATCGCTTGCAGAGCGTGTACATTGACGCAGAGCGTTTTCAGTTATTCCCTATGGACGCTCCTGTGGACACGCACCGAATTAGCAGCAATTGAGGTATGACAAATGCATGGTTCATTATTATTCTTAACTAAAAACGCAACAACAAAACATTACAATGACAAACTCGCTTAAATGGGCGCTTTTACATTTCGCTTTGAAACCAAATCTTCCGCCATCGTCTTGTCAGTCAAGAGCGAGGCGAAATGGGCGAAGTGAGGTGAAACCTGACTCCTGCGGCTGATCCGTGCTGCGACTCTTGTTCGGCTCACGTTGCATTGAGCAGACATGTTCAGTTTATAATTGTAGAGTATGTTCTCTAACTGACCTAAATGATTTTTATCACTATAAAAAATCTAAAGTGACGGTGAGGGGGAGACAAGTAATGTAACCGGTGTTGCGGCTGAACACCATGTAATACCGGTAACACCGACTATCGCAGCAAGCAATCTCATTGGCTGCAGGATCATCAGAGGCCAATCAGCTTGTGCCATGAGGTAATGATGTGATTGCTTGGAGACTGCATGTAAAGTACCTATCAGCCTGCGCCCTCTATAGTTTCATGACTGAATTAGACATATATCGTTTCGCTGTGAAAATCGAGGGCATGTAAGAGATGATGCAGAGTGACTTTACCTTTCCCTGTGTCTGTACTAGCATCCTTCGCCCGCTGATTCTGATTGGGTGTCCAACAGTTCTCCTACAAACAAAAAAGCAAAAATGAACGTGAGTTTATAGCAGTGCAATGACAATAATGAACTGGCTTTAATCTATCATTAATTTCTACTGTGGATGAGTGTAAACTGTTCAGATGAATGGTAACTTACATTGGCATAGTGGAAGTTTATGCTCCAGTTGCTCCCGGCACGCGTGGGGATAAACCTGTCTCCTGATTTCACCGTAACTGGACTGCATGCTGCATACCCTGACTGCACAAACAGTAATACATAACTGGAACTGACAATCATCATGTGTAACATTTATGTTTTGCTAAATACCATTTTTCTCTCTTTAATGCACACATTAAATACAAATCAAATGGAATGAAAAAAAAAATTTGTTGTTTTTTTAAAACAAAATATATTTCTTAATATTCTAGATCTAATCTTATTATCAAATACCAAACTGGGGTTTAAAAGACAATTAATATTCATTAGTTTGACTGATTCAGTTGTACTGGCACTATCAGATGAGAACAAAATTTAAACTGAATTGAGCTGGATAACACTAGCATTGTAACATCGACATTAAATAAACACTGAACTGAGTTGAGATATAGATGTAATATAGATGTAGATGTAGATGTAAGATATGCTGCTGCTGCATAAATAGACAGACATAAATCTCAGAGCAGATCTAGGCAGGTGGAGCTGGGGGAGGTGGAGGTTTTCAGAGGAACTCTGATACAGCACTAGCCTACAGCAAACACTGAACCAGACTATTTAATTGTTGAGCAAGCAATCTCATTGGCTGTAGAATCAACAGAGGCCAATCAGCTTGTGCCATGCGGTAATTTTATTTATTTATGATTAAATGCCATATCAGCTGCAATGGCTATATTCATGGCAAAATCAACCATATTTTATTTATATATTTATATATATAAAAAAAACAATATACAAAAACATTAAGATATAAGAATAACAACAATAGTAACAATAACAATTATATAGAATTCAATTTTATCTAAAAAAAAATCTACAATTATTTCAGGAGAAACCATTTTAAAGATGTCCATTAATATATTATTTTAATAAAACCTTTAGAAAACAATAAAAACAAATCTGACTTTATAACTGGCAATTGCGAATTTATATCTCACAGTTCTGAAAAAAGAGTCAGAATTGTGAGATAAAAAGTCACAATTACCTTTTTACACTTTTATTCCATGGTGAAAACAAGCTTCCATACAAATCTTGTTAGACATTTGGCATATATATATATATATGTGTGTGTGTGTGTGTGTGTGTGTGTGTGTGTGTGTGTGTGTGTGTGTGTTTTCTTTTTTTCTTCTTCTTCTTTCTTTTTGCACACAAAGTAAAAAAAGTCTAAATGTCAAAAAAATATCATGATCAAGTTACAAGATAAACAGAGTTCTAAGGGTCTTTTCATGCTTACCTTGGACGGGTGGCCCTCTGGGACGTTCTGGTGGTTGATTTGCCTTAACAGGCGTCTTTCATAGTCCTGGTCCATTTCTACTGTAAACTACATTTAGACTCTCTCCATCAGTCTGCAGATGGGGGTCCTCCAAGGTCTCCCATCCCTACAAAAAAATGATGAATGCATGATTGATAACACTCATAATGCTTTACTTATTTTCTAAACATCTGCTCCAATGACAGCTGTCAGTGAGTGTCAACCTCTCATCAATAAAAGGTCTGTCATTTTCTATATATCAATGCATCACATTGATTGTATTCACACCTGAACTGGTTTCTGACCTGGTTTATTAAAAATAATTCTAATTTAAGTCTAATTCTATTTAACAAGCATAACACTACATTAACAAAATTAGCAATCTAAAGCACACGTTTTTAAGTAATTCATGATGGCTTTATTAAAAAGACCGAGTGTTAATAGAGGAAGAGCGCATTAATGCCAGCAGGAGGGTTGTAAACAGCGAATGTAATCAGTTGCCATGGCAGCTCGATAACAGCGCTGATCTAAATGAAGATTTACATCTTACATTATGACAAGATAACAACGTTTTTCCGAGTTTAATAGATGTAGAAGACCTTGAAACCTCGTATTAGAAAAGAAAACCATCTTACCTTAGGCAAGCGCTCAGGAAACCCACATTATACTGACATGTGTGTTCAGCTACGTGCGCAATGATTTCCTAAACATCTAACGTTAGTTCGCTTTTTCCCGATGCTGCAACAAAGGATTAAGGCTGTTTTGGTAATGTGCTGTAAATTTTTCGGTCTTTGGAGATAATAGTACGATCATTGAGCAGAGGGTATCAATGTTTATGTTCATGTCAAGATGGCGAGCAAATCAGCTGTGAGGTGAAAGAGTGTAATTCCGCGCACGTCCAGAAGAGGCGCAGTGAGAGAAGAGGAGAGGAGAGGCTAGATTTAACACTGAATCTAATACTAAACATATTTAAATATTCAAAATGCGTATTTCAGGTAACTGTATTTCATTTTTTACAAGGTTTCTAAGCAGAAGATGGATGCATGTTTTCTCTGTCCTGTTACCAGATCTCATGTGCCATTTAAAAAGCAGATTTAAAAGCATGTCAATTAATTCCTTTGTTTTGTATGTATGTTCAATATGTTATATATATTATATGTTATATATGTTCAAATAATTGATATATGTGATTAAAAAAATCACTATATATTAAGGCCAGGTGTATTTTTTCCATTTTAACGACGACCAAAGCCTCAAGTTTATCTTTTTTATATACTTTCATTTATTAAACAATTGTTTTAATGATGGAACAAACAAAAATGATAAAAACAGTGGTTTAACTTTATTTTTTAAAGGTTGTGGGTGTGTTTCGCTCGTTCGCTTGCAGCGTGCCATAGGTGTTTCTGGCAACTGCGTAGTATGGGTTCTCTCCATCTTCTACAAAAGATAAGAAAGTCACTTAGTGGTGCACTGGCTCCCTGCAAGTATGGTACTATTCACATTGTAAAACTAATCCCAATGTCTACAATTTAATAATTTCAACTGTAAAACTCGTAAGGTGAATAGTATTACATCAACAAAACAGAGGACTCTACTCACTCCTGTTACTTTAACTCAATTCTGTTATTTTTCATGTGAGTAACAGGACTGAAAGTAACAGGATTGAGTTTTTCAGCAAAAAATATCAAATACATGACATATGGCCAGATGGCATGCTAATAGCATGAGGACACTGAGCAAATTCTAGTGACTTACCTAAAGTTAATATTTTTAAAATAAACAAATAACATCTAAGAGATAATTTAGGTAACAGGACATTACGTTGAGATAGACCTTCTCAGTATAGTAACAATTTCAAATATACAGAAATTAAATTGAGAGGACTTACTTTTGGTCTTCTCATGGCCTGCATGAGATCCAGATGATGCAACTTCCTGTTGAAAATGTGTCTTGTCAAAAAGAATTAAAAATATAAAGTTTCACACCAAACGTGAAATGACACAGGGGAAGAAAGTTCAACAATCTTCAGCAATAAACACAAATGTGACGTTTAACTAGTCATTTTTGCTTATTAGTATGATTGAATTATACATTGAAAATACATTGGTTAATAAAGTGAGATTAAATACATACATTATGTATTATTTAACATTTAATAATTGCAGGTTTGCTAAATAGTTTGCATTTCACTGCTTTTATTCATTTTGAGGAATACTGAATCTGGTTTTGTGCAAGTGAGATGATTAAATACATGCTCACATTTAGTCTAGCAGTACAATAACCATCATGTTCACACAGCGCACACAACACCTCTGCACTTACTCACGATTTCCCTCAATATGAGGACAGGAGAGCTGCCAGACAATAAATGAGGGAAAACAAAAAAAAAAACGTTAAAGGGGGGGTGAAATGCTATTTCATGCATACTGAGTTTTTTACACTGGTAAAGAGTTGGATTCCCATGCTATACATGGACAAAGTTTCAAAAACTAAGTTGTACGTTTGAAGGAGTATTTTTGTTCCAAAAATACTCCTTCCGGTTTGTCACAAGTTTCGGAAAGTTTTTTTCGAGTATGGCTCTGTCTTACGTAAGATAGGGCGGAATTTCCTTATATGGGTCCTAAGGGCACTTCTCCGGTAAGATCGCGGCCGCGCGCGCACTCGTAGACTAGAGCAAGAGAGTGAAAGCAGTTCGCCATCAAAGCGCCCTGCCCGGCTTTTGGGAAGTCAGTGTCACCAAAGAAGTGTGTTTTTGGTTGCCAGGGCAAGACAACCCTGCACAGATTCCCAAAGAACCCAGCGTTAAGGAACCCGTGGATGGAGTTTGTTTTCATGAGCATAAACGGAGTTGTGTAAGACTGTTGTTCCCTGCATTTCGACGATGATTGTTTTACAAAGCCCAGATCCACGGATTTGCAGATCGTCTAATGCTTAAGGATCGAGCAGTCACAATGATAAAGGTTCGCGGTCGTGCGTTGGAACCGGACGGTGAGTAAAACTGTTTGTTGAACAAATGTCTCTGTGTGTTGTCACTAGCTCGGCGCGTTAGCACAGCTAAGCTTCGCCCACAGGGCCCGCCTCCAGCCGCTCGGTTTTTTCCGGAAAGACTCGGTACAGCCTATCTTTATGTTAAAAATTTAATAAAACAAAAGACTTTTTGGAGATATGAAGGATGCAATATTACTCTATAGGTACTCAAGATTAACAGGAGATTGAGTGAAAATGAGCATTTCACCCCCCCTTTAATTACTTGGAAAAAAGTAATCTGATTACGTTACTCACATTACTTGTAATGATTTACACCCAGCATTGCTCATGATTACGTCAATGACAAAGGATGTCTGAGATGATGAATAAATACATACATATACATATATATATATATATATATATATATATATATATATATATATATATATTCTATTAGAAACAGGTCAAAGTCAATACAAAGAAGGCCTTTTTTGCTTATTACTTTGTATTGTGGAAAACATGGCCAGTAGAGCCTTCAAGGCTTAACACACAGAAAACAGTTGTTTCTTAGATGTGCACATGGTGAGAAGATGGGATTTAACCATTTCGTAAATTTGGTTTTGTAAAGGTTTACAACCTTTTTTACAGGATTTACAGGAATGCATGAATGCTGTGCATAACCACAATCTTTTGTTTACATCTTCACCACTGCAAGGTGACAAAATCCTTTCAAATTAGTCACACAAAAATAATAATAATAGCATTTAAGAGAGCATGGGGAGATGATGGAGCGTCTGTAGTATAAAGGTTTTGGTTGTGTTTCAGCTCAGGAAGCATCAGCTCATCTGCATGATTCGGCACTAGAGCCACAGGGTCCCTGTCACATCATGGTTTATCCTCCAGCCAGTGTCTGTCCAGCTGTCTGCTGTCCAGAGGAACGAACAGACCTCCACAGGGTCAAGAGCGGAGGATAACTTGATTACAAGTAACTCACTGTCTGACCATTTTTTGGTGAAAACCCCAAAATATATATTTTCTTTCATTTTATGTAAACATTAAGTCTTTGGATGACTTCATGAGTTTGAAGTGTTTAAATCAAGACAACAGCAAGGATCATGAAGCTCCAGCTCTGAAAGTTCTCTCTAATCAAATGAGCTTTAGTGATTTATAGGGGTGTAAACTCGGTCCTGAAGGGCCACTGTCCTGCAGAGTTCAGCTCCAACCCCAATTAAACACACCTGAACCAGCTAATCAGTATCTTATAGGGCCTAGTAAGAATTAGCTGGTTCAGTTTAATATTGGAGCTAAACTCTGCAGGACAGTGGCCCTCCAGGACCGAGTTTGGAGCCCTTTTGTCAATCACTGGATATGTAAATAAGTCCAGGCCTGTCTAGTGATGTAAAACAGATATGTATGGATGATGAGATGGCATGAGGGAAAAATAAGAGTTTCCCATCACAGCAGGCACTGACAGCACGGCTCCTCAAGACAAGCAGTAACAGAGCCTGTAGAATAACCCCTAGTGAACACCTTACCTAGTTTGTTTTGATGTGAAGCGGTGCATGAAGAATTTTTTTAACACGGGTTTTGTTTCCTAAATTCCATTTGAAATATAATAGGCAAAAAAGCAGTGTATTCCTGTACAACATTTGAATGAAAATGAAAATTATTAGAGTTTTCATTGATATTTAATTTCAAATAAAATATGTTTTGCAGCCCATGCATCTCTACTGGCTCTACTCTTCACCGCAATGGTTACTCTATAAAACTTCAATATAACAGAAGCCCCTGTTCCCAACATAACAGGACATTGAACACTAACACATCTCTCCCTAAATTAATCAAAAACACATGTGCAAAAACACACACAAAATAACACTTCATTTCAACATTTAATTTCACTTATTCAGTCTGACGCAATGCATGCTGATGGAAACTCGAAATCTGCTGCAAATCAGTCAGTTTAGGTTCCACTTAATACAGATTTTGATTTGAAAACTTTTTCTATTAAATACAATGAACTTTCAGTAATATTTTCATTGAATTAGTTCAAACTCTTTAGTTTGCATTCACATGTCAACATCCCCAAATTTTAAACATTGCTCAAGTCTGGTTTTCCCCAATTTGAAAACCGAAATGCGCTTAAATGTAGTGAATGTGCACTTTTGTACTTCAAATCTTAAAAGCATATTTTTTTAAAAACCTGAACTATAATAAAATATGAATGAAATAAAAGGGCACTTATGTTTACTTAAAGAGAGTACACTTTCATTTATTTTTAAAAGTGCACTTTGTAATAATGTCAGTTTAAAGTTTTACATTTTTAAATCATTGTTTTATTAATAATGTGTTGTGCTTTAAAGAAAAACTTCAATTAACATTTTAAAGCACATGTAATGGTATTTTTACATTTAAATATGTTTAAAATGCATTAAATTGCAACTTTATCATTACAGATGTGTAATCAGAAATGTTATGATTCAATAACAGAAATGTTATGAAATCAAATGATTAATGATCAAATTGTAGTTTATCATAACTGCTTGACAGCTGCAAGTGGTGGCGATTTTGATTCATACCATAAAGTTATTTAAAATCTTTTCAATTTGTTCAAGTTGTTATTTATCTCCTAAACAAGTTTTACTGTCCATGTGCACGTATCGTATACATTAAAATAAGTGTTCTCTCCATAAATGACAAGAAATAATGCTTTCCTCCATTTTGTAAGCTGCTGGGCTATATACAAAAAACTAAAAAGATAAATGAATAATGACTTTAAATCAAGTTTATTTCTGAACGGTCATGAGTAATTTCATAAATAAATTTTCGTAATTACAGTTTTTTTTATTCGCTTTGGTGCTATTTTCACAAGTAAGGTGTACATTTTCAAAACTCTTAGTGCTAATATCACAAAAGATCATCAAAAGTGCACTTTTTTTCAGACATTTCATCATGTTTTCAATTGTGTTAGTACAATACTCAAAATCACAAAGTATCCTTTACACAACACAAAATAATGGTTTCATCTACATAAATGTTTCATTCACTGTCTAGCTGCCTTTCATAATGCCATTACTATCAAACTTTTGATTTGGATCTCTTCTTGTTCAGTTTAATACATTTGTCTGTTATTTAATCCAACTGATCTTAATGGTTAATCAATGAATCATTTGGTAGTACACCTATAGTTTTCTATAGATATAGTTTCTGCTTTGTTTGCAATTCAGATTGATCAGAGATGCATCAGAAGAAGGGAGACAGATGGCATAAAATATAGTACATTATGTATGCCATGTGATACTGTAAACTGATTACCATGTACATTACTGTAACCGAACTCACCCTTCATCTGTTACGGTCAACTACAGTATACAGTCATATGGCACAGTGAAAACATTTACTGTATTGCCAGCAAACTGTTCTAGCACATGTATCTTGCATTGTTTGCTGTTGAATTCATTGATTGTTAAAAGTACTCATTTGAAAGAATATCATACTGTTGTGTTTCTGTGATTAAACCAAATGTTCTCATTACATATTACAATAATCTTGTGTTTGAAACAATGATTATGTGTACTGAAAAGTGTGTAATAAATGGAAAGATTTCAGTGTGTGAAAAGTCTGAGGGTTGCATCTGCGACATTATTGTTGCATGTGCCGTATTACACAACACTGCCCCCATCAGAAAGCAGAGGACCCCTGTGGTGGAGGAGTGCAATCTGATGAGGACCTCCAGTAGTGCACTTGGACCATGTTTAATAAAAGACAAGACATATATGCTTAGTGCCTTGAGAGTTTTATTGCAATTATTCTTTGGGGAAAAAAATTTAATCAGTAAATCATCTTGGTCACTGATAGAACTTCATCAAGCTTTATTTCTCCCCTTAATTTTTTTTTTTTTTTTTTTTCAGGGAAAAATACTCTATTGTGTTGAAGACTCGGATGTCACCCTGTGCCCTCAAAACAATGAACTCAATACATGTCTCATTCAACAAAAATAAAAAGGAAAAGTACAACACTTTTTTGGCTTATTCGAAGCCCTGTCTGTGGAACCGGTCCTTATTGTATATGTCCACTATTCAGTGCGTTTGACATGTTTAAAATGTGACTAACCAGCTCACTGTATCATTTCTGTTTGTCTTTCTTATTTTTTACCTGTTTTCTGTTTGGTGTTGTGACATGGAAAGAAGTGTGAAGTCAAATAACCTCTAAGTGTAATGCATGTAAACAACAACCCTGATTTCTGTGTTTTGTGCTCCATCAGCCCTCCAGTGTTAGTGAGGGAAATGATAGTCAGGAGAGAAAGAGCAGGAAGAGTAGTTCTGACACGAAAAGCAGCTCAGGTCAGCAAATGCAGAACCTAAATGTTCACCTAAATATGGGTTTCCATTAAGGATGACTTAATTAGGGGAACGTTCTCATTATGTGGCATGAATTACCATAAGCAAAATTCAACTCAAGTTTGATTAAGGCCATGATTAGATTTTTATTCCAGGACGTGTGTTAAAATATTTAGACACAGATGAATCCAAGTGTTCCACCAGCTGGAAGAGAAAATGGAATCAGGTGCACAAGTTCTATAAGAGTACAGCCAGCAGCAGTGTGGCGGAGGACCATCAGCTCGTTACTGTTGATGAGGAGGAAGAGAGGCCGGAGAGAAAGAGGAGGAGGACTGGTAGTGTTGAGGAGTTTTTCCTCGACCGCAGAGGCAGCTCAGGTCAGGCTGAGAAAGTGCAGGACCAAACTGCTGTGCCATTATATGAGAGAGCCATTGAAGGTAAATCAAATAACCTCGTTATGAGAATAATCATAATCAAAAAATGCCCCTATACTGAAGAATCATTTGATATTCCCCGCTTTAGATCCCAATCTTCTACAGGACATTGTCTCTGATCATGGTCTTCAGCAGCCTCTTTCTATCGGACTTGATCTCCCTCCCCATGAAAATCAGCAGAACATTTTAAGCCGATATGAAATTGGCAAAATGCTCGGGAAGGGAGGATTCGGCGCCGTCTATGAAGGCACACGCTTGGAGGATGGCCTTGAGGTATGGTAATCGTAATTTTACGTATAATATTTAGCTAGCAAATTCTTTGATCTCACTCTGTCCATTTCAAGTCCACTATTTTGTGCACGTGTAACCAATTTTTTGTTGTGTTGGACAGGTGGCGATAAAATTTGCCAGAAAGAAGAGGAACACGCGACGCTTCAAGATTGTAAGTGGACTACTTCTTTTCACAGTTTATCATTGTAAACAATTAGTCCAAGACAGGTCTAAATCTTTATTTGAGAAAACAGCTCCATCGAACAGTCCTAAAAATGATCTCTCCTCTAGCCTGGCCATCCCACACCCCTTCCATTAGAGGTCGGCCTTTTAATCCTGGTCAGTCAGGATGCTAAAGCTCCTGACATCATTGAGCTGCTGGAATGGCAGGAGCAGCTTGACCAATACATCATGGTCTTGGAACGTCCCTCGCCATGTCAAGATCTGGGGAATTATGTCCATCGCTTTGGAGGGACGCTCGCTGAGGACTTAGCGTGGCTTGTCATGTGGCAGGCAACTTACGCCTCTGACATGTGCTGTCGCTGCGGAGTGTTTCACCGAGACATTAAACTGAACAACCTGTTGATCAATTCAGAAACCCTTGAGGTCAAGCTTATTGACTTCGGGTGCGGGGATCTGCTGAGAGAATCTGGTTATGACGTCTTCTGTGGTATGTATTATGCATCAAACCTGTAGTTTAGGACTTAAATTCTTGTGACGAGTTCAACTACTGTATATCCCACTGTTTTGGAAGCTTACCCTTGAGAAAAAATGTCTTTCATTCAGGCACACGAAAGTACTCCCCCCCCCCCCCCGAGTACAAAATGGAGGGCAGGTACCACAGGAAACCTGCTACTGTGTGGTCGCTGGGAGTGCTATTGTTCGTAATGGTGTGTGGACGCTATCCAGAAACCAACGACCTGCGGCGATCGATCGGGGGAAATGGTTTCAACCTGGCTTGTCAGATGGTAAGATGGCATTCATCACAACAAAGAAGACCAATTGTGATTCTAAACCGTACAAAACAGAACAAACAAAAAATAAAGGGCGGGAAAAGTAACATCTTTGTCAAGTGGTTGTAATTTTCCAAGAATTTCTGACCTTACAGTTTAGAACAATCAAATCTCGCAGATTATTACAAAGACAGCAGGTGTGAGGTTCAAGTCTCTCATCTCTCCTGCTCTCCCATTGTTCTGCACAGAATTCTGCCATCTGATTGGATCCCTCCTTGCCTGACTTCGTCATACTCATATTCTAGTCAGAATGTGAGTCTGATACCGCTCCATAGAGATTTGATTATGGGGCGTGTCTCAACCGAACTAGGAAAAAAAAAACTCTGCACTCAATTGGATAGACCTACAACCAATCAGAGCAACGGAGTAAATGACGCATGTTCTTCATTCATATTTTCAACCAACAAAATGTCGCGGGCGCGGCTCTATGTTCCTCTTTTAAAATGAATGCACTGTCGATATCTTCTATAACAGACGCGATGGCGGAATCTACACATGATGTTTCATAAACAAAGTTCGGGAGGAGCACGTACAAATAATCAATCCAATATCAACTTGTCATCAAACAATACCATGTCTAACGTTACCGAGGAAGCATATTCACTCTGTCAACTTACCTAACACTCCTTGACAGTTTTTCAGCATCCCTCGGTCCCTCCACCACCCCGAATCCTCACTCTTGTCTTGTTCTCTCACAACCAGGAACACGGGGGGAGTATGGCTACCGAGCCCACAGCCCTCTCCTCGGACAGCACGTCATATACGCATTTATTCTGTCTTACTTATTTGTGTGAACTCGTGACATCTCATATAGCCTACGCATTTATTCTATCTGACTTATTTGTAAGTGTGAACTCGTGAAATCTCAATTCTCCAGCTGCAGTCGTCTTTGTTGTAAACTAATTCAAATCAAGCGCTCTTTGGTGACGTGGGTGATTACGTAACCGCAGACCATCTGTCCATCATCGATTAAAGCCCGCCCTGGCAATTTGAGTGGCTCGGCCTTCTAGGAGCCGAGCATAATTACTCCTCAATGGATCGAGTCCAGACCGAACTTCCCGACCAAAAAATGTTGTGGGCGGGGTTCGGGCTGGCACCCAGGCTAGATCCCTCCTGCAGCAGAACCCAAGCTGGCGGATTGAACTGGATGAAATTCTTCTCCATTCATGGTTTGCAAAGTTTCACTGACCCCCCCACACCTTATCGTCTTGCAGGGCTGGCAAGCCTTGATAACACTAGTCCCAAAATGCCCTGTCAACTGTCATAAGGGTCCCAGAAGTTGCCCTTATGGCCACTCCAGAGGTTTCCTGTGAAAGCTGTTCCTGCGTTGGCCGGGACAGAGATTCCTGTCTAAGCTTCTCCATCCCTCATATGGGAACAAAAGACAGAGAGAAAATGTGTATTTCATTTGTATCTTGGTTCTATTGTATTTATTTGCGCTATAGCTTGTTTGTTTAGTTGACTGTTTACTTGTCTTTAAAAATGTTTTAACTTTATATTAGAAAGACTAATATTTTTTTTGTTGTGGTATAAAAATTGGAATCAAGAATTGTGAAATTTCAAAGCATGGGATCAGGTTTTGAAAGAATGACTAGCTGTGTTACAAGTGTGATCAGTTTGGATTTTTGTACTAAGAGAGTTTTGAAAATGTCCACCTAAGCGGAAAAAAAAAAAAAACTGTAATACTGTGTACATTTCTATTAAACCTGTTTCATTGCACAATTTTCCTTTCCTTGTTGAACAAGACTGACTCAGAATATTGTGTCGCATTTTGCTCAGTTTGCTAATAATAGCATGACTTATATGACTCAATGTACCAGTAAAGTGACATGAAAATGTTTTGCGTATAATTTACAGTGCATTGAATCCAAATTAGTGTGTTTTTTAACAACCGCAAGGATCAAATATGATTTATGACTATATCTTGATACTTTGCTCTTATCAGCACTATACAAACTCGTCAAACATTTCATATTGACGCATGCTGTAGGTCTGTTTAGATATGTAATCCTGCAAAATCATTCCTTTCATGATTTAGCACACTGAACCTACTTTCAAGTAAGCAAAGCCTGGGTTATGGATGTTGTTTGTTATACATTTTCACTAAAACCTGTAACCGTGACACAAAGCAGTAGTGACGGTCATTACTAATGAGAGATATGCTGATTATGCCAATGTTTGTTGGTTGAAAGCAGTTCTTTTTTAAAACACACGTTTGAGGCATCATTTGATCTGAAGCCCACAGCTGCGTTTTTAATATGATCTCTTTGTGTCCAGCCGCCTCTTATCAGACCCTTCATTTGGTGGCCATGACAACTAGGTTGAGAGACGGGACGCTGAAAGAGAGGGGGAGGTAGAGGTAAAAAGATGAAGTCTGCAAATGACAGCTACTTTTACACGCTGCCTAAAATCAAAGAACATACGATAGCTTAAACATAGGCCTATACTGGAGGAAATGCTTGGAATGCCAAGCTATTGTGTGTGTTTAGTGTATCCTACAAAGATTGATGTGTGTTTGGACGAGTGCAAAGATTTACTCTCTGTGAACCGCAGCAGATAAAATGGAAGAGGAAATGAATATGAAATATGAGTAAACACTGACAGACCCTCTGTTGCCAGAGGAATGTTAAAGCATCAGTCTGACACAAGACAGCACGGAAAATCCCACAAACTTGGTTTCCTCCTCCTCCTCCTCCTCCTCCTCCTCCTCCTCCTCCTCCATAAGGAAACAAAGTGCCTTTACATTATGACATAGCAATTCAGTGAATGTGTAGGGCAGGTAGAAAGATTAAAACAATCTGAGGTCAGTAAGGGTCTTTATGTAATGTCTATCGTGAAGTTGAGGAAAATCTAGTGAATTAAGTGACAAAACCTCTGGCAGAAAGTCACATTGCAGAAGCCCCATGACATGAAACGGTTGCTTAGGTTGATTAGGCCAGTTTGAGGAACAAAGTTCTGTAAAAGAGGTTTTGCTTTGGGCAAAAATAAAAGTGTTTTGCCTGTAAGTTCCTAACTGTAACCCAAATGTTTACACCATTAAAAAAAACAAAAAAAAACAAATAGTTTTAAAACAAATGGAATCTCAGGAGCAGTTCACATATATTACTACTTAGTATATTACTAATTGTATTACCACAAATAGACTCGCTAAAAGCAGATACAGTTTATGGTAATAGCTACATGTTCTGGCTGTTGCTTTAATAGCTACTAAAAATGAATGAGCTATTTTCGTTGGAGTATGTGCACTATATTAGTATTTGGCTAATTTGTATAACAGTGGTTTTAGACACAGCACATCGCTTGTATACGCATGTGTTCAGCACAGAAAATGTGCAAAGTCATGCTGGCATAAACAGATCTCAGTGGTCTGGTCACTCCACCACATTTTCTTTTGAGTCGAGCCAGTGGATCTCATCATCTCACGGAGTATCGCGATACTTGAGCGTGACCTATTTAAACACCAACCACACTGACGTGGGAGTTCACACACTCATTCATTAACAGAGAGTCAGAGACAGAAGGTGGAAGACAGCCGAAGGTATGAAATACTCAGTTAAAACTTTTCTTTTCTTTCTAGTGAATATGCGCTTTATGAAAAGTAATCAAACACAGCATGCTCTTGTTTTACCATGGAAATTTCCATGTAATTTCGTTACTGCTTTTGGTGGGAGAGTTTCGTTTTCCGTAATTGCGATATTTACATTTATGCTGTCTTTATACGTTTGAATTAATAATGCATTGTGAAATTGTTCCCATGTGAACATGTTTGTAAGGCGCCCACCTGTTGCAGTTCGATCAATGTAACGTGATTTAGAAAACTATGTAAAAAAATATTATAATGCTGAATTTGTAGCCTATACATGCAAATAGGGTTACGTCAACTTTAAAATAACTTTACTATTATACTATTACGTAAGTCAGTAACTATTAGTAGGCTACATGTGCTGCAATTTGAGGAAATAGTGAAATAACGAAAGAAAATTAGCCTACTTCCTGAAGACCAACTTACATATTCTATTCTATTCTATTCTATTCTATTCTATTCTATTCTATTCTATTCTATTCTATTCCTAATAAGCAATTGATCATGTAGTGTTTTGCTCATTGATGTGAATGCTCTTTATGCTGTTCAGGTTTTTTCCTTTCTGAGATGTGGCTTTAATGTAACATAGTTTTGTTTTTGTTTTTTTACAAAAATAGTTCCTGTTATTTCTTATTTTACTGTTTTTTCATGAAACATTATTTTCTTCTCTTGAACCTAGCAGAAAATGGCAGCTGGAAAAGCACATATTGGCAAGCCTGCTCCAGACTTCACAGCCAAAGCTGTGATGCCAGATGGACAGTTTAAAGATCTCAGTTTGTCTGACTACAAAGGTATGACCTTAACTTTATCTTTTATAACATAAAGAATATTTAACTGTAAAAAAACAAAACAAAAAAAAACAACTCTTCAAGGAAGCATTACCAGGAAACTCAAGGGTGTGACTTTGGATCACGCAAATATTTTATTAGAGATAGCACACATTGTGTGAGTTTCCTTGTGCACTTGTGACAAATGCTTTATTGCTCTTGTTTCCAGGAAAGTATGTTGTATTATTCTTCTATCCATTGGATTTCACCTTTGTTTGCCCCACTGAGATCATCGCCTTCAGTGATGCGGCCGAGGAGTTCGGGAAAATCAACTGTGAGGTCATCGGTGCCTCTGTTGATTCCCACTTCTGTCATCTTGCCTGGTGAGTGAAAAAGATGAAGAAAAAAAGGTCAAACTTTAAAGGGGCCATATCATACTTAAAAAAAAAAAAAATTCCTAATGTCAATGCTGCTAAAGTTTTTTTTGCCACAAAAAGCACCCTCTCTCAGACTCTTAAAACGGTCTGTTTTATGCTGTCGTGCCTTAAAGAAACACACCCATTGCATGTGAAATGAACAATGCAATCGTTTCTCATGGGAACGCAATACTTTTGTGAGAAACTGCAAAAGCATTAAAATATATTTTGATGTCCCATCTCATATTTTTTTTCCCCATCACCATGTCCCATTAGGGGCCCCGTAATGCTCTTCTCCGATGATGTGTTTACTGGCGCGAGGGCGGGACAACCTGTCACTCACATGACATATCAGCAATAGCAAACCACAACCATCCAATCCCCTCCAATTTCCTCCTCATGGAGAAAATCAAGTCCCGCCTTACATTTTTTTTTTTCCTTGTTCGAGAAGCCTTGTTTCGTGCCGACTTGTTACAGTATATGATAATTGATGGTTTCAGTTTTGGTTAACAATAATAACCCTGTCTCACAATGGCATAAAATGTGTCACACTCTGCTCTTTGTAGTGAAAGTTACTCTTTGCCTAAAAACCACCTTGTCTTTAGACGGTTTAAAGTGCTATTCTATTGTACAGAGTTGACAGACTTATTCAATATTCATGAACTTGCCAATGAATGACAATGTTTTTACCACAACAGGATAAACACACCTCGGAAACAAGGTGGTTTAGGACATATGAAGGTCCCTCTGGTGGCAGATTCCCTCCGCTCCATATCTCAAGACTATGGTGTACTAAAGGAAGATGAGGGTATTGCATACAGGTATGGAGGGATTACCAAAAAAAAAAAAAAATATATATATATATATATATATATATATATATAATATTACTTTAATTCAGCAAGGATGCATTAAATTAATCAAAAGTGACAGAAAAGACATTTATAATGTTACAAAATATTTCTATTTTAAATTAATGCTGTTCTTTTATGGAGAGAGAATTGTGTCTTTATTACATGCAAGAAAATAAATGATCTGAGAGAGAAAAAAAAGTTTGAGAGAAAAAGTTATCACACTGATAGCAAAAAAGCATTTTATGAGAGAAAAAAAAAATATTTGAGAGAAAAAGTTTTCATACCAATAGCAAAAAATAATAATATTTGAGACTAAAAAAAGTTTTGAGAGAAAGTATTTTCTCAGAACAAAAAAATATCTAAATTTGAATTTTTTTTAATTATTTCTGAGAAAAAAAAATCTCTCTCAAAATACTTTGAAAAAACTCTCATATATATATTTTTTGCTATCAGTGTGAAAACATTTTCTCTAAAAAATAAAGTGACACTGAAGACTGGCGTAATGATGCTGAAAATTCAGCTCCATCACAGGAATAAATTATGTTTTGAAATATATATTTAAATAGAAAACAGTTATTTTGAAGTGTGATAATATTTCACAGTGTTGCCATTTCAAATAAATGCAGTCTGAGTGAGCATTAGAGACCTAAAAAAATATTTTAGAAATCTTACACACTCTTGAACAGTATTGTATCTTTGTACTACTTAGTGATGGATTTTGGCACACAATATTAGAATAAAACAATTCAGATCTCCCGCTGTATAGTGTTATTAACTTCTTTTTTTTTTTTTCTAACTTAGAGGTCTTTTCATCATTGATGACAAAGGCATCCTGAGGCAGATAACCATCAATGACCTGCCAGTGGGCCGCTCTATTGATGAAACCCTTCGCTTGGTGCAGGCCTTTCAGTTTACTGACAAACATGGAGAAGGTATACAGCATATTCTCTTGCCTTTGGACTGAAAGTTCTTCTTGATTTTACATACTATTCCTTTTATACAGTACAGTGTAAAATGGGCATTTTTTTTTTTTTAAATATCTGTAATATTTCATATAAATTTGCCTTTTTGCTGTCACTTTTATCCTAGTTTGCCCAGCTGGATGGAAGCCCGGAAAAGACACAATCAAGCCCGACGTCCAGCAGAGCAAAGACTACTTCTCCAAACAGCACTAAAAAACACACTAGACTGTGCAGCATTGTGTAAGAGTGGTAATAATAATATTTATAGTGATATTGTGGGAAGTTATAGGACCAAAGTGTGTCATTCTCAAAACTACCCGAAATATACTGTAACATTTGAGCTAGTATGTATAATGTGTCTTTTTGTTGTGAAAAGAGATTGTATTGTAAACAAATTTTTCCATTTCAAACAATAAACCATTTTTAACTATACACCGTTTTCTATTTAAATTACGGTTATTTTCTTGTATACTTTAATGAACTCAGAAGGCTAAATAAATATGTAGAAAATAAAATAAATATTAGTAAATGTATTAATCAAATCATTGTCTGTTCTTTGTAAATGAGGGCTTTGTGTTTGCCGCCAAATGCGCGTGATCGGTGACAAGTGACTCGCGCGCGCTCACCGATTTGTCGCGGTCAGCGTCAGCGGTTTACCTTAAAAAGTTAAAGCTGTGTTCTTCTTTCGGTTTTTAACAATAAATTATTATTTTAATCAAATAACACTTTGTCTTACATAAACATCGATAGATTTATTGAATTATCAACTTGTTGAATTGTTCATTGAAGCCATAACAGTTTTTGAGGGGATCATTTCAGTGTGAGGAAGCTAACTAATGTTAACATTAAAGTTAGCGCAAACATGACAACCACACAGAAGAAACTGACTCAAGAAAAACAGGTGATTGCTGAGGTGAGATAATAAATCAATGACATTTAAAGTGTGAATGTAAATAAAATATACCTTTACAAAATATTCCATGCTTTCAAATAAGGAGATCAATTAAACTTTAAAGTGGTTTCCGTTGTGTTACAACTGTAACATCATAGTAACGTTATATTAATTTGAGGTCTGAAGCTGTCAGCTGTCATAATTTCTTTCTTTTATTATTGTTGTGATTATCAATGACCGTGGTCGCAAATGCAGTTACCACAGTTTTACTGTGTAAACACTCCCTGAGGTAAGTAACGTTAGGCTAACGTTAACTGGAAATATGGACTACTAACGTTAGACTAAACGGTCATTTCTGTAATAAATAGCAGGTCAATAACGTGGTATATATCAAATATTGCTAAGCTAACAAAATATTATTGTAATATTTCAGTTGTAATGCTTTAAGACCCATTATTAGTGCTTTTATTTAACTTCAGTACTTGTTTCACAGTTTGTCTGCACTGCCGTAAACCGAGATGGTTGTCATTCATATTTCTGTACATAAAGACCAATATGTTCAGTATATATTTGACTTATGTTCTCAGTTCTCACAGTTTATCATAGTCATGTTTGACAGGGAACTGTCATTTGATAGTCATATTTCCAACGAGAACAACATTCTTTTCCTTCAGAAATCTCACTAGGTTACAGAATATTCTAATCTATTAAAGATGCAGAAAAGTTCCTGCATTCATAACTTGACTGAATTATTGTTGTAATGCAGCACTGGTTGGATGGATGAACAGTATTCCCAATGTCTCCATAAATAAAGTGCAGTTTGTTCTGAACGCAGCAGGCAGAGATAAATAATATCTAGGCTATATCATCATAAAAATCATTATGTAGGTAACTTTATATATTATAAATTATAAGGTATATTTTCGAAAGCTTAAACACTCAAAATTCATTCTGTGAAAAACGTTTTGAAATTAGACATTGTGTTTTTTTTAAATTTGACTAAATTTACTGCACTATTTTATAATCAAATCTTTTTCTAAGCTTGACAAAACATCATTGGAAAGGTATGGGTCTCTCAAGGTTCCATATTTATTGTTTTGTGACAGTAAAATGATAATTTCAATGGAATCTGGGTGTCACCCCGTGGCTATTTTTGTTATAGCGCCTAAACAAAATCTCACAGGAACCTTTTTGTGGTATCAATTTCAAATTTGGAACATAACTTGGTTATGACTTTGATTTTCTATCAATTTTAGAGTCAAATTAGATATTATTTTGTAAAATATATATCTGGTATAAAAAAATGTTTAATACAGTACATTTGCTGTACAGTAAACTTAAATGTCAAAAAACATTTTTAACATTTTAATTTTTCGAAGTTGTTTTACTTAAGCAGTGTCTTCTTTAAAAAAAAGAGTTCTGTATTCCAAAGCTAACTATTTAAGTTTTGATACTGCATTTTCACATCTATGCTTAAAAAGGATCCAATTCTATTAGATGACAAAGCATTTGCCATTCGGTGTCATTTGCGAACATTTGTGGATATAAACTTCAAGGCACTTTTCTTTGTAAAGCTGTGTTAATGTGAATTGAACTGAACCAGTGTATTTCATCAGGCGCTGGATACTGAGACTCAGTCACTGGTGTTTGTCAAGCGTATGGTGGTCATAGCTGTCTCCTCCATCACCTATCTGCGTGGGATATTTCCAGAGGACTCCTACAGATCCAGATACCTGGAAGGTATAAATATACACACTGGTTTATTAATGGCCGAACTTTTGAAATATCTCATACAAGTTTGTTCATTGATGAATGTTGTTCTTCAGATTTGTGTATCAAAGTCCTTAAAAAGGATTGTTCTTGCCCTGGAGCCCGCAAACTCGTCAAATGGTAATATGTTGCATATGATGAATTTGTACAGTAAATTGCCATGTTTGTTTATTTTAATGTATATGTGGAAATATATTTGTAATGATTCACTGAAGTGTAAAAAATGCTAAGCTGCTATGAAAAGTGATAACCATAACCATACTTCTGTCCTCCAAGGCTGATGGGATGTTTTGATGCCTTGGAGAAGAGATATGTAAGTCAAAAGTACCATATTTCGATAGAAATCTGTCTTTCTATTATTTTTGTCACTGTATTAATTTACTTTATTTTTTGCAGCTTCAAATGGTGGTCATTGGGGTCAGTATGCATAAGTAAATGTGTGTTTTTAATTATATAATATATGTATATTTTTAAATAAATTCACTGTTTTTTTATACACAGGTACACACAAGCCCAGATGACAGTAATGTAAGTTCCAAGTTTCAATCTTCCATGGAGTTTTTAGATTGGGTTTAGTTTTTTATTTCATTTTATGCCAAGGACACCCAAATATACTTTCAAGTTCAAGACTATTTATACTGTGTGAGGTACTGTGTAAGTGGAATTCAAAAATCAAATAATTGGCTTTTATATTTTATTATACTAAAGAGAATCCCCCAGAAAATATTTATTTTCTATTTAAATTGACCTGCATTAGAATATTGTTAAACGCATAAAGCTGTAGAGAAATAATTTGAGATTTGTGGAGCACTGGAGTATAAGTTGAGGCGTGGATCTAAACGCAAGCTGTATATTTATTTAAAGAGACCAAGCAGAGGAATATAGACACAAGAGAGATGCACAAACAAGACACAGGTGAACATAATCAGAAACCATGCTAACTAATAGAAAGAGAGTGTACTTAAGGTACGTTTACACGACAACGATGTACTAAAACCGGAAAGTTTTTCTTTCACGTTTCTTTATGTAGAGACGACAACGTTTTCAAAATGATCCCAGTTCACACGGATCCACGAAAAACGACTAAAAACACTGTATTCTGCTGCCAGGCTAGTAGATGAAACACTACGCACCTATAGACTGAACATGTAATACTCATGCGCATGACGTCACCATTTTTCACAAATTCATGTTATGATAACCGTATCGTTTTCAAAACTTGTACTTTGAAACCCATTTTCAAAACTTTGTGTTTTAATTCCACAGTCAGTGGAATACATAGTTCCCATAGGCCAATTAATGTCACGTGACCTCCCCGGAGACGCCATCTTTGATGGCATAAGCTGCTGTGTTTACGAAGTTTTACAAGCAAATTTCGAATATTTCTTTCTGTTTATAATGTTACGAAAATCATGAAGAGACAAAGTGACAGAGACTATAAAGAGATTATAAAGAGACTCTATTAACAAGACAGAGAAAGGTACAATGCGAAAATTTCAGTCATAAATGGTGTGGATCCATATGCGCTAACGCTGTCTGTCTGTCTGTGTGTGTGTGTGAGAGTGAGTGAGAGGGAGAGAGGCGCGGGCGCGATCGAACAGTGGAAACAATGTTGTTTTTGTATGTTTTTAATACCTTGTCATTTTGTTCATACAGGACATCATTCAAACTGCAAAGTGTTAACTTATATTTGTGTACACTCGCAATAAAACACAACATTGTGCACCTGACACAAAGTGCTCTGAGCAAATTCTCGCGTGTTTTGAGGGAGTTTCTTTCCTGTTTATCCTCACCAGCCATAACCTCCGTCGTTGTTCTGACAAAAGCTTAGTTTTCTCACATTCATGAAGTCTAATGACGGGTATACTGTAAAATCCAAATTTAACTGAACCTCCAGCACGATTTGAACATCCATTGACCCAGCAGGAGATGACCATTTTCACTTTTTATCACGAAATTAACTCGTTTCAGCTTCTTCTTCTAATGTCCTGCCCACAACATGCCCACAGAAATGGCGCCGGGTCAGCAAATGCCTGTATGTTGTGACGTCATGTAGGAACTATGTATAAAATGATTGCGATGCAATTAATCTCATAATTTACATCTTTAGTGGAATAAAATGGCAAATTTAGCAAATGTGTTAATTACTGCTTTACACATAATTTGTTCATTTTTCCAAGTGCTATACATTTTGAAACAATAAAAATAAAAATGTGGACACCAGTAATATGACTTTTCCAAACCTGCTGTTTTGTCTCTTGCATGCGTCTGTGTTCTCAGCACGTCATTGAGTCCTATCAGTTTAAGTTCAGATACTCAGAGTGTGGACCACAGATGGACATCCTGAGGTGTAGTATTGTGCATTGCTCTATCTGTAAAAGCAAATTTTTTTGTAGTTTGCATTTTCTGTATATCCTCAGTTGATGACTACATAACAACGCTACCGTTCAAAAGTTTGGGGTTTGTAAGATTTTCTTTTAAAAGTGACAGTAAACACATTTATAATGTTAAAAAATATATATTTTTTTCAAATAAATGCTGTTCTTTTGAATGTTCTTTTCAGGGAATCCTGAAAAAAAAGTATCCGTTTCCACGAAAATATTAAGCAGCCCAACTGCTTTTAAACATTAAAAATCTCACTGACCCCAAACTTTTGAACAGTAGTGGATATAGTGTTGGACATTATGCTGCTAATTTAGTGTAAATTAATGGAAAAAAACCAACAACAAAAAACACATCTATTGAAATGTCCATTCACTTCACACACACTAGTCCTCACCTCTTTTCTTCATTTCAGTAATGTGACTGGGACCATGAGAGTGACCTTAGAGGACACTAGGAAAGCTTCAACGCTCCTGATCAGGAAGCTGTTCCTCCTCATGCAGAATCTAGAAGCTCTGCCCACTGCTGTTTACCTTACCATGAAACTCTACTACTATGATGATGGTACTATATATCCTTCTGCAGTATGGAGAGTGAAGTGGACAAGAACTGTTGATTCATGACAAATATTGTGTTTTTTGGGATCAAATGAACGTGCTTAGTGAAATAACAATGCTTTTGTCTCCTCGCAACTTGAGTCACTCCACCTGAATACGAGCCACCAGGATTCAAGGCAGGTGTAAATGACAGTCTGTGGTTCGAGGGAAAGGCAGTGCACTTCAGAGTGGGCGAGCTGCAGTCTCGCTTCCACACCATGAAGTTGCGTGTGACGGCAGCACAGAGCCGACTTGGGAAGCTACAGGACGGGGGCCAGTTGAGCGAGAACGACACGGAGATCGAGACACCCTCTCTCTCTCAAATCAGAGCTGTAGAAACGGTACAAAGCAGATGGATCTTAATGTACAGGATAAGCTTTGATATGTGTTCACCAGACGGGATTCTGAAACATTTCTCTTGTGACAGATGACCAGAAACTCTGACCAGGACCCGCCATCTGATAATGGTAAGTATCTAAAACTTTGTTCAGAAGGTCTGGCCTGCTTTGGAGAGTGTTTGCTGAATGTCTTGACCTTTTGCAGAATCTCTTGCACAGTTTAAACAGCCCAGAAAAGCTATAGCAAAGGTAAGCACTTTCTGATTTATATGGTGATAAAGTGTTTTTTGTTTATTAAAAACACATTTTGATGCCTTTTCATTATATATTTGCACAGAGGAAATGTGTGAGAAGCAAACTTCCAAGGAGGAAAAAGAAGAGATGCTTTTAAAACCATAAGTTCACATCAAACAAATATGTTTTTAAAAGTTTTTTTTTTTTTTTGCCAATATTTTTGATTCAAATATAGTAAAAATGGCTTTGTACCAGGTAGAAGTTTAAAAAGTGTTTGACTAAGTAATTAGTTCTAGAGAATTCATTCTCAAATTCTAAGATAATTTATTATTTATTTATAATTTATAATGAGGCGACTTCCTGTTTGGTGTTGATGAAGAAGGACTGAGATATTTATTCGCTGAATGTAGTAAACGTTGAATGAATGACACATCAGCTGTATGTACAAGAGTATGCACATAAAATAAACAATACTTCAGACTACTTTATTACAATTACAGCTCCTTTATTACAATTATTTACCGCGTTTTGTCATTCATTTAAAAAATATTACCATATTTGCATAGTGTTTCCTCGAGCGAATGAATAGGTAAAGCATACATTCACAGCATGGGTAAGATCTGATACACATGTACATCAACCAAAATATTACATTATAGCTATTTAACAATCAAATATAATGACAGTTTCTTTCAAATAAATGCAGTTTACGCGCTCTTACGATCTATAAGAATTGTACCATCCTACAGTGCAGGCACTTGATTGTGAAATATTCACAGACAGCTGCCGTTACTTGATAGAAATCATGTTGGCAGGCTAAACATGGTCCATTAGTGGTGAACATTAATACATTTCAGTAACTGTGCGTGTCAGTCTTTAGGCTACATGAGTAATGCCACATTGAGATCTTCCAGTAGGATCCAATCATTAATCTTGGACCAGAATACACGTTTAAAAGAGACTATCCACATCACCCATCTCCACCACCACAGTCTTCAACTGAGAATAAAATTCAATGGTCACCTGGCCATTTTCTCTTCCAATACCTGAAATCAGAGACAGAAGGTTGAGTTTAATTTGAGAGTATTTAGTGTTATAGAGACACACACAAAAAATGTTTTGTAACTCCTATTGTCACCTGACCTGAGGCCTTGTATCCCCCAAATGGCACCTCCACAGGTGTGATATTGTAGTTATTGATGAAGCAAGATCCAGCCTGCAGGTTTTCTATGACTCGATGTGCTCTCTTAATATCTCTAGCGAGTCAGAAACAGACAGGAAAAGAACATATGAGCAAACGGGAAAGCCCCAGTCTAACTTTGAAACATCAACCAATCACAAATACTACCATTCAAAAGTTTGGAGTTCGTGAAAATATTTTAGAAAGAAATGAACACTTATTCAGTAAAGACACATAAAATTGATCAAATGCAACAGTAAAGACATTTATAATGTTACAAAAGATTTCTATTTCAAATAAACGCTTTTCATTTGAACTTTCTATTCATAAAAGAATCCTGAAAAGAATGTATCACGGGTTCCACAAACATATTAAGCAGCACTACTATTTTCAACATTGATAATAATAAGACATGTTTCGTGAGCATCAAATCATTGTATTAGAATGATTTCTGAAGGATCATGTGACACTGAAGACTGGAGTAATGATGCTGAAAATTAAGCTTTTCAATCAGATTTTCTGTCTCTCTAGAATCTAAAGTGAAGGGTGTGAATTTTGAATCCACTGCTGCTTCAATGTATATATAATGAGTGATTATAATCAAGGTATTAATCAATATTTCTCCTTCTAAACATCACATGAGTGAATGACTTTCCTAGACTTGTGAGATTTTACTTTGTTATAGAAGTTACCAGTGTGGGTACTCTGACAGCAATGATCACAGGGGTCATTGAAGTCTATAGTTTAAGGGACCATTTCTTTGTTAAAGCTTCACTATACTGCGTTAGACTGAAATGTAGCTCTCCTTGAGAGAAAGAACGCATTATCTTGATGTTTTAAGATGAGACTCCTGTTTATAGTTAGAGCCTGGCCAAATCCAACCTTGGAAAAGCTGTGTATCGGTGTGTGTGTTAGTCATCTTGATTGCAGGTTAAGGAACCACTGGCATTATTGGAGATTGACTGAGTTGTTGTTCGGGACATGTTGGCGCCCAGCAACCTAAATCTGCGCCCTGGAAGGTCACGACGTGCCTGACTTCAAGGTCTGAGTGTCAGCTGCCTAATCAATGGAGATATGCTTCAGTCTAGCTTCTATCTGTATATGTGTGGAAAATTACTATGTTCATCTATTTCTTAGCCAATCAGAAACTGCAACCTGAAGCAAGGACGTAGCTTAGACCTTGGTGTAGGGTATAACTGCTGTGATCTTTGTAACTGTAAGCGGGGCGTCCTACGAACTCATTGTGAGTCTTGAAGCTGACTTCAGGCCCTTGCACACCGAGTCCGAAATTCGCGTCCGAAATTTTCGCACGTTAAAAAATAAATACGACCTCACGTTATGTCAATCACACTTGTACACTGCCTCCGAAACTTTCGTCCGTCAAAAAAAAAAATCGAATCGGGTTCGATTTTCTGCGTTTTTCGCATCCGTAACAAGGGTTTGAATGGTGTTTTGACAGTTTAGAGCCACAGAATGACGGATACGAAAAAACGCATGCGAAAATTTTGGATTCAGTGTGCAAGGACCTTTCTGCTGAGGAAACTGCAAACTATCTTCAGTAAAACTTTTCCTCAATCTCTCTATAAATTACAGAAACGTCTGTCTGCCTGTGTGTCTGTGTGTCTGTGTGTGTCTGTCTGTCTGTGTGTCTGTCTGTCTGTGTGTCTGTTAACCACATATCTCTCGAACCGTTAGTCCGATGGATTTCAAACTTGACAGGTGTCTCGCTACGGTCACGAGTAAGTGCAGTGCCAAGTTTGACGTTGTTTGGATGAGAAATGCTAAAGATATCGTTAAATATATAATTTTTATAAGGTTGTGGTTTAAAAATAAACATTCTGACACTAGAGAGTTGTATCGGTCAAAGAAGCCCCAAGAAGGTTGTGGTTTAAAAATAAACATTCTGACAATCTGTCAGCTACACTGTTTACTTCTGAATATTATAGTTTGGTTCCAAAACGTGATAAATCCATTTTGATTAATTGGAGTAAAAATGTGTTTTCTTTACCAAGAAACCAACAATTACTAAAAACACACACAAAAACTGATTTTGCACGGGCACTTTGCACTGCTCCCTGAATCAACACGCTTATTCATTTGTGGATGTTAACTGAATCTATATGTCAGCTATGCTGTTTCTGAATATTATATTTCATTCTGGTGCGCTTAACGTTATCGCTACTGTGTAATAGTAGCCTATGCTATTCACCAACTAAACATATCCTATTCAATGTGTTCACAGTCTCTTTCACGGGCATCATTTGTAGTGGCCTATTCACAAACTGTTTCCTCAAGCATAGCGTTTTCTCAGAGTTCACTGTGTGCTTTCTACCATGCACAAAAAAAAATGTCACTGAACTTTTGCTGTGTAATTGTAACAATGAGCACTCAAACACACCAAACCAACAATTACTAAAAACACACACAAAAACTGATTTTGCACGGGCATTTTTTGCACTAGTTTATTATAATTCTGACTCCGGGTCTTCTTTCAAACAGCTGGTTCTTGGGTCCTAAACTGTTACCCCCTAACAAAAGAGTCCCGCCCCCTACACTATAAATAGACACTGAAGCTACCTAAAATCAGTCACTTGTTCACACATGTTGGCTCATAGTGCACTATATAGGGGATAGGGAACGATTCAGGTGTAAATATGCTTTCCATTGGGGCGAATCGAGTCTGGTTTGATGTTAGTGTCACGAATCGCTGCAGGCCACACACAGTCTGCTCCGGTCCAGAGACACGACAGCACAGAGCGGATCATACGCGCGAGTCAGCGCAGACCAGAAAACGTATCGGACCCATTTGAGTTCTACACAGAATGCTATTTTAAAGGGATATGGAGGAGATAAGAAGGAGAAATGGTTAGAGATTAGGAGGAAACTGCGGCTTTACCGAGCTCAACGGCTCTGGCTGAGCTGTGATATCAACTAAACACTATTGGCTAGTTTTAAAAAGGGGAGGAGCTGTTTGATATGCCCCGCCCTGTCTTCCTGTTTCAGTGGAAATTACATTAACACACTGAATAATGCTGTGCGTTTCAAGGCACTTCAGTGGGCCTTTACAATAGAAAAAAATGTTTTACTCTATATTGGATCAAATAAATGCAAATCGGATGAGTTGAGAGAACTTTTTTAAAAATCATACCGACCCCAAATGTTTGAACGGTAGTGTATAAAACTAACACCTTACTTAGTAAAGACCCCTGCAGCCAGACCCAGAGAGCTGTCATTGGCTCTCCGAAGAACCTCGTCCTCAGTGTCGAAGGACAGTACTGACATCACAGGCCCAAAGATTTCCTCCTTGACACACGTCATGTCATCAGTGCAGCCGTCTGGAAACAAGACGTGAATGAACACACTGAACGGTAGGGCTGGGTATCGATTCAGATTTCACAATTCGATTCGATTTCGATTCGCAAGCTCTCAATTCGATTCGATTTCGATTTTCGATTTTGATTCTAGATTCGATTTCGATTCCACTCAATGAATAGCCTATATATTTAATACAAATCCTATATTTATAAAAAAAGAAGAAAAGAAAAAGAAAAGTGAACTTGGATAAAAAGAGCTACAAACCTGTATATTAAATTAAGAGCTACAAACCTGTACATTAAACTATTTTTATTTTAGGTACACTTGGGTACATTAAAACAGAACCCAACTCTATTTCAAACGCATACAATGAATAGACAGGATTTTGATGCAAGATGAAAAATTGATGCTGAAAATTCACGTTCATCATAAGACTGCTCTTATGTTATGAAGATACTCAACAAAAAGACATGTTGGCATAATTGTGTGTGTCAAGCGCGAAAGAGAACTGTATTCTGGGCTGTCTTGTGCGCACGCACGATATCAGCGCAAGTCTTTCTGTGTGTCACAAAGGACATTCACGTCATATAATTGCGTAGGCTTGACATCGCGATTGCGATATGATTATTTGTGCAGCACTAGTTGAGGTTATTTTATGATTAAGATAAAACAAACAAATCTCACAGCATTAGCTATAAAATGGAGTTTGCAAGCCTATGAACAGTGGGGGAAAACTAATACTGGCTTTTGGGTAATAGATAAATAAATATGGAAAAAAATCGATTCGTGGCGTTTGAGAATCGATTTTGAATCGACCACATTTTAAAAAACGATTCATCGAAAAATCGATTTTTTTGCCCAGCCCTACTGAACGGACTGATTTGAGGAAGTGAACAGAATGAAAAATAAACCGTTGAATGTTTCCAAAACACAGGACCTCAAAACATCAGCTGCCAACCGGTTTTCTAACTCACCGAGCACACATGGTGTCATGTAGTATCCATCTTTTAGTTTAGGATCTGTTGGGATGAAGGGCTCCCCTCCACAGAGCACTCTGGCTCCCTGTCAAGACAAATCAACTACTTTACCAAGCCATATAATATCGTAAACGACACAATCATGCTACTAAATGAATATTTTCTACTAAACATACAGCTGTACCTCTTTCTTGGCTTGGTCCACGTATCCCAGCACCTTCTCCAGGTGTGGTTTGCTGACCAGGGCTCCCATACGAGTTTCCTCCAACAGAGGGTCTCCTATCAGGATGGCTTTAGTTCTCCTGACCACCTCTTTCAAGAACTGAGGAACGATTGAGCTTTGCACAAAAACTCTGGTTCCATTACTGCACACCTACACGTGGGGAGTAAAAAAAAGGAAATATTAAGGAATGGGTTAATACATGTTTGTATGAATATGAAGATCTTGAAGAGTGGATTTATAGATGCATAGTTGACCATAAACGGTATATTTAAAAAAGTTTTATAGTGAATAACTGCAGCCAAACTGTTTAATTACTAAAAATAAAATTTGTGAAAAAAAAAGTAATGCTGCCGTTCAAAAATTTGTGGTTAGACCTTAATACTTTTATTCAGCAAGGATGATTTAAGTTGATAAAAAATTACAGTAAATACATTTATAATGTTACAAAAGGTTTATATTTAAAATAAATTATTTTTTAAAAACTTTCTATTCATTAAAGAATCCTGAAGAAAAAAAATGCATTATTGGTTTACACAAAAATAAGCAGCACAACTGTTTTCAACATTGATAATAATAATAAATGTTTCTTGAGCAGCAAATCAGCATATTAGAATGATTTCTGAAGGATCATGTGACACTGAAGACTGGAGTAATGATGCTGAAAATTCAGTTTTGATCACATGAATAAATTACATTTTAGAATATATTACAATAGAAAACAGTTATTTTAAATTGAAATAATATTTCACAATATTACTGTTTTTACTGTATTTTTGATGAAATAAATGTAGCCTTGGTGAGCAGAAGAGACTTTTTAACGGTAGAGTATTTTCTGCTTTTCGTCTCTGCCTTTTTTTGTGTCTGATTTATTTTAGAGTGAACACATTTTTAATCAGACAACTTAAAATATTGTGTAAACTAAAATACTGTATAAAGCAATATTAGTGTAATAATTATACGTTATAATATTGTTTATAAAACGGATGGTTCCAGTCCTTGATTCTGATTGGTTGAGCCGCGTTCGAAGCCGTTGTAAGTTACTCAACAAACACACACCTGTGACCGCATTACATTAGTGTTACTGCACAACTGCGCTTGTGATTCTTTGTTGCTGCATGTGTTGCTTAGCAACCTCTTTGGAACTACATTGCTTGGCGGAGGAATAAATGTGTTAAAACGTTATATTTTTTGTTGCTGGTGTTTATTTTATGAATAATTTTTTTTTTAAATTAATATTTTTATGGAGTAACCGTTTTATGAAAGCAATAAGCCCCTTGAAGCCGTGTTTTACAGTGGATTTAGAACAGCTAAGGGGAGTTGTTAGGCACGACGCGGAGCTGTTCTAAATCCACTGTAAAACACGGCTTATAGGGTCTTATTGCTTAAATAGATATTGTCTAAAGCAATATTGCAGTTGGTCTATATCAGCTTGACTGTGATCATCTGTGACAGGTAGATGAGAAGGAGCTTATTACTGGCTGGACATGGCTAACTCTCAAAAAATATATTTTACAGATTGCAAAACGCTGCATGTTCATACTTTGACTTGACCTTTCAATACAGTACCTGGCCTTGAGACAGGAAGTTGGCCATGAGTGCTCCTCTAACAGCGTTTTCTAGATCACTGTCCTCAAAGATGATCACTGGAGATTTACCTCCAAGCTCCAGTGTCACTGGTTTGACCCCTCGGGACGCCATTTCCATTATCTGTCGGGACAAAACATGCATTTAAACACAGGTTTAAGTGCATTACTACTACTATTAGTAAACTTCTCAATAGACTGTATAACGTCATATATAACATACACAACTTATATTAAACCAGACACAATAACCAATTGCTTAAAGTAGCAGTTCACCCAAAAATGAAAATTCTGTCATCATTTACTCACTCTCATGTCGTTCCAAACCCAGAAGACTTTGGTTTATTTTTGAAGGTATTTTGGTAACACTTTGCAATAAGTTCTCATTAGTTAACGTATTAACTAACATGAACTAACAATAAGCAATACATTTTATAATAATAATTAATTTATTAATAAAAATAGTCGTTCAGTGTTTGTTCATGTTAGTTCACAGTGATGAGCTAATGTTAACAAATACAACTTTTGATTTTAATAATGCATTAGTAAATGTTGAGATGAACATGAACTAAGATTAATAAATGCTGTAGAAGTATTGCTCATTCTTAGTTCATGTTAACTAAAGTAGTTAACTAATGAATCTTGGGTTGTCAAACTCACACAAGCCCTGCAGAGTTCAGCTTCAACCCTAATTAAAACACACCTAATCCAGCTAATCAAGTTTTAAAAACAGCAGGTGTGTGTGTGTGTGTGTTGAAGCAGGGTTGGAACTAAACTCTGTAGGGCTGTGGCCCTTTGTCCTGTAAAGTGTTACTGATATTTGAAAGAAATCTGAGAGGTTTCTGTCTCTTCATTGACAGTCCGGGCCACCAAAACCAACAAGATCCAAGAAGTCATAAAGGTGTCATAAAATGACTCAAGCACTTTAATCCAAGTCTTGTGAAGAGATGCGATCTCTTTATTTGATGAACAGATTTAATTTAGTCGAACTCTTTTTATTGATGCTTTTCAACAAGAGATATTCAGTTTTTCTTGTGCCCTTTGTTTATTAATAAAATCATGGGTGAGGGAAAAGAGAAGCAAGGACCAAATACTCTGTTACGTATACAAGAAATGAATAATCCATTGAGTTGTTTTTTAAGAGTTATTGTTTGACGCTAAATGTCCAGACCATAACAGTCGTTGGAATCAAAATGAATTTTTCCCAGCAGATAATTAAAAACACTGACAGCCAATCAGAATCCAGGACACTATAAAGAGCTCTTGCATTTCAGAAGACGACAGATATGCAGTGTGGTTTTTGGTAACTTTGGTTACCTGGACTTACAAATGAAAATGTTTGGAAGATTAACCAAAGCCTTTGGTTTGGAATGAGAGAATTTTGGCTTTTGAGTGAACTAACCCTCTGTGACAGTCAGCTACTGTATTATTACCGCTGGAGTCCTCTTACTTTCTTTCCCGTGGGCACACTTCCTGTGAAGGAGATCTTAGCCACATCCGGGTGATGGCACAGGAGAGAGCCCGTCTCTTCTCCGCCCTGCACCACATTGAACAGGCCCTCGGGAGCTCCGGCCTGGGAATAAATCTCAGCCAGCAGCACTGCAGTCGCGGGGGTCACCGGAGACGGCTTGAACACCATGGAGTTGCCTACGATTGGACCATAATAGCAGACCGTTAAGATAATCACTTCAGGCACAGATCAAGAGTGAAAGAAGAGGGTATTAATCTAATACAGCTCAATAGCCTTTCACTTTTTAATATCTAGCGTGAATAACAGCGGAGACTTGGCGGATTAAGGTCAGAGATTAGGTTATAAAATCCACCAGGTAAAAATCATAAGGTTGTTAACTTTAACAGCTTGAGGTATCATTCATATCCGTGGCAGGACATGTTATGTGCCACAGTTTAATAGTCAGGTTTAGGGGTTTGCTCAAATCTCTAACCCCGAAGAGCAAAACTGATGATGAAGTCGGAATGAAATGGACATCCGCCTTATCTATTTTCTAAATACATCTTAATTATTATTTTTGAACAATTCATGCATATATTTCATTTTTAAAAACTGGCCTAGATTTTACCTAGATAACTAGATTTTCGGGTGAAACGACTTCTCCCATAATTGAATCCTTTCTTACATTCAACTGCAAGCTCACATTCAATCAACAACTGATGGATAAAACCAAGTCCCCGCACTCCGTTTCACTCGGAAGTGCATCATAATGCGGAAGAAAAGTTCTGGATGTTACGCTGCAACTTTAGGCAAGCTTTAACAGACTTTAACAGCTTGTCTAAACTAAGGCCAGGTACAAACAGAGCTGATATATGCCACATAAGATAAGGAAAGATTGTGAACTACATTTATTTATTTACATTTATTAAATTGGTAGACACTTTTATCTAAACTGACTGTTTTCAAGTAGGAAATTAACAATATATTGGTACTATATCAGTTAACTACCAATATTACCGATTTTCCATTTATTTACTGGTATTGGTTATTGGATAAATAATTGTGGATGCTCATTTCCACAACTCTAACATTTAGATTATCTTAAAGAAAAAAAAGGTTAAATGTAATCTTTAGGAAATGTAAATTCACTTGTAGCATTTAATTTTTTTTTTTTTTAATAAAATCATCTAGGCCTGGTTTCACAAACAGGGCTTAGATTAAGCCAGGATTAGACCTTAGTTTAATTAGGGCATTTAAGTAGCTTTTATAAATGTGCCTTAGAAAAAAAACATTACGGTGTGCATCTTGAGACAAAACAATGGCACTGACGTATTTTAAGACATGTCAGTGCAAGTTGCTTTCAATTAATATGGCTCAAACATACATTTTAGTCTGGGACTAGACTTAAGCCTGGTCTGTGAAACCGGGGGATAGAATTTTAATTTCCATTTACCAGCTATTGGCCATAATAACATCAACAACAAATTCTTATTATTAAGTGTGATTCCATGGAAACTTTGCTAAGCCACACTTATATCATTTATATAACGCATACCACAAGCGATGGCAGGGGCAGATTTCCAGGCTGCGATCTGGATGGGATAGTTCCAGGCTCCTATTCCCACACACACACCCAACGGCTCCCGACGCGTGTACGCAAATGAACCTCCTGCTAGCTGAACGTGCTGACCTGAGAAAGAATAGCCGGTAACCCATCGGTACAATCATTTTAATTCTATGTACATTACCAGTCAAAAGTTTGGAATAACTTAAGGATTTTTCATGTTTTTAGACCTGTTGGTCATCAAGGCTGATCAAAAATACAGTAAAAAACGTAATATTGTGAAATATTATTTCAATTTAAAATGTCATTTATTCCTGTGATAGAGCCGAATTTTCAGCATCATTACTCCAGTCTTCAGTGTCACGTGATCCTTCAGAAATCATTCAACTGAGAACGATCAACAACAAACCAACTAACCTGAAAGGACGGTGGCTTGTCCTGCAAAATACTCAATGCACAGTCTGGCTGAGTCCACATCTAACCGGGCTTCAGTGATGGACTTGCCATTGTTGACTACCTCTATCTCAGCTATCTCCTCTCTTCTCTTCTATTCTCGACAACAGAAACAACTGAAAAGATCAGACTCAGCACTTCTCGAATCAAAGCAGCATTATTATGTAATGCCTTAGGATGTCGGATCAATGCACTCCGGTCTACCTCAATGAGTCTGGCCGCCTCCAGCATGACTCTGGCTCTCTCCATGCCTGCCAGTTTCCTCCACACTGTGAAAGCAGCACTGGCGCTCCTGACGGCTGCATCAACCTCTGTGGCCCCACAAGCTTGCAGACTGCAAAGGACACGACCTGGGACACATCCATCAAGACACGACAGGATCAGAGATGGCAATGTTTTAAATCATAGAACATGCTGTATAGAAAAATAATCAATGCACAGGCATAGCCAGATGTGACTGTGATCATATGACGGGGCAAAGTCTGATGGGGTTAAATGAAGAAATTAAGTTTAGTAAAAGCATTACCCGTTGCAGGCTCATATACTGGTTCGGATTTGGCTTTCACATCTTTGATGTTGACTCGGCCACCACACCAGAAGTTGAGTGGCTCTTTGATATGAAGGGTTCCTGAGGATGAGCTCCTGGTCCCGGTGTAGTAAAAGGCCCCACGGAGACCCGGGGTCAGGAGAGAGCTCAACAGGGCCATCTTCAGCTCTCTAACACTGAACTTTGACCACCTGGACGAGTGTCAACAAACGACGTTTTTTCAGATATTGCACCAAAACAGCGTCAACACACAAATTAGAAGAGATCTACAAAACAGCCATCAAAACTTAAAACTATTTGTGTATGTAAGTTAAGTAATGACTATTTTATCGCAATAAAAGTCTGTAAAAGTCGATGGTAACAACATCAGCTCTCCGATTAAATGCAGCCTAGCCTACTACAGAGCAAGCGTTATGTTAAGGCTTGAAAACTGAAACACTAGTAAGCGTTCACTCACCTTTCGCTTCTGATCTGCTGCAGATTTCGGATCAGTCCAGCCATGGTCGATCATTTTTAGGGCGGGGCTTAAGCGCGAGAACGACTTCCATTGGTTTGCTCTCGATGATGTCGTGTGACGTTTCCGGAGATAAAACTCAATGAAATTGTAAAATATAGCATAAAATATATCGTCTCCGAATTTGTGGAGGTTGACAGCATGACTCATTTTGTGAATTAATATCATTGCGAAATAAACCTAAAATCATCCAATCCTTTAATCTGAAAAATGTATACATTTTTTTTATATATTTTTTATATGATAAATGTTTTATACAGGGAATACGAAGAAAAAAAAAAAAAAAAGAAAGAAAAAAAAACCCGGAAAATCTCTTTCAATAACTCTACAATTTTGGCTTACTACTTTGTGAAATTCGTTTTTTTTTTTTTTTGTAAATTATCTTTTAATTTGTATGACGTTTATTTGAATGGACTTGTAGACAGACAGATAGATAGATAGATAGATAGAGCTGCCCATTTATGACCTGAAAACGTTTAAATGCTATTTCATGTACGTTTACTTCAATAAAAAGAAAGAGCACATGCGCGACAAAGAGAAAATAATATTTAAATCGATGGCTAATTGGTTATTGGATAAAAAAAAAACTGTTATTGGAACAACTTACAATGTAAGCATTATTTTCTTTGTGAGAGCAGTGAGTGAGTGCGTGGGGCAGTAAAAGAGGAGGAGCACGAGCATCGTGTGTGTGTATTATTAGAATAGCGACTCACACACACGCTTGTGCTGCTCCGCTCACTCACTGCAAGCATGGCTGGCGACTCTGAAACACATCTCCAGGACAGAGAGGAGGAGAACGGCCACACCATCCGACAGCCTTTCCTCATCGGTGTGTCTGGAGGGACCGCCAGTGGAAAGGTTTGAGCTTTCGAGGGTTTATCAGTAAAACCGTACAGACTCCGCTATTATCATGTCGGTTCACGGGGGTTTTCTATGACGCCGGTGCCTCCAGCGACCGCGTGGCTTTAGTCAACTCACAATGAAATATATAACAGAACACATTATAAATGCGGCATCGGGGATTTTAAAATGTATTCACATCTTATAGGTCAAAACCCATACACCATTTTGTCATTCGACAAGTCTTTTGTCATTCATCAGTGGAAACAGTGAGTACATTTCTAAAACGCGAATTTAAAACTTAAACTAAACGACGGCCCATAATTTGTCCCGTTAAGATGTGTCCAGATATCGTGTTAATCGTCGTAATGAATGTCGATAATGTAATGTTTTAGCTCCACGTGGCGTAATTCATTTTGAATTATCACCTTTTATGTTGTCGTCTATTTGTCTGCGAGCCACCTTGAATGTCTAAATCGGATGTTGACGTTTGCTACGTGTTTATTTCTCGCCAGACGCCTTTTAAGTCGCTGTTAAAAATTAAACAAAAAAAAAAGTGCCACTTCCTCTTTGTAGGCGACCGAAAATTGCGGGAACGTGACGTCATAATAGCGGAGGATGTTTACATTGTCCCAGTGACCCCGTTTTAGTAACGCGTCACGCGTCATTAATCTTCCGCTGACCTTCATGTGCAGGAAATGTAACTCCCACACTGCCAAAGAATTACAGCTGAACTTCTGAAGTGTCTCTTAAACCATGTTACTTGCAGTCAAAATGTGGTTTGTCCACACTTTCTGCTGCCTTGTGTTCACTGGTGTCAGTGTGTGAGGGAATACACGTTTCTCACCTGATTACAAATAATAATGACTGACACAAATGATAACTGTACAGTTGGCTGATGGATAAAGCCAGGCCATGCTTCCCTGGCTGAATTTCCTTACATGGGAGATCTGACCCACCCCCATGGCATTATACCACACCAGTTCATAGCACGTGTCCGCAGAGACGCCAAGTCGTCTTTATCTACAGTTCAGGTTAAAGGGAAGGATCACACGGATATGGAAATGGGGTCACCATTTACTCGCCTTCATGTTGTGCAGAACATAACAAGATATTGATAAAGATATTTTAAAGAATGTTGGTTACCAAACAGCAAACACTTCTGGTCTTCACTGACATGACAATTTTCATTTATAGGTGAACTATCCCTGTAACACTGTAAATATTTAGATGATATATATATATATTTTTTTTTTAAAGGAACAATTTATTGAACCTTTAAACACTAGATTAAAAAAAGATATGACATTATGAGCCATATGTATCAACTTGAGACCCATACTGAGCAAAAGCAGTTGTCGATATTTATATGGCAAACTAGCTTGTAATAAACTATACTAGCATAAAATGCATATAAATATCAGCTGTCGCTCTATATCTCCCAATAATGTCTTAGTAAGATGATATTTAAATGCTTGGTTTTATGATCAAGGCGCTGTAGTCTTTATTGTGGGGGCAAAACATATAATACAATGCAATACAATGATGATTGAGAAATGAATAAACATTCATCAAAAGCCTGTTTTTTATATTTGATACCTGATGATATTGGTACTTGGTAATTGTTTATCTTGAATTATTACTAACAATATCAAATTTATTCTTATGTTTACTTTATAAAAGTCACCAAAACTTGAAGGTGGACATTTTCATCAATCATACTAAAATATATTTTACTAACTAAAAAGAATAAACCATCAATCAGACGGCAGAATGTAGATTGTGTACAACTTTGGTAATTTGATCATTTAGAGGCCTCAAATGTGTTACAGAACGCTTTATAGGGTTAATAATACAAAACCTGTGGCTTTAGGATGTGTATATGTGAACTGGGCATCTTAAAGAGTTTGGCACTTACTAAGTCCTGTGTCCTGTCTTCAGTCTTCAGTATGTGAGAAGATCATGGAGCTGTTGGGCCAGAATAAAATTGACCGTCATCAGCGGCAGGTGGTCATCCTCAGTCAAGACAGCTTTTACAGGGAGCTCACGCCTGAACAGAAGGCCAAAGCACTCAAGGGCCAGTTTAACTTCGATCACCCAGGTACTATAAGGTCTGAGGGTTGTTCAAGCAACCCTTTTTTTTTTCTGTGGAACACAAAAACACCATAAAGACCCTGATAGACTCGCGGAGAAGTTCGAAATACGTGAGCAGCGAACATCCTGATGCCCACACTGCTGAGAGTGGCATTAATATGCATATGTTAATATGTGCTTTCCTTTCAGTAACAACAAATGACAGCGGTGAGAAAACGGTAGTTATGAAAGCATCTGATCATAGTGATGTGGATTGTTTGTTAGGCAACACTCCAGTTAAGTCACGTTTATTTATATAGCACTTTATATTAGTGTTGTCACGATACTGGAATCTCCAACTTCGATATGATACCTTGAAAATATTGATATTCGATACCACAGGTAAAACTGCCATATATATACCTCCTGGCAGAAAATGTATGTAATAAAATTTGGGTAATTTTGTCGAAAAGGCTTACACACAGCACAGGGAGGCTTTATTTGAATCGTTGAACTACATTTACCAAAAAAAGACGAGTAAACTGCCAGTAATAAAATAATAAATAAATATACCAATTGCAATAGCACAGATAAATACAATAGAATAAAGAGACAAATGAAATAAACATGGCTTCAAGTTTTTCAGGTGAGTCTAAAGGCCCGTTCACACCAAGGACGATAACTATAAAGATAACGATAAATATATAATTCTAAAAATCGTTCTCCATGTTAAAGAATAACAGAGTTCACACCACAACTATAACGATAAAGATATGAGGAACGATATCGTTGGGATCACTTTCAGAACGATTTTTTTCCAGCTGTCGAACGATAAAACACTGACAGCCAATCAGAATCCACTCTAATTTAAAGGTCTCGCGCATTTAAAATGGATCTGGATCATCCGGGCGCGCGCGTGCTTAGAATAAAAAGACCGTTATCGGTCGTTGGTGTGGACGCATATATAGTTATCTTTATCGTTATCTTTATAGTTATCGTGCTTGGTGTGAACGGGCCTTAACAGTAAGAACTACTACAGAAATGAAAGTAATCAAATGTAAAATAGCACTAGATAGTTTACATTGTAAAAAATTAAATACAGATTAATGCTTACAATTAAAGTTACAAAAGTTATTCAGTCAAGAGCAGAAAAGGATTTTCTCTTTTTCTTTTGTTCTTTGATGAACATTAATGACAGACAGCAGCAGGTTTATTAGGCTTCTGTCACTTTAAGAGTGTATGCACTGATCCAATATACTGATACATGCCTTTTCTCTCAACTAATTACCTTACGAAACTGACTGAATTTACTTGAATACTCAGCAAGACTGACATTTTGACATCATTAGGGCCCGAGCACCGATGGTGAGAGGACCCTATTGTTTTTGCTCCGTTTATTATTCTTCTTCTTCTTCTTCTCCAAAGTGAATCGCTTTTTAGAGGGCCTAAACATGCTCGAAAACTCATGAAACTTTGCACACGCTTCAGAAGTGGTGAAAATTTACGTGTGATATGGTTTTCAGAATTGGGGGGGGCAAATTCGGTAAATTATTGCCCCCACATTTTGCCCCGGCTCCTGGTTTCATGTACAGGTATGAAATTTGGTACATACATGTAATGACCCAATACCTACAGAAAAGTCTCTTGGAGCATAGCCCTAAACACAACAGGAAGTGAGCTATTTTGAACTTCCTCCTAGATTTTGGGCATTTTTCGGAATTTCCTGATGTTGTACTTTAACGAACTCCTCCTACAGATTTGATTTGATCCTCTTCAAATTTGGTGAGTGTAATCTTAAGGCCTTTGTGACGTTAAATTGCGAAGATCTAGAGTTTTCGTCGAAGGGTGTGCCCTCGGCGGCCTGACAAACGTTCACCCAATTTCGGCCTTCTGGTGATATACATGATCAGATAAGTTCAATATTAATGTTGAATGCAGTTCCGATGTTGCTAGGCAACCACAGACAGCCTGCAGTAGCTCAGCCATACAATTTCCAATCTGTCCCAAACTTCACATGTTTGATAAGAGTCCTGTCCTGAACACATGACCATGCTCATATTTGGTTATAGCAATAGCGCCATCTGCTGGTAGCAGGAAGTGTGGCAAATACAAAACATGCTCGAAAAATCATGAAACTTTGCACACGCCTCAGAAGTGGTGAAAATTTACGTGTGATATGGTTTTCAGAATTGGGGGGGGCAAATTCGGTAAATTATTGCCCCCACATTTTGCCCCGGCTCCTGGTTTCACGTACAGGTATGAAATTTGGTACATGCATGTATTGACCCAATACCTACAGAAAAGTCTCTTGGAGCATAGCCCTAAACACAACAGGAAGTGATCTATTTTGAACTTCCTCCAAGATTTTGGACATTTTTCGTAATTTCCTGATGTTGTACTTTAACGTACTCCTCCTACAGTTTTGATCTGATCCTCTTCAAATTTGGTGAGTGTAATCTTAAGGCATTTCCTAAAGGCGCCGGGTGGCGGTGGCAGGGGTGCGAGGGCCCTTTTCATCGCTGCTTGCAGCTTTAATTTTGTTTGTATTTGACTGTTTAAGCGCAATAAGCCATGGATAAGTAGTCAATTTGGAGCTGTTTGTGAGGCGTGAGAAACCCGCGGGAATTACAAAAATGATGCGCAAAACAAGCACTATTCAGCCTGAGTGAGTCTTGTTGATCAACGTGATAATGTTTGATTTTAGACTGGTTATAGTCAGGTAGACAACACGTAGCAGCGTTACGTTACTGTTCGTTCCTGTGGCCTGGCTGAGAACAAGCTCTGGCTCCAGAACGCAAAACATTCTGGTGGACAAGGGGTACGGGTCTTCAATTTTTGTTTGATCTAAAGGGTTTAGAAGATGTGTCATATGGGCTACTTATTGCATTGTCTCTTTGACTAGCTTCTTATTGAATAGAGAATAATCTGTTCATCACTGTTTCCATAATTCTTAGATGCTTTCGACAATGAGCTCATCATGAAGACTCTGCGCGACATCATTCAGGGGACCACTGTGCACATCCCAGTTTATGACTTTGTTAGCCATTCCAGGTCAGCGCTGCTCTCCCTGTCGTTTCTGAAGGTGCTGTTTTGGGCGCTCTGATATCACTGCTGAATGACTGAGTGTTCTCCAAACCTCTTACAGGAAGGATGAGTTTGTGACCGTGTATCCAGCGGATGTGGTTCTCTTTGAGGGGATTCTCATGTTCTACTCGCAAGAGATTCGAGATCTGTTCCAAATGAAGCTGTTTGTGGACACGGACCCAGACACGCGCCTCTCGCGAAGAGGTACATGCATTGTGTGGCATTTTCATTGATTCATTTCTGGAGCAATTTGGTTTAGGTAGTGCATTTTTTTTTCTTTCTTCCCCTTAGTAGAGTTGTAGCTTTGTTTATTATAGCGAAAGTGGTTTTCCACTGGGAAGAACTTTATTTGTCTCTCATTTATACACATACTATATATACACACACACACACACACACACACACACACACACACACAGTCAGAAGTTTGGAAACATTGCTATTTTTAATGTCTTTGAAAGAAGTCTCTTATGCTCAGCAAACCTGCATTTTATTTGATCAAAAATGCAGAAAAAACAGTAATATTGTGAAATATTATTACAATTTAAAATAATGGTTTTCATCGGCCATTACTCCAGTCTTCAGTCACATGATCATTTTTATTCATCAATGAATCCTGAAAAAAAAGTATTACAGGATCCAAGAAATCATGTGACACTGAAGACTGGAGTAATGACTGGTGAAATCCATTCTTTTGACTTGTAATATTTCACAATATTACTGTTTTTGTATATTTGATCAAATAAATGCAGGCTTGCTGAGCATAAGAGACTTCCAAAAACACTTAAAAATAGTAATGTTTCCAAACTTTTGACTGGTACTCTGTGTATATACGTCAAAGCTCAATACTGGTCTCGGCTTGTTGGTAACATGGATAATTAATCATTTTATCACTTAATCACTAGGCTGTACTTCCAGCTATAATATCTGTGTTGAGGTAAAATGGCCATGAATGTTTAGTCGTATCGCTCAGCGCTGTCCCTTAGCATTAGTTATGTAGACTAGCACAGACCAATCATGCATATTTTCATGTTTCACTCAGTGTTGCGGGACATCAGTGAGAGAGGCAGAGAGTTGGAGCAGGTTCTGAACCAGTACATCACCTTTGTGAAGCCGGCCTTTGAGGAGTTCTGTCTTCCTGTGAGTATCTTTGTAAACGTCTTTACGTCTGCACTGTTTTGTCAGGACAGGCATCACGTATATTAAAGCGTAACTCTTGCCAAAATGCAACCTGGTTTTTTTTTGTTAATCTACCCAAGGCAAACTTTCTTTAAAAGCATAATTAGAATGGAAACGCCACTTTTAAGTTTGACCGTATTTTCGTCTTCGGTCAAATTGCCTTTTGAATGGGAGTGCTAGGGGCACGACTATGATAGCATCAAAATCGCTATTTTTAAAACACTAAGAAGGCTCGACACATGAAACTTTGCTCGAAGTATCACTAGGGGCTCTACACATGAACTCGAGCATTGAGAACATTGTTTGTGTACACAGTTTACTAAAAAGAAAGATTTTGAACAGCTCACTGAAGCTGTGTCCGCATTTTGTCAGTCAAAAATAGTCGATCTCCGAATGCGAATGAACTGACTCTGAATTTTAGTATTGCTTCTCATATGAGGATACTTTTTCAAATTCAAGGTCAATATTGATTTTCACTATCGACAAAACAACAAATTATCCGTGAGTTTATATGGAACTAAGCTTTAGGAGCTTTCCATCTTTGCTCTCCTCCCTGTTACGTTGCATTCGGAGATTGACTATTTTTGACTGACAAAATGCGGACACAGCTTCAGTAAACTGTTCAAAATCTTTCTTTTTAGTAAACTCTGTGCACACAAACAATGTTCTCAATGCTCGAGTTGATGTGTAGAGCCCCTGGTGATACTTCGAGCAAAGTTTCATGTTGTGTCAAGCCTTCTTAGTGTCTTAAACATAGCGATTTTGATGCTGTCATAGTAGCGCCCCAAGCACTCCCATTCAAAAGGCAATCTGACCAAAAACGAAAATAGTCAAACTTAAAAGTGGCGTTTCCATCCTAATTATGCTTTCAAACGAAAGTTTGCCTCGGGTAAATTCTACGGAGCCCCCCTAGTCCCACTTTGTCAAAAAAATTAATTATAACTATCTCGTGGCCTCAAGATAGTAACTCGAGTTAGTATCTTGAGGCCACGAGATACTATCTTGAGGCCACGAGTTACTATCTTGAGGCCACGAGATACTATCTTGAGGCCACGAGTTACTATCTTGAGGCCACGAGTTACTATCTTGAGGCCACGAGTTACTATCTTGAGGCCACGAGTTACTATCTTGAGGCCACGAGTTACTATCTTGAGGCCACGAGTTACTATCTTGAGGCCACGAGTTACTATCTTGAGGCCACGAGTTACTATCTTGAGGCCACGAGTTACTATCTTGAGGCCACGAGATACTATCTTGAGGCCACGAGTTACTATCTTGAGGCCACGAGATACTATCTTGAGGCCACGAGTTACTATCTTGAGGCCACGAGTTACTATCTTGAGGCCACGAGATACTATCTTGAGGCCACGAGTTACTATCTTGAGGCCACGAGATACTATCTTGAGGCCACGAGTTACTATCTACTATCTTGAGGCCACGAGTTACTATCTTGAGGCCACGAGTTACTAGCTTGAGGCCACGAGATACTAGCTTGAGGCCACGAGATACTATCTTGAGGCCACGAGATACTATCTTGAGGCCACGAGTTACTATCTTGAGGCCACGAGTTACTATCTTGAGGCCACGAGTTACTATCTTGAGGCCACGAGATACTATCTTGAGGCCACGAGATACTATCTTGAGGCCACGAGTTACTATCTTGAGGCCACGAGTTACTATCTTGAGGCCACGAGTTACTATCTTGAGGCCACGAGATACTATCTTGAGGCCACGAGATACTATCTTGAGGCCACGAGTTACTATCTTGAGGCCACGAGTTACTATCTTGAGGCCACGAGATACTATCTTGAGGCCACGAGTTACTATCTTGAGGCCACGAGTTACTATCTTGAGGCCACGAGTTACTATCTTGAGGCCACGAGATACTATCTTGAGGCCACGAGTTACTATCTTGAGGCCACGAGTTACTATCTTGAGGCCACGAGATACTATTTAGAGGCCACGAGATACTATCTTGAGGCCACGAGTTACTATCTTGAGGCCACGAGATACTATCTTGAGGCCACGAGTTACTATCTTGAGGCCACGAGTTACTATCTTGAGGCCACGAGATACTATCTTGAGGCCACGAGTTACTATCTTGAGGCCACGAGTTACTATCTTGAGGCCACGAGTTACTATCTTGAGGCCACGAGATACTATCTTGAGGCCACGAGTTACTATCTTGAGGCCACGAGATACTATCTTGAGGCCACGAGTTACTATCTTGAGGCCACGAGTTACTATCTTGAGGCCACGAGTTACTATCTTGAGGCCACGAGTTACTATCTTGAGGCCTCGAGTTACTATCTTGAGGCCACGAGATACTATCTTGAGGCCACGAGTTACTATCTTGAGGCCACGAGATACTATCTTGAGGCCACGAGTTACTATCTTGAGGCCACGAGATACTATCTTGAGGCCACGAGTTACTAGCTTGAGGCCACGAGTTACTATCTTGAGGCCACGAGTTACTAGCTTGAGGCCACGAGTTACTAGCTTGAGGCCACGAGTTACTAGCTTGAGGCCACGAGATACTAGCTTGAGGCCACGAGATACTAGCTTGAGGCCACGAGATACTAGCTTGAGGCCACGAGATACTATCTTGAGGCCACGAGTTACTATCTTGAGGCCACGAGTTACTATCTTGAGGCCACGAGTTACTATCTTGAGGCCACGAGATACTATCTTGAGGCCACGAGATACTATCTTGAGGCCACGAGTTACTATCTTGAGGCCACGAGTTACTATCTTGAGGCCACGAGTTACTATCTTGAGGCCACGAGTTACTATCTTGAGGCCACGAGTTACTATCTTGAGGCCACGAGTTACTATCTTGAGGCCACGAGTTACTATCTTGAGGCCACGAGTTACTATCTTGAGGCCACGAGATACTATCTTGAGGCCACGAGATACTATCTTGAGGCCACGAGTTACTATCTTGAGGCCACGAGTTACTATCTTGAGGCCACGAGTTACTATCTTGAGGCCACGAGTTACTATCTTGAGGCCACGAGATAGTTATAATTAATTTTTTTTGACAAAGTGGGACTAGGGGGGCTCTGTAAAATTCACAAAAAGACCCTAGGTTGCATTTTGGCGAGAGTTACGCTTTAACTTGATACTTTCCATCTGCTTTCTCTATTCTTAATGCCCTAAATTATCTTTACCATTTATTTTTTGCAGACCAAAAAGTATGCGGACGTCATCATCCCTCGAGGAGCGGACAATCTCGGTAGGATAATAAGAGGAAGTTTATCTTTTTAATACATGCTATGGAGAGAGATTTAACTTGATGTGCTTGTATTGCATTTCTCTCTAGTGGCAATCAATCTGATCGTGCACCATATTCAAGATTTCCTGAACGGAGGATTCACCAAACGACAGAACGGTTTACAGAACGGCCACGGGACACCCAGACAAAGGAGGACGTCCGAGTCGAGTAGACCTCACTGACCTCGCTGTGACCCTTCCCTCCATTGAGGAGAGGGCAGAACTGAATAATTCACAGTGGCATCCCGTTGAGAATAAGGGGATGCAGGAGCTGAAATGCCTTTGTTATTGTTACTATTATTTGTATTTGAAATGTTGTTGTGGGATAATTGTTTGCTTTTACAGTTTTTCAGAGGGTTTTGAAGGTGCTGTATGTTTTTGGAAGATTTCATCACACACTCAACCTGTCCTGTCAGTGTCTATGCTTTCTCAGCTACTCAGAAAATAAATGAATAGTATGGATTGTTTCGTAGAGATGACATTGATCACAGTGCTATTCGCACACATACTTGAAGTCAGAGCTCAGGTTGGGTGGGTTGTTCCATCCACAAAGAAAAAAAAACCCTATTACCTCATATCTGAGGCCCTTTTATGCGTATGAGTGAAGAGATGTGTTTTTCGTAAAGATGACATTATGATACACTAGTATTATGGTACACATGTCATTTAAGTTTTTTTTATTTTTTTTAGCTTTCTAGTTGAATCTCAATGTTGTTACGTGGTTCTTCAAATTGTAGTCTTTTCTACATATAACGTGGCTCAATTTGTCATGTTTTGTCTACTATATTTAGTGTTACCAGAAAGGGTTTTTGCCCACAGCATCTGTGTGCATGGAGTGTAAGATTTTATGCCAATTATACCAGTAATAATACCTGATTCAATGTAAAACCAGATTAAAATCAGGGATTACATTCAGATATGTTAGTTTTTGTAACAAGAAATACCTCAAATCCTTGTATCGTTAACACCAAGAGATTGATTACCAGAATTTTACTTTAGTAACCCTGTGCACACTGCTTCAATGAGCCTGTTTCCTTTCCCCTTCATGACTCTGTGCCACGGTTTTTTTTTTCTTTTTCTAGGAATTATTCACCAGATAAATTATTTATATCTGGTTTTGACGAATAACCCACTATGTTGTGGTGGAATAAAATAATAAAACTATAAAAAATTAAACTCTGTTTGGTTCTTTGTACACCTCTCTTCCACCGTTTCATGCATGTAATACCACACATGTCCGCTAGGGGAGCAGCTGTCGCGGCATCCGTCGCAATCTTTATGCGCAGTTGAATGACGTAGAGCAACAGAGGCGTGGCTCAATATGGGGGTATGTGTGAAAGCAGTGCATACTTGCCTTTGATAGAAAACCAGTGAATTGTTGCTCCTCTAACTATTTCTTTTTGTCCATGTAGAAATTTGGGTTGCAGTTTAAAGCGACTTTGGAGAATGTAACAAACGTGAGGCCGGAGGGGGATGATTTCCGCTGGTATTTAAAGGTAAAGTGTTCATGTCGCTGCTAGTATGCAGCAGTGTGACAGGCTGCCAGTCAGTGTATTTAGTTGCTCACCGTTTTAATGGAAATTGAGAAATAACTAACTTTTCAGCATATATAATTACATTACATGTTTAGAATCATTCGTAAATGTGATGAATACTGATAATTCTTAATAGTGTTGAAGTTTTCAGTGGCCATGTGTGTATAATGACGAAATTTAAAGGGATAGCTCACCCAAAATTTTAAATTGTCATCATTTACTCACCCTTAAATTTGTTCCAAACCTGTGTGAATTTCATTCTTCTGCTGTACACAAAATAAGATATTTTTAAGAATGTCGGTAACCAAACAGTTGAATTGACTTCCATAGTAGTCTATGGAACATTTTTTACTATGGAAGTCAATGGGACCAATCAACTGTCTTCAAAATGTATTCTTTTGTGTTCAGCAGAAGAATGAAATGCATACAGGTTTGGAACATTTTCATTTTTGAGTGAACTATCCCTTTAATTACTGACTCCTGTCTTTGCAGCTGAAGTGTGGGAATTGTGGCGAGGTGTCGGATAAATGGCAGTACATCACCTTACTGGTAAGTTGCAAAGTGTGGGAAATATAATGGGGGGAATCACAATGTTAACTGCATATTCCTTTTCAATATTTTATGGAATACTGCATTGAATCATGAGAATTATTCATTGACATTTATTGATTTATTTTCTAGTTTCTTTCTGTTTAAAAAATGCATAAAACATAATAGAAAAGTGATGATACTGTGATAAATGATAATATGCAGGGACAATATGGAATAGTTAACTTAAAATTAAACTTTTGTCATCATTTACCCATCCTCATGTGGTTCCAAACCCGTAGGATTAAAAAAAGACAAAATAAGATAATAAGAAAAAAGATTCTTAAAAAAAAGATAAGATGTTATTCATTCCAAATCTCACTGATACAAGCGCAATTTTGCATTTGTGTGACTTTGTATGAAAAATTGCTGTAGAATGTTTAATAAATGGCTTAAGTACATAAATGTCAAGGTCTGTATTGTGATCGCTGGCCCTTTCCTCCCCTCAGGACAGCATGCCACTGAAAGGAGGACGAGGGAGTGCTAGCATGGTGCAGAAGTGCAAACTCTGTTCTCGGGAAAACTCAATAGGTAACCAACCTTCTAGCTAGTAAATGTGCTGAAAATATGCTTCCGTATGGGCCAAATCTCCAGATAAGTTGCACCACAATATCTTCTTTATTGTTGTTTCTACATTTTTGGTTGTGTCATGGCTCTTATTGGACGTAACTGGATGTCTTACTGTTTCCAGATATCCTGAGGGACACAATTACACCTTACAATGTAAGTAAGGCAGATTACATTTATTTTGAGGATTGTTTGTCACTTCAAAAGCCACATTGTACCAAGTGAAGGATGCAATTGCATATGAATATTTACAGTTGTTGCATATGTTCATGTATTTCTTTGCTCAGTCATGCTGGTATGTTCTCTCCTGTAGGTAGAGGACAGTGAAAGGTTTAAGACAATGGTGCAGTTTGAGTGTCGAGGCCTGGAACCAGTCGATTTTCAACCTCAAGTGAGATATTCCAAGTATTTAAGTAGTGTGTATACACTGCCCGAACAAAAAAGGTTGCTGTTTGGATTTCAATTGACAAATGCTTAAAAGACAATGTTGGATCATTTTTGCATGTAATATATTTGGCAGCAGTTCTTCTAACCGTAATTGATGGAGTGTGTAGCTTTTAATTTCTTAAACAACCATGTAGGAAGACACATCCTGGCCATATTCCAGAATCACAATGTCAAGATTCGTCAGGTTCAAATTGTGAAAGAATGGTTGGGAGGGAGCATGAAGAATCATTTTCACACATGAATTGGCACACATGAATCCAGACCTTAAACTCTATGGGAAAGTCTTTGGGATGTGCTGGAGGAGACTTTACAGAGTGCTGGACTCTTGCATTGTCAATACAAGATCTTGACCAAACATTGATGCACCTCTTGATGGAAATAACATCACAACATTTATTTCCATCAAGAGGTGCATCTTTTTTTTTCCCTTTTGGCCAGGCAGTGTATATATATATATTGCCATTCAAAAGGCTGGGGTAATTTAAGAAAAAACAAAAAATTAACACTGAAAGATGCATTAAATTGATTAAAAGTGACAGAAAAAGACATTTGCAAAAGATATGTATAAATTTTTTTTTCAAAAACAAATCCTGTTCTTTAGATTTTATTCATCAAAGAATCTTAATAAAAATGAATTGCAGTTTTCAACATTAATGAGAATAATAATAATAAGAAGAAATGTTTCTTGAGCAGCAAATCAGCATATCAGAATGATTTTTGAAGGATCATGTGACACTGAAGACTGGAGTAATGATGCTGAAAATTCAGCTTTTCCATCACAGGAATAACTTGCATATTAAAATGTACAGTGAGGAAAATAAGTATTTGAACACCCTGCTATTTTGCAAGTTCTCCCACTTGGAAATCATGGAGGGGTCTGAAATTGTCATCGTAGGTGCATGTCCACTGTGAGAGACATAATCTAAAAAAAAAAAAATCCAGAAATCACAATATATGATTTTTTAACTATTTATTTGTGTGATACAGCTGCAAATAAGTATTTGAACACCTGTCTATCAGCTAGAATTCTGACCCTCAAAGACTTGTTAGTCTGCCTTTAAAATGTCCACCTCCACTCCATTTATTATCCTAAATTATATGCACCTGTTTGAGGTCATTAGCTGCATAAAGACACCTGTCCACCCCATACAATCAGTAAGAATCCAACTACTAACATGGCCAAGACCAAAGAGCTGTCCAAAGACACTAGAGACAAAATTGTACACCTCCACAAGGCTGGAAAGGGCTACGGGGAAATTGCCAAGCAGCTTGGTGAAAAAAGGTCCACTGTTGGAGCAATCATTAGAAAATGGAAGAAGCTAAACATGACTGTCAATCTCCCTCGGACTGGGGCTCCATGCAAGATCTCACCTCGTGGGGTCTCAATGATCCTAAGAAAGGTGAGAAATCAGCCCAGAACTACACGGGAGGAGCTGGTCAATGACCTGAAAAGAGCTGGGACCACCGATTCCAAGGTTACTGTTGGTAATACACTAAGACGTCATGGTTTGAAATCATGCATGGCACGGAAGGTTCCCCTGCTTAAACCAGCACGTGTCAAGGCCCGTCTTAAGTTTGCCAATGACCATTTGGATGATCCAGAGGAGTCATGGGAGAAAGTCATGTGGTCAGATGAGACCAAAATATAACTTTTTGGTCATAATTCCACTAAACGTGTTTGGAGGAAGAAGAATGATGAGTACCATCCCAAGAACACCATCCCTACTGTGAAGCATGGGAGTGGTAGCATCATGCTTTGGGGGTGTTTTTCTGCACATGGGACAGGGCGACTGCACTGTATTAAGGAGAGGATGACCGGGGCCATGTATTGCGAGATTTTGGGGAACAACCTCCTTCCCTCAGTTAGAGCATTGAAGATGGGTCGAGGCTGGGTCTTCCAACATGACAATGACCCGAAAGCACACAGCCAGGATAACCAAGGAGTGGCTCTGTAAGAAGCATATCAAGGTTCTGGTGTGGCCTAGCCAGTCTCCAGACCTAAACCCAATAGAGAATCTTTGGAGGGAGCTCAAACTCCGTGTTTGATTTTCTCAGGTGTTCAAATACTTATTTGCAGCTGTATCATACAAATAAATAGTTAAAAAATCATACATTGTGATTTCTGGTTTTTTTTTTTAGATTATGTCTCTCACAGTGGACATGCACGTACGATGACAATTTCAGACCCCTCCATGATTTCTAAGTGGGAGAACTTGCAAAATAGCAGGGTGTTCAAATACTTATTTCCCTCACTGTATATTAAATAGAAAAGTTGTAATAATATTTCACAATATTGCTGTTTTTAACTTTAATTTTGATCAAATAAATGCTGCCTTGCTGAGCATAAAAGACTTCAAAAAATCTTCCAGACCTTAAACCTTTGAACGATACCCTACTTAATTATATAATAGTCAAATGATCTTCAGAAGCTTTAGCCTAATCTGAATAAAATGCATAAACCTTCATCTTGTTGCTCTGCAGGCTGGTTTTGCTGCTAGCGGAGCAGAAACCTCCTCTCAGTTCCCTGAAATCAACCTGCAAGAGAAGGTAAGAATTCTCTCAGTCATTTCACACCTTTGTTCAGTTCATAGGCCACAACACTCTCTTTTACCATGTTTCAGGACTGGACAGACTACGACGAGAAAGCCAGCGAGTCTGTGGGGATCTACGAGGTCACACATCAATTCATCAAGTGCTGAAACAATAAAGAGGCCAGAGTGAAAAAGAACTGACTGGTTACTGAGTGAAGATTTAAATTGACTACAACACACTCTTGATTGATGTTGTGTAGTTGGTAAAATAACACTTTTTTATGCGCAAGATGGACAGTACCTATATTGTTGGTGTAACAACAATAATAAAGTATGGAATTATATGTTGTTGTTTGTCTGCATGCGTGTGGAAACTATATTTACATTTCCTTTTATAAATAGCAGGGCTTGCAAGCCAGCAAACTATAAAAAAAAAAACACATACATTTTGGTAAAATTATCCAAAAAAAGATGAACCCAGCTTTGACCAGGCTGGAAGACCAGTCAACAATATTAGGCTGAGTTTAAGGTGTTTGTTTGTTTTTTAGCAGGTTAATATTGCAATAAATGATAATCAAGTATCCTCAACAGGTCTTTTTTTAATACTTTTTTGTCGTAAATATCGAGTTGACTGATCACTGAGGATAGATCGCCATCTGTGTGACACTGGCTACACTGCACCCGGTGGTTGGTGTGTGTGTGTGTGTGTGTGTGTGTATTAACCAGCTGCTTGCTGTTAGTTAGGCTGCATGCTGTAGTGAAGTCCAGTTGAGCTGTCACAACGCAAACCTGAAGATGGCTACAGCAAGAAACAGGGTTTTTGTTATCGGGGTGGGAATGACAAAGGTAAACACATCTGACTGGCCTTATATTAGCGATCTGTTATTGTCTGGTTTGCTTTTGTAATGCTGCTCTTACTGATTGATCATCATACTGTGGTAAAGTTACAGGCAAGTCCTGTTGGAGTTTTATAAAAAAGTATAAAGGTATTTGATATCTTATTTTTTCGCCGAATATCGTGTTTGATTAAACTATTACAGTTAGCATGGTGTTTGGTTAGTAGCTGTACAGTAACTAGCCTTATTGCTAAAGGCATATTACATAGTGTGGAGGTTTAGTGCTCAAAATAAGTGTTTTATCTCCATTAAAAAAAGATTTAACGTTATGCAAAGTTTCTTATCAGAGATTCACTGCGCGTGTGTGACTCTGATCTTTGTTTGTTGAGTAACTGTAGCACTAAGTGTCCTTTAGACTTTCACAGAAACGCAAAGAGGATAATCTGTAGATATGACCCTGAATTATATGTGTCAAGGGTTACTGTGCAGAATGACAATGAACGTGCTTTACGCAATCATGTGAAATCTCTGCTCAACGTTACATACGGTCGTTGTATCAAAGTAACATTGATAGAAATATGATTATTATTATTATTGCGGCCCCTAGTGACGCGGAAGTATGAATTCAGTGGTGGTAGTTTTTTTTTTTTTTTTTTGCAACTTTTTCCATTTAATCAACCATAATTATTTGTATATCACATCCCTTCATAAATAATGATTAAAAATAATAATGAATGATTTTTAATAATAAGTATAATACGTTTTATTAGGTTTGAATTGTCCCAATAATACAGAATATGCACTATTTAAATTCCAGGCAACTATTTAAACTACATAGCTTCAAAGTGTCATATTTCAAAGACACTTTTGTCCTGTTTTTCAGTTTGAAAAGCCGGGTGCGAGAGACATCGATTACCCAGATATGGCCAAAGAAGCAGGTGCAGTTGATGAAGCTCGTTGTACAGTAGAACTTTGAATGTTTTGTGTTCTTGAATCATTTCTGTTGTGGCACAGGGGAGAGAGCGCTGAAGGATGCTGGAATAAACTACACTGCCATCCAGCAAGCATGTGTAGGCTACGTGTATGGTATGTCATTTTTAAGTCAGTAATAGATATTGTATATTTCTATAATGTCAACATGGTTTTAAAGGGATAGTTCACCCAAAAAGGAAAATTCTGCCATTAATTACTCACCCTCATGTTTTGTTCCAAACCTGTAAGACTTTCGTTCATTTTCGGAACACACAAGAATGAACCTCATTGGTTCTTGCAGAAGCTCAAACGTGCTGCGTAACACGAGAATGAACCTCATTGGTTCTTGCGGAAGCTCAAACGTGCTGCGTAACACGTGAATGAGCCTCATTGGTCCTTGCTGAAGCTCAAACGTGCTGCGTAACACGTGAATGAGCCTCATTGGTCCTTGCTGAAGCTCAAACGTGCTGCATAACACGAGAATGAACCTCATTGGTTCTTGATGAAGCTCAAACGTGTTGCGTAACACGAGAATGAACCTCATTGGTTCTTGCACATCAAGCAAAGATGCTTGAGCTTGTGTTGTGTTGTGTTGATGAATGTTTATATGTGAATAAAAGCTTAAATTAAATTGGTTCATCATATATACAGTGATCATGTCTTGGACTAAATTTGGACTAAAACGCTCAATTCATATGGATTAGTTTTATGATCTCTTTAGGAATTTTTTAAGCGTCAAAGTGGTAGTTGTGTAGCTGTCAATGGAGGGACAGAAATCTCTCAGATTTCATCAAAAAAGTCTTAATTTGTGTTCCAAGATGAACAAAAGTCTTAGGGGTTTGGAATGACATGAGGGTGAGTAAATAATGAAAGAATTTTTGTGTGAACTAACTTTTTAATGCCTTACACGTTATCTGATATCAGTGTTGGATTGATGTGGGTTTTCTGTATTTCTCCAGGTGACTCGACATGTGGCCAAAGGGCTATTTATCACAGTCTGGGTCTGTCAGGGATCCCAATAATTAATGTCAACAATAACTGCTCGACCGGCTCCACAGCGCTGTTTATGGCCCGTCAGCTCGTTCAGGGAGGTGAGATATTCATCATAGCGCCTGCCTATACTGTACTATACTAAGAGTTCAATAATTATTTTTAATATGAAATTTCATGGTTGATAATGTCAATTTTGATACCACAACAAATGCTATGAAATTAAACATACACTTTTTTTTTTAATAGTAATATTTTGAATGTTTAGTTTTTTTTTTTTTTTTTTTTTAGTTTTGGGTTTGGTGCTTTTGAAAAAGTCTTCAACTCAACAAAGCTGCATTTATTTGATGAAAAATACAGTGAAACTGTAATATTGTGAAATATTGTTACAATTTAATATCACTGTTTCCATTTCAATAGCCTTCCAGCCAAAACTTTGGAATATTAAACATTTTTTAAATTCTCTTTTGCTCATCAAGACTGCATTTATCTGATCCACATAAAATCTTGCACTCAGGTTTGGCTGATTGTGTTCTTGCCTTGGGCTTTGAGAAGATGGAAAGAGGTTCACTATCCTCAAAGGTACAGTACAGCTCACAGCTCTTTTTTAATAGCAGTGATGAAGCGTCCCATATCATCTCATGGGTTTGCAGTACATGGACAGAACCAATCCTATGGACAAGCACATGGAGGTGATGATCAACCGTTATGGGATGGCGGCAGCACCAGCTGCGCCTCAGATGTTCGGCAACGCTGGTAGAGAACACATGGAGAAGTACGGTAAGATGTGGGTGTTATGTGGACTTTAGATTGATCCAGGAAACTGCAGTCTGGTTTGTAACAGAAGCTGTCTGTCATCTCTAGGCACAAAACCGGAGCATTTTGCTAAAATCGCTTGGAAGAACCACAAGCATTCAACCAATAATCCGTAAGCTTTAACGACAGCTTGTTATAAAGAAAATACTATGCAATAATTCCTTACCTTATCCCAGATAGCAAAAGACTTCTGTTCTCTTTCTTCTCCTCCACGTTCACTCTCAGATACTCTCAGTTTCGGGATGAATATAGTCTGGAGCAGGTCATTAACTCCAGGAAGGTCTTTGAGTTCCTCACACTCTTGCAGTGTTGGTAAGTTGAGAGCCGTGGCGATTGAATGTTTGAATATCCACAGAAGCAATGCGATAATCAGTATTCAAGCTCAGTTAAGCTCAATAGACAACACTTGGAGCATGTTAGTGTTTACCACAAAAATAATTTCTACTGTTTGTCTTTTTCTTTGAAAGTGAAGCACTTCAATGAAAGTGAATCTAAAAGCTTTAAAATACATGCTGTTTCAACAGTATAGCCACAAGACATGCAGTCTGTGTGTTTATTGGTGGTTATTGAAGGTATAAAGTTCCAGATTTAATTAGTTAGTTTGGTCTTTCCTACTGTTCAGTGACTGTCTTTCCTTTGGCTCATGGGAGATGTGGTGGCTATTAAAATTGAGTTAAAAGTTGATTTGCTTCTCCAGTTGGTTGATCGGTTTTGCATCTGGCATTTTGACAACAAGCAAATGCTTTTTTAGAATACAATTTAAAATGTGCTTTTAAAATTCTATAGTAATGTACTATATTATTGTTTTACATTTGAAATTATTGTTTCTACATATTAAAATGACTATAATTGAACTAAATATTTCTATTTTTCAATTTATAATGATTTAATTGATTATTTTATCATTTTATTTATCTACATTTTAAAATATGAATTGAATAAAGTTTTGAATATTTATTAAATAATTATTAAATTGATAACTTAATCCTTATCCATTTCATTCAAGTGTCACTCATCCATACAATTTTGCCTTTTTTTCTGTAGTAACCTACAGTATATAATACCACAGATGCTGTTGGTTGAGCTTAATATATGTACTGAACCCAGTTCAAACAAATTTTCTGTTTTATTTTTTATTTAATTTTATTTAATAAATATTATTTTACATGTCAAAAAAATATTTTTATTGTTTTACTACAATACAGTAACTTGTTACAAATGGTGGTTCCATCATCCTGTTCAACAGAAGCAGATGTTTATATCGTCTCTTATTTCCCCGTAGCCCGACGTCAGATGGAGCAGGAGCAGCAGTGCTGGCCAGTGAGAAGTTTGTGAGGAGGAACGGATTGGAGAAAAAGGCTGTCGAGATCATAGCTCAGGAAATGATCACAGACCTCACCACTACCTTTGAGGAAAACAGCTGTATAAAAATGGTAAGAGTAGCTGATGCTGGCATCTTGTTGAGCAGCACTCAACCTCCAAAACACAACTAAAGCTTCACTAATAAACCTTTTAAAGTCAGGACTTAAGTTTTTCCTTAAAAGGATAGTCTACCCCGCAATGAAAATTTGGTCATCGTTTATTCACCCTTATGTCAGTCCAAACCTGTATGACTTACTTTCTTCTGTATATAAAGAAGATATTTTGAAGAATGTTGGTAATGTTTAATGAATGTTTTGCTTTCTGTTGACATACATTATATGGACAAAAGAATACAATGTAAGTCATTGGGAACTGAAACTGTTTGGTTACCAACATTCTTAAAGATCTCCTTTTGTGTTCAGTGCAAGAAATAAATTAATACAGGTTTTGAACAACATGAGGGTGAGTAAATGATGACAGAATTTTCATTTTAGGGTGAAATATCCCTTTAAAGTGCCCTAATGTTCTAAAACAGTGAAATTAAAAGATCAAATTCAGTATACACCTTATTGATGATGCACACTATGTATAGGCGAGCAGAGCCCTAAATAGTTAAAGGACAAGTTCGGTATTTTACACTTAAAGCCCTGTTTACAGATCGTTTCTGATGAAATACAACGGTTAAGATTAAATTTTGGACAAATGCTGCTGTCCCGAGAATTTTAGGTTTCTTTCGCTTTCCCCCCCACCAGTAGACTGGGTGTATAGGTGCACTCGAACACTCCTTCCTAAAACACATTAAACTTTCGTTTACAAAAACGTGAAACTCACCGAGTGGTCAGGGGTATTCACTGATATGCTCACACAAAAATCGCTGCAAAAGATGCCTAAGTGTTTTCTTTATAATGGTTTTCTATGCAAAAACAGCCATGTGGGCGTTCCAATAAGGTTGTGACGTCACGTGAAAACGTCTAGGTTACTAATGTAACCCCTGTTCCCTGAAGGAGGGAACGGAGACACTATGTCAGAAGTAAACTGATGAATTGGGATCTCGCCTGAGAGCCCAGTCACTTTTGAGTGATAACAAAACACGATCGCTGCAAACCAATTTTGGGGTTCAGCGCATTCGAATATGCGTTTCCGCATAAACATCTTGAGCGGAAGCTTGTGCAGTAACCTTTCTCTTTTCTTGGGTACGATGAAGTAAGGGCTGTAAAACCCTTAAGTCATGTTGACTGGAGGGACCAGCTCTATCGCGTCCTTCGCCCGTGGGACTGCGATCTCCAGGACAGGGGCATCTTTGTACACCACTGAGGTGAAGCGTACGAGAATCTGATTGCCCGAGTGAGCCAGTGAGACCTGCTGAGGAGCTCTTAGCCAGGCCCCCAGACAGTGTGCAAATGGGACCCCGTGTATTAACCGAAGTAGCTCTCTGCTGGGCAGAGAGACTAGAGAGGGATATAGCAGAGGACACTCCACCTCTTTCGAGGAACTCGAGTCTCGATCTCAGCATCACGATGGTCATCTTCCCACAGTGGGTACATGACTCATCCAGGAACGCCACCTCAGCGTGCTTACGGCCCAGACACGTGAGGCAGCGATCGTGACTGATCTCACTCTGCAATGTTCATTGACTTCATTTAAAGGTGATTTGGGCTCTCAGGCGAGATCCCAATTCGTCAGTTCACTTCTGACGTAACGCTGAACGTGAGACAACTATGAATTGTCTTATCTCTAATGCAATGTGTTTTTTTCCCCCTCTGTCCACTATAGGTTGGCTATGACATGACCCACCTTGCAGCTAAGAAGTGCTTTGAGACCTCCGGTCTGAAAGCTTCAGATGTTGACGTCATCGAGCTACATGACTGCTTCTCTGCCAACGAGCTCATCACGTATGAAGCTCTGGGACTGTGTCCAGAGGGTGAGATGGACGGCTTCACAAGCACTCTTTTCTTGCATCTATTTTTAAAAACAGAAGTTTAGATTAGCAGCGTGTTGACGATATGATCTGTTTTCTGATTTGTAGGGAAAGCTGGTGAGCTTATTGATCGGGGTGATAATACATATGGTGGCAAGTGGGTGATAAACCCCAGTGGAGGACTCATCTCAAAAGGACACCCGCTTGGAGCTACAGGTATGGTTACCCTAACACACCTGATGCCATTAAAGGAATAGTTCACACAAAAATGTACAATTAGACATCATTTCACTTACCATCATGTCACTCCAGATCTGTTTAAATTGGATTCTGCTGTGAAACACAAAAGGAGAAGTTTAGCACAGTGTTCATGCTAGGGCTGCACAATCAATTGAATTTCGAATCGCAATGATGATTATGGATGCCACGATTACGTAATCATTCAAACCCGCAATTACGAAAAAAAGTCCACTTTCATTATTCTGCGTGATTAAGAGGTGTGTTTAGAGCATGTTACGTTGTGAGAGGTGAATCAAAAACTGACTTTCCTGTCCTGTCAGCCATTTACTGTGCTAGTAGAGCGCACTCTTCAATTGCACACGAATATTCGGTTTTGGACGAAACTGTTTTGGAGGTGCAAAATCATTGACCAAAACGCTGACATTTAATAAGTGCTTCTCCGATGACGCATTTTGACTGTGTTAGTGTCTATTTTGTGCACATTACGTGGATAAGCTACAACTGGTAAACATGTCAGCTGTGTTAATGCTAGGGCTGTATTGACAATATTGATTTCATCTATGCACTATATTATATATTCTGTAACAATTTACAATAAGTTCTCATTTGTTAGTATTAGTAAATGTATGAACTACCATGAACAAACAATGAGCAATACATTTGTTACAATATTTATTAAACTTTGTTAATGTTAGTTAATAAAAATGCAGTCGTTCATTTTTTTAACTAATGTTAATAAATGCAACTTTTGATTTTAATAATGTATGAGTAAATGTTGAAATTAACATCAATAACATAACATAAATGCTGTAGATGTATTGTTCATTCTTAGTTCATGTTAACTAAAGTAGTTAACTAATTTAAACTAATGAAACCTTATTGTAAAGTATTACCATATATTTTACTTGTTAATTATTTAATGTATGTTTAAATAAATCTATCATGAAAACAAGTGTGTATTATAGCCACTGTTTAAATGTTATATATTTCAACAACAAATTGGAGAAGCATAATTATATAATTAAAAAGTTGATATAAAAATGGCCTTGTGTGCCATTTAAATGTTTACAGCTTAGTTTTTATTTGAGTGGTGATTATTAAATAAATGTGATTTATTAATTCAGTTTTTGACTAACTAAAACACTTTCAATTTCGGTAAAACATTATTTTCGGTGCATCGCTATTTTCTGGAGCTTGTCAGTGTCCATGACTGTGGCATTCCACCAGCAGAGGGAGTCACGTCTCTTAACTAGTGAATCAGTGCTAGATTCAAGCAGTACATCACTGCTGCTTCTGGCTTGAGTTGCTCCTAGTGCTTGTCTTCTTAACGTCATCCTTTAAACCATCCAACCATACATACATGCACACATAGTGCCGGGGGGAAACGTTAAACTCACTTGATTTCGTCTTTGGTCCTACATATGTATCCTCTAAATCTTTTCATCATCTTTTTAGTGGTCTCCAATCAAGGGGCGGATCTACCGGGGATCACCCTAAGGAAAATAATTTCCACCCTAGAATTATCCCAGTACTAAATATAAATGAAAGCAGTGTTTCCTGTACTGCTTTTCAGCAATGGCGCTTCAATGTGATGACATTAAAAAAGTGTACCGCAAAATAATGCCAAGAATACATGTCTTTCTAAAGGTTGTGCTGCGCTTGATGAACAAATTACTCCTATGAACTAGTTCTTGGTGACTCAAAAACACACAGCACAAGTGTAGCCCAATTCATGAACAAATTGGCTGTTTTTCCATTTGTTTCTGAATTGGAAAATTACTGCTTTCCAGCTAATTCAGAGGTCCTCTGAGAAAGATATGTCTGGGTTTGCGTATTGTTTGGTGAGCCAATTCCCCAACTGCCCGCTCCACTTTCATCATGTATAATAGACCATTTTGCCATCCGACGAAAATTTTTTATGAAATCAATAAGAAAATCCCGATCAACAGATGATTACTTTCTGGTAATGCAGCAGTTTAGCATATTCATGGAAACGAATGTGAATGTCAGGTCATAAATCCACAGGAACTATGCATGGACGCTTGCTTTTGTGTTGCCACCCCTCATAGTACTAATGCCACCCCCTTGTCACCCTATAAATAATTTTATAATAATTCCTAGATCCGCCCTATGTCCAGTTACAGTGATTTGACAGTTTTTCCTGATCCTCTTGACTCTCAACTTTTCAATGAGGAGTTGGGAGTCACAGGCTTGCACTGGCTGACTGAAAAGGTCTTATTCTAAGTCCCTTATCCTGTAGGGGATAATGAGCAAAAGTGCAAGCAGTTTAACCCATCAGGATAAAATGCTCAGCCTGAGCGTTAACTCACGAGTCAGGACCGATGGATTAAGGTGGGGTGTCATGTCATCGGCCGCCCAGCGCTGCAGGGGGTCTTGACCTAATTTGACAGTGTGAGATCATAGAGTTAAGAAGGTATCCATCGTCATTACTATTAAACATGATCTACTTCCAAAAGAACTACACTGCAATCCACAGAGAAAGACATTGTTATTACGTTAAGCTTTTTGACTTCTTAGTTAAAGTGCCCCTATTATGTTCCTAATTTTGTTTTGGAGGTCTCCTATAAGTGGTTTACATGCGTCCTCATTTCCCAAAGAGTCTGAAATGGTGCTTTCGAAGATTCAGTCTCTATAAACCCCTCCTAACCGAGAGCATACTCTACTCTGATTGGTCTGCTGGCCCTGTCTTTTGTGATTGGTCTTCTCCTTACAGCACGTGTCTGAAATTAAATGGCCATTACCATATCTTAATTTTAGCTATGGAGCCTCCTCGGAGCTTGGAAATACAGTGATATGAACAGTAACGATGGCGTCGGTTTTACCGTATCAATTTGAGCCGAGTTCTTATCCTTTGGAAATGCATGCCAAATTGATTTGCTTTCGCAGCATGTTGATAACACGAACCAAACTTTTCCACGCCTTAGTGTAACCGGTCCTACTCTGCCCGCTCCAAGCGGGATTTGAACTGGGGTATCCTGCGTGGGCGCTAACCATAGACTGTAAAAAAAGATGGACCACGCCCCTTCGCTCTCTTCCATTGATGAGAACTGAAGCCGCCAGTGTCCCGATATGGCGCTGACATATTGGAACTTGAGTCTGCGCAGTAGCGATCTCGGGACCAGACCTGCACAGTAGTGAGCAGGAAGTAAAGCCGCGAAATCATGGCCCCGCCCTCACTCGCCTCAGGGAGAGTGGATTCTGCACACTTTTTAAAAAATTGATTGCAGTACGACAAGAGACTTATTAAAATAAAGTAAATACAATCTCCTCAGTCCTTCGAAGATCCCGAAAAAAATGTCCGTTGGTGCTTCAGTGACTACTTCGCTCGGAGAACCTGTCAATCACAGCTGTCAATCATGACGTTACACCACCGCATCACGTAACTAACTAAAAACCAACTTATTTTTGAAACAAACACTTGAACTTACATCAGCGTGATAAAAACGACAGCAAATGAAAGAAACCACCTTTGGAAAAAGATATTTGAAGTGTAATTTAATTGTTTAGTTGGTCTCGCGTCCCGTTGATTAACACGGGGAGGCGGGGCTTATGACCTATACTAGGACCAGCCACCGGGGGGCGATCCAGACGTTTTGGCTTCACTTTTCAGGGCTTGTGCGGCACGCTTGGCGCTAACAAGGACGCTAAAGACCACAGCGCCTCTTGAGGCCAGGGGTGTGAAGCTTGGTTTATAATCGGCGCGTCCGCACGAGCGAGAAGGTGCGCGGCAAAAATGGCGGCATCGCTGTACGGGCGGTCGTGTGCTTTGAGTGCGCGAGACCCCGTTTCAGGTGGCGGTGTGCACGGCATTTTTTTGCAACTTTACGCGCGGCTCCGCTTCTGAAGATGCACGACTTCGAGGCGAATCTAGCCGAGCATGTACGTCTCATCACACCGGCACCCAGTTTACGCTAAATTAGTTGCTTACGTTGAGCCTGCACTAGCAGAAATAAGCCCTTTTAATGGAAATAAAGGTCCATGTTTAATAATGTTCATGAAACGAAATAAAAATGTTAAGTGTGAGTTCGTTAATTTACTTGTATACATGTTCTCAAAGCCATATATTTTGTTCTAATGCCACAAGTAGTAATCTCGAGGTTTACTGGGTTTTTTGGGCAGGAGCGTGCAGAGTCAGGCGAAAGTATGAACAAGGTTTGAGGTTTACATGCACAGCTCTTACTGGCTTACGTCCGTTACATCAGCCACAACTTCAGTGTTTGGGGGCGGGACAAAGTAGACGTTGTTCGCGGGCAGCCAATGAAGACCATAGACCAGAACACACTGGAATTGCTGACGACTCGTTTCAGGCAGTTCAGAATCGATTCTTTCTTTTAGGAGACAATAACTTTATTTGTAATGCACTTTGAGCTTTGCAGACCTTTTACATTCTCAAAAAACTGTATTACACACGTGGAAGGTAATATTCAAAAAAAGCGTAATAGGGGCACTTTAAAGTAATTACTTAACATAAAAATGCGTGATTTTAGTTTCTAAAAAAAAAAAAGATAAAAGTTATTAACTGGTTAAAAAACATTTTCACTCTGCAACAATAGACCTTAGTTAGGGTAGCAGCGTAGTTCATTTTTATCAGGAATGAAAACGAGATGGTGAGAGAAGGAAATACAGTGTTTTCAATTGAATGTACTGTTTGTAACAAAATGCCAATTGTTCATCTTTAATCTCAGTAGACAAAAACCCCATAATATATATATGTTTTTAAATGACATGTGATCTAGGACCTTGCATGCCATTATAAAAACATCTATCCCTCAGCGGTTTGAAATTCAGTATGGTGTCACCCTAACCAAGATCAGTGCAAACATTTCTATAACCTTTTTTATATATTGCATTTTCTCCAAATATATTTACAGTTTTTGTACAAGAAGCTGAATGCCGATGACAAATCTTCAGAGAGTTTTCATTTAGATTTATTTATTATTTTTATTTACTAGATTTTATTCAATTACATTTTGGACTAAGACCTTCAGGAAAGTTCCTGGTCCATTTTATTCTATTTTTGCAGTGTTTTTATTTATTGAATTATTAGAGGACAGAAAATCAACAGGTCACAGAATAAAGAAGGCAGTTGGCTGTGACATACAGAGCGTGCGGTGGATGAACTCTGGCCTGTTTTCACGGCTCAGGTCTGGCTCAGTGTGCAGAGCTGTGCTGGCAGCTGAGGGGGGAGGCGGGGCCTCGGCAGGTCCCGGGGGCAAAGGTCGCCCTGCAGCACAACATCGGTCTTGGTGGAGCAGTGGTGGTCACTCTCTACAGGATGGGCTTCCCTCAAGAAACAAGGTATGTTCAAAACTAACACGTCTTTTAACAAGCATTGAGTATCTGGCCCAGATATAGCCAGCTCGCCCATATGATCTATATATTCATAATTCTGTTTTTCTAATTACTTTCCAAAATCCCAAATTATATTTGTATTTATAGACCACTATTTAAAAATGTTGGGTTTGATTGGCTCAAGGCTGCATTTATTGTATCAAAAATACAGTAAAACTGTTATATCGTCAAATATTATTACAATTAAAAAGAATTGTTTTCTATTTTATTTTATTTTAAAACATAATTTATTCCTGTGATGAAAAAGCTGAGTTTTCAGCAGCCGTTACTCCAGTCTTCAGTGTCTTCACTTCAATATGCTCATTTGGTGTTCAAGTAACATTTCTTTTTATTACTAATGTTGAAATCTGTTCAAGCATGATATATTTGTTTTCAGAATACTTGATGAAATAGAAAGTTAAAAAACAGCATTTATTTGAACCATAAATATTTTGTAAAATCTTAAATGTCTTTACTGTCACTTTTGATCAATTTAATGCATCCTTACTGAATAAAAGTATTAATTTCTTTCGTCTTACTAACCCATGGTAGTGTACATTTTATTTAGGATTTCATTTATTAATTTTAATATGTTTATATGTATATATCTTTGGTTTCCTTGCAAAATATCAGTGTTTGTTGAAGTTTATCCATTATCATGTATTCATGGCCTTTAGTTATATAGGAAAATTTACACCAAAAAAAAAAAAATCAACAGTTCAATTAGCTTTTGAAGGTCTAGGCTTGTACGATTCAGCTCTATTACATGTTTGTTTAAGCATACAGAAGGTGGGTACAAAATCCAAGGTACAAAAGATTATATTTCTCCTACATAAGTACATATGAGTCTATATGAGTATATATGTGAAGTTTTAAGTTATTATAGTATTCAATAAGTGATTTTTTTCTCTCTCCATGTAATATTGTCAAATATCACACTTTGTTAAATGCTGTAGTTCTTTTATATACATTAGAACTAGACTTTTGGACTTGGTGCACACCATATATGAGCAGTGGTGACCTTGCGATCTAAACTTTCCCAGCTCTCGGATCGCTGCAGTTCAAACCAGCGCTTCCAGTGCCCTCGAGGGCTTCAAAGCTCACTCCGTCTTTAAGGAGATCGAGAAGAAGCTACACGAGGTAATTCATCAGGAATGAAGATCTCACCAATTATACCATGCAAATAATACTTTTAAATTAAATAATTAAATAATTTGTACCAGTGTAAGATTAAAAATGACTTCACTTACAGTGTTACAGTTTAACAATTTTATTTAAAAAGTCATTTGAGCTGTGATTTAGACATCCTCCAGGAATATCATTCTTTCCAGTAAAAGAGCCACAAGGCATTGTTCATTGTTGTCTATCTGCGTGTCATTTTATTTTGTCAAGAATATTTATATCGCAATTTCAGTTATTTTTGTGACATTGTTATTTAGCTTGATTCATGAGCCAATTTCTGACATTATTTTCTCACTATTAAAGCAAATTGAAAACAATCCAATTTGCTACAGAATTATAAAATGGTGTCATTTTTTTTAACAGGAGGGCGAGGCGTTTGTAAAGAAAATTGGAGCTGTTTTTGCCTTCAAAGTGAAGGATGGTCCAGGTGGAAGTGAAGCATTATGGGTTGTGGACGTAAAAAATGGCAAAGGCTCGGTGACCAACGATGCAGGTGTGTTCAGATTTTTTGTCCACCTCATTGTCTATTCAGAAAATGCATTTTTATATAAAAAACCTACATAGTGAAAGCATATTATTTCAAATTTCTATAAAAACAAACTTTAAAAGTTTAGGGTCAGGAAGATTTTTTATTTAGTTATTTAGCAAGGATGGATTAAATTGATCACGAGTGAGTTAAGGCATTTATAATTTTACAAAAGATTTCTTTATAAAAAGTAAATGCTGTTCTTTTCGACTTTCCAATTATCAAAGGTACATGTTGTACATCACAGTTTTTGCAAAAATATCTGTTTTCAACTAATAAATGTTTCTTGAGCAGCAAATCATCATATCAGAGTAATTTCTGAAGGATCATGTGATAATGAAGACTGGAGAAATGATTATTTTGCATTACAGGAATAAATTATGTTCTTAAATACAGTTATTAACAGTTAACAGTTATTTTAGATTTTAATAATATTTCATGTTTTTACTGTATTTTTGATCAAATAAATGTAACCTTGGTGAGCAGAAGAGACTTCTTTCAAAAACATAAAAAAAATCTTACCGATCACAAACTATCAAATGGAATAGACATCTTAGTTGGGACATGCAAATTCTAATAAAAACACCAGAAGCAGCAAAAAAATATATAGATATTTTTTTGTAAATAGTCTTTTTCTTTACACACCAAGCAGTCATTTGATAGATTGAGCTCTATTTTTCCAAACAGTCTGATTTACTTTCCACACAGGTAAGACGGCTGACTGCACCATCTCTATGGCCGACTCAGATCTGCTCAATTTGATGACGGGGCAAATGAATCCACAAACGGTACGTTTTAATGATGTTTTATTCTTAGTGGTCTGTTGAAATCTTGCGCTTTTGTTTCATTAAGAAAAAGAGCATTGCATCTGTTCTGATAAGCTGCTGTGTGGTCAGTTGGTCAGTGTTAGTTTAAGGGCTAAATAAGGTTTGTGAGCGTCTTGGGACGGAGCCAGCGTTTCCTGGATTAGTCCCTCTTAAACCTTGTTCCATGACCCACAGACACACTGACCATTCGTCTGGCCCGCTAATTTAGGCTTCTCAATGCATACGGCCAACACAACATTTATAATCTGTTACACCAATACTGACAATTTACGTCTAAATAATCTGACTTATGTCTAAATGATCTGTTTTTATGCCTAGTGGATGATAAAAGAGCCAAATAAATCCCATAGACCTACTTTTAAGGATGAACCCGAACCATATCTAGAGATCGGAACATCTTGGGGGTGTTTTTTTTTTCTTCATTCAATTAGATTCCGATTCACAAGCTCTTTATTCAAATTTATTCAGATTCATTTGGTTATGATGTCCATTTTGCTTCAATTTGAAAGATATTCTCTGTCAACTAATGCTGTAAATTATAGTTAAACCTTAGAACATTTTGAAAATATTTTTTTATAATAATTTGTTTGTGAATCAGACTACTTCGATTGCGCTGTGTGTTTTTGATTCCTTAAAAGAACCGGTTCATAAGAGTAATTTGTTCATGAATCGGGCTACTCAATGTATGTTTTTGATCTGTTAAAAATAACTGATTTATGAGAGTCATTTCATTGTAAATCAGACCACACTGATCACTTTTTTTTTTGATTTGTTTAAAAGAACTGGAGTCATTTGTTCGTGAATCGGATTGCGCTGTATGTTTTTGTATGCAGCCCGAAAGGTATTTTCTTGCCAATATTTTTTGCGGTGTGCTTTTTTTTTTTTTAGCTTATGTTCAATTTGGCCTGTAAACTTAAAATATGACTTAAAATTTGGCTGTGGGGTTGTAAATTCAGCATCCACTGCTGAGAAGTGGTGCAAGAAACACTGGCATATAGAGTGAAATATCATTGATATCCAGATATCCTTCAAATGATCATCAATCTAGTTTTAAAACCTATTCAATGTTCATTTTTAATCAAAAGTTGTGTCTTTAATGTAGCCTTTCTGATTAGTCTGATATCAGAGATGACCTTTAACCTGTAATGTGCAGTCCATAAAAGTGAACTAATCTCTATGGAAAAAGATTAACATGGAGTCACTTTGACTTTGATTTGACCTGGCTTTAGCTATCACAGTATTATGTTGCAGATTTATTTAAAAAAATGTCCTGTTGCGTGTCCAAACATCTCTTTTGACATAAACATACACAATAAAATACTCAAAGCCTCCTGACACAGAATGTTGACACTGGAAATCTTTTACGCAATTCCAAATTAGGCTAATGGCGTCTAATGTTTCCGGAAAATAGATTGTTTTCATAAGTCCTTTGAAATGTTTGCACCCTGTGATTCACACCCATCTGTGTTGACTCTATCATGTCTGTCCATCTGTGGAACTGCATCAGGCATCAGATGGTTGGACAGAAGCTTCATCTAAAAATTAGCCACTCTATTTACGGTAATCCTCCATAAAGGGAATCGTTTTCAGTTTAATCCGAAATAGAAAAGCTGAACCATTTAGAGCTCAAATCCATCATGCTCATCATGACATGGAGAAACGGTCAAATGTAGAAAAAGTCAGATGAAACGTTGGGGGAGCAGTGATAAAATAAACTTTCATTTTTATTATTTGTTATAATGAGAATAATTTTAAATAATATATTACAATAAAATATTTTAGATTTATATATATACAGAGAATACAAATGAAACATTGGAAAGTGTTACTGTTTTTTTAAATGTCTATAGTTTTTATTTTATTTCAATTTTAGTTTTAGTTGACAAATGAAAATGGCAGATGTTGCACTGAGCACTAGCTGACTAACCATGGCTCTGTTCACATCTGGTATTAAGAAGCCTTTTGGTCCATTGGATCACAAGTGGACGACAGGTGTAAACAAGGTCTAAAACGTTTTGAGCTCGTCCACTTTCGACCACTTCCAGAGGTAGTTGAAAACACAGTCGACCCGATTGCTTTCAGTGTTGGTCGAATGTGTTCGAACAGCCACAAAAGGCCATCTACTTTCCGTCTACTGACTTCTGCGTAACCATTATGGGAAACGCGCCAAACAGACGGGGCATAAAATTGTTTGGTTTGAAGATGAAAAATGTACCAAGCACAATGTTCTCTCACAATTCCTGATTTCTAACGCACACTCCGTATGTTTTGACATTGTCTCCGTTCGCGTTCATTCGTCCATTAGATGAGAATATCTGAAGGAAAAAAAACACACATTTACACACCCATACCAACCCACAACTTATTCACCTAACCCGAACCCTAGCAGTCTAATACTCTAATGAGAGTCAGTTGACATGTAGTTGCAAAGTTAAAGTTTGTAGAGTGTCTAAAGTGGACAATCAAAATTAAGTGTAACCTTTATTTTAATTTAACGTTTATTTCATGTAACAAAAATGTTTTGGTTGTTCTGGTTTTAATAACCCTTATTTGTAAAGCCCTAATTTGTTAATCTTGCACTCTTTATTTAAAGGCATTTTTCCAAGGAAAACTAAAGATAACTGGAAATATGGGAATGGCCATGAAACTTCAAAACCTTCAGCTGACAGCTGGAAAAGCCAAACTGTGAAATCACGTCTCTTGAACAGGAAAAGTGCCACAAATTCATCCAAATGTGTGGAGAGGTGCTAAAATAGTTAATTTCTAAAAAAAATAACGTTTGCTAAAATTGTTTTTTTGTGTAATGTTCCACTATAATAATGGGTCTGTTTGCAATAAAGCATACTGTATGTTAGTAACATTTCAAGCAAAGCATGTCAAAAATGATCCTGTACAATGAGTAAAGCTTATTTGGATGAAGACTGATAATGTTGCTGTTGTAAATCATAATAATCTTTGGCAACCACAAGAGTGATAATAGTACAACTCAGGTAGAACTAACAAGAACTATTCGAATCTTGCAGATTTACCTCTTTTCCCCCTGAATTTTATAGCATCGCTTGCATTATATGTGCATCTAATTGACTAATATCAGTTTAATAGGTGGAATTCTGCGAAGACTTATTTGGGACCTTCACATCTACTTTTTAGTGTCAATTCAGTTAAAATACAAGTAGAGAGTCACAGACCTTGATTCTTCAAAGGTATATTATAAATTTTAAAGCATTTTGTATAATTGTATATTAATCAAGTTTGTAAAAAAGACACATTTCTAATAAATATTCAATTTACTTCAAAACATGCTGTCATTTTATTATGTTTATAATACAAAAATGTAATACAATACAGGTCCATCCATTGACCATCTATCGCTGCGTTGATCGAGTAATAGCTTTTCATTGTCACTTGCCACAACTAAAACGTGGCCAATTTCATTCATCCAGGTCATTCTTGGATGGCAAGCAGTGTTCATTTGCTTACAAGTGCACTTTATTTTCCGTAAGTTGAAGAAGATTCATTACTCACCTGCTGGACTTTCTTCTCAGAACAGTTTGACCTACAACTGCTTCTCTAAAACTTTTCACCCCCTTATGGATTCATCCTTCATCCGTTCGCGTGTTTATTTCTACATTAGTCTTGACTGCATCAACTCTACCCTCTACAACTCTACAACTCGACCCTACATAACCACCATTTGTTTAGAAGGAACAATAGGTGTTTTTTTCCCTTTTCCTCTAGTTTTGTCACTTCTTCACCCACGACTTTGAAGATGTAATTGCAAATTTGTTAGTTTCAAAGTATGTGGATGGTAATTTGTCTACTATTCTGTTCTTTTCTGTTCTTAAACCCGAGTAAAGCGGATTAGTTAAGCTCATCAGTAAATCGAACACAGTCTGAGTCTCTGAGCATGAAAATCTCCATGGTAGAACAAGAAGCATTACCCTTTTTTTACAGATTACCCATTACCCAGTTTGTGAGTCCTGCAATGTAACGGCCCAATGGCAGCTTTGTTTCCTGCAGGGTTTCAGCTCGTCCATGTGGCCACGCAAACCTCTTTCCCTCCACCTTATAGTCTAGATGGGATGTACCCAAAAAGTGAAAGTGAGGAGCATTTATGGGTACAAGTCGGGAACCGGCCTACTTTACATATTTCAAGGGTGCTGAATCCAAAAAAACTGGTACCCAAGCAAAATTTTGAGTTTTTGACCTTCTAATTTGCATATCAAAATGGCCGCCAAATTGCCTATCTTGCTCAGTCGTTGGACCATTTTCCCCTAGTTTTTTTGTAAGTAGGCAATCAAGATGAGGAAATTAAGTTTCTAGATCGATAGTCAAGGGTCAGAGCAAAGATATAATGGAGGCTCACTGCCTTTTTTATGTATATATATATATATATGCAAAATACCAACTTTTAAGGTGAAATTAAGCATTATTTGTGTCATTTTTTAAGGCCGACATACATATTCAATCAATATCACTCTTAAATGTTCCCAGTGTATATATGATATGTGATGTATTCCATATTACATAATAACTAAGAAAAACACCATTGCAAGTTGTCTGAGTTGTCATTGCAAATTTCGCTTGGGTACCAGTTTTTTTGGACTCAGCACCCTTGAAATATGTAAGGTAGGCCGGTTCCCAACTTGTACCCATAAATGCTCCTCACTTCTTATAGAAGGCCATTTTTTTTAAATCCGTCTAGTCTATTATGCTCATCTCTGCAATCGTTCCTCATTACACATCCACATGCTGCTGTTCTGCTCTACTATCTGGATCTTACAACCAGTTAATCAAGCAGTGATTAACTGGTTGTAGATCATTTCCTCCTGTTGGGCTACTACTTTCTAATCTGAACAATTTTCATGCAGAAAAGTATTGGTGAATTTTAGTTACTTTTATACTCCAGTTCCTAAAATTTAACCCACTGGATATGTGCATCTACATAAACGTCTCGTCTTTGAACACTATGGAATGAGAAGACATGCATTGCTTTCATCAGGCGTACCGAGTGAGTCATGATTTTATGGAATTGCATTTAAATCACAATTAATACATTTGACATTTTTCATACAAAGAATCCATACAAGTTCTGTAAGGCTTTGGGAATGTGTGGCATGTACGTGTCAGTCCATAAATCCCACTTCTGACAAATTTCAGAGAGGTTTGCAAAAGAAGTCCTTCCCGCTTGTTCCTCTCTTGGTTTCATTTTAGTAGCGATTGACCCAAAAGATGATATACACTAGAGCAGGGGTAAGAAACCATGGCCAGACAGCAACATAGAACCGGCCCACATCTGGTACGTGTGGAATCCATGTGTGCCGGATCTGGGCCGACACTATGTTGCTGTCTGAAGAGCTGCAGGTCTGGAAGCCTTTGCATAATAGAAAATTGTGTTTATTAAATTACTTTTTATATACATAATATACACACATACACACACCACCCTTTCAAATGGGTGCTGTGTGTATATATAAATGACACACGTGACACATTTTCAGTGTCACATGATTTGCTGCTCAAGAAACATTTCTTCACAACATTTCTTATCATTATCAATGTTGAAAACAGTTGTGCTGCTTAATATTTTTTGAGGAAATGGTAAGTTATACATATTTTTCAGGTTTCTTTGATGAAGAAATTGAAATATTTTGGAACATTATAAATGCACTGCCACTTTAATGTATCAATTTAATGCATGCTTGCTGAATGAAAGAATTAATTTTTTTAAATCTTACTGACTTTTTGAAACGGTAGTGTATGTTGCAAACCTCGCTCATTTGCAGTATCCCCAAAAATATTTGGACACTTAATTCACATAGATAATCAATAAATGTCATCGCATTAGATAACAAAATATCAAACCAAATGATGCTGGAGCATTTCTTACTAGCTTATTAACATCTTCTCTGAACTAACTTTTAACCAACTGTTTTTTTTGACGATTTTTAGACATATTTGTAAATGTATTTCGAAATACATTTAATAAAGGTTAAGCACTATATAAGATAATAATGTTTAGTTATATTAAACTTTTTTTTTCAGGGGTTTTCTGGGTTGGCTGTAGGTCTGGGTGGAGGTAATGGCTGAAAACCTCTGATCTGATGCATTGACATTCTGACGTTCATATTAAATCAAATACTTTTAGCTAATACAAGTGTCCAAAAACTTCTTGGGGCCACTGTATGTGATCACTGGTGGTTAGATCTTCTTCAGGGGACAGTTTATTTCTCTCCCTCTTAGTGAAAGAGAGGATTAAAATGGAGAAATGTACATATTTGTTTGTTAAATAATAAAAAAAAAGATGAAAAACGATCTTAGCAGCATATGACGTATACTATAAACAACACATATCCAAGCTGTCCATGAAGAATGTTGTTCTTCTCTCCAGTAGATCACATGGAAAGGACACAACAACAGCACTCATACGTACACCGATCTTCTTTCTCCACACGCTTCAACGAGGAGCTCAGCCATCTGGAGGTCAACAGGGTTCAGAAAATCCCCTAAGCAGGTCCAAAGGTTTACGGCCCTGATCGCTTCAGCATCCCTACAAAGACATTCGCACATGTTCTCAAAATCCAAAGGTAGAGAAAGCGAACGGCTGGCATCTTGCAGCTCTGTTTTGGTCTCTGACGGAGTCTAGACATTGGTCTCCAGACCGTTCATGTCAATGGTACAATGTTCTTTGTCTTTATGGTCTTTTTTATAATGGTGTGGAGACAGGTGAGGGGACTTCTTGTCGGCTGGCCTGATGCCCTCTTCCAGCTGCACTAGACGGGCCACGTCAGGCGACAGGTGCTCGGGTTTCCTCATGGGGCCTATAGGAGGGGGCTGGAAGCAGCCGTTTTTCTGATAGGACATCATCTGCTGGATGCTGATCATAGGCTTGGTCTCACAGATGAGGGGAATCTGTAAAGAGAAGACAAAGTCGTCATTCTATAGCATCTGCTGAGTGAAATGGGCATTGGATGTATTGGGGGCCCCAGTATACTTCAAGCGAAATTGAAGAACATCATTCTGAACAAATTCAGGTCAAAACGAAATTCGTTTGTAGTTTGTTTTTGGTAATCAGAAACTGTCTGCCAAGTTTGCTCCAGCTGGTAAACACCGTTATCATTGGTCCGTCACGAACACGTAATAGATAGTGTGGCTCTTTTCCTGTTCGTTTCGTCAAGGTCAGATGAGTGAAATACACTGGAGAGCTGCTTGAGTCAGCACCAGCATTTTTTTTTTTTCATGTTCAGAGAACTTTCATGGCTTCCAGAATATTTTGTTGTATTTAAAAGTAAATAGACCAATATGTCAAAAAAGAAAGCATCTGCTTTTTAACAACAACAACAAAAGACATTTTATTCTAGCTTCATTCATTATTTTTGTATCAACACTTAAATGTGCGTAAGTTTCACAAAAAAAACAACATTTCGAACAAACTTTGTCCGGATCGATGATCAAAACATTGATTGAGTGAACACATTAGTTTATTTGTGCGTAAACGACTTCTATCAGCTCCTTCTAGGCTGCATCCGAAATTGCATACTTCCCTACTGTATAGTAGGCAAAAAAAAGTATGTGACAAAAGTAGTATGTCCGAATTCACAGTACTCATAAAAGAGTAAGCAAAAAGTCCCCGGAAGACCTACTACTTCTGGCTAGATTCTGAAGTGTGCATACGATGGACACTTTCCTATCCCATGAGGCCACTGGAGAGGATTTATTAATGACAGTGAAGAGACGTATCTGACGCTGGTAGGTCACATGATAATGACAACATGGCGAATGTAGTACGTCTGGATTACGTTCATACTACACACATTCATACTATATAGGACGTACTTCTTTAGCGGCTGTGAAGTAATTACTTATTCGAAATAAGTACCTATTCAAGACAGTATGCGATTTCGAACACAGCCCTGCTTTACGCAGATCTTCTTCTTCACAGGTTTTTGGATCCGGAGATGCTGTAGATTTCTGAAGATGCGTAACAGCGCTCCCTACCGTTTAACAGTGAAAACACGGATTGCCGGAAAAACTCATAAATGGCGGGGAAACTTTAGCCGCTTTTCCACCGTCGGGCCAAACAGTTCTCTTTGCTTAACCGTTCCATTCCGTGCCGATCCTGCCCAGCCGGTACGGATATGGTTTCTTTTTACACTGTGGGGTTGATAACGGCCACTCTTTGGAATGTAATACAAATGCGTCAGTCAACGCAAGAGATTTAAATAGTGACCACATTATTGAGGATGGTCAGATATTTATTTTAATTTTATTATTAATTCGTGTTTATGTCTCTCAAATAGTGCGCTTAGCCAGCAACAGAAAATCTTGTAGCCAGACAAACAGACAAATGACCAATCCTGAGTGGCGACGTCACTACACGGATTCTACCGTCACGGTTCAGAACCAACTGTGCTGAGAAATCTGAGCCGGGAACGGTTTGTAATTGTGCCGTGCTGAATCCGGCTCAAGTGGAAACAGAACTGGAACCATTCATGTTTAATACTCTTAAAGCCCCACTGAAGTGCCTTGGTACGCGCAGATTTGTATGATGTGTTGATGTAATTTCTACTGAAACAGGAAGCTAAGGCGGGACATATTGAATGGCTCCTCCCCCTTTTCAAATAGCCAATAGCGTTTAGTTTACCTCACAGACTGCAAGTCGTACTTGACATCGCCATGGAGGCGAATCCGAGCGCCGATGATACGTTGTATTCAACAGTAGAGGATTTTTCTCCGCCACTTTCTCCTGCACCAACGGACTTAGCAGAATCGTCTACCGATGACGAGGACGAAAATACACCAGTCGTCTTTGGAGTAAGATCATGTCAGTTTGAGCCAAGTAACGTTACAGGGCGGGACGCTTTCGATTCTAGAGAGCATTTGATTGGACAAAAGATGTGAGTCCGCGGTGATGTCATAAAAATCTGTGATCCATTTTAAGTCAGAGACTGTAAGTTTTGAATGCTTATATCTCCTAAATGCAAATTTTTCAATTCATAACCTTAAGGCTAACATACTCTATTCATACTAAAGGCTAAAAAACTCGTTTTAAAGTTAGGGGTCTCCAACCCTGCTCCAGTCCGGAAGAGTTCAGCTCTATCCCCGATCAAACACACCGGAACCAGATAATCAAGGTGTTCAGGGTTGCTTGAAACTTTCAGGTAGGTGTGTTGAAGCACTGAATCTTCAGTAAGGAAGCTGTTCAGGAGCAGAGACATGGACATGACGTGACTGGAGTGATGAATTGCAGAGCTGGTGCAAACATCGCCATGATCAGAAGTTTTCTTAACTGCTGTTTTCTCACCTCAGTCATTTTCGTTGTGTGTTTAGTTTGTTATTGAAAGGAAAGCATGCAGTACATATTCATCTAAACCGCGTCTCAGCGTTGTGGACGGCGTTGGGATGTTCGTTATATCACTGCAAAGGTATTTTGAACTTCTTTTTACCACCAAGTGAAGAACGAAAAAGAACTTTGCCGTGAGTTATCTGGGCCTTTTCTCACCTCCTCGCCCTCCTTCACAAAGTCTTTTCTGCATATGTGTGCCATGATTCCTGTGGCCAGAGCATCACCCATCACGTTCACCATCGTCCTGAACCGATCCCTAACAGATACACAAGATTGTGAGGAAAACTTTGCATTTATAGTGGAAATGTATGAGAGAGAGAAATTCCTGTGTCTGATTTCTTACAGCGCCCAATCCACAGCGATGATTAGAGTGATGTCATCTGTAGGAAGTCCCACTGAGGTTAACACTATCACCATGGTTACCAGGCCGGCCTGTGGGATGCCGGCAGCACCGATACTGGCCGCTGTAGCAGTGATGCTGAAGTAAGAAGCAGAGAAATATTATCCTTGAGGAAGAACTTACTGATATCTGATCTATAAATTAACTTGGTAATTTCACTATACTGGGGATATGATATCTGTTATCTGATTTTTGCTGGATAAATAGAATATATTTTTAATCCATCATAATGTTTTTTCGTTTATGTTCCTTGAATGTTTTTTTTTTTTTAAATGGAATAAGTATTTAAGTTGAATAATGACAGATAAATCAAATAACAGAATCCAATCAAATATAGCAAGATACATCTGTATTACACTATATAATAATTACATGAATATTTTAATATAATATAGTATTACTTTGGAAAGAAGTCTCTTATGCATTTGATTACAAATACAGTAAAAAGTAATATTGTGAAAAATGATTACAATGTCAAATAACTGTTTTCTATGTGAATATATTGTAAAATGTAATTTTATTCTTGTGATCAAAGCTGAATTTTCAGCATCATTACTCCAGTTTTCAGTGTCACATGATCCTTCAGAAATCGAATATGATGTTTATGCTGCTTAATATTAATATTTTCTGGAATTTTTTCCAGGTTTTTCCAGTTTTTATTTGAAGTAGAAATAAGTCACGCAAAATCACTTTATGCGTTTTTGCGGAATAAAAGTATTAATTTATTTTCCCTTTTTTAATAATATCCTACTTTCCCCAAACTTTTGAGTTGTAATGTATCATGATTTACATAAAAATATTAAGCAAGCACAACTATTTTTACCATTGATAATACTAATAAATAATAATAGTTTATTGAGCAGCAAATCAGCATATTGTAATGATTTCTGAAGGATCATGTGACACTGAAGACTGGAGTAATGATGATGAAAATTCAGCTTTACCATCACAGGAATAAATTACAATTTAAATTATATACAAATAGAAAACTGTTCTATGAAATTATAATAATATGTCACATTATTACTTTTTTTACTATATTTTTTATCAAATAAATGCATCTTTGGTGAGTATAAAAGACTTCGTTATTCAATATATTTAACATATGAATAAATAAAATAATATACATTAATATATTAATAAATAAATTAATTTACACTTAATATATGAATTCAATAAGTGACATAATCATTTATGAATAAATTGGCCTTATAGATTATGATGTTTGAATTATGGAATTATTAATGTCTAAATAATTCAAACTGCTCAGATGGAATAACGCTCCAAATGTAGACATTCAGATGAAAAGTCAAGATTAATAGGAGCATAACCATTCAATAAATGGGTTGAGATGAGATTTAGTGACATGTATGGTCTAAAGGAAAATGAAGGGAGCATCTACCTCATCATACCCCATCGCACCCTACCTGATGGTGATGATCTGGCCGAAGTCCAGCTCGTAGTTGTTGACTTGAGCGATAAAGATGGCGGCCACGGCCTCATATAGGGCAGTGCCGTCCATGTTGATGGTAGCACCCACAGGAAGTACGAAGCGGATGATGCGTCGGTCGATGTGGTTGTTCTCCAGCAGGCACTTAAAGGTGATAGGCAGTGTGGCAGAGCTGTAGTAGAACGCAAGAGCATCAAAGTTTGTGGTTTACATTTGTGCTATTTTCAAGGCTGGAATACACTCGAACCTTTGCCCAGATTTGTAGTTTGTACATTTCAGATTTTGAGCAGAATTGCGATTCTCTGCAGTTTGAGAATTTCAAATACCTTTGATATTGTAAGCTGATTTTAGAACGCATTGTTTGTGTCTCCTAGCGATGTGGCGCATGTTTCTGCATGAGTTTGTGCAAGTGTTGGCACTTGAAAGTCTGGTAGTGTGTGATTCTCAGTCATTTAGTGTATGATGCTGCCTAGTTTTTCACTATCTATTAACAAAGCTGACGAGTGTAGGATGCCTTGTGTTTTAAAATCTGTTCAAATACGGTTTTGTTTATTATAATCTAGCAGGGCCTAGCTAAAAATAAAATTACTCTTACCTGGAAGAAGTAGCTAATGAGATGAGAAGGGCCTGTAAAATCCCTCGGATGTAGACGATGGGGCTCTTTTTCGTAATGAAGAAATACATGGAAGGCAGGATGAACAGGCCATGAAGCACAAGCCCCATGACCACAGTGATGGCGTAGAAGCCTAGTTTCTTCCCCATAGCTGAGGGGTCGTCCATTTCCAAGATCTTTCCAGCCACCAGAAACACAATCCCAAACGGGAAGTACCTGCAGTGTTGCATCAGAAACACAGCATTCTTAGGGGAGAGTTCACTAAATTCAATCACAACACACTGATCCAGCCGACCAATCAGAGCACATTGGCTTTTCAGAAGGAGGGGCTTCATAGAGACAGGAAATAAACAGAGTGTTACTGACAGAATGGGAAGAGAGGTGCTGCAACAATGTCAAATATGTGAAAGATAATGTGGCTTTTGAACGTTTAAACACGAAAACCTGTTCTAGTAGACCTAAAAAACAAAACCAAGACTTTGTAAAAGGGGATAAAATTGCCTCTTTAAATGAAGTCATTGGTATTCCTTTTGCACTAACATTCCTCCTTTCTATGTAAATGAACTCATTAGGGCCCGAGCACCGATGGTGTGAGGACCCTCTTGGAATTGCTCTGTTTATTATAGATTGAGCTTCATTCACAAAAATTGCCCGGTGCATTTCGCATCACACTTTAACCGCCAAATGAATGTAGTCTAGGTTGTATTAAAGAGATGCTTAAGTCGGGCTAGTGATCATGGCAACAGCCGTGTTTGAAATAAAGGATATTTTGAACAATAATATCATAGTTTCAGGTAAATGATTCCGTTTATATGTACATTACATTTCCTGTAGTGAATTGGGCACTAAACCAGAGCAGTCAATGCATGTGAACAAACGCAATTAGGCACAATTTTCATTCATAGTGAATCTCCACTTTATAGTGTTTACAATGGGAGCCTAAAAATTGCGTCAAATTATCTTTTTGACATGTTTGTGGTCTTGTATAAATATTCCAATGCCCACCTTAAAAAACAAATAAAATTAAACAAATTACTGCTTTTCACTTTATAATAAATAAATAAATAAACAAAAACAAAAAAAAACTAATTTTCAGGCACAATTTGGTGAGCATGAACCAAACATACATAACTCTCAATGTAGCGGCTCTAGTTATTTGGTTTACTGTCATTCATAAGTTTTGGGATCATGCTTGTCATTACCATATAACAATGGCCACAATTTTCAGCACAGCTTCATTCAGACTCTGGCAGAAGTTGACGAGAGCGCTGCCATTTGGTCCCATTCTTCCCAGCATGATACCTAAATGACAAGAATACTTGAGTATTTATTAAACAGACTGGATTAAGCTGTGAAATTCCAGATGCTGATGCTACAACTCACCCATAGTAGATGAGAAGATCACGATACCGAGGACGTTCATGCCTTCACTGGTGCCAGGAAGCGTTCGGAAGACCACATCGGGAGGAGGCGTCAGTTCAAGGGAGAAGTTCTGGATGTCTGTGCCATTGTCATCCTGGATTCCATAAATGAAGCTCCGTCTGGTGGTGGTCTCTTGCACGTCCTGACTGATGGTGGGTCTAGGCTTCATGATTGGGATGCTTTTTGTGCGATACTGCAATTCAAATATAATTCATAATTAAGATGGCATATAAAACAAATTTACAGCAAAAGTCACGGTATACAATACCAAAAGTACAGGGTTATTTTAAACATCACGCACACGCATGCACATATATTAAAATCATACGATACGCTGATAATTATTTTCCATGTTGTAGCTGAAATTACAATTCTTAACTAATTTGTTAAGATTAAATAAAACACTTAGTTTCAAAAGTAAATTCAGTCATCACAACATTATAATTTACAGTATGAAAAATGGATATTCATTTTGAGAACAATAAAGAATATAAGTGTTCTTAAATGATTAGAATAACTTGAATTGAGCAGCAGATGTATTCTAAATGGTTAAAATGAGCTGCACAATACTGACTGATATGAACACAAATTTAACATCAGCCAATAACAATACGCATAAAATGTTTACCTAAAATGGTTATGAATAATAGATATATTTTGGAGGCAAAAATACAGATGTTTGGTGTCATGCTCCTGTGCAGGAACAGGGCATAAAACTAATGGAAAAACATAAAAACTCACTTGTTGAAATGTTGCTTGGACCAAGTTGGCTGGGAACATGTTGCTGATGGAGGAAAGAAAGTTTTACATAATAATGAATACTAATGTTGGTTACACAGATAATTCAATGGCATTCTGAATTTTTCTAACCTGCTGAAATTACCAAACTGGTGGTTTATTATGATTACTGATTTGGTGCTGATCTATCTGGTAGTCAAGCAAAACTAAGCTGGAGAAGCTGGATGAAGAGGAAGTTTTGCTGATTAAGCTAATTAAGTTAGACCAACATAACATTGCCGATGACCAGTCATGGTATTTTTTTGCACATTGCACAACTGAAGAAGAGTAAATAACAAGTTGTAAATAAATTGTAATTGCAATTAAAATGTATAAAATGCTGTTATTATATTTCATTTTTAGGTTAAGGTAAATTCAAACAAGTACAATTAGAAAGGTGTAAGCGTATGTTCTTCCCATCACCAACAAAACACATTAAGAGCATTGCAAATGAGTGCACATTGTGACACACAGCCAACTAATCCTAATCCAAGTTTTACCAACACACTGTCTAGTTAGCACAGAGGGACCCAGAAAACGATGATCCAAATAGCCTCCCAGTGGAGGTCACAAACATCACGTGCTAATTTGGTACATCTCTTAGTCTACCTGACTAAGACTTTCGTCGTGAAATGCGCCGTTAATAAACTGAGCTAATCTTGTGGCTGAATGTAAATAGTTTCCTCCTCTTTTATCACCTCAATAAGGGCCATATGGTCTCAGGCTCAGATCAGTAATCAGTTTAGGCTTCAGTCTTCAGCACACACTCCAATGACACGGGGTCATGCTCTGTCACGCAGCACAGGTGACAGGTGGGTGAGAAATTCTCCATTCCTTAGTCCTCAGCCAATCCTAAACAGAGCCATGTCTAAGCTATCCTGATCCCTCAGCATCACAGCCACTAACATCTCCACAGACATTCAGGCTGAAAGAAATTCATTATGCCTGGAAATCAATCAATCTAACTAACTAACTAGCATATCTGGTGGAAGGAATGTCAGGATCTTTCCCCTATTGAGAACTCCGTTTCAACTAACTAACTATTCAACATCAAACAAACTAACTAACCATCCAACAAATAAACAAGCCAACTAACTAACTACAATAGTCAAGCATAGTTGAAGGAATGTCAATCAATCTGGTGGAAGGAATGTCAAGATCTCGGGCTGCCTTTCCCTTCCTGACCTATGAGGACTACATAACCTCAATAGTCAAGGAATGATATGGTGAAGGAATGTTAATCCTTGGATGCTTCTCAATTCTTATTTGTGCATCCTCATCCATCTCAGCTCCACCCCCTGTAGGATGCGAGGGAAGGCTGTAAGGAAATAAAATGGACTGAGGAATCGAAGGAAAGCTTATTTATACATTGGAATACTTGATCACTCGAGCGTCACTTCACAGCGTCATCAGCTGCGCTCAAAGGATCTGCCCTTTTGTTAAAGTTTGTTTATTTAAGAAATTCATAATAAATAATAAAGCAAGATACCCTGTTGAAATATGTGAGATGTGTGGTTTATATAAACTGCAAAGGTAAAGTAAAAGTAGAATTTAGAGTAGAATTTATACGCGTGTCACGTTTAGTCGATAAAACTCTTCCGCAAAGGATACACCTGTGTATCCACGCTTATGACTCCTCAGGAAGCCTCCTCACTCCTCGATCCTCGCATCCTCGCGGTGCAATTACAGAACTGAGATGTCCTTCAAGATGGCTGAGCTCGATCGGTTTCCGGGTCATAGGATAGAGGACGGAGGAGCGAGGAGACAAAGAGGGATATTGAGAAGCACCCTGTATCTATTTCCCTGGAAATCCAGAGTTCTAGCGAGAGCACAAGTTCTCTGAGAATTTGCTCAGCGAGTTTACTCTGGCGTCGAGTAACGATGCTCATTAAATATGCCCCTGTATCCGAGCTGCACCAATCACATCGGGTTATCTGATATAGGCGGGCCAGAGGCGAGCTAAACAGATGACGAGTAAACATTAGTAGTCATTAGTAAACATTGCAAGATGGCTATGGATGAACACCAGTTGTTTGAAACGGCTTTGGCCGCTACAATGAACGAGTTAGACTTGGCGTTTTATCTAAAAGAGGAACAGAAGAATCGTTCCTTTGCAAGAAGGCCGTTTTTTCTGTTTTGCCGACTGGATACGGCAAGAGTCTAATCTACCAGTTAGCTCCGCTGGTAGCTAAGCGTATGGGGCTTGTTGTGATTGGTCATAGTGTTATCCAATTGCGTGCAGGGAGATTTTCAAATGCATGCTTGGTGCCGCCCCTCGAGCTGGCCGATTTTCAGTAGTCGATGCCAGACCATTAATCTTTCAGATTTAGGCCTGGATTTCCAGGCTACGTATCTATAGTTTTCTGTAGTCCTTTCTGACACAGTACCTGTTTGTGAAAAGTTCCTGACTAACTGTTCCACTGACCAACTGGAACACTGACACAAAGTCACTGGGGCAAACTTCATGCTCATTTACTAAGCAAACACTAACTGGCTTATCGTGAGCTTTACTCATTAGGTTTAACAGACAGTTCAAAGCCTCAGCAGGTGAGAATGCGTCTGGAACCCTTTATATTCTATCACTGAAAACATGAGAGAAATAACAGCATATTTCTCTATAGTTAACTGAAGCCTATGCAATAATTACCTTAGCATATTCAGCAAATACAATAGGCTGATGTGATGTATGGATGTTTCTAATACCTGATTAGGTAAAGGTAATTTGACTCATATGAAAGCTAGGAAAAATAAACTTCTCAAACTGGTTTCCTCTACTTAATCATAGATTTTATGGAAAATCCCATAATGTGGTGGTTGTTGTTTTTTAGTGTTGATACACAGATACACAATAGCACAGGCTTACCGGATAAGGTCCAGTAGTGCATCAGCAGAGCTCATGATGGGCTTCCCGCTGTCCTCCGAGTCCTCCTTCTGGGCAGCTCCACCCGGGTGGATGATGATGACCATGACGATGCCCACCACCACAGCCACAAAGGTCGTCCACAGATAATAAGAAATTGTCATGATGCCCAGTCGACTGGAACATTTAGCATCCAGTGCTGCCAAGCCAGACATCAAACTGAGGAGAGAAAAACAATTTTTAAGGAATACATCAAATGAATCTTCAGTTGAATGCAGAGATGATTAAAAAAAACAATTTGCAAATTCTTCCAAATGCCATACATCTAAATGCCACACCCAAAATATTGCAGTAGCTAATTGATTTAATTTTTTAATTGATCATGCTGAAATACTGTATTTATTTACACAAAAAAGACCATCAGATGTCAGTCTGACATTGAGTAAAATAATTAACATGAAGAAAAGAAAGAAGTGCAACCAAGAAGACATACAAAGCATTGTTTAAATATTTATTGGATATTTGTGTTAAAATTAAATATATTTATTTACATTATTTTTCTGTTATTCATTTATTTGTTTGTTACATCAACATCACTGTCTCTTAATGACAATCTTAGTTTGTTTTCAGAAAGTTCAGAAAACAACCCAATTCACTCTGATGGGCTCCACCAGGGCTCAGTCTTTCAGGTTTTGGGGAACAGTCATTGTTCAAACATCAAGTACAAAGATGACACAAAAAAGACAATATATTGTATCATGTACCTCCAGAGATAGCTGAAAGAAACAGGCAAAGCTTAAAATCGATGTTGCCATCACTGATTCTGTCATTCTTTTAGTTTTTGTCATTCTTGAATGTTTTGTCATTGTCATTCCTGTCTCTCCCATTGGTCTATTCGGTTCTGGACGGCTTTGATGAGCCTCTCACGGCGGCCTATAAAGCGTTGCAGGTTATGCGCCACTTCCTACTAAAGTAGGCAAGCTCTTCTACTGCTTCTAGTTGCATTAAGTCGTCGTCGACTCAGCAGCACACCAAGCCAGCTCCCGCGCCCGCCCGAGGTGTAGCAGCGCTACCGCCCAGCTAAGCACTTCCCATTTTGTAGCAGCCCAAGCAGTCACTGATGCTTTGGCCACAAGGGGAGGGGACTAAGTCCTGCCAAGGCCAGACCACCCTTTAAAGCAACCATGTGTTCACCTCCCAACATCCAGAACTGAATAGGGGGTTGGGAGGTGAACACATGGTCGCTTTAAAGGGTGGCTCGCTCCAATTCGCTCTCAGACCCCCGCTTCAGGGGTGTGACTCACACTTCGGTCTTGGACACCTACGCTCACGTCCTCTGAGACAAAATACAGGTTCTGCTAGAAAAGGGTGCAGTAGAGCCTACAGTGATTCAGGCTTTTACAGCCGCTACTTTCTCCTCCACAAGAATGAAGGCAGCCTCAGGGCAGTCCTCGACTTGTGATGTCTGAACCGTGCTCTGATAGGACGGCCGTTCAGAACGTTAACTTGGAAACAACTGAAAGACGTATACTTTCATATCCAGATAGCTCCCCATCACTGTTCTTGATTCACGTTCGAGGGGGTGGCTTACCAATATACAGTCCTACCATTCGGACTGTTCTGACTTTTATGAAATGTGTGGATGCAGCCCTCTCCCCTCTGAGGCAAAAAGGGGTTTGTGTCCTGAATTACCTCGTCGATTGGTTGCTTTTAGCCCAATCGAAGGAGGAACTGTCCGCGCACAGATCTCTGCTCCTCAGCCATCTAGAAAGTCTGGGGTTCAGGATCAACTTGAGCAAGAGCTCGCTGTCCCCCAGCCGAAACATCGCATTCCTGGGGGCAGTATTCGATTCGTCCCAAATGTAGGCCTGGATTACGCCGTAAAATTCTGAGAAATTCAAATTGGCATTCAAAAAGGGGATCAACCTCCCCTGAAAAACATTTCAGAAGCTACTGGGCCACATGGCTGCAGCCTCCTCAGTACGTCCCTTGGGCTGTTACACATGTGGCCTCTACAACACTAGTTGAAGGCCCGCGTCCCACCTGGAGAGTGGAGCAATCAGGGTGACCCACAGTTACGCCAGAGCCCTGGTCCCCTGGAAATCACCCCATGTGTATCAGATGGGAGTGGACCTGGGCTTGGTTTCCTGAAGGAAGGTAGTCGTGACAGACGTGTCCAAGACGGGTTGAGGCGAACTGTGCAACGACAGGCCGGCCTTTGGCTCTTGGACAGAGCCAATATCGAACTGGCACATCAACCTGCCAACTGCCTAGAAATGATGGCAGTGCTCCTGGCCTTCAGGGAATTTCAGCCGGAGCTCAGAGGGCACCATGTCCTGGTCTGGTCGGAAAACATGACAGTGGTAGCCTAAATAAATCACCAGGGTTCTCAAGTCCTGTCTGCTGAACAGACCACCTCCTCCTGGGCACAGGGCAATCAGTAAGAGCAATGCATGTGTCAGGGTCCATGAACACAGGAGCAGATATTCTGTCCCAGATACTTTGGAGCATTTTCTTCCTGGCTGAAGTGGATCTCTTTGCATCGAACACCCGCTGCCCATATTATACCCGGTCATACTGCGGGGACACCGCCTTCACCTGCCATTTCTATCGGCTCGCTTTCGGGTTAAACTTTCCACGACTGCGCAACTGGGTTATAGGTTGCCAGGTTGAGGTGACAAACGGGTTGAAATTGTATATGGTGTGTGGATTGTGTGAATATAATGCCTTTAATACGAGATCTGGCAACTGATCAACATTAGACAAACATATTGGTCCGATTATTTATAAAGGAGTTTGGGCCATGCAAATTATGGGAGTTTCCAGGGAGAAATAACAAACCGGGAGGGGTCCGGGAGATAGGGCTAAAAAAACGGGAGAAACCCGGGAAAAACGGGAATGTTGACAGGTATGGGGTAGGTGATTTGTTCTAGAAACATTTTTTGTTTTGCTGGTTGAAAGTCTCTTCACATCCTGATAACAATCACTAAGTTAAGTGGTCTAAATGTATATATATATATATATATATATATATATATATATATATATATATATATATATATATATATATATATATATATATATATATATATAGTCTGTGGAAGGTGTAGGACCATAAAATATTTGTTGAATCATTGCCCTGTCCTACCTGCCTGCCAACGTATGTATTTTCATTCCTCCTCGCACCTGCTCAAGCAGACATCACACGTCATTCAGCGTGTTTCATGCTATGCAGAGTTAGACAGCCGTCAGTCACAGAGCACCGCAACCGAAACAGCAGCCACTTTTTACAGTTCCTCCTGATCCAAAACAACCAGCTTATGCTGCGTTCACACCATAACTACTGTAATTTGGAAGAGATGGAAACCTGTGACGTTATACTAGCAGTGGCTTGTGACTTGAATTAATGCGTTTCAATGGCAATAATATCAATGGCGAAATGAATCTGTTTGAATGAATGAATTTGGTTTGAATCTCTTTAAGTTGTTTATGTTCATTATTATTGTAATGTTATGTGCTTTGATACATGAGGTAATTTAAAGACTCTGCTGTGCACATTCATGTGTTTTGAAGGAGTCGTGGCTTTGGACAGGATCTGAAGGATACATACGTAGGATCTCATGCTTGCAAAGCTAGCTCGCTATTGCCAGCCTCTCTGAAAAAGTCCTACCCTACATTTAAAATGTATTGTTACCATTTTAACATTTACATTTATGTATTGTTTATGTCTTGTATTGAAAATCAGTATCAGTATTTAAACTTTAATCACTCTACAGTGTTGTGCAGTGTCTAATAATACATAGCCATTTCCTTTTATAGTTTAGTATACAGACAGACTGTTGGCTGTGCACAAGTAAACACTCGTATATGTCATTTGTGTATGTACATGCGCCTTAAGCCCCTTGTTGTCTGACCCTGCATGTGTTCCTGATATAGGCGGGCAGCAGGACTTCCAGACCATCTGGAGCTTTCTGTGAAGCATCTCTGTTTGACAAGAGCATTACCCTAATCCTGCCTGGAGATGGGAAAGTCCAGATAAAGTCTCTATGCCTAGGCCTGACCCCACTGAAGTCACATGGGTGCCATTTTTCTTAGGTGAGACGAAGCAAAATACCTGTTGGAAATGTGCACAGACATATAGCGGAAACACTAGCACAAAACCAAGTGGGTGAATCCCATGAAAATGTTCCCAGATCCAGTGTTATTTTAGTATCTTTGAGATAATATTATAGTTTTTATTAATATTTTGAATCAGGTTTTATTTTTTACTGTTTTTGTCATTTTAGTAATGTTTTTAATTTTTTAATTATGTCTATATAAAGTTCTGTCATGAAACTTTAGCCTTAACTCAATCTGCTTGCGATCACATCATTCTCCATATAGGGTGCTGATTGGTTCCTGCTGTATCAGTAGCCAATGAGCTCACTGCTCAACCTTCAAATACTTGGTTAGCATTGCCTTAGCAGTGCAGTGAGCTTTTAGAAACCCTCCACCTTCCCCAGCTCCACCTGTATAGATCTGCTACGGGTAAATCATGTACGCTATATTGTACAGCAGCAGCATGTCTTGCTCACAGCATCGTGTCCTGTGTTTTTTGGCATGAGCAAGTCCTGTACTGATCTATTATGCCAAGACCAAACATATCAGCATTGTCAAACACTCCAAGAGTTGTCATGACATAAATATAATTTTTAAAGATTTTTATGCCAGTTTCAGTTTTAGTTATTTTAATTATTTTTAATTAATTATATATATTTTTTGTATTTATATTATAACAAGTTATACATTTAATACAAAAATATATAGATGTTTTAGTAAATGGATGTTTAAAAAAAATCTGTACAAAAATAAACAGACAAGTAATCATGATATTGATGTGTAAATCACTAATTACTGAAGCAAATTACTCAATAATCATCACTGATCACAAATTATTCAAAATTAACTTGTTGATTAGATGAAAAAAACTGAATTAAACATTTGTTAGCAAGTACATAATAACTGCACCTAACTGTCACCAATGGTAACCATGGATATTATGATCAATAATCTGTTAACAATTCATTACAGTGGTCAAGCAACAGTTTGTGGTAAAAATTAAAGATAAACAAAATATTCATGATTATTATTATTGTAGATATAATTTTTGAAGCCTAAATGGCAATTAAAGCATAAAAAAGCATTGATGCTCCTTGGCTTTAATTTTAAGTTAACATAAACATACAACAAATATTAAAATATTTGTTTCTTGTTCAGAGTGTAAGTTAAATTGCTTATTTTAAGGGCCATTTAACCTGAAAACCATTCAATCATCAAATATTGCTGGAACGTGGCGTTAAATTGGACATCAAAAAACAACACACACAAAGGGAGCATTTTGTCTCCTCGTCCCCATATGCCACTGATGAGAATAAAAGAATAAAAGCACACACAACAGTAAGACTTGAGAAATTAGATAAATGCCAGGCAGTCTACTTGAGAAACGACCACTCCCTGAGAAGACAAAGGACCTTTCTGGAAACTAACATTTTTACTCTCTCTTGTGAAACTAGCACCATCATTCGAGACGCAAGTCTCACCTAAGCAATCCTAATCTACATCTTTTCCCCTTGACCCCCCATTCCCCCGTTCCCTCTTTCTATCATGCTGAGATCACCTGAAATTCACCCAAAAATCTATATGGTTTAATGTGAATAATTATCATACAGTATTACACGTTTGGTATCATTTGAAATGTCTCAGTGCGACTGGTACAAAGGTCTCATTCCCAAATAAGTAAAACAAAAGGTAATAAAGTTTTAAAGAGTTTAGAGATAAATTCCCATTGTTAGCAAATGTTACCATGTAAATCAACTTCTGCCTCCAGTAAGTCTGGGACGGTGATTCATGTAAATTCCCACTGTGAACTCATGATTACATTTGAAAAGAGGTTTCTGCCTTGGTCTGTCTATATCAAGAAATGCAACGAGAGGATCAGCGTGATTCTGTAACCCAGATCAGCCCGTGATGCGAAGTGTAAGCAAAACACTTCGCTTCATGTATTTTATAATGTCAAGGTATTGAATCTTCTCTCTTTATTCCAGAGCATTTGATGTTTTGTATTGATTATCTTTGAACTGATTATGTAATTGGCATCATCATTTTACCTGACACAATAAATTGTAAACATTTGATTTTATTGTAATGGAATCTGACATTATTTTCAGTAAAGAGTTAAAAATAATAGTCAAACATTCGTTCACATTTAATGATGCACAGATATCACTAAAACCTTTTCATCAATCTCAAAAATCTCAAAGATCTCATCAATCTGCCACCATATGAGAGTCAGCTGAGCTGAAAAAAAGAAATGCCTTAATCTTGCAAAAGGTCGATTGATTTTCTCCATATAGATGCAATCATTGCGCAATGACAACAGCATCCAACATGAAAATTGAAAAGATGTCTTAAAGCAGACTTTTTTTTGAGAGGATTATCTGTCCTGCATTAAGTCTATGTATTTAAATGTAAACTCCGAACGACAGGAAACTGAGATTTGGACTTGATTGGGACTCAGAAAGTGCCATGTTATCAAAGGCAATATGCCTACATTTAAAGCATCTATCCTGTAATTGCCTAGAGTAGACCAATGAGCTACATCACATGTCATATCCTATAAACTTATTCCCATATTCCCATGGTGACCTTTTGAAACTGTCCCGCGTCCCTACGGTTGCGTGTCTGCATAGACATTGATCAAAGATCAGCTTCGCATTGAAATGCACACAGGGATAATGAGAAAGTGCACGGTTGCCTTTGATTGTAGTGCGCTCATCAGATAATCTGGTTTCCGCTCTTGCCTGTAGGCAGATGGCGTTGAAACGAGGACAGTACGCAGACCCTGCTATGGGCCTAAGCCCTAGCATACCATTTGATTAATATGTCAGTTTCATTCATTTTAAACCAGACATGACATTGGCAGACCCTTGAACTGCATCTTGAATCTGCAATGCTGTGAAGAGAACCAGTTCTTTTACTGACCCTGTCACAACAACAAAACCAGTCACATGGTTCAATTTTTTTAAATTGAGATTTATACATCGTATGAAAGCTGAATAAATAAGCTGGAAATAATAAATATGTATGGTTTGTTAGGATAGAACAATATTTGGCCGAAATACAACTATTTGAAAATCTGGAATCTGAGGGTGCGAAAAAATCGAAACATTGAGAAAATCACCTTTAAAGTTGTCCATTTATGTTCGATTGTGCTGCATTCACTCACAAAAATATTTTTTTTATATATTTACGGTAGGAAATTTACAAAATATCTTCATGGAAAGTGATCTTTACTTAATATCCTAATGATTTGTGGCATAAAAGAAAAATCAATAATTTTGACCCATACAATATTTTGTTGGCTATTGCCACAAATATACACGTGCTACTTGTGACTGGTTTTGTGATCCTGGGTCACATATCTTATTCTGCTTTTCATTCTTACTTCGGTTTGCCGCTTACTACAGTTCAAGCTCTAGCATTTAGGTCAACGTTAACTTGTTTATAAATAGTCATTGGCCATTTTGCATTTGGAAGTGCCTGGGTCTTGGCTACTGTACATGTGCAGTTGGTCCTTAGCTTCCTCAGATTAGAGGTAATTAACAACCCTGACCCTCACGTAATGACTCCCTGGAGTGTGTGCGTATGTGCACTGGGCATCTGGAACACTGACCCAGACAGAAGTGTGTGTGTGGAATGCGGATCAACTTCCTCTCAAGATTTTGCTTCACCAGAAGTTGCACGTTCAGCATGTGATCATTTGGTTTGGATAGTTTTATTCCATCTTTGGGGTTGCAAGTTATAAATCTTTCACAGGCAGCATGTGGATTGTGGTTGTTAAATCCTTATCTATACTGGCAGTTGACCCACCGTTCACTTATTTCATGTTTTAGGGGGTTAGTTCACCCAAAAATGAATTTTCAGTCATCATTTACTCACTCACATGTTATTCAAAAACTCTAGGAATTTCTTCTATGGAACACAACATATTTTTTTGCAGAATGTCTGAGGTACTTTTTGACAATGAAAGTGACGTATACTGTCAAAATAAGTTAAACTATCATAAAGTGCTCCATGTGACTAAATTCTATGCAAGCGCGTTGACTTTAGTAGGGATATTGGTCCCTACAAATATCCATTGGCAACTGAATTGTCCCTAGGATTGTTTTGATCAAACAATTGAAATATATTTATATGTAACCATAGTTGTAATTTTGGCTGCATCTGAACAGGGTCACATACCATTGACATTACCTGAGAAGTTAAAGCAAATATGCTAGAAAACTGCTCTCTTTCAAGCATGCGCATTTAATGCATGGATGGAGTAAGAACATAAAGTAAGTGTTTAAAACAAATGTGCACAGTCCAGCTGCATTATAAAGTCGACCTTCTTGACACTTTCAACACTGAAATAAGAGGATTTTAATATTAAAACTCTGCCTCTCCAAACATTATGTATATGTACTGTACTCTGATGCTGATGAATGACAGATGTGGACGATTGCACTATGGACAGGGTAAAGTTCAAGCTAAAGGGATCATTCACCCAAAAATGAAAATTCTGTCATCATTTACTTATCCTCATGTCATTCCAAACCCATAAGATTTTCGTTCATCTTCGGAAAACACAGATCTTTTTGATTAAATCCGAGAGATTTCTGTCTCTCCATTGACAACGACGCAACTGACTCTTTGATGCTTCAAAAAGTTCATAAAGAGATTGTAAAACTAATCCATATGAATTGAGTGGTTTAGTCCCAGGGGTAGAAAGCTCTCAAATTTAATCAAAAATATCTTCATTTGTGTTCTGAAGATGAACGAAAGTCTTACAGGTTTGGAACAACATGAGGGTGAGTAATTAATGACAGAATTTTAATTTTTGGGTGAACTATACTAAGTTTCTGTTAATTGTAGCCTCTGCTAAATTGTAATGTTGTTGGTTTACATAATCAAAATTGTGTAGTATTGTCCATTAAACATACTGACATAAACAACTCTCTTTATGGGCTATGCGTGTTTTGGCTACCATATATATATACATATATATATATATATATATAAAGCCTTTAGATGACATGAAATTGCGGAAAAACATACCATCACAAGATACTTAAGAAACAATGACATCAAATGTGACATTATGTGTCTAGAGGTGCCACACTCTTAAAAATAAAGGTTATTTATTGGCATCGATGGTTCCATTAACCTCAAACACCCATTGCACAAACGGTTCATTGGATTAGAAAAAAGGTTCTTCACACAAAGAAAAAAATAGTTATTTCAAGAACTGTTCACTGAAGGGTTCTTTGGGGAACGAAAAATGGTTCTTCTGTGGCATTGCATCGGAAACCCCCTTTTGGACCCTTTTATTTTTAGGAGTGCATATTTGAAAGGGCATAATGTGCATAATCATTTACATTTATAAACGTCTGCCATATGTAAATACAATGGGAAGATTGATTCTGATTTGATACTTTTTATACTAATGTATATTTATCCTCATATAGATCCTAAGTGTAAGTGAAAATCGCTAGTGGTTTTTATTATTTTTTTAGCATTCAGATTAATATGCATCAGAAGCTCTTAACAATGAACATTCATTATAATAGATCTGTTAGTCTATTGAAATGATTATTTGTTAATGTGATAAGTGCCTGTTTAAGTATATTAAATGTTAAATTATGGCTTTAATTGTCCATTTTATCCTTAGAAATGTTCTATTTATTTAATTGAAGTATCGGTATTGGTATTATTATTATTGGCAACACTGGTAACACTATTGGCTTTTGACACTTGGTAAATATGGTTGTTGATGTGTGACATGGTTATGGGGTTGGGTATGGCATGTATTATCTTTGACAAAAGTTTACCATTATAAACTAATTCTAAAGACAAACCTCATGCTATCTCATTTCAGAAACAGGATACATATTATCTCACTTGATTGTACCAGATTCGTCGTGATGGACAGCTAAGTTATTCATGTTAAAAATCTTGGAAAAAGGAACTCTTACCTAGAGACCACTAGTGGCAGGATGAGCATCTTCAACATCCGCATCAGCAACTCCCCAGGGAACTGGAAGTACTTCACCTCCTTTAGAAAAAAACAGAACATCTGCTTTGATTCACTGTACAGAGTTGAGTCCCACAGAGTGGAGCGAGAAATATTCTCTAATCCTTGACTTTATCTGTATATCTGTAATAAAAATGCTGCAATCTGGGAAACCACTGTGGCTCTCTTTTTTCCAAGCACGCAGACGAAATAACATCATGTTATCTTGCGTTCAGATGCTGGGGTTTGGGAACGCAATCATGTGAGAAACTTCTGAAAGGTCATTCTAACCATTGGGCTCAAGCATTTCAGAAAGATTAAACCAACATTTGAGATGCTGTGCAATGATACCCAATCACACACGGAGCCCCTAAAGCAGGGTTTCTCAAACTCGGTCCTGGAGGGCCACTGTCCTGCACAGTTTAGCTCCAACCCTGATCAAACACACCTAGCTGTGAGTTTCTAGTGATCCTGAAGACATTGATTAGCTTGCTCAGGTGTGCAGGACAGTGGCCCTCCAGGACCGAGTTTGAGAAACCCTGCCCTAAAGGGACATGGTGATGATAAACAATATGAGATGGGAGGAAACATGAAATTTAAATTGCTTTTGCGTTCTCTCACAAAAGTTTTGCATTTCCCAGAGAAACTTTGTGTTTGCCTGTTCAGATGTCATAGTCTTTCCTTTCATCGTTTAGTTCTTGAAAATACATTGCTCTTATAATATTTATTGTCCACTAATAGTCATGTCTTTGAGACAGCACTATTTAAAAAAAAAAAACTGCTGCCCAAGGAAGTAAAGTTGCTTAAGAAGAGCCCTTAAGCAAGAGAAAGACTTATTGAAGACCATATTGTGTTGAAGGGAGCTGAGAGACATGATGCTGGTGTTAAAGCGCTTAAAGGCCTGCATTAAGGAGGGGGCAGGGACATGTGAAGCTTAGATCAGGGCCGTTGTCCAAGCAGCATCAGGATCAATGCTGACAAATGGCTGTGAATCTCTGGCATTCCTGTGCTACATGCTAATGCTAACCTAAAAACAGCTGGCATGGAGCCGCTACATCTGCCACTGGCATTCCTGAGTTGGGCCATGCAAAATATGTAAAAGCTGCCATGTGGCGTAATCTAAACAAGGCTCATTGCTAAACATTTGTGTAATGGCTGAATAAAAATAGTGAAACACTGCAACTATTAAACAATCAGTTGCCAAAATAAAATGTGTCTGGTTGGCTGTTTTTTTTTTTTTTTTTTTTTTTTTTTTACTGTGGATAATTGGTTGGTTAAGTTATTTAAAGTTAGGTTATTTAACCAGTCTCTCATCTCAACCTAAAGCTAGCTTGTTCAACGTCTGTACTTCCTTTGGAAAACACTGGATGCACTAGCTTGAATGTACCGTAATACACTTAATAACATACTGCAAATGTACCCTCAACAAAGAAAAGATCTGAATATTCCTTCATTAAAAGTAACACTAGCTAAAACTCCAGCTTCACCTTTTTTCAAGAAGACTGTATGTTCTATAGATCATGAGGTAACCTTAGTTCATTAACCTCATTATAGGACTAGCAAGAAATGTTCAACTCGAGATGAATGAGAAGATGTGATGAGATTTTCAATTTCAGATCCTCAATGCAATAGTGCTTCAACTGTTCAGTTGATTGACCCTCAGGACAACTAGATGTCTGGTTTACTTGTGTCATAATGACAGAGCTTTGAGGGAACACACATCTCACTTAACCAATGAATCGGCTAATGAAATGAAAAGACTATACTAGTTTTTTTCATTTAGGTCAAGTTTAAGATCTCTTAGGGGTCTCAAAATTGATCAAAGATGAAGATTTCACTCCTCACAGCTATATGCAAGGATTGAGACGGTGATCAATGACAAATAGTGAGTGACCATGATAAAGCAAAGGAAAATCTTTTTTAAAGCCTAGTTTAAAACACATTTGCCAAGTTCTTAGTAATGCGCTCTTTGCATTTATGTTGGTTTTATTTGGTTGTGAAAAACTTTTTTAGCATTTTCAACAAAAGTTTCCATTTAAACATAGTATGGTGTAACCATCAAGTAAAAAAATTGTTAAAAAAAGCCTGTACACCTTGAATATATATAAATATATACTGGATATATTTTCAATGTATTATTATTTCACAAATACCAAGTTGTTGGGATGTTGCACCACATGACATTTTACAACTGGAACCGGAAAAGGTAAAATTATATGATTTTTTAAGAGAGGTATTGACCTTGACACACAGTAATGATATTATTTTCTATTTTTTTCTGCATGTTGGTTGCACCACATGACATGGGAATATATATATACACACGATTATATTAAAATTATAATTCTGAGCTTAAAAACATGCTAGTAATTTTATGATTTGCATTTTAATTTAATAAATCCAGACCGGCATCATGTCAAAGAGAATACTTGCTACCTGGATCTCCAACTGCTGTCATTCTTCAGCTATACAATTCATCTTTGCCATTAACTAATGAGGATAAAGTGTACTCTCTCTCTCTCTCTTTTTCTTCAGATGCACCATTGAGGGACCCTTTTTGGTTCTCCAAAGAAAAATTCAGCAATCAGTTCTTACATTTTTTTTTTATCTAAGTGTGAAGAACCTTTTCCACTATAAAGAACCTTTTGCAATGAAAAGGTTAAAGGTTCTTTAGGGAATCATTGATGCCAATAAAGAATCTTTATTTTTTCAGAGTGTGTGTCAGATGGCGCTGGCAGGAAAGTTGGGTCATCTCAGGGAAGACAGGGAAACTGTTATTGATAAGGGTTACACCAGGTAGGGGAAACCAAAACTAACCTGCTCAGAGAGGTGTTTGGAGCGCAGGAAGAATCCCAGCAGGCATCCGATAACCACGGCCAAGACTGACAAGATGAGGAGGCCGTTCTGTTGGCACACATTTTTAACGCGGTTCCACACCGCGCCCAACGCCATGGTGACCTGTCCACTTCCCAATCAATCAGCCATACAAACACCCTTTTACACCCGAATGCACAAACCTTCCGAGGGGGCAAAAAGAAACATGCAGAGAAAGCAGCAGTAGGAAGGTAGAGCAGCTTGTAGAAAGGGTGATAATGAAGGTCCCTCCAAGAAAAAGCACTTGTCAATCCACCGTTGGTCACTACTAAAGCCCATCACCCTTTCCGGTCACTAACACACTCTCCTTCTGTCTCTCTCTCTCTCTCTCTCTCTCTCTTCGTTCTGCCCCACCACACCCCCTTACCCTGTACTTCAGAATGGCCAATAGGGGGCTCTGGGACAGCTGGCGGTATTGTCCCAGAGGTTAATACCAGCGATCCTATTAGAGCCGCACTGCATTAAGCCGATCTGAAGATGGATTAAAGATCTCTGAACAATTGGAAAGGGGATTTCTTCATGTATGTGTGAAAGAAGAAAAAAATAAAACAGGACAAAAACATAAAGATGAGGCAACTGACATGACTCAATGTAGATGTCAAACAGTGAGGGGGTTTAGACAGACGTGGACACGGGTCACTGAGGCTCTACCAGTGTTGGCAGGTGTGTGTTTGTCAGTGTGCTTTTTCACCCTCCAGTGGATGATGGCCAGTCTAACGCCTTTATCTCAGTCTGCATTATCTAAGACATGCTAGGGTGATTTTTAATGCCAATCTCGCCACCTGATCTTGATTCAGGGGAAATGTACAGAAGGGTTGTTAATAAATGCCTTAAATTAATAGTAGTAAGGTAGGCTTCTATATAAATTCCCCAAATTTTGTCATTGTTTTGGAACACACCAGCTTATTAGCTTATTTATAACATTAAGGCTAACATATTCATCCAAAGAGCTAAAAAACATTTCAGGGAGCCTTTAAAAGATATGAATGACAGCTTTAATTAATCTAGTCTATCTATAAATATCTTTATATTGATGAAACTTGCTCATTTTGTGGTCTTGTTAAAGAAACAAGCGCTCATTTATTTTGTGATTGTAGTATAGCCTAACCAATAAGTTTTGGGTTGAAGTTCTTATATTTTCAACCCTTCTAATGTGACCCACAGTATTATCCTTATAGATATATATTTTTTTTTATGAAAACCCAAAATCGTTACCTCTTGAATATGTTGTTAATTTCTTTAATTTATATGAAAAAATGTTCATCCACAAGCAAGTGGCTTAAATCTGCTTCGTGTTTTCCTCTTTTTCTTGTTGAATTTAACTCTCTTGTTTCATCCCTCAAACTTATAGCTTAATAACAAACAAAAAAAAATCACTTTTTTATGCATTATGACGAATTATTCAAAGATATTTATCCTTGTCATTGTGCTTTTTTTTCTCATACTCGTACTGATGTACGCAAAACCATGATATATTTATGTTTTTTTTATTTATTTTTTTATTATTGTTTGGGATGGGATGGGATTGTTTGGGATTCATTATGATTGTTTGGGATTATGATCTTGCCCTGATCTTGTATGTAATTATAAGTTCTGCAATAAAAAAAAGATGTGAATGACAGGTGCACTAACACACCTCATAGCATCAGTAACTCGACAACCCTAAAGGTTTTCCTCAGTGTTTGCAATGTTTGTATCTGCAATGTCTGCACAAAGAAGATATCGGGCAGCTCGAAGATCTCGCCTTGGAGAAGATACTCAAAGTATAATCTGGAGAAGATACTCAAAAAATGTAAGTAGACCTATCACTACTTAAAAATGAAGATTACCCCAGAATGAATTGCATTGCAAGCCCACCCCAACGCACAATAATAATGATAAATGCTGACCTATACTTAATTACTTTTTTACTGAAAATTATATGTTTTAGTAAAACAAGCTAAATGTAATGTTCTGTAATATGACATAGCTATGCATGAATACACAAGACAAAATGCAGCCAAGGTGAATACATCTCTATTTTCAGTCAAGTTTATTTTCTTTTTGTTCTATAGTCATGTCTTATCTTCTTATCTTCTTTATATCTTATCACTCCAAATTAATTTTCAGTGGAGAGGAGAGTAGAGGGCTGTCTCCTGTTCTCCACTCATTACCTGTATTAACTGCACCTGTTTGAACTCGTTACCTGTATAAAAGACACCTGTCCACACACTCAATCAAACAGACTCAAACCTCTCTACAATGGCCAAGACCAGAGAGCTGTGTAAGGACATCAGGGATACAATTGTAGACCTGCACAAGGCTGGATGGGCTACAGGACAATAGGCAAGCAGCTTGGTGAGAAGGCAACAACTGTTGGTGCAATCATTAGAAAATGGAAGAAGTTCAAGATGACGGTCAATCTCCCTCAGTCTGGGGCACCATGCAAGATCTCACCTCGTGGGGCATCAATGATCATGAGGAAGGTGAGGGATCAGCCCATTACTACACGGCAGGACCTGGTCAATGACCTGAAGAGAGCTGGGACCACAGTCTCAAAGAAAACCATTAGTAACACACTACGCCGTCATGGATTAAAATCCTGCAGCGCACGCAAGGTCCCCCTGCTCAAGCCAGTGCATGTCCAGGCCCGTCTGAAGTTTGCCAATGACCATCTGGAAGATCAAAAGGAGGAATGGGAGAAGGTCATGTGGTCTGAGACAAAAATAGAGCTTTTTGGTCTAAACTCCACTCGCCGTGTTTGGAGGAAGAGGAAGGATGAGTACAACCCCAAGAACACCATCCCTACTGTGAAGCATGGAGGTGGAAACATTCTTTGGGGATGCTTTTCTGCAAAGGAGACAGGTCGACTGCACCGTTTTGAGGGGAGGATGGATGGGGCCATGTATCGCGAGATCTTGGCCAACAACCTCCTGAATTCCCTCAGTAAGAGCATTGAAGATGGGTCGTGGCTGGGTCTTCCAGCATGACAACGACCCAAAACACACAGCCAGGGCAACTAAGGAGTGGCTCCGTAAGAAGCATCTCAAGGTCCTGGAGTGGCCTAGCCAGTCTCCAGACCTGAACCCAATAGAATATCTTTGGAGGGAGCTGAAAGTCCGTATTGCCCAGCGACAGCCCTGAAACCTGAAGGATCTGGAGAAGGTCTGTATGGAGGAGTGGGCCAAACCCCCTGCTGCAGTGTGTGCAAACCTGATCAAGAACTACAGGAAACGTATGATCTCTGTAATTGCAAACAAAGGTTTCTGTACCAAATATTAAGTTCTGCTTTTCTGATGTATCAAATACTTATGTCATGTAATAAAATGCAAATTAATTACTTAATGTGATTTTCTGGATTTTTGTTTTAGATTCCGTCACTCACAGTTGCAGAGTACCTATGATAAAAATTACAGACCTCTACATGCTTTGTAAGTGGGAAAACCTGCAAAATCGGCAGTGTATCAAATACTTGTTCTCCCCACTGTATATATAAATTATATTGTATAATATCAATTGTTATGTAAAAGAAAAAAATATTATATTAATATAAACATTTCATATACAATATAATTTAACACTTTTGTAGGTCTATATTGTCTCATTTATCATTGTATCATTATCAATGTTGATTTTCTGTATACTTTTGGACTGATAGTGGTTAATAAAGTCAAATAATGGTATGAGAGTGCCAGTGGTAATATCATTGTGTTCCTGTCGGTCAGTGTTAGAGGATCTGTGAAACAACTCAGGCTTAGCCTGACAGTTAGCCTGCCCTGGACCAGGCTAGTTTCCCAGCATAAGTTGCCAGAGTAACTGAGTTTGAACTATTTTAAGTTTGCTTTATGAAACAGGATCCACCGACAATAAGTCTGACTAACCAAAATAAGCCTGTCTTGTATTCTAATCTTGTTTTATGGAACAGCCCTCAGAAGGATAAAGCCAGTTCATAGGAGGCCGTGACTGATAAATATTGCATGACATGAACTAAACTTTTTTTCAAGAAACAGTTTTGGATTTAGAACAACAAGATAGCTTAACATGTTATCTTAAGGACAGTTCATTTGCATATATCTCCATCATTATATTGGGACATTGGAACATGTAGCGCCCCCTTCTGATCTCACTAACACCTCTTAGCAGCGATATAGGTTCTTCTTCTGTAGTTTAGAAGGCAGTTTCTGTAGACTATAAAACATTAGGTCACTCTTAAGTATATTCTTTTCAAAGTATATTGTTTTGCAAGTACTCTTTGTAAAAGTATACTAAATTGTACTCCTTTTTACAAACTATAAGAGTCTATAACAGACTATGTTTTAAGCCAGTACTGTATTTAAATGTAAAATGTAGATCAGATGATAGCAGCAAATACAGAAGGAAATAGAAATGAGTTAACAGATAATAAACATTACCCATTAACCTAGATGAGTTACACCTCTTTCAACCTTTGCTCAAGATGCCTTCATTGTGATTCACTCCGCACTTTTCCAACATGATGCAAAAATAATCAATTGCGCTGAATTATTGTATTGTACCAAGTACCAGGTATGTATAAAACATTTCTATTTATTTTACTGTAATTTCAATATGTTTTTGACTATATGATGATGTATTTCTATTTTCAATTGATCACATGATGGTCATACGACTATTGTGCATTGCATTGCACTTGTGAACATTCTTGTAAGCATTAATGCTACAGTAACATGACATAACATATTATCAAGTAAGTTCTTGTCTATTCTGTGCCTCAAAATGAGTTATTGTACTTCTAATTTAGACAAAATGTAATGCTTTGACTGTTTCATGTGAGTTCATATCAGGAAATTGATATGACAGACTAAGGGTGATTTATGGAAACAACAAAAATGATCATGATATCAAAATTATTTTGTTTCTTCTAGATAGGGCATCATGGGAAATATCATGCACCACAGAGTTAACATGGTTCTAATGACATATTTGGTTATGGCAATGTCTGCTCATGAATGTCTGACTTCTGAAGAAAAACAAGTAGGCCTAACTTCATCATCATTAAACGGTAACGAACAGTATCTAATTAATGCCTTAATCACTGTTTAGCCCTGTCAAACATAAAACATGCATCATATATATATATTCTTGTCAGATTATTTACATGGCAAAAACTGTGTGAAATTTTATTTTAAAAAACAAAAAAGCAAATCAACCTCTAATTGAAGCTGATGACAGTACCAAAATTTAGCATTAGTGTTTATTTAAAAAAAAAACACATACACCTCTGTAACGTACACCTCTTAAAATCAGCACAGTAATAATTAAACAATGATGTTCTGTTTTTTTTTTTTTACTTTACACAGACAATAAATTCTTATATTATATTATATTATATTATATTATATTATATTATATTATATTATATTATATTATATTATATTATATTATATTATATAATTTGGTCCATATATACTTTGTAATACTGCAGCTTAATTCTTTGGTTACACATTACCAATGTAATTCATGTTGAACGCACTGTTAATGGCTTTGATGACAGGAATTGAAAAGACAATATTAAGCAAATGTATCACACTAGGTCTTGTGGCTATATTAATGTTTAACCTCATGCAATGCATTGGACCTTAAACTTCCATTGAATGTGAATTATGTTTATATATATATAGTTTGTACAGTATAAAAATCATTATGTCTATGGAAAGTCCTCATAAAAAAATGGAAACTCAATGTGTGTGAGTGTGTGGTAAGGATTCTGTCCATAGAGCTTTTATTTTACTGAAACTTGACCTGAACCAATCTCTGAAATAATAAATATTACAATATGTTTCAATGTATGGTTTTGTGAATTCCTAGAGACACAAGCCACTGCCATCAAAACCAATACACACTATGTATTCCTAATGTACTGTAACCTCTTTCGTCAGACACAGCAGGAGTCGCCGAAGGGAACTCCAGCTGGCCTGCTGTGCTCGGTGCTTTGACAGCAGTGCTTTCCATCGGACTCCTCATAGCACTGGCCGTGAGATACCGTTTCTTCCGATGGTGCCGGATGGCCGGAAACAGTCACGCTTTATTACTGGACCAAGAAACAGCCAGCCAGATCAACCAAGCCGGAGCGCTGGAGGGAGAAATCCCAGTGCGTGGCATGAGGGGTAGAATGAGACATACAAGTTCAGATGATGAGGATGATGATGGCTTCATCGAAGACAACTACATCCAGGCAAGTGTGAGAGAGATAGAAGAGGAAGAGGAGAACCAACTGGAAGATGCTGAAGACAGTGATGATGAACTGGTCATTCCAGAAATTATATAAACTGGTTTTGTCCGTGTACTGCTATGTCCCCATAAAGTTTGGAATTACTGTGACATTTTTTTAAATGTATGCTTTTATTAACAGTAAAGATGTTATATTGTTACACATTTCTATTTCAAATAAATTGTTCTTCAAAGAATATGCATTCTAGCAGTCAGTTTATTAAAGCAATATTCTGAGCTCAGTACAAGTTAAGTTTAATCAACAGCATGTATGGCATGATGTTCATCCCTCCTTTTCTTTAAAAGAAGCAAAAATATGGCAGTTACAATAGAAGTAAATGGGCAGCAGCAGAAGCCCTCATTAAAGTTCCATGAAACGGATGTTACAAGTCTTTTTTTTTATCAATTTTGACGTATATATGAGTGAAACGGTTTATCAAACAAAAAAAATGTAGGGTGGGACGTGATTTTGATCATGGGTAATTGACTGGATGGTTGTGGATTGCTATTGCTGTGATGTCATGTGATTGACAGGTTGTCCCGCCCTCATGCCAGTAAACACATCATCAGAGAAGAGAAGAGATGAGCTGCAAGAAGGAGCAGAAGTTATTTTGATTTAAGATTACGAGGACACGTGAAAAATGTCGTGCACAGATAAAACATGTATAGGCCAATGGTGCAATATTCCATAAAAAATAGGATTAAAATTGTGCTTTTTTACAATGTAGCCCAATTGCATTTGCCATTATAAACACTCTGTGGCCTTGGTGGCCTTTGTACCAGTCGCACTGAGACATTTCTAATGATACTGAACATGTATAGTGTTGTATGATAGTTGTTCACATTAAACCATATAGATTTTTGGGTGAATTTCAGATGGTTTCAGCATGTGGATAGAAGAGATGGGGGAAGAGGGGGTGAAGGGAAAGAAATGTAAATTAAGACAATACCGAGGTGATTGACTTGAGTGTGTTTTGTCTCGGATGGAGATGCTAATTTAGCAAGAGAGAGTTAAAATGTTAAATGAGACGGCTTGACATCTTCCAGCCTTACAACAGAGAGGAAGTAGTAAAAAAGGAAGAAGTTGAGGATCAATGAGGATGGAAGCAGAGAGGGTGATGGCAGAGATAAAGAATATAAGTTATAGATTGCTGTGGAAGTCTGGCATTTTGTTATATTATCCTATGCCAGATTGGAAGATGTGATCCATACTACAGCCAGAGGTCAGGAAAGATGCCACTATGGCCTCACTACACTGACAAGCAAATGCTCCAAAAATGTGCTGATGAAACTTCCTATTCTTTTGTTTTCTGCCTGTGGTAACTATGAGTGAAACGTCACTTCATCATTGAGTATCAGACATTGCCACCTTGTGGAATAAAGGTGAATTGGTCTTATTCAGTCATTGAAGATTCAATTATTGTTGTGCAGAAAAAATATACTGACACTGTTACACACCTCGGGTCATTAGCGACCCTATACGATTTGTACAAAAATGAATGGAAAAACAAGTATTCTTTTACAATTTTTTTTATTTTTTTTTAATATTTTTTATAATGAATTGATTGAGGAATACTAAGAAGGTTGATGTCTTACTTTAAAAACTGAATGAAGAGGGAAGTAAATGACGCCCCGGGTCACTAAAGACCCGAGGTATGCATTTAAGGGTTAATGCTTTTTGAAACTCTAAGACATGGTTTCATACTTTACAGGCAGTAAAGTTGCATCTGAATTTGTGTCAAGTTTTTGACATTTTCACATGTTAGTTCCAAATGAAATATTGTAGCACAAGAATATCAATAAAGCTTTTTTAATGTTTTTGAAACTAAGGCCATTTAACTACTTTTTAGATAGTGAAAATGCATTTGAATGTGTGTGAAGTTTCAGACGATTTGCCAAAAATAATTTACCCAATAGGACAAAGTCAGTCATAAAAAACTGACAGTCATAACCCCCCCCCCCCCCCCCCCCCCCAAAAAAAAAAAAAAAAAAATAAAAATAAATAAATTAATGGACAGATGTAGAAAACTAATTTTGGAAAATGATTTTAGCCTTAAATATATGTAAAATATAAAGTCTTTTATTTTTTCTAGCTGTGATTTCATAATTAGTTAGAGTTAAGTTATCTCATGAGACCGGGTTGTCATCATCACGACACATAACACCTGGCTGAAACCCTGAAAATGACTGTAAACATGATGGTTTAAACAGCTTTACAGTTATATGATACACAGGTTTTAAAATAAGAATGAATATGTGCTTTTATAAAATTATAAGCTTCCCATTTCTACTTTTAAATCCTCCAAAATTGGCAACATCCACTTCCACTGTAAGTGCCTCGTTTCAAAAAAAAAAAAAAAAAAGAATGTTTAGTGGTAATTAACATTAAGTTTTGCCACAAATGCTGTTGAATAATCTTAACTTTTCTTAACTTAAATTCCAAATATTCATATTCAGGTGAATCCCCAAATATTTGTTTTCTTATGATCACACACAGTTCAAACAACAACTCAACACCTCAAACTTAATTAATCCACCCATAATAATTGTTTGCCATACAATTGTTACGTTATTTAGCTCATTCTTCACTGTTTGTTTTATTTTCAAGTGTAGATTTTCCTTTAAAAATCTCTTGTTTAAAAAGAAGAAGAAGAAGAAGGAAAAAAAAGGTAACTTGTGGTGTCTTCAATTCAGCAAATGAAAAAAAAAAAGACACTGTCATTCCCAATGGAACAAAGATGCTTACAATGCTTTGTATGTACATAGATTTCACAATAAAAGCATTTCTAAATTAATATAACTGCTTGGCATACAATTTGTGTAAAATTGATTTAGTTTAGGTGAAATAAAACAATCATAAAGATCTCCTAACAGTGTACATACTTAAAACATTAGTCATTCAACAAATGTGAGTTGGTTCAATGAACAACTAGTCTGGAAAAAAAGTTTAGACTTTTAGCTTTTTGCGCCATCTGTAGTCAACTGTGTGGAATGACAGACGCAGACGCACAGTAGACATTACAGCATCACTACAAGTCAAGACAGAGGATGAATTCAGTATACTGTAGGACAGACTTTTTGCCACAGAAATAGTATGAGTAGTGTTCCAGTACACTAGCAGTTCTGGTCCATTCATCAGATTGGAATGGAAGGGGAAGTCGAACGCATTGCATTCTGGGATAGTATTCCAATGAGTGTGCGCTCTGCACGTTTTGTCAAATGTCATCCAGTTATTCCAATCCTGCCTTCCATTCAGTCTTTTAATTTCTTTCTCTCTTTTTTGCAGCATTTAGATTTGTTTTCTTAAAATCACAAAGTTCTTTATTTTCCATTGTGGCATTTATTTTGAATATCTGCCTTAACGTCTTAACGTCTTGTAAAATAAATAAAAAGTAAAAAAAAAAAAAAAAAATTCCAATAAAGTATTCAATAGGCTACTTCAGACATGAAAAAAGACACTGGTTGCATCCGAAATCAATACTTCTCTGCTATTATATATATTTGTGGAAAAACAGTGTGTGACAAAAGTGTCTGAATTCACAGTAAGACTAGGCAAAAAGTACCCAGAAGACCTACTACTTCTGGCGAGACTCTGAAGTGTGCATATGATAAACACTTTACTATCCCATGAGGCCACGGGAGAGGATGGCCCTGTCCCAAATGGCACACTTCTGAATAGCAGTGAAGCAACGTATCTGACGCTGGTAGGTCACATGATAATGACAACATGGCGAATGTAGTGCCTCCAGATTTTATTCATACTACACACATTCTATTTTAGAATACATTTTTTAAGCGGTTGTGAAGTAATTTATTTTAAATAAATAGGATGCAGCCTCTGTCGTTTCCACACTTAATAGAACAAAGATATGTAGGCTACATAGATTTCACAATAACTGCGTAGCATAAGATTAGATTAGAATGTATTTAGTTTATGTGAATTAACATAATCATGAAGAGCGCATCACAATTTACTTTACAGCTAAACTACATCACATGTCGGCTACACATATTTTATAGAGCTGTATATAGATTTCATAGATTTATTCAGCAAAGTGTGCATACTTGTTCTTGTTTTGGCCATTCAACAAATATGAGCTGGTTGATTTACTCTGGAACGTGTGTAGAAATAACTGTTGACACTGCTGGTTTTGGTGCTATCTGTAGACAGCTGTGTGGAACGACACACTTCATGTAAACAACAGCATAGTACACTTACTTTTTTGCCACCGAAATAGTGCGAGAAGAAGGCCAGAATTCATCAGATGGACGGTGAAGCTGAATGCATTGCATTTTGGGATAAAGTATTCAAAGGCATATGCTTTATTGTAATCTACTGCACATACTGCTTTCCATTCAGAATTCTTCCATATGGATATGGGATATTCCTACTTGTTATCTTTGACTTCCAACTATAAGGGCGTTCCATTGCCTGGCGCTCAGAAAATACAACATAAAGCAAGAAATGGCAATGCTATTATTTGCTTTGGAGGTGTTTGATTGTCAAAGATGTCTTCTAGACAAACTGCAGAGAATGCATGATGCCATTTATTTTGCAGGTGTAAAATTAACAGAACAATATGTGGAAATAAGTTTTATCATCATGTAGGAACCAGGGGCAGAAGGAATTCTCAATTTATCTCTCATAACAAATTCGACTGACTAGATGTTGAATCCCTCCATGGACGGTCCCTTTGTCCCGTCACCGTATACACTCTTCCCCTTCGTCGCCTTCGCCTTCTCGCATTTCTCTTCCCCTGCACATAAACTATCACTCCATATGCCATCACACCTAGCACCACAGCGCCCCCACTGGCCAGGAGGGTCACACCAGAAAGCAGCATGTCTGACTTGGTGAGACTGAGAAGCGTAGTCCCACAGACCACCAGCGCCAGGCCAGTGAAGAGCAACAGCACGGGATCTGCCGTTCCTCCACTCCGCAGCTGCTCGATGCGTCTGCGGCTGTGTATACAACCCATGTCTTGCACAGCAGAGCTGAGCAGCTGCTTCATGAGGACCACCAGTGCCAGGAGACAGAGAGTAGACCCTACGCCCAAGCGCCACAGTACCGAGGGCCCAACAGCGGAAGAGGCGGTGGAGAGGAGCCCCACGCCAGCCGAGCCCAGGCTCAGAACCATGGCCACTGAAAAGCAGTAGCACACAAGAGAGACGTGTGGCTTTTTGAACCACCACAGCTCCACCTGGTCCTCCACGGCTTGGCGCTGGAGCCACAAAGGGTCCGCATGCAGATGAAGGTGTGCTCCAGGACTCATCACACTCAGAGGGAGAAGCTCCATCTCAAGGGACGTCTGGCGGTATGCTGTCTCCACGCTGTATGGTCAGACACAACACATTTTACAGTTATTAACACTTTACAAAAAGGTTCAATGCATTAACGTAAGTTAAGTTTACAGCATTTATTTATCTAGGTTGATATTAATTTATAAGTATATTCGTTATATTATTATTAGTTGAAAATAGATTATTAAAAAAAAATAGTACTTCAGTTTTTCTACTTCAGAATTTCATGTTTCAAACAATGTATTATTTGTGTCAAATCGATTAATTGCAAATAATCACATCTAACATAAAAGTTTGTAAATATATAATATCTGTGTGTGTGTATATAGGCTACACACACACACACACCTTGACTTGGTTTTGATCTTATTTTACAGGTCATACTTAATTTGTACAAGCAGTTTAGATCAAAGCCTTCGTACATCAATACTGGTGTACCCCAAGGCTCAGTTTTGGGTCCTCTTTTATTTATTATTTATCTTTTACCCCTTGGTAATATTTTTAGGAAATTTTGTATTCAATTCCACTGTTATGCCGATGACACCCAACTTTGACTGTCCTCCAAACCTACCTCTAATTTCCCTCCATTTATCCTCTCAGATTGTTTAGCTGAGATTAAAGAGTGGTTCACATCAAATCTTCTTAAACTTAAAACTGAAATACTTGTTGGTTCAAAAACCAATCTGGCCAAATCTAAATGTTCCTCTGTGAATATTGATAATTTGATAATAATTTTCCAGTGTTTGTTTCTAAACAGGTTAAAAGTTTGGGTGTCATCTTTGACATTACTTTATCATTTGAAGGTGAAGCCCATATAAACTTTGTCATTCGTTTGGAATATTTCCACATACGTAATATTAATCGACTCTCAGTAAAGACAGATCCAGTAAACGCTCTGATTCAGTTAATTCCTTCAAAGCTCATGAGTTTGTGAGTATATATGATTAATTATAGGAACATTTGCAATCTGAAATTATAAAGGCTCTATTACACAACCTTAAAAAGCATAAAAATGTCACAAACTTGTGGAGACACTGCCAGTTTACAATGTCTCTATAACAACTCAATCTACTTTTTTACTTATTAAAACAATTGTGTTACTTAGAACAGTTGAATGCAAAATAAATGCTTCAGTATGTGTAACACAACCTTTACCTATGCCTCCATTACCTAAATTAAGTGTATACTATTGAAATAGTTTTTCATCACGCTGGAAGAAATGATGAAATCCATCATTATAAACCACAGAGATAATTGTAACTAATGGAGATTTTCCTCACCTTTCCTCAGTGCATGCTTCCAATCCTTGATTCAAACTTTTGAATAAACATCATAACATTTCCAAATGTGATCTTCTTGTATCCTGAACATAAGACTTTCATTCATCGTCCTGCTTTAGAAAGTGATATTTAAGTAAGCTTAATTCTGACAAACACACACACACACACACACACCATCCTCATTTGCTTTGGCTGTAGCGCAGGACTGGTAACTGTCACATCTCTCTTTCTTTGTCATTTTGTTTACCTGTCTCTCTCATTCTGTGGTGTGTCACAGTGCAAGCTGACTGGACATTGGTGCCAAGCTCTCGGGGCGATGACATACTTCTCCCGTTGTCTTCTGCCACATTCCACCAAGACAATAAGAGGTTTCTCATTGTCTTCTTAGCGAAACACTAAACAGCATGTCCGCAAATGGAGAACGCACACAAACGCTCACACTAACACATGTGTGTGCCTAGCAGGCAGGCTGACTGACACTGAAAAGCAAGGATGTCTTTCAAAGCATTGTGGGAAAGACAATAGGCCGACTGGAGGGACATCCCACAAAGTGAATCTCTGATGTCACGCTTGCAGCATAATGGATGTTTTGTGACTGTAAGGATGGTGTCATTCACATGACATAAGTTTACTTCGCTTCAGCAACAATAGAGCCACTCTTCTCAGTGTTTATATGTGCTGATTATCCAGAAAAGCATGTGTGGCATGTTATTCTTCATAAACCTCATTTGTATAGGATCATATAGGAAATTCATACTGAGTAGAGCTGTGGAGGACTCTGCATATCATGTATACATGCCTGAAGAAGCCGTGCCCTAAATTTGAATATATCCTGCTCACTTTATTACTTGTATTTAAGTAGTATTTAAGAATATTGAACACATTTACAATTTATTATTGATTCAGTTTATATAGAAGTCTATGTTTTGGATGAATATTTTATGTACAGACGAGCGGCGGCTGCCCTCCTGTTTCAAGGGTTGTGAGCAAAAACTCAAATTTTGTTACCATCACACCAAGTTTGAGATCTCTATGACTTACGATCTCTGACTGGACAGTCTCTTGTTGGGCAGAGGTCGACTCGGGTACGGCTGTTACCGGAAGCCGGTGATTATAGTTTATAAAAGTCATAAATCTGAATATTTTTCTTACAAAAAAGCATCACTTTGCTTCAGAAGACCTTTATTAACCCCCTGGAGCCGTATGGATTACTTTTATGATGAATGGGTGTGCTTTTTGGGCTTCAAAATCACAGTTCCCGTCACTCAGTTCTCTATTCACTCCCATTATAAAGCTTGGAAAAGCTAGGATATTTTTTAATATAGGGCTAACTCCAATTGTGTTTGGCTGAAAGAACAAAGTCATATGCACCTAGGATGGCTTGAGGGTGAATAAAGTATGGGATAATTTTCATTTTTTGGTGAACTAACCCTTTAAATAGAATTTATTTATACAAAGTGTAAGGACAATGACAAAGCCTTAAGGTAGCCAGTGATTTTCTGATGTATTGAAATGAAACATGTTTTATTGCAATAAAAATCTGGGTTGCTTAATTTACCGTGTTAATGTTGTCACATGAGCATCTTTTACCATTGTGGCGGTTCAAGCTTATCATGTAAAAATATTCAGGCTGAATGTTTGGATCCGAGCACAAGTGGCCAGCAGAGCATCACTGAAAAATAAAAGACCTATAAACTCCAAAAACATTTAAATTAGTAATACCAAATGAATTTCTATGCATTTTTAAATTACACGTGAAGCTATTCTATTGATGGATGATAATTTAGCGTGCCTGTATTTGTTCAAATTATTCTTCATAAACCTCATCCATACAGGTTCATTCACGGAATTCATAGAGTACAATTGACAAACCCTAAGTTGAAAATATCTGGAACATTTATTAGGGCCCGAGCACCGATGGTGAGAGGACCCTATTGTTTTTGCTCCGTTTATTATTATTCTTCTTCTCCAAAGTGAATCGCTTTTTAGAGGGCCTAAACATGCTCGAAAACTCATGAAACTTTGCACACGCTTCAGAAGTGGTGAAAATTTACGTGTGATATGGTTTTCAGAATTGTGGGGGGCAAATTCGGTAAATTATTGCCCCCACATTTTGCCCCGGCTCCTGGTTTCACGTACAGGTATGAAATTTGGTACATACATGTAATGACCCAATACCTACAGAAAAGTCTCTTGGAGCATAGCCCTAAACACAACAGGAAGTGAGCTATTTTGAACTTCCTCCTGGATTTTGGGCATTTTTCGTAATTTCCTGATGTTGTACTTTAACGAACTCCTCCTACAGATTTGATCTGATACTCTTCAAATTTGGTGAGTGTAATCTTAAGGCCTTTGTGACGTTAAATTGCGAAGATCTAGAGTTTTCGTCGAAGGGTGTGCCCTCGGCGGCCTGACAAACATCTATCTATAAATTACAGGAACGTCTGTCTGTCTGTCTGTCTGTGTGTGTGTGTGTCTGTTCCTCGCATATCTCTCGAACCGTTAGTCCGATTGATTTCAAACTCGACAGGTGTCTTGCCACGGGCACGAGTAAGTGCAGTGCCAAGTTTGACATTGTTTGGATGAGAAATGCAAAAGATATCGTTAAATATATCATTTTTAGAAGGTTGTGGTTTAAAAATAAACATTCTGACATTAGAGAGTTGTATCGGTCAAAGAAGCCCCAAGAAGGCTGTGGTTTAAAAATAAACATTCTGACATAAACACTCAGTCAGCTACACTGTTTACTTCTGAATATTATAGTTTGGTTCCCGAACGTGATAAATCCATCTATCTATAAATTACAGAAACGTCCGTCTGTCTGTCTGTGTGTTATTCGCATATCTCTCGAATGTGAGATAACCACTAAATGTGTGAAAACCACTATTTTCTGTTTCAAACTTTCACATAGCATCTTTAGGTTATAACAACATTGAAAATCAAAATCTGGATTTGAATTTTTTAAGATTTATTATAAAAACGGATTATTTTTTCCCAAAAATGCAATAAATTCATGACTTTTTTTTTTTTTTTCAAAATGCTATTAATCCATTGAATCAATATAAAGTTATTTTTGATCATATTGCCATCGCAAGAAATATCTCCTGAACTTTTTTGACGGCGATCAGCTCACAAAAACTGATTTTGCACGGGCACTTTGCACTGCTCCCTGAATCGAGGTGCTTATTCATTTGTGGATGTAAACTGAATCTGTATGTCAGCTATGCTGTTAGTGTTTACTTCTGAATATTATATTTCATTCTGGTGCGCTTAACGTTGTCGCTACTGTGTAATAATAGCCTATGCTATTCACCAACTAAACATATCCTATTCAATGCGTTCACAGTCTCTTTCACGGGCATCATTTGTAGTTGCCTATTCACAAACTGTTTGCTCAAGCATAGCGTTTTCTCGGAGTTCACTGTGTGCTTTTTACCATGCACAAATAAAAATGTCACTGAACTTTTGCTGTGTAATTGTAACAATGAGCACACACCAAACCAACAATTACTAAAAACACACACAAAAACTGATTTTGCACGGGCATTTTTTGCACTAGTTCACCCAATTTCGGCCTTTTGGTGATATATGCATGATCAGATAAGTTCAATATTAATGTTGCTTGCAGTTCTGATGTTGCTAGGCAACCACAGACAGCCTGCAGTAACTCAGGCATACAATTTTCAATCTGCCACAAACTTCACATGTTTGATAAGACTCCTGTCCTGAACACATGCCAATGCTCATTATGATTATAGCAATAGCACCACCTGCTGGTAGCAGGAAGTGTGGCAAATACAAAACGTGCTCGAAAAATCATGAAACTTTGCACACGCTTCAGAAGTGGTGACAATTTACGTGTGATGTGGTTTTAAAAATTGGGTGGGGCAAAATGGCTTACTTATTGCCCCTACATTTTGCCCCGGCTCGACGTTTCACGTACAGGTATGAAATTTGGTACACACATGTAAAGACCCAATACCTACAAAAAAGTCTCTTGGAGCATAGCCCTAAACACAACAGGAAGTCAGTTATTTTGAACTTCCTGTCAGATTTTGGGCAGTTTTTGCCATTTCCTGATGTTGTACTTTAACAAACTCCTCCTACAGTTTTGATCTGATCCTCTTCAAATTTGGTGAGTGTAATCTTAAGGCCTTTCCTAAAGGTGCCGGGTGGCGGTGGCAGGGGTGCGAGGGCCCTTTTCATCGCTGCTTGCAGCTTTAATTTAAATCTGTTTTTCTTGTGTTCTCCGTCGTTTCATAAAGTAACACCCATATGACATATATTTGATACACTTTATTCAGGCATGGAGAACAAGAAGTACATTCAGTTGGTAAGCGGCGGTAGTTTTATTCTGGATGTGGGTGTCTGGCCGAGAATCTCCTGCTTGAGTCTATGGATCTCCAGTCGCTGAAACTGGATGATCTTCTCCGTTTCTTCAAAGCTCTGCTCCGTCATCAAGCCAGCCATCCCTGCTGAAGCTGCACCTGAAGCAGGACAGAAAAAGGGCAGCTGAGAACCTCCAACATTAACATCTGAGTTGGTCCATTATTATCCAGTGGCATTTTGTTTCAATCCTGAAAGGTTAACATTTGTAAAGATGTCAAAAATGCACCAAAAACGATCAGTTTCAAGTCAACATGGATCACCTCTTGTGTTAGCAGAGCCCTTGTTCTTGTTGAAGTTGGTTTGCTTCTCGTAGTTGTGCAGCTGCGTTCGGACTGTGCGCAGTTCCTGACGCAGATCATTGATCTCTTTCATAAGAACAACGTTGTCCTGGACACAGATGGCAGATGTGAGAACTTTCACACAAACAGAAACAGTGACTTAAGGAAAATCCGGCCCACATCTGGTACACAAGGAATCCACATGTACCAGACGTGGGCCGGATTTGGGCCGACACTATGTTGCTGTCTGGGATTGTATTTCTATAGGTAGACGTGGATCAGCATTACTGACGTGACCCTGCCAGAACTAACGCTACGCTTGATTTCTACATGCACGTGTCCGATTTAGACTGAAGAGACTCATTTCCACACTGTCATTTTTTGTTCCTCTGACCTTCATGAGCTTCGTATTGTTGGCCTGGAAGACATTTGCATCTCTGCTAATCTGTTTCTTCAGAGTAGTGACAATCTTCTCATAGTGCTCCCTCAGTCTGCTGTTTTCCCTCTGCATATCTGTGTGCACTGACACTTTCTCCACCTACAGACAAACACCACACAAGCTCGCTTCACTGGAGGTCAAAACAGACCGAAATATGAATAATAACCCCAATGTCTTGAGCTTACCATATCTGACGGCTGAACGTAACATTTATAGAGCTCTCGAATGTTGTCCTTCAGTCTTTTTGGGTCCTGAATGCATTCCACACATGTGTGAATGTCAGCTTTAAATCTCTGTACCAGAACCCCAAAGTCCTGCACCTGGAGAAGACAGCAGGACAGGCACTCGTTTAAAAATTATAGTACAACTAGGACATTGGTATATTTATATATTTAATTGTCAACTAATGTTCCCATAAAGGTCAGCTTTAAAAACAAAATAAACTTTTCCGTACTGTATATCATAATGTAGAAGTTCACTTTTATTATTCACTTTTAGTACTAATTTTAGTTTATAGTATTTTTTTATTTTTTTTTAGGTCTGTAAAGAATATGTACAAAACAGCCATTTATTGGTTATTGGCAATAGCATGAAAATTTTTTCTGTCAGGGGTGTAAAAGTATGGATACTGAGTGAAAATTTTACTTAAAGCTACATTTCTGAGAAACGCTGTTGAAAGTGAATGGAGCAGCAATTACAACACACTTGCAGCCAATCAGCAGTAGGGGGCGTGTCCACTCATGATGGGGGAGGAGAGAGAGTGAGCAAGAGAGAGATTTGAAAGACTGTAGAAAGAGAGATGGCTGAGAGACATTACAAAAGAGAAAAGGTGAGTGGAAAAAGAAGGGTTATAATCAGGCAAGGACCCACGTTAATATTAGTAAAGTTTTCCAGCTAGAAGGCCTGAAAACGAACGGCGAGGTTGCGTTGTTTCTGCTTCATACGCGAGTAACATTGGTTTTGCCATGTTTCACAGAAAACAAGATATTCTGTTGTTTAGCTCTAGGACAGTTTTGAGTGTCATTGTTTGTCTGGAGCTGCTGTGCTACAGGCGGCTTACAACAAACTCTTGCTTGTACTCTTGTGTACTGTATGTTCTACCTTGTCGTTCGTTCGTCATTATTTTGCTTCAGCTATGATAGAGAGACATCCACTCTTATATTGCGTGTTTGTGCATTTTGGGGGTTGAGAAATGAAGGGAGGGGTGGTGTTTGTTTGGATTGATTTCAAGCTCTTATATCACTTTGAAAAATGCACATTCGTGTTTGTGCATTTTGGGGGCGGAGAAATGAAGGGAGGGGTGTGTTTGTTTGGGTTGATTTCAAATAATCAACAGTGTTTCTCAGAAACTGCTTCCTGCACCTTTGATTAAAAATATCTAGTCATAAACATACTTGAGTGAAAGCAAAAATTTAAAATTTTAAATAGTACGCGAGTATTATAAAAATAGAACTATAGCAAAAAATAACAATGAGAGAAGAGTCTCCTGTTTAAGCATTTTGAATCATATTTATTTACTTTAATATAATTACAATACTTTATCCACTTCCTGGTAAAAACGTTAATAAATATTCACAAAGGACTTAACATTTTATAATGTTCATTTAAATGCTAATTGTTTTCAAGGTTCATAACATCTAATAAAAAACATTTAATAATGGCCACTATGAATTTTTGGTAACACTTTAGTTTAGGGTCCAATTCTCACTATTAACTAGTTGTTTACTAGTATGCATATTACTAGGATATTGGCTGTAAGAACATATTAAAGCCTTATTCTGCATGATCATTTTCTATATCCCTTAATCCTACCCAATTCCTAAACTTAACAACTATCTTACTAACTATTAATATGCAGTAATAAGGAGTTTGTTGAGACAAAAGTCATAGTTAATAGTTAGTTAATAGTGAGAATTGGACCCTAAACTAAAGTGTGACCAAATTTTCATTTAAATTCTCTTTGATTTAATTGTCATTCACAATGTAGTAGACAGTTACCACTGACCAATCAATTTTGATGTTATAAAAATAAGTCAAATCTCAAAACACCATTGCAAAAATATAGGAGTGCTTTCAAGTCAAATTAAAATTGTAAGGAGTAAAAAGGTTAATTTTTTTTTTCTTTGGAAATGTAATTAAGCTAAGCATTCAGATTAAATCCCCCAAAATAATACTTAAGTATAGTAATCAAGGAAAATACCCAAGTATTTTACATAATTGATAATCCCTAATTATGTTCTTAATAAATTATTGCACACTTAATGTATTAAGTCTGTAAAAATTCTCAGTGACCAACTTATTTTATATAGACAGTGGGTTCTAAATTTAAGGAACAGTTAGTTCGCAGTACAAACAGAGTACTAACCTTTTTCATTTCTTTGTGCAATTCTTTGTCTTTGGTTTTCAATTTTAAGTTCAGTTCATCAATTTTCAGTTCCAGTTCTGTGTTCGTCTTATGGAACTCCTTCAACTCTCCCTCCATCTGGAACACACACACAAACATCTTTTATCACAGTGTGTTCATAACAATAACCTGGTTTATATAAAATGATTGTTTTTATTTACATCTGACAATGTATTCTGGATACCACTTTATTTCGATAGTCCTCTTTGGACATTCTACTAACTATAAGTAACTTTGCAAGTACACGTCGACTTCTTCAACTAACCAAAACCCTAACAGTCTACTAATACTCTAGTGATAGTTAGTTGACATGCAGTTGCAAATTAATAAGAGTTAGTTGACATGTAGTTGCAAAGTCACTTATAGTTGTGTGAGAAATGACATATATACAGTAAAACACCTCCTGGATCTGCTCCTTCAGCTCTTCAATTTGATTATCTTTTGGTGCAATCTCCTCCTCCATAAATTCAGCCCTGTGCTTTATCACTTCGAGCGCTTTGTTAAGTGTGCTATTCTTCTTATTCAGATCATAGATGCTCTTTTCCTGTTGAGACAAAGCAGATATTCCTTTCATGTAGTCCATTGGACTCAGATGGCATGAATACAATACTAAATCCGTTTTTGCCCATATTAATTAAACTAATTGAGGCTCTGTGATTGATTTTCTTAAACCATAATACGTTTATTTATCAACCATGTTTACTTCAAATGCACATCTTTCACTCATTCACGCTTTTATCTTCTCTCATCTTGATTATTGTAATGCTATGTACACTGGCTTGCCTAAGGGTTCTATAGCGAAGTTACAATTGATACAAAATGCAGCAACCAGAGTACTAATGAAATTAAAAAGGAGAGAGCATATTACACCGGTTTTAATGGAAATACATTGGTAACCAGTTCATCAAAGGAATGAATTTAAGGTTCTTTTATTGGTTAATAAAACACTCCATTTCTGGCATCTTCATACATTTCAGACTGTCTGTCGAGAGACGCTCCAATTCATAGTTTACGATCCTCTAGCGCTAATCTAATACAATCTGGTGGTACTTCTTTTAGCCACTGTGCTCCAGAAATTTGGAATTGTCTACCAAATAAGGCGGGCTAAGACATATCTTTTTAAAGTTGCTTATCAGTAGCAATATTTTACCTTCTGATTCTCTTGCAGATGTTTTTAAAAATGTTTTATCTATATTCATTATATATTGAGGTGAAATTATATGGCCAATTACTTTATTTTACATTGTGAACCTTTTATAATTGTTTTCGAATATCTTTATATTGACATCGTGTGAATTTGTATTCCCAATATTTGTTTTTATGCTTGTGAAGCACTTTGAGCTGCATTCCATGAATGAAAAGTGCTATACAAATTAATATGTCTGTGTTAATAATAAAGATGATTGTAACGCTTTGGTTCCCAAATGAAGACGAAGATGAATCAGATTCAAATAACAAGAGGATTTATTCCAAACGCGATAAGCCAATATACGAAACAATGTGCACAACGTGCAGGTGATAGGTGATGGCTGATAGTGTGCAGGTGGGAACCGAAGAGGATGATGGGACATGTAGTGAAGACAGTGATTAACTGGTGACCGTGACAATGATAGATGCATTACTTGGAGTGGTTTCTAGGACTTTGGAGGGTGCGAAATTAGCAATTTGTAATCCGTCTACAACTGCTTAGAAAGGCAAATGTTGTTTAAGGAACAGGGATAAAAAGTGACAAGAGAGTTAATGTGAATTTTAGTTCTAATCAGACTCGACCGTTAGTCATTTGATTTCTACAGGATTGCGTCTAATAGCGGTGCCCACACTGAAATCTCACTGGAACAAAACAAAGTGCTGCTCCTCTTGAATACTGATCATCAAATATGGACGAGGAGAGACTGATTGTAGACGGATTTGTGATTGTCTGACATTCAGAATGATCAACTTCAGCATAGAAAGACAAATTGCTTATTACAATATGAAAAGAGCTATATGTAAATAAAACTGACTTGACTTGCTTTTCCTCATGTCATTATGAACAGGGTTCATGTGTGCTCACCTTGTCCTGTATAATTCCATCTTTATTCCGAATTGTGGCCTTCAGCTCAGTGATGTCATTCTCCAGTGATTTGATCACCGACTGTAGCTTCTGCACTTCCTGCTTCAGCTTCTCGATCTCCAAGTTCCTGTTATCAATTTCCGTCTGCAGGCCATTAAACTATACGACACACAACCCAACCTACATAAGATTCAGCTCACTGCATGTACAGTATGTCGTCTTTTATACACTGCACTTTGCAGGATTGAACTCAAAACTGAATTATAGTCACTCACCGACTTTGTTGTGGTATCTAATTCCACTTTGAGCGTAGCGTTGGCCTTTTTTTCTTCCTTAAAGTTTTTCTCGTATTTCATGCGGATATCATAGATTTCGAGATCTGAGTCCACCTCCTGTTTCTTTATGTATTCCTCAAATTCCCGAACCTTCTGCTGGGATTCATCCTGAAACTGCAAGGTGGAAAGAAAAGGGCAAGATATTATTCTGTTAGCAAATTTCAACATGCTCCTCACACAATCGTAGGACTTCACAAGACTTATATAACGACAGTCACACTAATATGGATCATATGGTGGTCTTTTTTTTCTTTTTTTTGGAGGTTGACAGCCAAAGACTGAATAATTAAATTATTAAACATACAGTAGTGGTCAAAAATGATGTCTAGAAAGGATTTTTTTTAATTACCCTACAAGTTTGATTAAACCATCAAAACATGGGGACATTTTTTTTTTAAATATGAATGAAGAACAAAACACTAAAATTGGTTAAGATATTTATCTGACTAAATTATTTGGCAAATAGGCAAACTACAGCAACAGGTTTTATTTTACTATGCAAACAAAACAAAAAAAAAATGCATAGAAAAACAAAAAGCTCACAGGACAAAGGATACACTGACTACAACATAATCAGTGATTAATATATCATTGGTTCTCTGTTGTATTTACATGTGTTCATAATTTCTTTGTATGGCAGCCTGGCCAAAAATTACGTCCACACAATTTGGCATGTTTCATTGCATTATCACAAATAAAACAACACATTTTTAATAATATTTGAATAAAGGGTGAAGATGTCAATTTTCCTAGGCCGGACATCACTTTTGGCCACTACTGTATCTCCGTTTGTGCTTCACGTGGTTTGCTGGTCACCAGCATGGGAAACATGTTTGCTTGAGAACAGAATGAGTGTGTTGGTCCACCAGCAAGACCAGCACTATAATAAACCAGCCTGGACCAACATGGAATTCATGCTTAAGTGTTCGTAGTTGCCTTTACCTGGTTCAACAGCATCATCTTCTCCTCCAGCCTGGCCTCATAAGACTGCATCATCTCCTCCAGGGCTCGGGTCTTGCTCTCCTCCATGCTGTGCAGCTGCTGCTCACATTCCTGCTGAACGTTGTGAAGCTTCAGTTGTAGCTCATGGTATTTCTCATATTCCAGCATGAGCTTCTGGTTATTGGTTGACTCTGTGAAAAGCAGCTTCAGTTAGCCTGGATAACTCTGAGAGGGGAACTGGCTGCTTCTGAAGACAGTAAACTGGTTAACATTACATTAAACATTACATCTTGATTTTAGTTTTCATGAGCTTGTCGATAAAACATTATACATAGGAATCTTCCAAAACGTTTTAGACCTACATATACCAACATAAATACTACCAAAAAAAGACTTTACGAAGCCTAGAAATTAATAATAAACCAAACAATTAATAGAAGAGTAGAAGCCTAATTCATTAACTATCAATTTAATTTGTAACTAGGAAACTCGTATTTACAATAATTCTGCTATCAAGCGAAGGCAGCATAAGCTAAAACAACAAAAAATGAAGACATACTTCTTATTTTAATTTGTTGCCATGGTTTTGGGAAACCTATGGACTGTATATCAATTAGGTCAAGCAGGAAATTTCTATTTGTGCATACATAATTTTTTTTTCTTTTTACATTGATTTGCATTAAAAACACAGACAGCAGCAGGACTATTAGGTTGCTTTCACTTTAAGAGCTAATGCATGGATCCAATATACTGTTACACATTCATTTTATTTCTCAACTGTTTTCATTCAGTTAAGGCATAACTGACTATGTTTACAAGGATACTTGCCAAGACGGGCGTTTTAACAATTTTGTTTGAATATGTCTGTTCAAACGCAAGAAGATGTGAAAGATCTCAATTCAGTATTCTCACGCTGTCTGAACCTACATGGGGGACCTTCGAATACGTCTTGAACAATGTTGAGATCCACTGCTGTATCTGGTAGTGTAAACGTTTATCATTAAGATTGTAAAAATGAATGAAATATGTTTTGTTTACCCATGTCCTGCAGCTCTTTATCATGTTTCTCTAAGATTTCTGACAGAGCTTTAACATGGGCTGCTTGCTGTTTCTCTTTTTCTGTCTTCAGGACCTGTAATAGAAAATTAACTTAATAAGTTTAAAAGGATAGTTCACCCTTGTCATCATTTACTCACCCTCATGTTGTTCCAAACCTGTATGAGTTTCTTTGTTCTGATGAACACAAAAGAAGATATTTGAAAGAATGTCGGTAACCGGACATTTGACGGCATCCATTGACTTCCTTAGTATTTTTTTTTTCTAATATGGAAGTCCATCAGTGCCGTCAACTGTTTGGTTTCCAACATTCTTTAAAATAACTTTCGTTTGTGTTCAACAGAAGAAAGAAACCAATTCAGGTTTGGAAAAACATGAAGGTGAGGCAACATTTTTAGATTAACTATTCCTTTAATAAGCCATTTGTGTTATGAAATAGAAATAGCATTTTGGGTCTCTTGAAACTGACCTCTTTCTCAGTATTTAGTGAACTGATCTGTTGGAGACATTTTTCATTGAGTTCATTGATCTTCTCCTTGTAGGTCATTTCCTTGAGGCTGAGCTGGTACTTGTTATCCTCCTGGAGCGCATCCACTGTTGTGTTCAGATCCAAAATCATTTTATTCTGCAAGATGGTCCAACATTTTGCCATTTAGCTTTACCATATAAATGACATTACAAAATATTTCCTAAACTTTCTCTTAAACGCCCCGTTTTATGCAGCATTGAGATGGTTCAAGAACGCAATTACTGATTTGAAGACCTAAAAACTTGAGCTTAATGTTATTTTTTTCATTTAAGCATAATCAATGCTACTTTACATCAACAAAGTATTACAGATTTTGCTGATTTTTTTTTTACAAAAAATACAAATAACAAACACAAGGGAAAATAATGACCAACATAAAAATTATATGATCAACACAAGGGAAAATATTTCCTCAGGTTACCTTTTCTTCAAGGTCTGATTTGGTGACGAGGATCTCTTCTGCGTATATTAATTCCTTCTCTTTTTTCAACCCTTGTCCCTCTTTGTCAATGATTTTCCAGATGAAAAGACAACCGTCTTCTGAGACTGTTAGAAGGAATTGGTCATCAAAAGTGATAATCATCTATAGACAAAAGATAAAAGCATGAATGAAAAACATGCTTGACTTCTGACTAGGAGCTCAAAGGAAATTTAATTCCAATGAATTTTAGCAGTGCAAACCTTAGTGACAGGTCCAGCATGGGCCTGGTACTCAAGCCAGGATTCATTCTTGATGGGTAGAGGGTATTTGATGGCCCTCACCGTCCCAGTGGAGGTTCCAACGAAGAGCGCTCGCCCTGAACGAGACATAGCAACAGTGGTGCAAACCACATTGCCTGAAGGCACTTCCCTAAGGATCTGCAGCAAAAATGTTCACACACAGTTTTATTTTGAGGGATCATTGATGGTTTTCGTTTAATCCAAAAGATTCAAATATGCTGCGCCACAGTTGTTCACAAGAATGCAACAACCATTTGACTCCATTGATGTCAAACCTGGTGCAATGTGCACCATAACCCTGCATATGGTGCACCAAAAACCTGGTGCACCGTAGGAGCTATTTTTAAAGGGGCACTATGCAGGATTTAAAAAAATAATGAAGTATAGAAAAATAATGCCTCTCAATCATTACTTATGGTCTACTAGAAGTGTGTGGTGGTGCAACTGATATATCATGTCAGGGGCAGGGGGTGTGGCTTCTGGCGGTGTTCCGTCTGTGAGGAGGGGCCAAATTTGAATGCTGAGTTTACAAACAGTAACTGAAAATCCTGCATAGTGCACCCTTAAATATGCAATTTCTGGTTAATTTGAGCTTTTTCCTCACATAGAGCTATTGTAAAGCAATTCGTCCGTCCTCCCCAATTAATTGGACAAACTGGAGCTAAAAACAGGGCTATGCTCCATTGTAAATATCTGTATTGGTGTTGAGCTTGACAGTTAAGAATCTGTCACACTCCCCAATTCGTCGATTGAGGGTTAAAGCAGGGATATGTTCCCTGGCAGATATCTCTACAAGTACAGAGCTAGACATGTGGAACTGACATATTTAAGGTGCAAAAAGTGGCCTACTCTCTCCACTGTTACCCTCCTCAAATTTTCAGATTAAGGCTTAAAGCAGGTTTACATGCTCCCCTCTCAAGGGTTGGTCGCAGTGTACTCAATATCATAGAGCTTGGCAGATGAGAACTCAGGTGGTCAAAGTCAAAAGAAGTGGGCCACTTTCTCATCTGTCACCGTCCCCAATTTATCCCATTGGGGATTAAAGCAGGGTCATGCTAATTTGTCAAAATGTTCGTGAGTGTAGAGCTTGATAGATGAAGGCTGGTGTGGATTAAACTGCAGTAAGCGGTCAGCACTCTCTCATCTATCTTATGGGTATTGACCTTCGACCTTGGACTACTGTATGTCGCATCCTCCCCATTCATCAGGCGGTGGTTTATGCTCCCCTCTGTAGGTTTGAATATGGTATACTCTTCTGCAATGTGAGCTGGGCAAAAGAGAGTTAAAGGGGTTTAGTTGCAAGAAACACCCAGTCTCTCATCTGTCACCCTTCCCAATTTATCAGACTGGGGTTAAGAAGGGTTAGGGCTGGTTCACACAGAACCAACAGCAAAAATGTGAGGCGCAGGTCAGTGGAACGGAAAAAAAGTGCAAGGTCTAGAAATGCGTTTTTTAAAACTTGGACTTGAAAGTTTAACTTGAGCACCGCATTTTTAGGACATCTCGGACTGGTCCTAATGCAAAAGTTCCCATTTCAGAAACAACTGAGCATGGAAACTTTTTCCTAGCGCCTATAACACTGAGCTTTCTTGGTAGCAAGGCTAGAGTGTCACAGGAATGCGTCCTGTTGGGTACAAATCTTATGTTTAACTCTTGGTCAAGGCCAATTAAGTTCTTCAGTGCTTGGCCTGACAAGATTGTGCTTGGTGACCTCACAGCTTACAGGAGGGCATTGGTCAGCAAGGCGTAGTGAGTATTAACATACCCATAGTGTCAACAACTGATGCAGCATGAGTTCCCTCGAAAGTGAACATCTTAGGGTTACATATCATATGTAACCCCGGTTCCCTGAGAAGGGAACAAGATGCCATGCATCAAGCATACCTGCACATCTTCCTTCAGACAGTTCATATCTTGTTCCTTCACATAATAAATAAATTCTGATATATACTGAAAACCCTGGATTTAAAGGACTACATTTTACTGAATCAAGTTCTGTAATACAGTGAAAAAAAGTTGTTTTGAGATGTCAAATGAGTCTTTTGAGACTGCATTCGTGTGCCCACCTGACAGTCTTGGATTTCCTTCAAAGTGCAGTCTGTCCCGACAGCAAAGAATGTCTTTGCATCAGGGGAGATGGTGATCCCTGTGTAGCTACAGGTCTTGAGCACGCTGTCGGACTCCCGGGTCCCGCTGAGAGTATTCCACTCGTACACCGCCCCGTCCATGCCACATGACACAAGACGACTGTCATCTGCACTGAACGCTACGGCTCGCACCTAAGGCACAATAATATGGACTGTTACACTGTTTAAAGAGCCAAGTTTTAATAAGGCAACACTACATCTGTGGATTTTCTCCTTCAAAATATCATATTCCATATAAGAAAGAAATACACATATGATTGGAACAACATGAGGAATAGTAACTGCCCTAGTAAAAAATAAATATACCAAAATGTATTTATGAAAAACATTTATAAGTATACTAGAAATACAATTACATATTTATGTACTTAATATAAATACCCTGCAGTAGTACTTTTTTAGTATACTACACTGATATACTTAAAGTCTGCTAAATTGGAACAACTAATTTTAATCGGAAGTTATCCTTTAGTTATCCAGAAATAGTGCTGATGTATATCTAAAGCTATACTTAAGTTTATTTGATTGTGCTAAAGTGGAACTATTGCAAGTATACTTTAGGTACATTTTAATATCTTGCATTTAAAGACTGAGAGATCATACTATCCTTACTAATGCTGATATTAGAAATGTGCATTGTGCAATAAAAAGGTACTCCAAATAAAGTTTAATCATAATATTTATATCAGTAAGTCTCAAAATATGTTAATGGATTCATATTTTAACATTTTTAACATTCATGTTTGTTGCCCCTCTGATAAATTTGCTAATGATTTTAATGCACTTCTCCACTCACTGGATCTGACCCAGTCCATATCCTGCCCGACTCATAGGTTAGGTCATACCCTTGATCTCATCATCTCGCGTGGGGTGACAGTGTCAATCTGTGAGGTCCTGGATTTTCCTGTATCTGATCATTCTCTCATACGTTTTGACATCCGTGCTGCTCCACCTGCACCTACATCCACTGCCCCCCAACGTCGGCGAATCATTACCTCTTCTACAGTTAATGACTTTGTTGCTGCCTTTACTGCCTCTGATCTCTGCTCTGCTGCTGACTTGGCATTACCTATGTGTCCTGAACTTTTCCTCTCCTCCTTTCACACCATTTGCTCCCAGATTATGGACTCTGTTGCCCCCTACAAGGTAATGGGTACCAAAAGCCCATCAGACCCCTGGCTCAATGATACAACTCGGGCCCTTAGGCGTCGGTGTAGACAGGCTGAGTCTAAATGGAAGAAGGATGGGCTGCAGGTGTCACTAGAGATGTTTAGAGACAGCCTTTCCACCTATCAGAGAGCAGTGAAGGAGGCTAAAGGACAGTATCTCTCCAATCTCATCAACAGCAATAGTCAACGCCCTGGAATCTTGTTCAGAACTATTAACTCTGTGATAAATCCGGTGTTTGTCGGTTTAAATAATGTATCTGAACACTCCTGTAGTGCATTCAAACAGTACTTTTTGGACAAGGTTTCGTCTGTTAGGCAAGCCATCACACAAGTCCCTGCTGCTGTCATACCCTCACAAGCGGCACAATGTGTGCTGGAGAACTTTGAGGCAGTTACCCTCGTGGATCTCAAAAAAGCTGTCCATGAATTGAATGTTACCACCTGCCCTCTAGACGCTGTTCCTGCAAGGATTATGAAGGAAGCCATTGACATCGTGGGCCCCTGCCTTGTCTCCTTTATAAACAGTTGTCTTAGTTTGGGCACTGTTCCAACTGCCCTCAAGCATGCCATTGTCCGACCACTGTTAAAGAAACCTAACCTCGATTCTTCCATGCTGTCCAACTTCCGCCCAATATCTCATTTACCATTCCTGGCTAAGCTGATGGAGAAGATCGTTGTCACTCAGCTTCAGTCTCATCTTCAACTGCACGCCATTGTCGATAAATTTCAATCTGGTTTCAGGTCTCGGCATAGCACGGAATCTGCTTTACTTAGGGTCCATAACGACATTCTTGGAGCCCTGGACAGTAAAAGCTCTGTGGTTTTGGTGTTATTAGACCTGACCGCTGCATTTGATACCATAGATCATGCCATTCTCATCTCCCGACTTCAAAACACTGTCGGACTGCAGGGCATGGTTCTCAAATGGTTTTCATCATACCTCACAAACAGAACCTTTTCAGTTATGCTTAATGACTTCTCCTCTTCAGCCGCTCCTCTGTCATCTGGTGTCCCTCAAGGATCCATTCTGGGTCCTATACTGTTTTCACTCTATATGCTGCCACTTGGTCAACTCATCTCCAATTACAATGTCCGTTTTCACTTTTATGCAGACGATCTTCAGATCTACCTTCCCGTGGTTCTGAGTAACCGTTCTGCACTGGATCCTCTTCATAATTGTATTCATAACGTCAGACAATGGCTTTCTCAGAATTTCCTTCACCTGAATGAAGAAAAGACTGAGTACATCTTGTTCACCCCGGACTCACCCAACAGTTCTCCCAGTTTTGGTCCTCCAACACCTCGGTTTGATATGACCGTGCGCAACCTGGGTGTTATTTTTGACAGTGGTATGATTTTTGGAAAACAGATAAGTGCAGTTGTGAAAGCAAGCTTTTACCAGCTAAGGCTACTCAGTAAGGTCAAACCATTCCTGTCCCGAGCTGACCTTGAAAAAGCTGTCCATGCCTTCATCAGCTCGCGGATTGACTACTGTAATGCCCTCTATACTGGACTAAATCAATCACTCCTCAATCGGCTTCAACTGGTACAAAACGCTGCAGCACGTCTCCTCTCCAATACCTCCAAACGCTCTCATATCAGCCCAGTCCTCCGCTCTCTCCACTGGCTCCCAGTGCGGTTCAGGGTGGAGTTTAAGATCCTGATGTTTGTGTTTAAGGCCATCAATGGTCTGGCCCCTGTTTACCTTACGGAATTGGTAATGGTCCACCAACCAGCCAGAACTCTGCGCTCCTCTGAACACACCAGGCTGGTCACACCCAAGTTCAAGTACAAAAAGTTTGGCGGCCGGTCATTTGCCGTTCAGGGCCCAAAGCTGTGGAACGCACTTCCAGGACAGCTGCGAAGCATCACTGAGTTGTGTGTTTTTAAATCGAAATTGAAGACACATCTTTTTAGACAAGCTTTCGATATGTAGCCACTGACTCGATTGCTGTTTTTATGTATATTTGTGCTTTTATTTATTGCTGTCTGCTGTGTTTCTTGTTTTTATATTGGAAAGCGCCCTGGGCACCTTTTAGGTTGTTGTAAGGCGCTATATAAATAAAATTTGATTGATTGATTGATTCATAGTCTAATTAGTATGAAATAAATGTATTTTAAATACATTTTGGTAAAGGTTTTTTTCACCAGGGTGATTTCCCAGGGATAGATTTTCAAATCTAGGTGAACTATTTCTTTCAGAAAACATACTTTTTCATTGTGACCCTTCAGATTCAGGACGTCCTCAAACGTGGTAGTGGAGTAGATGTTGATCACATTTCCATTGACAGCAGCAAACAAGTGTCCCCCATTGCTGAACACACACTGGGAACAAATGAATGGAAAATTAGCCACCACAGTCAATCAACAAGATGTATAGGAATGTGAAGAATGAGAACAATGCTTACTTTCTATACATTAATGAATAGATAATAGCAAATTTGAACGGATATGCAGAGACGCACCTCACGGCAACTGCGTACAGTGAACTCCTTCAAAGTCCTGATGTCATCGATGAGCAGAGTCATAAAACGGAGTTTGTCTGAGAATCCCACCAGGATGTAGAATCCAGTGGGATGAAGAGCTACGCTGTAGGATTCCTCCTGGAACTCCTTATACATCTCTAAATCACTGGACAACAAACACTAACTCTATTGGATATATCCAACAGTATCCCTGCTAATAAAGACCTGACGGCATAGACCTGGGGCTAGTTGCATAAACTGCTAAGACAGGGACACACTTAACGACTGTAAGGCCGACTTTTTATAGCTTTTTAAAAACTTTTTAAGGTTGTCAAAGTCAACGTAAAATATTATTTAAATATGTTAAATAACAATGATATTTTAATATAAGTATTAAGTTAAATAATATTAAATACACTAACATTCAAAAAGTATTTCAGTAAGAGGTCAGTAAGACTTTTCAATGTTTGTGAAGGAAGCTTATTATGCACACAAGGCTTCATTTATTTGATCAAAAAATACAGTAAAATTGTAAAATATTATTAGAATTTAAAATGACTGTTTATAAGATTTGTAAGATTAACCAAGACACAATCTAAAAATGTATAGATGTGGATATTTTCGCAAAGTGACCACTATCAATCATCATATTTTATTATGATAAATATGATAAAAAATATGATAATTTGTAAATATTGCTTTTACAGACTCTTACAAGAGCAAAAAGAGCCCAAATTAAAACAATGTCTCTTTAAACAAAACTATGAGATGAACGATGCTTTAAAGCTCACTGTGAGAGATAATAAAGCAGAGGGACACAACACCTAGTCTCTTTAACAAAGCTAAACATACTTGGTCTCAAAGTTCCAGATGCGCACTGAGCGGTCCAGGGAACAGGTGGCAATGAGCGGTTTGCGGATGCAGATGGACAAACCGGTGACAGTGCTGGAATGGAACGATTGAGACAGGTACTCAAAATAAGCACGATCACCCTGATAAAACAATGGGAAAAAGAGCTGAATTAGTCATGACTGGTATAATGGATAAATACAGAACTATGTGTAGATCATCTCTTAGATCGGCTGCTATTACGGGATGATGTGAGATTTTGCTCTTGCTTCTCACAATAGCTCTCACAGTTATAAAAAGAGCAGAAACTGATTGTTTGCTCATTTGTTGAACACAAAACTACAGTAAAGATGGGCAAGGCAGACCAGGGAACTAATCATTGTGAACTAAAACTATTAAAAACAAGTTTGTTCATTAAAGGGGTGGTATAATGCCCTTTTCATAAGATGTAAAATAAGTCTTTGATGTCCCCAGAGTGTGTATGTGAAGTTTTAGCTCAAAATTCCCCACAGATATTTTTATATAGCATGTTAAAATTGTCTCTTTTTGAGGGTGAGCAAAAACGCTCCGTTTTGTGTCTGTCCCTTTAAATACAAATGAGCTGCTGCTCCCCGCACAGTAGGCGGAGCTACAACAGCTTACACTCACACAGACATGCCCTGAAAATTTCAAAAACTTTTAGCCTTTTATGTTCAAACCGGAGTCAGAAAGATGGAGAGACTCAAGAACAACATTTCTGAATGGTTAGTTAATGAATTCATGTAGCATATGTGTAGTTATCTTCTAGTCATTGATTAGCATATTCTGTCTTGATAATCTATAAATCGTGTTCAGGGGGCGGGGTTTATGTAAATTTTAGGGTTGGTGATGTCACTAACCCGGGAGGAACGTTGTGTAGTCCCTACCAGCCGTTTGTTGTAGTCCTTAAAAAGCAATTTCTTTAAAAGCAAATATCTCCCTTTGCTTTGAACTTTGAGCGTCGTAACTTTGCAGATGTTGTTTATGCTCAAACAGCGTTAACAGAGTTAAAAAAGTGAAATCATAATCAACCACCCCTTTAAAATATACCTGGAATAAAATAAAATGTAAATATTATATTATTTATTTATTATTAAAGATAAGATAAAAATAGGTTTAATTTAAAGCCTAACTAAAACTAAAATTGGAATAACATAAATAGTAATATTTAACTGATTATGCGCAATACCTACAATCCTACACCCAAATCCATGCCCTGATAGTAAATAAATAACATTAAAATTACACTGAGACAAACAAACGGCACCTTTTCTAACTCCACTAGGGAGAGCTGGATGCTGTAGAGCTGCCCGCTGTCTGTACTGGCGGTCAGGGTCTCTTCTGATGGACTGATGCACAGAGTGCTGATTTCCTGATGCTCTGCAGAACTGGAATCATTACTGAACGCCTCTGGAGGAATCTGAGGTGACAAGACGAGAAAACAATTTCAGGATCAACCAACCCGAAACACTATCGTGATCATATGAATGGGGAAAATGTCAAGGCACCTTTATGTCTTTGGTCTTCTTGTACTGGTCCTCGTCCTCGATTTTCTCAAACAAACACACCATTCCAGGACCAGCGGAGCAAACGAATCCACTAGAATAACCTACAATGGCTGTCACCCGCGGCAGGGCGGAGGAGGGCTCATTTGAGTCCTGCTTTTCTGACTGACTGCAAGATAAAGTCAAGAATAGACAACATGCAAAAAGTAATCCCCATTCATAGCATAATATATGCTAGAGTTTAAAAATATTGCAAATAGGCCTACTATAGCCATTGTTTTGCCAAAACAATGTCATAAGGAAACCTGGTGGTTATAGATCATAATTAAATGTACCAGAAAGTTAAAACACTGATAATAATCAAAACAATCAGGCCTGTGTTCCTCTAAACTGGTATAAGACTGTCACATGACATGTTAATACTCAATAAACCTATGTACATGCTGTTGCAATTAGTACACATTTTTTCAACTTTTGTGACATTTTGTGACACTTTTTTTTTATTGCTTTCAATCTTAAAATAATATTTCATATTTCACAAAAATCCGATTTATAGCACGTTTAAAAACAATAAAAACAACAACAATATGAACATTTACTGTTTTAAAATGATTTACTGTATATCTCTCTATAAATTACAGAAACGTCTGTCTGTCTGTGTGTGTGTGTGTGTGTGTGTCTGTCTGTCTGTCTGTCTGTGTGTCTGTTAACCACATATCTCTCGAACCGTTAGTCCGATGGATTTCAAACTTGACAGGTGTCTCGCTACGGTCACGAGTAAGTGCAGTGCCAAGTTTGACGTTGTTTGAATGATCTCTCTATAAATTACAGAAACGTCTGTCTGTCTGTGTGTGTGTGTGTGTGTGTGTCTGTCTGTCTGTCTGTGTGTCTGTTAACCACATATCTCTCGAACCGTTAGTCCGATGGATTTCAAACTTGACAGGTGTCTCGCTACGGTCACGAGTAAGTGCAGTGCCAAGTTTGACGTTGTTTGGATGAGAAATGCTAAAGATATCGTTAAATATATCATTTTTATAAGGTTGTGGTTTAAAAATAAACATTCTGACACTAGAGAGTTGTATCGGTCAAAGAAGCCCCAAGAAGGTTGTGGTTTAAAAATAAACATTCTGACAATCTGTCAGCTACACTGTTTACTTCTGAATATTATAGTTTGGTTCCAAAACGTGATAAATCCATTTTGATTAATTGGAGTAAAAATGTGTTTTCTTTACCAAGAAACCAACAATTACTAAAAACACACACAAAAACTGATTTTGCACGGGCACTTTGCACTGCTCCCTGAATCAACACGCTTATTCATTTGTGGATGTTGGATGTTAACTGAATCTATATGTCAGCTATGCTGTTTCTGAATATTATATTTCATTCTGGTGCGCTTAATGTTATTGCTACTGTGTAATAGTAGCCTATGCTATTCACCAACTAAACATATCCTATTCAATGCGTTCACAGTCTCTTTCACGGGCATCATTTGTTGATTTCAAACTTGACAGGTGTCTCGCTACGGTCACGAGTAAGTGCAGTGCCAAGTTTGACGTTGTTTGGATGAGAAATGATAAAGATATCGTTAAATATATCATTTTTATAAGGTTGTGGTTTAAAAATAAACATTCTGACACTAGAGAGTTGTATCGGTCAAAGAAGCCCCAAGAAGGTTGTGGTTTAAAAATAAACATTCTGACAATCTGTCAGCTACACTGTTTACTTCTGAATATTATAGTTTGGTTCCAAAACGTGATAAATCCATTTTGATTAATTTGAGTAAAAATGTGTTTTCTTTACCAAGAAACCAACAATTACTAAAAACACACACAAAAACTGATTTTGCACGGGCATTTTGCACTGCTCCCTGAATCGACACGCTTATTCATTTGTGGATGTTAACTGAATCTGTAAGTCAGCTATGCTGTTTACTTCTGAATATTATATTTCATTCTGGTGCGCTTAACGTTATCGCTACTGTGTAATAGTAGCCTATGCTATTCACCAACTAAACATATCCTATTCAATGCGTTTACAGTCTCTTTCACGGGCATCATTTGTAGTGGCCTATACACAAACTGTTTACTCAAGCGCAGCGTTTTCTCAGAGTTCACTGTGTGCTTTCTACCATGCACAAAAAAAAAATGTCACTGAACTTTTGCTGTGTAATTGTAACAATGAGCACTCAAACACACCAAACCAACAATTACTAAAAACACACACAAAAACTGATTTTGCACGGGCATTTTTTGCACTAGTAGGCTAAATGTCATAAAAAAATATTTTCATGTGGGTCATTTCCACTACAACTTTTCCCATAATATTTTAATTTTAAGGTTAGTGTACTTTTTTTTCTAAGGTTACTTGTACTTGTGTACAGGTGTCAATAAAAAGCTAAAGATGAAATACTTATGTGTGAAGAAAATAAAGAAAAATACCACTGTTTTTCTTACATATCATTAAGGTGTAAATTTGTCAAGAGATGCAAAAAGTGTGAAAATATTTCATTGAATGTATTGATACATAAAATTCTGGCTATGAAATTATCCTTAGCAAGACAAAGAAGCCATTTTGTTAAAGGAATGTTAAAAACACTATTTCCATAACCATCATTTTCACAGTCAACCGAACGGTATTAACCAATAAACAATAAATTATAAAAAAGCTTCAAATTATACATATAACTATAGTAAAACCAGTATGGCACAAGAAAAAAATATTGTATCAATAATTATGAGAAAAAAAAAATTGTATTAAAAAACTTTTAATATGAGAATTACCTCTAGTATTATTACTCTGAAATGTTTTCTTACAAAGACTTTTTTTGATAAATAAATGATACATTTTTCATGCTGCAATTGTTCATCGATAAATAGAATAAATAGAAATGTGAATTTTTCCTTTTTCAAACATTTTATTTTTAAATGGTAAACATAGTTTTAAAAAAAATAAATTAAATGATGTGTATTTTGTATGATATGTATTTTATTTTAATGTACTATTTCAGGTTAAAAATCACCCGGAATGTGTTATAAGGTTTATAAGAAAACATGAGATAAATGACAGGATTTCTCCCGTACTTGTTGCAGGTAATCGTTAGCAGAGTGCGAAAAGACACTGCTGATGTCATCAGCACATGACCTCACAGCTCATTCCACTCACCTCTTCACCTTCTGCACAGACGCCACATGTATCTCCCAACGTAGGCGACTTGATTCAAACATCATCAGCTGACCTGCCTCTGTTCCGGCCACCACCTTCTCTGTGGATATCCAGGTGTGGCACAGGAAGTTGTGGGCGTCTGTTTTAAATGCGCTGGACTGTTTCAGGGTTTCTCCAGCGTAGCGGAAGATCTTGAACACCTTGTTGCCGCTCACACAGATCTGTGTGTTGTCCTGAGGGTTGAAGCTCACCTGTGAATGGGAATGGGAATGGATAGATTGTGTTAGGAAAGCTTGATCATTGCATTAATTCTGACCTGTCGTCAAAATAACAGTTTACTTAATTAAATAATTCTGCGTTACGGTAATGAGGAAATGAAAAATAGGATGTTTTTTTTTTTGCATATGGCAAAAGGGTAAATCATTTAAATAATTTGTTATTTTTTGATGTACGAACCATCATATTTCATGTGGAAATGCCAGAAGTTTATTCCACGGACTCCAGATCAATATTTTATTATAGTAAGCATTAATCTTTACACAATTCATATATAGACACTAATTATTTTCAGCTGTGCACTCATCAATCACAATCATTATCACCAGTGTATATGTTCAGTTCTGTTTCAGTTTGGTGTCGTCTAATGTGAAAGTGTTGTATGTTGCTCTGTTCCTGTTCAATATACTGTTGGATTTATTAAATATTACCTTATTGCATTCGTGTGTTTATATAACCAGCCCTGTGACAGTTATATGCTTTAAAAATTACTATTTTTAACGCATTTCAATTTTAGTTTTAAATTTAGTTAAGTTTTAGGGTTTATTTATTTCCCGTTAGTCATTTTAGTGCTTCGTTTAGTTAAAACTTTTTCATCTAATATTTATATGATTTATAATATCTATGTTATTTCAGCTTCAAAAAAGGGTTTTAATATATTTTAGTTAATGCCGATATCCCTGATTCTCATATACCATGAGATAAGATTTAGAAATAATAATTAATTTTAATATAATTAATAATATCTTGATGACCAATGTCTAGGTGACTCAAACCCATCAAGAACACATGTGGGTCATATATTTCTCCCCAACAATCGAAAGAAATAAGAAATCATATTTTGCTTAAAGAACATGACTAATATTTTTAGGACCATGTTATCTCTTTTTATTGTGACATTCTCATGATGAAAATTAACCATAATTCTCATGTAATGCAAAATATTAAAGGGGGGGTGAAATGCTATTTCATGCATACTGAGTTTTTTACACTGTTAAAGAGTTGGATTCCCATGCTAAACATGGACAAAGTTTCAAAAATTAAGTTGTACGTTTGAAGGAGTATTTTTGTTCCAAAAATACTCCTTCCGGTTTGTCACAAGTTTCGGAAAGTTTTTTTTTCGAGTATGGGCATGTGTGACGTCAGATGTGGCGGAATTTCCTTATATGGGTCCTAAGGCCACTTCTCTCGGGAGGGCGCGGGCGCGCGCGCACTCGTAGACCAGAGCAGAGACATTCACTGACCAGAGCGAGAGAGCGAAATGTCACCAAAGTGTGTTTTTGGTTGCCAGGGCAAGACAACCCTGCACAGATTACCAAAAAAAAAACAGCATTAAGGGACCAGTGGATGGAGTTTATTTTTACAGAGCATCAACGGAGTTGTGCAAGTGTTTTTGTTTGTTCCCTGCATTTCGAAGATGCTTGTTTTATAAACAAAGCCCAGATCGACGGATTTGCAGATCGTCTAATGCTTAAGGATCGAGCAGTCACAATGATAAAGGTTCGCGGTCGTGCGTTGGAACCGGGCGGTGAGTAAAACTGCTTCAAATGTCTCTGTGTGTTGTTAGCTCGGCGCGTTAGCACAGCTTTAGCTCCGCCCGCACGGCCCGCCTTCAGCCGCTCGTTTTTTTCCGGAAAGACTCGGTACAGCCTATCTTTCTTTTATAAATATAATAAAACTAAAGACTTTTTGGAGATATAAAGGATGCAATACTACTCTATAGGTACTCAAGATTAACAGGAGATTGAGTGAAAATGAGCATTTCACCCCCCCTTTAAATATTTTAAATAGCAATGATAAGTAATGGTAACTACTACCTTTAATTTATGGTGATTTGTAATATATTTGTATTACATTATCACAAATGACAAAATGATTCATTACACAAGCAAACACCCTTTGAAGTAAAATGCCCAGCATTATGGTAATGAGACTTTTGGTTGCTTAGGGTTATGTTCAACCATTAAAATAATGGCACAGTGCCAAAAATATGAATGGTCCTAAAAATAGACTTCATCTTCTTTATGGAAAATATAATGTCTTGAGTTTGATTTCGGGGTGATATATGATCGTTTGAAGTCAGTTGTGTTTACCTGGTTTATGGGGCCACTGGTGCTCGTCTTCACAGTGGCCATCAGCTTCTTCTTTTCCCACATCCAGAGGAAGAGGGTCCAGTCCGGCCCTCCTGCCTGACCGATCAGATACTTTGAGTCAGGAGAAAAGGCCATGCAGACAAACTCATCCACTGGGATCTCTCCTCCAGTCAACACCTTGCTCTTCCTATTCTGCTCGTGCTGTAGATCAAACACAGTGATGGTGGCTTTCTCTCCACATTCAGACACAGCCAGATAACGCCTGTTTGTGCTGATGGCCAAAGCCTTCATGCCCTGACTTCTCTCTGTACCTGTGCCGACACAGACAAGACCACAGGAAACAGATGTTGGTCAGACAGGGGTCTGATGGATCGTTCTCACAAAACATGTCCAGGTCAAATTGAACCATAAAATCAAAATAAAGAGACAAGAAAATATATTTTGCATACAATTTTAGAAGCATTAAAGTGAAAGTTCACCCGAAAATGAAAATTTTGTCATCGTTTACTCAACCTCATGCTGTTCCAAACCTGTATGAGTTTCTTTCTTCTGCTGAACACAAAAGAAGATATTTTGAAGAAAGCCGGAAACCAAACAGTTCTATAATATTTCTTCTCTCTCCATACTATGGAAGTCAATGGGGCCCATCAACTGTTTGGTTAGTATTTTTTAAAATATATTATTTTGTGTTCAACAGAAGAAAGAAATTCATACAGGTTTGGAACAACTGGTTTCAATTTGGGAGAACTATCCCTTTAAGTTTTTTTTATTTTTATTTGCCTTGGTATATTATTTTCATGACAGTTAAACACAGATGAAAAAAAAAAAGAAAAGAAAAAAAAAACTTATCCTGTAACACAATTTTATTTTTTAAATTGTATACATTTACTATAATGTATAGGCTGCATTCATTACAATAATATTTAACATATTTTAAGATTTTATTTTATTTATTTCAAATTATAGTAAAATATAACTTCTTATTTCTTTGATTTGATATTGGGAGAAATATGACCCATATGTGTGTATGAGTCAGATATTCACAAGAAATACAGTTAATAACCAGTAATATTTATATTAAGACTAGTGAGACAAGTGATACTGATATAATTTAATACTTATAATATGATATTATGAGCCTATAATATACGTTAGGCTACAAGACATAGGCCTACTATATATTACATATAATGTATAGCCTATTAAAATACGTATGAAGTGTCTAAAAATTAATGTTTACTATAATAAAGTACCTGGAATAAACTTCTGGCATTTTTGGTTGATGTTATAGCGCACTAAGTTGTTTCCGCACGGAAATATGATGGTTTGCTCATCAAAATACAACAAATTATTCCTCACTCCTGTCCGCAATCCGAATATATAATGAGACTGTGCCACTACAGTAGCCATCTTGACAAAATTATTAGCTAACAGTTTCTAGAAAATACGATTTAAACGAGTTGTCTGGTTTGTTTGCGGTGCATCTGTTTAACGCTGCAGTAACGTTATTGATTAGTTACTAGGGTAACAACAAGCTAACAGAGAGAGAGAGAGAGAGAGAGAGAGGTCAGACACGCCCGTTACACCGCCCACAAACTGTTTTACAGCTAACTAATACTTTAACGGTCTAAATAAATATATAATGGTACAGTAAAATGTGCTAAAAATGCAGAACTTCTAACATCGCCACTGACATTGAGGAAGCGTCGCGTTATTTAAAAGGGAAAGGTTCACGCGTCCTAAATTGGGGATAGGGGAATCTGACGACGTTGGTGTGGTAGTAAGAATCTGTAATGAGATTTTTTTTTAAACGAATCTTTATAACCAATTTACTATTTCTGAAGTAGGAATGGTTTTGTCATGTTTCAAGACGATCAACCCGTAGCTGCAGTTTTCCATTAAGACCACATGATGGCGCCCATACAAAGCACGATGAAGTCATGACGTGACAAAAAAGTATCAAAATAATTTATTAATAATTTAAATGGCCTGACATTGGCATCAAAGCTTTAAAATATGGACACAGTTACAGTTCATTTAAATTGTTTAGAGATAACAGAAATAAAGTTTTACAGTATTGTTACATTTTAAATGTTCCTCGTATTGTTTTTTGTTAGCCTATTGGTTCAACTCAACTTTTATTTATAAAGCACTTTCCAAACCATTAGAATGGACCAAAGTGCTGTCCATAAATAGTAAATAACTCTAAAATACATAGAAACATAAATTAACATCAAAACATGACACCAAGAAATCATTCAACCAATCACTCACAGTTCTCAGTTGAGTTCATTTTCACTAATATCATCAGATTTCATAACGATGTTGTTGATGAATGTTGTTGAACATTTTTGTTAGATGTGTTAATAAACCATGTGTTTTTATAATTTCTAATTAAGACTCAGGATGACTTTTTGATAAAACATTGATGGCCCACGAAAGAGTGCATGATCCCCAAATGTTTATTGTAAATATAGGCAAGGCAAGGCAAGTTTACTTATATAGCAGACATGGGGACTTGTGACTTGGTGACTTGGACTCGAGTCGACTCGAGTCGCTATTTTTATGACTTGTGACTTGACTTGACAAAAAATTAAATACTTGAGACTTGACTCGGACTTGGAAGTTAAAGACTCGGGACTTGACTTGACTTGAGACACGATGACTTGAATGACTTGAGTGTTAATCACATCATGTTTTCAGTTTGAATATAAAATATATAAATTATTTAAAAAAATAAAGTTGATTACCCAGCTGGAGCGCAGGCTGAGTCATGACTGGATCACGACACTATCATCAGTCGCGCCCTCTCGTACCTTGCACACCACGCCCACTTAGATCAGATATCACATCAACATGTCAGCCGGAGGGGTACTGACTCCGAGGGTCATCGCTTTCGGCTTCAAGAATTATTCACAAGATGGCAAAAGATGAACAGCGCTTTGCAAGACATGCAACATTAACATCGCGGATAGCCAGACAGAGCTGCCAACTCACGCATTCACCGTGAGACACACGACACTTTTCACATGCTCTTACGCCACACATTCATTTTCTCACGCACAGAAAAATCGCGACGCAAGAGCAGGTTACTTATGATATTAAAAAAATCTCAGCTCTCAGATTCTGTCACTTTTATTACGAAATTCAAACAATAAATACCGTTTTGGCGCTTGTAAATGTGACGCGACAGATCCCTAGCGGCAGGTGAACCGATCATCTCTAGAAATAAACACGAATGAACAATGTTGAAAGATACAGTAGGCCTACAACTTACCGAAATGTATATTCCTCATACATAATATCGACCAATCAATCAAACAAATGGGTCAATAAAACAGCTGGAGAACAATTATGTCACATAACATTTACCTCAGGAAAGCCATTTGATGACCATAATATGGCTATAGCACGTTAGTTGGCTAGAAAAAAGTATTTTGCTAAATATGTGTACTATTACATATTTATTATATTTTTACTTATCATTAAATAATGTTGTTATTATAATAATAAACGCATTATATCTCTCTGTATGTTTACAGCATTAGGTAAGTTGTTTTTTTCTTGAGAAAAATGAATGCCTATCTTGTGTAGCCTACCTAATATTTATCCAAATGAGTCAATATTAAATCAGATCACAATAATTGAATTGAAATAATAAAAAAGCGTAGCTTACCAGAAATTGTACCATGTAAACATTGTAACATGTTGTCACTAAACCGAATACAATTCAGTTTAGTTACTAAAATGTTTTGACAATCACAATACACTTATTGTAAACACAGTTTACGTACAACATTAAACTTTGTTACATTTTAAACACTGTTGGCAGAAGTGAAAAATAAATAATTTTATGAAGTTACAATTTTGTTTGATTCCATGATGTATTTTACTGAACATGAGTATTTACAATGCAACTCCAAATTATTGTAATTTATTGACAGTTACCCATATCTGGTCTTTTCACTTTATTAAGATCAGATTCTGCAGGTAAAATTACAATAATAAGGTGACTTGACTTGGACTTGACTTGACCTACTACAGGACTTGACTTGACTTGACTTGACATAACCTGTGACTTGACTTGACTTGACTTGCCCAAGAAAAAAATACTTGGGACTTACTTGAGACTTGAAGGTTAAGACTTGAGACTTACTTGAGACTTGCACATGTGTGACTTGGTCCCATCTCTGTTATATAGCACATTTCATACACTATGGCAATTCAAAGTGCTTTACAGAAAGGAATTAAAATAATCACAAAATAAAAGCAAGGGTATACAGTTATAAAATGAATTAAACGAGTAAAAAGATCAACTTTTCATCTGGCAAAACACCGGTGTATCATATTTTTCACAACTACCAGTTTTACTCTGGTGATTACACCGTGTCTGTGGTGTTATTTTAATAACACATTATATGAACAGAATTCAATGAAAATATTAAAGCAGGACCTTAAAGTTTACAAAAATAATAAAGAAAAGTATAAATTACACGTTTAGCAACATGTGGCTCATTTTACTTGAATTCGCCCTATTGAAAGGATCGAGCAACTGCACTCATGAGCAACTTTCAAGATGGATTTATTTTATCATGACTTAAAATGCTTACACAGCACACGCATTTTATACATGTATTATGATGCCATGCTTTAAATTATATAAATATATATATAATTAAAAAGAGCATTTGGCTATTTGTTCATATAATGATGGTTTTGCAGTAGACGTCCCCTGACCTATTTTACCTGAATACTGAGGGGGCTCCTGACAATTAAATAACTCTTGGGCTTAAACGTTTGTTATTTTGTTACATATATTAATATAAACGTATATATTATACTCGTATGCCGTAAACTTACAATAAATACGAAAAAAGCAAGTCCCCCAGCGGCGGAACCATTCTTTGTCGTGTTCTGTTTCCGTCAGGATTATAATATTCCGCACACCCACAAGAAGCAGTGCTCTCCACACGTGAAGCGTTTGGATGCTGTGAAGTCCTCTGTTACTGTATTTATTTGTCTCATTTCCGTTCTATATTAATTGATTATGGTAGAAGTACATGAGGATCCCCAGTTGGGGCTTGATTCTGACGAAGACGATGAGGAATTATCAGACGACGAGGTGAGAATATAGTGCATTTCACGTGATTTGTTTAGGCAGTTTTACATTAGAACACAATTTCATGCTACGAATTAACAACACAACCAGTGGTTAAGAAATAAAAAGTATACATGAGCGTAATTTAATGCACATTTGTGTCATCTAATTTTCTTTGATCAGTTGCAAGAAGCTTTCGCCAAGGGTTTGCTTAAACCTGGAATGAATGTTCCTCTGATTGAGCCAAAGAAAGCCATCAACAATGTGGTGAGTTGACCAGAGCTGCTTTTACACATTAACATACAGTACATATGACCAACACTTAATATAATAGGCACAAACATTTTAAATGGAACTGTTTACTGAATCTTTAGACTGTAGACAGAATATAAACAAGTAAAAAAAAAAAAAAATAGCTTGCATATGTTTTAGGTTTTGTATCATATTTGATACATCAGGCTTTTATGGCTCATACAGTATGATATTATGATCAAGGCTCTTGATCATACATGTGCTTTATAGTCTTGTCATATAGGCTACATAAAATTATAATGGGAACATTATAATAGTGTGCTTGGGACATGGCTTTTAAGTGTGAGACTTTTGTTTTTGTAATCAAGCTCTCAAAAATTAAATTAAAAATTGGATTTAGATTCATCGGTCAATACATTGGTTATCGTCGGCTTTGAAATATAAATAATTATTGGTATTGGCCAAAATTTCCATATCGGTGCATCCTTACCGAAGTTACATTAGTCCAGTAAATCTTAATATTGAAATATTGCTAACGAGGCAAGTTTTTCTTGTTTACTTTATAAAAATCTTTAAATATTTCACAGCAAAAAGATATGTTTACTATGACCTGAAGGTGGACATTTTTAGAATGATACTAAAAGGCTTTTACTTGCTAAAAATGTTCATCTATCAAATATGACATTATCGTACAGATACAGGCTTCACAGGCTTAGTATATAAATTGTGATTTATTGAAAAATCTAACCCATAATCAATGTTTTTCATTCAGGAGGGTTTGAAGAAATGCCTTGCTGAGTTTAAGAGGAGCCTGCCGTGGGCTGAAAGGCTTGACCTCACCAACCTCCCAGCTGATGACCTCATAGCAAAAGCAGAGGGCAAAGCACAACAATCAGAAGGCGGTGAAGACATCAATGCAGAGGATGACTTTCAGAGGGAGATGTATTTGTAAGTGTAACTTGGTCATGTAGAACAAGGAATGCAGCTTGACTTATTTTGTGCACTTGTATATGATGTTATACCTTATTTATGGATGTTGCCTATTTGGAAATCACATGCGTTTATGAGAGTACCACAGATTTAATTCTTGACGGACCGTTTCTTTTTTTTAATGACAGATACTGATATATAGAAAGCTGGGGGGCTTATAGATGATATTCTTATATTCGTGATTCAATTTAATGATAGCAACCAGCATGCATGCAACATTTCTGAATTAACACTTATTTTATACTATTTATATTAATTGGAAACAAAATGTCTGATCAGATGCCTGTGATAATTTAGGGTCCTCTGGTGGTGTAGATTTTAAACGTTCCTATTTTTTTAGAGCGGCACGATTAATCGTTAAAAGATCACAATCTCATTCCTAAATTACAACATTCCGCTTGGTCTGTTAAAGGGGACATATCATGCTAAATCCACTTTTTTAGCCCTTAAATGCATTTTGTTGTATATTTGGAGTGTTTAGAAGTACAGAAAAGTTGAAATTATTCTCTTCAGGTGCTTCGTTGATATCTTTATATTCTGTTTTGGCCTTATTTTTCAACCTGTTCCGATTTTTCTGTTATCTATGACGTTTTGTGAACTATTACGTCACAGTATTTGCAGCGGAACTGCCAAATAAGGACATTGACTTCCAGCCCAACACTTCAAGCAATCCGCCATTTTTATTTCTCGCTGCAATTTTGTAGTCCAAGCTAAAAGATGCAGAAGTTACGAGAGGGTAAGTTAAAATGTTCGGTTGTTGGATGTAGTAACCCACACGCTTCATTACACCGTCTAATGTAGATGAACTGCCGCGCTTGTGACAGGGCGCATGTTTAACTGAAAGAACGAGCAGAGAGAGAGAGACCCGGTCGCGCGCACGCACTCTCTCTCTCTTCGGAGCCAGGCGAAAATGTAAACAAGACACCGTCTCCAAACTAGACGCTGTCTTGCTCTCTCTCTCCCTCGCACATATTAATCAAAATAAATCGACACGGTGGTAAAAGGTCGGAAGACCAAAGTTTCATGTGTAAATACAGTAACACACCATTGCGATACATCCATATGAAGACGTTGTTCTGCAGGTTCGTCGTCTTCATTTTCATCTCGCTCCGGCTCCGACTCTGGCTCGAACATGTAAGGCTGGCTGGACAAGTCTTCCGTTGTTGACATTTTGTTAATAATGTGCGAATAAAAAGTTTCTGTGCCGCTAGATAATCGTATTTCTGCTATCAAACTACAAAAATGGCCGAACGGGGTGGAGTTGAACCGAGTGTCACCTCTGCAACATCAGAAAAGGGGTAGAAAAGGGGCCTGTGGAGCTATAATACTGAGGAATTCAGACCCAAGCATTGCAGTTCCGCTTTATATAGACTACAAATGTATGATTTATATGTAAAAAGGAACGATTTAAAAGCATGATATGTCTCCTTTAAACCTTTGGCAAAATCACACCGGAACATTCAGATCTGCGTTGAGCCAGAGAGAGCAGTTGTCATGTGTAGGTATGAAACAGTGTCTTCAAACACACAGTATCGTTATTTATGTGTTACAAATATTCATAATAATCACAGAAGTACTGAGATAAAAGTTTGTAGTTCAGATATAAACACTGATGTCTATATGGAAGCAATCAAAATAGAGCAAATCACTCTTTGAAGGTAAATGACATGTGAAGGCCATGTGTGGTTACCCATACCTGGAGTTTGTCATCTGCTTTCAACCTATCCAAGTTAGTGCACACATTAGGAGGAGTAGTGGGTAGTGAACACGTCGCAAATCGTGGATGCCCACCCCCATCCCAATGAAGAAAATGTTGTGCATTTTAAAGTCAAACTGATCACTTGAGTTCAAAATCAAGAGCTCCAACCCATATTCGGTGTGCAACTTGAACAAAGAAAAAGTCTGTGCATTGACTACCTGAACTTTAAAGGGGACTGTTGTGATATAGTGTCTAGGCCTGTCGCGATAGTCGATAAGTCAATTAATCGCACGATAAAAAAAAATGAGCTCGATAATTTTTCCGGCCGCGATAATTCAATTTGCATGCTTGTTTGTTTTCCTCGTCTCTCTCTCTCTACCAAAGAGACTGGATGACCACTCTCGCACGGTCCTGAAGGGGGTCGCACACCGGACGCGCAGCGCCACGTCTTCGAACACATATGAGTGTACACACACCGGCGGCGCCTTTCGGCGTCTGTCCGCGGCGCCCAGCAACGGCTTCAGGACCGTGTTCAAAATCCTGCCGCGCCACAGAGCGCCATTTAAATAGTTTTCTATTAAATTTACATTTATGTGTCTCAAATCGTAGTTAATGTACATATGGACTTAACCCTGTGCTGCAATATACATTTAGTTTTATATTTATTTACAGAAATCAGAAAATTGCTGATGTTATCGGATTTTCAGGTGACAGTTGTCCTAGACGTGGCGCGGCACTGAGCTGCGCGTCCGGTGTGTGACCCCCTTAAGAGTCCATTGCTTTCATTGTTTTTGGTTGTTTTGTTAATTTTTTTGGGATATTTAAAATGTTTTCCGTTTTCAATGTTTAATATTCTTTAGAAATAAAAGTTTATAGATCGTTGAAAAGGTGTACCTGCATTATTATGCCATTATAATTATATTAAATGAAAATGGTCTCAGAACGACAATATTATCGTTTATCGCGATAATTTCTTGGACAATTTATCGTCCAGCAAAATTTGTTATCGTGACAGGCCTAATAGTGTCACACATCAGTTATGGTAAACAGAAGCTCAAGCATGCTTGTTTGATGTGTTAAAACTAATGAGGTTCATTCTCGTGTTACGCAGCACGTTTGAGCTTCTGTAGGAACCAATGAGGTTCATTCTCGTGTGTTACACAGCACATTTGAACCATAGTGGTTTGTTCTCGTGCGTCAAGCAGGTTCGGTTGAGCTTTTGTTTATGTTTACACTACAGAGCAATGTATATATGTGAATAAAAGCCTTAATTAAATCTGTTCATCATATAAAGCGATCATGTTTCTTTAGAAAAAAAGAAACTAAACCGCTCAATTCGTGTGGATTAGTTTTTTAATATTTTGAAGCATCAAAGTGTCAGTTGTGTAGCTGTCAGTGGAGGGACAGAAAGCTCTCAGATTTCATTCAAAATATCTTCATTTGTGGTCCGAAAATTAATGAAAGTCTTTGGAATGACATGAAGGTGAATCTTTCATTTTTGGGGAGAACTGTCCCTATAACTGTTAACTGTTGTGTTACAGCTACAGACAGGCCCAAGCAACTGTTTTATTGGCGCTGCCAAAGCTGCATAAGTTCAAGATTCCTACCAAGCGACCAGAAGATTACTTTGCAGAGATGGCCAAGACCGATCAGCACATGCAGAAGGTAAGAGAATGAGCACAACTGTTGGTCTGTTGACTTGACTTGGCAACTCTGCTTTTTAGATATGTTTTGTCCACTGCACAATGAGAGTAGGAGAGCCAATAGTCTCTCAATCATCCCATAGGCAAGCTTTAAAAAACCAGTGATACACAAATATATGCTACCATTCGTGGGTCAGTAAGAATTTTTTTGTTGTTGAAAGAAATGAATCCATTTATTCAACAAGGATGCATTAAATTGATCAAAAGACATGATAGTAGGCAATGTTGCAAAATATATCTTTAAAATCAATGCTGTTCTTTTGAACTCTCTATTCATCAAAGAATCCTGAAAGAAACGTATCAGTAGCCATATTTCCATCCACCTTTTTTATGCTCATTTTGGTATATTGCATAAAGAAACGCTGGATGGAAACACCAAGATGCGCATACATTTTAAAAATGCACTTAAAAAAAAGTATATTCCAGAAGTTTCTCATATGATTGCGTTCCCAAACACCAGCCTCCGAACGCAAGATGACATGACAGTGTTTATCGCATTTCGTCTGCTTGGTCCGAGACGCAAGTCATTTGTGATTAAAGAGCCACAGTGATTTCCCTGATTGCAGCAACTTCCATTTCTATTACAAATGTTTTGTGAAAAACAATTTTGTTCTCTTGAACACATGGGATGGAAAAAGCACTTTATTTGCAAACGAGCTAAATTCATATTTTGCGCACAAGTAAAATGAGCAACTTTGCATGAACGCATAGCTACTGTTTCCACAAAAATATTAAGCAACGGTTTTCAACATTGATGATAAGAAACGAGCACCAAATCAGCATATTAGAATGATTTCTGAAGGATCATGTGACACTGAAGACTGGAGTAATGATGCTGAAAATTCAGCTTTACCGTCACAGGAATAAATTACATTTTAAAATGGATTCAAATAGAAAAGTTATTGTAAATTGTATTAATATTTCTGTTTTAACTGTATTTTGATCAAATAAATGCAGCTTAGGGTGAGCATCAGAGACTTTTAAAGGATTAATCATTTAAAAAAAAATTACAAATCTTACAGACCCCCAACATTGAGAAGATAATAATGGCAACAAGGGACGCAAATCCTCATCCAAGACGGATGAATTAAAATTCACTGTCATTGTCAATTCATAATCTAAATTTCCCAGGTTCTTGTTTGTTTGTTTGTAACAGGTTAGGAAAATGCTGCTTATTAAGCAAGCAGCGATGGAGAAGTCAGAAAAGGCCAAGAAGCTCAGAGAACAGAGGAAATATGGCAAAAAGGTCAGTTTTTCTCTTTAAATGATGTTTTTAGGGTTTGTTATTGGGTGCAGGACAGACATTTGTTTTAAATCTCTGGCTCTACAGGTTCAGACACAGGTGATTCAGAACAGGCAGAAACAGAAGAAAGCAATGCTGTCAGCTGTGAAGAAATATCAGAAAGGTACATTTTACTCAGAGCAACATGTTTTCACTTAAGCACAGATCATTACCAAGGTTATCTGAGTAAAGTTTTATATTCCTTATACTAGTGGAGAATTTTCATTCATTGTTTATGTCTTACAGGAATGACAGATAAACTGGAATTCCTGGAAGGAGATCAAGATCCGAAACCAAAAGGGCCAGCAGCAAAAAAGCAAATAAACAAAAAAAAGTAAGCAATGACTATATTTGCTGTGTTTTAGTAGTATTATAATTCAGCTGTTCAAACTGTATATTGAGGTTATTTTTCAACAGGTTATACAAAGAACTGATTTAAAGACTTGAGAGGCATTACTTTGGGTCTTCATTTTATGGCAAAATATTTAGTTAAATGCTGCTTAAATGCACCGTTTTGTAACAGCGTGTATATATATATATATATATATATATATATATATATATATATATATGGCTCCAGACTAACTTTGAAGCACTTGAAAGTGTTTGAATTTCTCTCAATGAATACTATAAAAACATTCGACTATTTCTGCCATAATACCATGGTTACAGTTAGCGTTACTACATTAAATTCATGGTGATTGTTGGTGATATGTGGATCTTTTTCGTTTATGGCACATTGTTTCTCCTGGTTCCCACATCAGCACTGTTTGATTTGATAACTGCACTGAATTTGAATGCGCAGCTCAAATGGTGTTTGCCGTTTGATGTTTCTCACATGCTACAGAAATTGCAGCTCTTATCAGTTGGGCAACGTAGCGGTGGCAACCAATGCGACCTCAACTAAATATAGTCTATCTGGAGCCCTGTTATTTATTTGATATTAAATGTTTGTCCTGCTGTCTTTAGTCCTAATGCTAAGAAGAAATACAAGGATCAGAGGTTTGGCTTTGGGGGCAAGAAGAAGGGCACCAAATGGAACACCAAAGACAGCCATGACGACGTTTCAGGATTCAAGGCCAAAATGGCTCACGGGAAAGGTGGGAAAGGTGGGAAAAGAGGCGGCAAAGGAGGCAAGACGAATGTAAGTGGTTTTTTTTTTAGGCTGAATCTGTTAATCCAGATACTTTTGAAAATGACGTTTTTGTCCACACCAGCATTTAAGCGTTTCTTGTCCTCACTAAAATGTCAGAAAATGCTAAAATGATCTTAGTGTATAACATAAAAGTTCACCGAGAGACCGGGGCCTGTTGCATACTCTTAGCCGCTATGTTACGACTGTCACTTAAGAACTAGTATGACCAACTAGCAGTTAAACAAGTAATCATCTCAGTAATCATCTCAGTAATCAGTCTTTCTTTTCCTATTCAAGTTAAACCAATCTACCTTTTTATGACTTTAAAAAAGTTAAGACAAGTCTTGAAGACAAGAATGACTAACTTTTAAGACTAGTCTAAGCAGTTTATGCAACCGGCCAAAGACAATAAAGTTCTCATGCTGTTCTTTTGGATGATTAATTTTTATTAGCAAAATATCTCCAGGTCGCTCTCAATCACTAGTCCATGTATGTTGTAAAACACAATCGTCCTCACGTTTTGTTGCGAGTAAATTTGTCAGTCTTCTTTGCAGGAATGTAATGAAGATTGTACAAAGTGACATTTATTTTTAGCAAAACAGTTCAAGTGAATAGCGCATAGCAGGCACATACTGGTATAAACATGGATATTCATTGATACAATGTGTAACATGACTAAACATGCATTGTCGTTTTCACAGTCCACACTACAACACGAACACTGCATTTTTAAATCTATCCACTTGGGAGAGCGTCTTCGAAAAGCTATGGAAGCTTGTTTCCGCCACGGAAATAAACAATTCAAAAGATTATTGCGAGTCAATAGCTTGCAATTCTGACTTTATTAACACACAATTGCGAGTTATTCTGAGGTAAAAACACTGACGTTTTTCTCAGATTATCACACAGTTCTGACTTTATAACTCGCAATTGTGACTTTATATCACGCAATTCTGAATTTATAACTCGTCAGAAGAAAAAAGTATGAATTTTGAGATAAAAAGTCGCAATTACCTTTTTTCTGTGGCGGAAACAAGCTTCCATAAAGCTCCTTTTTAGCAGGACAAAAACACGTCTGTGTGGATGAAAGACCAAAACGTAAAGAGGGAAATTTTCAAATGTAGATGTAGCCTAATTACTATTGTTTCATTGTAACATTTTTAAAGATGTTTTCATCTCTTTCTTTTTATATAGAAACGGCCAGGGAAGGAGACAAGGAGAAAAATGAAGGCACGCAAATGAGCTGTATCTTCCCATCGGCAGCTCTCACGGAAATGGATTGCGTCATTAAAAGGACTTTTTTAATCTCCTCTATTTCTTATTACTTAGGTGAAGTCAGGGCTCTGTTCTTTTTTCCCCTGTCAAACACCTTTGTATATTTCAAAAGACTTCATGTCACCTGAGAGGAATTGTTTCCGAAGATTTTTTAAATGTTTGTATTAAGCAGACTACTGTTAACCCTTCAGAATGGTGCCACTGGAAACCATTTATGATCACCATATCATAATTCTGAAAAGTATACCATAGATTTACATTATGTTGCCCTTGTAATGTTTTTTTTATGTAAAGAGATAAACAGTGACTGTAAAACTAGTTTTACCTAGATGTCCTGATCCAGCAAGCTGTACTGATGTTTGTATTCGCAATGGGAATAAACATACTGCTTGCATTCTGTACACAAATTTGAATTTGGCACTCGCTGGATCTGAGTTTCACATTCAGCAATGCTCCGTGCCAGAGGAGCACATTAATATTCATGAGATTGTAATTAGTTTATCTGCCCACTGGTCCTGGTTGTAGTATTCTGACGGTGTCGTTCCTGTGCCGTCTGGGTTCAGATAAGCAAATGAAGTGAGATGTTCATCCCGGGAATCTTAATGTTTCCTTTCATGAGTACAAACGGGATCTCTGAGATGCTGTGTAGAAAATACTGATTTAAGAGTCGAGAGCCGCTTTGGTTGAGTTTTACAAAATCAGAAAGACAGTGAATCTTCAGAATGGAACCGTTTATTCATTAAATATTTTTAAAGATTTGGGGAAAAACATCCTAAACATCATTACTTGGTTATAAAGCCTAAACAACAGGACAAAATATATAAAAATATCAAGCATAACTGCTTTTAACATTCAACTTTCCAATCTAATCTATTGGAATTATAGGCTGCAACAACTCAAGAAGACTGATACCTTAATCGACTGTAGTGTAAAAACAAATGTCAAACTGTTGCCTTTACTGGAACAAAGACAGCAGTGGTTTCAGCAGTCTTCTGAAAATCATGAATACAACATGAACTTGCGGCGTAACTGCTATTGAAAGTAGAAAAGGAATGTGAGAAAGCTATTTTTGAAAAGGATGTATTGAATGCGTGTGTTATACAAATGATGTGGTATCAGTCGAAGAGAAACTGAAGGGCTCATCTTTTCAGGGTGTGTTCCTTGAGGAAAGACTTTCAACAGGCACAGCATCTGGTTCCTGGTTACCACCAACTTGGCTTTCTGTATTGAGCAAGCAGAACGGACATCTGTATGACCAATATGGAAAACTAGAAGAAAGTTTTGACCTTTTTTTTTCCCACTCTGGCACCAAAGAAATTCTTTTGATATAAAAAACGACACCAGCTGAATGTATTACTACATGTAGGCTATGTATTTTTAATCTGTAAAATATGTAGTGTGTATTTCTTTATCTATCTGAACAAATGTAAACTGATTAGAGTATCATATTTGAGTAAAAAATATATATATATTTTACTAAAAAATGCATTTCAAATCAATGCATCTACCAAGACACTTTGAATTACAGCAGAACGCTGAACAATCATTTCAGGATTTGCTAGGTATCATGTACTGTCATCAAAATAATCCATAATATTTTAGCTGCTGAACAGTTCAAATCACTGATTATTAGTGATATTTAAGTTTGTTGTAATACATGCAGCCAACAAATGGTCATATATTGATATTGAAAAAAATATTGGGTCAAATGATGCTATTTTAAAAGTGAATTATTTAGTTTTTTGGGTGTGGAATAATAGGTTAACGTGCTTTAATGCCATTCTGAACATTATTGCAGCACCTTGATTTCCAGTCTGTCTGAAACGCTCTGATTACATTCAAGTTTCTACAAAGCTCCTCCTTTCGAAAAGCTCAGAGCGCTCTGATTGGCCCGCTGACCTAGTGCGTTGTGATTGGTCAAAGACCTCAGGTGTATGTTGGAAATGTAACAGCCCTTATAATGGCAGGTTTCAGAGTTTATAGCTGTTTTCAGAAGGCCAAACAAAGGGGCTTTGCTTTCGCATCCAAACACAGCATCTACACAACATGATGACAACAATTCAATTCGCCAATTCACCTCGCCTTTGGGTGAGCATTATGCTAATATTTCACATTGTGACGTAGATGTTTGAGGAAGTAATATATGAACTTCGATCGAGGCGTTTTAGGCAGATCTGTGGGACGCTATGAGCTTTGTAACTGCAGATCTTATACATGCAAAGATACATTACACACTAAAGGAAATGGGAAACATTTAAATGCATCATATCAGTTGGAGTGTTTTTCCTTTCCCCTAGTATTATCAGAATAATCAACAATGTAATACATGTTTTAATCTTTAATACCTGGGACACTTGCAGCTTGAGGAGGAACCTCAGATCTACCTTGCTCTCCGTTCATGTGACACTGTGAATGGTGGGAACGTTCATCTCTCAGCCCTGGATATGGGAGGTACGGACTATACTGTGGAAGATTGAGCAAACAAGAACAGGACATTCAGACTTAGCATAAATACAACAGCAGGGTTTGGTGTGAAAATCTGGAATTGACTGAAACTTTAAAGGAATGTTCATAAACATGATCTCTTGATTTACACTCTTCCCAAATGTTAGATTTATTCAGCTGTAGCCTGACACTGCAGGACTGCCGTCTGCAGATTATGGAAAATGAAGAAAAAGGACGTCAAATAAGTTAAACTAGCTTTGGGGTTTCAAGTTGTTTTTTTTAAACCTCTCACAAACTGTAAGTCGACTGTAGATAACGGGGAATAAGAAATAGACATAATTTATTTTTTCTTAGAAGCGAGAGCAGCCCAAAGTATTCTTGTGACAGTGAAGCCCTTTGATAGAAGATTAAAAAGTTATATGTAAGTGTAATAATAAAAAATATATAATAATTACACTACGATTCAAAAGTTTGTGGTTGGTAATGTTTTTGAAAGAAGTCTCTTACGTTCATCAACGCTGTATTTATTTGATCAAAAATACAGTAAAACAGTACTATTGTGAAATATTACAATTTAAAATATCAGTTTTCTATTTGGATATATTTTAAAATGTAATTTATTCCTGTGATGTCAATCATTACTTCAGTCTTCAGTGTCACATGATCCTTCAGAAATCATTATATTATGATGATTTGCTGCTCAAGAAACATTTATTATTATTACCAATGTTGAAACCAGTTGTGCTCTTTAATATTTTTGCCATGATCCCTTTTCTCCAAGATTATTTGATGAATGGAAATGGAACATTTATTTGAAACAGAAATCTTTTTGTAACATTATTAAAGTTAACTGTCACTTTTGATCCATTTAATGCCTCCTTAAGGAATAAAAGTATTAATTTATTTAAAAAAATCTTCCTGACCCTAAACTTTTGAATGGTAGTGTATCAAAATACTTAAGTCACATTACAAATTTTGTGCTAACTCTCACATTGTGATTACGAACGTGATAGTTTGTAGGCATTTTCATGAGTGCCATTGCAGAGCAATCATGCCTGTGGAACATACTTGCAATTCCCGACTCTCCAGTGGATAAGACAGCGCTCCTGGTGGAAAGGGAACAAATCCAACATGTTCCCTGAAGGCTCCTGGTGCAGGTGGTCTCAGGCTCACCAGCACCGCCGGGAACATGTATCGGTCCGTGTACTGCGGGTGCATGGGAAGAGGGATTGCGAACATCTCTGCTGGATACATTTGCCCAGGGTATGCCTCTGTAATTTTGTACTCTCCAGGAAAAGGTGGTGAATCTGTGGATATATCCAGTATTATACCATATTCGGTTATGCCAGAGAATGTCATGCTTTCAAATAACTTTTAAACATTTACACACATCATTCAATGCTTAGAAGTGTAAAAATGTTTTGGCATGTAACAAAAAATAGCTAATTTTAACTAATTTTATGCAAATAAAAAGTTAAATGGGTGAGACCATACAGCCAAGCCAATAGACCGGAAGTCCCGCCGTACAGTTAAATCATCTTTTCTTCATAGAGACAATGCCTGTTTGTTTCTGGGATGTACGTACATATTAACTCGACTTTTAAAAATATAATTAAGTCTTTTCTGACCCTACATGTGATCAAACTCAATATAAGACATTTATAATACATTTTAAGGACTCGCATGAACCCTGTTTAGGTTACAAACAGTCTTTTTTAAAGTAAAAATTCCTATTTATGTATTTATTTTCAATAATACTATAAAGTGCATTTGCAATGCATGAAAAGTTCATTAGATTTTGATTCATTTGATTTTTATTACATGGAATTGTACATGGAATGTAAACTATTGATCCCTTTTTAATTATAATACTAATGTTTCCAATAATTATTCTGCTCTATTATATAATGTTTTACTTGTGTAAATAAAAGTTACAGATTTAGTAACACGCTGTACTTAGAGACGTTGGTTAAGTTAAATACATTGGTGCAGCCTGGTGGTTAAATAGGCTGGTGCAGGTATGACATCACTTTGTAGGCCAAAACGCAGAAACGAGTAGGTAGCTTGATAATTGACTAATGACAATTGTATGCTTTTCTGAAAGTTGAATAAAAAATAACATAAAAAAAAAAAAAAAAAAGTTAGCATTTTAGCACTTCAGGCTAGCGATAAAATCCTATTGGGTTTTTGGTGAGGGAACCAGTGTGAGGCGAACTGCCGGTTGGCCTACAAAGTGACGGCATACCTGCACCAGGCTATTTAAACATAAAGGTAATAGTTGAAATAAAATAATTACTAATTAGACATTAAGGTTTTAAAGCTGCACAAACCTCCAAGAGCGCCGCTCGGTCCCGCGGGTGTCTTCAGATCGCTAGCGTTATAAACCGTGCCCGAGCTAACGGGACCGCGGAGGTCAGTGTACGTTTTATCACTTGTGCCGTGTCGACTAACGGGCGCATTAATAGCTTTAACGTTACCCTTTCTCGCGCTGACGTCGATTTCTCCGCTCACTCCGTTAGTTGAACTATTATTACCCGTTTTTCTGTCAGATAGAGCGGTCTGCTCGGGACGGTCGGAAGCCGGTGACTCGTGTCCCTGAACGGATTTAATTCGTCTTTGAGATGCCAGGATTTTCGTCCGCTCGTTGATGAGAGCACACTTCCAGCACACGCACTGCCTGAACTGACATTTCCCCGAATGGCCTTTTAACAGGACTGCGAAGCCGTGGTTACGGCATCTCGCGCACTTCGGGGTGCGCGCGGCTTTCCCTGCCGTTATTCGATCATTCGGTGCCGCTGCTGAAACATTTGCCATCGTCAAATACACGAATATCACTATCACTGAAATATCAAATAAATGTGTCTCATTTAAATAAATTTCGTTTGCAGGGGTGTGTCCTGTAAACTCTTACATTTGGCTGAAACGATTCACGTCACGTGATGCTAAGTGGCGTGAGAGAATACACTTTATGCTCGTCTAGACTCTGCGGAATTCCCCTAAAACCAGGTGCGACTGTTCAAATTAAACAATACTTTTCACTTGCAATTTTTACCACAAGAAGCACATTTATAACAAACTGACAGAAATGAAAGCTTTTCATATTATATTCAACAAAAAATAATTAAAATATGATTGATGTGGATCACAATTGGGCATGTCCCTGAAGGTTGAAAAGACGTCCCTCCAACACGTCCCGTCATGGTTGAAAAATAGTTCCAAAATGAAAGTTGAACGGACGTCTTTGACGTATCTGTTCCGTGTTACATAATAGATAGGCCTATAGTTTATTTATTATTATTATTATTATTTTTTAATCGATTTATGCCGTCCTTAACGCGACTATTTTTGGCCAGGGAGTGGGACACAAGGTTGCCTCGGACCAATGTTTGCTGGTGTAACCTATAATATTTAGAAATATCTGACATATAGTGGTAGTCAAAACCAAAATTGAAAAAAAAAAGTGTTTCCAAATACAATGAAGAAGCTCAAATATAAGCTTTACCATTTTTTAATTAGGCTAGATAGCCTACTTTTGTTCGGATGTTCTGTAAATTAGAATTCCGATATCGGAAGTGGATTTTGTTGAAATTTTTAATTGTTTGTGTTGATCACTAGTCAAGGCAGATGTTCCATAATGTGTGAAAGAAAACAAAGCTGTAAACAAGGGATTGATCATGTAGGCCGACAATATTTTAATATGGACCCCATAATCCATTTGTAGCCTAATCGGAGTAGCACAGTCGGAAGTCACATGTAACCACGTCAGTCGGAATTAATTGGCCAAATCGGATTGAAATTTCAATCGGATTGTGGTTTAAACCTTTCCTATAATCCGTTCGATAGGTCATTGATATCTGTTGGTAATCAGACGGTTTATGGCACCCATTGACTTCCATAGTAGGACAACAAATACTATATGGAAGTCAATGGGTGCCGTCAACTGTCTGGTTATTTTTTTGGAAAGGGCAATCGGGCAACCCTGAATAGTCAAATCATGACATCTTCATCTAATTACTCTGTTACATTTCAGAGCTTTAAAAAGGTAACCGAATCCAGTCTTTTGGTTTCAGTTTGGTTTCACTTACTCTAGTTCACACAATGCAGAATTGCTCCTCATTAATTGACAAAACATCACATGATTTATTTGAATACATGTGTATGTAGGTGCAGTTAGGTAAAACTTTTTTTTTTAAAGCATCTGCTCAAACATTTTTTAAAACTTGTTCTACATTTTCTTTCAGTGGCATTTTGTGTGTATCCCTAAAGTGGATTGGCAGCCACCTGCTGCCAGTTTACATAATCTGGGTACATGCCAGGTTCATGACAATAAGGTCTTTGCCCCTGTCCATTTTTTTTTTCCTTTGAATACTTTGTTGTGGTTGGCTACATTCACAGTTAAGCAGTCGGGGGAGGGGTTGAGTTCAGCCCCATCTTACTGCTATTAAAATGACTGATTATCCTGTCAGGGGCGATCGCTCTGGCCTAGTTTTGACTGACAGAATTGTTCATGCTGGCACAGTGCCACAGATGCAGTATATATACTGTAACTCTTTTACAAGGTCACCTAACCCCATTATCCTAATAAGGGTTATAATTAATGCAATTTAAAAACTGATCATCTCATACTTTGTCTGCCTTGCTTCCTTTCTGTATATTGCTTCAGGGTGATTCGCTTTTTGAGGATATGCACGTGAACATACCGGAGGGGTGGTGCTATGTTTCATGAGATTTTTTAGGCTATAAGGGGGCGGGGCGTTTACACAACACCGTTTTCAACTAAAGACTTTTTATGCGTTTTGGGCGTTCATTTACACAAGCGTTTTGGAGGCCTGAAAACACAAACTACAATAACACGAATTTTTGAAAACGGTGATGTCAAGCGCATGCGTTTTACGTGTTCAGTCTATAGGCGCGTAGTGTATCTTTACAAAGAGACATCGCCAACTACTGGCCTGGCAGCAGAATACAGCATTTAGTTGTTTCGGGATCTGTGTGAACGGGATCGTTTTGACAACACTGTTGTCAGTGCACAAAACGCAAAGGAAAAACTTTCCTGTTTTTAGTACATTGTTGTCGTGTACACGTACCCTTATTTGTCCATGCACTTAATGGCTGTTTTCAATTTATCTATTTGGAAATTCACAGGAAAAACTAGATTATTATATAATAATAATAATAATATTTAATGAACTGTACTGTTAGTCACTTTAGCATCAGTCAAGTTAATAAATACAATGAAATGTATTAGTCTTGCCAAAAATCTCTAGACCAACCACTCATTTTAACAGTTATATATATATATATATATATATATATATATATATATATATATATATATATGTATATAAATATTTTTAATTTATTTAATTTATTTAATATATATATATAAAAGATGTAAGATGTAAATAATATTTTAAATAAATAACAAATATTTATTTTTATATAAAATATATACTGGCTGGCTAAATAAATTGGCTAAATAAATAAATAAATAAAATTGGGGAAGGTTTTAAATGATGATGAATGATGAAAAAAGGTTTTAAATGATGATAAAAAAAATCTCTACAATATTAATAATTTCATGATTGTTATTGATTTGATTCCATCATGCCTCATATTCTATCTATTAATTAGTGTTTGATGGCACACTACCCTTCAGTGCAGTTATTCATACTCGCTTACGTTTGATGTCGTCATTGATTCAAATTGCCAGTGAATCTATTGGAGATCCAGTGAAGGAGCGACGCCATCCGGACACGCTTTTGTTTGTGGATGAACACTCCAACCCGTTTCGGAAATGTGGACAGAAATTGGGAAATTATTATTTTTTCATTTCTTACTTTCGGAATTATACTTAGCAAAAGGTTTGTTGTATTTTCTCTTTTTTTTCCGGACATGAAATTATCAGCCTTTTTAATAGACTGTGTGAATGATGCTGTGTTGGTTATTTCGTGGATGCGCGAGACTAAACACTTGTTCTACGCGGGCAGCCTTGCGTTTACACATTTCTATAAACACACACAACACTTGATTAAAAATCTAGTTTGCACGAGTAAAATATTAAAGGTTGATGATGTGGCAGCGTGAATTTATTGTTTCATATTTATATCCATCCTAACAGAAACAAATAGGAACGAAAGAAAGAAAGGTTTTGAGTGTGTTTTTTTCGTTTTCTTTGTCATGGCTTCATTGAAGTGCGCGTGTAGTAACATAATTGCTGGTCACATTGTGTTTGGATTTGCTCGGTTCAGGAATGTGTTATTGTGCAGTAGTAGATATATTGCTATCCTTTCATGTAATGGTTGCAGGTTATATTGGTTTGAGTAGAAGAGCAAATGCACGACTGTAATTCTCTTCACTGTCGTTCTCAGGTACCGAAACTGGCACTGAGACGGAGTGCGAGGATGGACAGTTTCAGTGTAACAACATGAGATGTATTCCCACCATATGGAGATGCGATGATGATGATGACTGCTCTGACAACAGCGATGAGGAGAACTGCCGTGAGTAGCGTTGACTCTCACTGACACACACATGTGTGTGTGAGAACAGCAGCCGTGCATAACGAGATGTCAAAATCAGCCCTCCCACCAAAGCATTACTTCTTTGTTTGAGTGACTTTTGAGCTTTTCAAATAATAACTGATTAGCATCAAAAGCTATAATCAATTATTTCAAAAGCCTTTTGAAATTATTTTCATGTTTGCGAATTGGATTGTTGTTGTCACACTCTTGTTAAATGTCGATTTTTGTAAATGTAGAGACATGTATACAATACACACCACTTTGCAAATGTTTGGGGTCAGTAAGATTCTTTAATGTTTTTGAAATAAGTCACCAAGGCTGTATTTTTGATCAATATAATACATTAAAAACAATAATATTGTGAAATAGCATCACAATTTAAAATAACTGATTTCTAATAGAATACATTTTTTAAAATGTAATTTATTCCTGTGGTGGAAAAGCTGTGATTTCAGCATCATTACTCCAGTCTTCAGTGTCACATGATCCTTCAGAAATCATTTAATGCTCAAGCAAACAAACATTTCTTATTATTATCAATGTTGGAAACAGACAGTTGTGCTGTTTAATATGGAAACTGATACTTTTTTAAGGATCCTTTAATGAATAGAAAGTTCCAAAGAACAGCATTAATTTGAAATAGAAAACCTTTGTAACATTATAAATGTCTTTACTGTGACTTTAGATCAATTTAATGCTTCCTTACTGGAAAAAAAGTGTTAATTTCTTGAAAAAATATATTACTGACCACAGACTTTTGACCAGTAGTGTATATATAGCAATACCATTATCCGTTTGCATGTTTAAATACCAAATCACTGTATTTCATAACTGAACAGTTACTGAAATGGGTGTGTGTGTGTGTGTGTGGGGGGGGGGGGGGGGGGGGGGGTTCCACCGAAAAACCTGGTACTTTTTTTAGTACCACCTTGGTTGAGGTTCCAATAGAGCCGTACCGATACTAAAACGCGACGTGTAAACACTGCAGATCACTGATTGGTCAGAGAGAATCGTCACTATCAGCGTCATTGGATTTGCCACACGAGGCACCAAACCCACTAGATTTAAATAGTCAGCAACAGCCACCACAGTATCATTTGTTCGCTCGACTTTTTTAAACGACTTGCTTTAAAAAACCATCACACTCAACTTGAAAAAAGAAATGGCTGTATCGTGGTCAGTAGTCGAGGTGCTGACGTTGATGTCACGGCAGTAGCGGCGGCGCAACTATAATCCCAACCACTTTGAAGCGGTACTAAACTGCAGTGGAAAAGCAGACAGATCCAAAGTAAAGCGAGACGAGCCGAGTCATATGACGCAGTGGAAGAGCACCTAAAGTGTACCCACATTTTTACATCATATTGCATCTGATTTGACTGTTTTTGGAGCATAAACTGTGCAAACAAAAACGGTGGAATTCATCCAGCAAGGCATTTCATGCATCATTCTTTCATTAGGTGGTTAATTGCAGTACAAGAACAACCCATGCATATGTGTTCTGTACAGCAACTTTTTAGCCTTTTTTGTCAAGTGCGTCTTGCCTCATTGCATCGGGTTATTTCTAGTGGCTCTAAGCTGAAGACAGGCCAAAAGGAGTGCTTGTTTTCTTAAGCAGTTTATGTGTCACCGCATCATGCGCCTGTTGAGTTTACTGTTTTGACTGCTCCTTCAATTGCTCTCAACAAAGGGCAGTCATGCAGTCTGAAGTTATTGTATCCAAGCAAAATCTGTCATAACAGGAAATGTTTTTTTTTTTTTTTCCACTTTATTCAATAACCTGTATTCCAAAATTAGGTAAATCAAAAGGTATTTTTTTGTCCGTACAACAAAACAGTTTAATTTATGTATAAGATATAAATAAAAATATGTATTTATAATGATATATTTATAGTTTTATTTATATTTATTTTAGAGAACAGAATGAAAATGAACTAGATAAATATATTCTTGATCCTGATTTACAGTATAATTCCACACCTCGTTCCAACAAATATATTGGCACAAACAGAGCTGACCTCCGCCCTGACGGATTCCCCTGATGCTCCTCCGCCGCCCCCCCTCCCCCTGTGTCCCTTTTATCCTCCCCCTACACCACCATCCCAACCCCCATGTCAAATCCAACAGATACATCCGCACACTGTCTATACATCCGCATCTAATGCATGACAAGGCCATGCGTATGCGTAGAATCGTGTGCTGTGTTCCTGATTAAAATGATTCGTGACCTGCCCTCTCCATAGTGCAGATGCAGTTGTTTGATCATGTGTCATGAAGATGAGTCATATTTGTCAGGCTTATTGAGTGCTGAACTGTCTTTCTGCAGTATGAAATGATTAATAATCTGAAACTAAAAGCGTAAATTGCGTCAGAAGTGATAATTGTGATGAGCAGCACATTTGGTATAGAAGCGGCTTTGCTTTAGGACCCAGATTTTACTTTGGGTATCATTGAGTGTACACAGTAATAGTGATTTCTGCAGCTTGCTCAGTTTTTTAGTTAGAATATTTGGTAATTTGAATATATATATATATATATATATATATATATATATAAATTCTGTCATGAAACTCTAGATGGCACAGGCTTCTTTTCTCAATCTGCTTACAATCAGACTGATCCTGCTGTATCAGTAGCCAATGAGCTCATCCTTCAAATACTTGGTTAGCATTGCCTTAGCAGTTGCAGCAATGCTTTCAGAAACCCTCCACCCTCCCCAGCTCCACCTGTATAGATCTGCTACGGGTAATTCACGTATGCTAATTTGTACAGCAGCAGCATGTCTTACTCTTACTTGCTCACAGTAGCAGCAATAACAACAGCAGCAGCGTAGCAGATCTATTCTGCCAAGACCAAACATCAACATTGTCATATCCATTACCATGCCAAACACTCTAATTACAGAGATATGTGTATATACACTACTGTTAAAAGTTTGGGGTCAGTACTATCTTTTGTTTAAGGAAGTTAACTTAAGGAAGTTAACTTTTATTCAGAGGGATGCATTAAACTGATCAAAAGTGACAGTAAAGACATTTATAATGTTACAAGCGATTTTCATTTCAAATAAACAGGGCTGCCAACTTTTGAGTTTGGGCTTGGAGTGAGATTTTTTTGGGGGGGGGGGGGGGGGGGGGGGGTATGTAAAAACAAATATTGCATCACAATAAGTGTAATTGTGATTGTCAAAACATTTGGTAACTAAATAGAATTTTATGAAGTTTAGTGACAACATGTTACAATGTTTTACATTGTACAATGACTGGTAGGATAGTTTTTATTATTGCTTGACAAAAATTCATTCTTGTGATTTGATTCCGATTTTGATTCAATATTGACTAATTTGGATACATGTTTATTGTAAATTTTATTTAAAAAAATAATCTCACCTAATGCTGTAAACATAGAGGGCCCAATCTGCTGGTATTATTAAAGGTTAAAAATAACAAATTAAATTAAATGTAATGCAGTTTTTGTTATAATAACAATTATTTAATGACATAAGTACAAATATAATAAATATGTAATATAGTGCACAGCAAAATCTCCTCTCTAGCTATTTTTTCTTTTCAATTAACATGCTATGGTCATTAAATGGCTTTCCTGAGGTAAATGTAACGTTATGTGACATAATTGTTCTCCTGCTGTTATATTGACCTCTTTCCGTGGTTGAAAAACACTAATTGGTCAATATTATGTATACTTTCTGTAAGTTGTACTGCATCTTTAAATAAAAAAGTAACAGATGATCGGTTCACGTGCACTTGAACTGAGGCGCTCAGCGATCTGTCACGTCACATTTACAAGCGCCAAACGTATTTTTGTCTGAATTTCGTAATAAAATTGACGGAATCTAAGAGCTGAGAATTAGTTTAATATTAAAAGTACCTCTTTGCTCTACAATTTTTCTGTGCGTGAGAAAATGGATGTGTGGCGTGAGGGCGTGTGAAAAGTGTCAATTACGTGAGTCTCACGCTCAATGCGTGAGAGTTGGCAGCCCTGAATAAATGTTGTTCTTTTGAACTTGCAGCAGCCATTTTCAAATGTGTGTGATGATAAGAAATGTTTCTGCTGAAAATTCAGCCTTGCCATCACAGTAATAACTTATTTATTTTTATTTATTAAAATAGAAAACAGTTATTTTAAATTGTAAGAATATTTCACAATATTACAGTTTTTTTTTTCTTCTTGGAAGATGCTAATATAATGCAGACTTGGCAAGCAGCGAGAATGACCCATAGTTGTTTATCATACAAAAACATTGTCATCTATCACTATTACTTTTGGCACGTTTTTGGTTCCTGAAGCACCATACGGTAGACTATAGTAATTTACTTGCTCGAGTTTTTTCTTATCAGATTTTTTGGCGATATGACTGGACACATGGCCATTTGATCCTGATCCAAATTTCAACACCTTGTTCCACTAAAAACTGGCACATAAACAAAGTGTTGAGCTGTGCCAATATTGTTGATCCAACATATTAACCTCTTTTTATTTAATTCCCTCAAAATTTTCTCCCATATTTTCCTTCTTTTAGTGCAATTATCACCCAAGGGGAAGGAAACCAGCCAGAATTATTCATAAAACAATACATTTTCACACCATACGTGTTGCGTATATGGAAATGAGCATTCTCTTTTTGTCAAGAGCAAAGTGTTTTAATGTATTTTAAAGCTGTGCCAATTTTGAGAGGTGATTTTGTATGAACAATAACGACAGAGGAGGCAGGAAGGCTTCCTTCGTCTCAGACTCATAATGTGAACGTTCATATGCGTTTCTGTGTTTCATGCTGCGTCAGAAAAACAGCATTTCCAAACGATCCTGAATGTGAAATTTAACGGCACTGATTGGCTGTTTCAAACAGGTTCACAGGAATCAATGCTTACAAAGAAGTCCAATGATACACTGTGACTAATAGCGTATGGCAGGTGATACTGAAATACAGCCCTTTTACTATCACTATAGCACCGCAACCCCACACGCCCTCAGCACAGCTGTAGCCCCCATCTGTGGGCACCTCAAGAGGCTTTTCCCTCCATCTACCGAAAAAACCCAACAAAAAAAAACCGTTTGTATTTGGCTTGAGTGCGAGCCCTGTTTGTGTGCAGACTCCCACTCATAGAATGGTGGAAAGCACTCATGTAGGGACCAGCAGAATAAAAGAGCAAAACCAGAGGAGAGTAAGACGTAAGATTTGATGTTTTGAAGAGAATGAAAGGGAATAAGAAAACAGGAGTAATTCAAAACAGAGCGGACTGATAAATAAGAGAATTTTATTTAAAAGCAAGCGTCTCTGAAGGATTTCTGTAGAAGATTGCGAAGAGCAAAGATCCTAATAATGATAAAAGGCTCATGGGATGTCTGCATTCTTATTATAGAGTTAGGAGACGTTCCCCATCATTTTAACTATACTGAAAAGACAATTACCAAGTTCCAACCCTTTCGCCTTCTGAGCATTGGATAGACCTTCCTAACAAAATTTTACAAGTCTGTCTAAATTATACCTTATGAATATATTATAAACAGCTTAGACTTTTTGTAGCATTTGATGTTTTTTGCTTAAAGTCCACAATTATAGTGAAGGTTTCTTGCACTTGTAACAGTTATATAATTTAATATACATATCCAATTTCCACCCTCATGGTGCACTTTAGAATTAGCATTTAGAACATGAAATCACAATTTACACTTTCTTAATGCATGTTCCTGGTTTATTGTGCACAACGTGGTGCACATTATTTTAAAAAAGTCTACTATTAGGAACCTTAAGATGTTTAATGTTGCAGCATTATTTTTAGGACAATTTATTTTACCCTGCAAAACACATTGTCTCTGATTATCCTGCTTCAGTTGAAACACGTACCTGTATTATGTTGACTTCAAACAGCCTGCTTTTTGTTGTACCTCTAAGATTTTCTATATGTAAATTCTCCTGTTATTGGCTAATATTAGCATACAGGCATAGTTCGCATTGTTGATCATCAGAATGGGCAAAATCTGTAAATATAGCTGGTTTTGTGTTATTTGCGCATGGCTGCGATAGAATCATGATGGTTTGTGAATGATCAGTTTTTTTTCAGGCAGTTCATCCAAAATTAAAATTCTGTAATTTATTCATCTTCATGTTGTTCCAAAATTGTATGACTTTCTTCTGTGGAACACAAAAGAAGATATTTTAAGAAATGTCTCAGTGTTTTTTGTCTATGCAATATGCTATTAGGGGCTTTCGCCCCGGAGGAACCTAGAACTATTGGCGGAAGTACCCGGATTTTGGCAAGTTCGCACCACAGGAACTGAAAGCTTTAGCGTAAGTTCTGCCGGGAAGACTCAATTGTTACGTCACTTATTACCTTCTCATCTATCCAATCACATTCTAATACTTGTAGTATAAAAGATCAGTACTTACACATGTCTGAGTTCGCAGATGCTGACGCCTACATTCACCTCCATCCTCCCCACCACCACCAGGATGGCCCTTCCCCTCCATCCTCCCCACCACCACCAGGATGGCCCTTCCCCTCCATCCTCCCCACCACCACCAGGATGGTCCCTTCCCATACCTCCCAGATATCGGCTGCGCCCCTGCCTTCGTCTTCTGGCAGGAAATGCAGAGTCTGTACCCTCGGATTGCGAGTTACGGACGGGGCCTATGCCAAAGAACTTTATTTCATAATATTGCTTGGTGGGCTGTTACAGTTTTTCTCGATTGCTTAAACACTATAACCAGGCTTTTGAACTAAAATTTCAAAACGCCATTTATCAAAAAGCACACCCATTTCACTAAACTATAAACACTATTCCCTGTTTTGACACATGAGTCAGATTTGTTGAACTGTCACTGCAAAACTCTACACACAAATCCCTTCATTTCTCATTGCTTAGACCATGTTGTCATTTAGAAAGCACTAGCATTCAAAATTGTTCACTCAAGTCAGCACAGCTTCAGCTCAGTTAGCACACAATTACCCAAGTGGAAACACTAAGAGTCAAAATTTAACACACATCAATCAGAACCTTCAATAGATATATAAAAGGGCCCAAATCAGTTTATTGCGTTTTGGAACAATGGATCCAGAAAGACATGAAGGAAGAGGGATAAGAATGAGGAGGAGGAAGGGCAAGGACAAGAAGACAAGCAGTCTCAGATGAAATTCAAGCCACTCTAGTTGCCCATGTCTTTATCAATGGTATGACTATGAGGGAGGCTCGGCTACGAGTAAGGTCAAATTTGAGTCGCTGTACCGTCGCCTCGAGAACCTTCAGGGAGGTGTGGTGGCAAACAAAATTCTATCACTGAATAAGAGACAAACATTTCCAATAGTCTTTGATGAGGTTTATTTTCTTGCAAGAAAAGGCCAGCAGTCATACAGTCACACAGAGTGACTGCAGAGTGTGACAGTGAAGGGAGGGCATCCTTTCTCCTTTATAGTCTTGACTCCCAGAATGTTATCTTTCTAGGCAAATTATGGTATTTCAACCATATGTGGAACATTCTTAGACGTGTCCATCATATTGTATCCTTGAGTGGAGGCCCTCCTGTCACGACCAACACTCTACCATTCCAATACAATTCCATATTAGAATAAGGTTTGTGTCTGCTCTTTTACTGTCATATGATGGTCACACACATCTTACTGTAAGTAAATATAAAAAAAAATTTAGAGGAGAGAGTAAAAGAAAAAGAGTAAAAAAAAAAAGAGTAAAACAGGAAAAAAAAAACTTTTTTGTGTGTGTGTGTTTTCTGTGTATGAATAAAAATGTGCCAATGTATCCATTGTTTTTGTCTTTTGTGTTCATCATGTGAAAAGGTTTGTGATGGGGGAACCACAAGCAACATAACTTACCAGTTTTGGAAATGTTGTTTTGAATTTATTGCACCAGTGTGTTAGACTATGTTGTAGTGTGTGTGATTTTGAGGGCTTGTGTGTCCTGTTTGAGGGCAAAGTTTGGTTTTTCAGCAAGAGTGAATGGTTTTGAGTGTAGAGCTTCATTTTGACCTGAAAATAGGATGTTTGGGGAATTGGGTGAGACGTTATGGATTTGTGTTTATAGTTTTGAGAATACGAGGCATAGTTTCAAGAAATGTGTTTAAGCAATCGAGAAAAACTGTAATAAATGTATAATTGTTACAGTATTTATTCTCCCGAGTCTTTCTGGTAGAACTAGAACCGATTTTAGTTCTAGGAACTCCTTTTGGAGGAACCAATTTAGCTCCTACTTCTGAGTCGGGTCTAAACCAGCACTATAGGAACTATCCGTGACGTTAGTGTACGCTGATTGGCTGAACGCATGTGAAACACCAGCACCCGCCATTTTTAAAAAGTCTGTGTAAACCACTGATCTATATAGAATGACTATATATATATATAATGGCGGTGTGAATGCAACCAGGAAAACGTTCCTAGGAGAACCATTAGTTCTTGGGGAACCACCCTGGTGTTCCTAGAACTACCCGTTGCAAAAGCTCCTAATGGCCACCAAAATGGTTTGGCTATCAACATTCTTCAAAATATCTTTTTTGTGTGTTCTGCAGAAGAAAGAAAGTCATAAGGGTGACATCAAGGTGAATAAACAATGACATAATTTTCATTTTTGGGTGAACTATCACTTTAAACTTCCATAAATGGTCTTAGTAGACTGAGGCTCTGCATTTTGAACTTTAGTTTCAAAGCATTGTCTTTTAAATGAGAAAGGAAAATCCATGATATGTCCTTTTCCCAAGTTTGAGAGACACGAGCGTTAGGCCTCTGTGGGGTTAGTGTCTTGAGCTAACCAAGTCTCCTTATCCCTCCGGCAGATTATCCGTCTGAGAGGTGTCTTCTCTCTTCTGTCTTCCCCTCCTGTGTCATCTGGGTTCATAAGCCAGCGCCCCGATGTTGCTATTAGGAACTCTGTGGTTAAAATCCACACATTATCTGTGATTAGTCAGGGTGATGCTGCGGGAAGATTAGTGGATGCTGAGCAGGAGAGCTTAACGTTGACATCAAGGAATAGCATGGAATCAGCTCATACCAATTTACCCAATGCATACAAACCAGGCTCTTTGGAAAAACGTGCCTGTGGCGACATTTCTGCTCAATGAAATTACGTTGCCTCTTGCAAAACTCTGCTAAAAGCTTGTTCAGTTTGATATGAAACTGATGAATGTGAATCTGGCAATGTTTGATTATTTATGTTGGTTGTTGTTGCATGTACGGCAGAAAAGTTAATGCTCTATCGCGTTTGCAAATAACACCTACACTAAACCCAGAAGATACCGATAGTGTTAACAAAAGCAAATGTGAGATAAAAACGCATTTGATGAAGCAATCATGCCATTTTAGTTTGCTCTTTTTACCGTGGCACCACAAGTACAATTCTGTACCAGCTGAGCTACTGAGCAAGTTGACCGCATTAGAAAATCCGTATATAAGGAGCTGGTTATGTGATGCAAACATCAAAATGTATTAGTCTACAAATCATGCGCTATTGTAAAAGTATTCTGAGGTTATAACATAGTATTATTCAAGAAACCGCACAAAAATATGTCTTGATTAATTGATAATCTACCTCTGGAATCGTAATTTTGTGTGAAAAGAAATAAAAGTTGTTGGTGTTTTACTGCCTCTAGTGTTCCTTTCACCTGGAAACTGCAGTGGTTTGTATGTACTGTATTGGTACGTCTTTGGGGTTTTGCAAAAGTGTAGGTAGAGGCACGTTTTTCCAATGAGCCTATGTTGGATGCACAACACATATCTGTTCACGTAACTGAAAAACTCTGATATTGTTTGATGGCAAAGTGGAAATACATGTGTCGGCATTTTTATTCTAGTTTCCCATATGTTAGTCAAATAGTCTTTCTTAAAGGTCATCATTTACTCACCCTCAAGTTGTGTCAAACCTGTATGAATTTCTTTCTTCTGCTGAACACAAAAGAAGAATTAACCAAACAATTGATGGACCCCATTAACTTCCATAGTATTTTTTTCCTACTATGGAAGTCAATGGGGTCCATCAACTGTCTGGTTACTGACATTCTTCAAAATATCTTCCTTTGTGTTCAGCAGAAGAAAGAAACTTATACAGGTTTGAAACAACTTGAGATTGAGTAAATGATGACAGAATTTTCATTTTTAAGTAAACTATTCCTTTAAGTAACACTCTCCTTGAACGACACCACTGGACAAAGTTTCTAGGTGTGGTAGCGGCGAGATACAAGTCAAAGTTCACCATAAAACCTGGCAATCACGCTATGTCTGGCTCATTACCCTGCAATTGTGATAATGCTCGCCTATCATGTTCACAAAGGTTCCACAAATCTGGGTCAGACTGTTGAAATGGACAGAATAATTGCAAAGTAAACGGTTCATCCACTCATATATCATCATCACTTTCAGTCACATCAAAATGAATCAAAACGATCTTGAAATAATGATCTGTGAGAGAGCTGGCTTTTAGAGTATTTCATTCAGCTCTGTTAAATGAAAGCTGCACATCTGTGCCCGTGACCATGGTTGTGTTTACAGAGGCGTTATTGACTAATGGGCCAAAAATAAGGGGACTATTAGAAATAACAAATACAGATAAATAGCATTGCTTTTTCTGTTATTGTATTTATGTTGTATCATATTATTATTCATTTAGAATCAATATGAACATGTTTACAACACATAATATGTATATATATATATATATATATATATATATATATATATAAAATACAGTACATTCAATGCATTTAGGCATGTAGACATTGTCATGGTCTGCTTAGAGCAACGTATATGGAAAACTAAGCTTACATCATATGGAAATTAACATGAATTTACATTGAACTAAAAATAAGTAAAAACACACGCACACACACACATACAGTGGGGACCACCACACGCCACTGCTTGAATGCCCACTAAGTCGCTTTGGATTATAGTGTTTGCCAAATGCATAAATGTAAATGATGCTGTTTATACTGATGGAGCAAAAGGATGCTGTTTATGCTGTAGGAGAAAATCTTTCAGACAGTAGGCGTCTGTTTACATTTAGGATTTTAGTCTTGTGAGAGACCATTTAATTCAAATGTATGCAATGTTTTCTATAAATCAACTTATAGTTATTGGTGCAAAAACAAAAAAATACACAATGCGTTTTGTGTGTCTGGCGACTGGTGCTACGGTCAGGTCCATATGATGTGTTTGAGGGGGAATGTCATGAAAACGTGTAATAATCCAGCACTTAAAATGTAAGAGAAAGAAAAGTTAGAATGAAAGCTATTTTTTAGGACCATCAAGATTTTTTACACTGTGACATTATTGTCTTTACAGTTAGGCAATTTAAATTCCCAAATTTTTCTACTGTATTACAGTAAAATGACTAATACAATGTTTTTTTTTTATTAAATCAGCATAAATCTAAGGCACTACAAAATATTAACATGATATCTAAACGTGTGTCTTTTTTCCCTCATTAAAGTAATACGAATTCTATTTTTTTTTTACATTACAATAATGGGAATTTGAGAGGGAAATGTGCTTCATTGTATTGAAAATAAAGTCACTGCAAAAATTAGGCATTTCAACAAAATATTGTTTATTTATTTTTGATATTGGGTTGAAATATGCTTTGATTTTGTGAAAGTAATTTTCATTTAGAGTGTGTTTTGAGGTAAATCAGGTTATGATTACAGCTTTTGTGCCGTTTTGCCGCTCACATGTAATTGCAAAGAATTTGCAGTGATTATTCTCTGATCCATGTTATTAGCTTTAGCCATTCAAAATCAATAAAACTAAGAGCTTCACAACACACAGATCAGTGTAGCTATGCTTAACGGTTGTGTTTTTAGCACCACTGACTAGGCCTACCATCTGTGTTATTTCTCCGATTTTACAAAAATGGAAATTTAGCTCAAAATAGCATTATTATCTTCTGACATTGATTGTCCCTCTTGAAATCCATTGTTTCATTACTGATATGAATTGAAATGAAACGATAGAGATTAAACTGCCGAAAGAGAGAATGTAATATCTCAGTGATGACAGAATTTTTCAATTCTTTTGAGATAAAGAAAATTGGAAGTGTTCTCCACAACAGAGCAGACATCAAAGACTGACTACTACAGTCTTTTATGAGAGCGCACTATCTGATGGCTCAGTCTGTCCACTCAGTATTTGTTAACTGTTACGCTTAACAGGAATCTATAATATTGTTCTGCTTAAATGCTTTTTCTGTCACATTATTGAAGAGATGCAGCAGGTTTCTGGCTATGAATTAATACACGCCTCTTATTGACATTTTTGCTTTTAGTGTAGAAAGGTAAATTACTTCTCACTGAAAACGTACATGTCCCATCGGGACTATTTAGAAAAGAGTTTCACCATTTAATGCCTTCTCTGAGTTTTGTGTGGCACAGCATCACACTGGAAAGCAATCTAACTACTTATTGTCTCTTTATTTCCCCAATATTGACTTATTGGGCATATGCTAATGAGGGCCAGCTGGAAAACTACATTGCTTTGCACATCTGACTTACTGTGACTCAGCAGAACATAGCCATATAAATGGCCTAATCCTGACTGACCCATTTAGTATTAATACTAAGTGAACGTATGTCTGCGACTGTGGTACATTGTTGCTAGCGGGCTTAATTATGTAAGTGAAAAAGAGCTTCTTGGTTTGCTAACATTCTCTGAAGCTAAGTCAGCCATGCTAATTCTAATAGGATTGTTGTCTAACTTTAAAAGTGTACTTGTAATGATTTGAATGCTAGTCTTGCCACTGTTCCAATGTTTGTTAAAGCAGTAAATTGATGTTCCATCTACAACATAGTCCATGTGACTGATGATGTGGAAGAAAGTCAGAACTCAAGGGACTGGATTCACAAAGAACATTCCTAAGAATGACATTCTTCTTAACTGCTATATTTTCTAACTTAAGAATAAAGGGTATTATGTGTCCTCAAACACATTCAAGAATAGTCCCCCTGTAGTCAATAATTTTATCCCCTAAAACTCATCTTTTATCACCCAAATGATGTAAAAAAATAACTTGAATGTAAGCTTGCCTAATTTACTATATGTGGTTCTATGAATATGCAAATGAGCCCCGCCTTCACTCACTCACACCAGCTCAGAGATCCACTCGTTGACGATCACACGTTGACCTGATTGGTTACAAGGTAGTTTGTGAAGTCAGAAACACCAGCGATTTAACATTTTTGAGACTGTCTTTGGTTCACTGCAGTTTTAAGGAGAAAATACTCAGCAATGGTGTTGACTTATGAATTTGCACATGGTTTGTCTTAAAGCATATTAAAAACACCACATAGACATATAAACAACATTAAAAACTTGATGTTCACCACAGGGGGACTCTTAGATAAAACTTAAGAATAAAAAATATCCTAAATTAAATCATCATCATTAATCTCCTAATACAATTAGGATAACCTCCAACTTGTCTTAAATCCCCTAAGGGAAAGATGTTTATATTCTTTATTGGGTTGTTTCAAATATTAAGCATTACAACATAATACAAGCTATCAACCCAGGCTCCTTAGAAATACGTGACTACATTTCTGCAAAACCTGAAATACGTTGCTCAGGGTACATTTCGCTTTGTGCTTTGCAGATCAGATGAATACAAGAGGCAGTAAAACAACAACAACTTTTGTCCCTTTGCACATAGGTGCAGATTATTGATTAACAAGGACTTAATTTTTTGCACAATAGACAAGTTAAGTCACATTTATTTATATAGCGCTTTTTACAACACAGATTAAGAAAATAGCATATACTACGTACACAATACTACATAACACTTGTACCATAACTCATGATTTGTAAACTAATACATTTTGATGTTTGCATCACATAACCAGCTCCTTATCTACAGCTTTTCTAATGCGGAAGACTTGCTCAGTTGCTCGTCTGGTACAGCATTGCACTTGTGATGTGGAGGTTAGATTCCTGTGAAACATGAGTCACGATAAAAGAGCTGAAAGACAGCAAAAATGTCATGGTTGCTTCAGAAAATGTGTTTTTAACTCATGTTTGCGTTCACCTTTTAGCACCACTCGCCAGACATTTCAATTCCAAACTGCTGGGAAATGTGCATTAAACCAACCTATTAAAATGTTGCCACAGTCACATTCAAATGTTTTAAGCTTTTATCCAAAGCGTCTTACAAATGAGGAGAGAAATAGAAGCAATCAAACCAACAATAGGGCAACAATATGCAAGTGCTGTGACTAGTCCCAGTTCGACCAGCATATATATATATAGAGAATAATACTACTACTTCTTTCTACTTAACTTTTCATGAAGACCAATCTGAATCTAAACTGTACAGAATTGTCCCAAACCAAATCCATCAAGTGATTGTGGCAAGTTCCTATAAAGTAGAGCCTTATTAGAAACCAAGGCTAGAAGGTGAGACGCTCCCTCCTCCACCTGGAAAACTATCCTTAATCCACAGTTACAGGTGAAATCTAGCCTTGAGGAGCAGAACAAACATCAGTACTGACTTCTGAAGCTTCACTGTAGTGCATCTCTAATGTTTGAGCTCTAATACCAGATGGCAGCGTGCCCCCTGCCAAGCACCGCCCGACCCCCATGAGGCTTGTGCTCGGTGATCAAAGCTGCACTGAGCTCTGAGTCCAAATGCATCATTGTTGAGGAAAACTGGGCTGAAACCTGCCCAGAGAAGGAAGGGCGTTAAAAGCTGCTTTCATCTAGTGTCACGCTCAGGCTCGACAGAGCAGCTGTGGCAGAAGAAATGGAGTTCTTCAACATTTATCGCAAACATATTGAGAGGATGAAAGAAAGGAGAGTGCAGATTAACAATTACCACCAATTTGTCAACAGTGAAGTATTACACTGTGTAGAAATCTAGCATTGATTGAGAGACAAATTTGCTATTAAGAATACGGAGGGATCTTTGTCAATTGTGAAGGAGGTGCTCTGCTTTTTGAGAAGAAGGCTGAGGCTTTTTTTATGTTTGCACAATGCTGTTTAAATGATGTCTGTTGGAAACAGCCTACACAGTTGTGTGTACTTTACTAATCAAATGTGTACACACTGCACATCCACACACACACACAGACTCTTTATTCTGAGGTAGCATGAGCACTCTTATGTGTTTGATCAAAAACGTGTAGGCTGGAGGTCTCCAGCCTTATTGTGAGTGAGAGCTACTGCTGTTTCTTTACCTTGCTTCAGGCTGCAAATATATTTGGTTTCATATCATATTTCCAAGGAATAATAATGAAATCTCTTTTTTATTATTGAAATATTGAAAATTTTGTGAATGATTTCTAGCAAGCATTATATTATTTTTTTATTTCATTGTTGATATTGATTCTTCTGATTGGTTCCTTAGTTCCACAAGTATTTTTCCCATTCATATTTTTATTAGAGATTTGAAAAGAGTCTCCGTTAAAGAGTTATAAGCCAAGAACCAAACCAACCTATGAAGTGAATCAGGGGCCATATGTATAAAACTTCTCAAAAATCCTCTTAATTATAAGCTGAAGCTTTGACACAAGTGTCAAAAGATTCGTAATAAAAAGTAAGACTTGTTTTAAGATAGGAGCTATTTAAGTCTAAGACTGACTCTTAGGTGCTAACTGAGCTGACGTGGGTGAGTGGAGGCAGGGCTAATTTGCATATTCATAGAACTGCATATACTAAATGAGGTAAGGGTGTAGAGTTACATTCAAGCTATTTTAAGGTATTATGAAATTATTTTTCAAGGAAAACCGTTTAAATATGTAATTTTGGTGATCAAAGATGAGTTTTAAGGGATACAATTATTGACTACAGGGGGACTTTAAATGTTTGTTTTTTTAATGTCAAGCAAGTATTATGAAATAAGTTTATTTATAGAATGCGCTCTGGTTGACTCACACACTCCAAACGATCACCAGGTGCCCGTGGGCACTGCATTGGAGACCACTGTTGTAGTCTATGTATGACTCCCCATCCACAGAAATCTAACCAAACTGACTAGATTTGGTGTCGTTCAGTGATCTCGTAATTTTCTGTCAACGTCTCCTCTGCAGCACTTACCGACACATGTAATTCGTACTGCATGTAAATGTAAATGAATTGATACCATTGACAAAATTGATACAATCAAGTCAATCATTAGGGCCAAAACAATTCATAATTCATAAAAATGAGTTGGTGACCAGTTTTGCTATTCGACTTGATTACTTCTCATAGTTATTTTATTTTCCACTGATGTCACTACATAGTTACAGCCCGTAATAAATTAATTTAATGACTAGATGTAGCCATTGTGCACATAAAGTTTTAAGTTCAGTAATACTGAGGAAGGAAATTGATTGTTCAGTGAAGTGTAATGAAGTTGGACCTGTGCCAGTGCAGTTATAGCACTTCCTTCGACCTACTACTGCACTAGCGCCCAATACATCCAACACCAACTATTTGACTGGCCATTTAGAGAACCCACTGACTAGTTGATTATGAAATTGTGTAGTTTTACACATTCCTAGTTCAATAAACTTCAATAAACATTAGAATATTTGTAAAAACAATTTTTTTTTTAAATATCAGTATAATAAATGGTTTGATGACAGTATAGACATCTTTGTGAAGCTCTGCAAAAAATGTGTATTTTATTATAACCTCCCTTGAGAGACCATTAGACAGCAGCAGAAAACTACCACTGAGAGTATTAAAGTACACTCATTATCAAATCCTTATAGTGCTATAATAGAAGATATATCCCTCCAACACTGTTTTACTAGTGGCTTTAAACTCAAATACACAATAGTAAAGTAAAATAAAAATTGTATCAGCATCTGTGATAATGAACTATCATTTTTAATTCTAGCCAGTCTGCCAAATATTGATTTTCCTTTGTTGATACGAGGATAAAAATAAGAGTGAATCTGGATTAGATGTGAAGGCATGTCATGGGTTTATATTCTGATATGTGAAGCATGTCCAATCGTTTGATAGAGACATTTATTTGAGGATTACACACATAAACATGATTGGGGACAGGCTGTTCTCTGGAGCACGGGTGTTCAAAGCTCCAGGTATTTCAATTTGTCCCTAAGCCCTAATTCTGGATCAGACTCCTGTTGAAATCCTGTAGTATTATATGAAAGGGAGAGCAAATGAAAGAGAGAGAGAGAGATGTTTGTGTGTTTTGTGTGATTTGAGCATTTCCTCTCATTTAAGACTCATGATTACTCAATTAAACGAGTACTTGATTTAAAAAATCTTGTATTACTATTTATATTATTCTCAATTAATTGGTAATATAGAGGGACAATCTATAGACAAGGGTCTGAGCAAGAATACTGTAGGTAAAAAAATAATTAAATAAAATGATTTAATCTGCAGTACACCACAGTGATACTCAATTAATCTGCAAAATTGTTGGTTTCTAACTGTTACTTGATTAATCATCAAAATAATCAGTATATTGTTTACACTAAGGTTCATTGATAAAAAAAAAAACACATATAGCAAGAGGCACGACACAGAATACTCAATCACTTGTCAAAATAATCGGCAGATTACTCGATTACCAAGATATACAACAACGGTTAGTCGATTAATTATCAAAAAAGTTGTTATTACTCGATTACTGCAGGTTACTAAATTAAATGAATCAACAACAGTTGTCAGATTACTCCCTTTCCAATCTGTATAATGCAGATTACTCAATTATCCACCATCATTTTCATCAAAAAACTCGATTACCAGGATGTACAACAAAAATGTACTCGATTAATCAAGAATGTTGTTGGCAGATTACTCAATTACCAAGATGTGCACCAAACAGTTACTCGATTAATTATCAAAACACTTGGCAGATTACTTTTTGTCACAGATTGCTTTCCAAACCGTACAATGTGGATTACTCAATTAATCGTCAAAATTGTCGGTAGATTAGTAGATTTGCAAGATATACAAAACATATTACTTTCTTACCAGACTGTATGTCATCAAAAGAATCATCAGCTTACTCGATTACCAGCTCTACTCTGAACCAGGATCTGTGGTTTGCCATAAAATAAGCATCTACTGTCTGACGCACTTGGATTCTCAGAGAGTCCTTTTGATTTTCGGGATTTTAGCTTCAGAAGAGATGCGGGATTTTTGAACTGCAGAAGCTCTTCTCACCCCACTTCTCACTGACGCCCAGACACACAGCTGCAAATCCTGCCTAATGTGATTTCATTTCCCAAATGCACACTATTTAATTTCAAGGATGATATTTACCAATGAAATACTAATCTTCAATTTGCTTGAATGGGAGACTCAGAAATAAACTATTTCTCAACAAAACTATTACATAGTGTTTTGTGGGTGTAAGTTTGTGTGCATGTGTATGTCCTTACTTTGTGTGGGAGTAAAATATTTATATTTCCATCATGTCTCAATCCTGTTTTCAGGTATTGCTCCAACTTTATTTTGTGCTTGAAACACCTCAAGTTCAAAGCAGGTTAGATTAGTCTTTTGTCACTGAGGCATATTTTTGTGCCTGTGTTGGTCAACCTTTGACTTTTAAATCACACTAGAACACAGTGGTGGAAGACTGCAGGACCAAAACAAGATGTAGAGATGGATAGAAGTACCTTGTCTGCCCTGTTCTGACAGAAAGGAGAAGCATATCTGGTTTATACTGGGCAGGCCTCTGGTGATTACAGCGTCCAGATTGAGCCGCTCGAGCTGAACTCTATTTCTTATCTGGAGGTGAAACTCAAAGGACTGGAGCACATACAAACTATCTTGTTATTGGGTTATGATGTGCAGTACTATTACATATCTGATCTGATCCAAAACCTACCAAGCTGCCTTTCTATCTAGTGCCTTTATACAGTATGTAGCTGCTTTCTTAGGCAGCATCCTAACCAAAATGGGACCGTTTTGAAACATCTTATGCAAATCACGACGAACCTTAGTTTGGGTAGATGTCATATTAAATTTGAACAAGGCTGGTGTGTGATATATTCGTAATAACACATTTGTCATGATTCAATTAAACCAATGATTTAAAATGTACTTTAAAGTAAAACTTTTAATCTGACACTATAACAGCGTGCACTTTTAAGTGTGTTAAGAAACGTCATGAAAGTGTACACTTAAGTGATATCTGCATATACAGTTTTTTTTTTAAATATACTTTTAAGATTTGAAGCACATTAGTGCACATTCAATATAATTAAGAGCAATTATTTTCCACAAGGGATAGGCTTGTTTTCATTTGCACCAAATTAAATATGGCATAGCATGTTGCTAAGCTAACTAAGGAATATTTTTAATAGGGGGAAAACACACTAATGTGTTAAAATAGTCCATTATTAATTCAAATTGTTATCAATAAAAAATGAATGTAATTAACACTGTCCTCTCGAGCTCATTGCAGTGCGCTCTTGGATTGCCTTGTCTGTAAAGGATTGGAGGTGATGCTTGCTAAAGAAGCCTCCATGTCTGTAGTGAGCCTTTCACAGAATTTGGCTTTGTATTGCCTTGGTTAAGATAAGATAGGATAATGCCTTGAAGAGTAGCTGTCCATATGAATACAACCTTTCCCTCGTTCTTACACTACAGCCAGGATGGTTGGAACGCGTACAGAGATGTCATAATGGACAATGTTTCCCCTCAAAGGTCTGAAACTTGCTTATGATGCTGAAATAATCACCTGAAGCTCATTTTAAAAATGTGTATCAGTGACTGTGCATTTGATGTTATACAGTTATGCGGAGGGAGATTTTAAACCAATGAGGTTTCACTGTGGGTGGAGCTTCGCAGATAAGCAGAAACCAAGCTAGTGTTCAGATGTCCTGCCACTCATCACGGCTATATGAGTGATTAGGATCATTTTTTGGTTATCTCCTTATCGCATCACATCTATTTACGACAGATGAAGTTTTACATTCCTCTCTTTATATCCCTGTTTTTCCTCCTTTTTTCTGTCTCTGAAAGTACCATTCAGTCTTAATTTAAAAAAGCAGCAGTGCCCGCCTAACAGATGGCACTAGTTGGTGAAAACCGTTATTAGTGAGTAAACAACTTTAAAGTGTATCACTGAATCTTAGTGCAGATGTCCTCATTGTCCTTGAAACAGAGTTTCATCCCACTGAAATTAAATGCATCACAATTTCATCTGCGTGCAGGCATGTGCACATGTGCAGTGTTTCATTTTTTTAACATTATCATTATGAATAAACATAATAATTTTGCTAATTCTCTAATCCTGCAATTGCTATGTTAGTCGTTGACTGATAAAACTGAGCATAAATTATCATAAAAAAAACACTAGATAACTTTAGTCCAGCTCTTTCCGTTTTCTGTTTCTCTTTACTCTTGCACTTCGAATACAATTAAATACAAGTAAAATGATATTGAAGGAGACATCCAAGCCATATCAAAGAAAAAATGCATCATTGTGCAAAAAACATGCAGAACACCTTTGGCAACTACAAAGTAACATCCTGGCAAACATCCAATACTATAGTCAACCCTAGTCACATTTATTTATATAGCGCTTTATACAATACAGAGTGTTTCAAAGCAGCTTCACAGTAATAAACAGGAAAGTGTTAATGCAAAATTCAATTATGAAACAACTTCAATTTCAGTTGTAAAGCAGCTCTACCAAAGAAAATATTGTCATTATTCAGCTCATTTTAGTTCAGTGTTGATTCATTTCAGTTCAATAAGAATGTCAGTTTTGTGAAGTTCATCAGGTATGAAGTTGATAATAATTAATAATAAAATTATAAAAAGCGATAAAGTGTCGCTATTCAGATCGCTTCAGTTTAGTGTTGATTTAATTCAGCTAGCAGCATTGTGTAGCATTGTGGTGGTGTTTTTGACCACTCACATTCTGTTAAAAAAAGTCAAATTTTCTTTTTAAACAGCTTATAGTACAATTTCCCAAGTTAACAGCTGTGCCTGTAGTCATAGAAAAAAACGAAGCTAAGCTCCGCTTTCCTTGTTTACAGTTCCGACTCAGACAAGCGTTACAATAGAGACTTCAGTGCACAGTGTGATTTTTAAGTAAAATGTATCAATTTAGTTAATCTAAATTAATTTTTTATGTGGACTGGAAGGAATTTTTGGCATGATATGGTTTTAAATAATATAAAATGACATAGTAACATGGACAAAAACGGCAGACTAACAACTTTTTTTTTAGGTAATTCCTGTCAAATTTAATTTTAAACTGTCCAAATACACAGATCCCTAGACTTCCATTAAAAAGAGCAGCCAGCAACAGTTGCTAAGGTAGGATTGGTCAGCAGCAAAGTGGGGCTTAGTGAAGGGTCTATCATGATTACAATCTGCTCAATAAACGGGTGTTTACTGTTGTGAAGGAGAAGAGAGAGCTGCTGATGTAATGTTCCTGTTAAAAACACATTCTCGGATGAGTCAGATGCACAGCTTGACGATTCGGGGAGGGCTGCGGGTGCATTCCGTTTGATTAGACGCGTCCCTGTTGGTTGGTTACTGGCCCACACCACGCATTGCCTTTACCAGAGTCCAAGGACAATAGGAGGCCTTTCAGAGCTGTGGGGAAGGAATATGATGCAGCATTGCCGCAGTGGATCCTTCAGGTCTGTCGACAGGTTTTGTGGAGTTGTGTTAGGGTATTGTGATTGCCGCCCACTGAAGGTCTGTGAGAGTTTGTAAGTAACTCGGCAGTGTCTCTGCATATAATATCTGCGGCTCCAGACTGTTGTCCATGCTCTATTGCATACAGCTCCATCTGCTCTGATCAGTGAGTGCAGCAGTATTACAAAAGCTGTAAATCTGTTTTTTATGCATACTGTACCTTTCATTTTGCTCTCCTCCATTTATTTTATTAAACATTTCACAACTTGATTTTTAAGTGAAATAGACTATAAAAAATGACAATTGGCAAGTGCATTTGCTTTCTAGCATTAATATTAGGTATAGCAACATTTTTGTTTAAAGGATAAATGAAAATTCTGTCATAATTTACTTACTCTCATGTCATTCCAAACCCATTAGATTTTCATTCATATTCGAAACACAAATGAAGATAGTCATGATGAAATCGGAGCGAATTCTGTCTTGAAATTTTATTCTGTACAAGCATTTAACTCTCTCTTTCTGTCTCCATGTGCAGTGAAGAACACATGCGCACCCTTAGAGTTTGCGTGTGCGAACGGTCAGTGTGTTCCTGGGCGTTGGCGTTGTGACGGAGAACCTGAGTGTCCAGATGGATCAGATGAGGCTGATGCCACCTGCAGTAAGTCACATCACATCATAAAACTCTTACTGGTTCTGTTCATTTCTTGGTTTAATTGTTTGCTTAAAGCAGTGGTTCTTAACCTTTTTGACTCCAAGGCCCGACTTTGTCCAAGACAATATTCAAAGGTCCTCCTATATGTAAGCTATGTACCTCTGGTACTTCTGTTTTAATAAAAATACATAAACTCAAAAATAAGCCAGTTTAATATTGTACATCTTTCAGTGTTTTTTTGTTTTTGTTTGTTTTTTTGCATTTTTTAGATTTCTAGTTCAGTCATGAAACTCTAGAGGGCGCAGGCTGATAGGTCCTTTACATGCAGTCTGCAAGGAATCACATCATTACCGCATGGCACAAGCTGATTGGCCTCTATTCTACAGCCAATGAGATTGCTTGCTCAACAATTTAAATAGTCTGGTTCAGTGTTTGCTGTAGGCTAGTGCTGTATCGCGCTATCAGAGTTCCTCTGAAACCCTCCACCTCCCCCAGCTCCACCTGCCTAGATCTGCTAGAGGATACATGTACCGGGTATGTCTATTCATGCAGCAGCAGCAGCATATCTTACATGCTCACAGCATCATGTCTGTGTATCTATTAGCAGTAGCAAATCCATACTTGCTCTGAAGCAGCAGTAAGCATAGCAAAACTAGTCCGCCAAGAACAAATACATTAACATTGCAACTAGGGGTTGCACAGACTAGTCGACTTTAATGTTCAGGATAAGAAACGCTGTTTCCAACAGTTAAAATGACAAATCAATGTATACTTCGAGATCGCTCCACAATATAGGTTTGATTATACCATCTGGATGCTCAAAATTAATCGGGTAAATGCATGTTCTGAACGAATGCACTGCTGCATTGTAACGCACACACTATACAGACAGTAGCGCGCACATCACGTGCAGATCGCACGCACACAGAAACATTCAGTAGCGCAGAAATGTATTGTCAACACTGTTCTGTGATTTATCAATAAAATAGATTAGAAACTGAAAAGTTCTTGCATATATTTCTTAGTAACTAAAACCCACAGCTTCACTATAACGACCCAAAGACAAAAGAACTGATAAAAATAAGCTATTATGTAGGAGCAATAGCCTTGTGGGCAGCACTGTGTCATATGCCATAGCTGTGCATAAGGTAACCCAGTTTCGAGTATCAGCTCAAGATTTAGGCTTATTGTTCATTATTGACGTCAACTTTAATCACATAAATGTCGACTTAAAACAAATTGAAATCGTTAAACTCCTATCATAAACATGGCAAAACTATTCCGTGAGTTGTTGTGATTTAACTCATTTTAAAGCTGCTGTAGGTAGGAATGGTCTAAAAAACTTCTTTTTCAAATTTGTTTAAACTTTATGTATATATCAATACATAATTTAAATGTAAGTATTCTGAAAAAGAAAATATAAAAATCGAGTGGATGTAAACCTCTCACGACTGTTTTAAAGAGAGCTCATTATTTCCATTCAGTCCACCCTCTCCCTTCTGGGCTCCTTCCAAAGCCACGCCCCCAAAACACATGAACGTGCGACCGCTAAGCTGGAGGATGCATTATTTACCTGAGACGAGCAGAGAGCGTGCATGCAGTGACATCATGTCAGAATCACATGTAATAAAAAAAATCTAACTTTATCATTATGAATATAAACAAATAAGATGTATTTTAGTACTCACTATCAAGCTAGCATATCGATATTGGTAAAGTTAAAAATATATATTTTTTGATTCGCTAACGAGCTATAACTATAAAGCTGCAGTAGGGAGTTTTTAGAAAACGTTGACTTAGCCTGAAAATTATTCTAGTGATATGTAATGCTAAATAAGGTTTGCTAATACATTATTTTTGGATGTTTGGTTGGTGTTGATGTTATATGCAAAGCACAACCCTGAAATCTACAAGAAATCATGCCATACATAATTTGTCAGGCCTGTTTTGAAATTATCTTAGTTGTGTAGTTCTTAAAAAATGAAACAAATCAAGCAGGGATACTTACTTGTCAAGCAGAAATGTGGCTAACTCGGCATCGGTTTTAAATCCTTTCAGGACACGTAGCTCCCTCTGAAAAGCCGCTCCGACCCTCGTTTTAATTCGGACTCTATCAAATTCTTTCTTTTTGGATTTTTTTTTCATCGTCATCTGCCTTTTTCCGTTTACCCGTTATTTTATGAGCTGGTGTCACACGAGGAATTGGCAGTTTGGATTGTTTATCCGTCATTAGCACAGCTGCGGCACACCGGCAGTATTGATTTTGAATGGCCGCACGCGCTGTGCAGGAAGAGGGGGTGATCAGCGCTCACACGAGCATGATTGACACTCCTAAGACACTCCTCCTGGCTCTGATTGGTTGTTTCTTACCGGGAGCGGTGTATTTCTGCAAATGGCAATAGGACCACTGGGAGGAGCCTGAGGGGCTTGATTTTTTTCACAGATTATCTGTCTCATATTCTACTGTCAGGACATAATGACAGTTTTAATAAATATGTAAAAAATACATTTTTACAAAAGTTACCTACTGAAGCTTTAATATTGGGGAAGTTTGCCGAAGCCCCTGGTTGAGAATTTATGATTTAAAGGATTGTTACAATTTCAATTTAGGTTAAGTACTATAAATTGCGTCTGTGATAGGCCTATTCTGCAAAAGAAAATTATTTTGACTCAACCCTCAGTTTGTAAAAACAAGCATAATTGTTTTTACAGTATCGCTCTAATGGAAGTCAACAGGGCAAATTTATCCACATAAGAAATCTTAGCATTAAAGGGATCACATAGATAGCTTTCATCAGCTCCAGTTACATACTTTTTCTACAGAAGAGTTAATATACATGCTGTAATTTTAATACAAGCTTCACATTTCAGTTGTTTAACCCCCAGAATGCCTTATTAATTATGAATCATCCATAATGCATTACTGTGAAATGTGGGACGAGTCTTTTTTTTTTTTGGTAAGCCGAGTGATAAAACTTGCATTGAACCCAGAACATTCCTTTAGGCTACTAATATTAAACACACTCCTATAAACTGCACCTGAAGTCAGTTTAAACACAGTCACTGATTGGCCACCTAGTGTGTTTGTTGTGCAGGAACATGATTGTGTTTGTCTGATGTTTGGTCTGATTCATTTATCCAGTAAATGTTCTTTCCTCTCTGTGGGAAAATTAAATGTGACATGTTGCAGAGTTCATGTAGATAGCATCACGCAAACTCTATGTACTCACGGCTTTGTGATGTATTCAAGGCTGAAATTCTTTTCAATTCCTTTTCAATGTATTTTGTACCCATGGATCAAATTATAGGAGTGTTATTTTATTCAGCGGAAGTTATTTCAAAGCTCATCTGAGAATCTCATCTAGTATTTAATTACATTTTTACCTTCTGCTATCGCGTGTGTACTTTTATCATGAATGATTCAGTCCCCATCCCCAACCAGTTCAGAAAATGTGTGTTCAGGGATGATGTTCAGTGGGAAAACATGAGAGAAATCTACAGAAAGGGCTGTTTGTGCTAGAGTTCCCATTAAAGATGAATGAGTCCACAGTTCAATTCTGCCCCAAGACAAAACTTCACCACTGTACTAAATGATAAAACAGAGAAAATAAAAATGACTTGTAGTTTTTGTCCTGTGGATTGTTCCTTCATTTGGTATGTTTGTCCATTCTTCCTTTGTAGTATGTAAATATGTAATAAAGAATCAAACGGGTCTGAACAGCATACTGAAGCATAGGCTATTATATTGGACCAGTTTCTACTGGCATACCTCAGGGCTCAATTTTAGGACCGTTACTTTTCCGTCTTTATTTATTCCCGCTTGGCCCTTCTCAGCCTGGCCTGTTGGCTGTCCATCAAGCACAGTTATATTCCATGGGTGACAGAGCCTTTTCTATAGCTGCTCCCAGGTTGTGGAACCAACTTACTGTTGAAATTCAGGAAACACAGTCTCTTGTAACAATTTGTATTTTTTTTTTTTTATTAGCTTACTGTTAATTGCGGTAACATTGTTGATTTCTTATTGTTTTAATACACCGATGTACTATTGTTGATTTATGTTGTATTTTCCTTGTATTTTTACCTTGTGAAACGGTTTGAGAAGCTCCTTTAATGGCGCTATAAAAAGTTATTATAGTTCCAACTCTAAATTCTGAATATCAGCTCAAAGTTATTGTAAACGCACACCTGTGACCACACATTAGCCGGATTCAATATTAATGTGCCGAGTTGCTGCATGGCTTGGCAGCTGTAAGCAGTCTAATGAATTAATGAACCAGGCAGGCAAACTACAGTCTTTACACTGAACATCTGGGACTCAAAATCTATTTCAACACTGGAAGAAGACAAATGTTTTAGGAATAAAAAATGTCTATGGTTAATATGGACAGTACCAACGTTAATATCAGTAAGACACCATGTCCATTAAATAGTTACATTTATTATTGGCATTAATAATAATTCTACTCATTATTATTATTCTTTATGTTGTTGTTAGAGTATTATTATAAATAATAATATTATTGCTAATAATAAATGTAACTCATTTTTGGATGTGGTGTTTTGATGTTCTGTAATTTTTATATTGGTGCCTTTTTATAAAAGCATTACATCACTCAAGGCCATTATGCTTTTGGCCATGTTACTTTCTCCAGCCACCATAGTGTTTCAGTTGTTTCAATGTGTTCAGCTGAGCACATGGGTACTCAGTAAATCAAAAACAACATGTTTAGTCTGTCCAACAGGCCTCTTGTTGCTGTTTTGACAAGTGAAAAAATAGACAGTGATTATATTGATTACATGAGGCCAATATGAGAATTTTGTGAGTTGCACAATAAAACCATGGCTCTGTTTCCATGACTACAGTATACCGGCATCTGTAGGTGAGGAGCACAGCTGTGGAACATGAAACGTCATATTAGATTGACTGCAACTCAAATATGAGAGCTCCCTGCGGCATTTCTGCTCTTTCCGCTCCATGTCTGCATTAACTTCAGCAGAAAGAGGCAATCATGTTCAATTTGTGTATGCCAGTAATGTGGATTTAAAAAAATAAGTCATTTACTTCCAGCTAATGCATGGGTATATTATTGTATTTATTTATTTCATCAGTATAGGCGACTGTTCATTTCATGAGTTTGCATGCTAATGGGATTTCATAATCTTTAAGAAGCATCTTCAACAGAAATGCCACACAAAAGAGTTATCTAATGCATTTAAATGGAATAAATACTCAAGGCACATTTCAACAACTGCTCTTCTAATGAATTCACAATGTAAGACCGATGCTCTGTGTAAAAACCATTAGCTGATAGGCAAGATATAAGAACCAATTAGATGCTGTTTATTTGGAGGTCTGTTCATTTGCATAAATAGTTGTTATGCATTATAGACTGAGTATTATTGTGTAGGATTGTATTTGATGTTACTACATTTTAGTAATACAGGGGTTTTCCCGGGTCAAAACTGGTCTTCGGTGGTGGCGGACAAACACGGTCATCAACAAAGTACCTTCCCCAGCCCAGTATGCTCATAATAAATCCAAAATTAATGCAAAGAAACAGTTTGTAATATTAACTTATCCTATTATACGTGAAATAAAAAAGAATCACTTAGGTAATTTATACTATAGTCACTGAGGGACTCAAAGTGAACAACAAAGTAACACATTATGGAAAAGTGGCAGATCTATTACACTCCAAGATTAAATGCACAGGACATTCTGACATACAGTATCAGATTATTTTGTTCCGTTATTGGTTTTGTCACATTAAATGATCAAAATAGATCAAAATAAATCTTTGGCGGGACAAAGATTAAAGATTAAGTCCACAGGTTTCTAGTCCAACTTTTTGGTGATTGTTTTTATATACTTTTATAGTCTTACCAAAATATAAAAGTAGATATATATTTTAATATATAAAGACCAATTTTTACAGTGAGAAAAATGTTTAGTGGAGCATTTTTTTTAAAGAAAATCTTTATAATTGGCTTTTTTATTATTAAAAGATAAATCTATAAATATTTAGTTTATATTAAATATTTTCTACACATTGTATGTTAAATGTATATGATGTATAAATGTAAATGTATAATACTACTAAATGTAAAACTTTTGAGTATATATATATATGTAAAGATTCATGTCTGTGTTCCTCCGTCTTGTCCCGTGTTTAGCAGTTCCCCGTTATGTTGATTAATATCCCCAGGTGGTTCTTATTAGCCACGCCCCCTTGTTACCTTGTTTAGCTTGTCTGTCTGTGTATTGAAGCCCTGTGTTTAGTTCAGTCTTTGTCAGTTCTTATTTTTGCTCCATGGTGGTTGTTCTGTTCCCGAGTCTCAGTCCTGAGTTTGTGTTTGTATATGTGAAGTTTTGAGTTTATTTAATAAAAGACTACTGCACTTGGATCCTGCTTCCTCCTCTGCTTCAACCAAGATGTAACAGAAGAACTGACCAAATTATGGATCCAGCAGTATGCATCCTTCAACTCCGTCAAGGTAACCGACCACTCGAGGACCACACCCAAGATTTCCTAGACCTTTCACACCTCATCGACTTTCCAGATTACGCACTCATTGATTTTTATTGTTATGGGCTCAATAAATATTACCACTCAAAACTTGTTCGTGATGGTCCTCGAGGCTCGCTAGCAGGATTTATTAACTTTGCCCTTTTTTGGAGCGGTTCGTCATTTACTGTGGGCTTTACGAATGAGGAGCCCCGCAAGCTCACATTATCCTCCGAGCCTGAGCTTCAAAACACGTCTGCCGATCCAGAGACTGTTCACGTCACATCTGCCGATCCAGAGACTGTTGACATCACGTCTGCCGATCCAGACACTGTTCACGTCACGTCTGCCGATCCAGAGACTGTTGACATCACGTCTGCCAATCCAGAGACCGTTCACGTCACGTCTGCCGATCCAGAGACCGTTCACGTCACGTCTGCCGATCCAGAGACCGTTCACGTCACGTCTGCCGATCCAGAGACTGTTGACATCACGTCTGCCAATCCAGAGACTGTTCCCGTCATGTCTGCCGAGCCAGAGACTGTTGACGTCACTTCTGCCGAGCCAGAGACTGTTCACGTCACGTCTACCGAGCCAGTGTCTCCGGACAAGATGGCCGCCGCCGAGCTTAGTGTCTCCAGACAAGATGGCCGGCGCCACGTCACCTGAGCCCTCAGCAGAGATGACCGCCGCCACGCCTGTTCCTGAGCCGGTGTCTGTTCCTGAGCCGGTGTCTGTCGTCGTCTCCTCCCTGGCCGCCTGAAGGGTTGTCTCCTCCCTGGCCGCCTGAAGGGTCGTCTCCTCCCTGGCCGCCTGAAGGGTCGTCCCCTCCCTGGCCGCCTGAAGGGTCGTCCCCTCCCTGGCCGCCTGAAGGGTCGTCCCCTCCCTGGCCGTCTGAAGGGTCGTCCCCTCCCTGGCCGTCTGAAGGGTCGTCTCCTCCCTGGCCGCCTGAAGGGTCGTCCCCTCCCTGGCCGCCTGAAGGGTCGTCCCCTCCCTGGCCGCCTGAAGGGTCGTCCCCTCCCTGGCCGCCTGAAGGGTCGTCTCCTCCCTGGCCGCCTGAAGGGTCGTCCCCTCCCTGGCCGCCTGAAGGGTCGTCTCCTCCCTGGCCGCCTGAAGGGTCGTCCCCTCCCTGGCCGCCTGAAGGGTCGTCTCCTCCCTGGCCGCCTGAAGGGTCGTCTCCTCCCTGGCCGCCTGAAGGGTCGTCTCCTCCCTGGCCGCCTGAAGGGTCGTCCCCTCCCTGGCCGCCTGAAGGGTCGTCCCCTCCCTGGCCGCCTGAAGGGTCGTCCCCTCCCTGGCCGCCTGAAGGGTCGTCTCCTCCCTGGCCGCCTGAAGGGTCGTCTCTGCCCTGATTGCCTGCTCTGCCTGCTCCGCCCTGGCCTTCCATCCTGCCGCAGTCTCTAGGTCCTCTTCCGCTCCACAGGCCTGGCCCTCCATCCCGCCCCCGGGTCCGCCTCCGCTCCACCACCCTCCTGGACTATTGTTTCTTGGGGAGTGTCTGGAAGCCACTCTTAAGGGTGGGGTTATGTAATGATTCATGTCTGTGTTCCTCCGTCTTGTCCCGTGTTTAGCAGTTCCCCGTTATGTTGATTAGTCTCCCCAGGTGGTTCTTATTAGCCACGCCCCCTTGTTACCTTGTTTATCTTGTCTGTCTGTGTATTGAAGCCCTGTGTTTAGTTCAGTCTTTGTCAGTTCTTATTTTTGCTCCATGGTGGTTGTTCTGTTCCCGAGTCTCAGTCCTGAGTTTGTATTTGTATATGTGAAGTTTTGAGTTTATTTAATAAAAGACTACTGCACTTGGATCCTGCTTCCTCCTCTGCTTCAAACAAGACGTAACTCTCTCTCTCTCTCTCTCTCTCTCTCTATATATATATATATATATATATATAACAAATGTATTATTATTTTTTATAAAATGCCCCCGGGGGTCCCTAGACTTCAGTTTAAAATTGAAAAAGCCTGTTGTAGTCATACAGTTCATATTGCATGGCTTTCCAATCCTGGCTGGCCATCATTTATAACATCCAAAATAGAGCATATGTCTGAGTAAAATGCGCTTCATCTGAAAGGAAATTACAATGTTGTATATTTTTATTAGAGATATAGTATATGTTTGTAGAATAGCCTGGTAAACAAAAGTAGGGAACTGTCGGCCTCAGTTAGGCCTATAGGTCTGGATGGTGTATGACATACACTGAATGGAATGTACTAGTACGAGACAAACACACTGAGTATAAACATGCACCAGTTACTCTATGGTACGATTTAAATGTCATATGCTGTTTTTTTTTTTTTTTAATTGACCAGTTGGTGGCATGCCACCTTTAAAGAGAAGCCAGAGAGCCTCAGTGAAATGGTATAAAAGAGAGTTATCGGGATTGGTAGATGTACAGCTGGCATCTGCAACTTCTTGACTTGAGAGATTTCTTACAAAGAAAGAAGACCTTTTCTACAACACTCATAGCAACTGAATAATTGGATCTTGTAAATTGTCCCCAAAAGCACTATGACCGCGCTGAAGCTGTGTAGTTTAACAAAACCTCATTCGTGTTTAAATTGTATAGCTGCCATAAACAATGAAGCATGTCCTTTATCCAGCAATATCTCAAGGCTTTGTTTAGCGTTTTGCCTCAAACGACTTACTTCAGCATTCAGGTCTTGTCAAAAAAGTGTTATGAGATGGCAACCCTGAGATTGTGCCTAGAGCTGTTCAATATCCTCAGAGTTTCACCATGTCCAAACCAGGCTTGCTGCAATCTGTCTGTCCACGCTAAACGCAAAACGCATTACATTAACTGTTCTAAGCTTTGAATCTGCTGTCATTTTGCTTTTTTGTTTTGTTTTTTAGTTGGGTAAAATTAAAATAAATTTAATGTAATTATTTGGGCTGTCAGTCTATTAAAAATAAATCATATTAATACACTACCAGTCAAAAGTTTTGAATAATTCATATATTTTTTTATGTTTTTGAAAGAAGTCTCTTATGCTCACCAAGGCTGCATTTGTTAGATCAAAATACAAATTGACGGCCCTAATTCTTGTAATGAATTCCTTATTATTTAAATGAATTTCATTGCTTATCTGCATTTTTTTCTAACCTGTCCTAGGATCACTGATGCTCACCTTCTATTATGATGGCTAAATGACTAAATAAGCCAAGCTTTACACACATGCACATAAACCTAAAGGTACAGCATGAGTACATTCCTACACACACACACACACACACACACACACACACACACACACACACACACCTCGTCTGTCACGCACAGATTTCATGCTGGAGTAACCTTGTGCTCTCACATTAGTGAACACTATTATGGATGTCTTATTTAAAAATGAATGATGCTTCCATGTTCAGCACATTTAACATTTTCCTATTGCAGAAAAACACACAGGAATGATAAAAGCCGGTTTAACGGCGTTTAAAAAGAAAAGCTAAACATTCATAAGGAAAGCATTAGTGTCTGAAAGCTGAGAATGTTTGTGATCTCTACCGTCAAAATACAGCACAACCAGGGCTTTGCTGCCCCACTTTATGTAATTGACTGCCATATGTTGTCCAATATGTTTAAATCACTGCTGGACTAGTGCATGAAATCTTTTTCTTCAGTATATCGAAGCCTGTCCGTCTGTAACATTACCCAGTTATAATCGAAGGATTACTAGTTCGCTGATCTGTCTATGAAGTGAACTATAATACCAGCTGAACTAAAACAGTGCTTAAATAATTTATTTTTTTAGCTTTCTGTCTCTTTAATTTGGCCCAGATCTAGAAATGACCTAGTTTGTTCCTCAATAACATGTTAACAATGGAGCTAACAAGAGTCAAGCTGTACTAGTGCTCTGTAAATGTTTAATAAAAGTCAAATTGAATTGTGTTAAAGGGTTAGTTCATCCAAAAATGTGAGTTGTAATATTTTATATACTCACGCTCAGTGTGTTTTTGTACATACACCACTATTCAAAAGTTTGGGGTCAGTACATGTATTTATTTGATCAAAAATACAGTAAAAACAGAAATAGTGTGAAATATTATTGCAATTTAAAATACCTGTTTTCTATGTTAATATATTTTAAAATGTAATGTTAAAACGGAATTTTCAGCATCATTCCTCCAGTCTTCAGTGTCACATAATCCTTCAGAAATCATTACAATGCTGATTTACTGCTCAAGATACTTTTATTATTATAACTCACATTTCTGACTTTTCTCAGAATTGTGAGTTCTCAGCTTGCAATTGCAAGTCATAAAGTCAGAATTGTGGGATATAAACTCGCAATTGTGAGATAAAAAGTCGAAATTACCTTTTTTAATTTATTTTTTTATAAATATTTTTTATATTAAATAAATATAAAATTTATATAAAATAAATATTAAAATAAACCAGCTTCTATAGTATAGACAATTTTTTTAAGTGTTGTTGTTGTTGTTCAGAAAACACATATTTAGCTCCAAAACTCAGTTCATTGTTTGAGCCAATAGGGGCTTTCGCACCAGAGGAACCTTTTCATAGTTCCTAAAACCAGCACTATATGAACTATCCGTGACGTTAGTGTACGCTGATTGGTCGAACGCACGCGAAACACCGGCACCCGCCATTTAAAAAAAGCTGTGTAAACACAGATTATAGCCTATATATTTACTTCAGAAACTAACTCTACGAACATGGAAAACAGTGATAGATGGGCCTCTTAGCCTTTACGCTGAGACCAAGCGAAACATGATTATGTATTTCTGCTCAGCTAGCAACACTGGACATAAACCACACGACATACGCTAATAACTTTTCATTACTGTCTACTTTCTATGTATAACAGTTCTATCCAATAACGTATTAGACAGGACTATTAGACAGATCGTAAACTAATGAACACGGAGAATGCGAGCACTGTTTGTTTGCTCTGGCGTTCCCAGCGCCGTCAAAATAAAAGTCCCAACAACAAGCGCGGCTTACGTCACTTCAGAGTTCCTACTGGCGGCGCGAATGCAACAGGAAAATGTTCCTAAGGGAACCATTATTTATCAGGGAACCACCCTGGTGGTTAGTTCCTAGAACTAACTTCTTAGGTTAGTTCTAGGAACTATTTGGTCTCGCTTGTGGCTTAGAAATGACACACTGCAGCTTTAAGTTAAAGGTGACTACATTAATGTTCCGGCACATGATTTTCCTGTACTCTATTTCCATATGGCAGCTCTCCTGACAGCAGAATTGACTATGAAGTGGGGATCAATTTAATGTGTTTAGAGACTAGCGGCGATATTTGACTCTGCTGATTTGATGAAGTGGAGTTAAGAAGCCCTTGATCAAATTGCCATCAGCAAAGCCCAGTGTCTCCTCTGAGTCCACCGCGACCTTTTCACGACACCGCACTCTCTTACCTCAGACAACACAAGTGTGAGATTACATGGGGCTGAAGAAAGCTCTGACCTTGCTGACATTCTCACTCTCCTTTTCTTCCCTTTTCCTGTTTTTTTTTGCAGAAATAGCAGACCGTACCTCTTAAAACCAAATCCTTTTAGGGGGCTTTCACACTGGCAGTTTACTTCGAAACAGAGCACAGTTTGCATGAAAAGCTGGTAATGTGAAAGCTGTCATGCGGACCCGGGAGCGGTCAAAATATATGTCACAATATCTTGTAAAGTGACTGATCTTGACTGAATAACTTGTGTAACTTTCATAAAGATTTATCTATATATATATATATATATATATATATATATATATATATTTTTTTTTTTTTTTTAACTATATGCAGTGTTATCTTACATTTGATTATATTTGATTTCTTGCACTTTGTTCAGTAGAATTAATTTGTGCTAAATTTTATAACTAATTGTCTTTATTAATGTTTGAAATATATATTAGTAAGTTGTTTTTTCTGATATTTTTATACAAAGTTCCTTGTGAAAGTGTTTTTGAGGCTGCTGATTTTTGTTCATCCTATTTAGTGTGACAAAATGTTTTGCAAAAAGACAGTATATACATTTGATATTTAAATGTTTGGTTTATTTATTTATTTACTTATTTTTATTTTTACCTTATTGGAGTCAAAATTGGGAAAAGGAATATTTTTATTTTCATACAATGGAGTCCAGTGTTGTTTTGATCTTTTGAAGGAAAGAACGTTTGGGATGACATGAGGATGAGTAAAGAATGAAGATCATTTTGCAGCATTGCATGTGTTCTTCACAGATAAGGCAATCCCAGAATGCTCTCTGATTATTAAAAACAAAAACAAACAAAAAACAACAATGTAAAACCTGGTCAATAACAAACATACTTCACATTGTTATTTTAGTATTGTTATATAGCGTTTATTAATTTTTTTAACTAGTTTTTATTTTCATTTTAGTTTTAGTAATTTTTATCATTTTTTTTTAAATTCCTGTTTAGCTTTAATAAGGCTTTAAATTTTATTTCGGTTTTAGTTTTACTATTTTTAGTACTCTAATTCATTTTATTTATATATATTTCTTTTTATTTCAGCTTTATTTCAGTTAACAAATATTTTTTCTAAAAAAAAACATTTTTTGTAACTAATTTTAGTTCTATTTTCAAAGAACAATAACAGCACTTATACTTAGAACGTAACATTTTAGTTGATAGTTCCATCTAAATACCATTAGCAAATATCTGAGTGCTCTGTGCTGCATATTTTATGCTTGTTCTTGTGCCTTAGCGACATTCTACCGTTTGACAATTGTGTACCAAGTCTCCTGTGTGTTTCACATGATTGGTGCTATATTGTGTGGCACACATGCTGTGAAGAACGTTCCAAATCTGTCACTTATTAGGTTCCATGTCAGATAGATGCTGTCAGCTGATGTAGGATGTAGACAGCAAGACAGCTCACTAGGTTTGGGAACAAAGCTCCAGATTTAATGTGTCCTGTTGATGTTTTCAGAATTAGTCTATCCTCTCTTGGTGGCTTATGAATCTCTGAAGCATAACAATTGTTTCAGTTAAAAAATGAATACTGACACACACCCTCCTGCACACTAAAACACTGCATTACTGCATTGCAGATCCTTTGTATGCCATGAAGTGTTATGACATGACACTGTTGGTTCACACTATTTCAATAGCAAGGCTTGCTTGCATTCAATATAAGCATATTTGAATAAAGTCAGGAAGATTAATGACAGCCATCTTGCTTGATGAATGATACTGTAGGGTTGGACAAGTGCTGCAATAATGCAGAAATCACTCCCCCATTTGATATGTATCACTCCTTTAAATTATGAAACAGATCCAGTGATGGATAATAAATTCACTCAAGTCAAAACTGACTGCTTCAACGGAGCTGCCATTTCAGTGTATACAACATATCCTTGGCCATGCTAATTGGTACAACTTGTTGGGCCCCTGTGAATTCTTCCATGATATAAGAGCAGCTGAATGGCCCCGGCAGACTCATTGACTGTGGCGGCTCTCCAGGCCTCTGCAGCCGGAGATGATTTATTTATGCCTGCATTTCTGATACCTCTCAAACTGTTATCTAATATCAACAGACATCCATGCCAAATGGAGCAGATTGACCGTGACTGTGAAGGAGAGAGGGGGACAGATCTGCTAAAACGAGGGCCACGGGCCCTCTGATCTGCCGCCTGACCCTGTTTACTATCATTTAAAGGGATAGTTCACCTAAAAATGACAATTCTGCCATCATTTACTCACCCTCTGATATTTTCTTATGTGTCATACAGGTTTGGAACGACATGAGGGTGATGACAATATTCTTTTTTGGGTGAACTATTCTTCTAAGGATGCCAGGAGAGAAAAGCTCTGAGACCCTGTTTACAGCTGTCATTAACATTGTCATAGTTATATATATATATATATATATATATATATATATATATATATATATATATATATATATATATATATATTTTTTTTTTTTTTTTTGCAGTATTATTTTTTAGGAGGCATTTAACTTTTTTTTTTTTTATGATCAGATCCCATGCAAGATGAAATTATTTATTGTTACTGTCACTTTAGTTTTAGTTTCAGTTTAGTTTTCATGGACTCTCAAGGTGGGCCCAAAATGAAGCACTTAAACCTCATTTTTTTCTGTTCTTTGTTTGGCGTTGCTTGTGTTTAAGAGCACTCTGTTACATTTAATTAGTATTAATCCTTGCTTGTTTCTTAGTTTTATTTGTTTATTAAAGTATACGGCTGCATTTAGATCCACTTGCCTCATCTCATCCTCATTGCCCGATCAGAACATTACAGTTACAATAAAGGCCCTTGCACACTGAGTCCGAAATTCGCGTCCGAAATTTTCGCACGTTAAAAAATAAATACGACCTCACGTTATGTAAATCACACTTACACACTGCCTCCGAAACTTTTGTCCGTCATAAAAAAATTCGGATCAGGTTCGATTTTCTGCGTTTTTCGCATCCGTAACAAGCATTTGAATGGTGTTTTGACAATTCAGATCCACCAAATCACGAATACGAAAAAAACGCATACGAAAATTTCGGCCTCAGTGTGCAAGGACCTTAAGAGTTTATATGGAACTAAAATAATTAGGATCTCAATTTAGATAACATTAAAATTGAGCAGATACTCAAAATACAACCAGTAAAAAAGGAAACACCCTAATTTATACAATTTAAACATGGTGATAAAGAGCAGCAAATTAACTATATATTTTGCTACAAAAAGGACATTTCTGCGGTGGCTCATAAAATGGATAATTTACTCTTTGTTCATTAACTAATTAGTTCATTAACTAATGAACTGTTCAAATAAATGAACTAACTGAATGAACTGATTCACCAATTCAAATGAATTGATTCACTTATGGATTACCCATCTCGTACATATTCCAGGATAAGCACAAGCTTCTGACCTTAGGTATATTTGATCATTTTTAGACAACTTTTGAACTGGCTATCTTTACACTATTATGCTGCTTTAAAAGTATCCAGTAGTTCAGCCCAAAATAAAACTCTGTCTTCATCCTGTGATTATTTTGTTGTTCCAATTTCAATGTTGTTTTGATATTCTTTGGAACGACTTAGTAAATGGTGACAGAATTTTGGTAAATGGTGAGTAAATGGTGACAGGTGTCCTTCATGGACAAGACAATCCCAGAATGCACTGTGATGTGAAGAAAAAAACTGATAAATATTATATATACTTCATTCAATACTGAAAAGTATTGATTAAAAAAAGTACCAACTAATTACTTTTACTTTTTGTATTTTCATGCTTGTGTTTGTGTCATTAGCTTAGCAACATGCTAATATTCAACAGTTGGAATCAATTGTGAACCAAACCTGCATCCCAACAAACCTACTTCCAAACTATATAGTTGTCGAAAAACAGAATGTGAGCTGAGTAGTATGTCATAGCATTCATAAAACATTAGGCAAGAAGACACAGTGAGATCAGCAGAATGATTTGACGTTTTAGGTGAACCTGTTCGAACATCTGCTTCTGATCCACAGCAGTCAAACAGACGTGTCCACCGGAGAAGTTTGACTGTGGAGGAAAGTGCGTGTCGCTGTCCTGGCGGTGTGACGGGGAAAGAGACTGTGAAAACGGTGAAGATGAAGCGAACTGTGCAGCAGGTGAGTCTGCTCTCTTTCTCTCAGACTGTGTGTTTGATTCTCCACAGGGAGTTTTGTTCAAGGCTGAGGTGGTACTTTGAACAGACTTTCACCCCAGTGCTGTGGATCTGCTTCAGTCGAGGCTCTGAAAGGCACAGAGAGGAGAGAGAGACCTAGTCAATGTTTTATTTCCTCAGCACACGTCTATGTTCTGTCTTTTATTGAAACTCTCTAGTACTGGACAATTACGTGTTGTTTGGACAATTGTAGTACTAGACAGTTACAACTGAGAGTCAATTATAGCAATTAATTTAGGTCTGCGCCTGTTGTGTAATTATTCTATTTACAAAGTGTTTTGCAGAGGTTGAGCATTGTAACCAATCACAGATATGCCTGTTGTACGCATGAATGTAATAGTGAGACATTTAGGTTAGTCTACAGGTCATTCAGTGACAGTCCTTTGAGTTTTTAAGCAGTCTGATCCGTACTGAAAAAGTATGTTTTATTTAAAGTCCCCCTGTAGTCAATAATTTGATTTCTTAAAACTCATCTTTGATCACCAAAATTACATATTTAAATGTTTTTTCCTTGAAAAAATGTAACTTTGCATTCATTGCATTTCAATGCAACCCTTGCCACATTTAGTATACTCAGTTCTATGAATATGCAAATTAGCCCCGCCTCCACTCACTCACACCAGCTCAGAGATCCACTCGTTGACTTTCACACGTTGACCTGGGGTGCGTTTCCCGAACAACGACGCAACTCGCTGCTTAACTACCATAGTATGATGCATCGTTGAAGAAATCAACTAGTCACGACTGTTTCCCAAAACCGTATCGCCGCAAATTGGTAGTTCAACCATGTTGGTTAATGATGTCACGCAGCAGGTGGTGGAGTTATAACTTCTTTTAATGAAACTGTTTGAGATCGAATTAATGCTAAGGTGAGGACTATTTCAAATTTTTCTCAGCTATTTTGCTTTATTTCCAGATTCAATCATAGACTCATTCTTACATAGTACATATTTCAAAAACGGTGCTTTAAATCTCTTGACAAACTAAAAGACGTAAATGACATTTGTGTGTATTATAAATCAAAGATACTGATTGTACTGAATGTCAGCTTGCTTATTTTGCTCAAGATAAGGATTTATTGTGTCCACATGTCATGCAAACATGAAACTGTGCTTCTAACCACAGGTCAAGAGCAGTCGTTTCAACCACACAACTTTGCGATGCTGTTTGTCAGTGTTCGTTAGAATGATGGTTTCAGGAAACACCGACTCGTTGAACTATGCTGATAACCACGGAACTTGTGACCATAGTTGGTTAATGATGCTTTTGGGAAGCGCACTCCTGATTGGTTACAAGGTAGTTTGTGATGTCAGAAAACCTCGTTTTTGAGTCTTTCTTTCACTGCAGTTTTAAGGAAAAAATGCTCAGCAATGTTGCTGACTTATGAATTTGCACATGGTTTGTCTTAAAGCGTATTAAAAACACCACATAGACATAAAACAACATTAAAAGCTGGATTTTCACCACAGGGGGAATTTAACCCTCTGGCTCTGGTCATTAAATTGTACATTTTGATTTTTTTTTTAACTTGGTGACTTGGTAACCTGGTGTGAACACACCATAGACAGTAAAAGAAATGGACACAGCGACCCCATTGGATTCAACGGAAAAAGAAAAGTCAATTAGAAGCACTCACTTCCTGATGGCTGAGCGTACTGCGCAGACTCAAGCTGAGCTTGACGACGTAGATGTGACGTGAGCAACCCGTCTGTCTTCTAGTAGCTGTGCCAAGAGAAATCTGAATCATTCCCTTCCGAAACTTGCAGAGACGGAGAGTGTGAGTAGGAGGTGTCCATGAGCTTGGAGCAGGAGAAACTTTTGCTAAGTATTCTGATTAATTATTTTGTCATTTTGCCTCCACGTCCCCCTGATTGCGCGCGAGCTTCTCCTCCCGTCCATATGGTAATCTCTCTACTGTGCGACGGAGAGTCGCGTGGTTATGACGCAATCGTTAGCCTATTTTTACAAAAACTGCTTCTACGGGGCCATAACGTAAGATACAAGGTAATGGAGCCTTTTATATATTTTCATGTTTCTTTAGAAATAAATAATGGACAAATGGAGTCTTTAAACGCCTCAGATGTAAAGTTATTCGCTGTCGCCAAAATGAATGGGAGTCAATGGATTGCTAACAGCAGGTGATGGTGTGCTAATCAATGGCGGCCCCCGGGGAAGCTTCAGTTTCCGGCTGATAGATTACCCCCCTGGAACACACACACACACACTTGTATATATGGTTTACGGGGACACTCTATAGGCGCAATGGTTTTTATACTGAGCTAATAAAATTTTCTAAAAATCACAGAAAACTTTTGGCCTTTTTGAACTCTGTTTAGTATGTTTTTTTAAGCCCTTTGGGGTCAGATTTACTAACAGCTTGCGCTAGCGCAAACCGTCTTTTGGTTTTGAAAACTACTGTCAGGATTCGCTAAAGAAAAATTAGCGCTGAAAAGGCATGGACAGGGTTATTTTTGCAACTGATCTTGTTGCATATGCATTTGTAAGAGTTTCCCCTTTCAGACGCAACATTTATGGGAGGAGAGTATTTAAATTAATCATGCAAGGTGATTTGATTTACTAAGGTTTGCGCTTGTCAATTTACTGGTGTTTGCGCCATTATTTACCGCCCAAAAAAAGCAGGTCTTAAACCAGACACTACCTGGTAGATTGTGTTGGTCGTTATGGAAATGACCCGGCTGCGCCTGTTCTTTAATTTGCACGTCATCAGTAGATCACACACAGAACTTTCCTCTCCCATCAGTGCTTTTTTGGAATTGCGCTCTCATGCTAATTTGCTAAACCAAGCAAAAACCAAAAACACAGTAGAAGTGTGACCCCCCCAATGAACAACACCAGTGTTAAACATCACTTGACTCAAGTTTTATAACTGAAGTGAAAAAAATCATCTGGAATTTGAGAGTATTTTGAATTTGCTAAATGTTGTCTGCATATACACCACAAGTAAGCGATGTGACAAAACTACAACTTTCTCATAAATCAAGGCACAGGCAGTGTTAATAAGAGTTAATTATGCAGTGTGGACAGCTTCATTTATTGTAGGAGTGTTTGTGAGGGTTCAGGCAGTGAACTCTCTCTGAACTGCGGAGCTCTAGCCGTCATGTGAAACTGTGTGAGCAGCTTCAGTAATTATCATGGGATGAGACCATTTTAATACTCCAGTGTTATGCATTCTGCATAATTTATTCAGCATTAACAGTTTTGCTTGTCAAGCTGCTAAAAGTGTTAATGTGAATCGTCTTGATTGAATGTTTAACTACATAAAAACAAAATATTTTTTGAATTATAAATTCTATTGATTTAAATAGGCTAGTATATCAATGGATACACTAACAATTGTGATTTTTGTCATAATCATGATGCCCTAGTTTTTTGTGTTGGTCAGACATCAATTGACTGTTTATCTTGTATTTATGTTTAAAATGAATGAAAGTCATTGCATTAAATAGCAGTATATCAAACCAAGTGACAATTATTTGAAAGAAAGCACACTTTTGGTTTTCAGGGTGCATTGTGGGGCTTTTTTTGTGAGCAAACGTTTCAGTGCATTGGTAGGATTTCGCGTTTGAGGCCCTTAAAATGGCCGACTAGTCACGATTAGGGAGCTGATTGAGACACACTCATAGATTACCATTTAAAATGAATGAGAAAACTCTGGTTAATGGATCATGTTAGTAAATGTGATGAACTACACCTGTGGTTTAGGTGTGAACATGAGGAGGCAATGGCTTCAAATGCAAAAAACGATTTAAAAAGTCAAGCTAGTTCTAAGAAATAATGTAATATTATTTGTTTGTAGATGCAATTTTATTTATCTAATGCATTTATTATTTAAGTGTGGCTTAAGTGTCCAGAAACTCTTTGGGACACTGTATAGCTTATACTAAGAATGAATGCAATAGGCTGTGGTGCCAAGTAAGTATTCTTAAGGAGAAGCAGATCCGGCACAAATATGTCCTTGACATCCTCGCCCAAGGTTTTCTTGATAAATTGTCTGGACTCTTGGGAATTGATGTTAGTGGAAGGGCTCATACTCATGTGCCATGCTCATTGAATGTTTCAACACTTTTGGAAGGAGGTGCTTGAGCTCTGCTTATTAAACATGGTTGTTTCACCTCAGCCAATCAGGTGTCTTCACAAACCCCCGCTGTGAATCTCACTGCCCTACTTTTGAGAAGCTGTGAAAATTGACTCTTTCTCTAGCTTCCCTTTCCTGCTCTTCGTAATAGTATTTCTCCACTCTCTGTCTCTCATTAATTCTCACACTCCCTCATTTTCCACAATCTCTCTTTCTCGTCTTCCAATTCTGCCTGTTATCTGTTAAAATAAAGGATAGTCTCGCAGGTGATAAAATGTATAATTTTATATTTTATAAACCACATATAAATCACATTATAAACGTATAATAATAATAATAATATACACTTAATACAATGACTAAGTAAAATTATATTAGGCTACTATACAAAATAGGTAACACTTTACAATAAGGTTCCATTTGTTCAAATTATGAAAAATACTCCTAAAGCATCTGTTAATCTTATTTAATTTCAACATTCACTAATCAAAAGTTGCATCTGTTAATATTATCAATGAACTATGAACAATGAACTGTTGTATTTTTATTAACTAACATTAACAAAGACGAATAAATTATGTAACAACTGTAACACTAAATGCATAATTACAAGCAACTAACCCTAAAACAAACACTAACCGTGACTATAGTATGTACATGTAGTAAATTAATATTACACAGTACTTATTTGTGTTAGTACAATGTAACCACATCACCTTAAAATAAAGTGTAACATTATATTATATTATATTATTATGAAAAATTGTATTAATTTTATTATATTATTATAGAAAAAATATGAAATTGTAGAAAGTCTGTCTGACTGTCTACATTAGTGATTGTGTCCCTGAGTTATTTAAATTATGATTACAGCCCAGCTATTATTTTATTTAAACATCCAGGGCGCATTTTCTGGGCTTATCTTTAGTTAACTTTACATAATTTATTATTTCTTATCTGTCTGTGTTTTGAATAATTTGTTGTCTAGCTCGTTTCTGGATTATGATCTGGTCCCTTTACTAGCCTACACCTGTTAATTGTAATTAACCTGCAGGTCATCTCTGTGGACACATTAGTGTGACAACATTTTTAACGCCATTGTAAAATCCTTTCCTGAAAGGCCATTTAAATAAAGGTTTGTTTTTTTAATTAAACACAAGACGTGCCTCGGATATAGTTTAAATAATATATAGAAAATTGAAAACCAACCTGCTTCTGATCCTCTTTTGTTGCAAATCAATTCCATCTGAAACATTAAAAACTCTTGCAATGTCACAAGATATAAATCAGAATGTTAATTGCCCTATTAAGAGCAAATGAAACAGCCTCCAACCATTTTTTCACGCTAGGGGGTGGGAGATGATAATTCATGTGTTAAAAGACCTGGCGAAACACAAAGGCTAATTAATCATTATGCATCTTCAATAACAGCCATAAAGACATTTTGGATGGATGGGCTAGTATGGTTGTATGTTTTCCAGATTATTTTTATCAATCAGTGTTTTATTCAGCCGTCCTCATCAGAGGCTCAAGTCTTGGCAGCACTGAGACATTCTTTCCTTCTGTAGAGGTAATCATGATTCTATTTTCATCAAGCTATAAACCGAGAGCCCAGGCATTCTCTCACCGCTCAGACTCCTGATCAGTTCATCCGTGCCAGTGTCAGAGTATCGAGCCAGGAGAACGGGAGCCCTGGCTCAAAATGATATTTCACCTGGGTCTGATGATAATTGATTTCCTGCCTTGCTTTGTGAGGTATGTGCAGTGTAATACACCTCTAATTATCCACCGTTGAAAGCCTCATAACTCAAATCTACTGCAGTGATGCTCAGACGGGATATGTCTCAATGCATTCACACAAAGTGCTCACTGAACGTGCTTGTTTCTCAGTATTGCATCATTTCTTTTCCTGTTGTTTTGACCTATAGTACCATAGGGTAAGGCTAAACATATCTGATATATAGGTTATTTTTATCTTTTTGTCTATGTTCGATATGAGCAATGGTTTGATTCACTTTGTTTAATCAGAATTAATGTTCATGGCAGGCGCTTTTCTCATAAAGAGGCTTTGTTCGTTTTTACATTTTGAGTTCATGCACTATGAAGGATGAGTGAGGGAGTGAGTGAGGGAGTGAGTGATATAAGTGAGTGAGAGAGAGTTTAGTGCGTGATATAAATGAGTGATTGATATAAGTGATTGAGTGACTGAGTGTGAGAGAGAGAGTTCAGTGAGTAATATAAGTGAGTGAGTGAGTGAGTGAGTGAGTGAGTGAGAGAGTTCAGTGAGTGAATGTGAGTTCAGTGAGTGAGTGAGTGAGTGAGTGAATGAGAGAGGGAGAGAGAGTTCAGTGAGTGAGTGAGTGAGTGAGTGAGTGAGTTGAGTTGAGTTGAGTGAGTGGTTGAGTTGAGTGAGTGAGTGAGTGAGTGAGTGAGTGAGTGAGTGAGTGAGTGAGTGAGTTGAGTTGAGTTGAGTTGAGTTGAGTGAGTGGTTGAGTTGAGTGAGTGATATAAGTGAGTGAGTGAGGTGAGTTGAGTTGAGTTGATTTGAGTGAGTGAGTGAGTGAGTGAGTGAGTGAGTGAGTGAGTGAGTGAGTTGAGTTGAGTTGAGTTGAGTTGAGTTGAGTGAGTGGTTGAGTTGAGTGAGTGATATAAGTGAGTGAGTGATATAAGTGAGTGAGTTGAGTTGAGTTGAGTTGAGTTGAGTGAGTGAGTGAGTGAGTGAGTGAGTGAGTGAGTGAGTGAGTGAGTGAGTGAGTGAGTGAGTGAGTGAGTGAGTGAGTGAGTGAGTGAGTGAGTGGTTGAGTTGAGTTGAGTTGAGTTGAGTTGAGTTGATTTGAGTGAGTGAGTGAGTGAGTGAGTGAGTGGTTGAGTTGAGTGAGTGACATAAGTGAGTGAGTGACATAAGTGAGTGAGTGAGTGAGTGAGTGAGGTGAGTTGAGTTGAGTTGAGTTAAGTTGAGCGAGTAAAATAAGTGAGTGTGTGAGTGAGTGAGTGAGTGAGTGAGTGAGTGAGTGGTGTTCCAGAAGAAGGCCAGATCTCAGGGACACAAACACCAGTTCACGTATAAAGAGCAGGTCCTGCAGCACAGCACTAGTTACAGTCATCTGGGCATCGACATCAGCGCTTCGGGACGCTTCGGTCTGGCTGTCAAACACTAAGCGAGAAGGCTCGGAGGGCTTTTTATGCTATAAAGTCACGATGCGGTCACTTAAAATTACCCATTAAAACATGGATAAAATTATATAATTCAATAATAAAACCAATTCTTTTATATGGATGTGAAATTTGGGCACCAGTACTAAATTAAAAAAATTGGGATAAAACTTAAAAATTGGGATAAAACTATAAAACAGAAAAATTGGGACAATTGGGAACATTTCAGGGGTTCACAGAAGCACGTCCAACGACAGTTGCAGGGCTGAATTAAGCTTGTACCCGCTGAACATTGAGATCCAGAAGAGATGTGTTCAGTTCTGGCATCACCTCCATCAGTCCGATCCAGATTCAGTCCAATATTAAGCCCTCCTCACCAATGAAACCTCAGCAGAATCTCATCCTCTAAACACACTCGCTCTTCAACTCGTCCATGAAGCTCAACTCCCCAGTGACTACAGCTACAACCCCAAAACTATTATTAAAGAAATCGACACAAATCTAAAAGACACTCATGATGAATCACTAAAAGCACGTTTTGACCTCCAAAATAAACTCCAATGTTACTCGACCCTAAATAGAACCACTAAATTGGCCAATTATCTATTAATTAAACTAATTACTAACACAATAGCATATCTAATATAAGATTAGAAAGGAACCTATGGTTTGAATGTTAATTGTCTTCTGGCTTTTCGGACTGCAAACTGAACAGCTCTGTGCGTTATGCTATGTTATGCGTCACACACACATTGTGTAGGAGGTGCTAAACTGCAGTTCTCTGACTTATTTCTGATCGTAACTCTTTTGTCATCATTTAGTATCCATCATATCCCTCACTGTACATAAATTAGATTTACATGCACTGTAACAGAAATACACTCCTTGCCAGTCATTTATCAAAAACACACTGCTGGTACCATGCTTCCCTTCCTCCTCAGATCCTTCCTTATCACCAGCGTTAGCAAGCAGTTGGTAACTTATTAAAGTCAATCTCTTTTTGGCGTTTGGTTAATTGAGTCTTTCATGTATTGAATAATGCATGATTCTCCTGAGCAGGTTTGATTATCAGCCCCTCTAGAAGCTCAAATTGCTCATCATGTAAAATCACATGCAACAACCCTCTCAGCATCAGATCTAGTCACAGGCGGTGTTTAATAAATTACTGTTTACTGACATTGTCACAGTTCAGCTCCTGTACCTGATCGATTAGCTGTATCTTAGGGTATATGTTCAGACTAATAGCATAATACTCACTGCATACTATGCAGTGTACACTGTTTATACACGATTGTTAAAAAGTTTGGGATAGGTAAGAGAAGTCTTTTATGCTCACTAAAGCTGCATTTATTTTATAAATACAAAATACAATAAAAGTGTAATAATTTTATTTTATTCCTGTTATGGTAAAGCTGAATTTTCAGCATCATTACTCCAGTCTTCAGTCACATGGTCCTTCAGAAATCATTCTGATATGATGATTTAAAGCATCCTTACTGAACCAAAGTCAGCAACTATTAATTATTAATGAATAGTAGCCTAATTAATTATTTATAGTATTTATAATGAATTACTAATAATTATTAAAATATTAACTTATTTTTTGGAAATATTACAGACCCCAAAATTTCAAATGGTAGTGTATTATTAAAAATAATATGCAACTATAAACATTTCTAACACTAATATGCTACATTATTGTCACATAACCGTATTACGTCTTACACAATACCTTTTTACATGCATGTTTAATTCTGTGAGTGGCATCCAGTTGTAGTTTAAAAAATATATATTTGCATTTCAAATCCAGTTTAGTATAAAAATGTCTTTAATTTTGACAGTCAAATCAAATGAGTTAGAAACAAGAAAAAAACAGGTGATGGTACTTTTTGTGGTTTATTCATCACACTGGAAATGGAAGGTCAAGTGCAATGCATTGTGGGGTACAGTATGTTGTTCGATATGCTTTGTTGTATACTGAACCTTTTGTTTAATTAAGTTATTAGTAGGGGTCTAACAATATATCGTGTCACAATATAATGCAAAACAAAAATGCAATAATATGTATTGTGGATAGTGACAATATATATTCTAGAGTTTTAGTGACATTAATTTACTATATATATTGTAGAACATAATGTAATGCAATAGTGGAATATTGCATCCTTAATCCTGATAATGCCAAATGTCTCATGTTACCAGTAAAAAGTGGCCTACATTATTTTCAATATATCTAGTCAGTGACAGTGCAAGCATATTCATCTAAAATAATTCTGTATTTTCAGCTTCAGAATCATGAATATTTATATTCTGGTGTCACCATTGTCCTGTGCATTGGGTTACCAGCACCAAGCCTATTCATTTACATCCCCAATGTGATACCAAATTTAGCATTTTAATCAACAGTTCATTTTTTGTTAACCTTTTATCATATGTCTTGGAGTATCGCGATAATATTGTATTGTGATATGTATCGAATCATGACATGAGGGTATCGTTACACCCATAGTTATTAGTATTATAGAATTCCATGCAAGGTTTCATTGCACACAGTATGCATACTATATAAGTACAGTAGTATGCTAGCATGCTATTCCAAAACATATATATGGAGAAAATACAAGTCAAGATATTGACAGCGTAAAGTATGTGACATGCTAGAGCTTGTACTGTATATAGTATAAACTTGAATATTCCTTCAGTGTTTTATATGAAACCTGAAAATGAATGATTTTTAGTTTGTTGTTGCATTATTTTATGTATATTTGTATTAGTTTTATATAGATAGATAGATTGATAGATTTTTCCACTGGCAATAATCTGCACTACCTTCTTAAAATGTTCTGTCTTGTTGAAGACTAAAGGATTTTGTGTCTGACAGTTGCATGGAATTATTGAAATATTTTTGGCCCCACTTTTGAGTACACTTGTGCCCAAGAGCATAAATGTTTGTCCATCTTCTGATCTAAATATGTTGTATAAATATATATATATAAACCCACAAAAAAGATTCACTGTGGTGAATTCTGTGTTCTTTCAGTGGGCACTATTAGACACTAATGTGGGTGGATTGGTCCACCATACCTCTCTCTCCCCTCAGGCTGGATACGGCCCACAGCTTCACCTCCACTAATCAGAACCCCTCATCATCACGGGCACGGCAGTGTAGTTTCCAGGGAACTGGGTCAAACTGGCTCCGCTCCAACATTCACCACTCCCGGGTCTCCTTAGAGGCACTGCTGACTGGGTTCAAGCTCAAAGCTATAGAAAAATCAATGCAGACCGATCATTTACTCAGATTCCAAAACCCTGCCAAGCATATTCATCATTTTTCCTTGCCTTTTTACCCTAAATAGTATACGAAGAATTTTTTTGGTCAATTTGTCATCAAAATCTGACTCTATTATTCCTGGTCGTATTGTTCAAAATTCATTGGCGCTTGTCATTCAAAAGAAAAATTAATAATTTGGTTCAGTTCTGGAATAACTTCCCTTCCTGAGGTCACTTTTCGTTTGGTATCCAAAAAATGTGCTTCATTTTTTTAATAGATTTTTTTTTCTCTTCTTATTTTATTTTAATATTATTGTTACTCCAATGGTTACTCCAATTAAAGTAATTTTTATGTCATGGGTCAGATAGAACATTTCCTTAAAAATAGCTCCTTAAAATTTCTTGTGTATTAGTCATAATTATAATTAATTCTAATATAATAAAATATAATAAAAGAAAACCTTTTTTATAACCTTATACGTTAATAATATATATATATATATATATATATATATATATATATATATATATATATATATATATTAATTTTATTCAGTAAAGATACATTAAATTGAACTTTCTATTGATCAAAGAATCCTTTGATTTCCTTCCATTTCTTCTTATTATCAACAATATTGATGATCATAATAAGAAATGTTTCATATTAGAATGATTTCTGAAGGATCATGTGACACTGAAGACTGGAGAAATTATGCTGAAAATTCAGCTTTGCATCACAGGAATAAGTTACATTATATACAGTACACTATTTTGAAAAGCATTTTAAAATACAAAGAAAACTTATTTTAAATTGTAATAATATTTTATAATATCACCGTTTTTTTTTTTTTTAAATAAAATAAATGCAGCCTTGGTGAGCATAAGCACTATGTACACCTGTCTTTTTGTGTAGGCTGTCCCCCACGATAGAATCCGGCGTTCTGTATAAAAATTTTCCGGCGTTGTTTCAGGAGGGCAGTAATCCTCCACAGTTCATTGCATAATTGCATTTAGATCTGATGTCATTCTGGAATGGATCGCTCCCTGTAGTGTTCATCAGTTGGTTTCGATCCTGGTCTCGAGAACCACCGCTCCGCACTTTTTGTATGTCTCTCTTTTCTGACACACTCAGTTCAGTTCACGAAGCTCTCTTCTAAGGTGTGTTCCAATTGACAGCAACCCTACGCAGTGTTCACTGCTCCCTACTCTGTTGATGTGGAATTCGCTGACAATAATCGCTCATTTGGAACTCCATACACCGTTATCAAAGAAAGGCAACGACGGGGTCACGCAGATTATGATATAACATAAATATTGTAATTTGCTTTACTTTAAAATGTATCATATCCAGAATACCCTGTGAAGTTCACTTCGCAGTCCACTTATGGTCGACTGGAACGCACCTCAAATGAGCTGATGATCTAAATCAGGTTTGTTAAAGGGGGGGTGAAATGCTCATTTTCACTCAATCTCCTGTTAATCTTGAGTACCTATAGAGTAGTATTGCATCCTTCATATCTCCAAAAAGTCTTTAGTTTTATTATATTTATAAAAGAAAGATAAGCTGTACCGAGTCTTTCCGGAAAAAACCGAGCGTCTGGAGGCGGGCCGTGTGGGCGAAGCCAGAGCCATAGAGAGAATCCGTCGATCTGGGCTTTGTTTATAAAACATTCATCGTTGCATCCACTGTTCCTAACGCTAGGTTCTTTGGGAAGCTGAACATGGTAAGCTTTCCCTCACATCCAAAAACACACTTTGGAGACACTATGCAGCGCTGCCGATGATTTCCTGTTTAAGCGCGTTGATGTGCGCGGTCTTGCTCTCCTCTGGTCGACGTGTGCGCGGGCGAGCTTTTCCGGGAGAAATGCTCATATAAGGAGTTCCACACTGGTCTACGTCATTAGATCCACGGTCGAAAAAAAAACCAGCCGAAACTTGTACCAACCCGGAAGTAAGATTTTCGGCACAGAAATTCTCCGTTATTCGTCCAAAATATTTTTTAAAAACTTTGGCCATGTTAAGCATGAGAATCCATCTCTTTAACACTGTAAACAACTCTGAATACATGAAACACCATTGTACCCCCCCTTTAAGAGGGAAACACAAAATGTGCCGGACCAGGATTGAAATCCCCTTGTGTACATCAACCAATCAATTTTCAATGGAATTAAGTCTTGGCCTGTGTTTCACTCTGAAATGCTTTACATAATATTAGTAAAATGGGATTTGCATTGTTTTACTTTGACGTTAATGGGTGACTGCAAATTAAATTTGAAGTCTGTAAGAGGTTCAACCAGGTGCTCAGGTAAAGTTAAAAGGTCCGTGATAGGTGCTCTTGGGGTTGGGAAAAAAATCCAAAGAAACAAAAAATAGGTCCCAGGCACTCAGTCAAACTTTAAATAAGGAGAAGGATAGAATTAAAAAGCCTTTATTTTGATATGGCTTAAGTCATTAAAAAAACAGTACACGAGCCAACATGTTTCGACCAACAAGTGGTCTTCTTCAGGGCAAGGTAACACAGAGAATGAGAATGACAACAAATTATAAGTTAAGTCCCACCCATACTCAAAGAGAATTCAGTTAACCTAATGAGGCCTAATACAATCAATTAACCCAATAAGGCAATCAGGTCTACAGGATTGGGGAACCCAACGTAATGAGCAACAAAGCAAGTGAAAATAACAAAAAACCAATAAAGACAAATATCTCCAAAGAAATCTCGACATCATAGGCTATCTGGAGAGAAAAAATAAGAGAACAATAAGACAAGTATCATGTATTAAACATAAACAAGGAAATAAGTACAAAACAAAATAAGGACATGGAAAACATATCATAAAAAACACTTAAACTCTATGTCCTCGTTCAGACCTGGATAACGAAGCGTATCCAGCTGATGGATCCAAAATGACTCGCGCTGGTTTAGTTTACGGATCCTATCACCACCTCTATCCAAAGGTCTCACATGCTCCAAGACCTCTATTTTTAGTAGGGAATCATTCTTATTGTGCATATGTAAAAAGTGTTGGGCCATCTGATAGTCGGGGCTACCGATACGAATAGCATACTTATGCTCCGCCAAACGATCACGCCTTTTAGTGCGACCTACATAAAACACATTCTTACATGGGCAAGATAATCGTAAATAATAAATGTAGTGTTACAGTTTATAAAGTCTTTTGTCTTGAATGTTCTATTAGATTTAAAATCCACAAAAGTTTTCGAAGGAATGACATTACTACAATGGGGGCAATTCATGCAACGGTATAACCCAATAGGTCTCTTAAGCCAACTTTCCTTCTTCTCAGGGGGAAGATGACTATGTACCAACTTATCTCGAAGAGTCGGAGCCCTTCTGTAAGAAAACAAAGGCGGTTGAGGAAAGACCTGTTGGAGGACAGGGTCAGAATTGATAATGGCCCAGTTATCCTGAATTATCCGTTTTATCTGTCTAGCCTCCCTACTATATTGTGTGACAGAAAAGGGGCGGGATTGAGTATCTGGTTTGTAGGCTCTTTTAATAAAACGTTCTGACATAATATCTGCCTGTTTTTCAAAATCGACATTATCGTCACATAAATTATAACTATCATGATACGTCACATGATACTTGTCTTATTGTTCTCTTATTTTTTCTCTCCAGATAGCCTATGATGTCGAGATTTCTTTGGAGATATTTGTCTTTATTGGTTTTTTGTTATTTTCACTTGCTTTGTTGCTCATTACGTTGGGTTCCCCAATCCTGTAGACCTGATTGCCTTATTGGGTTAATTGATTGTATTAGGCCTCATTAGGTTAATTGAATTCTCTTTGAGTATGGGTGGGACTTAACTTATAATTTGTTGTCATTCTCATTCTCTGTGTTACCTTGCCCTGAAGAAGACCACTTGTTGGTCGAAACATGTTGGCTTGTGTACTGTTTTTTTAATGACTTAAGCCATATCAAAATAAAGGCTTTTTAATTCTATCCTTCTCCTTATTTAAAGTTTGACTGAGTGCCTGGGACCTATTTTTTGTTTCTTTAAATCTGAAGTCTGTTTAGAAATAAGCAGGTTAAATTTGGACTGTTCTGGCCAAGAAAAATAAGGCAAATTCTAATCTGAAACAGGGTCAGACCATGAGGAGTATATATCACTGTTTGTTATACTATATGTCCAAGAGCTGTAGGGATTTGCTTCTTGACTGGAATAAATGAATCATCTAAATGGAGGGAGTTTTTGGCACAGTGATGATAATTGCCTGTTCCCACACATTAATCTGCACTTAATCTAGGCTAATCTCAAGCCAGAGGCCTTTATACTGGAGCTGCTCACATGATTCACAAATCTCTTGTACATACATTAAATAAAGGACTGGGAGATAGAATACATCCAGTTGGAGTCTATAGAAAAATTATTAGTTGGATTGCATAGACAAATAATAGAGATTTGTTTAAATCTGTAAACCTGTATAAATATGAGCTATAGTAGTTGATGCTTACCTATTATAAAACAATCTGTCAATTAAACTGATATTTGTTAAAATGGATTTTCCTTTTTGGTGAATATGACCACACTAACTACAAGCAAAATGCCTGCAACCGTTCGGTAACCGTTGTTCCTTGTCTTTCCTAATTTTATGTCTCCCTCCCTATTATGCTCCCTATGTGTTCCACTTATCGCTATATACCATCAAACCGGTTTCTCAGAGATCCCATTAAAATCTTGCCTTTGATCTGCAGGTCCTTCACTCTGTCTTTATGTGATCTCTTAAGACCCCTTTATTAAAAAAACCCCATCTCTACTGATCTCCATTTGAATTCTTTTAATTTGAATTTAAATGGATAGTTCACCCCAAAATGTAAATTTGTAAAAGTCATCATTTACTCACCCTCGTGTTGATCCAAACCTGTTTGACTTGCTTTCTTCTGTGGAACACAAAATAAAATTATTTGAAAAGTATCTCAGTGTTTTTTTCATCCCGTACAATAAAAGTGAATGGGGCCCTATGTTGTTTTGGCAAAAAAAAACTGACATGAGAGTGAGTAAATGATGAAAGAACTTTAATTTTGGGGGTGAAATATCCATTTAAAGATGCCACATTATGCCCTTTTACAAAGTCTTGATTTTGTCATTGCGTCTACTATATATCTATATCATGACTATATATATCATGTTTGAATGTTCAACAACATGACATTGTTGCAGCTCCTCTCTTCCCAGTCTGTCAGTAACACTCTGTTTAGTTCCTGTCTCTATGAAGCCCCTCCTTCCAGAAAGCACAATGTGCTCTGATTGGTCGGCTGGGCCAGTGTGTAGTTTCGGAAATGTCACGCCCCTTACCATAACCGTGTCTACAATGGAGGCGTTTCAGGGAGTTCAGAAACAGTTGCTGATATACAGAATAACTCCCTTTGGAGTGACTTTGAGCTTTGTAACTTTGCAGACTATTTTCATCTTTTAAAAAAACAGCAACATTACACACTAAAGTAAGTTGAAAATGTCAAAAAGCATATAGGCCCTCTTTAAATTTAACAGGCACAATATGTGAGTCCACTATGTAGCAAATTAGCTATATAAAATATTAATAATCAATAATAACTGGTTATAATTGATTATGAATATTTAAATCAGTTAATATAATTATTAGTTGTCGTAAATTAATATTACAATCAATTAGCCTGTTTGTCCCTTGAACACTCAGGATTAATTGTTTATTAACTCTAAGAAATGTACATTTCCGGGGCATGGGAAATGTCTTTCTTAATTTACAGTACTACTAAGAGCAGTAGCAAAAATCTTAAATGATTAGTGACTCCAGTTATGAGCTTGAGACACGGACAACTTTACGTGTGACATGAACAAGATTTTATTAACTAGTCTAAACACTTAAACTCCTCTAACATACACACACATACATGCATACAGTTTACCAAGGGAAAGAGATCTGAAGCAGAATACAGGAAAGCAAGAAGTTATAGCATTGATTTAAATTCAGCAGATCAACAGCCTTGAGCAAACCATCAGTTTAGTTCTAACACGCCCTTCTTTAAAAGGGGTCCTTAATGTATCAAATAATGAGACTAAGTTTGATACTTGCATGTCTCGCCCATTTGAATTAAACTGTCCTGATGCAATTTGTTGAGACTCCAGTTGATCTTTGCTGATGTGGTCTTGATGAGAGAGAGCCAGTGGTAGTCAGAGTATCTTTGGTGAATGGAAAGACAAGGCCGCAGCCTGGCACAAGCTTGGTGGGTCCTTAGAAACTTCTAGTTCACCATCTTCTTCACGTCAGCATCTCATAAAGGGACTAAGAGGGCTAAGAGAGAGCTGATCTTGTGATCAGTGACTTTAAAGTGTGAAGATGTCACACCCTCTGGAGGTGTAAGAGCCAATGAGAAGATTTCCCTTTGGAAGAAAATTTTACTTTACGACCCATTGTTCAAGCAGGCCTTTGAACATGTAATTTGATTGGATGTTTAACACAAGAATCTTTAAGATGCTTATAAAACTAATGCGTATAATACTAACAAAGTTAGCCAAATGTAATGTAAATGAACAAATCGGGGAGGAAGATTGGAGTTTATAGAGACCAAACATGTCACACATATTTTAGTTGACCATAGTATGCAAAGTCTGAAATATTAACCCAATAGAGTTTACAAGAATACAAAAACCAACCACATAAAAGGAAAATCATGAGATGGGAAAATTAGATACATGTTTACACATTTCTCAAGTGGTTATATATAGAATATATAGGATTAAACAGGGTTTATTTCTCTTCCTCTGCAAGAATTAAGTGAGAGTCACAGCTTTCTGGACATTCCTTTGGGTCGTAAAACTTATCAATCTCAACGTGTCCTGTAACAAGACACCACGTCCTGCCAGTGTGTTAGCTTCATTTGGGATGCTAGTTTTTGGGGAAGTTTCATAAACCTTTGTTGGGAGAGTGAGTTTGCTGGATTATTCATTAAATAAATGAATAATTTGTGTGTGTCTGATTGGTCCAGACGCTACAACTATATAATGAACAAATCTGTAAATGAATTGTGACTCTGTTTGCTTTGAGTTTGAACATTGCCAGATCCTGGCAAATATTGAGATGCGCCCCCTGCTTCTGCAGATATCTGACGTGCGCTCAGTATTCACGGGGTCGCTCTCCGTTTCCCTTGCCCCTCTCATTCCTAGCGGGCAACTTTCTGTGAGCCCCCTGCGCTTTACTTCCCCGCCTCCTCTCACTTCAGCTGCTATCTGTCTGCTCCACAGACACAGGATAAATGTGTGCCGTTGAAAAGTCTCTAAACCTGTTAGAAGCAAAAAATGTGGGTGGGATGATAATAACATCTTACAGTACAAGTGAAGTTAATTTAATTCAAAAAATAAAATATAAAATATACTTTCTTCTAACACAGTTACTGCTATATTTTCATCCAGTGTTACTGTTCACCCTGTTTGTCTTTTGTATTTGTAGTTTTGAATTTATTATATGGGCTAGTATTGATTTTTTTAAAATGTTATTTTACTTTCTAGCGAGGTCCTGTCAAAGTACGTTTAGAATAACTCAAGAATAACAGTTAACTCAAACTAACTCTAAATTAACTAAATTAAATCTAAAGTTTGGGGTCGGTTAAAATTAAAATTAAAAATCATTTAAAGATTTTTTAAATGTTTTTGAAAGAAGTCTCTTATGCTGAAGGGTGCATAAAAAAAATCTGTAAAAACTGTAATTTTGTGAAATGTTTTTACAATTTGAATATATTTTAATATCTTTTTTAAATTAATTTATTTTTTAAATGTATTTCTGTAATGCAAAGCTGAATTTTCAGCATCATTACTCCAGTCTTCAGTGTCACATGATCCTTCAGAAATCACTCTAATATGATGATTCGCTTCTCAAGAAACATTTCTTATTATAATCAATGTTGAAAACAGTTGTGCTGCTTAATATTTCTGTGGAAACCGTGATACATTTTTCAGGATTGTTGGATGAATAGGAAGTTCAAAAGAACAATATTTATTTGAAATAGAAATCTTTTGTAACATTATAAATATATTTACTGTCACTTTTGATCAATTTAATGCATCCTTGCTGAATAAAAGTATTGATTTATTTAAAATATAAAAATCTCACGACCCCAAACTTTGCCTTTGTCTCACACGGGACGAAGAGGATTTTGAATAGTAAATTCTTATAGTACCATTAATAACTCAGTTTCAGTGTGTTTTGTAATAACACTTAAAATGTTACAAGTTGGATGGTGAGTGTAAAAATGTCCTCTGTGCTTTCATCTGAATAAAATACAGTTTTTTGCACACTTTGAATGAGCTACCACTAAGCAGGACATGTAGTTAATGATGCATGTCAGTCAGACGGTCTTTTCCTTTATATTTCTTGATCTATATTCTTCATCTTCATTGATATATCTTCTTCATTTCTGTTTTCCTGTCCCCAGACGCCCGGTCCTGCTCAGCGGGGGAGTTCCAGTGTCGTAACCGTAAATGTTTAGCACCGGTCTATGTGTGTGACGGCGACGACGACTGTGGAGACGGCAGCGATGAGGAGAAGTGCTCTCCACCCACCTGTGGGCCGCACGAGTTTCGCTGCAACAGCTCCGAGTGTGTGCCTCAGCCTTGGACCTGCGACGGAGACCCCGACTGCTCTGACGGTTCTGATGAGTGGGCGGTGCGATGCGGGGGCGGGTCCGGTCGACCGCCTCCTCCACCCGCCCGGAGACTGCAATGCAGTGCTGGAGAATTTCGTTGCGGCAGTGGGGAGTGCGTGAGACTGACCTGGAGGTGCGACAGGGACCCAGACTGCAAGGACAAGTCGGATGAGGTGGACTGCCGTGAGTGTGCACCATCACTTCTTCCTGTAGGATCTCACTGTACAACTTAGTGGCTCCCTTAATTTGACTATCATGTTTTTTTTATGTCAGCTTGTGTTTTAGTTGGGATTCATTTCAGCAAATTGATTGGTTCAGACAGTTTACTTTAGGGAATTGGTTCATTCAACCATTCATTCTAACCCTTTTTGATGTAGGTGTGCATCTTTCCCTCAGACTCAAACTTGTTGGATGCTGCATTGATATACAAAAAACAAACACTCCCAGTGTGCATAAAGGTGCTCGGGCATCACCACCACATTTATGGAAGAATCCACGCGAGTCACACGACCCCAACAATGTTTCTGAAGGGCACGTCGCACTGACATGCTCCGATGGGAATTAAATTCCCTCAGATAGTGTGAGGTTTCGTCAAAGATGGAAAGCGAAAGTTCACAGTAGATAATTTTTTCTGACTGCCTGCCATTTATTAGCAATTCCACCCACACAATGACAATTCTTATTGTGGAAGCCATTATTGCCACGTGAGTCAAAGCATTTGGTGGGGAGACAGGCAGCACACACATTTTCAAGCACATTTGCAGTATATTAGCCAAGCCTTTGTGCATTACGGTATGTTTCTGATGTTACAGTGCACTTAACACATAGAAAGCCCCCTGCAACATCCTGAGGTTAACTGCTGCACAAGGGTGATGCTCATGGATGTAGCAACTACCAAGCACAACCTATACAGCATTTCATTTTGTGCCACATCATAATGCGTAAAAAAGGATTTGGCATACAGCTACAGTGGAGGCATGTATAATACACTGCCTTTGATATTACGCAGTTTGTGTAAAGAAAATTTAATAATTTAATCAAATAGAGGGATATTTGAAAAACCTAAGATTCTCACGCATCAGGCAAGCGTGATTGAGCTTTTATTTACCATAAATTAAATCTGTTCATCATACAAAATAATTGCGTCTCTTTAGAAGGCTTGGATTAAACCACTTGATTCATATGGTTTTCTAAATATCTTAGTGTGTTGAAGATGAAATAAGTTTTAGGGGTTTAGAAGAATAGACCTTGAAATAACCCTTTAAGTTTGTTCACTAAACTCACTAATAATTCAGTTTTATTAGTTACCGAGATATCAGATATTAGGATCATTAAATATTTGCTTGGTTATCACTAAAGTTGACTAACTTGTTAGAAAGTAGTTGAACTTAACCTGTTCATTTATAGTAACCTTCATAGAAATCAAAAGCCAAAATCTCATATCACAGTGATTTCATTAACACGGAAACAGTAAATAAAACAATGGGGTTTTTTTGTTGTTGGTTTTTTTTGCCAAACATATGTTACATAACCATGTAGTCATTCACATTTTTTTGATAAACCAAAGAATCAATGTTTTTTCTTTTGGATATTTTAGTTTTTCTTTGGATTTTATGTATACTGATTTGATGTCCACAAACCAAAAGGTTGTGTTTATTCATAGCAAATGAAGGATGGCATCAGTACAGAAACAGCTGCATCACATTCATTTTAAAAACTCAATCAAGTAATACATGATTCATTTGGTTGGACAAGTCACATATCTTTAATTTTCTAAATTAATGCATTTCTACCGCCTGGCCCTAGTTATGGTATCGTACAAGATGGTATGTTCACAATTTAATTTCATATATACCAGCAATGACTTTGATGTGCATCAGAAATCAGATTTGTCAAAATTCTGTCACATCATCTCCGCATCACATCATTCCCTCAAAGCTTGGAAAATTCAAATGTCACATCTCCGCTGTCGTGCTCGTTCCCCAGGCAACTCTGACAGAATGGAGCTTCCTCAAGGTGTTTGTTATCTGACATAGCAGGAGAGCGTCTTTGGTAAACAACAAGATCCCAGGAGTCATGGGAGAGAGACAAGGTGCCCAGGAGAGGGCCTGATTTTAATTACGATGCATTCTCGTTCTCTGAGGTTGACTTCATGGGCCGGATAAGTTCACAGAGTGCTTGTTTTAAACATGCTTCCTCTTTCTTCATTCTCACTGTCAGGTAACATCCAGGTCAATTACGATGTCACTTTGCCCAGGCCGGAGGGAAAACGGGCAAGCAGAGGTTGCTAGGCAACTTGAGCGCATGTCCTTGAGCATCTTAAAGCCCTTGAAACATACAGTAGGGAGGGTACATCTACCACAGACTGCTCTATAATCACATTAATCCCTTGTTCTTATGCAGAGTTTCAGGGGGTTTTACTTTGAACTTCATAATGGGCAATATGGTTTGTGTACTCAGATGTGTTTGCATAATTAAGCCTCTGTAATTCAAAAGCAGCTCTCCAGAAACACTCACTAAAGAGGAACACTTTAGTATTAGATTATGTTTTTATAAAGATTTTCTTGGACTTTGAAAGTGCCTTTAAACTGTCATGCCCACCACGCAAACTTTTAAATCAGGTCGGATTTGTCTCAAATCTTACTGCAAACAGCTTCATGTTGCCTATTGAAAATGCTCTGTGGAGTGTTGTGCCTGTGTGTTTGGGCTTCGTATAAATGCACACACACACACACACGTTGGGTTTCCATGTTTTATGGGGACTTTCCATAGACTTAATGATTTTAATACTGTACAAACTGTATGTTCTAGTCTTTAACCTTAATAGGGCTGGGCAAAATTCACTTTTATAAGTATAAATGTGTGTCCACAGTGTGTGTGGGAATCCGCCAATAATGGTAAAAATTAACCCACTCCTTTTTTTATAATCCCGATAAATCATTACCAGTCTCTCCGAACGAGCGGTTCCAGATTTCCCCCTATTCTTACGTAAGCTCCGCCCATGACTGGTGACGATCTGCCCTATTAGCATAGACCCCGCCCTGAGTGAGCCGCAGCAGTCCGCCATTTCTGTTTCCTCCCTGTAGCAGCTTCAGATATACAATGTCTGCGCCAAAAAACATTACAAATGTTATTGGATGTACCAACGAACATAAGAGTCTCCATAGACTCCCGGCATCTCAGCCACTGAGGATTGATCACTGTGGTTGAATTTCATTTATGAAGGGAATGTGTTGAAGAAAGTCATTGAAGTGTTATATATTTGCGCAAATCATTTTACGCTGGGCTGCTTCACAAACGAGGGTCACAAAACTTTTCTGAAAGATTTTTAGATTAACATGACGGTACTAGGAGTCGTTGAATTGAATCATCTTAACTCCACAACAACTATATACATTTATCCACTAACCATTCAGAAACGTTCAGTTGCATTCTAAAAGTTGTAACTTCTTCCTGAGTCTCTCAACCGGAGTCTGACTCCTGTTCGAACATACAAGGCCGTCGCTTTCTGGCATTTTGGCTGCGTGAGATTCTGCAGTTTTGTTGTGGCCAAAGCACAAGCTTTAAAGTCTCCGCCCTCTTCTGGAAAGGGGGCCGTGAGCAGCAGCTCACTTGCATTTAAAGGGACACACACACACAAAAATACATATATATTGCTCACCCCCAAATAGGGGGGACACACAGACACATTCTGGGGACAGACTTATATTACATCTTGTGAAAGTGGCATAATAGGTCCCCTTTAAACCCACTCTTAAACACAACCTATCTCAGAAAACTTTCTGTATTCTTACATATTCAATCAAAAAAAAATATATATATATTTAGTATGATTTATAAGCTGTTTTCCTCATGGGGTCCAAAAGTGTAACCACAAGATAAAAAAATTCTGGTATTACTATCCTTGAGGAAAATGTTTGTCCCCATACCTGAATCACACACATATATATACTGATTGATAGATACTGTAAATGTGTAAGAATGAGTGAACTATATCAGTATTTTGTGAAAAGACTTTAAAGAGTGATTCTGGAGGTTTTCAGAGGGAGAAGTGTGACTATGCTAGTGACATGCATGTACTTTAAGTGATCGAATAAAAAATGGCTTGGATGTGTATGTAAAATGTTTATAATTTTTTTCACAGAATCACAGACTACATTAGTATTCATAAGGGTTTTACCAATTATGAAGCTCCAAAGCATGTTCTGTAAAGATAAAACCCCATGAAGGTCTGTTTGGAGTCTATGTGTCAGGGTTTGGCTGATGTTTGTGCTCATCTGCAGCTCTGCTCACATGCCGACCTGATGAGTTCCAGTGCGGAGACGGATCCTGCATCCACGGCATCAAACAGTGCAACAAAATACACGACTGCCTCGACAAAAGCGATGAGGCTGGCTGTGTCAATGGTACGTCTTGGTGTGCGTGTGTGTGTGTGTGTCCTTTCCACAGATCTTTTGTGCTGCTTATTCAGCAGGGTGAAATGTTTCCCAGAGATCAAATTGGTTCCGCCCTTTAATTCGACACCCTTCAAAGTTTAATGAGTGCAGACCTGTCTCCCCATAGCAGAAGCGTGTCCTGCTCAAAGAGGGCTGTGTCTAAGCGGTAATAAGCTTTCATGTGTGGAAATAAATTGGCCAATCCTTTTGAAAATGGCTTTTATTCGGAAGACGTGCCGAGTCTTCACCTAAATGACCCACGTCTTTTAAAACGCCAGTTTATATTTGTGCACTGAGGACTTCTGAGTTTTTATGCTTATGTGAGAGGAAACAAAACAAAATTGAAATCAACTTAACAAATCACCTGCCATCTGTTCTGTAAGCATCTTCTGTCTTTTTCCCCCCATCATGCTATAGCCACAAAGTGTGAAGGACCTCTGAAGTTCCTCTGCAGGAATGGGGAATGCATTGACGGCAGCAAGGTGTGTGACAACGTGAAGGACTGCAAGGATTGGTCTGACGAACCCAAGAAGGAGTGCAGTAAGAAACCTATTTGTTGGCAAACAGAGCAAAGAGCTGTAAAATGAATGTGGATAGTTTATTTGGTCTTGGAAGAATTTGATTACAAATATTTGAGTTCGTACTGAAACCTCTGACTTTTGATTGTACATTTGAGACACTTTTAAGTTTTACAATCGTTCTTGAGGTTTGTGTGTCAAGTGTTGAGGGCTAGTGTATGTACAACCTTCTAAAATTATTTCCCAGATATCTTTTGTTTTGTAAGCTGATTGCACCTTCAGAAACAATGATTGCATAGTTCACTTCACATATTAATTGCTCTATAAAACTATATACACTGACAAGCCAAAACATTATGACCATTCACAGGTGAAGCTGATATTGTTGATCATCGCCTAACAAGGTCACATATTAAGGTCTGAGTTGATTAGATTATAAGCAAACATTCAGTTCTCGTAATCAACGTGTTGGATGCAGGAGAAATGGGCAGGAATAAAGATCTGAGCGACTTTGACAAGGGCCAAGTTGTTATGACCAAGCAACTGGGTCAGAGTATCTCTGAAACAGCAAGACTCAGCAGTGGTGAGAATTTACCAACAGTGGTCTGAGGAGGGACAAACCACAAACCGGCGACAGGGTGTTGGGCGCCCAAGGCTCATCGATGCACGAGGGCAACAAAGGCTATCCCCCGACTGGTCAGAGCCAACAGAAGGTCTACTGTGGCACAAAATTTTAATGATGTTAGTGGGAGGAATGCACCACAACATACTCTGCTATGTATAAAGTTGCATAGCCGTAGACCAATCAGAGTGCCGAAAGTGCCTACAACGGGATTGCAAGTGTTGGAACTGGATTTTAGAGCAGTGGAAGAAGGTCGTCTGGTCCGATGAGTCTCTTTATTTTACATCACATGGATGGCCACGTGAGTGTGTGCCATTTACCTGGGGAAGAGATGGGACCAGGATGGACTGTGGGATGACGACAAGCCGGTGGAGGGAGTGTGACGCTCTGGGCAATGTTCTGCTGGGACCAGCTATTCATGAGGACGTAAATTTGACACGTGCCACCTACCTAAACATTGTTGCAGACCAGGTACAGCCCTTCATGACAATGTTGATCCCTGGTGGAAGTGGCCTCTTTCAGCTGGATAATGCAGCCTGACACACTGCACACATTGTTCAGGAATGGTTTGAGGAACAGGATGAAGAGTTCAAGGTGATTCTCCAGATCTCAGTCCAACTGAGCATCTGTTGACCAACAAGTTCAATCCACTGCAGCACCACTTCGCAACCCACAGGACTTGAAGGATCTGCTGCTAACGTCTTGGTCCCAGATACCACAGGACACCTTCAGGGCTCTTAAAGTGCTGTTTTGGCAGCAAGCTGAGATCTAACAGCACATTCACGAGTTCACACTTACAAATATTTAGACAGAATAAAAGGTATGCGTATTTGGCATGCTGTCCGAGGGAAGGGCTCCGAGCTCTGTATTTTGGCCCGAGCCCAGAGTGCTCCCTCCGTATCTCTGGTTAGGATAGTAACCCGGCGAGTGTGAGGAGTGTAGGATGCAGAAAACTGTCAATGAACATAGGTGAGTCGGCTCTGTATATATATATAGGCCTCATTTCTTGCTGATTTCTTAGGCAATTTGAACGTGTTCCTCCCAAACTTTGTTAATAAAACATAATTTAGTCAGATGGTAATAATGTTTTGGCTCATTACTGTATATGGTAAATGATAGATCAGTTTATTGTCTTACCAAGTGAAAACAAGAAATCTGTAGTTGCCTTAAACTGGCTGAATGAGGCATTTAGTGAACGAACAAATTCAAACTGGAAAAAAAAACAAAGTAAGGTTAGTTAGCACATTTTTCAAGACAAATATTTGTCAGAACCTAAAAATCTGAATGCATCAGGTTGCATTGAATTTTTAAGCTTTCTCCACAATTCAATTTTTACAGTTTATAAACTTATAACAGACATTGACTAAAAACCACAAATATCTCTTTTTGAATTTTTGGAGTCAAACGTCTTTATTTTCTTTCTAACTGATCTTCTGTCTGTACCACCAGCAAACCTATCTTTTTCATTATTGCTCATACTTATCATAGGGATATCATTAATCATAGGGATGATACGTCAAATCATTCTGTTTATTGAGGTAAAATAAGCAGATCATTCTGTTTATTTGCAACTTCACAGCAACATGCTAAAAAAGCCCAAAACCAAATGGGTTACCCGTTGAAAGTGTTTCGTAATTTATACAGCTGTTCAAAGAGGGAAGAGAAAACAGGATTTTTTTTTTTTATATTTATTCTCACACTCATATATCCCCAGCACTATCTGGGGCAGAGCTGATGTATCACCATCTTCCTCTGATGAATAGAAGAAAAGCTTCCCATAGTCTCAAAGAATTCATTAGCATCAAAGAGGAATGATGGCCCGTTGTGGCTGTTCTAGAGACGTGTGTGTGTGTGTGTGTGTGTGTGTGTGTGTGTGTGTCTCCTCTCCAAACCTGCACCCTTATCCTCCTCCCAGAAATGCCACCTTCACCCATGTGCCACAATAATCGCAGTCTCCAGAGAAAGAGCTCATAACTCTGTCTTAATGGCCTCTGTGTCTTCTTCTTTAATCCAGAAGCCTCTGCTGCTCATTTGGCATATGGCTGGCTCCAAGCGACATTGCCTTGCCCTAAATTGTTCACTTCCATGTATTTTGTCAGGATGCCAGCACCTACTAATGAACTCAGAGCTAGAGAGAACACCTGGTTGAAGAAAGCGAAAGCACATTGTTGCTCGTTTCTGGCCCACATAGCCGTCTCCATTTTGCCTCATTAAATTTTTGTCCACAGAGTACTCAATATGTTCATTCAAGCTCTCAGACACAATATGTTCCTGGGATTCAACTGCAAATATTGCAACACTAGCTTCCACAGACTGAGTCATGAGATGAGTCAGAGCCTGAAAGTTTCAACGGCGTCTTAATGCTCTCTCTGTAAAGTCACCCGCACTCGTGTGTGTTTTTAAAACGGACCCTTGAGAATGTAGACGAGGCATGAAGCTGGTAATTGTGCTGGATGTATTCACTTTTATACTGCCACTCTCACTGCTGGATGAAAGAAAAAAAACTTATGACTAATAATATGTTTGATTTTTGATCATGTTTCTAGAGTCAGCAGTCCAGGTTTTCCACTAGCCTAATGAAACCCCAATGGTATTAAACAAGTGGAACAAATTGAAGTGATATAAACATTATTCCTGGCAATATGGAAATGTGTTTAAGTTATATTACTACACATACTTAGCACTAGTTATTATTACTAACAGCATGCCTGTTACAAAAAAAAAAAAAACGAAATTGTTATTATAACATGGTATATTAACATTGCACTGCATACAAGTGCAATTTGTTTTCAAATGGCTTGTATTTTTTGCATTCAATTAAATGAAATCATCATGTGGTAAATCATCTCTTGCTTGTGAAAAAGAAGTACACTTGATCAAACTTTTAAAAAGGGCACTTATTACCAAAATATTATACTTTAAAAATATGTACTTAAGTGCAAACTACATTTAATGTTTTCTGACACTCTGACACTAATTCTATGTTAATTGCAATTAAATAAAAAAAGCATTTTAAATGTAAATTTATATTAAATGCAATTAACTGAACTTTAGAGTGTTTTTTTTTCTACCCGCTTAAGTAGGATTTAATTACATCTTTATATGTGAATTCATAATTATTTTGTCTTTGAAATAATGTTAAAAGTATACTCTCGAATTTATGGGAAACTGAAATATACTTTGATGTCATTTGTTGAAACTTGTATGTTATGTATTTAAAATCTCTAATTCCACATGTGGAATTTTTCCACATTTAAAATATACTAACTATAAATGTAATATCGAATGACACCGTTCAAATTATTATTCAACCACTTTACATGTATTTTAGTATGTTAGTCGACACATAAAAATAAGTTATTAATACATAATGACTTAAAGTGTACTTTGAATGACAACTTTCAATTGTACATTATTACAAATTGCACTTTTCAAAAGTGTTAAGAAACATTAATGAAAAGTGGACTCTTTTTAAGTACACTTAACCCTCTGGGGTCCTTCGGGTCCAAATGGACCCGAAGCCTTTAAATAAAAAAATGTAAAAAATCATAGCTTCATCGGAATGATCCGAAATTTGGTGACTTTGTTGGTACTTGGTATATGAACACCCAAAAAAATTGGGGACAGGATTTGAATAGTCTAAGTGGTTGTAAAAAAAATAGTCACACTCAGGACCTTCGGGTCCAAATGGACCCGCCATAGGAAATGAATGGGAAATTGGCAAAAATGTGACAATACTGAGTTTTTTTGTGCGTACAATCTACAAATCAGCCACGATCCAGAAAAAAAGCACACAACAGTGAAGGGGTGAATCTATAAAACATCAAGAGTGCAAAACAGACACATCCACACACACACACACACACACACACAAACACACTTTTATACACATACACACTAATAAATTCAGATTACAAAAATCTGTTTTGAATTTTTAAAAATCACAGCTTCATCGGAATGTTACGAAACTAGGTGACTTTTATGGTATTAGGTATGTGAACACACAAAAAATATTGAGGTCATGATCCAAGCATGCTAAGTGGTCATCACACTTCTGCTCTTTGGTCAAAAATGACCCCCATAGGAAATGAATGGGAAATTGTCAAAAATATGAAAACACAGAGGTTTTTTTGCGCATACAATCTACAAATCAGCCAGGATGCAGAAAAAAAGGACTCAACAGTGAAGGGGTGAATCTCTAAAACATCAAGAGTGCAAAACAGACACATCCACACACACACACACACACACACAAACACACTTTTATACACATACACACTAATAAATTCAGATTACAAAAATCTGTTTTGAATTTTTAAAAATCACAGCTTCATCGGAATGTTACGAAACTAGGTGACTTTTATGGTATTAGGTATGTGAACACACAAAAAATATTGAGGTCATGATCCAAGCATGCTAAGTGGTCATCACACTTCTGCTCTTTGGTCAAAAATGACTCCCATAGGAAATGAATGGGAAATTGTCAAAAATATGAAAACAGAGTTTTTTTGTGCATACAATCTACAAATCAGCCAAGGACTCAAAAAAGGACTCAACAGTGAAGGGGTGAATCTCTAAAACATCAAGAGTGCAAAACAGACTAAATCTGTTCAGGCAAAAATCACTAGAATTCGCAAGCCTTTCTACAGAGAGCTGTAAATCCACTAGTGGTAAAAATGTGCTATTGCGTGATAAAAATGCTCAGTGTGTCCACCAGTTGGCGCCCATCTCATTTCAAAAATTGCTTTCATGAGGCCTAGGCTTGACTCTAAAATGAAATACAGCTTTAATAAAAATAAAATAAAAATTATATATATATAAAAAATTTCTATTATATTCAATGGGAAAAAATGGGTCATAATTATTGCATAAATATTAATTATAAATCATAAAATTATCTCAAAACACCAAAAAAGAAAAGAAAAAATATTATAAAAAACAAGTAAAAAAAAAAATATTAAGATTTTTTTATATATATATTAATCCCGCCCTCCGGGTCCATTTGGACCCGAAGGTCCCAAGTGTGACTGTTAAACGAAGGACCCCAGAGGGTTAAGTAGCGTTTTATTTAATATTATATTATCTGTTTTTAATTTATTTAAGTACACTACAATTGCTAATTCAGTACAATTAAGCATACTTCATTTTTACAGGTGATAGGTTTTTATGCTTTAATTTTTTAACACATTTTTTTGCTTTTTATTGTGCATTAAACTGATATTTGTGTTGTCCAAAATGTCACTTTATCTAGGGTGTTTACAAACTTACATTTTAACCCATCCCTTCTCTGTTTCATAGGTTTGAATGAATGTTTGCTAAACAACGGAGGCTGCTCACACATCTGTGTGGACCGTCCCATTGGATACGAGTGCCAGTGTCCTGTTGGCTATAAGCTCCTGGACAAGAGGACATGTGGAGGTCAGGCCTGACTCAATGATGAGATGACTTTGACAGTAAAAGTAAAGCTGATATAATAGACTACTGCACTAATAGTTGCACTAATCATTTTCAAATATTACAACTCGCTAGTGCCAGGTTATGTATGTTTCAGTGTGCTGACGCCACTTAAAATAAGTTTCCACACGAAGATTTAAAAATCTGCTTTCCGAGACAGGAGAAGAGATGTTCTGATGTTTACTATGTACAGAACTTGAAGTTTAAATCCAAACAAAGCTAATCTGAGAAAGCTTTTGCTGGTACAGTGAACATACAAAATGATTTCACCACAGGGTCAGTGTCAGTGCTGTGAACTAGTCACTGCAGTGTGTGCAAGACCTGATGAATATTAGAACAAACTTTTATTTATTTAATATAAAAATGTCTATTCACTATTCTGTGTCATAACATCCTCCTTTGTACCATACAGTGTAGCCATGATATTCACCTGTCTTGAGTGAGTGATCATGCCTGCAGTGTATCTGTTTACTCTGCAGATATTGATGAGTGTGAGAACCCTGATGCCTGCAGTCAGATCTGCATCAATCTGAAAGGGGATTTCAAGTGTGAATGTCACCCTGGGTATGAGATGGACCCCGTAAGCAAGACCTGTAAAGCTGAGGGTAAGATATATACTATAAAAGCCTAAATTAAGTCTGTTCATCATATAAAGCGATCGTGTCTCTTCTTAAATTTGGACTAAACTGCTCAGTTATGGTAGCCTGGGTGCCAGCCCGAACCCCGCCCACAATATTTTTTGGTCGGGAAGTTCGGTCTGGACTCGCTCCGTTGAGGAGCTATTATGCCCGAACAAAAATTGTTCGGACCAATCAAATTGTCAGGGCGGGCTTTATACGATGATGGACAGATGAGCAACGGTAACGTAATCACCTACGTCACCAAAGAGCGCTTGATTTGAATTAGTTTACAACAAAGACGAGTGCAGCTGGAGAATTGAGATTTCACGAGTTCACATTTACAAATAAGTCAGATAGAATAAATGCATATATAAGATTTCACGAGTTCACACAAATAAGTCAGATAGATTAAATGCGTATATGACGTGCTGTCCGAGGGCTGTGGGCTCGGTAGCCATACTCCCCCGTGTTCCTGGTTGTGAGAGAACAAGACAAGAGTGAGGATTCGGGGTGGTGGAGGGATGCTGAAAAACTGTCAAGGAGTGTTAGGTAAGTTGACAGAGTGAATATGCTTCCTCATGCTGATATAGGGTAACGTTAGACATGGTATTGTTTGATGACAAGTTGATATTGGATTGATTATTTGTACGTGCTTCTCCCGAACTTTGTTTATGAAACATCATGTGTAGATTCCGCCATCGCGTCTGTTATAGAAGATATCCACAGCGCATTCATTTTAAAAGAGGAACAGAGAGCCGCGACATTTTGTTGTTTGAAAATATGAATGAAGAACATGCGTCATTTACTCCGTTGCTCTGATTGGTTGTAGGTCTATCCAATTGAGTGCAGAGGGGTTTTTTTTTCCTGGTTCGGTTGAGACACGCCCCATAATCAAATCTCTATGGAGCAGTCTCAGACTCACATTCTGACTAGAATATGAGTATGACGAAGTCAGGCTACAGTTATGGATTAGTTTTACGATCTCTTCATGAACTTTTTGAAGCGTCAAAGTGGTAGTTGCGTAAACTGTCAATGGAGGGACATAAATCTCTCTGAATTTATTAAAAATATGAAGATTAACAAAAGTCTTATAGGTTTGGAACGACATGAGGGTGAGTAATTGATACAAATTCCCCTTTAATACAAATGTGACGGTACAGACATTTATAATGTTACAAAAAATATAATTTTTCCAAAAAATGCTGTTCTTCCTGTTCATCAAAGAATCCTGAAAAAAATTGATCACGGTTTCCACACAAAAATTAAGCAGAACAACTGTTTTCAACTATAATAATAAGAAATGTTTCTTGAGCACCAAATCAAATGATTTCTGAGGGATCATGTGACCCTAAGATGCTGTAAATTCAGCTTTACCATCACAGGAATAAATTATAGTAATATTTCACAGTTTTTACTGTATTTCTTGATCAAATAAATGCAGCCTTGGTCAGCTTAAGAGTACAATATGTGTAATACACAGTATGTAGAATAAATGAATATACAAATGCATGATATATATTACATATTATGTATACATATGTATTTTTGAATTGCCATCAATGGAGAAAGAAGCTCTTTGCAGCCCAACATTGACGCTTTACACTGACCTATTTCAGCTGGTCATCTTACATTAGATCACAATTTAGGATATGCGTTCTTTAAATCATTTTTTAATATTTGCCAGCACGTTTCATTCAGCTACTGCAGACAGTCCAATTAGATCTTATCACATGACTGACTGCTACTTCCTGTGCCCTCTACGGCTCATCAGCCTTCAAGTAGAAGACACAGTCCTGGGGCGCTCAGACATACAGTGTGTGTGTGATGTAGAGATCTAGCTGAAGAAATGCAATGCTTAACAGTTTTTAAGAAGGATAAAAGATAAGTGAATCCCACAGAGGGCTATTGCTTCTCTTTCTGTGACTGGAGTTATTATGATCTTTATGTATTGCTCTCAATCTACAGAATATGTAAATGTTAAAGATGTCATTCTCTCTGTAAATGGCTTTGTGTATTTGTTATCATTAGCAGACACTGCTTATGCTGACTGTTACTTATGAATCATTGTGTTAATTTAATGTAGTTCTACAGGAATATTCTGGGTTGCATACAGGTTAAATTATATCGGCAGTATCTGTGACATGCTCCTGATTACCTCTCTAATAGTTTTGAACGATTTCAGGTTGTCCCTCTGTATTTTATAAAAGTGTGGTAGTCAGCAACCTCAGAACATTTTTTTTATCATTTGCAATTTTCTGAAAAATTCATCTCTCTCTGTTTCAAGTCATCTATTACTCTCTGTGATCATCTGTCCTTGTATTTTTTTTTTTTTTTTTAGGAAAAAGCCCTTACCTGATGTTCACGAACAGGCACGAGATCAGGCGTATTGACCTGGTGAAGAGGGACTACACACAGGTGGTTCCTACTCAGAAGAACGCAGTGGCCATTGATATAGACGTCGCCGCCAACCGCATGTTCTGGTGTGATCGTTTTCAACACAAAATATACAGGTGACCTCATATTGACCTTTTAGTTATGCTGTGTTTGGCTGTGCACTTAAAAGGAGCCGTGGCCATTGCTATGAGAGCCTGGCTTCATTTAACAGTAAATTGCTGCTTCACATGCTTGTGATATGTTAATTATTTTGAACTCAGGAGATACGGCTCCATTTATTTACATATCTCTCCCCCACACTTACTCTCTAGACAGCACACCATTGAAATCATTCTGATGAGATGCAGAGAGGCAGAAAAACAGCACTTAAGAAACATTTGAACTGCCATATTACAGAAACAAATATTATGTGGGTGTTCCATTCAAAAGCCTGTGTTCCTTGGGAATATGTATATGTGCACAGTAATCTTCAAAAGTCCAGGGTCTTATGCTTACCAAAGCTGCTTTTATTTGATTATTGTGAGATATTATTACAATTTTAGCAGAGTATTTGAATAAATATTATTGTAATTTATTCCTGTGACGGTAAAGGTTAATTTTCAGCATCATTACTCCAGTCTTCGGTGTCACATGATCCTTCAGGAATCATTCTAATATGATGATTTGCTGCTCAAGAAACATTTATTATTATTATCAATGTTGAAAACAGTTGTGCTGTTTAATATTTTTGTGGAAACTATTATAAAAACAATTCAGGACTGTTTGATTCATAGAAAGTTCAAAAGAACAGAAATAATAGATTTTTTTTAAGTAATAATGATATATTACATATTATTGTTTTTATTTAAATATTAAATATGTGTGTGCTTTTAACACTTTCATCAGAAAAACTTAGGTTTTTTTTCAGTGTATTTTCAGTATAATCAAGCAATGACAAGTTATAAAAACAAAGTACAAATGGGCTAAAAAGTGTATTAAATAGTTGACGATAGTAATACTTTTATAATATCGCCCTTTTTTATTTTATCAATCCACTGAGAGTCTCTTTAAACATCCCTTTAAAAAAGTTTTGGCTTCGGAAAAGTTTTTATTTTGAACACGGTTTGAAATGACCCTTGAACATGACTGCTATTACCATGCTTGTTCTCCCTTCAAAGTGCCCTGTGTAGGCATCAGGTCAAATGTAATACAGGATATCTTTTGACTCTTGCCATTTAGCCCTGTTACAAATTCATCTGAAACTTCCAAAAAAAACCTTTTGACTAATTTTTCTACAGTCCATCTCTTTCCTCCTAATTGCACATTCCATTTGATCTTGCTAATTGGGGACATTCACTTTCCTAATAATAGACACCTCTGCGGCTGCCCAAAATGATATGGTATCTTATGAAATGGCAGTACTCTGCCCCTGCACTCTCTCTGTCTGTCTCTTTTGGACGTATAACTGAGGATAAAGTGTAAAGTCATTAGCCGTAACGTCTCCGCTGTGAGCTTGAACTAGTTTGGGATGAAATGGAAGCTGATAATAGAAGGCTATGAGAGTTGTGGCATTACTTTATTGAGACACCTGTGACTATGAACACGTCAGATGGTGTGAAGATCATGTGATCTGTGAAGTGAAGTTTGAGTATTAGAAAGCGATTTTAGACAATAAGAACATATTTGACTATTATAGTACTGTAAATATAATAATATTAAGTAGGGCTGTCAAACGATTAATCGCGATTAATCGCATCCAAAATAAAAGTTTTTGTTTACATAATATATGTGTGTGTATGGAGGAGTATAATTATTTTCTATATATAAATACACACACATGCATATATATTTAAGAAAAATGTGTTATTTATATATAAAATATTTATATATAATATAAATTATATATAATATAAATATATATACACAGTATATACATGCAAATATTTCTTAAATATATACATGCATGTGTGTGTATTTATATATAGAAAATAATTATACACCGTACACACACATATATTATGTAAAAACAAACTTTTATTTTGGATGCGATTAATCACGATTAATCGTTTGACAGCCCTTAATATTAAGTAATATAAGTGTTTTTTAGGACCAATGAGATTCTCATCAAGTGTCAAACAAAAGGATTATGTTTATAGTTATCGCTGTTTCTGCACATTACAGTATGTACTATTTTTTGTAGATGTAAATTATGTGAAACTAAGTCACATACAACAATAAACTTTTCCAACCATAGTATCAGTACTACATTATCTGGCTTTCCAATACATATTTGTATGTGATTTTGGGGATTTCACATTGTAAGAGACATATAATTTCCTGTTTTATGATTTTTCTTCATTTTGGTGACTACATGACTTTTATGTGATTATGATACTATGATATATTTCTAAGAAATAATAATATATACTATTTCAAACTATTTAATCAGATTTTCTTTTCAAGAATTGCATTGTTTTAATGAGGCTTTTCTCTCTATTTTGATATCAAGACAGTTGTACCACACTGACATTTTCACACACCCCCCCCCCCAAAAAAAAAATCTAAATCAGTAACAAAAAGATGCAAATAAAATGAATAAAACGTGCATAAAAAACATGTAGTTGACTTTCCGTTCATTAGTAGTGCAAACAAACAACAATCGTGTTCGATTTGCTTGTAGTTTTTGTCAGCTTTTGGGCAACACGTGATTTTCAAAAACATTCAAAATCTTACCGACCCCAAACTTTTGAATGCTAGTATTTTGACGTGAATTTTGAAATAAATGCTGGATTGGAACAAAAACCACGTAGGAAATACAATTTCTAAACTGTGCTTAAAAAACATGTATAGTCAGGCGGTTCTCAAAAATTCTAGCTTGAATGTGAACACAAATGTTCATTTCTGCAGTGATCCAGCCTCACTTTATTTTCACTGGCATAACTCTATATATATTCGACTGTTACGTGTTTTACAAAATAAATGACAATAGATCTTTGTGGACAGAGGATTTTTCCTCATTCTGTCACGATATATAAAACAATCCCAACTGAAGTTATTTGATTTGACTAGTGGACCCAGTGTGTCTAATAGCAGAACCTCTAATTGTCTGCACGTCTCTGCAGTGCTTACATCCACGAGGCGAGCGACCCGTCTCGACACGTTACTCTGATCGACTCGGATCTGCATTCCCCCGAAGGGCTGGCACAGGACTGGGTTCAGCACAACCTCTACTGGACCGACTCTGGCGACAGAACCATCTCTGTGGCTTCAGCGGATGGCAGCAGGAGACGCGTGCTGATCAACACCGATCTGAGCGAACCACGGGCCATCGCTGTGGATCCAGAGAGAGGGTGAGCGCATATCAGACTCTACACTGCCAGTCTACAAAACAAAACCACAAAAGGCCAGACTGCCTCTAAAGGTCACTGAAATGATAAGATAAGCTTTCAGTGACATGCACATGGAGGCTGTGGAGTATAACAGAGGAAATGTTATTGAATTCTACTAATCCATAGAGATAACCTGAACGCTCATATGAATAGCTGCAAACATGCTGTTGTTTGCTCACAATAGCGAATGGCACAAAATAGACAAACCTATTTTATTTTAGTCATTTAAGACTGTTCTGTGATAACCTTCACCTCTGACAAAAAAGTGAAGTGAAGAGAAAAATCTTTTAAACATCTAGTTTCAAATTTATTCAGCAAGTTATGCATTTTATCTTTGTGTTCATGTTGGTTTCATTTGGTTTTAAAAAACTTTTCTACCATTTTCAAGAAAAGTTTAAATGTAATGACTCTAAAAATGTGATGTAAAAATGAACACCAGTTGGCTGGTAACAATTTTATGAATTCTAAGAATGCAATTTTGTGAAAACATGAACGTGAACAAACGTGAATGACGCTCGGGACAGTTGGCGCTGCCTCGTCACAAAAGTTTAAGCCCTGCCAATTGAAATATTTAAGCGCGAGGAGATGCGAAAGGGAACTCAATTCGTTACTCGCTGTGTGGGAAGGTTTCTGTTAACTGAATTAAAGCTGAAATAAAAAAAAAATGAAAAACTTAAACTTTAAAATCCTAAGAGAAAATGAGCAATTGGCAACTAACTAAAATTAAAAAAGTTTAAATTGAAGTACTAAAGTTACTAAAATTGAAATGCAAAATAAATGATAAATTAACTAGAAATATAAAACATATATGACGAAAGCACAAACTTAAATAAAAATAAAAATGGAAAACATAAAAATGACAAATCAAAACATTAGTATTTACTATAATTGTATATAAAGAATACTAATTAATAAGGTTGTCTTTTTTTTTACATTGTTTTAATGATTTTTTTCTATTCATTTTGGCATCAAGACAATTTTGACATTTTCAACCCTCTCAAAAAATATTAAAATCTATTTGTATTCAAGTCACTGTATTATGAATTGCATTTTTTATGTATTTTTAAAAATCACATACATTTTAAATCACTGGCAACGACAACATGCAACTCAAAGCATTTTCACTGTTATCAAGCCGTATTGGATTTATGGAGGTTCAAACTCAGTAGTATTTTCTTTTTCTTTTTTTTTCTGGTGAACACTTTGTCTTCACAGGTTCATGTATTGGTCTGACTGGGGCATCAGGGCCAAGATTGAGAAGGCTGGCATGAACGGTGTTGATCGGCAGGTGTTGGTGTCTGAGGACATCGAGTGGCCCAATGGAATCACACTCGGTAGGAATTATGGTCCTTCCTTTCTGTTATTTGCGCTCTAAGTCTAAACCATTTGAGCTCTATGCACTCTTATGAATCAGTAAGGGTGATCTGCAGTGTCCGGGCTCTTTGACAGTAGTGTTGTGTCTCTGCATGCAGATGTGGTTGGTAAGCGCTTGTACTGGGTGGACTCAAAACTACACCTGATCTCCAGTGTGGATTTAAATGGGTCCCATCGCAGAGTCATCCTGTTCTCCAGCGAGAGACTCGGCCACCCTTACGCCCTCGCTGTGTTCGAGGTGAGTGAGCCTCCTAAATATTTCTTCTATTTCCACACAAACTGTATGTGAGTGTTTACATGCCTGTGATTAACACCAGCTAGTCAGTAAATGTGTTTGGTCAGTATCTTATGGCCGAGTTGGAATTAAAGCCTTTCTTATTTTCTACTTTGAGATTTATTTATATGGCAGCATTTTCAGAACTGCAGAACTTGTTTTCTTCAGAATTACAGTTTTAAAGACCAGATCACATTTTTTGGAGATTGGTGGCTAAAAACCAAAAACATCTATAATGACATTTTTTAAAGATTTTTCAATGACCAGTAGTGATGCAGACATTAGGAGGGCGAATATCATGCTGATATTTATATAATACAGTTTAATGAAAACAAAACTGAAAAAAGATTATCAGTTTTATACAATACTGGTGGTTCAGTTTTTGAAAGAAGTCTCTTAAGCTCACCAAGGCTGCGTTTATTTGATCAAAAATCCAGTAAAACAGTAATATTGTGAAATATTATTATAATTTAAATGAACTGTTTCTATTTTAAAAGACACTGTCTACTTTATTAGGTACACCTGTTCAGCTGCACGTTAACACAGATATCTAATCAGCCTATCACATGCTGATAATAAGAAATGCTCAAGAAACGTTTCTGATTATTATCAATGTTGAAAACGGTTGAGCTGATTCATATTTTTGTGGACACCATGATATTTTTTTTATATATATACAGAATTTATTTGAAATATAAATCTGTCACTTTTTATCAATGTGATGCATCCTTGCTGAATAAAAGTATTACTTTAAAAAAATCTGACCTCAAAGTGGTCTCAGAATGGATAAATATCAGCAATTCATTTCCCTGGGTGATATATCATCTATAGAAGTGGCATGTGTAGGTGAGTGGCTACTATGGGCTGTGAAATCTTGTGGTAATTGATTGAAGCTGTGTCTGAAGCCACTTTAAATGTAAAACTGAATCATGCTCAGAATTATTCATGTTCAACATCCTACTTCAGTGATGTATTATATTTTAATATGGGACAATTCCCTTTATTGTTTTGCTGCTTAAGCTCAGTGGTCTCCATGGTAACATAGGGATGGGTTCTGGGTGGGGGATATGATAGGAAGAAAGAAGATTATAGTATTTTCACACAAGCATGGCTCAAATTGTGGTGAGCACAGTAATCTAAGCACAAAAGCCCTAAAACCACCCAAAACACCCTAGTAACGCCTTAGAAACCACCTAAGACACCCTAGCAACCACATAGAACAACCTAGCAACACTAATCTAAGATTGACTTGATCTCACAGCAGAGGCGGACTAAATGCTGAAGGGCTGTTATCTTATACACCTACACATCAGCCGCAGAATTAATGGTCTTGTTGTGGCAGCTGTAGTTTGGACAGAGGATCCTGCTGTGGATTTCACCCCAGTAACACAGCTTCCACACAAAATAATGTGTGACTTTTTAATGTGGAATTTTTTTCTTGGCAGCCTTATTGCTTGTGAGAGACTAGTCACTAGGTAGATATTTGTTTTACCCAGGATGCCCTTTTTTCATTGTTTGAAGCAAACTTCAATATGTGAGATGCAAGCAGATTGATGAAGAGGTGCTTTGCCTGGTTCCTCTTCATTTTTTAAGTGGCGTTTGCTGACTGGATCTCTTGCTGACTGTATCACAAGCTATCATGCATGTTGTGTCAGAAGGGAGATTCAATGTCTTTGAGGACTCCTGCCCAAAAAACACTCAGAACACCTTAGCAACACCATAGAAACCACTGAGGACACCCTAGCAACACTCCAAACCCTCCAAGAACACTCTAGCAACCACCTAGCAATGCTCTAGTAACCACCCTCAACACCCTAGCAATGCCCTAGAAACTGAAACCCTAGCAACACTTTAAACCCTCCAAGAACACTCTAGCAACCACCTAGCAATGCTCTAGGAACCACCCTCAACACCCTAGCAATGCCCTAGAAACTGAAACCCTAGCAACACTTTAAACCCTCCAAGAACACTCTAGCTAGCAACCAACACAAATATGCTAGTTACCACCTAGCAAAGCCTCAAACCACACAGAACATCTTAGCAGCACCTTAGAAACCACCTAATACACCCTAGCAACCACACACAACACCATAGCAGCACTCTAAACCTTCCAAGCTCTAGCAACCAACCAACAATGCTCTCACAATCACCCCCAACACCATAGCAATGTCTTAGAAACCACACAGGAATCCCTAGCAACCACATAGCAATAATCTAAAACCTCCCAGAATACTCAAGCAATGCTCTAGCAACTACCCACAACACCCTAGCAACCAACTAGCAATGCCTTAAATGCCACCCACAACACTTTAGCAACCATCTAGCAATGTCCTAAAACCACTCAGAACACCTTAGCAACCCCACAAAAACCACAGAATACTCCATAGCAACCACACAGAATACCCTAGCAACACTCTAAACACATCTAGAACATTTTAGCAACCAACCAGCAATACCCTGGTCTAGCAACCACTTAGCAGTGCCCTAAAACCACACAGAACACCTTAGCAACACAATAGAAACCATCTAAGACTCCATAGCAACCAACCAGCAATGCTCTGCTCTTGCAACCACCCAGAACACCCTAGCAACCAACTAGCAATGCCTAAAACCATCCATAACACCTTAGCAACACCATAGAAACCACCCAGGAAACCCTAGCAACCACTTAGCAATGCTCTAAAACCACCCAGAACCCCCTAGCAACCAACTAGCAATGTTGACTCTTGTGTCTCTCAGGATCGGGTGTACTGGACGGACCGTGAGAAGGAGGCCGTTTACAGCGCAAACAGACTCACAGGACAAGATGTGACCAGCCTTGCCGAGCACCTCAATGACCCTCATGATATTGTGGTTTTCCACGAGCTGAGCCAACCTGGCGGTGTGTGGACTTCAGATCAGCTATATTTATTAATTTGTCATCCTTTTTCTTTGACATTTTTGACTAATGGCGTACTAAATGAAGTTTTTAATACACCCTATGAAATCCACCCAGAATCGGATTTCTCCCTTTTGTAATCCATCTTGCCTGCTATTCTGTTTTAATCAGCATGTAAGTCATTTTGACATCAGAATCTGGAACCAAAAACAATAAACATCAACAGTTTACTGTTAAAAATTAATCATAGTTTTTAAAGCGTAACTCTCGGCAAAATGCAACCTAGAGTCTTTTTGTTAATCTACCCAAGGCAAACTTTCGTTTAAAAGCATAATTAGGATGAAACGCCACTTTTAAGACTGTCCGTATTTTCGTTTTCGGTCAAATTGCCTTATGAATGGGAGTGCTAGGGGCACGACTATGACAGCATCAAAATCGCTATTTTTATTTCTAAGAAGGCTCGACACACAACATTTGCTCAAAGTATCACCGGGGGCTCTACACATGAATTTGAGCATTGAGAACATTGTTTGTGTACACAGAGTTTACTAAAAAGAAAGATTTTGAACAACTCACTGTAGCTGTTGTTGTTTCCGACCGCCGGCATTTTGTCAGTCAAAAATAGTCGATTTCCATCCTAATTATGCTTTTAAATGAAAGCTTGCCTCGGATAGACCCTAAAAGACCCTAGGTTGCATTTTGGCGAGAGTTACGCTTTAAGTCTCCACAGACTGAAGATGAAGTGTATTCCCACTGACCCATATGGCTCAGAGAATGATGGTTGTGTCGTCTCCTCGGATGGATGATTTATCATTGTGTGTGTGTGTGTGTGTGTGTGTGTGTACGCGCAGCTCCTGACAGCTGTAACCTGGGCGGCGTGACTAACGGAGGCTGTGACTTCCTTTGTCTGCGAGCTCCTCAGATCAGCGAACACTCACCCAAATACACCTGCGCTTGCCCTGACGGCGAGGAGCTCAGCCCTGACACGCGACAATGTGTACCAGGTGAGCTCATCACATTGTGCCTTACACCGTGTCCTGGTTAGGTGGGACATGATCACGTCCATGAGTTTTAGTTTTAGTTCTTCAGGAGTTTTGTCCTAACCACATCAAGCAACAGAATGATTTTTAGATTTGCTTGATTTCTCACTTTAAACATCAAATGTTCTGATTGGCTGTGATTTAGTCACAGTATGTCACCATCTCTATGTTATGGTCAGTTTTTCATATATATATACAAATGACAAAAGAAAACGAAAAAAACGAAATCTTTACCCCTTATTAAATCATTATTAAAAATGTCTTAAAGATTTAAGCATATTATGTAGTTGTGTTTGGAGTTTATTAGGATTATTTATAACGCAATGAGACATGGCAAAATGTGTGGACATAATTTTTGGCCAGGCTGTCACAAAGAAATTATGAACACATGCAAATACAGCAGAGAACCAACGACATGTTAAAAATAGATTATGTTGTAGTCAGTGTATGCTTTTTTTTGGTGAGCTTTTTGTTTTTCTATGCATTTTTTCCCATAATAAAACAAAACATGTAGCTGTAGTTTGCACAACAGGGGAGAAACATGACACAATAACAAAACCACTAAAATATTAAATAAGTACAAGGCAGGGCAAACACTGGAGTTTTGTGACTGAAAAACTAAACCTATACATAGAATAGAAGAAAACTTACAAAAGACTAAGGTAAATAACTAAAGTAAAACAAGTCCACGGCTGGAGAAAGTTAGGTATTAGATAAATGTAAACCCAGGCTAAATAAATCAAAGAGAAAACCACAGTAACAAACTGAATCTATAAATCATAGTGATGGGTCATTCATAAATGATCTGTTCATTGCGTCATGTGACAAATGAACGAAAGACTCGGAAGGTAAAGTCATTATTTATGTTCCCTGAAAATTATCTTTGGTTGCATTATAATGATTACTTAATTCAGAATAAGATCAAGATTGCGTAGGTGGATGTGTTCGGGGAATTTGCCTGTTAAAATTGACAGCTTATTTTTGTATACTAATGAATGACCTGTCATTGTACCACCAGTCCAGAACGACACTGCCGCAACATCTACTGTCCCCATCAACAACACCGTGGAGACGGGAGCTGGCTGGGCCCCAGAGTCCCCTGGAGCAGTGACTTCTCAGTCCGACAGTGTGGCTGAAACCACTCTCTCATCATTCCTCACGTCCGGCCCAGAGGAAGCGGCCGTCTCCTCTAATACTACAGCAGAGCGCAGGCCAACACGGGCATCCAGCACCACACCAGGAGACCTGAGCAACCTGTCCCATCACTGTAAGTGTGTGTCTGTGTGATTTCATGCACAGGAGAAACCTTGCTCAGATGAGCCTTCGCTAAGCCATCCTGGTTACTGCTGGTGGGTCGGAGGAGTTTACAGATTCTTTCAGAGGACCGATTAGCCTGAATGATTTTTCTTAAAATATGCTCATGAAGTGGAAGTTCATATTATTATGTGGGTTGGCGTGAAATGCTTTGACTGCAAAAAATGCAAATCAGCTGAGAGCTTACATAGTGAGAAAATCTATCTGTATATCTATCTATCTATCTATCTATCTATCTATCTATCTATCTATCTATCTATCTATCTATCTATCTATCTATCTATCTATCTATCTATCTATCTATCTATCTATCTATCTATCTATCTATCTATCTATCTATCTATCTATCTGTCTGTCTGTCTGTCTGTCTGTCTATATGTCTGTCTGTCTGTCTATCTCTCTGTCTGCCTGTCTATCTATCTATCTATCTATCTATCTATCTATCTATCTATCTATCTATCTGTCGGTCTGTCTATCATTTTAGAATTTACTCAAATGTACTGCTTTGAAAACAGTGGTATGAGCTGCTTGCGTGTAAATTAACACAGTGCCAATCTTCACTCTGAAATACACAGTTTAACAGACAATATACTTTGTATATCATAGCCTTTGATTTCAGAATTGAAAAAAAAATAATAATAAAAGAATTGCTATTTATATTTGCTAAAAGAATATAAATTTTCTATTTTATTTCAATTAAGTGTGCTGTCCCAGTTGTTTAATGTTACTATGCTAATGTTAATTATTAGGTTTTCATCAACTTTCATCAATGGTTGGGCAAACCCTGCTTTAGATGATAATGTGACCAGTACTTGCATTACTGCAAACGACTATAAACTTTTATCCTCCCTCCAAACTTTTTGTCCACTTGCGCATCCTGAAAAAGCTCAATCAGCTACATCATCTTGTTTAAATAAATAGGTTAAACAAATGTGTAAGTGATGCTCCTCTCTTTAATTTTCTTCTAGCTGGCAATGAGTTGTTTCTCCTTGGCCGTAATCTGACAGTGGCAGTGCTTGGTGTCGTAATTCCCATAGGTATGTACATCTTCAACCTCTCTGGCTCCCAGGGGCCGCTAGGGTCCTGCTCTGTGCTATTTTGAGCACATTATGACACCAGTGTTTCTCACTGATGCTCTAACTGCAAGGTGAGTGAGCCCAGGGCAGCAGACTCAGCTGTATGGAGATGCTTGTGTGTGTGGTGTCTGCATGAATTTAGATTTATTCTACTTTATTGTCTTTGTGAACCCAGAAAGAAATTCCCTTGGTAATATTATCACAAATCTGACTAACATCAAGTGTGCTGCATTGCAGATGGAGCAGATGTTAAGATTTTATTAGGTTACATTTCTAAGAGCCATATAAGAATGTTCTCAATTTGCTTTTCTGATGAACATGAAATGTTTGAGTTTTTGCCTGTTCTTCATTCCCTATCAACCCTCTCTCCTCTGTTTTAGTTTTCTTCTGCTATTCTCATTTTCTTTTGCTATCATTGGTTTCAATCCAGGCAATTTAAAGGAACCGTTCACCCATAAATAACAATTCTGTCATCATTTACTCGCCTGCTGTTTCGATCCGTTTTGACTGACTGACTTCCGTGGAACACAAAAGTTGATGTTAGGTAGAATGTTGATGCTGCTCTTTTCCACACATAAAGTCTACAGAGGCTGTCAGTCTTAAAAAATGACAAAAGCACCATAAAAGTGAATGTCATGACTCATGACTCACTTTTGTGTGATGAACAGAGCATTCAAGTATAAGGCTGAATAAATAAAGCTGAATAAATGCCAGAATTGTTATTTTTGTGTGAACTATTCCTTTAATTTTACATTTTCTATCTATCTATCTATCTATCTATCTATCTATCTATCTATCTATCTATCTATCTATCTATCTATCTATCTATCTATCTATCTATCTGTCTGTCTGTCTGTCTGTCTATATGTCTGTCTATATGTCTGTCTGTCTATCTCTCTGTCTGCCTGTCTATCTATCTATCTATCTATCTATCTATCTATCTATCTATCTATCTATCTATCTGTCTATCTGTCTGTCTCTGTCTTTCTTTATATATCTATATATCTATTTATTTGTCTGTCTACCTGTCTGTCTGTCTGTCTATCTATCTGTCTATCTCTCTATCTGTCTGTCTGCCTGCCTGTCTGTCTGTCTGTCTGTCTGTCTGTCTGTCTGTCTATCTATCTATCTATCTATCTATCTATCTATCTATCTATCTATCTGTCTATCTGTCTGTCTGTCTATCTATATGTCTGCTATCTCTCTGTCTTTCTGTCTGTCTGCCTGTCTATCTATCTATCTATCTATCTCTCTGTCTTTCTGTCTGTCTGCCTGTCTATCTATCTATCTATCTATCTGTCTATCTGTCTGTCTGTCTGTCTGTCTTTCTATATCTATATATCTATGTATTTGTATGTCTTCCTGTCTGTCTGTCTGTCTGTCTGTCTGTCTGTCTGTCTGTCTGTCTATCTGTCTATCTCTCTGTCTGTCTGTCTGTCTGTCTGTCTGTCTGTCTGTCTGTCTGTCTATCTCTCTCTCTATCTGTCTGTCTATCTATCTGTCTGTCTGTCTGTCTGTCTGTCTGTCTGTCTGTCTGTCTATCTATATGTCTGTCTGTCTGTCTGTCTATCTATATGTCTGTCTGTCTGTCTGTCTGTCTGTCTCTGTCTGTCTATCTGTCTGTCTCTCTATCTGTCTGTCTGCCTGTCTATCTGCCTATCTATATATCTATCTATCTATCTATCTATATCTATATATCTGTCTATTTGTCTGTCTGTCTGTCTGTCTATCTATATGTCTGTCTGTCTATCTGTCTATCTCTCTATCTGTCTGTCTGCCTATCTATCTGCCTATCTGTCTGTCTGTCTGTCTGTCTGTCTGTCTGTCTGTCTATCTATCTATTTGTCTGTCTATATCTTTCTGGCTGTCTGTCTATCTATCTATCTTATAGTATATTCTGTTTGTCTCTCTGGCTGTCCTGTCAGTCATTCCACCGCCAGTCAACTGTGTGTTAACATGTCCCCTCACGCTGTATGTCAAACACATGCAGTTCCTATTGTTGCCACAGTGGTCTTCGGGGTGCTGTGTACGGGCGTTTATCTCGTTTACCGCAACTGGAGGAGGAACAGCACCAAAAGCATGAACTTCGACAACCCAGTCTACCGCAAAACCACAGGAGAGACGGAAGAGGACGAGATTCATATCGGTCGGACTGACGGGCTCGCTGGGCATCACCACCCTTACCCTGGGCCCGTGGTCGGCATGACGCCAGTCGGCACCGGGACGTGCCCGCCATTCATCGCTCTGCCTCTGGGGACCGGTTTACCAGACCCTTCCACTCACTGGTACACAGAGCAACCCACCATCTCTAGTACTAAGTGAAAAGGAGACGACTTTAGAAATACTGTGACCGCAGAGAGCAGGACCGACATGTGGCTGCCAAGCTATGCAGGAATAGCATTTTATGGAGCTGAATCATTCTTAACATGGCCAGGTTTTAAAGTGAGCTGCAGAATGCTGGAGTGCAAATACTTGGACTAAAGGAAAGGGTTATCATTTCAGTCTCATATTCATCTGGTCCATTTTATCGTCATTTTATTGCTGGTTGAAACCACCAGGCCAAGCCTTTTCAAACCTCCATTATTTATATTTATCTTATAATCCTAGAGAAATCTAGCACAGTTACTGGCATTACATTTACTACTGAATTATTATAACTAGTCTATTAGACTATCAGTGTTCAGCACTTTAGCTAAAGCTGTAGAGAGAGAAAAAAATGGATCCTTATTTCTAATTCTAATCTCTTATTGCTTTGTTTGATTTAGGCATGTTTCCAAAATGAATGAATTAACCAAATAATTAAAAATTAATGAATCCATTTATTAAAATTAAAATTAAATGAAATATTTTAAAATATCATAAGTACTTTTTATAGGCTTAATATAAAAAATCAGATGCGATTACAAAAGTAACATTTCCAGATGTAGACCTTTGATGGTGACGAGCAATGCAACTGGCAAATGCAAACAAGCAATTTGTGTCATCTCTTCTAATTAAAGTAATGTTTAATATTGAAAAAAAAAATTATACACCGTTCAAGAAATGCTTAAAAAATGAACTACATTTCTAAAAACCGCTTACCTGTATCACATAAAAGTTGTATTTTAACAGTCATTGACCAGTAGCCTCATAGTTTAAAGTTAACATAAAATGAACGTGGACTTATCTTTCCTATGTGTTTGGTCGTACCACGCGCTACTCATCTGTGCATATTATTCCAAAGAAAAAATATTTTTCCGAACCAACTTTTGTTCAACCACCTGTCATATGGAGACCACTCTTCATGATCCAATCAATTCCCAATGGATAAAATCAAGACCTGCCCTTTATTCCTCATGAAATACTCAAATTTCTTTGAGAAATACGTCACATTATGAAAGTAAAATTAAAGTGCCCCTATTATGCTATTTTAAACGTTCATAATTTAGTTTTGGAGATCTCCTACAATAGGTTATACCACCCAAGGTCAAAAAACACTTATTATGTGTTATTACTTATTTACACTTATTATTATTTTCTCATAATATACATTGCAGCATTACCTCATTTCTCAAAGAGTCTGAAATCGGTTATTTCGAAGAGTCAGTCTCTTTAAACTCCTCCTTACTGAGAGCTTACTCTGCTCTGATTGGTCAGACGGCCCAGTCTGTTGCCATTGGTCTACTCTGCTCTGATTGGTCAGAGGGCCCAGTCTGTTGTCATTAGTCTACTCTGCTCTGATTGGTCAGACGGCTCAGTCTGTTGTGATTGGTCTATCGCTTACAGCGCATTTCGGAAACGAAACGCCTATTACCATAACTGAATTTCAGCTCTGGAGGCGTCCACTGTTTGATAATCAGAGATACAAACAATAGCGTAGGTTTTTCCATATCAATTCCAGCCGCGAGTCCTTTTGAAGTGCATGCAGTGCATTTGAATTGTATTCGCAGCGCTGAAAACAGCGTCTTCTTGACATGTAGACAACACGAACCAAACTCTTCCAGACTACAGTCAGCTAAAACTACAGTGTTCGTGGGCGGGTCAAAGTAGACGTCATTTGCAGGCAGCCAATGAAGACCATAGACTGGCATTATGCAAATTTGTTATATTGTTACATAGGTTTGTAACAGGAAGTGAGACTGGAATTACTGACAACTCGTTTCAGCAGTTCAGAATCGATCATTTTTCTAGGAGACGATAACTTTATTTTCCGCCCACTTTGATCTTTAACACTTTGCAGACCTTTTACATTTACAAACAGCAATATTACACAGTGCATGAAAGGGAATATTCAAAAAAGCATAATAGGAGCACTTTAATACTAATTTATAATCAAATATGCATTATTAACTTTGGCAAAATACATTTAAGATGGTCAAGTTAGAACCTAAGAACTATTAAAAAATGAGCTATAAACAAAGAAAGATATCAATACAAAATTTGATTTTTTTTTTTGTCAGTTTCAGCAATATTATCCACTTTTTCTTGGTGTGTTTGCTTCATTCTTTCATTCAGAGACATTCTTTATTCATCACGCACTCGCATGCAAATGAAAAGCCATTGTCCTTGCAATTACGCGAGTGTGTGTTGAGGCTGCGGACGTGGGGCTCCACCGCACTGCAGCTACAACTTGGCAAGGCACTGAAACTGGCAGAGCACGCTGGTTAGTGGAACAAACCCTATTGTAATCACACAGTCGGAATAGATGCTGTGAGGGTCAGAGCGAGAGCGAGGTCTCATGTGGTTCACACCGAACGGCGTTTTGCTACACGTACACGAGCTGTAATTTCTGAAATGTCACAGTTTCACACGTCTGTTTCTGTTATTGGGGTTGTTGCATGCGGAACAGGTTTGCCGTGCCGCCCACTTGCATTCACTTTCATGTTGTTGTTTATCTCCTGAGTGGAGAAACGGGGGGAGAACATAAGCTGATAGTCGCCCCGAGGGTCTAGCAAAGCTACAGGCGCTGAGCTGAAGGTTACGTAAGCACTATGTTAACGTCTAAACACATTAGAATCACGTTAACGTTGGAAAAAAAGTATCTCAGACTGGCATATGTGCAGACAGCCTGCTCAGCAGATCTAGTGCTCATGCCTCACTGTAAGAGACGTGGCGACCTTTAAAGACGCTCTGAAAGGCCATACATTCCAAATGCTGGACATTTATTCGTGCGGTTGTTTTTGACACAGGAGTTCCTCTGCATTCTTCTGTCGTGTGCTGTGGGAATGTTTCGTTTTGTCTCAGGGAGATGGTAGAGAGAGGGATCGGAGTACAGTTTATCAATTGGCATCGGAGATACAATGCATCTAGCCTGACTACGTCAGACTTCTTACTTCCGCTCAATTTCATTTCGCTTCTGTACTCAGTCTGAGACAGCGTAATAGCTTTCCGTTTTCCTCCGGCCTGAAAACAGCCGGCCAATCAACGAACAGAGGGCGGGCTGAGAGCCGTGACGTAGACGCTGATTGTACCGTGGATGCGTAGATTTACTTCACATAATCTGCAAAAGTCGCACACAGCCATGTTCACTCCGGTATTTCGCTCGATGGTTTTGTTTTTGCATCATACATGTGTTTACAGTGGAAGTTAGATGCGGCTGAGCATGCGCACAACACACGCCATAACCAAACGTCATGTGATTGGCTTACGGGTAACCAATGATTTTAAACTTCAGACAAGCGCCCCCCGCAAGAAAGAAAACGCTTTTCAATTATGCCATTCCAGACTCTGTCTACGAAGCAAAGCGAAGTAGCAGAGTTTGGTATTACCAGGCTACAATGCATCCACTGTCGAGAAAAATGTTGAAAACATAAAATGCATCTTGCTTGCCTTGCAGTGACATTATGTACAGCGGGTTGAAGCAGGATGTAATGCAGAGAGCTTTTTTCCCCCTTTATACTTTATATTATGAAGGTGTCTTGAGTGTTGTATACTTTGAATAGACAAAAGAACATTTTTTTTTTCTCATTAGTGTGTGAAGTATCAGCTGTTCATTCACAGATTCTGCATTCAGATGTTACCTCATTAATATGAAAGAGCATCGCTCTAGGATTTCAAATGAAGACTCCCTCATAAGAGAGGAGCATTAAATATCATGTATGTGTGTGGGGGGTGCGTGCGTGCGTGCGTGCGTGCGTGTGTGTGTGTGTGTGTGTGGATATTAATACATGCATTCAGAGTGCATGTTTTCGTGGTGTGGAAGTTAAATCTGTGTGTAATGTGATTATGAAATGAGAAGTGTAAATATGTTTTCATACAAATACTTTTGATACACCTTTGTAAAAATGTATATAAGATTTTAGATAACAGTATTGCCTATGAACTAATTTATTTGGAATATATGATCATTGTTTTCTGATGGTAAAATATTATATTCTGCCAAAGTGTTTCTGTGCTGTTGGTATTATTCATTTTTGCTGTTGATATTTTTTTACTTTTCTTTGCATTTTCTTTATTTTTACATTTTTAAATGTTCTTTAATGTAGAACATTTTAATTGAGTAGTTTTATTAAACGACATTGTTATTGCACTATATTTTGCAAACACAAAATTCAATCTTTTTTTCTTTCTTTTATTTGGTGCCTTGTTTTGTGATTTTTACGAACGCTGATTTGATTCTGTCTGATCTCCCACTGCATAAACTTTATTGTGGCATAATGTTCTCATTGTATTTCAAATGTTTCTCTTTATATGTCTCTATAAATTGGTATAAAAATTAATAAAAAAAAATCTGCTGCCATTTAGAGTTTCATTGAATTTTTATCTTTTCATAGTAAGAAATGATAAATAGCTACCCAAAGGTAGTGTTTTAATGCAGATCACATATTCTGATCAGTAATTAACGATTTGCCCATATAGCCTAATTATCGTGATGAACTTACCTCCAAACGTGGCCTGCTTTTAAACCCCATTTAAAACCAACCCAGTCTCATTGGAAAAACGTGACATTTCTGCAAAATGACATTATGTTGCTGCTTGCACATTTGCGCGACTTTTTCAATGTGAAATGCCAGTAAGTGCTATAAACATGTTCACTTTTCAACTGATGAATGTGAATCTGATGTTGCATTATGTTGGTTGTTGTATGTATTGCGGCAGTTCGTAAATTAAATGTTCAAAAAGGCCCCATTTACACTGCAGGTCTTGTTTTTGTTGACTATATCCAATTTTTTTGACGACCTAGCTGACATCTTTTAAAAGTGGCCCATATCCGATATCTGCATTTACACTATACACAAAGATGGTCTTATTATTGGGAGATACGGAAAAAGCGTAACGGCTAACTTGCATCACGTGTGCCTTGATGACCAATCACATTGCAGCCTCAATGTCATTGAATTTTCTGTGACAGACAATCACTGTTTGTTTGCGGATACCATAGAAATGAATGAGAAGTGCTGTAAACTGAATCATACCTGCCAGGAAACAGCAACTCAATCCAAAACAAATCTTTAAGAGCAAACATGTTGAAGATTAGCTTAGATGAACTGTCGATTCATTAAGGGGTGGTTGATTATGATTTCACTTTTCTAACTCTAGTTAGTGTGTAATGTTGCTGTTTGAGCATAAACAACATCTGCAAAGTTACAACGCTCAAATTTCAAAGCAAAGGAAGATTTTTGCTTTGAAAGAAATCGTTTTTTAAGGACTACAACAAACGGCTGGTAGGGACTACACGAGATTCCTCCTAAAATTTACATAAACCCCGCCCCCGGGAACACGCAGTCCGTGTTGAGAAGATGAAGAGTTGTTGTAGTAGAGCACATTTGTGAGTCTGCTCAAATTGTCACATCCGTCTTTTCACATGCAATACAGTACGTAACACAAATGCAATAGCATGTCACTCAGTAGGCATCTTACAACAGTTCCCACACGAGCGATTTTATAGATTATCATGACAGAATATGCTAATCAATGACTTGAAGATAGTTAACTCCACATCAGCTACATAAATTCACCAACTAACCTTTCAGAAACGTCCTGTTGCATTCTACATGTTGTCACTTCTTCTTGAGTCTCTCCATCATTGTCTGACTCCAGTTTAAACATAAAAGGCAGAACAGTTTCTGACATTTCAGTGCTTGTCTGCGTGAGGTAATCTGAGCGAAGCTCCGCCCTCTGTGCCAGGAGCAGCAGCTCATTTGCATTTAAAGGGACACACACGAAACGACACGTTTTTGCTCACCCTCAAAAAGGTACAATTTTAACATGCTGTAAAAAATAATCTGTGGGGTATTTTGAGCTAAAACTTCACATACACACTCTGGGGACATCAGAGACTTATTTTACATCTGAAAAGGGGCATTGTACCACCCCTTTAAATGATAAGCTGTTTTCCCACAAAAGCTGTTTATTCAGTGTAGTGAAGCCTCTCCTCCATTGACATCCATTTTAAAAAAAAACTCTTGTCTCCTTTTCTGCATACCGAAGCGTTAGAAGACATTTCGCTTTTTCAGCAAAGTTTGCATGCTTGCCTTCAAGTAGCTTTGCTAGACACTTGGTGAAACAACCCAATATTGACAAGGAAAAACTTGGGCCAAAAAGGAAGTAAAAACGGCACGATTTGCTATGGAAGCAGACAAAATGATAATACAAGCTTTAAAGGTCAGCAAAATATTGGGTTGAGCCTTAGGCCGTGTGTCCACCAAAGCGTTATTAGCCAGCTGAAAACGCTAGGCGCTCTGCTAAAAACGCTCAGCTGTGGGCGCTTGAGAGCGTTTTGGCAGCGCAGCGTTTTTTCAGTTGAGACGGTTGAGACCGAGACACTTTGCTTGTTATGATACGGAATATCCGCGAAAGTCTTACTAGTATCTCATTTCACACATATTTTGTTTCTGTGTTGATTCTATATTAAAATGTAATGTATTTTATCTGGCTCTTGATTTTGTTCCGTTATTATGCTTGTTGTTGTCATCTGTTGATGTTGTACAAGCAGAATCATGTGGCGGACGCGGTTGGTCGGTGTGGTATTAGTCCCGCCCCTCCTCCACTGTGATTGGACGGTTGGGTAAAAAGTGACAGTGATGAGCGCTGCGTTTTACCAAAAGTTGAACATTCTTCAACTCTCGGCGACCAGTAAAAAACGCCGAACGCTCAGCGCTTCAGCGTGAAAAAGACGCTCAGCGCCTCGTTACGCTCATGGCGTTTTAAAAACGCGGCGCTCCCATTGAAAACAATTGAAAAAACACGCCAGCCGCGAGTAAAACCGCTTTGGTGGACACACGGCCTAAGTGCTCCATTGCACCATTAATAAGAGTCATGTGATCACTGTTGGTGTGACATCATTCGCCACCTTCGCTTTTGACAATGACGCACTCGCATTTGCAGGGAAATATCCGATCTGTCCACTTACATGGCAGACGTAAATGCACAAATCCGATTCACATTAGACTTATTTCCACATATGAATGAGGCCTGAAACCGATCTGAGAATATCGGAATCCATGTGCTTTTTTACAGCTTTGTTCGTGGGTTATATCCGACCTGTGCCACATGGGAGGAAAAACATAGAATTGGGTCACTTATGTAATTGCGGCCTAAGAGGTGCTAAAAGGTTAATGCTCTACCGCGTTTGAAAAAAAGCATAGCACACACTCTAAACACGGCCCTGAACCAAGAGTAAGCTTAAACCGTGAGCTTAAAACACTGAAGCAAGCTACTTTTACAAGTCTTTAAGCTCTTTTATCGTGACTTGTGTTTCCCAGGACCCATACCGGATGCTCCGTATTATAAGGGCAATGCTGTCTACCAGGTGAGCTACCGAAAAGCCAAACAAATGTTGGAAAAATGTGTAGGTAGAATGACGTTTGGAGTTGCAAAAAACTGGCAGCAACATCATCACAATCCTTCATTTTTATGCTTAATTTAAGATTCTGTTCTTTCTCAAATAAGACGAATGGTGTTTAGTCTCCCATTCTAGGACACTATATCTTGTTGGACTGCCTCAGGAATTGTGTCGCTACAGTGAAAAGTGTTTGCTTTTTAACAATACCACCGTAGCTCAGAATATAATGCTGTGTTGTATATTAAGTAAGGGTTAATGCCTGACGAGGTGTCCATTGTCAGGTATTAATGAATGACGGCGAGGCGTGAACCGTCCTTACCTGATTAATGGACACCTTGAAGGGCATTAGCCCGCTTATACCATGGTCACTTGCCAAATAACACATTTTTAAAACAGTAGTTTATATTTTAATTAGTTTTACAATCGAAATCTAAAGTTTTTACAAACAACTTGGTTTCCCTGGTTACGCCGGACGGTTTATTTACTAGGTGTCCTCTATCACTTTTTAATGGACACACTGCAGCCAATCAGAATCGAGTATTCACCCAGACCATGGTATAACAGCATTTACCCACTTGAATGCTTACCTTTTCCACAGTGACTTTATGCATATCTAGATGTACATGGTCAAGGATTCTCTTCCGATGATTTAATCCTCTAGATAAGCTAAATATATTACTTAAAGATGCCAGAAGGATCGCATTCAATTGTGTTCGTCTTAAATACACAGTCAACCACCCAAAAGATTTGACATGTTTTATTGAATAGTTTAGTTCATTGACATAAAATGACTTAAAAATGAAACTGGGTTAATTACAAAACATTTTTCTGATCAGAGTGGTATAAATGTCTTTAAATTTTACTGTCAGTTTTGAGACTGTTATATTTACATTGACAAGCTTTACATTAGCAAACTACTATTAATGTTATAAATTATAATATTGACATTTTATTGATCTTTATTAGCAGTAGCTGTACATGACTGCGAGATCCACGCTAAGACACCTTGCATTTGTCTGAGCTCTTGGTTTCTGTGCGGGCTTTCAGAAGGTCTGCTATCTCTGTATGAGAGGCTTGTGTTGCCAGAGATAACGCACTGCGACCAGCCTAGAGACAAAACACAGATGTATGAATATGATAGATGACAATGCATGAGATTTACTCAGATCTAAACAGCATACGGATATCGTTAGTCTTTATCAAAAAATGATTTGAACCACATTTGCTACTGATGTTACCAATTGACATCACTGGTAAATGCGGTTGAAATCACCCCCCCCCCCCCCTTACGTGTGTGTGTGTGTGTGTGTGTGTGTGTGTGTGTGTGTGTGGTAATTATTCATCATTCCCTGAATGTCATATGGGCGAATTGAACAGGTGGACATTATACAGGAAACTTCTGCCTGAAAAATCGCATTAAGTCTTTACAGCACCTGCTCTGTTTTAGAGGATTTATTAGTTCTCAGAGCAGATCTTAAGTTGTGTTGATGTGACACACATGTGACTTGACCAACATGCTAGTTTCAGCTGTGGACTTTACATATTTAATTTAGTCTTACATGCATTTACATTATCTTGCTTTCTTTTTCTTTCTCATTCTCTGATATAGAGGCGAGCTAACACAGAAAGCGATTAGACCGACACCTTATTCCTGAGCTGTCTTTCACATATACTTTCTGTTGCTGTTTTGAAGAGTGAGGCTGACATCATGTTAACATAAAATGACCGTTTCTGGAGTCCAGGCAGGTTTGTGTCCAGTAGGTGGCGCAGTTTTTTACAGTTCAGCTGCCTAGCAGAAACGGCTCTGCCAACCCACACTGAACATACTCGAAAGAGCTGATATCTTCCTCCAACAAAGTTTCATTGTTTTCCTTTTCACCAAAATATTAAAGACAGACAAAAGCAGCATTTTTATGAAATTTAGGGACAGCTCTGTGCCACAGATGATGATTCCACAGCCAATCATATTGACTGAACCGTGTTTGTAATGCCCTTACATTGGAAGTCAAGCATTTATGGAGGGTTTAAAAGCAATAAAGTGCAGCTTGTATTTTTGTTACAGTGCATAAACTCGTTTTTTATGAAAAATTTGCTCACTTCTGTATATTACTGGGGGAAGCAACATTATTTTTGCATTCTAAAATGACTTCAAAAGTAATTTGACAATGTAAAGATCTAATGTATGTGTAAATATGACAAATATATAAAGCCTGACATTAAAAATGGAATAAGCACCTATTGTGGCTAATAAATATCATTAGAAAAACTTTTAGCCGTAAATTAAACAATTGTATAAAGCTATTCATTTGCATGAAAGAATTATTATAGCAATAATATAAGCATTTCCTTGTATGCCTGCATATGACAAGAAAGATATTATGACTATGAATTAACAATTCCTTCTCAAGACAACTGTTAGATGAACGTCTAGTTTGGTGTTTTTAATTTTCTGTTAAAGTTTGGGCTAGCGTGCTAGAGAAATTAGCCTACCTTGTCTTTTAAATTGACATTGCAGTTTGCTTCCTCCACCAAAACGCGCACAATGTTGACGTTTCCCCGATCACAGGCGCTGATCAGTGGAGTGGTTCCTGCGTGATCCTGGGCATTAGGATCCGCTCCCTGTTCGAGCAGGAGACGCACCATTGGGACACGTCCGTGTCTTACTGCCAAGTGGAGGGCTGTTTGTCCGACCTAAAGACATTTATTTAGAACAGAAGCAAACACATCCGTCTTTTGAAACATTACAGAAAATGCCAAATCTTATGCAAACATTTCTCAAACAAATAATTTGATATAAAATGCACATTGTGCCATCTGGCTGGTAACACCATCACCTGGCCAACACAGGCGTTGACGTCACCAAGCTCCATCAGCTGCTGGACCACTTTCATGTCTCCTGGTGTTTCTACAGCTGTCAAGGAGGCCAGCATGATAGCGGTGTAGCCAGACTTGTTTCTCAGGTCCACTTCACATACACCTAAGTTTAAGCAAGCACAGTAAGTGTCTATTAGATTAGGTTAGGGTTTATACTCTTTATAAATATTGACACTTTTTGTACTGTAGGCTACTGTAAAGTTTAAATCGAACCCTTTTTCAATTTGCATTGCTAAAACTTTATTTTGATGGTCCCTTTAATACATTCTGTTGACTATAAGTAACTTTGCAACTACATGTCAACTAATTCTCATTAGGGTATTAGTAGACTGTCTGCTTAACATCTGCTAACACTTTATTGTGATGATCCTCCAACAGACATTCTACTGACTATAAGTAACTTTGAAACTACATTTCAGCTTATTCTAACCCTACCAGTCAACTAATACTCTACTGACACTCTAATGAGAGTTGTACTGTAGGTGCAAGGTACTTATAGTCAACAGAATGTGTTAAAAGGACCATCAAAATAAAGTGAAACCAAAAAATAATGCTGGAAAGTGGACAACCTCAAGGTGAATTTTCAAACAAAGTTGTGTATGGACAGAGTAGCTCTGCTGCGCTAGTGAGCTGCCTTCCTGTCTACCGCATTTCTAAGGCAATTAAATGGGACTCCACAAGTGACTCATTCGGAACATGTGCACCACACCATAAATATAGCACTACTCACAAGAAGCACTAAAGAGACTAAACCGACACTTGATTTATTGAGTTTGACGTTAGCATGTTGCTATATGCGGAGCATAAAAAGACAGAACGCACTATAATCCATTGTCCAAGATGAAATAAAGCCCATATATGTATACATAGATGCCACATTTGACTGCTCCAGACACGTCGGCTTGCCCGCCATCTTGGAACGGTCAGCATGTCGTTACTCACAGTAAGAATCAATGATGCCACAACATTGCGCAGCTTCTGGTTGTGAAACTCTCAAAGAAATGGGATAACCTTTCACAGGTGAGAATGTGTTGGTTTGTGTTTTTATATGTATTAACTCAATATTACAATGTTTTTACTATGGTACTTTTTAATGTTTTTGCTTTTTCTATGGTAACTTTTTAATGCCATGTTAGCTGATACCTTCGTCTTGTATTGTGTTAGTTTATCCAAATCATCTGCTGCGTCTATTTCATATATAGATATTCATACATGCATCTAACTACGGTTGCCGACGTTCAGTCAATTTGCTCTCGAATGTGACAAATGAGGAATCTATGTATATATATCTATGGTAAAGCCAATCTGGAAATGAGCATTATTCTAGTTTCCTCGACAAAATGCCAGTTGGCTTTTAGATTTTTGCTGATCACTGTGAAAACAGTGAATGTGACCCTTCCCACTGAAGTATATTTTGCTTTCATTAGCTTTAAGTAAGTGATTCTATAATGTAATTTTCTACACCACAACGGAACACTTGTTTTAAAACATTGATTTCCAAGTAGTTAAAAAAGGAGACAAAAAAACAGTGAACATATTACCACTTACCTGTGTCTAAAAGGACCTTTACGATGCTGAAGTTACAATTAGACACGCTATAATGCAGGGCGGTGTTCCCATTGTCATCCAACATGTTGACCAAGAACTGAAGGACTGTAGGTGTTCGTGAATTAACCTCACTGAGATACAAAGCAACAATATCGGGACATGCCCCCTCTTCAGCAGAGACATGAAACCATTGCTGGAACACAACAGTGAGAGCCTTGCTCTGCAAATCAGCAAAGAAGAAGACCAGTACTGAAGTTAGCACTCAAAAGAGGGATACTACAATAGCAACAAACAAAACAACAGAATCCTTTTCAAACATATGGGACTGAGAGGATTAAAAGATTTTAACTAGCAGTCTAACTGGCAGAGTCAATGTTAGCAAAGGAAGTAAATATTCATTTAAGTTTTCACACCTGGCTCGTTTGGAGTGTTTGTTTCGGAACCTGGTATGTTTCCCTCCTTAGTTCGATTGATTTAGGCATGTATGAACAAAGCAATCGCGCTCGGACCCACACCAAAAAGAACGCCTAAACAAAGGTGGTCTCGACCCACTTGAAAACAAACTCTGGAGCGTTTGGCTTGTAGTGAGGAAGCAATCCCACCCAACATACCAATGAATGTACAGAATCACAATGTACAGTATGAATGAAAAGCAATAGTTTGTTTTGCTATAATGCCTCTCAAAATGAATTGTGGGTAAACTTATAGCAAAGATGAAGTGAAATGCCTGATTGAAATTTGGTCGCATTAACATATTTTAGAACAACTGTCCAAAACATATAAAAATAACAAAGTTTACAAGGTGTTTAGCAAGAGTCTCAAGAGATGGGCTTTAATCGCTCAATGGAACAGTTCAGCACAATGACGAAGCTGATGGATGATGAGCGGAATGCACACAGATGTGCACAAAGATGCACTTTGACTAATGAGAGGATAGTTTACTCGCACAAGACGTTTATTAACAAATTTTGGTCCATTTAGAAATATTGCCTTGTGAAAGAGAACAGAACCAAGAAGAAATTGCAGCACTGTTACAATTTGAATCCCTGTTTCGGATCAAAGCAAACGATCTACAGGCCTGAAAAGGGTTTGATGATTCATGTCTCATTCCCTGCAGGGATTGGACCAACAAACATTCGGTTACTAGCTTTAAGTTATTACACACCACTGCTGAAAATAGGTCATTAATGTGCAAGTTGGGAATATTAAATATAAACTAGTTAGTTTGAATATTACCGTTTCGTCATCAGGTTCTGACACTTTATCCATATGGTCTTTAAGGAAACAACATGCCTCTATGAAATCTTTATTAACAGCTTCCCTAGAAAACAAAACAAGTTGTTTTCCATTTGTGTTTAAAATGTATAAGAAAGCTACTGAAAGATATTGTTGTAACATCTAAAGATGAATTCAGTTGCGCTCACCTGTTTGTCTTAATTGCCAGGGATTTCTGATCCGAATCCACTCTCAAACAATCGGAATCCTTCCTCTCTTCCTCTATCTGATCCTCTAGAGCTCTTCCATGACTTATTTGCTTGTGCAGATCGTCTTCTTTTGTGGTCTCTACATATACAACATCTTCTGTAGGTTTGAATTCTGTATTTTTACTTTTAAGTGTCTGCACACTGGAGTCCATTGTCCATGTGGTCCATAGTTTGCCTTCCTCCTGTGTCGTATTCTTGTTGAGGTCAGAATCCACTTCTGTATGCTCTTGTAGTTTGATAGCATTACTTACTCCCTCTGTCTCCACACTCCCACTTCAGAAAGTTGAAGGTCAAAGAGCATTAGTATTCTGCAGTTACTGTTTTAGTGAATTAGTCTGTAAAAAAAAGTGCACAATGTGGGGATATGTATTTACCTTTCTCTTGTGCTGACTTTACACAAATGTTCTGTCTTGGGGTTCTCTTTCACAACTGGAAGAATTTCCTTCATTTTATAGTCTTGCAATTCACAGAAAGGCCACAAAAGACAAAAATGCATTATACACATTTTTAAGAAATGTCATATATTGGCAAGAATATTTTTTATTATACATGGTCAGAAAAAAGAGCACGTAGAGAAGCTTATCACTAGGACAGTACCCTCTACAAATCAACATTTTTAACTTATCAACCCCTAAAGGTTGCATATTATTACCTTTTGAGGGCAATGCCCCAGTGACAAGCTGTTATATCCTTAGAGGTACGACTAAGTGTAGAGTCATACCTGGTTGAGAAACATCCCCAGCAGGAAACACATAGAGGGATAGAAGGGTGACTAAAGTTGCTAACTGCTCTTGAATGGTGCAGACCCTTGGCGGCAAATGATCGAAAGACATTTGTCCTGATGAGTCGCCTTTGCAAAGGCATTCCCACTGCTCCTGAAGGAGCTCTTGCAATCTTTTCACATGGTGCTCCATGTCTGCATGTGATACTGGAGGTTGATCCAGAACTTGAGGCGGGATTCCCTCCTCTGTTGGCATCTCTTGCTCACTTATTAGTGGTTCCTGCAATTCTACCACAGGTTCAAGATTGTGTTTACTTGCTAAGAAGATCTCAGATGAAATCTCCCTGGCCAGTGTGTGCCCCATTAAAGGCTGTATAGTCAACTGCTTAATCTTCTCATCCTTGAGATGACTCTCCTCTACTTGCTGCTTCAGCAGAGTTCTTGTCTTATCCAGCTCTACCTCAAGTTCATGAAGTTTCTGTTCCAACAAAACAACTTTCCTCTGGAGAGTTTCAGTGAGAGACTTGGTTTTGTCTCCATTATCTAAGATATCCCTTTCTCGTGAGACTGTCTTATATCTTTCTATCTCTGGAAGAATTCTAGTTGAAGGCATTGCAACTGCATCAACTTGTTCAGAAGAAGCCTTGACATTTTCCTCAATCCGGTCATATTCTCGATTCATCCAGTCATCGCTTGCTTTGTCTTGATTTTCTCTGGCAGACGAGGGACTGCCCCAGTTATTTATGTGTAGAGAAGCAGCAGGAACATTCAGTGGCCCAGTGGTTTTGTTTTGGGAATGTGACTGGACTAAAAGCCTCTCTCGCTCCTCCTGCAAAATACATATCTGAGCTTTGAGCTCAGGAATGACTCTGATCTCCTCTTCCAATTCCCCAACTCGTTCAAGTGCTGCAGTGAGCCGCTGGAGGGTGCCATTTGCCCTACCCATCCTGCTGTCGGATGTATGGAATACATCTTCAGAGGAACCATTTTCCCGCATTAGATATTCCTTGGGGCTGCTGGGGCTAGTTGGACCATCGGTTGACTCAGACTGTTTTCTCAGTAAAACAGTCAAGGGTAAACTGGAGGCTCTCAAGAGATTTGGCCTGACATAATGTCCTAAAGGCTGCTCATCAAAAGCCTGAATATCAGCATCCATCTCTGCAGATGTGAAGGACTTGTAGATGGGCTCTCTCCTCCTGGCATAGCCAGCAGACACACTGTCACTAGATCGAAACTCAAAATGTTGTTGAGAGTCTCCTAGTTTGGTTTTGGGCCATAAAGTACTGATGGAGCTCCACTCTGTAGCTCTGCACCCATAACCCGGAAGGCTTAAGTTACGTGACAGGGCACCATTATTTCGCCCTCTTTGCCTTCGCTGCATAGGCACCCTCCTAATGGTGTTGCCCTTCTCAATGTCATCCACATATTTAAGGAAGTCCAGGTCCAGATGGAATCCATAGGGCGTCTCTACAGAATAGGAGGGTGGTCTTCTTTGGCTCCCATTCTCTTTTGGAGAGATGCCATTCGCTAAAAGAAAAACACAAAGGTGTGTTGTAGAAGTGATGCACAGTATCCAAATTGCTCCAAATTTATTCAGATCACTGGAAATGTCATGACTTAACAAAAACTGGGTGATTCATACCTTTTTGGGTATCCATTGTTCTTAGCATAAGTCTGTCTTCTGCTTCATGTGGCTTTTGGTTTGTGTCTCTTACCTCCTGAGGACAAATATACATTTCTGTTACATTTGATGTGTTTAATTTAACAGAATCAAGCACTTCTGAATGTTGGGAACACAAGTTGAGGTGAGAGTAGGTTGTGCATTAGTATTCAGCAGATTTACAGAGCCAGTCTCTTTCTTGTTTGTCTCTCTCCTCATCTCTCTCTTTGACCACGCAGCACTTTCAAGGCACCACAGAAGCAGCCACAGCCTAAACAATGTGAGCTATGCAGTAAACACACAAACAGCTGAGACCAAACACTTCCACTGGCTCACATACACACAGACAACCACAGATGCACTCCTTGGCATAGCTCACACGTGTTGAAGAAATACATCTTATCAAAAATTGCAGCCATCCTTCCTTCATACCTGTCTGTCCCACCATTCTTATCTATCGATAGAGATAAGCCAGACAAGCACAGAAATATGGGCTGATCTTTTTTTGGTTATGAGATGCCTCAGTTCCCGCTAAGGCAAACTGATCTGAAAGAACTGATATAACAAGCAAGGTATATGGGCACTGTCAGACAGAAAAATGCATTGCTGAGACTGTCTTCTGCTGACAGGAAAATGGGGCTGCAGGATTCTTGCCTGAAACACACTCATAGAAAGTTTCCTGACAAATGTTTCCTGTATCCTGAAAATCCATAAATAGCCGGGGGTGTTCAATCCTGCTCCTGGAGGGCCACCTTCCAGCAGAGTTTATCTCTAGCCCTAATTAAACACACCTGAACCAGTAAATCAAGGTCTTCGGTATCACTAAAAACTTCCAGACAGTTGTATTTGAGGTCAACTCTGCAGGACAGACAGTGGGCCACTATAAACAAGAATGGACACACATTTTAACATAAACAAGTACGTGCACATTTACTTAAGACACACATACAGTGTCATGACCCCAGCATCACCTCTATAGGGATGTGCCTGATGCCGAATACCTTATTCAGAAAGGCACAATCATATCTTCAAAACAAACAAATTCTACAGAATAAAAGGAGAAATATTCAGCAGACCCATTCAATCCTTATGTTTGCTGGATAACAGGTTAGCTAGGAGTATAGCATAGGATGAGATTATACATAAACCTCTAAAATCACTATGCAAACATGAGTGTGTGAAGTGAATGATTGTAAACTTTATGAATTAAATGAGCAAAGTGTGATCGCAAAACTTACACATTTTCTACTACTTGATATGCTTATTTAAATGTTGTACCATATGATATCTTTCTGTCTCACTCTCTGTCTCAACAAATGTATTATTCAGATTTCCATACAAATGCAAATCACTGGACACTGGATGTGTAAAGACACAGAATTTGATGTTAATGCCCCCTTGAGTATTTGTGTAGTAGAGTATATTTATGGCCTGAAACTTTATTCGCACCACTATTACAAAAAACTGTAATATAAATACTAAATCATTATGAGTGCTGGTAATTGTTTCTAGCATACAACCAGCTTTCATGCAGAATCTTAATTCAGCTACTGTTATAGATTTGGGATTTACTTGGTCACTTTCACAATGTAGTCTGTGTTCACTGAGTACGGCACACTCCATTTCACAGTAATGATTATTGTTCACTTTCCTTTTTTGCCGCACTCAGGGAAAAAAATATCCCTCCTCTCATTAAATGCATTTCTCTCCACAGCATTCTTTCTTACACCACAAATTGGATTGAAACTCATGACAAACTAAAAACTGCTACCGCTGTAAGAACAAAATTTGAAACACAGTGTCCTCTGAAAGGAATGGACAATTTCAGGTTTTAGGTCAGGCTTGGAGGATGGAAAGAAAGAAAAAAAAGACCAAACTGGAAACTTTAGAGGAACAAACATTTCCTCCAAAGAGTTTCAAACTAGTCGGCTAAAACTTGAAGTTTTTACTTCATATACAAGGAAACTTTGCTGCACAATCCATAAATTATAAATGACTGTGTGGCTTTTCTCTTCTCACTAAAAAGGTGTCAGATGACACTACCTGTTCTCTGTTTCTTTTCTGAATAGTATATGTTATGCTAGCTGTGTTTTGACATGCTCCTTTAACAACTCAAGTGGGCCTGATTCACTTTTACATAAAACAGACTGCTGGTCCTGCACACTTTCTCACTCACTCACATTTATAACACACACAATAGACAGACGTTTCACTCTTCCTGTTTGGCCCTGTAAGTGGTGTGGTTTCCTTGGCTCAGATCCTCATTCTTTCTCCTCTGTTTGGAGTTGGCTGGAGGACTGAAGCCATAGATCGGTTCTCCTGCTCTCTGACCCCCATCACCCTTTCACTTTATGGAGAGAGGGTGTGTTGAAGAGTCTCTGCTACTGGAGAATGACTACTGTGAAAAAAATACACACTCTATCTATCTATCTATCTATCTATCTATCTATCTATCTATCTATCTATCTATCTATCTATCTATCTATCTATCTATCTATCTATCTATCTGTCTGTCTGTTCCATCTTTATTCCCAATTTTTTTCCATGTCCACAGTATTTGGACCATGTCGACAATCTTGGCTCTTTGCCAACAGCAATATGCGCACGCACACCAGTTACACGAGAAGACGTGTGTGCAGCAAAGTAAATTCAGACTCACTGTATAATCAAACACACGTGAAACATTCAGCACGAAGCGTCTGAGAAAAATTCAAAAAGAGTCTTTTCAAGTCACCTTCTGACACCTCCTGTCACACAAACTAAGCAATCCAGGACGTCTCTCTATTGTTTTAGCGAAACAATCACTTTGAGATTTGGACTTCCTGAGAATTTGTTTGTGCAAAATGAACAAATTACATGTAGGCTATCTTGTGAAGTCAAAACGACACACCCAAAATACACTAAAAACTTTTTCTTTCTTTTTTGCAATATTCTAATAGAGTAAAAAAATAAAAATAAATTAGTGGACATCCAGAGTTAAATGAAATAAACTTTTGCTCAAACTCTTTGACTCTACGGTAACACTTTAGTTTAGGGTCCAATTCTTATTATTAACTAGTTTCTTATTAGCATGCATTTTACTAGGATATTGGCTGTTTATTAATACTTATGAAGTAAATATTAATGCTTTATTCTGGATATTAATCCTACCCAATACTTAAACTTAACAACTGCCTTACTAACTATTAATAATCAGTCATTAGGAGTTTGAGGCACAAGTAATAGTTAATAGTATTGGACCCTAATCTGAAGTGTGACCGAATTTACTTCTCTGAGTTCTTTATTTATACAATGAGACAGAATTAAATCTTTATTTTAGGGCTGTATCTTACCTTAAATATCACAGGTTTGGCATTGTGTCTTCTCCGTGCTGAAATGTAGCCTGTTCACCTCTTCACTTTTCTCCTTCATCTGAGAGGCTTCAGAGGGGAAGGCAGACCAAAGACATTCAAGCAATGCCAATGTAAAATTCTTGCAAAACATAAGCAGTGTTATTGTGTGTGGAACAGGAGGTGGGATGTAGGCACTCGGGCCTTTCATGGCTCCGCCCCGTCCAATCAGAGCCAGTGGGTGGGAGGCAATCGACATCATTCCTCCAATGAAAGAAAGAGGGCGGGCTGAACAACTGAGAGGTGGGCGGGGCTTTGTGCATAACTGCAACTGAGGGATGTTTCTCAAAACAGGATTCATGTGATGGCAGGGGGCCCGAGATTACTTGAAGAGGACTGGGGCCCTCACAAAACTATTCCCACATGAAACTGGGTGAAAGAGGACCCCAAAGTAACCTGTCAGAATCTCAGAGCACACACACACATGCCCACCCACACACTTTAAGTGTAATTCAATCCACTGTAACTTAGTGCTCACCATCCATTATAATCATGAAAATAGTTCAGGGCTTTTTTATGAGTACAGGGCACAGAGTGTTTGAGGCTCCCTCAGGACATGCCATTCATTCTTTATGTATCTCCTTTCTCCTCTGGTCTTCTTTTTAATAGTATCATTGTAGATTCTCAACATCAGCATCAACCAGGCGGTGCTTATTGATCATACAAAACAAGGCTGACTAATTTTACAACTGATTAAAAAGCTGAAAAGGAATGTCCTTTTTTTTCCCTTTTAGTTTCCCATGTGAAGTATAGCATACATATAAAAAGAGTACTTATTATAGAAACAACATACTTTAAATGAATATACTTGTGTTCAAACTGAATGTAACGTTTTCAGACACTTGATTGCATGTTAGTTACAATTAAATAAAATGTATTATAATTTAAAGATATATTACATGCATTAGTGGATTTTGACCCAGTTATAGGACTTAAGTATATGTGTAATTTCATAATTACTTTTATTGTCTTTGAAATATGGTCAAAGTGTACTGACATGCATTTATGGTAAACTAAAATATACTTTAATGTAATTTTACTGAAGCTGGTAGCCTATGTTATGTATTGTAATAGATTTGTAATTACACATGTGTTGTAGTTGCAATTTAGAACATTTAAAGTATATTAACTTTAATATCATATCAAATATCACACTACAGTAACATTTTAATCAAGCACTTTACACTTAACACACACTTAGTATGTTAGTCAACACATCAAAATAAGTGTACTTTAAAGCATGACAAAAGATTATTAAAACAATGGTTTAAAATGTACTTTAAAGTAAAACTTTTAATTTGACATTATTACAAAGTACACTTTTTAAAAGTGCAGTGCATAAAAAACACCTTTTGACTACAATTTGATGGTTTGCATGCTTGTGGCTCTATGCTCTATACCCAGTATATAATGTGTAAAGTCACTTGGTGGAGCTAACTATGAAAATTACAGGAACAATCTAACAGTTTGACTAACATGCAATGTGGGACATAAAACAGCCTCAAGAAAATGCATGGCTTGCATGTGACACCCACCAAACAGAATGACTTCAGTCATCTGAGGTGGTCCTGCATGAGTGATGGGAACAAACGTGCATAGCTAGACTTCCACAACTCAGTGACAAAAGAAACATGCAGGTCCACTTTCCTTTTGCTGCCAATAGCAGCCAGTTGCTTTTGTCAGTTTGTCATTCTTGATACATTTTTTTTATTTTTAAAGACTTAACACTGTTTACACTGTGTAAAGCAAAACACATTTATTTTTTCATCAGAGTATCAGACAATTTGCAAGTCTCAGTTCATCACCATCTACGTTTGATTGGGTTATATAGCAGGAGAAATCAATTCTTAAATTGAGATTTTGTTTATAATACAACTTAGTTTTTTTTTCTACAGTTTTGTCCCCTAAAATCATGCCGCATTTTTTGCTCAACCTTATGTTATGACTTCCCCCCTTTAAAACAATGATATATTTAGAGAAGATATAAACTATGTAAATTAAATAAACCATGTATTTTTAAATGATATGAAGTCCAAACTGACGTACTGGTTTGAAATAATGTGATTTATAAATAAATAAACTCTTTGTGCAAGGCTATAACCACATAATATTTTTTCTTACTCTCATAATATTTTGTCTCTGACAGTTATAGCCCTGGTACTTTGGGTCTAAGAGTGGGAAAAGGCACAAATGGCACAGTTTCCTGAAAACGTCTCAGGTTTCAACTGTAACCATAGTTCAGTTGTAGGGAGTAGGGAACTCACGCTGCGTCAATGACGCTTTGGGAACGCCCCTGCGTGATTGCGTCTGAAGCACATGTGTCAACTAGTGACGTCACGATCAGGAAAGGATAAAAGCACATCCGGTCTGACAGGCGTTAGCTTCGAAAAAGCCGAAGCAAGTCGATCACAGGGATGTAGGAAGTATGGCAAAGTGACGCAGCGTCTCGTGGGAACTAGGGTTACAGTCGTTCCCTTTCGAGGGAACTTGCGCTGCGTCTATGACACTTTGGGAACGAGAATGCCCGAACGCCATACGGTCGTGTTAAAACTATCACGGCATGAGAACTCTAGACCTAGGGGTATCCATGTCTAGGTCATAAAATCTGAAAAATGTGAGCGGCAAAAACCAGCCCACTGCATCACAAACTTCTTGAAGGGACACCCCAGAAATTAGGGCCTTGGAGGCCGCCATACCCCTAGTAGAATGGGCTCTAGTGGCCAAAGGTGAAGCCTGGCCCACAACCTCATATGCAAGAGAGATAGCCTCGACTATCCATTTGCTAACAGTCTGTTTTGATGCAGGAAGGCCTTTTTTAGGGGGCCCAAAGCATACCAGCAGCTGATCAGACTTTCTCCAAAGGGCAAGTGGACGTAAGTGTCCAGTGCTCTGACTGGACAGATGAGGTTCAATTTCTCCTGGTCTTGATCTTTAAAAGGAGGAGGACAGAACACCTGCAGTACGATAGGCCATGGTACATTGGTTGGAAACTTTGGTACATATCCTGGTTTCAGATAGAGGAACGCTTTGACCATCCCGGGTGCAAACACAAGACACGAAGGAGATACCGTTAGGGCCTGAAGATCTCCTACTCTTTTTAGAGAGGAAATGGCTAGAAGGAACACAGTTTTGAGGGTCAGAAACTTTTCTGAGACAGAATCAATAGGCTCGAATGGAGCCACAGATAAACCTTCTAGAGCAAGAGCCAGATCCCAAGCTGGAACTCTGGTACGAACTGCAGGCCTTAGCCTTAGGGTGCCACGAAGGAAACGTATTATAACAGGATCTCTTCTGACAAATAAACCCCCCAGGGGGGCATGGTAGACTGCAATGGCCACAACATAAACCTTCAGTGTGGAAGGAGATAACCCTGAAGCAAAACGATCATGCAGGAACTCAAGTATTGAACCAACAGTGCAATTAACTGGATGTGCTTTAATCCTTTCCTGGTCGTGACGTCACCCACCCGTGACGCTCACTCTCGCCAATAGACTAGTTGACACGACAGCTGACACTAGTTCCCTCGAAAGGGAACTGGCCTGTTATGAGGCAGTTCAGAAATGACAGAGGAGGATCCAAATTTTAAAACAATAAAAGTAAATCCAGGCAACAAACAGAAGATTTAAAATACCCAGAAATTAACAGAACACACATAACATCCGTGTAGGACAACACCAAACAAAGACCATGAGAAACACTGAGGTATATATACAGTACACAAGGGGTGATTGGCAAACAAGACACACCTGGGAACAATCAGGACTACAAAGGACTACAAAACATGGCGCAAAATAGGAAATAACAAAAGTCCACACAAGACAAGGGGAACACAAGACAGGAATCATGACAGAGCTTCATTTTGTGTTTATTTATTTATTAAAGTCTTTGAACGTTCGCCGGTTCCCGCCTCCTTCTTCCCATAACAACATACTGCGTTACAGTATTTTAACGTATATGTTTCATATACTAGCTTATAACCGAAGCCATAGATTTTGAAAGCCATAGATTTTTTTAGTTAGCTTACATATATAATTCATATACTATGCAATAGTTGTCTGTTTTTCTGTAAAGCTGTGTGTACTGTGAAAAGCATTTACAAATAAATATATTACTTGATGGTAGAAAAGTGCTAGACTACTTGCTTAAAATGTTTTTACAAACTGCTTTTATCTTATTTTGTACATAGCAGTGGGATTTAGCTGTAGGCCTACATAACAGCTCACGTTAGCTACAACAAGTTATCGTGAGAACAGCTTTAGGTCAGGCATACTACTGAGGTCCTACGGTAGGACTCATCTCTTCACCACAGTGGCCATCTTGGCTGAAGCTTGATCTGGTTCCTGAGAATCTGTTTTGTTAAGATTTGAGTTTATTTCTAAATAAAGACTGCTGCACTTAGATCCTGTTTCATCTCTGCTGCAACCAACGGTGACAGAACTGAACATTAAAAACAGGATCTAAGCGCAGCAGTCTCTATTTAGAAATAAAGTCAAATCAGACATGAACACACTAAAAACGTGACAAACAGACTCAAATTGTGACAGTGCCCTTTAAAGTTTTCAAAAGCTTTCAGTTCTGCAAACTCATTTTAATGGGATCAGTTTCAAATGGTGTCTCTGAGAGGAAACTATATAGGAAGCTATATTAGCATATAAAACATTTCCCTGCTTAGATTATTTGTCTGTATATGCGTTTGCCTCCAGGGAAATAAATGCACATTTGTATAGCCCTAAATAAATCAAATCAAATAAACCCAATTCTGAACCATGTCTTATGATTTGTTATTTACTTATGCCAATAAATTCTTCACTTGTATGGTTATTTTACTAGCTAAATCATAACATGCATTATAGTCTGTCTTGAAATTACTATAATTTAGCTATTTCAGTTTCCTTCTTAATTGTATTCAGATTTTGTCTAAAGGGGGGTTCTCAAATATATTCACATCATGCGCACTTATCCATGCTTGCATGCACATGTGTACCACATGTTGAATCATCAGTGATGTAAGAGAAGGTTGTAAATCATGTGCATTGTGTACAATCTGTGTGTATTCTGCTGCAGTAAACCCATAATTAGGAGGCAAATGTGGCCTTATCAATCATTCTTCAAAAGAGTCCATAAACCAAACAGACTGTAAACTAGGGATAAAGATTGATTGCTGGCCCAAGAGAAATTCAAGCATTCACCCAAGCCCTAAACAACAAAAGTGTGATTCATAAATCCAAGATACACACACAAATTTGTACTTGGACACCTTATCAGACAGACACATATTCCCTGTTTTGGACAGAAATGGAGGTAAGGTCAGGTTTGTTGTTTCTACTGTGTCATCCTTATGCAAGTTAACGTTTAACTGGAAGAGGCCCAAAGCTTTCTGATTTACGTTTATTGGAAATCTGCTTTGACTGCAACAGAACTCACACATTTTTATTTTTAGACCTCAGCTTGTGAAGGTCATGACAAAAGTTCATGAAGTTGTTAGGATCAGCCTCTTATAAAGTCGTCTGTGTTTTCTTTGGCTCACTCACTGACTTTTGAGCCAGTTGGAAAAAAAAATCAACTGTCATTAAAAATTCTGAGGTCACCCCATCCTGAGTCTTCTGCTTAAATAGAAGTCACAGGGAGACAGAATGATTTTTCAGGAAAACAGGAAATAATCTCACTGCCATATGGCAATGGACAGCGGTGTAGTTATAGCTAATAGTTGGTTTTGTATTTTGAAGAGTAGGACACTGGAGAGCTGTATGAAGTATGAAGTCAGAGCTAATGATATTAGCAGCCGTAGCCCAATGACTCACACACACACACACACACACACACACACACACAACGGTCTTGGGCAACTTTGTTGTTTTGATTTTTCAAAATCAAAGAAGCTGTCATTACTAAATGGAGGGTTATTTTGTCATAATGACCACAGTGCGTCACATCTAGTGCTCTATAATCGGAAAGGGCCACTTGAATTTCAAAATAATGGTAAAATATAAAAAGTGTTGCACTATCGTGATTGGTCAACCGCTTACAGCACGTGTCGGAAATGAAGCGACCATTACCATGACTAAATTTCAGCTCCGAAGGCTTCCTCAGTCCTCAGCGATTGTACACACCATAAAGAACTAGTTATTCAACCTGAACCTCCATCACAAAGTCGACTTCAGCAGGACGTTTCTCAGTGATATGCTACTCAGTTTGACGTACTGTACATTTTGAGATGTTGCAACTGTAATTCCTCACCATCAGCATTAACAAGTGTATGTCCATCAACAAACCGATGTGAATATTTAAAATTTATTGCGGTGCACATGTGGGAACTGTATTAACTGTATCAATAACAGCGCATACGTTAGCTGACCACTAACGTGATTGACCGATGTAACATTAAAGATTGTAAAACAAATCTTGCTCCATGAGACTGGAATTCCTGGCGACTAGTTTGCGGTTCTGAGTCGATTCTTTCTTTTGGTAGACAATAACTTTATTTATCTTGCACTTTCGACTTTACAACTTTGCAGACCGTTTACATTCACAGACAGCTATATCACACACTGCATTAAATGTAATATTTGAAAAAGCATAATAGGGACACTTTAAGTAGGCTATGTATTAGTATGGTAGTTTGCTATTCCAAATTCACCCCAAGAGTTACTCATGCTGACATGCTTGCCCCGCCCACAGCTTCTTCTGATTGGTCCACTGTTTTGAAACTGACTTTTATTAGTTGCGTTGCATGTCAAAAGCTGAACTTCTTTTAACTGGACACTCCTTCTAAAAAGTGATTTCCTCATTCGCAAGATGCCAAAGAAACAGTGAGTGGCGATGTGGCAGTCTTTCGAGACGTGACGAAAGACTGCCACACCGGCAGTCTTTTTTTTTTTTTTTTTTCAATTTTGTGTAACTATCAAGCAAACCACAACGATCCAATTCCAATGGACACAATCAAGTCCTGTCCTACATGTTTTCTTGTTCGATAAGCCATTTTACATGTATATATGTCACAATATGGAAGAAAAGACTTGCAAATTCTTTTTCATGCTGACTTTAAAAAGAAGCGTAGTGTGCCGTTTGGTTTGTATGAACTGCCTGGGTTTTTTTTTAACTGAATGGCAGTGGAATGGAAAAGAACACAGTTGAACTAAAAGTTGAACTTCAAACTGCGAGGCTGGTGCATTAAAAACAGTCAAGATGCTCTTCTACTGCATATTTACAAAGAAAAAATAAATAAAAAGCAGTGCAATGGAATGCAAAAAAATGTTCTGTGTGAACTGTCCCTATAAGAACTTCAGGAACTGTTTTGCTATTTTCCCATTTTGTGGAATTACAATCTGCTACAGTCAAATGCAAGCTAGCCAACTATTCAAATTACTGTCAGTCTCCTGGACATTTTCATAGTGTGCGGTATAGTAAGCTTCTAGAAGAGATTTTATGGCTGAAAAAAATCCTTACTATTTCTTCTTGTCAAAACAATCTGGTACAGCAGGTCATTCTCCTAAATCAATACAGCTCACAAACAGAGCACATAAAGCCTACTCAAAATACTACAAAAATAATTCAAAATATACATTAAAAATAGCTGTCCAGCTGTACTGATATCATAATGAAGAAAAAAATTCAATTGTAATTCTTGAAAAGAATTAAAATAGTTTGGCATGTTTTTTATTGTTATTTATTAGAAAATATTAATATAATATTTAATATTTGTGTAACTATTAAAAAGCTTTTTTTAGGAAATAATAATTAAGTTATAGTCATTTTACAACAAAATTCAAGATGGCTGACACCCAAAATGGCCGATATGGAAAAATTGTGTTTCGTTCGACTCGGCATGCTTCACCGAATCTAAAGAGACCAGATTTCAGAAGTTCAGAAGTTGTAAGCAAAAAGAGCCATTTTTCATATCTCTTGACCACTAGGTGGCACTGCGTCGAAACTGTGCAGGTAGTCACACACCAATTTTACTCAGAATACGCTAAAGGGTTGCAGAGATATAGCCTCATGTTCATTTTGATGTGCATTTTGTTGAATTCGTTCACATGTTATTCGAGAACAGTTTCACAAATCAACTTGAATTACATTTTTTTTTTGTTGGCATGGTCTGAAGATGATCTGGTTAAATTTTTGTGAAAATCAAAGCATAGCAGGAGTTATTCTTTGGAAAAGTAAGTTCTTTGGAAAATTCAAAATGGTGGAAAAATTTTCCTAACGGAAAATGACATTAAATTTTGTTTCTAGCCCTTACGATTCAAAAGTTATTAGCATAAACAGTTAAACTTTGGACAATTGGTGGCACTATAAGGTTTAAGTTAGAGACTCCAAATTGCTCTGGTGACACCCAGACAGCAACATAGTGTCAGCCCAGGTCCGACCCTCATCTGGGCCGTGTGGAATCCATGTGTACCAGGTGTGGCCCGGATCTGGTCCGACACTATGTTGCCGTCTGGGCAGTTTAGAGTGACTGTCCTTTATGTGTACCAAATTAATCAACTTTCCCACAAGCGGTTCTATGGGCTGCCATAGACTTCAGGAGTGGAAGAAGAAAATGGAATAATACTTTAAATAACACTAACGGATCCAATAGGTACCTACGCACCTTCAGTGCTTGGCCCCTAATAACAATAATGAATTTGGCATAAGTGTTGGCATAAGATTTTCAAAAGATTTTTTACATTTTATTTATCATTTGTCATTGAACCTTTATCATGCTCCAATCCAAATTCTCTTTTGACAGATGATGTTGATACATGATGTGAATATAGCTGAAATGTTGTGGTATTTGTGCATTTCAACTCTTTATTTACCTATTGGGACAGCATTGGGATTTATAAAGGTCTATATGGGGTCACCACCATGCTGTTTAATGATCAACAGCCCGACAAGAGGAGGCATATAAAAGAAGTTCAAAACCGTGGCCGTCTTACTCGATTGATCAGTCTTAGCTTAAAAGAATCAACCATGATACTGCTTTTACTGTCGCTCCTTCTGGTGTCGTCTCTGTCTCACTCCTTTCCTACAGAGCTCACCTTGCCTGAACGTCAGACAGAAACTCGGTCTCACTTTGCAGCTCTGGACGAAGTTCGGCTTTTGGCGAACGGCCTCCTACAGCTGGGCCATAGCCTGAAGGACTTTGTGCAGAATACCAAGAATCAGATCAATGATATATTCCAAAAGCTCAACATCTTTGACAAATCCTTCTACCAACTTTCTGCGCTGGCCAGTGAAATCAAGGAGGAGGAGGAAGAACTGAAGAAGACCACTGTGTTCTTAAAAGCAAATAATGAGGAAATAAAGAGTCTGTCGCTGAAGATCAACTCCAAAGTGGAAGATATCATAAAAGAGAGGAATCATCTGAGGAGTCAGGTGGGAGGCTTGGAGGAGAAGTTAAGTGGTCTGTCCCAGAGTTTGCTCTCAACTGAGCAGGTTGCAGAAATCTCCACGTTCAAGGTATGATTATGAATTGGCTCAAATGCAAACATGGAATTTGAAAAGACTTGAAAAGAAAAAGGAAATCACTCAATTGCGATACAAAAAATAATAATTTCATTACTCCAAGGTTAGGGCAAAACATTTATATTCACAACATTGTATTCAACAAAATGTCCATTTATATTCTGATATGTAATATATTTTTTTCACAACTGAATATCAATATTGATAACACTTTATTTGAAGGTGTCCTTGTTACAATGTAATTATACATTAAAGTACAGAGTAATTTGAATTAACTACATGTACTTATTATAGGGTTAGGGTTAGGTAGGGTTTGGTTTAGAGTTAGTTGCATGTTATTATGATTTTGCTACAGTAACGTGTAACAAAGACACTGTAAAATCAAGTATTACCTAAATATTTCTGTAAACTAAGGTAAACAGTCAAATTTACAGAGTTTCCCAAAAGGAAAGGCAATTTAATGTATAATAAGAATAAGAATACAAAATAAAATAAAAAACAAATATTCAACATAAAAATAATCAATTGACAGAACACAGACAAAGACAGATATCAAAACAGACTGACAATGTGACATAAATAGTGCATAATGGGAAATGTGTTTTCCTGCCATGGTCCAAAAATGATTTACATAATGAAATGTATATAAATGATGCATATCATTATATTAATGTAGAAAAACGGAAAAGGTACTGGTAATTTTCAGCCAGAAAAAAAATCCATTAAATTAAATACACGACACAAAATTACAATGTGTTTTCTAGCACAACATAATACAATGATACAACCTTCCTATTAACATAGTACTTTTTTTTTAGAGTACATTGCACTTCAGGTATACATTTTATCATTTATGCATTAATTCATTCCAAATTTGATTGAAATATCCTGTTTGCTAACTCAGTTTAAATTCAGGAATTAAATATTAGTTCATAATATCAGTTATGAATGGTGCATAACCAGGTTCACATTTATGTTTGATAAATGATGTATAAAAATAACGCAGAGAAAACATCTCATTCACAACAGATGTGAATTGTGAAGTGTCTATACCGTGGCCAGGAGGGTGAAAAGATGCTAAGATGTTGCTGTTGTCTATTAGGAGATAATCCAGACCCAGGAAAAGAGCATCACTGATCTGCTGAAGGCTGTGAATGAACAAAGTGAGCAGCTCAACAACCAAAGGACCAAGATCAAGGGCCTGGAAAATAAAGTACAGTATTAAGAGACCATTTTAGATAACTATAACTGTGGATATGTTCAGCATGTAACCCATCCTCCACAGTTTGCAATAAAAAAATGAATGATATTTTAAATCATGCGGCATGTTGATGAAGTATGCTATTACTTTGTTAAGTGATGGGACTATTCATCCAGCAGACAATAAAATGAGCATAAATACCCCATAGACCTATAATGAAAGCAGGACCTGAGCCAGATATGGGATTTGGAAACCCCCTTAAGGCCCATTCACACCAAGAGCGATAACTATATTAGCATCCACACCAATACACAATAACATTGTTTCTTTAAGCATGCGCTGCAGTTCTGTATAATCTTAAATTTGGCATGACTTGGAAGTTTGTGATAGTCTTTCTTTCGCTAAAATTATGTAGGCTATATCTGAGTGAAACAGCTTCTTGAAAAAGATGATAAATGTTGGGTGGGGCTTGATCGGGAATTGATTGGATGGTTGTGGTTTGCTATTGCTATGATGTCATGTGATTGGCAGGTTGTCCCACCCTCACGCCAGTAAACACTCATCAGAGAAGAGAAGAGATGAGCAAGAGGGAGGGGAAGTTATTTTGATTAAAGATTATGTGGCCACATAAATAAATAAAAACTAAATGTGCACGGATAAATCATTCATAATAAATACTGCAATATCCTTGCCTGGGTTTCCCCATGCTGCCTTGCGCAACGCGATTTTATTTACGCTGCTAGGCAGCCTGGACACCATGGACCAGATTTTCCCCTCAAAAAGGGAACCAATCACAGAACGGGGAGGGAGCAACAAGACGATGACGACGTCTATGTGACACACCGAAGCAGTTTGTTTATATCTATGGATCCAACATGGCACGCGTTGGTACGCGAAGTTACCTTTTGATCATAGACTGTAAAAAATAGCTTTCGATGCAGCCTTAGATAAGTCTTCTTCCTCGTCGAATTTCTGTCGCTCTACATACGTCATCTGGTATAATTGAAACGATTGGCTATGAGCTACGTACAGGCGCATTTGATAGACATTCGTAGCGCCCAATAAACGGCTCTGGGCATTCGTAAACCACGCCTCAAATACGAGAAAATGAACATGTGGTTCCCAGACCACATCTCAATGAGATAGAGGTCTGACGTTAGCCAGGCTAGCAATATCCCATAAAAAAGAAGAATTGTCCATTTTGATTTCATGATGACTTTAAATGCTCTAGCTCTTGAAAGCATAATGGATTCTGATTGGCTGTTAATGTTTTTATTGTTCATCAGATGGAAAAAAAATCGTTCTGAAAGTGATTCCAACAATATTGTTCCTCTCCACTGTCGACTGCTATTCTCATAGAATTAGAATGATTATTAAAACGTCCTAGTTATTGTAGCTACTGTCCTTGGTGTGTATAGACTATGAAGTTTTTTTGAGTAAAACTGTGTTTTCAAAATTGCTATCTAGATCAGCATCCAGGAAACTGCTAAAAACTTGCAAAGGAACCGCCAAACCAACAGCCTCGCAGGATACCTTCCGTACTTCACATCCGACGGGAGCTTCTCAAGCGGTAGGGGAGGCAGGAATGAACGGCTTTGAAACATGTTACTGCATCTGTTCAGTTACACACCAGCATGTCACGTTGTGTTGTAGATCTTCCAAAAGACTGCGGCGAGGTCTTCAACCGAGGACAGAAATTCAGTGGCCTGTATGCTATAAAACCACACGAGTCGAAAACCTTTCTTGTGAATTGTGAATTCACCGAGGGTAAGAATAAAGCATATTTCTTTCTCACATCTCTGAATTCTTAAAACATCCAGAGGTGTTTCCCTTCATCAACAACAACAACAACAACAACAACAACAACAAAAGACTCATTAAACTTTGAGATGACTGTGGCATACTGGTCTGTCATCTACAGAGGGAGTGTTCACTGTCATCCAGCGCAGACATGACGGCTCTGTGGACTTTGACCAGTCCTGGGAGAAGTATGAAGATGGATTTGGAGACTTCAGCAGTGAGTTAAATGAAGGATGTTGTGCTCATAAACTTGAGTAAATGTGTTCAGTCTGTGATTATAGTGCGGAGCACAATGGAGTGCTGTGTGTTTGGTGTTGAGAAAGTCTGACATCTTAACATTCTACTTTTAGTATAATTTTTTACAACATAATTTCACAGTATGAGCAATTTGACCAGCATTCCACTTTTATGATGTTGCCTTCCTTGTCCTAATCTGTTCTCATGAGAAATCCAGGCATGATATCTTTCAGAATACTTACTGAAGAAATATAGTGTCATGCATGTGGTTACAGCCTAGTGCACGCTAAACAAATATATGATCAATAAGTGATGACAACATATATTTTAACATTGCTTTAACTCATCAAAATAAGTTAAGCAATTTTCAACTTTTTTATAAGTTATACAAGAATCAACTAATTTTTTAAAGTCAGTTTAATGTATTTTAAGTTGAAATGACTTACACAACCAAGTTGATTGTACTTAAAAATAAAAGGCAGCAACTTTTTTATAGTGTGTGTTTCAAATTCATATACTTTATTTCATTTGAATAGATTTGAACATTTCTGGTAGTTACTTATACAGAAATACAAAAATAAAAATAAATATTCTAAAATGTATTTCATAAAATATTTGTGCCAGTGATAAAATTTAAAATAAGAGTTTGAAGGTCAGTGGAAAACTAGTGGATCATTATAAAAAATAATCATAAAACTGAAAACGAAAATCTGTAAAAAAAAAAAAAGAATATTTTTTTTCCCCTTACAAAGTTGAAACATTGAGCTTGACCAACCAATGTAACTCTAACTGTATACACTGTAAACAAAAAATATACTATTTCAGTCTTTTTACTTCCAAATTTCACATTTAAATGGTTTCAAAGTAAATCCTGTACTAAATTTCAGTGTTTCAGAAGCTTATTCCTGTTTGAAACATGATTAAAATGACGTCAGAAAGATCATATCAAAGACATATTCAGCATTTTCTCGGAATAATACATAATACATTTCAGGGAAACAAAACTACACATACCGTGAAAGCTTAATTTTCATTACAAGAGCAAAATTTAAATAATGAATATGGTTGCATGCAACTTGGCTGATATACATTTAATAATAATAATACTTTTATTTTTAATAATTTTATCTAAACTGTAGCATTAAAATGAGTTATGTTAATTTGTAAAAATGTGAAATAATGCCTATAGTAATTAGATCACACCATACTGTATATATTATGATATTGGAATGCCATAATATTCTAATATTACAATTTCTAACACAACAGAGAGCGAGATGTCTCAGATGTCTGTGTTTGATAGGTGAGTTCTGGCTGGGGCTGAAGAAGATCTATGCTGTTGCCCGTCAGGGACATTCTCTCCTGCACGTCCAGATAGAGGACTGGAGGAAGGAGAAGCATTTCATAGTTTATCAGTATATCCTGGAGGACGCTGCCTCCAACTACACCATCCATCTGAAGCTGCAGTCGGCTGAGTCCAGCTCTGCTGTGGACGAACACACTGGCTTCAGGTTCTCCACTAAAGACCACAACGATGGAAACCAGGATCCAAACTGTGACTACACAGGTACAGTACATGCACAGCATTTGCAGCTAACATAAATGTGTTCCAAGAACATCTTGCTAACGTTCCCATTAAGTTATGAAAACGCTATATGTTCTTTGAAAGTTCAAATTGTCCAGTTTTTTAAATGTTTTAAAAATGTTTTTTCATGGATGTACAAATTTTAAGGGAACATTCTGTTTTATAATTTTGCAAACTATTGGAACGTTCAAGTAGTAGCTAACAATTTAAGAAATGTTTGATGAACAACCAGCTAAAACGTTTCAAGAAAAAAAGTTCCATGAACGATGCACAGTACAGTATAAATAATGTTTTTTTTAAGTTAAGAATATTATTAAAGACCAGATAACTTTGAACGATTGTTCCATTAGCATTGCTGGAAGAACGTTTGTTTATAACTTTGAGAGAACGTTCTGAGAATGTTCCCTGTTAGCTGGGCTTTCATGCCTTTTTCATTGAGTGATGCTGTGCAAAATTAATATATAAAGTATTGCTTTGCCTGTGCCTGTGCCTAAAGAGCCTATTTTGAGAAAAACCCTGTGTGTTTTTTTTTTGTGCATAATATGCTTTTGTGTGCATGGAAATTGCAAATTAAATGTGTCATTCTGTACACGACTGCTGCTGTTTCCTTTAGGTGGGTGGTGGTTTAGCATTTGCGGCGACATTAACCTGAATGGCAAGTGTATTCAGAGCAGACCTCCTAAAAAGGGAACCCACTGGAAACCTGGCAGGGGAATCACCATCTTCAAGGCCTCAAAAATCTCCATTAGTCATCTCACAAAGCCACAAACCCCTTAATATCAACAGTATGTGCAGAAACACAGTATGGGATTATCAGAGCACCAATACACATTCATGTAGAACAAATGAATACTGGTTTTTACAAAATAACCTTTTAATGGACATGACAAAGTTTGTTGAGTATAAACAAATCAAGTATGATGCAGTAAAAATGGGACATTTACACTATGATTAGGCCGCTGGACATATGATTCAGTCTCTCCACCAGTCATCTTAAATACATTGCGATGAGTCCAACCAGGAAACCTCTCATTTAACCTTCTGAGAGCCAATTTCATCCATGTGTTCAAATGTCACATTGACTGTCATTTGCTATTTTTGAACTACTTCCAATAAATATTCTCTTATATTTATCATTTTATTAACATTAAATTCAATTATATTTGCTGTTTTTTTAACATCTTATGTAATATAAATTATAAATGACAGCAAGTAAATCTGTGAGGGGGAGGGGGGTGGTTGAAGGGAGAGAGAGAGAAAAAAGAGAGAGGGGGGGGGGGGGGTACAAGGACGTTCGTAGCTGATGCAGCATTGCCCTCTTCTGAGCATTATCAATAATTGCAGTCATTTTTTAATTAAAGTTTGTTAAAATAATACAGACACTGATCAGCCACAACATTAAAACCACTGACAGATGAAGAGAGTAGCATTGATTATATGGTTTTATTATATTATAAGGATTTATTAGGCAGCAAGTGAACAGTCATTTCTTGAATTTCATATGTTGGAAGCAGGGGGAAAAAAGTAAGTCTTGTGGGGTGTTGACTGTACAGGTGAAAGTGCAAGTACAACATGTTCCTACATCAGAATCTTTGTTGATCCTGGAACAACATTCCAATCAACCAATCAGATTTGAGGGACAAGTTTAAAGTTTATGTCAAGTTTAGGCTTACAACCAGGGTTAGGTGCTTCTACAGCAGTGTTATGAATCTATTAATCACCTCTGATTTTATAGATAAGATATTAGTAGAGTTAGGTTAGGGATATGGTTAGGAGGACTACATTTATATGGTTAGGATCTACAAAATATGTATTAAGCCACGTTTCCACCAAAATTACCTGGAACAAATTGTCCCAGGAATTAGACCGACGACGTAGGACTATGCACGGCTTTCCAGTTCCTGCTGGATTTCGTCCTCTGCATATATACTTAATAAAGCCTGAACCTCGTTGTCGGCCCATTGGTTGTATTTTTAAACTCCATTGTTGATTTGAATAGCAAACAACTCTTAAGGTGATGATACACAGGGCAACTTTTTGAGCAATGTTGCTGGGCAATCTTGCCGAGCGATTGTTGCTTGGGCATTTTACCATTGAAAATGGGCAATAAATTTCTATCTGGATAATTTAGATCGGTCGTGGGCCCTGTGTCTCATCTGGTTGCCCGTTGATGGCAACATTGCCCAGCAACATTGCTCAAAAAGTTGCTCTGTGTATCATCAGCTTTACTGCACGCACCGCAACAGACTTTTAAGAATGGTGGTTGAATAAAATGCTGCGTGGAATCAAACAATCAAAATGCTGCGTGAACTCAACAAATCAGCATGTTCAGTGCCCAAGTCCCACCCCCGAAAGTTCCTGCGGTGGAAACGCGGCTTTACTTGGCAAAATCACAGTGACCTCCTGGGATGCAGTGGTTAGTACCGACCAAAAGTGGTGCAAGGAAGGACAACCAGTGAACCGACATCAGGGTCATGGGAGCCCATAGATCACTGATGCACATGGGTAGCGAAGGCAAGCCCGTCTGGTCTGATAACACAAAAGAGCTACTGTAGCTCAAATTGCTGAAAAACTTTATGCAGCCCATGATAGAAAGGTGTCAGAACACACAGTGCATCACAGTTTGCTGCATATGTCACTGCATGGCCACAATCTGGTCAGAGTGACTCCTGTCCACCGCCGAAAGCACCTACAAGGAGCAAGTAAGTGTCAGAACATTATTTCCTTTATTTTAGAGCAATGGATGAAGGTTGACTGGTCTGAAGAATCAGGTTTTATGTCAGATAAAATGGGTGTATGGCCGGGTGCGTGTGCATTGTTTACCTGGGGAAGAGATGGCAGCAGGATGCACTATGGGAAGAAGCCAGGCGAAGGGAATCAGTGTTGCCCTGTGAAAATCCTGTGACCTGGCATTCATGTGGATGTTACTTTGACATGTACCACCTACCTAGATTTCTGCAGACCATGCACACCCTTAATGGCAATGTTCCCTGATGGCACTGGCCTCTTTCAGCAGGATAATGCACCCTCCCACACTTCAAAAATTGTTCAGGAATAGTTTGAGACATATGACACAGAGTTCAAAGTGTTGCCTTGGCCTCCAAATTCCCTATCTCAACCCGATAATGCTGGACAAACAAATCTGATCCATGGTGGCCTCACCTCGCAACTTGCCTGGATCTTAAATGATTTTCCTTTCTTTCTACCCCAATTGCCCTAGTCTTGTTGCAGTAAGGACTTACCCTGGGTCTTTTTTTATTCAGTTTATTCTGGAGCCAGCTAAACCACCTGTTATAATCAACACATCAACACAGTAATTTCATCCATAAGGATCTTAGACATGCTGCAGTCAATACCCAAACCCCCCTGACTGTCCCCAAACCCTGACTGTCCTGTTATAAAACGACATGGCATGTTTTTCATTAGCTGCTCAGATCTTGAATGATCCTGGGAGATTTAGAATATGTCAAAACAACCCATTTAGCGTTTACAGCCCGATCACCCTGGGCTTATTCACTCAGAATCAGCTCTATTTAGCCTCTGAGTAAATGCCTGGGCAAATAGTGCACATAAATGAGCCCTTGTTGGCCGTCTTATGCATCTGCCTCAATAGGCCTTTGGAGGCAAGAGAATCTGACAGTGATGCCCATGCACATGTGTGAGAAGCCGTCTTCAGTTACCAAGTTTAATTTTAGCCCGTTAACAGCTTCAATCCAACTCTCGGGAATGCCATAAGGGCACAAGGCTTTTCCTCCTTCTCCTTCCGCCACACATAACAGCTTCTCCTTTAGTCTTCCTCAACAGTTTGGAGCAATGAACGATAGTCCCTTGCAAGTGTTGACGTTGCCTACTTCTCCGTACCCCGACCAGAGGCCAGGAACCAGTGGCCTGAGGAAGAAGGTCCATATTTTCCAGTCTAAAAAGAACTACTTGCACAACTTCATTCAGTGCATCTTCTCCTCCATCGACCTGCGGGACAGGCAGGGCTCCACTATGGTGGTGGGTGGAGATGGACGCTACTTCAATTCGACTGCAATTCAGGTCATAGTGCAGATGGCTGCTGCTAATGGGGTCAGTTGCAATTCTTACAGTTATTTTCTTATGAGGAACCACTATATTTTTCTAAATCTCATCCAGGTTATCATTATAGACACCTGGCTCTCTTCCCAGATGCATCATGACACCTGCACTGTATCTTTTGTAGTATATTATAGGCTTACTTTATACTCTTGTAGTTTGATGGCAAGAAATACTGTAGGTCTCCAAATAGAGTACATTACCTCTAATAGAGTACATTTTCAACATAAGCAGTGTGAGGAAATACATATCAAATAGATAGCTGGTTTATTGCTGACCACTTTTCAGTTTTTCCATATTTTCCACTTTCCACACTTGACATATTTATTCTTGACTTTTTACAGTAAACACATTAACACTCTATAATCTCTCATATGACATTGGTCCAGTTGAAATTTGTACATGATGTCCTAAAACGATGACCAGTAACAAATGGTATTTAATGGTATTTCAATGGGGCTGATGAATTTCTTAGGTGGGTCGTGTTGTGATTGGTCAGAATGGCATCATGTCGACGCCGGCTGTGTCATGCGTGATCAGGAAGATTAAAGCCATTGGTGGGATTATTCTTACTGCCAGTCACAACCCTGGAGGACCTGACGGAGACTTCGGCATCAAATTTAATACTGCCAATGGAGGTAAAATAGCTCACATGTGTTTATGAAGGTTTCTTTTTTTTTGCGTTATCATTGTAAATCTTCAATGCAGGTCCAGCACCAGAGGCTGTCACAAATAAAATCTTCCAAATGAGCAGAATCATAGAGGAATATGCCATCTGTCCTGAACTCAGAGTTGATCTAGGGACTATTGGCAAGCAATCCTTTGACCTGGAAAACAAATTCAAACCTTTTACAGGTGAAAACATTTACAACACAACTTCTGAGCTGTTGATTCAAAAGAATGGCATAAAAAATAAACAGAATGTCCTGTTGATATTCTGTCATGCAGTAGAAATTGTGGACCCAGTTGAATCCTATGCCAACTCTCTGAGGAACATCTTCGATTTTGCCATTCTGAAGGAGTTACTATCAGGAGACAATCACATCCAAATCCGTTTAGATGCCATGCATGGAGGTGAGGAACCATATTTCTTTCCACCGATATAGAAACAGACTGATCTAGCCATTGAGTTACCACCATAGCCAACGCTTCATCAAGTTCATTCTCCACATTTTGAAAAGAGCATTAAGAGTAGCAGCTGCATCTACTTAATGGGTCGAAGATGCTTCCATGCATGGCAGTTGGATAGGGATGAGTTTAGACTTGCACTGCTGCCTACTTCTCTGCGAGATTGAGTTTCCATATACATGGTGTGATCTGAATGATTAAGACAAGCCATCTGACATAATATTAAAAGCAGGTTCAGCTCTCCTCCTGGGAGTAACTCCATACCACATTGATGAGTCCCTTGAAATTATAGTCCTTGGAAGACTTCCATTGCAATTGCATTACTGTAAATGCAATGTTTGCTTGTTTTAAGTCTGGTAATCAACAGAATGTCATGGTTTCTGTAGATGCAGTTTAAATTGTATTGAACCCAGAGCATTCCTTCAGCAAGAGTTTATTCAAATTGAATCAATGAAAATGTTTTAACAGGTAAAGAAAGGATGGCTCTCAGTATGAATCATTATATGTACAACTTGGTCTTGTGACTAATTAAAACATCTGATTCTGAACTTTTGCTATTGAACCTCCATTGGTTCTACAGTGATTGGGCCGTATGTGAAGAAGATCCTGTGTGAGGAGCTGGGCTCCCCTGCAAATTCAGCCATTAACTGTGTACCTCTGGAAAACTTTGGAGGTTGCCACCCAGACCCCAACTTGACCTATGGCGCAGACCTTGTTGAGACAATGAAGAGTGGACAGTATGACTTTGGAGCTGCTTTTGATGGTGACGGTGTAGGTTTTGAGACATCACGACCTTGCTATACAACCTTTTGACCCAAGCAAAAGTGCTCAAGTGACAGTCAGTATAACATTTTCTTGACCCCGTACTGACCCAGTCACTCTCTCTCTCTCTCTCTCTTTCTAGGACCGTAATATGATCCTTGGGAAGCATGGCTTCTTTGTAAACCCCTCCGACTCAGTTGCCGTCATTGCTGCAAACATCTTCTGCATTCCTTACTTTCAGCACACAGGAGTAAGAGGCTTTGCTAGGAGTATGCCCACCAGTGCAGCTCTAGACATGTGAATATTACTCCTAAATGTTTCACATTATTAAAGATGTTCACCTACCAGGATCATCTGCATCTCGACTCACTCTGCGCTTCTATGCAGGGTGGCCAGGGCCACCAAGATCCAACTATATGAGACTCCAACTGGTTGGAAATTTTTTGGAAGCTTGATGGACGCTGGACGTCTCTCTCTGGGTGGTGAGGAAAGTTTTGGCACAGGTAATGAATGTACAGTACCAAGTCATTTAAAGACAAATATATAATAAGAATTTTTTTTCCTTCAAATATTGGCATTGCAGACAATAACATCTCTTAAAGAGGACCTATAATGCCCTATAATGCCCTTTTTCTACTTGAATAGGTTTTCATGCTTGAATGTTCAAAAAATAAAAAAAATTTCTCTTATTTGACATTGTTGCAGCTCCTCTCTCCTCAGTCTGTTAGTAATGCTCGGGGGTGCATTTCCCGTACAACGACATAACTCGCTGCTTAACTACCACAGTCACGACTGTTTCTCAAAACCATATTGTCGCAAATTGGTCGTTCAACCATTTTGGTTAATGATGTCACGCACGTGGTGGAGTAACAACTGCTTTTGATGAATCCGTTTGAGATCAAATTAATGCTAAGATGAGGACTATTTCTAATTTTTCTCGGTTATCTTGCTTTATTTCCAGATTCAATCATAGTCTCGATCTTATGTACTAGAGCATGTACGGAAATCGACACTCTACAAAAATGGTGCTTTAAATCTCTTGACAAACTAAAAGACGTAAATTACATTTGTATATACTCTAAATAAAAGATACAGATTGTACTGAATGTCAGCTTGCTTATTTTGCTCAAGATAAGGATTTATTAAATTCACATGTCATGCAAACTAGAAACTATGCTTCTAACCACAGGTCGAGAGCTGTCGTTCCAACCACACAACTTTGCGATGCTGTTTGCGAATGTTCCTTAGAACTATGGTTTCGGGAAACACAACTCGTTGAACTATGCAAATAACGACGGAACTTGCGACCATAGTTTGCATATGATGCTTTCAGGAAACGCACCCCAGTTAGTTCCTGTCTCTATGAAACCCCTCCTTCTGAAAAGCGCAATGTACTCTGATTGGTCGGCTGGATCAGTGTATTGTGATTGGGCAACCACTTCGAGCGTGTTTCAGAAATGTCACGCCCTTTACCATAACCATAAGTTTCAACACACTATTAATGCAAACAGGGCCTCTCCCCCTTTTGTTGTGCATGTCGGGGGGAATTTTTTAAATAAGGAATATTGTGAAGTGTTCGTTTCTGGAAGAAAACTTGAGACTACTATCAAGGCGTTTCAGGGAGACGTTGTCGTTTACTGATATAGAGAACAGGGAATGTGTGATTTGTAACTTTGCAGAACTTTTTAATGCTCAAACAGTAACACTATGTGGCACTTGAGGAAATTGACATCCATGGAACCTTTCTATTGTACAAAAGGTTCTTGAAAAAAGTTCTTCAGGTTATTTAATTGTTCTTCACAAAAAAAAAAAAGGTATTTTAAGACCTGTTCACTGAAAAGTTATTTGGTAAACCGAAATGTTTCTTCTACGGCTTCGCTGTGATTTATTTTGTTTTCTTCAAACATGTATTATTTTTCACCATATGCTCATCACTGACACTGCTGCTTCCGTTGTAAACAAGTAAATTAACTTTAGAAAAAAATTGACTAGTTGAAGTTGAAGAAACACCCACAACAAAAATGTGGCAACAAATATATGATTAAATTTGCTATATCTTCTTGATAGGTTCAGATTATATCCGGGAGAAGGATGGGCTTTGGGCAGTGCTAGCATGGCTGTCCATCCTAGCGGTGAGGAGGCAAAGTGTAGAAGACATTATGACAGACCACTGGAGAACCTACGGGAGGAACTACTACACCAGGTGTACTATCAGTAAAAGACCACTTCTACATATACAGTCTAGTCAGACATTTCATATTGATGACATATGTACACATGACAGATTTGATTATGAGGCGGTGGATTTAGATGCGGCTGTGGAGATGATGTTGGATCTTGAGCTGGTGGTTTCAGACAAGGCATTCATTGGGCAAGTGTTTACTGTGGGGGAAAAGAAATACCAAGTGGAGGCGGCAGACAATTTTGAGTACAGTGACCCTGTGGATGGAACCATTTCAAGAAATCAGGTAGGCTACTCTTTTATAGTAGATTCTCCATACATATTATACAAGACACCAAAAAAAAGCAGACATTTAGCTATTTAATTGTTATTAAAAGCTATTTAGCTTAAATGTTAACATGAAATATAAACATGTCATTTTGACAAAAGAACCTTAATTTCCTTCCCCCAAACCAGTTAAGTGCTAACTCCGGCTAGTAGCTGATTCTAACGATTTCATTGGTCAATGGCGGTGCTGATTGTCTACATCCTGGGTTTTCTATCTTTTGGGGGGAGTTTACACAAAAACCGAAAACTTCTTAATGCGTTTTAGCCATTCATTTATATGATAACAGCATTTTGGGGGCCTGAAAACACACATTTTTTAAAACGGGGTTCAAAGTGCAAGTTTTTGAAAACTATCGTTATCATCTCAGTGTAAACTACAAAAAAGAGAATTTGAGAAAACGTATTACATGTTCAGTCTAGGAGCGTAGTGTTTCTTTACAAAGTGACATCGCCAACTACTGGCCTGGAAGCAGAATATAGCATTTTGAAATAGTTCTCATGGATCCGTGTGAACGGGGAACATTTTGACAAGGTTGTCGTCTATACACGAAAACCTTTTCCAGATAGCTATGTATTAGGCCTAAGTCCCAATTTGTACTATAAAAATATATGTATTATAAAAGTGTAAAACATTATTTGGAAAATATTTAGCTCCCTTTCGTTGTCACTCGGATGACGACGAATGGGGTTTCGCTTAGAAATCCTATCATCTTCAAGTATATAAAACGAGCCAATGGCAAAGAAATGCCATGGGTCTGCGGAATTTGCATAGCGTAACTCCGCCCCACGCAGGGGGTATATAAGGAAGTGCGCGAGCAACATGCAGATATGTTTTCGCTTCGGAGCCAAGTTGATGTACTTCACTCCACAGCCAATCCTGAGTTCATCTCTCTTCATTCTCTTCGAGACGAGCCTCTCTCCAAGTGTTGGTGTGACAGCGAGTTCCAGCGAGTGCACATTCCCTGCTTATCTGTGCAGTGATTTGCCAGTGTTTGTGTGTTCTCTCCCTGGTCGCTTCAGCATTTGTGGAGAAATCTCCTTTCTAAAAGAGCTTGCACGCGGCACGTCTTTTTAAAGATGCCTCGCCCGTGCACTTCTGGTTGCGGTCTATTTGTTTCTGATTCTGATGGGCACAATCGCTGTCTTGTGTGTCTGGGCTTAGAGCACGCTAAGGCAGCGTTTGTGGATGAGTCATGTTCCCATTGCGGGAACATGCCCATCGCACGGTTACGGTCGAGACTCAATGACCTTCATGGTAGAGTCCCCTCATCCGCACCCCGATCTACGGGCTCCGCGAGAGCTAGTACTTCGGCTGGCGGCCAGGGTGACCTGAGGATTACGGTGTGGGACAAAGCGCCGACTATTCCACGCTCCACACCGTCCTCTAGTGCCGTGCAACCCGCGAGTGGTTCAGATGAGCCCGCAGTACAGTCCTCGGACTTGCCGCGGGTCTCATTTGGCGCTCCAGATGAAGATTCAATGTCGATCGCTGCATCACAGGGTGGGCAAGAGTCCTTGGGAAGTGAGGATTCGGCTGTGCTGCCACCTTCGGGTGTGCCAGCATTGCCCGAGTCTGATCCCGAGATGACTGCCATGCTTTCCCGGGCAGCCGCGGCCATTGGGCTTGAGTGGTCCCCGCCACCTGGTCCGGTGCGCTCGCGGCTGGACGATTGGTTTTTGGGTGCCGCCGCTGATCCTCGTCAGCGCGCGTCCCCAATGCCTTTCTTCCCGGATGTGCATGAGGAGGTCACGAGGTCCTGGAAGGCACCATTGTCTTCTCGTGATCGCTCGGTGACCTCCTCCGCCCTGCCTCCTCTCGATCAGGCGGCTGCCAAGGGGTACACTGGGGTTCCCCAGGTTGAACGCTCTGTTGCGATGCAACTGTGTCCTCAGAGTGCTTCATCCCGTGGCGACCCAAAGCACCCCTCCAAAGCCTGTAGGTTCTCTTCCACCCTTGTGGCGAAGGCCTATAGAGCTGCGGGGCTGGCGGCCTCCTCACTGCATGCCATGGCGACACTCCAGGTCTACCAGGCCCAGATGTTGCGTGACATGCACGAGGGGAGGACTGACCCAGGGCTCTTTGATGAGCTGCGTGCCGCCACCGACCTTGCTCTCCGAGTGACGAAGGTGACCGCACGCTCCCTGGGTCAGGTGATGTCCACTTGCGTGGTCCAGGAGAGACATCTGTGGCTCAACCTGGCTGATATGCGTGAGGCCGAGCGGACCCGGTTCCTCGACACTCCCATATCCCAGGCTGGCCTCTTCGGCGGGGCGGTTGAGGACTTTGCCCAGCAGTTCTCGACCGCCCATAAGCAGACTGAGGCTCTCAAACACGTCCTGCCCCGACGGCCAGCTGCTGCCTCCACCCAGCTGTCGGCACAGGTCCCTCAGTCTGCTCGCCGCCGAGGGCGCCCTTCTACGGCTCCCGCCCCTCCCGCACGGCCCCAGCAGCAGCCTCCATCCGGGTCGCGTCGTGGAGGACGCCGTAGGAAGGCGCCACAGCCCTCTCCCGCCCCGTGCCCCGCTAAATGCCAGGCCAAGCGGCGCTCCTGAGACGGGCTGCTCAGAGATGGCGTTGAGTTCTTTTCAGGAGCCGGTAGCAGGGCCGCTCCTTCCCCCGGTGGAGGGCCGGGGGAGAATCCTTGGTTTTCCCCACCCCGCTGCTCGTCCCACGACGGGCAGCACCCTAATGTGGTTAAAGAAAGAACTCACTCTCCCATCTCTGAGCACACAGAGTGTCCGGATGACAGTGCGCGCCGCTCACGAGCCTCGCCACTCTCGTCCCCCTCTGTCGCCAGTCCCCTGCCAGAGCACGCCCCAGTGGGACGCTGGTCCTCCCCTGGCCTCCTCTGGCAGGACGCGGCTAATGACCGTGCCCCCGCACCGGGCCGCTATGCCACCCACGCCTGGGCCGGTCATTCCGCCTCGCTGCACCACCGAGGGTACGTCTGTGGTCCGTATGACCCCGCTGGTACAGTTCCTGGAAGCCTGGTTAGAGCTTCCCAGGCTGTCCCGCTGGGTCGCGAGGACCATCAGGCTCGGCTACGCGATTCAGTTCGCGCGGTCTCCTCCCCGCTTCAGGGGAGTCCGCTTCACTATGGTCGGTGGCAATGCCCCGGTTATGAGAGCGGAGGTCGCTACCTTACTGGCGAAGGGTGCGATCGAGACTGTCCCTCCAGCCGAAATGAGGTCCGGCTTTTACAGCCCCTACTTCATTGTACCGAAGAAATCCGGTGGGTTACGACCAATCCTCGACTTGCGCGTCTTGAACCGCTCCCTTCACAGGATGCCGTTCAAGATGCTCACGGCCAAACGCATTTTCGAGTGCATACGGCCGCAGGATTGGTTTGCAGCGATCGACCTGAAGGACGCCTACTTCCATGTCTCCATTCTTCCTCGACACAGACCGTTTCTACGGTTTGCTTTCGAGGGGCAGGCATACCAGTACGCGGTTCTCCCTTTCGGGCTAGCCCTGTCTCCTCGCGTCTTCACGAAGGTCGTCGAGGCAGCCCTTGTTCCCCTCCGGGAACACGGGGTTCGCATCCTGAACTATCTCGACGACTGGCTGATCCTAGCTCACTCTCGAGATCAGGTTTGCGAACACAGGGACCTAGTGCTCCGGCACCTAGCTCGTCTGGGCCTTTGGGTCAACTGGGAGAAGAGCAAACTCTGCCCAGTGCAGAGGATCTCTTTTCTCGGTATGGAGATCGACTCGGTCGCCATGTGCGCGCAGCTTACGAGCGAGCGCGCGCAGTCACTGCTGACTTGCCTTCGTCAGTTCGAGGGCAAGAATGTGGTTCCACTGAAACTATTTCAGAGGCTCCTGGGGCATATGGCATCCGCAGCCGCAGTCACGCCGCTCGGGTTGCTTCATATGAGACCACTTCAGCTTTGGCTTCGCGATCGAGTCCCGAGGTGGGCATGGCACCACGGCACGCTCCGAGTACCAGTTACTCCGACCTGCCGTCAGACCTTCACCCCGTGGTCGAACCTCAGTTTTCTTCGGGCCGGAGTGCCCTTGGAACGAGTGTCCAGGCATGTTGTTGTATCAACAGATGCCTCCACCACGGGCTGGGGCGCCATATGCAATGGACATGCTGCCGCGGGCTCCTGGACAGGACCCCAGTGCCTTTGGCATGTCAATTGCCTCGAGTTGTTGGCGGTACGTCTTGCTCTGCACCGCTTCCATGCGTTGCTCAGGGGTCAACACGTACTAGTCCGATCGGACAATACCGCGACTGTAGCGTACATCAACCATCAAGGTGGTCTGCGCTCCCGCCGTATGTCACAACTCGCCCGCCACCTCCTCATATGGAGTCAGAAGCATCTGAGGTCGCTTCGAGCCATTTATATCCCGGGAGACCTGAACCAGGCGGCCGATGAGCTGTCTCGGCTTCGGCCTCTCGCTGGAGATTGGCGACTCCATCCCCAGACGGTTCAGCTGATTTGGGATCAGTTCGGGGACGCACAGGTAGACCTGTTTGCCTCCCACGACTCGTCCCACTGCGCCCTGTTTTATTCCCTGACCGAGGGCACGCTCGGCACGGATGCACTGGCGCACAGCTGGCCGCGGGGCCTCCGCAAGTATGCGTTTCCCCCAGTGAGCCTTCTTGCGCAGACTTTGCGCAAGATCAGGGAGGACGAGAAGCAGGTAATTTTGGTTGCCCCGTACTGGCCCAACCGCACCTGGTTCTCAGAACTAGTACTCCTCGCGACAGCACCTCCCTGGCCAATTCCCCTGAGGAAGGACCTGCTTTCTCAGGGACGGGGCACCTTATGGCACCCTCGTCCCGATCTTTGGAACCTCCACGTGTGGCTCCTGGACGGCACGAGGCAGGTTTGAGTACCCTACCACCAGCGGTGGTGGCTACCATCACTTCCGCTAGAGCATCGTCCACGAGACATGTCTATGCGTTGAAGTGGAACCTCTTCGTCAACTGGTGTTCTTCTAAAAATCCAGAACCCACGAAATGCCCCATCAGTGTCGTGCTTTCCTTCCTGCAAGAAGGGTTGGAGCGAAGGCTGTCTCCCTCCACCCTGAAAGTGTATGTTGCCGCCATTGCCGCACATCACGAAGCAGTTGATGGTAAGTCCCTAGGAAAGCACGACCTGATCGTCAGGTTCCTGAGGGGAGCCAGGAGATTGAATCCTCCTCGTCCTCCCCTCGTACCCTCTTGGGACCTCTCAGTGGTTTTAACTGCCCTGCAGAGTGCTCCCTTTGAGCCTCTGCATTCAGTGGAGCTTAAGTTCCTGTCAATGAAGACAGCGCTCCTGGTTGCATTGGCCTCCATCAAGAGGGTAGGGGACCTGCAGGCATTTTCGGTTGACAAAGCGTGCCTGGAATTCGGACCGGCTAACTCTCACGTGATCCTGAGACCCCGGCCTGGATATGTGCCCAAGGTTCCCACCACCAGAGGCGGACAGAGTACACAGCTTTATTACTTGAGTAAAAGTACAGATACCCCTTGCTAAATTTTACCCAAGTACAAGTAAAAGTACTACAGTCAGATGTCTACTCAAGTAAAAGTACTAAAGTACTTGTTTTTAAAAGTACTTGAGTACCAAGAGTACAAGAGTACATTTTCTAAATATTGCATTACTACTGCCATAGTGCTTACATTTATGTACAGAAACGTCCTACATGGAGTTATGAAAAATGTTAATGTTAATACTAGGGGTGGAACGGTACACAGAAGTCACGGTTCGGTTCATACCTCAGTTCAGACATCACGGTTCGGTACGAGTTCGGTACAATGGAGGGAAAAGCAAAACAAAAATGCAGAAGGCAATTTTTTTTTTATTGTGCATGTCTCAGGCTGTACCACCTAGTGTCATACAGTCTCTCCCCTGAGCTAGCTGCAACAGCCTGCCCTGAAGTGTGTAAAGTAAGATGTAAACAAAATAAGACAATCAGCTATAAAACTAAAAATAAAGCATCTCTTATTTATGTGTGGACACACGAGCGCGAGGGTGCGCGCAGCAAAAATGTCGTCATTGTGGTGTGGGCGGTCATGCGCGTTGGGTGTGCAAGGCCACATTTTGCTTGGCGGTGTGCAGTGCACGGCTTTTAGCGCACGGCTCCGCATCCGAAGACGCACGACTTCGAGCCGAATCTGGCCGAGCATGTACATCTCACAGCACCGGCACCCAGTTCTTGCGTCTAAATTAGTTGCTTACATTAACAAAATGAGCCTACAATAGCAGACATCAGCCCTTTAAATAAAAATAAATGGCCATGTTTTATAAAAAGGTTCACAAAACTAAATAAAAATGTTTAGAAATTATGTAAGATAACGTTAATTTAGTTGTAGGTTACGTTCTCATATCCATTTTTTTTTTCTAATGTCACAAGGAATAATCTGGTTTACTGCTTTACACGATTATTTTGCTGTGTGGTTTTGGTGTACTAAAGTGTTGTTTTACTAAAATAAACATTCACGAGTGTAGCCTACCTTACTTCAAACCACTGATTCCTGATGGTTTAGAGGACAATTACACCCTGTCGCACCCTGTCGTTTCAAAGAATATACACCGGCGAGCGCTAAGTATAAATGCCTCGTCCATTTGGGGAGGCGCGCGCACGGTCAGCGGAGGCTCGCGCTGCGGAGGCAGGCGAAAGTATAAACCATAGACAGTATAAGAAGGTATAAACAAACCTAGCTTAAGGCGGGGCTACAGATTAGGTGTCCCTAAAGAACCCGCGTATCTAACAGTAGTTCCGCATTACATTAATTAATTTGCACGCGAGTTTTATTTATTTTTATACCGTATTCTCCGTGTAAATTCATGTAGACTACCGAACCGTGACGCCCGTACCGATTCGGTTCAATACGAACGAATACATGTACCGTTCCACCCCTAGTTAATACCTTGGAGAATGTAAAGAAATTGAAAGTAAAATCAAGTCATTTTCATCTTTTTACCATGCTGCTTTATTTAACATTTTCACTTGCCCACAAGGCAATAGCACAATGGCAACGCTCTGACAAACCTCTGCTAGAGTTTTAATGGATTTTTTGCACCCACATTTGAACCCGACTGTGTTAAACACACCGCATACTCAAGAACATCAACGCAAATGCTCAGCTTACATTAATGTGTAATATCAGAAAAGAAAATTCAGCTAACAATTGTGTGTACATGTGAGTTTCTCTTTTTTTCATCAATCAAATCACAGGGTTCCAGACTGCGACCAAATATGCGACCATTTTATTGAGAATGTGCGAGTTCAAATTGTATGTGGTGCCATTTGTGCGAGTGCATGGTCATGTACTACTCAGTTAAATTCACGCATGAATTTTCCTGCATTGAACTTGTTTTAGCGCTCGCCAAAGTGAATTTTTGTCCCGCCAAAGTCTTATTTGATCGGTGAGTAAAGTAGATGAACTGCCGCTTGTGACAGGGCGCATGTTTAACTGAATGAACGAGCAGAGAGAGAGAGAGAGCTGGTCGCGCGCGCAGACACACTCGGCCTCTCTCGCGCACTGTCGCTCGCTTTTTCTTTTTTCCTTTTTTTTTTATTTATTATTTTTTTAGAAGAAGTAACGGGTACTCACGGTTATGGATAGAAATGTAGCGGAGTAAAGAGTACAATATTTGCCTCTCAAATGTACTTGAGTAAAGTCATGAGTACTCCCCAAAAATGATACTCGAGTAAAGTACAGATCCCTCAAAATTGTACTTAAGTACTGTACTCAAGTAAATGTACTCCGTTACTGTCCGGCTCTGCCCACCACTCCCTTTCGAGACCAGGTGGTGAGCCTGCAAGCGCTGCCTTTCGAGGAGGCAGACCCAGCCTTGGCACTGCTCTGTCCAGTACGCGCTCTCCGCGCTTACGTTGACAGGACGCAGTGTTTCAGGACCTCAGACCAGCTCTTTGTCTGTCATGGTGGGAAGCTGAAGGGGAAGGCTCTCTCCAAGCAAAGGTTGTCTCACTGGATAGTGGACGCTATTGCTTTGGCATACCAGCAGCAAGGTCGACCGTGCCCCCTTGGTGTGACGGCCCACTCCACTCGGAGTGTGGCATCCTCTTGGGCTCTAGCGCATGGCGCCTCGCTAACAGACATCTGCAGAGCTGCAGGCTGGGCGACACCTAACACATTCGCAAGATTCTATAATCTCCGAGTGGAGCCAGTTTCTTCTCATGTACTCGCTTCAACTAGCCGGTAAGAGATCCTGCTCAGGTGTCTTCGCTTGCTCGCCATTCCTCTCCACGGACGGGATACGTGCGATATTTCCTCAGGTGAGCCTAATAAGCCCTGAGTCTCCTCCAGCACTGACGACGTCAACGCCAGAGTTTTGCAACTGAGCAGCTTTCGCGCTTGGCTAGGTGCCTCCATGTGCATGGTTCCCCCTCCGGGCGACCCCCACATGTGTATTCCACTGTAAGCCTCTTGAGCATGTGTCTTTCCCTTGGCAAGCCACCTTGCCACCCCTGGGGTTGAAATATTCCACCTGCGGCTGGACACCTCAGTGTTACTCCGTATGCAGCCCTTCGGGGTCATATGTGTATTCTAAGTCCCCCCCTTCGGGTTGGGCATGATTGCATATTTCCACTGGATATGCTTCCCAGTGTACCTTGGTATTCCTGTGTTAAGTAGGACTCCTTCGTCCGTGCTAGTCTCACGACAGGGAGCTCAGACTTACGCAGGGCACTGGAAGACAGTCGAGAGGTGGCGTGATTACACTGGGAACCCCATTCGTCGTCATCCGACGTAACTCGGAGTGACAACGAAAGGGAACGTCTCGGTTACGGATGTAACCCTCGTTCCCTGAGTAGGGAACGGAGACGTTACGTCTCCCTGCCACTTCCGCTGTACCGCTGGAACGCCTGAGTTCAGTCTCGGCTCCTCAGCGAAGACATATCTGCATGTTGCTCGCGCACTTCCTTATATACCCCCTGCGTGGGGCGGAGTTACGCTATGCAAATTCCGCAGACCCATGGCATTTCTTTGCCATTGGCTCATTTTATATACTCGAAGATGATAGGATTTCTAAGCGAAACCCCATTCGTCGTCATCCGACGTAACGTCTCCGTTCCCTACTCAGGGAACGAGGGTTACATCCGTAACCGAGACGTTTCAATATGTTAGCATGCATCTTTTTTTATTAACATTTTTATTTATTTAAATACATTTTACCTTTATTTTACATCTAAAGCATTAACTGAATAAATAAATTAGTTTTTGCATTGTTTTTGTCTAAACCTTTCCACAAGCCACTTGGATGTTCAGTTGACCAATGAAACCGGCTGTTGGGCGAGTTACCGTTCAAAAATTGTTTAAGGGGAAGATCTCGCTGACAAAGGAGGCAGGGAATAGGGAGGGATGCTGTGATTAATGTCTGTAATGAATTCTATAACATTACAACATAAATATTAAGAACATGTAAACATTTCCTGTAGGGTTTGCGGATCATTTTTAAAGGAGGTTCTCGCATAATCTTTCGTCTTAGTGGGACCGATAGTTTCGGAGCCACAGTTCGCCTGTATATCGACAGTTTTGAGAAAGATTTAAGCAAGCTCTTTCAGGATCCACAGGTAAATGATGACTTGTTTCGTATGGAACTTATTATTTTAAAATTCATACCTAGGTCTTGCTTATCATGTTATAACATTTAAACTGAACTGAATTAATTTTTTTCACAGGTGGTGCTGGCAGAGCTCGTCACCATTGCCCTGCAGCTTTCACAGATTCATGAAAGAACCGGGCGAAGAGGCCCTACTGTTATTACATGATTACTTTTAATGTCCTTTTACTTTTTTTTTTCTATACATTGTTTTCAGCTAAAAATATAATTGCAACATGTTCTCGCCTTATCAGAGAGAGTAGGCTACAGACGTTCTCTTCACCCTTGCTTGGCTTATGGATATTAATTACGTCACTTGACGTTCCAGGAAGGTTACCGAGCAACGTGGCATAACCTAATTAATATTCATGAGCTTACCACTGACGAAATTTGTATTCGTGAATTCGCTGCCCAACAACGACATGTTGAACTCAAAAACAAGCACTGATGTCAAGTAATAATGTAATATTATACTGGCTGAAATAATCGTGAAATGAGACGCAGCTGTCACACAGGTAGGCTAACGAATATATAATTTAAGGAATGGTGTCTATAAAACAATTAAATGTGCTATTCCATCATGATTCATTCATTACGTGTTTTGATGTAAAGTCAAGAGTTGGGTAAAACTTGTGTCTGTGTAAAAGAGTATTGCACAGCTGCCCATCTGTCTCATTTGTTTTATGCTGTATATTCAGTAAATTTTGAATAAATGTCTCGTTTACCCAGAGAGAGAGTTATATTTATATATTTCTGATACAGGCATTAGGCATAACTTATATATATTTTAGGTTCAAGGTTAAACAACCTGATATGTACTTAAAAGATTTACATTTTAGGCTACATAAGGTCCCATTAGTCAACTAACAATAAGCAATAATACATTTGTCACAGTAATTATTAATCTTTGTTGATGTTAACTAATGTATTACTGAATTACAGGTTAAAAAAAGAAAAGAAAGATAGAAATAATTTAATCAGACGAGCCTATTCCATGATTAGCCAAACTTTCCCTCACATTCCAACAGGTTACAGGCCTCATGCACATACAGAGCTTTTGATGAGTCAGCATAATCCACACTCATTTGATATTGTTCTCTTACATAATGCTAAAGAAATAAGTAGCCATGGAAGCATATGATATGCTGTCCTGCTCTCCATCAACACAGATCATTATGAACAGCCAGGAGCTGGAGGGTAAGAATAACCCACAAGTTCACAAACTCTTCCTTGCACATCATAAATCACATTTACCAAAATCATATTAAAATGATAATATTTTTTCACCATTTAAATCAGACGGTGTGGCAGGTATGGGGCTGAATTCAAGCGAAAGGCAAGACCACAAATCTTTTGACTCTTACTTTAAAGTTTTGTAATACATCATAAAAAAATATATATAGGATTTGTGAACTACCTCCTCTTCTTTACCAGACCAGTATGTAGAATTGCCTTTGAGGAGTATCTCGTCATATGGATGAAAATCGCCACCACTAACTCTGAACTTCTGCCAGGAACCGAATGTAAGTGATTTAATATAAGACTTTATATTAACAATGCTGAACAATGCTGTATAGTGATGGTGTGGAATACATCAGAGAATGTAACGTAGTGCTTCATTTGCTATCATCGTTTTCCTTAAAAAAAATATGTATATGATCTCAATAAGATGTTTTCAAATATTGGGCCCTATTTTAACGATCTGAAACGCAATTGTCAAGCGCAAAGCGCAAGTAACTTTGTGGGCGGGTCTTGGGCGCTGTTGCTATTATACCGGCGGGATAAATGACTCTTGCGCCCGGCGCAAATCTAAAAGGGGTTGGTCTGAAGTAGCTTCATTATTCATAGTTGTGGTTTGGCTGTAACGTGAAATAAAGAGCAGACGCCCCTTTAAGAGCAGACGCGCTTGTTCCATGGCGGATTGCTATTATAACGGCGGATTTGCCAGACGCACGCCAGGAGCGGTTCACAGCCGAGGAGACCGACGTTCTCGTCAGGGCCGTAAAACACAGAGAAGTGACATTGGGGATGGAGAAACACACCCAAATTAACTTCGGTTAAACAGGCGTATGATAATTTGGGTTAATGTGTAAGCTATGCTTTTATAATAAACTATCTATCTATCTATCTATCTATCTATCTATCTATCTATCGTAATAATGTATGATTTGCAAAAATGAAAACTGCTGCTTCTGTGTAGATGAGAGAATCAGTATGCGTGTTGTGAACACGCTACATTGATTATGGCCAAGCATGCGCCCTTAAAATAGCATAATGAACAACGCGCAACGCCACTGACTTTAGACTAGGTTTTTTCTGGTCAGTGGCGCAATTGTTTTATGGAACAGTAAAACAGCACCAGGGATTGTTTGCGCCGGAACACGCCTCCTTTTTTGCGCTGAACCGCCCAGGGAGCGCAAGTTCATTCCCTAGTTTAGCGACGTGCTTCTGTGGAGGGAAAAGCACGCTTTGCGCGGGTGCAAAATAGGAATGATACATGCGTCGGTGTACAAAGTCAATTGCGCTGGGTGCAAGATAGGGCCCATAGAGTCTTGTGTGGAGATGGACTGCCAAAATTCGTTGATATTTTTTATTACAGCTTTGGATGAATTCATCAAATATACAGAGAGATGTGCAGTCAATTATGGGTCAGCAAGCGGTGATAAAGATTGTCTTGTTCAAATGCAGCGCAACATGTGAGTTTATGTAATACACATCCCACTCATTACATACAAGCTTAGATATTAGGCTATTACAATTTAGTTGCAATGAAATATAGTTTACTTTTCTGAGATGAAGGAACGCTTGTAATGTCCTGTATCCCTCTTTTCCTATAAGGCTCTCTGTGTGGTGCCACAAAACAATTTTTAGATAAAAAGTAAAATGTAAGGTAATTATGACATTTTATCTTATCATTTTGACTGATATAGAAAGTCTAAATTGACAAAAAGTCTAAATTACTAGATAAAAAGCCATAATTATGTCATATTGTCTTTTTATGTCAAAATTACAATGTAGTATCTCATAATTTCGATTTTTTTTTAGCTAATAATTGTGACTTTTTATGTCATAATTATGATTTACCAAAGCATGATTCTTATGTGGAGGAAATGAGCTTCCGTACACATCATGATATCATCCGAAGGACTGTTTTTGCTAATTTTGTAGAATAGAGAGAAAGAACTGCACTCCATTCAAACATACTAGCTCATTATCAATGCTTGATTTTAATAAGTGGATATAATGGGCTTTACTTTTTAATACTGGAACACCAGAACAGTATTTGAAGTTTTTGGTTATGTGCAGCCCTGTTCAGAAACTTCCAAAGAAGCGCAGCCGTGTGGAACGCATGAGAAGACTCTACATGCAGTGCAGAGCTCCAGGTGATTGGTCCTGTAGATCTGACTGTGTGTGTCCTTTCGGAGATCCCACCTCACCTCAGTTTCTGCTATGTGTACCCCATTAGAAGTGCTGATCCCCCAGATTCCTGGTCCTGCTCAGGGTTCAGATGGGCGGGAACACTGGGAGCAAGAAATGGACGAACTGGTGGAATGGACTCATTCTCTCTCTTTGAAAGAATTGGATAACCTATGACTTCCAGCACACATTTAGATAATATAACGTGATCCTATAAACACAAATCAGAACTTTTTTTTCAAACAAGAACTGGATTTACAGTACAATAAACAATGTCTTTAGGACACATTTAAAACCAAGGAACATTTTATTTAAAAAATTTTTTTTTTTACAATTATGACAATATTCATCCACTCCTCTATCCCTATCCATCTATCCATCCATCCATCCATCCATCCATCCATCCATCCATCCATCGTCATAGACATTACAGTAAAATAAAACAAATATGTCTCCTGTGATAATAAGGCACTTCTGCATTTTACCTTTAATAAAATAACTCATCCATTTTCTATACATTATATTTGATGTGGTTTAGTTTTTATAAATGAATCTTTTCAGCACTTGATTCTTAAATGCTAAGTGTTGGCTGTTTCGTTAGTACCTGGAAGAATACACTGTATAAACAGAGAGTGTTTTGGAGGTAGGTTATTAACTGACAATGATTCAAAGAGAAAGTAACGTGCAAAATAGTTTTTAGTATAATGAGGAAGGTATATAAAAATCTAAGAAAATGAAATCTAATACAGAGAAATAGGTATAGAAAAATATGACCAAATGAATCTGAATTCTGTAGGTGAACCTGATGAGATGAAAGGAAGTTAGATGTGATCTCTAGAGAGGAGAAACTTAAACTCTTTAATCAGGCTCTCGAAGTCCACTCTGTCTTCTGGGGCTTGACACCAGCACCTGCGCATCTGAGTGTACACCTGCAGCCACAGAGACACATATATTGAAGAATCTGGCCACAATACAGTGTAATATAATGTCGGTTCATTTTGTGTGCAAATGCACCAAATAACAATGTTTCTCAGAGGTCAAGTATCTTACCATATCAGGGCATGAATCTGGGCATGGCATCCTCCAGCCTTTCTCAAGAGCTTCTACCAGTCTGACCATAGTCATCTGCCCATTAGACCGACCAATCGTGTTGAGGAAAACCTACCAGAGACACATTTTCAGCAACAAAGAATTTAAATAAACAAAGACGGTGCACACATGGGAGAAAGCGCAACATGGCGGAATAATAAGTCCAGCCTTCTAAATAAAAAAGCCAATCAAGTCATTGCAGCAGCTTTTAGAAGCTCTGGTTGCTATTGAAACAGTTAAGTGGGTCGCACACCGGACGCGCAGCTCAGCGTCGCGCCGCGCCACGTCTAGGACAACTCTCACCTGAAAATCCGTTAGCATCAGCAATTTTCTGATTTCTGTAAATAAATATAAAACTAAATGTATATTGCAGCTCGTAGCTCAAATCGTAGTTAATGTATATATTAAGTCCGTATATACATTAACTACGATTTGAGACACATAAATGTAAATTTAATAGAAAACTATGTAAATGGCACTCTGTGGCGCGGCAGGATTTTGAACACGGTCCTGAGCCGTTGCTGGGCGCCGCGGACAGACGCCGAAAGGCGCCGCCGGTGTGTGTACTCTCATAGAGAATAATGTGTTCAAATTTAAAAGACGTGGCGCTGCGCGGCGCGGCGCTGAGCTGCGCGTCCGGTGTGCGACCCCCTTCAGTGTTCTGAGAGAGGTGCATTTTAGGGCTGCAAATGCGCATTGGCCGGTCTAGCATGAAAAATATGTTTTTTAACATAACATTTATGGGATAGTTCATGTTCATTTTGTTGCTGATTTGAAACATGTGATTCAAATGTGAGTTTGGCAAGCAGTATTTGAGATTTCAGGATTTCCCCCATTCAAGTAGATAGGATTTGGTCTTGGATGCTCGAAATAGCTGCCCGGAGGGGTTGCAAATATGGCCGCCGAGTGAACAGACTTTCCTTGAAAGGGACTTTGGCAACATTTAACAGGAATCAGCGAATGGGTCACTGGGTTACCTGAAGTATTCAATGAAGTCAATGTCAGGTTTGTAATGGCCAGGGGTGGCTCACCTTTGGAGGGCTGCTGTCATGGTGACAGTAGGTCATAATTTCATAGAGGGTGACCCCAAATGACCAAACATCAGATGCCTTATAGAACTTCCGACTAATCAGACACTCTGGAGCATACCTGCACACACAGCACAATCAGTGTAAGGTAGCGGCTGTAGAATTAAACAATATCTAGATCAGCAAATCAGCATCCTAAAATGATTTCTGAAGGATCACGTGACACTGAAGACTGGAGTAATGATCAAAGGAACAAATTACTTTTAAAAATATATTAAAATAGTAAACATTATTTTACTATTAAATTATTTCCCAATATTGCTGTTTTTAATGTATTTTTGATCAAATAAATGCAGCCTTGGTGAGCATAAGCATAATAATACTAAACATCTTACTGATACTAAACATTTGAATGGTAGAGTATAAATCATTGGCTAATCCAGTGGTTCCCAATCCTGGTCCTGGGGACCCACAGCTCTGCACAGTTTGTATGTCTCCCTCATTTAACACACCTGATTCAGATCATCATCTCGTTAGGAAAGAGCTCTATGAACTGAACTGGGTGTGTCAGATAAAGGAGACATATAAAATGTGCAGAGCTGTGGGTCCCCAGGACCAGGATTGGGAACCACTGGGCTAATCTGAGAACTCTTCAGAAAACATTTATCTATTCCTCCTTTAATTTAAAAACAAGTTGATACAGTGATTTACATGATGATTAAAATATTTAAAGTTAAAGAACGTCCAATCTAAGCAGAAATGGGTGCTGCTTTACCAGTACACAGGACTGTCCTGTTCTTCTGTCACTTTGTAATAATCCTTATCATCTTTGATGCTCTTAGTCAGGCCAAAATCCCCGATCTTCACAAGTGATTCATTCTCCACTAAGATGTTCCTCGCTGCTAGATCCCTGTGGATGTAGTTCTGAGATCCCAGGTACTCCATTCCCTGATGAACACACAGGAAACAGTCAAACCCACAATATACTGTATACCTGTAAACTAAAATTAAATTGGAAACTGAAAATATTCAAAATATTAATAAATATTATAATTATATAAATACTAAAAACACTGGCTGGGAACTAAAATGTGTTCTATGAATTAAATCAAATTCTGTGAATTCTATAAAAAAATGAATTGTTCTATTAATTCTATAAAAACATTTCCAAATATTTATAGAAATTCCAGTAAGAATCCTGTATACGTTGCTTTATTTGACTAGGGAAGTGTAACAGCTTTTTTGATGTATTGAGTAAAGTAACATTACTTTATAAATTTACACAAATATTTGAGTCACTTTTATAAAAAGTAACGGACATTAAATTAATTTGCTTAAACACTTGACAACTGAATTCTCTCTCTTCTCCATAACATAGTCACTTAGAAAGGCACACTCATGTGTGCACGGGAACAGACAAAAAGTACAAATGTAACAAAGCACATTAATTTCAACATTCAATAAAAAGAGCTGTACAGTAGGTAATATAACCTGTTATGTTAAGAGATATTTTCTATGGCATTCCTAGCTATAGGGGTCAGGAAATATTCTAAGTGGTCAGACTATAGTAATATGATATGTTTTTAAAAGAAAATGAAGGTGGGTTATTTAGGCTATGTTGTTAAATAAATGACTGTGTTAAACACTTGCAAAAAAGAGATAGTCACAGCCAGGTGAGAAAAAGTTACTTTCCATAAAAAGTAACCAAGTAGCGTAATTAGTTACTTTTTTAGGGAGTAACACAATATTGTATCACATTACTTTTAAAAGTAACCGTGTTGGCTATATTACCTGACATATCTGAAGAGCATAAAGCAGCAGTCTCTTCTGTGTGATGTCGGATTTGTTACGAGGCAGGTAGTCTTTCAGACTGCCAGCGGGCAAATACTCCATAATGAGCATGACGTTCGTTTCCCCTGAGTGACACACATTAACCGCAAGCGATAAGTAATACAGCGAGTTTATATATAAGTGGGCTATATTATCTTTTGTAACTGAGGTATATAATCTTTTCAATAAAGGTGTAAGCCATCAAGATTAGACACAGATGTGAACACTTGCCTTCTTCATTGCAGATGCCTTTGTATTTGACGATGTTTTCATGGTAAAGGTTTCTGATGGTGTTGATTTCTTTTCTCAGGTTGCTGCTCTCATTCTCTGTTTTCAGAGATTTGACGGCCACCAGCTCACCTGTCTGATCTCCATTAGGATCATACAGACACAGTTCCACCATCCCAAAGTTACCCTGGACAAGATTTATAAAGAACGATATAAACAGATAATGATTCAAGGACACATTATTCCACGGGGATTATGAGATTTAGGAGGGATGAGTGTGAAATTGGTTTAACTTGGTCCAGATTTCCAATTAGAATCCCTAGTTCACAATTCTAAAGAATTTATACAGTATTCCTATAAAACAGTTCTATAAATTCTATACTATACTAATAAAAAATAAAAATAAAAATTTACAGTGTCATTGTTACATGTTACATAGAGTTACTAAAGTAATAACTATAAATTATGCATAATTACATGCAACTAACCCTAAAACAAACCTAATCCTAACCATAACCCTATAGTAAGTACGCATAGTTAATAATGAATATTACTCAGTACCTAAATGTATAATTACACTGTAACAAGGACACCTTAAAATAAGATGTAACCGAAATTTCGTTAAATTCGTTTTGTTCTACTAGGGTCATTGGTAATCATAATAGTCCTGTTAGGAGCAACAGTGTTAACTAAAACTACTTAAAATAATTTCTGTTAATTGAAATAAAGCTGAAATCAAATCAAATATAAATATTAGTTAAAGAGAATTAATAAAAAAATACTGTATTAGCATTTACCTGAAATAAAATAAGTTGAAGTACTAAAATGACTAAAACTAAAATAAATATAAATTAAAGCTAAACACAAATGTTAAAAAAAAACACCACCACATGACTAAAGCATATAACAAAATTACAAAAACTCAAAATAAAATAAAAACAAAATATAGAAATGAAAGCAAAATTCAAATGAATAAATACTATAATATTATATAAATAATACTAAAATTACACAGAATTAAAATGTGTTCTAAAAATTCCATGTTAAAGACTTTTTTTGACTAAAAGTCCAGTACCTCTCCAAGTTTTCGGATTTTCCTGAGGAATCTCTTCTTGAAATCTGCAGGATCAGTCTCCTGTGGAGGAATTACCCCTGATATAATGGGAAGTTCTGTAGATAAAACATAAAAAGTTAATTAAATTCAGTACAGCAAATACTAACATGATGTATACTTCCAGTTGTATTTTAAAATGTAAATAATACCCTTTCCCCCCCAAATAACAGTAATGAAAATTAGATTTTTAAATATGAATCGCGTGTCTGTGTGTGAATGAATGAACGGCACAGATGTTTACTACAGCTGTAAACAACAGCGCACACTTGCACTTACATTAGTAAACATGATATTTTTACATGAACACATCTACTAGTTTAGCTTTTACCAAACTATATTGCTATACTGAGATGAGTAAAAATTGACTGAAATAGGTTGAAATAAACTGTCTTTGTATAAGCAACGTATTAAACTGCAAATTAACATTTATATGCAAATATTTCTGCTCATATGTTAAATATATAGTATGGGATGTTTTGTTAAAAATAAAGTAGGTATATTGAATTATCAACTAAGATGTTATTATAGTGTTTGTTCCAATATTCAAACTAATGAATCATTAACTTTGAAATATGTATGATAAAATCTATGTATACTTTTTAAAAAGAAAGATTACACTTGAAATATTGTTAAAACTGTAATTGTTGTTGATTTATATGTGAAAACTGTTTAATAAAATAGCAAAACATATATTTACAAGGTAGATGTAAGCAACATCTTAATAGGTCAATAGAAACCTTCTCATTAAATTATTTATTATAGTTTTTTATTAGTGTCACATTTGGGGGAGGATATATTCCAAAACATTCTAAAAATACAGTATGAGAATTAACTGTATAGTTACTAGAAATGTTTACCATGAATATTATGCAATTTGCATGCATACAAAATAAGTCCTCACATTCTTTACTTGTGGTACTCTCAGTGATACACCTGAATGAAAGGCTCATTATGCGGCTCATTATGCAGCTCATTATGTGGGTCATTGTCTTCTCAGGTGTGAATCACACCCACACACATATTGCCTTTCCAAACAAAAAGTGTCTTACAAAGTTTAAATCAATGTATTGTTTTATGTGAATGATTAGGCAGGATGGTTTTCAGATCATTTTGAAGAAAAAACTCAACACCCACTATTCAAAAGTCTTGTGGACACATATTTAGTATGTGTTTTGTGGCTCTATTTCAGAAACTTTAATTTTTAGCTTTTTTAATAACAATGCATAAACATTATTCTCTCAAAAATACAAACATGTACATACATGTTGCTCACATATTATGGTAGCCCTGTTTGTGCTAAATAGAGTGTAATTACACCTTTGCCATTAATATGTTTATAAGCAACTGAAAAAAGCACAAATGTCAGGGCATGTCAAAACATCTCAACATCTCAAGGAAAAGAGGGTTTTAACCCTCTGGGGTCGGCAAACGTGCCCGCGCGTTTTGCTGGATTTTCTTCACATTGTAGCACAATAAACTTAAATTACTCCGTCATTTATGGTCATACAGAAAAAAGAAATATAAAAAAAGAATCTGTGATATTTCTACTTTTGTATGTGTCCACTTACAATCAAATCAAAACATTGTGCTTTTGTAAAATAAAGAAAATAAACAGGGTGTGCTTTCTGCCTCCCTGTCGCGGTGAACTTTTTTTTCTTGAGCACGTCTATAAACTGAAACAAAACTCAGCGAATACTTGTCACACATTTATGAGCCATATACCTTTATAATCATTTAAGTGTGTACTTTTAAATGATCGGATTCAAACTGAAAACAAATATTCTCTGTTTAAGTAATTTGTATAAAACCAACAAGATGTCCAGTATCTCAAACGCTTGCTCATTATTTTTCATTTGACCACGCCCACGCGCGCAAAAGAGATTCACATGCAAATCACCACATGGAACGCGAACGCGCTCATTACCTCAAAAACAAAGCACGAAAAAACTTCACAAGTCTCTGCTTTTCGTCGAGTTTGAAAGACGCGCCGTGAGCTTACATCGGATTTACCTCAGAAGAAGAAGAACGGGATTTGAAGACAAGAAAGATGTAAGGTAAGAAATTCTTACTTATTAGTTTGTTATTGTTGCATAAACTTCACATTGCAGTTGTACTGTTGGTAGATATATGGTGAATATTATAATATTTAGACCCGTGTTTACTGTTACTGTGTTTGTGGATATCTGCTCAAACGGAGATATGTATATGGTAACCATAATGTTTCATATTTTGGAGCATGCTGTGCATTTGAATGTTTCATATTTTGGAGCGCGATCGCGTTTGAAAAGCAAAATGCACCAAACATTAGGTTTCATGTTTTTACTATTATCTCATTTCATATCATCATAACGAATGGAAACCTTTGAAGTAACATATGATAATCAATATATTTTTCTCTAGCGTAGTTGTTACTGAAATCTTTTGGAAGATTTATAGGCTGCAATAGGTTATTATTATTATTTTATGCAGCACTGCGCATAGCCTATGCCTACAAGGCACAACAAACCTGGTGTTCATTATATTATATATTGTTGGAAACATTTGTGTGTGTGTGTGTGTGTGTGTGTGTATTCTGTGAATTTTAAAAAGCAATTTTAACCCTCATGAGGTGTTCAGGTCATTTTTGTCCGGAGAAGATTTTCTTTTTCCTGAAAATACTAGTTAATGTTATCGCATTGAACTGAAACTTAGTGACTTTGTTCACAGTGACCATAACAACTTGTCCAAAATGTTTTTTTTATTTATTTTTTACTTTTTTGTGTTGTTTTTTTCACCTTGTTACACGTATGGTGTTCCCGGTCAAAAATGACCGGCCTACACAAAATAGCTCATAAATCCCTTGTTATGCTGTATTATCCCCAAAAATTGGATTCAATCTTTTTATCAACTTGTTTTCTTTCAATTAGGACTGGTTTTGTATTTAATTTTCAAACAGTTTAATTGTAGGAGTCATTTATCCGCGCTTATGCACCTCAGTTTTTGAGTGAAAAAAAGCATTATTTGTTAATAATTTTGGCAATATTGAGAAAAATATGAAAATAAATTGCACTGTTGATCACACTAGTCTACTTTAATGTTTCACCAGGAATTTTCTTTTGAAATGCTTTTATTTTGTACAAAATGGCACATTGTCACACTTGTGGTCTTCCCAGTCAAAAATGACCGGCCTAAAAAAATAGCTCATAAATCACTTGTTATGTTGTATTATCACCCAATATTGGATTCAATCTTTTTATCCACTTGTTCTCTTTCAATTAGGACTGGTTTTATATTTCTATTTGCATCTGATTAATCGTATGCCTTATTTATTTGAGAGTAGGCATCTCATTTTTTGAGTAAAAAAAAAAACATTATTTTTGAATAATTTTGGATATATTAAATAAAATCGAAAGAAAATTGGCACTGTTGATCACACTAGTCTACTTTAATTTTTCACCAGGAATTTTGTTTTGAAAAACTTTTATTTTGTACAAAATGGCACAGAGTTACACTTGTGGTGTTCCCGGTCAAAAATGACCGGCCTACAAAAAATAGCTTATAAATCACTTATGTTGTATTATCAACCAATATTGGATTCAATCTTTTTGTCAACTTGTTCTCTTTCAATTAGGACTGGTTTTATATTTCCATTTGCATCTGATTAATCATAGGCCTAATTTATTTGAGAGTATATGAACATGGTAAAGTGAAAATCAAACACCTTGGAAATGAAAGGTATGTACAATGTTTTTAGGAATGGCACATTTTTGTCATTTGTTGTGTATCTTTGGATTATGTTGTGTTGTAAATAAATCCAAACGATCAAAAAGCCATTCTTTTTTAAATCTCCTCATTCTTTGTGCAAGGTTGCTCAGAATGACAGGGCCTGATAGCTCCTAATAGGGCTGTTAGGGGAGGGTCTTTCTCAGGTGTGAAAGCCATGCATATTAATGATGTGATCACGCCTCCCCCGCATAAAGCTTTCTTACACAAAACACGTCTTACAAATCTAAAATCAATATATTGTCTTATCTGAATGAGCAGTCAGGGTGATTTTCACATAGTTTTGGAGCAAATATTCTAGGCTACGTGATACAATTTTCAAAAGTCTTGTGAAGAAATAATCAGTATGGGTTTCATGGCCTTATTTCAGTGACAATTTTTTTTTGTATTCTCACAAACCACGCATAAATGTCATTATCTCAAAACTACAAACTTTTACATACATGCTGCTGATATATTATTGTAGCAGAGTTTGTGCTAAATACAGTGTAATCAGACTTTAGCCATGAAAATGTCACAAGTAACAGAAATAAGCACAAATGTCAGAGCATGTCAGAACACCTCCAGGGCCAGAAAACCCCTCAGACCCCAGAGGGTTAAACTATAATGACGATGCTTTTTTCATTTAAAAAAAAAAAAACCCATTGACTAAAATAGAGTTAAAGACTAGTATCTGTGTTAGTCATTGTATGATATTATGTGACAGATACCTTGCTCTCGCTGCTCTTTGATGCGGCCCAGCTCTCTCGCTATGGCTCTGAAAAACGGTCTCTTCCGGGGGTCATAGTTCATGCACTGGGAGATCAGATCAGCCAGTTCACTGATGCTGGGAGTGACCAGAGTACCGCACACTTCATAGAATCGCTCTTTCTGTTCATGTACACAGAGGTTAGATTAAAAACAATATAGTTTAAGAAGCAAATGACAATACATGGTTTTCATTTACAATAAAACAACAGCTGCTTTATTCAAGTATAAATGTAGAAACGTATTAGAGTCAAGCACCTCTGAGAGTTTCTTATCAGACAGAGGCACCTCGCCATTGTAGCAGATCTCCCACAGTGAGGTCCCAAACCCCCATTTGTCTGCTGCAACGCTCAGTGCGTTGGGGTTGTTAACACACTCCGGGGCGATCCAGGGGATCCTTTCAACACACTCTGTCCAACAGGCACAATGAGTGTTAGTAGTGCGAAATGGGGGTTATGCTCAACAAACTTCTGTATTCTGTAAAACAGGTCGCACTGCTTCCGGTTTCGGGTCTTGTATATATGTGCTTCATTATATATAGAGCCGTTTTACTCAAGATACCTTCAGAGCAGTGAGCAAAGATGAGTGTAACCGATGTCCATCGCATATACAGGTTGATATCTAAAAGTTTTTATACTAATTATATATAGCTTCTACTTTCAGATATTTAAATAGAATAAAACGGCAACAATAAAAAGAACTAGCTAGGTTAGCATATTACCATAGGGTTAGTTTACCCCAAAATGAAAATTTTGTCATCATTTACTCAGCCTTGTGACCTTTCAAATCCATAACACTTACGTTCTTCTTCAGAACACAAATAAATATATATTTTTAATGAAACTTTTAAGTTTCAAAAAGTTTATAAATGGATCGTAAACCTAATCCATATGAATCAGCAGTTTAGTCAATTTTATGAAGAGACACAATCGCTTTATATGATGAACAGATTTACGCTTTTATTCACATAAATATTGATCAGTGAACATAAACACAAGCTCAACCGTTACTAGTTTGATGTGCAAGAACAAACCTCATTGGTTCTTGCTGAAGCTCAAACGTGCTGCGTAACATGAGAATGAACCTCTTTGGTAAATTCATATGGATTAGTTTTACGATCTCTTTATGAACTTTCTGATGCGTCAAAGTGGCAGTTGAGTAGCTGTCAATGGAGGGACAGAAAGCTCTCAGATTTCATCAAAAAGATCTTCATTTGTGTTTCGAAGATGAATGAAAGACTTACGGGTTTGGAACGACATGAGGGTGAGTAATTGATGACAATTTTTTAATTTTGTGTGAACTAACCCTTTAAAAGGCCATAGTTCAGTTCACGCTGTCAGTTCATACTGTCATTGACCTGTTTTTGTGTTTGTTCATGTGACGTTCTGCATAAAGGCTATGGGCTCTGTCAGAAACTGTCAATGGCACTTAGTCAACACCATTACACTGATTTACCTTTGCCTTGCTACAATGACATTACAAAACAGTGAAGTTGAGAAGTCAAAATGTATTCAAAAATGTAAATATTATATTGATACTATGTAAATTATTGTTCTTATTATAAGCACATTTAAAAATTACACTGTGACAATGTTGCTTGCTTGGTTTCTTTTTCTGTCAAGTGACAAATAAAGACCTTTTCTGTTATTTTTCATTTGGCACACTGCCATTAAAAAAAGTTGTAAAAAATGTATTCTGAATGAGTGTGCATGAGCGTGTGTTACCCCTTTGGCTGAGCACAGAAATGGACAGTCCAGGATCACTCAGTTTAATGAAAGGACCACTCTGTCCTTCTAGACCATCCAGCTTCAACAGGATGTTTTTAGCGCAGACATAGCCGTGGACAAGCTTCTTATCCTCCTGAAAGAGAGAAAATAAGACTGAGTCCATTTTCTGTCCCAAAGATTCCACTAGAGAGTTTTAAATTATGTATTTACAAATTATATTACTATTAAGACCTCTATGGGTAAAGCCAAAGGTGGACAAAGTACAGATACTACTGGTCAAATATTACTCTGTTACAAGTAAAAGTTTTAAAGACCGATTTTTACTTAAGTAAAAGTACAGAAGTACTTGTCTACCTACCCTCCTATCAATATCAAGTGTATTTCTAGAACACAGTTCCAGTAGTGGTATTGAATGTGAGATTGAATAAGTGCACTCAATAACGTCCACAATGGTTTCGGACACCCAAATTGCTGTTCCCTCAAATACTGCCCTATGTAAAGTTTTTTTGGCTTTTAGTATGAATATGTTAGCCTACTGTTATCTATAAGCTAGTGTGCACCAAAACAATGACAAAATTCACATTTAGAAAACCAAAGTCAATCCGACTTTCATTTCCAGCCAAAGTGCAACCCCTGCAAAAATGCAACCCCTGCGGGTCCCAGCAACCAAAATCATCCCCTGACTGACATTACTACTTTCTACTCAAGGACCTGGCAGAATTGTAGTGGAGTAAAAAGTATGATATTTGTCTTTCAAATGTAGTGAAGTTAAAGTAAAAAGTTTCCAGGAAAAAATAATACTCAAGTAAAGTACACATACTCAAAAAGTATCCTTAAGTACAGTACTCAAGTAAATGTACTTTGTTACTGTCCACCTCTGGGTAAAGCAGGACATCAAATCATCCACTGGGAAATGTAGTTTATAATTGCCACATGTTATTATTGGGATCCATTAATAATTACAGTAAATATAATTTACTGGATATATTATTTAGTTATTCAAAAATACATTAAAATGCAAGTCATTCAGACAATGACTTGAATACACATGTTTGATGAACAGGTTTTACATTTCTGAATTAAAATGAATACATTTGATATGTTTACTATCTTAAAGTAAAATGTCTAGGTGGTGTAACTGTCCAGTAATTGCAATAAAGAAAAAAGTGTCAATAAAAGGCTAAAATGTATTGTCAAACAGTGTGCTATAATCATGCATTATTGTTTCTTTGGGGAAAAAAAGTTTTTTAAAATTATTATTAACCAGGGCTGTCACTAAAACCGGTTTACCTTGAAAAATACATTTAACACTATTCAATTTTTTTTTAAAGATGTGTACACCTTAAAAACAAAGCTAAAATTACTAACACTAAAACTAACTGAAATTAAAGCTAAATATAAATATTTAAAAAACAAAAACTATTACAAATGACAAACAAAAACACATAAGAAAATGAAAAATGAAATGAAAATGAAAATGAAAACGTACTCGGTTACTAACGTAACCTCGGTTCTCTCTAGTAGAGGGAACGAGTACTGTGTAAGATATCTTACACTAGGGGAAAATCCTTTTTCCGCGAGATATTGAAGCCAAAAATTATCCTTAATTTTTCAATAATGCAAAACGTGTTGCGGCAGCATACAGATATAGGCGAGGCAGCTCGCGCGCCTATTGGCTGTTCTGCGGCAACTGCAGCAGCCTATCGAGCGAGGCCTGGCGTGACGCCAGACCCAATGAGGGTGCTTCGCGCCCGCTGCGTCACATCCCGCCGAAACGGGCGTGGTCTAGGCCTATAAATACCGCTCGCAGGCAGCTATTATCTGGTTTTTCATCACCGAAGCAACCAGAGCGTGTGCATGCACGGCAAGATACGCAGTACTCGTTCCCTCTACTAGAGAGAACCGAGGTTACATTAGTAACCGAGTACGTTCTCTTACGAGAGGTCTCTCATACTGCGTAAGATATCTTACGCTAGGGGACACAATGCAAGACGCCGTGCATGCAGGGATCTGACACCATAGACCCAAGGGCGAAAGCCCGGGGTTCATATAGTGCACAATCACCCAGGGAACTCACAGGGAGTCCGGGAAGAGGGAGGGGCGAAGCCGCACTCTTCCACATATAGCAGCGTCACTTAGACGCGAATTACATCATACAGACAGGGCGGGGTACGGCCTGAACTGATGGGGAAATGTGGGTCTTACACAGTTTGCCCAAACACATCTTTGTGCTATTATTTTATACTGTCGATCATTGAGCTGCGCTCAGCAGACACAGCATTCTGAGCTGATAGCGTCAGGACAGACAATACTGTTTAACTAGACCGACAGCAGCCTGGCCTGCAGGGCGGGAACCTCTAGGTTGTAAAACCTTATAAATGTAGACGCGGAGGCCCAGCCCGCCGCCGTACAAATATCTTGCAAGGCAATCCCACTCGACCAGGCCCACGAAGAGGCCACGCCTCTAGTGGAGTGCGCTCTGACACCCAACGGGCACTGCACTGCATGCCCTTGGAAGCGTATGCTAGCGCAATAGCATCAACTATCCATCTGGATAGGCTCTGTTTCGACGCGGCTAGTCCCTTAGAGCGCCCACTGAACAAAACAAAGAGCTGCTCTGTCTGTCTGAAAGCAGACGAGCGAGACACATAAGCTCGCAACGCCCTGACTGGGCAAAGGAGGCTCGCGTCTCTTTCCTCATCAGGGACCGGTAGGGCTGACAGGGAAATGACCTGCGCCCTAAACGGTGTGTTGAGGGATTTTGGAACATAACCGTGCTTAGGTTTGAGTATAACCCTTGAGTCATTAGGCCCAAATTCCATGCACGTCGCGCTCACTGAGAGCGCGTGTAAGTCCCCTATGCGCTTCACTGAAGCGAGAGCCAGCAGAAACACGGTCTTGAAAGACAGATGTTTCAGATCAATCGTCTGTAAAGGCTCGAATGGGCCACCTTTCATGGCTTCCAGTACCAGTACCATACGGGGACTGAGGGAGGTCTGGGAGGATTCAGTCTCTTGATGACTAAATCGTTCCTTCCTATTGACTGACCAAGCGTTGTTCTTGAGAACGCTGCTATAGCCGCCACATAAACTTTGAGCGTGGAAGGAGTCCTACCCTTATCCAACAGCTCTTGTAGGAAGGAAAGCACCTCCGTCACTCCACAGTCTGTGGGTGACACGCCACGGGATGTGCACCAGCCCGAAAACACTGACCATTTCAAGGAGTAGAGACGTCTCGTAGACGGAGCTCTAGCCTGCGTGATCGTGTTTATCACCCCCTTAGGGAGCTCAACATGTACCCGTTGATGGCCCAGACATGAAGGGACCACAATTCCGGGTGAGGATGCCAGATCGAGCCGTGAGCCTGAGAGAGGAGGTCTCTCCTCACTGGCACTGGCCACGGGGCAGTGCTCGCTAGCTGCATCACAGCTGGGAACCAAGGTTGGTTTTTCCAGAGCGCCGCTACGAGCAGTACTGAGCATCCTTCTTCCCTGATCCGCTCTATCACCTGAGGCAGGAGAGAGACGGGGGGGAAAAGCATAGAGCGGGCGGCGGGGCCATACATGAGCGTCCCTGCTCTTGCTCCGGGCAAAAAAAAACAACCCCAGTGAGGGTTTTTTTGAGACGCGAACAGGTCTACTTCCGCTCTGCCAAATTTCCTCCACAGCAGTTGGACTGTCTGTGGGTGTAGAGACCATTCGCCTGCCGGAACATTGTTCCTGGACAGTCTGTCTGGTCCTATGTTTAGGAGTCCTGGCACGCAGATCGCTTCAGGTCCCTTCTCATCCAGCTTTCGGAGGAGATCGGCCTGGAAGATCTGCAGTGTGGCCATGGTGTGCAGCGCTGACGCAGCTTGCCCGGCGGCGGAGAAAGCGCGGCGGAGCAGGCTTGACGTCGTGCGGCAAGCTTTCGAGGGTAGGGCCAGCTTAGCGCGCCGTCCAGCGGAGGGCGGGCATAAGTGGGCAGCTATCGCCTCTTCGACCGGCAGAGAATTCTGCAGAGAATGCCAAAGAAACAGATGGACGCACTCTAGCTGAATAGAGTGGGCGTTCCAGGACTTAGCGACTTCTTCATGTAGCTCAGGAAGAAAGGGCGCTGGTTTGGACGCAGGCGAAGCACGCTCCCCAGGCAGGAAAAAGCCATCCAGCCGGTTGTGAGCGGGCTGCTCGGGCGAAGACCATTCAAGGCCGAGGCTCACCGCGGCCTGTGCGAGTACTCGCATGAGCTTTGTCTCGATGGACGCTCTCTTGCCTGACGAAGTGCGGGCAGGGGGCACGAGATCCTCAGAGCTCGCCCAATCCTCACTGCCTGACGCCAGGATAGAGCAGGAATCCTCTTCTCCCAGCAGGGCTTCCTCGTCAGCGATGTCGACGGAAGCGGCGGCAGACAGCGGCCGCTGTCCGTCAGGAAGAGAGGCTGACGAAGCCGGTGAAGCAGGCGGGCGAACCGGCGAGCTTTGGCGGCTGGGGGAAGGTTCCGGGACCCGCTGGGCACGGCGCTTTTTACGGCGCGACACCGCGGCGGGCGGGGAGCAGTCTCGGCGAAAAAGGCCAGGCGAGTCCTCAGAGTCGCCATGGGCAGTAGCTCGCAGTGAGGGCAGCCGCCGTCAGCGAGCGTGAGAGCTGCATGTTCCTCACCCAGGCAGGAAACGCAGATCACATGGCGGTTCCAGTCGCTGAGTGTGGCTCTGCCGCGACACACACACACACAATACAGAGATAAAAGGATATAGGCGCCGGAAAGCGCAGCAGGAAGGCAAGGAAGGCGGCGCGGCCAGCGACTTCACTGACTCGTCCCGCTGAAGGTGCTCTCTCTCAACAGCGCGGCTTCTCTCCAGCTCCAGCGATGCGTGTGCTTCGCTTGAAGGATGAAAAATCAGATAATAGCTGCCTGCGAGCAGTATTTATAGGCCTAGACCACGCCCGTTTCGCCGGGATGTGACGCAGCGGGCGCGAAGCACCCTCATTGGGTCTGGCGTCACGCCAGGCCTCGCTCGATACGCTGCTGCAGTTGCCGCAGAACAGCCAATAGGCGCGCGAGCTGCCTCGCCTATGTCTGTATGCTGCCGCAACGCGTTTTGCATTATTGAAAAATTAAGGATAATTTTTGGCTTCAATATCTCGCGGAAAAAGGATTTTCCCCTAGCGTAAGATATCTTACGCAGTAAGAGAGACCTCTCGTAAGAGAACTAAAAATACAAAAATATACCTAATATAAAATAATAAAATAGCACTGATTGGGAACTAATCCAAACTAAATATGTTCTAAAAATCTATTTTCTATAAATATTTAAGATGTGTACACCTTAAATACATCATTTACAGTCATTAAAACATTGACCCATAACTTTGAAATATTACACAGAATGTAAACAAGGGTGAAATAAGGTCAAGTTCAAACTTAAATTTTGTACCAAATAACTGAGGACACTGGAAAGCTGCTCCGCAACTTGGAACTTCCAGGAGGGTGTGAGATCAGAGCGATGGTTTCTCATGAACAGATCCAGAGGGCCGCGCTGAACAAACTCCTCCACCATGATGACTGGAAGAACAACAGCAATGAGACGTGAGATCATCTGCAATAAAGGCTGACCTATTCCTTTAACTTTAAAAATACAAAGAAGTTTTGTTGCAGTTTTGTCCAGTGGAGCGGGAACACTTACTGTCCATGCTGTGCATGCATATGCCATACATCAGAACCATGTGTTTATGGGATATCTGTCGCATTACACTGACTGTGTCCAGGAAGGCCTAAGAGAAGTACAGAAGTATTTGTGAAAGCAATTGCCCCTTATTTACTCGTGTATCATCAAAAGATGGGTTGTCACTTACTGAAATGTAACTGTGTCCTGCTCCCAGCAACTTCAGAACCACATCCACCTCCTCATGGCCCAAAATCCCCTCATCATCCTCATTTCTCAACTTCAGCTTCCCAGCATAGATGTTTGTGCGAGTGCCTTGACCCAGGTGTTTCTCCTGTTTAACAAGCATCAGCTTCATAAGACAGACCATTTCTTTCCATTTCTACGCTCCAGATAAAAGTTGTCTAGTCGTCCCTATTGGAAAACCCAACCTAATCTGGAAAACAATAGCTGATCTGGACTGGTAGACCATTGTAAACCTGAAGATGACATCTTCAGGTGAAATCTGAATTAAACCTGAATTATTTTACAGCTTCAAGACTGCAAACTGTTCTTAATCAGTATTTTTGTCTTGTTTTCCACTAAAAAATAAACACCCTTAAAACTAGATAAATTGACTTGATATGTAAAGTAAAACTTGCTTTTAGAGAACACATTTTAAATGTATTTTTCAGGTTTTAAACATACATCACACTAACATGGCTTATATTTATGCTTAAATTAAGTCTTATTATTTTACACAAATTCGTTGTGTTTTTTTTTTTCAAGAAAATGTGTTTTAAGGGTGTTAAGATTAAGACAAAAACACATAAAGTCACCACGAAATTAAAATGGGCAAATATTACTTTTATGGAATATTGCAGTATTTATTATAAATTATTTATCCATGCACATCTTTTTTTTTTTGTGCATTCATAATATTTAATCAAAATACCTTCCCCTCCCTCTTGCATCTCTTCTCTGATGACGTGTTTACTGGAGTGAGGGCGGGACAACCTGTCATTCATATGACATCAGAGCAATATCAAATGATCCAATCAATTCCTGATGGACAAAATCAAGTCCCGCCCTACATGTTTCTCTCAGATATACATCACAATTATAGATGAAAAAAAGACTATCGCAACTTCCATTTCATGCCAACTTCAAGAAAATATATATTTAGCTGGTTAGGCCAGCTGATGGATGTTTTGTTGCGGATTTGTTTTTTTTTAGCACTGCAACATAATGGCAGTTTAAAACCAGCTACTATATTCCAAACAACAACTGCCCGCTTTGGTCAGATCTTCCAGCAGGACACACCATGAAATAACTTCTCACTATAAGAAAATGTGTTTGTTTTCTAGTAAACAGATTTAGCTTTATTCATATCGTGTACATAAACACACAGTTTTAATGTCCAACCTGGGTAATGTCCTCTTTGAAGATCCTATGGAAGACGTTTAATGAAGAGTGTTGTGACGCTGAATCTTTTCTGGTCATCATGACGAGGTTGGATTGCTCTGTGAAGTAGCGAATGGAAGATTATTCTTGTCTCTGCAATATTTTAAGTCATAAGGATGATTTTAGTCACCCTGTTATGAACAGTTACTTCATTCTCAGAGGAAAACGTCTCGGTTACTGATGTAACCCTCGTTCCCTGAAGGAGGGAACGGGAGACGTAACGTCGACGTGACGATGTAATTGGGATCACTTCAGGGAGCCCTATCAACTTCGAGTGTCTACAGAACGAGCCAATGAACGTTGGCGTCACGCGCCCCCGCCCCGCAGCGCGGGTATAAACAGGAAGCGGGCGCACGCACACATTGTTTTTCGCTGAGGAGCCGAGATTCGTGAAGGCCATGCAGCGATGGTCAGCAACGGTGGCGACGGGACGTTACGTCTCCCGTTCCCTCCTTCAGGGAACGAGGGTTACATCAGTAACCGAGACGTTTCCTTTCAGTCGCTCACGACGTAACGTCGACGTGACGACATAATTGGGATCCATGGAAAAAGCCACGGTTGCTGCCACATCCAGCGCAAGACTCTCAGACCCCCAACTGCTGGGGCGGAAGACCTGCGTAGAGGGAGTTCAACTGCTGTTCCATTATACCCCACACAGTGGAACTCTTGGATAACACTGGGAAAGGACGCTGCGGAGCCACATCCTGCCCGAAGGGAGGTAACATGTGGAGAATACACATATGGACTGACCGAAGGGGCAGTGCAACATATGGAATGTCACTGGGGTGGCTCCACCCGAAGGGGGAGACTACACCGGACAGTGACGGCAGAGCAGACTGTGCCAAGGGAAGACACGGGCTCACCGCAGGGAGCTGGTCGTGGAAGACTACACATATGGGATCGCCGCAGGGATCACACATATGGAACCCAGCCTAGTACAAGTTACACAAGCATACGAGCACTAGGCCTGGCGTCAGACGCTCCGCAACGTCTGACTGCCGAAGGGGTGCAGAGGAACTCACAGGGTTCGCCAAGTAGGGAACTCGACTGGAGCAAAAAGCGCACGTATCCATTCCTAGGAAGGGAGTGGCGCAGCAAGCCGACACTAGAGCGGGAACTTCGGTGTTACCGGCTAGTAGAAGCGAGCACACAGGAAGAAACCAGCTCAACACGTAGGCTATAAAACCTAGCGAATGTGTTAGGTGTCGCCCAGCCCGCAGCTCTACAGATGTCTGTCAGCGAGGCGCCGTGTGCCAGCGCCCAGGAAGAAGCGACACCCCTAGTGGAGTGGGCTTTCAACCCGGAAGGGCAGGGCACGCCTTGGGCTTCGTAAGCCAAGGCGATGGCATCCACTATCCAGTGGGCCATCCTGTGCTTGGAGACAGCCTTCCCCTTCTGCTGGCCTCCGTAACAGACGAAGAGCGCGAACGGGACAGAGAAAAGCCAGGGCTGGGTCTGCCTCCTCCGAAGGCAGTGCTTGCAGGTTCACTACCTGGTCCCGGAAGGGAGTGGTAGGAACCTTGGGCACGTATCCGGGCCGGGTTCTCAGGATCACGTGAGAGTTATCCGGGCCTAATTCTAGGCACCATTCGTCGACCGAAAATGCATGCAGGTCCCCTACCCTCTTGATAGAGGCCAATGCCACCAGGAGTACTGTCTTACAGGACAGGATTTTTAATTCAGCTGATTGCAGAGGCTCAAAGGGTGGTCTCTGAAGTGCTGAAAGGACCAGAGACAAATCCCAAGAGGGTATAGAGGGTAGGCGAGGAGGATTCAGTCTCCTCGCTCCCCTCAGGAACCTGACGATCAGGTCGTGCTTTCCCAAAGACTTACCATCAACAGCATTGTGATGCGCGGCAATAGCGGCAACACACACTTTAAGGGTGGAGGGAGACAGCCTTCGCTCCAGCCCTTCTTGCAGGAAGGAAAGCATGGCTCTGATCGAGCAAGATCGGGGGTTCTCCTCGTGAGAGGAGCACCAGTCAACGAACAGGTTCCACTTCAACGCATAAAGGCGCCTCGTAGAGGGGGCTCTAGCGGAAGTGATGGTGTCAACTACCGCAGGGGGTAGGTCACCTAGAACCTCCGCGTCCCGTCCAGGGACCAGACATGGAGTTTCCAGAGGTCTGGACGCGGGTGCCATAGGGTGCCCCGTCTCTGAGAGAGCAGGTACTCTCTCAGAGGGATGGGCCAGGGAGGGGCTGTCGCGACCTGCTCCTCGTCCTCCCTGACTTTGCACAAGGTCTGTGCAAGAAGGCTCACTGGGGGGAACGCATACTTGAGTAGGCCCCGGGGCCAGCTGTGTGCCAGAGCATCCGTGCCGAGGGTCCCCTCGGTCAGGGAATAGAACAACTGGCAGTGAGACGTGTCCGGGGCGGCAAACAGATCTACCTGTGTGGTCCCGAAGCACCTGAAAATCAGCTGGACCACTTGGGGATGGAGTCGCCATTCTCCCGGTAGCACCTGCTGCCGTGAGAGCTCGTCGGCTGCACGGTTGAGCAGGCCCGGAATGTAAACGGCACGAAGCGACCTCAGATGCTTCTGACTCCAGAGGAGATGGCGGGCGAGTTGTGACATGCGGCGGGAGCGTAGACCACCTTGGCGGTTGATGTACGCAATGGTCGCAGTGCTGTCCGTACGGACCAGTACGTGCTTGCCTAGTAGCAGCGTTTTGAAGCGGCTCAGCGCAAGACGTACTGCTAACAACTCGAGGCAGTTGATGTGCCAATGCAGTTGAGGCCCCGTCCACAGACCTGAAGCTGCATGCCTGTTGTACGTGGCCCCCCAGCCGGTGGCAGAGGCATTCGTGGAGACCACAGAGTGCCTGGACACTTGTTCCAGGGGAACACCTGCCCGCAGGAACAAAGGGTCCGACCACAAGCTGAGAGTTTGGCGACAGTGCGGAGTCACTTGGACCCGGCGTGAGCCGCTCTTCCACGCCCATCTCAGGCCTCTGTGAGGCGCGCTGTCATGTTGATCGAGTCCAACTCTATATCGAGAAAAGAGATCCTCTGCCCGGGGGTGAGTTTGCTCTTTTCCCAGTTGACCCGAAGCCCTAGGTGGCTGAGGTGATTGAGCACCATGTCCCTGTGTTCGCACAACTGCTCTCTCGACTGGGCCAGAATAAGCCAGTCGTCGAGGTAGTTGAGGATGCGAACACCACGCTCACACATGGGAGACTTTCGTGAAGACGCGGGGCGACAGGGCCAGCCCAAAGGGTAAGACCTTGTACTGATATGCCCGTCCCTCGAGCGTGAAGCGAACAAACGGTCTGTGTCGAGGGAGAATCGAGACATGAAAGTATGCGTCCTTCAGGTCGATCGCTGCAAACCAATCTTGGGGACGGATGCATTTGAAAATGCGTTTCTGCGTATGCATCTTGAACGGTAGCCTGTGAAGGGACCGGTTCAGGACGTGCAGGTCCAAGATTGGTCGTAACCCACCACCTTTCTTGGGTACAATGAAGTACGGGCTGTAGAAGCCGGTCTTCATATCGGCTGGAGGGACCGGCTCGATCGCGTCCTTCGCCAGTAGGACTGCGATCTCTGCCCTGAGCACAGGGGCATTGTCCGCCAGAACACGGGTGAACAGAATGCTCTTGAAAGCAGGGGGGCACCGGCGAACTGAATCGCATAGCCGAGTCTGATGGTACGGATGAGCCAGCGAGACGGGCTAGGAAGCGTTAACCAGGCTCCCAGAGACCGAGCAAGCGGGACCAACGGCACCACTGACGTACCCAGGGTGGGGCAGCGCGGCGGAATGCAGGGACCCGACTCGGACTGCACAGCGGCCCAAAGTGAGGTCTGAGTGTGTGGTGCAGCACGTACCTGCTTCCGTCGAAGGGCAGAGTGAGTGTGCGGAGGCGTCAGTGCGTCCAGGACACAGACACTGCTGCCCGCTGGCGATGAAAGAGGGGCTCGGGAGTGACAAGGCATGGCGTCGTCGACTGCCAAGCACGCCCTCTTGGGGTCCAGAGGTTTCAGAAATTGCTCTTTTTTTGAAAAGGTGGGTACCACCTGACCTGTGGGTCAGTGGCGGAACAAAAAGAAAAGGAAACAAAAGATTCTCCGCCCGGCCCTCCACCAGGGGAAGAAGTGGCGCGTTCGCCATCTCCTGAAGAGCAACTTGATCCACCTCTGGGCCGCCCGTCTCATGGTCGTTTGCACCGTCGCTTGCCTCCTGGTTTGGCAGCGGCCTGGACGGGCGGGGTCAGCTTCCTGTGGCTTGGCTCTACGCTGTGCGGCCGAGAACTGTTGGGCAAAGCTCTCGACCGCGTCGCCGAACAACCCAACCTGGGAAAGAGGGGGATCCAGGAACCGATCTTTATCGGTGTCCCTCATATCCGCCAGGTTGAGCCAAAGGTGGCGCTCCTGGACCACCAAGGTGGACATCGCCTGACCGACTGAACGTGCGGTTTCCTTCGTCGCCCGGAGGGCGAGGTCGGTTGCCACACGGAGCTCCCGGAGGAGCTCTGGGTCAGAACCACCCTCGTTCATGTCCATGAGCGCCTGGGCCTGGTGGACCTGCAAGAGCACCATGGCATGGAGGGCGGAAGCACTGGATCGCTGTTAGACTGGACGAGAACTTACAAGCCTTGGACGGGAGGCGTGGATTACCCCACCAAGAGGAAGCGGACACAGTTGCATCGCGACAGCCCGCTCCACAGGGGGGATATCCACATACCCCTTAGCTGCCCCGCCGTCGAGGGTGGCGAGGGGGGAGGAGCCACTAGAACGGTTTCGGGCACTGTACGGTGCCTTCCACGTCCTAGAAAGCTCCTCATGCACCTCCGGAAAGAAAGGTACCGGGGCGGCGCACTGAGAACCCGCACGGCCCGCCCCGAGAAACCAATGGTCCAACTGAGAAGGTTCGGGACGTGGTGGAGGGTTCCACGCAAGCCCAACCTTCTCGGCGGCCTGCAGCCCGTTCTGGATCGGTCTCGGACAACGCTACACGCCCCGAGGGGGGTAACGCAGCCGAGTCGTCATCTCCAGAGGACTGAAGCTCCCCCTCCGATGCTGCGATCGACATCTGGTCATCAGGAGGAGCCCCAAAGGAAACGGTTGGTCGTTCCAGAGAAGGACCAAGACGTTCACTAAGGGACTCCAATGGCAACAGCGCTTGTGAGGTGTGAGGGGCCCGCGGAGGTTGTCTCGACGGGGAAGCCCTCACGGTAATCCTCAGATCACCCTGGTCATGCACCGAAGTAGGTCTATTCTGCAGGGCAGAATAAACACTAGATCGGGGAATAGGCGAGTGGACTGCACCTCCCTTGAGGTAAGCGAGTCTCGATCTAAGCGCTGAGATAGTCATATTCCCGCAATGGGAACATGAACTATCCACAAAAGCTGCCTCAGCGTGTTGAATGCCCAAACACGAGAGGCAACTACTGTGGCCATCTGCTGGCGCCAGGGAACGACGGCATCCAGAAACGCACAAGCGGAATGACATCTTGAAAAAGACGCAGGGTCACGCTTGTGTTGCTCTTTTAGTAAAATAAAAAAGGTAGAAAAAATACTCTCTCAGTGCTGAGGCACACAGGGGTAGCCGCGGTGTGAATGAACACACAGGGAAACGCCCACCGAACCGACACACACACACACAGACACAGAACAATAGTGCTGTGAAAACAGCAGTTGTGAGCTGCAATGCTCGCGGCCACCGCTGATCGCGCCGTCACGCCAACACTGTAGGCAGAGAGTAGATCTCTTTGAAGTCTTCAAGGGCTGATTTCTTTGTAGACAGAAGTCTCACAAAAGCTCAGCTCCGAAGTGAAAGACAATGTGTGCGTGCGCCCGCTTCCTGTTTATACCCGCGCTGCGGGGCGGGGGTGTGACGCGATTCACGCATGCCAATGTTCATTGGCTCGTTCCGTAGACACTCGAAGTTGATAGGGCTCCCTGAAGTGATCCCAATTACGTCGTCACGTCGACGTTACGTCTAACGTGAGCGACTGAAAGGGAACCCAAGACTACAATCGAGGTGTTTCTGGGAGTGCTTACTCTGTGATTACTGATATAGAGAATAACTTCCTTTGACTTTGTGCTTTGTAACTTTTCAGACCTTTCTCATGCTCAAACAGCAACATCACACACTAAAGAAAGTTGAACATGTAAAAACAAAGTCCTCTTTAAATTATTTCGTTAAGAAGACAAACATTATAAACTTCTGGCTATCTACTTCTGCAGTATCTGTACTGTTGGAAGGAAGCTCCAGTACCTTTTGGTTGGGGTGGACAGCCACGCTCAAGTCTTATGCTGGTTTGGCCTGTTGAGAGATCCTGGCAAGACAGGTGGTCCGTCAGCTCTCTCAGAGTGGGTTTCACAACATCAGTCCCAGTCAGGAGGAAGCCCTGTGCGCTCACTTCAATCTGGAAGTTCTTGAAGACTTTGCTGATGCCACCATCATAATCCCTCTAAAAGAAAATGGGTCAGTTTTGACCTTTCAACTTCAGTTCAGTATATTATTATTACGCAAACATATTTTCTAATATAAGGTATGTTCCTTAAAGACCAATTCACACTGCACCGACAGCCGCAGACCAACGGCGACAGTCACCCGATTACAGCACGTCACTTCTCAGGCAGTCTAAGACTGACAAACGTTGATTCAGCGTGGATTCAATTGCCGAAAACAAGTTCCGACAGGGGTAATACACTGATCTGATAAAACCTGTCGCAGTGCCGTCTGTCGGTGCAGTGTGAATTGGCCTTTATTCTACATTTGCTTGACATGCACAACTTTTACTGAAGCCTCTTTTTCCACCAGCAGCATGTACAGTAACAGTGTATACCTCATTGCATATGACAGTCAGGAAAATAGTGTCGTAGTCATAAGTACTCCAGCGCAGCAGGTACATGCCCTCCTCATAACCTTCGTGCTTGAGTTTATGGATGGCATATTCAGTACTGAGGGGTACAAATAAGATACCATTACATCTGCTCTCCAAAGTCATTCTTCTCTGTCATTTGATTATTGATTACATTTGTAGATGCTGAGCAATTAAATAAGAGCTATAGATTCAGAGCAGCGCCATGACAGGTATGAAAGCGAGGCTGTGAGGGATAGACTTACTGTGTTTTCAATGGCATCTGCTGTAAGCTGTATAAAGCTCTTAGATCACTTATTTTCCACAGCTCATATTGTCTGGAGTTTTTTGTCTACTGAAATTTCTTGGAAAAACATTTTTGCTTTTTCATCAGCAGAACAATCCCAAAACACATTAAATAATGGTACAACCCGCTGAAGAGATGAATGTCTATGCCTCACAGACTCGCTTTCATTCCCGTTAAAAATCAAAGATGGTGCTGTTGTGAATAAGGTCTATGGAATTTTATATGCATTATGGGATGAATTTATTACACTACTATTGAAATGTTTGAGATATATATTTTTGCAGGGTTCTTTGATGAAAAGAACAGCATTTATATCAAACATAAAGCTCTCATTACAAATGTATTTACTGTCACTTTTGATGAATTTGCTGAATAAATGTATTAATTTCTTTAAAAATAAATATTACTGACCCCAAAATTTCAAACTTCTGTTGAACAAATTCAGGTTTAAATAAGCAAAAATACAGATTTGAGAGCTACAGCGGAGGGAAAGTTTATAAGTGAATACTGAATAAAATGTTGGTCTGTTCCTCAAAAAAAGCTATTTTTCAGATTCAAAACCCTGATTACTGTCTAACTTCATTGAATGGAAAAAAATTACTGTGAATATTCCTTTAAAAAAATCACAAAAGAAAGAAAGTCATTCGGGTTTGTAACAACATGAGTTAATTTGTATTTTTGGGTGAACTATTTCTTTAAACACGATGAGTGAATGTACTAACTTGATTGGACCATGGCAGCCCTCTTTTAGGTTACTTTCCAATGAGACAGGAGCAATATCCCTGCAGAGGAAATGATGTGCATCTACTGTGAGCCTAAAGTATCCATCTACAAGACTGGCAAAGGACAGCGACTCCTCCTGGGATGCCAACGTCAGCTCCTGGAGAAAATCAAGAAAATAAAAAAAAGGGTTTATGAAGTTACGACTTATCCTAAATGAACCAAACCTGACAGATTACAAATCTCACAGTGAGACTCACCATGCTTTTGTCATCTTGTTTGTGGATGGTAACCACGCAGCATTTGATGACAAGATGCGTTATCTCATTAAAGTCTGAAAAGAGTGTCCATCTTTCCTCTCCTTGATCATTTGACGCTTCTTTACTCAGTTTCTTACGGTCTCTCTTTGATTTATGTCTCTTCTGAAAAAGGAAACTTATTGTCAAGATATAATTCAACCAAGCCCTAAACCAGAGTGTTAAACTTCAGCACCTACACTACAATACAGAAGTCATAAAGTTGTTATTGTTTTATAATATTATATTATTATGTGGATATTATTTGTACTACGGCCTTCTTACCACAGAGGGGACTTTACACCAGTGAATGCCAGAGGTGCCAGACACCAGGATTTTGTGGTCAACACCAGCAGCACAGCTGGAGTCTTTGAGCATTTGCTCATTGTCATGTATGATAAGGGAAGAGGGTTCAAACACCTCCTGGCCGAAGTGTTTAGTTAGAGTCTCTAAAGTCGACAAGTATTTGACCTTCAGGTCATGCGTACTGATCTTGTTGCCTTCCACAGTATTCCTGATGAATTCTTCAAGGAACACTTTAAAGACGTTATGGATGCGTAGACGTGTGAGAATGCTCCTGTGACGTATGGACTGGTATAGGACACTGGGAATGTAATGTTTGTACCTGACAAAGATAAAATGTAACATTGAAAGATACAGATAGACTTTAATAATTATAAAATGAGTCATCAATGTTAAAATCGTTTCTTAGATCACATGGGGGTGAAATTTGGGATGATTCAACTTTATAATTGTGATCAGAAATCAAAGCTCATTAGGATATTCATTTCCAGTCTAAACATATATCAACACTATGAAAGTCAACTGTTAATTTAGTTTAATTATTTTTCTATAACAAGTAATGGCTTAATAATTCATACTTATTAACAATAATACATTAATAACATTTATGTGTATGTTTCTTTTTAAATATACTTAACTTTTATTTAAAAAAAAATATTTTAGAAAAACACATTTATTTATATTTTTTGATATATACATTAAAATGTATTTAAGATTTAAAAGAAAAAGAAATAAAAAGCTCTTACTCAAATTCACTGACAGGAATATCTTTTTCAATGGATTGATGGGAGATGGCCATCACAGCCATACCCAAACACTCATTTTCTATCTGCTGGACGTCACTCTCATCACGAGCGCTACGCAGCTGTGCCAGACCACTCTGAAAGTCAGTCTGACTCTGTCAAACACAAACACACATTAAAATGAGCAGCCACAACTTTCGTGAACAACCCGTCCTTTAACATTGTCCAGTGTTTTTGTCACCGTACCTGTGCGTAAAGGTACGTCAGTGAAGCTAAATCCAGCACAGGTGCGCCCATAGGACCGTTCCCTCGTTTAAGAGTGTGTCTGCACACTGCAGGAGATGTCTTACTGTTCCCATGCCAGTTCGTAAAATAAAACCTGCCCCAAAAATGTGGTTATAATGTAAATAGGGAAAAGTTCAAATATCTGTCCAGTTTTTCCCATTAATTGCCTATAATCTGACAGCCTGCGAGAGCATTTGGGAATGCAACGGGCACCTCATGCATTATTTTCATTATGACATCCGCATAATTGAAATTATTACATTCTAGTCATAAGGATAACATACTATAGCATAGTTATGAGATTAAAAGTCAAAATTATGACAAAAAAAATCTAAATTATAAGATAAAGTCATATTATGAAAAGTCAAAATTATAAAGAAATTAGGGCAATTTCTCTACTCTAGAGTGAAGTTATTTTTCATTTACATTTATTTTACAGTGCATTTGTTTTACAGTCCTAGAGGGAGGCCATCACCCCCCGTAGTTTCACGAAATCCTGTGGGAAATGCTGCTTGTACCAAACTGGGAAGGAAAACTAGATGAGAAAATTCTAAGAACAGGAATACCTCATGCGATAGAAAAGCTTCAGTCTGGTTGTCTCATCAATGTTGAAGGAGTGATTGGGTGGATACCAGAGCTTGCTATATTCATCATACAGGGCAAACAAACTGTGACACAAAGGTGATATACCTGTAATAATGAGACAACAGTGAGTCTCATATTCCTCTGTCGTAATACAGTGTTCAAGTTGTGCAAAGGCTGAAAAACGTACCCAACTTCTTAGCAGCTTCAATACACAGTTCCTCTGCTGTGAAACTACCTGAGAGATGAATGATCTGGTGTTTCTCTGGCAGGTAAAAATGGACCTCGAGCCCCTGTAATATCACCGAGGCCATGACCGACTTCTTCTTCTCAGCACTATATTAACGAAGTGCTGGCATTTTCTATACCTAAAAATTACAGAACACTTTAGTAAAATGGATATTCTGTCATATATATATATATATATATATATATATATATATAGAACAACATTTCCTCTTTAAAATACAGTAAAGCATGTCGTTACGAACACCTGGAGTCTTTACAGGCAGTTTAACAGAAACAGAAAGTTTGCGGAAACGCTCAACACACTTCTGTCTGGTTTCTGAATGTCGTCGGTGTGTCTGGAATATTACAGCAAAGTCTATTTAACTTATAAATGATAAAAAATCATGTTAGTAGATTTTACCTTACCGTCCAGTGCGAAAAAAGCAGGAAACAAGATCGTCAGATTCTCAGACAGCAATTCACTTCCGAGGAAACTGATGATGAGATTCTTCTGATAAACTACGTGACCAACACGCTGATCCTGATTGGCTGCTCGACGGTTCCCTCATAACACAGATCATGATTTGGTCTATAAGGCTTTACGTCATTTTCCAGTAAAAAACAACACAACTCCCATTGTACTTACGGTAAGAAATGCGTTCAAATAATTTCGACATAATGCCATTTTCTATTCTCGGATCTTGTCATTTCGTTTGGTTTAACTTTTTTTTCTTAATTTTTTTTAGTGTTTCAGTTTTTCCCAATATAAACTCGGTTAAATACTATGCATTTTAGACCTTTATTTATTTTAACATTAATAATTATAATATTTATTATTATTATTAGACAGCCATACAGATGAGATAGATAGATAGATAGATAGATAGATAGATAGATAGATAGATAGATAGATAGATAGATAGATAGATAGATAGATAGATAGATAGATCTTGACAGACAGATAGATGTTGTACTTGTTTTTCTGAAAAGCTTCAGATCAGCGGATCATCTCGTAGATTTTAAAAGGCTCTGCTCCTTTAAGGAGATGGGCCTGTCTGCGGTCTGCAAGAGAGGGGCGTAACTTGAAGGGGGCGTGACCTGAAGTCTTGCAGGCTGCAGACAGCTAAATGCTGTCTGGGCACTGATCTATATACACTGCTCAAAAAAATAAAGGGAACACTTTTTAATCAGAGAATAGCATCAAGTCAGTTAAACTCCTGGGATATTGATCTGGTCAGTTAAGTAACAGAGGGGGTTGGTAATCAGTTTCAGCTGCTTTAGTGTTAATGACATTAACAGCAGGTGCACTAGATGGGCAACAGTGAGACAACCCCCAAAACAGGAATGGTTTTACAGGTGGAGGCCACTGACATTTTTTCCCTACTCATCTTTTCGGACTGTTTTTCACCAGTTTTGCATTTGGCTAGGGTCACTGTCACTACTGGTAGCATGAGGCGATACCTGGACCCTACAGAGGTTGCGCAGGCAGTCCAGCTCCTTCAGGATGGCTCATCAATACGTGCCATTGCCAGAAGGTTTGCTGTGTCTCCCAGCACAGTCTCAAGAGCATGGAGGAGATTCCAGGAAGACAGACAGCTACTCTAGGAGAGCTGGACAGGGCCGTAGAAGGTCCTTAACCCATCAGCAGGACCGGTATCTGCTCCTTTGTGCGAGGAGGAACATGATGAGCACTGCCAGAGCCCTACAAAATGACCTCCAGCAGGCCACTGGTGTGAATGTCTCTGACCAAACAATCAGAAACAGACTTCATGAGGGTGGCCTGAGGGCCCGACGTCCTCTAGTGGGCCCTGTGCTCACTGCCCAGCACCAGGGAGCTCGATTGGCATTTCCCATTGAACACCAGAATTGGCAGGTCCGCTACTGGTGCCCTGTGGTTTTCACAAATGAGAGCAGGTTCACCCTGAGCACGTGACAGACAGGAAAGGGTCTGGAGAAGCCGTGGAGAATGTTATGCTGCCTGTAACATCGTTCAGCATGACCGGTTTGGTGGTGGGTCAGTGATGGTCTGGGGAGGCATATCCATGGAGGGACGCACAGACCTCTGCAGGCTAGACAATGGCACCCTGACTGCCATTAGGTATCGGGATGAAATCCTTGGATCCATTGTCAGACCCTATGCTGGTGCAGTGTGTCCTGGGTTCCTCCTGGTGCACAACAATGCCCGGCCTCATGTGGCGAGAGCATGCAGGCAGTTCCTGGAGGATGAAGGAATGATACCATTGCAGGGCCACCACGCTCACCTGACCTACATCCAATAGAACACCTCTGGGACATTGTGTTTCGGTCCATCTGACATCACCTGGTTGCACCTCAGACTGTCCAGGAGCTCAGTGATGCGCTGGTCCAGATCTGGGAGGAAATACCCCAGGGCACCATCCGTCGTCTCATTAGGAGCATGCCCCGACGTTGTCAGGCATGCATACAAGCACGTGGGGGCCATACAAACTACTGAGTACCATTTTGAGTTGCTGCAATGAAATTTCAGCAAAATTGACAAGCCTGCTGCATCATTTTTTCACTTAGATTTCTGGGGTGTCTTTGAATTCAATCCTCTGTTGGTTGATCATTTTCATTTCCATCAAACGATGTGGCATCCTTTCGTTCATAACACATTACCCAGTCCCTATTAGTATAGATATCCAGCATGATATTTTTCCCCATTGAGATCTGATGTGTTTTCAAAGTGTTCCTTTAATTTTTTTGAGCAGTGTAGAATGTCATTATATAGATCAGTGTGTCTGGGTAACCACTGACGAAATTTGTATTCGTGAATTCGCTGCCCAACAACGACATGTTGAACTCAAAAACAAGCACTGATGTCAAGTAATAATGTAATATTATAATATTATACTGTCTGAAATAATCGTGAAATGAGACGCAGCTGTCACACAGGTAGGGTAAGTAACTTATGATAACGAATATATAATTTAAGGAACGGTGTCTATAAAACAATTAAATGTGCTATTCCAGCATGATTCATTCATTACGTGTTTTGATGTAAAGTCAAGAGTTGGGTAAAACTTATGTCTGTGTAAAAGAGTATTGCACAGCTGCCCATCTGTCTCATTTGTTTTATGCTGTATATTCAGGAAATTTTGAATAAATGTCTCGTTTACCCAGAGAGAGAGTTATTTATATTTATATATTTCTGATACAGGCATTAGGCCATAACTTATATTATATTATGTATATTTTAGGTTCAAGGTTAAACAACCTAATGTGTAGTTAAAAGGTTTACACTTTAGGCTACATAAGGTCCCATTAGTCAACTAACAATAAGCAATAATACATTAATACACAGTAATTATTCATCTTTGTTAATGTTAACTAATGTATTACTGAATTACAGGTTAAAAAAAGAAAAGAAAGATAGAAAGAATTTAATCAGACGAGCCTATTCCATGATTAGCCAAACTTTCCCTCACATTCCAACAGGTTACAGGCCTCATGCACATACAGAGCTTTTGATGAGTCAGCATAATCCACACTCATTTTATATTGTTCTCTTGCATAATGCTAAAGAAATAAGTAGCCATGGAAGCATATGATATGCTGTCCTGCTCTCCATCAACACAGATCATTACGAACAGCCCGGAGCTGGAGGGTAAGAATAACCCACAAGTTCACAAACTCTTCCTTGCACATCATAAATCACATTTACCAAAATCATAGTAAAATGACAATATTTTTTCACCATTTAAATCAGACGGTGTCAGGTATGGGGCTGAAGTCAGGCGAAAGGCAAGACCACAAATCTTTTGACTCTTACTTTAAAGTTTTGTAATATATATCATAAAAAAATATATAGGATTTAACTATCTCCTCTTCTTTACCAGACGAGTATGTAGAATTGCCTTTGAGGAGTATCTCGTCATATGGATGAAAATCGCCACCACTAACTCTGAACTTCTGCCAGGAACCGAATGTAAGTGATTTAATATAAGACTTTATATTAGTGCTGTATAGTGATGGTGTGGAATACATCAGAAAATCTAACGTAGTGCTTCATTTGCTATCAACGTTTTCCTTTAAAAAAATATGTATATGATCTCAATAAGATGTTTTCAAATATAGAGTCTTGTGTGGAGATGGTCTGCCAAAATTCGTTGATATTTTTTATTACAGCTTTGGATGAATTCATCAAATATACAGAGAGATGTGCAGTCAATTATGGCTCAGCAAGCGGTGATAAAGATTGTCTCGTTCAAATGCAGCGCAACATGTGAGTTTATGTAATACGCATCCCACTCATTACATACAAGCTTAGATATTATTACAATTTAGTTGCAATGAAATATAGTTTACATTTCTGAGATGAAGGAACGCTTGTAATGTCCTGTATCCCTCTTTTCCTATATGTAAGGCTCTCCGTGTGGTGCCACAAAACAATTTTGAGATAAATAGGTAAAAGGTAATTATGACATTTTATCTGATCATTTTGACTGATATAGAAAGTCGAAACTGACAGAAAGTCTAAATTACTAGATAAAAAGCCATAATTATGTCATATTGTCTTGTGTCAAAATTACAACGTAGTATCTCATAATTTCGATTTTTTTTATCTTATAATTGTGACTTTTTAATGTCATAATTATGATTTACCAAAGCATGATTCTTATGTGGAGGAAATGAGCTTCCGTACACATCATATCATCCGAAGGACTTTTTTTGCTAATTTTGTAGAATAGAGAGAAAGAACTGCACTCCATTCAAACATACTAGCTCAATATCAATCCTTGATTTTAATAATGGGGATATAATGGGCTTTACTTTTTAATACTGGAACACCAGAACAGTATTTGAAGTTTTTGGTTATTATGTGCAGCCCTGTTCAGAAGCTTCCAAAGAAGCGCAGCCGTGTGGAACGCATGAGAAGACTCTACATGCAGTGCAGAGCTCCAGGTGATTGGTCCTGTAGATCTGACTGTGTGTGTCCTTTCGGAGATCCCACCTCACCTCAGTTTCTGCTATGTGTACCCCATTAGAAGTGCTGATCCCCCAGATTCCTGGTCCTGCTCAGGGTTCAGATGGGCGGGAACTCTGGGAGCAAGAAATGGACGAACTGGTGGAATGGACTCATTCTCTCTCTTTGAAAGAATTGGATAACCTATGACTTCTAGCACACATTTAGATAATATAACGTGATCCTATAAACACAAATCAGAACTTTTTTTTTTCAAACAAGAACTGGATTTACAGTACAATAAACAATGTCTTTAGGACACATTTAAAACCAAGGAACATTTTATTTAAAAAAAGAAAATTGACAATCATGACAATATTCATCCACTCCTCTATCTATCTATCTATCTATCTATCTATCTATCTATCTATCTATCTATCTATCTATCTATCTATCTATCTATCTATCTATCTATCTATCTGTCTTCATAGATATTACAGTAAAATACAACAAATATGTCTCCTGTGATAATAAGGCACTTCTGCATTTTACCTTTAATAAAAAAACTTGTACATTTTTTATACATTATATTTGATGTGGTTTAGTTTTTATAAATGAATCTTTTTAGCACCTGATTCTTAAATGCTAAGTGTTGGCTGTTTCGTTAGTACCTGGAAGAATACACTGTATAAACAGAGAGTGTTTTGGAGGTAGGTGATTAACTGACAATGATTCAAAGAGAAAGTAATGTGCAAAATAGTTCTTAGTATAATGAGGAAGGTATATAAAAATATAAAAAAATGAAATCTAATACAGAGAAATAGGTATAGAAAAATATGACCAAATTAATCTGAATTCTGTAGGTGAACCTGATGAGATGAAAGGAAGTTAGATGTTATCTGAGGAGAAACTCAAACTCTTTTATCAGGCTCTCGAAGTCCACTCTGTCTTCTGGGGCTTGACACCAGCACCTGCGCATCTGAGTGTACACCTGCAGCCACAGAGACACATATAATGAAGAATCTGGCCACAATACAGTGTAATATAATATCGGTTCATTTTGTGTGCAAATGCACCAAATAACAGCCCCTCCATGGGTGGCTGTTTCTCAGAGGTCAAGTATCTTACCATATCAGGGCATGAATCTGGGCATGGCATCCTCCAGCCTTTCTCAAGAGCTTCTACCAGTCTGACCATAGTCATCTGCCCATTAGACCGACCAATCGTGTTGAGGAAAACCTACCAGAGACACATTTTCAGCAACATCAGAGAATTTAAATAAACAAAGACAGTGCACACGTGGGAGAAAGCGCAACATGCAACATGGTGGAATAATAAGTCCAGCCTTCTAAATAAAAAAGCCAATCAAGTCATTGCAGCAGCTGTTAGAAGCTCCGGTTGCTATTGAAACAGTTAGTGTTCTGAGAGAGGTGCATTTTAGGGCTACAAATACGCATTGGCCGGTCTAGCATGAAAAATTAGTTTTTTAACATAACATTTATGGGATAGTTCATGTCAGATTTTGTTGCTGATTTGAAACGTGTGATTCAAATGTGAGTTTGGCAAGCAGTATTTGAGATTTCAGGATTTCCCCTATTCAAGTAGATAGGATTTGGTCTTGGATGCTCGAAATAGCTGCCCGGAGGGGTTGCAAATATGGCCGCCGAGTGAACAGACTTTCCGTGAAAGGGACTTTGGCAACATTTAACAGGAATCAGCGAATGGGTCACTGGGTTACCTGAAGTATTCAATGAAGTCAATATCAGGTTTGTAATGGCCAGGGGTGGCTCACCTTTGGAGGGCTGCTGTCATGGTGACAGTAGGTCATAATTTCATAGAGGGTGACCCCAAATGACCAAACATCAGATGCCTTATAGAACTTCCAACTAATCAGACACTCTGGAGCATACCTGCACACACAGAGCACAATCAGTGTAAGGTAGCGGCTGTGGAATTAAACAATATCTGGATCAGCAAATCAGCATCTTAGAATGATTTCTGAAGGATCACGTGACACTGAAGACTGGAGTAATGATCAAAGGAACAAATTACTTTTAAAAATATATTAAAATAATAAACATTTTTTACTATTAAATTATTTCCCAATATTGCTGTTTTTAATGTATTTTTGATCAAATAAATGCAGCCTTGGTGAGCATAAGCATAATAATACTAAACATCTTACTGATACTAAACTTTTGAATGGTAGAGTATAAATCATTGGCTAATCTGAGAACTCTTCAGAAAACATTTATCTATCCCAGATAGCATGTAACCATTGAAACAATGTTGAGTCAGTGTTGATGCGTCAACGCTGATTACATTGAAATAACGTTAGAAAGTGATGTTGTTTTACCATCACTCTTGCACCCTCAGTTAATATTGAAATAATGTTCAGATTTCAACCACAAATCAATAGTGTTAATATTGCTTCAACATTAAAAAGTGATGTTGTTTCAACATAACTTTTGCACCCTCGGTTAATATTGAAATAATGTTCAGATTTCAATCACAAATCAATGGTGTTAATATTGCTTCAACATTACAAAGAGATGTTGTTTCAATGTCACTTTTGCACCCTCGGTTAATATTGAAATAATGTTCAGATTTCAATAACAATTCAATGGTGTTAATATTGCTTCAACATTACAAAGTGATGTTGTTTCAATGTCACTTTTGCACCCTCAGTTAATGCTGAAGCAATGTTGAGATTTCAACCAAAAATCAACGGTAATAGTATTGATTCAACATTACAAAGTGATTTTTTATCAACATTACTTTTGCACCCTCAGTTAATGTTGAATCAACATTACACTATGATTGATTCTACATCACCAATGCTGAATCAATACTGAAATTAACACAAATAATCAATGGTAATATTGAATCAACGTTACACTAAGATGTTGAATCTACATCACTGCTATTGAATCAACACTGAAATTAACTAAAATAAATCGATGGTAATATTGTTGAATCAACGTTACAGTATGATGTTGAATCTACATCACTGCTGTTGAATCAACACTGAAATTAACTTAAATAAATCAATGGTAATATTGTTGAATCAATGTTACACTATGATGTTGAATCTACATCACTGCTGTTGAATCAACTCTGAAATTAACTTAAATAAATCAATGGTAATATTGTTGAATCAACGTTACACTATGATGTTGAATCTACATCACTGCTGTTGAATCAACACTGAAATTAACAGAAATAATCTTTGGTAATATGGTTTGATCAATGTTACAATGTGATGTTGATTCTAAATACATTTTGTTGAAACACTGAAAATACAACTGAAAAGGAATGTCAACCAATGTTGCCATCTGATGTACTAAGTTAATGTTGAAACAACATTAATATTTCAACTACACTTCAATGATGCGTCAACAAATTCCTGACCAAAAATTTGGCAAAAACCTTTTAAAATATAAATGACACATTTCCAGCAGTTGAGTTAATTTATTTTATTCAATCAATCAATGACAAAAATATATTAAAAGATCATTCTTTAAAAAAGAAAGGGGGAGAAATAGGACAAAAGCATTTCAACCTTTAAAAATAAAATTGGCTTCAGAAGTCTGATGTCATAACTACAGGTGCTCCAACGGTTCAGGTTTTTAAAAATCTGTCATACATCAGACTACTGCCTCTTTTCCTCTGGGTTCTCTGAAATCTGAAAAAGAAAGCATGATGTTACTCGAGAACAAGTCAATTCAGTTGCCACATTCAAGAATGTTAATATACTAAACACAATACAATTCGCTTTTTAAAAAAAGTTGCTGAACACAAAATATTCTAACTATGATTAAAGTATCGTTAAATTCTGATTATTTCATTTATTTTTTTTTAATCTATTAATGCTTCAATATAAAAAAAATCACTACGGCAGGGGTGTCCGATTTTATCTCCAGCCCTAATTAAACACACCTGAAGCAGCTAATCAAGCTAATCAAGGTCATTGGGATCAATGGAAACTTCCAGGCAGGTGTTGGAGCTAAACTCATGACTTCATGAAGAGGAACAAACACCTATGGGCTATAGCCATTAACAATATCTCAGTTCAATTTCTGTGAAACTACATAGCATTCAAGTAACACGTTTATCTTGTAGAATAAAAGAACTTTGGTTTTAACAATGAAAATTTCTTTAAAGGGATGGTTCAGCCCAAAATGAAAATTCTGTCATCATTTACTCACCCTCAAGTTGTTCCAAACCTGTATGAGTTTCTTTCTTCTGTTGAACACAAAAGAAGATATTTTAAAGAATGTTGGTAACCAGAAAGTTGACGATGGCCATTGATTTCCATAGTAGAAAATAAATACCATGGAAGTCAATGGCTACCCTCAACTGTCTGGTTACCAACATTCTTCACTCTCTTCTTTTGTGTGCAGCAGAAGAAAGAAATTCATACAGGTTTGGAACAACTTGAGGATGAGTAAATAATGACAGAATTTTCATTTCGGGATGAACTATCCCTTTGAAGCTGCAGATTCACCTTATGTAGAACTTAATCTCTTCAAATATCACAAAATAAAATAGCCATGTCAGTCACTTTCTTAATAAACACAAGATGTTTTTTGTTATTGTGTTTCAGTGGAAATTTCTCAAATTTAATACAGATTCAGGAATATGAATGATTACCTGATTAAGCAGTGATAAGGCACAGGATATCATCAAGTCCCAGGTCAGGTGATTATGCTGTCGACAACAACTCGGTGTATAATCAATGTCAGCATTATCAGGAGGGGGGTGCTTTCTATTTATTTATTGTCCATCTTCGTCGGCCTTCATTCCTACTAAAGGAGCAATGTGCTCTGCATGCAAGCACTGATGGATGCAAGACATGGGCTATGTTTGCAGTGTAACTTTCTTGCTCATGTTCATGTCTTCTGCACTTCAAGAAATGTGTTAAATGACATTAGAACTTTATTCAGGAAATTCGTAATAAACTTTACTAAAGTAATGTGCATTTTTTAAGTATATAGATGCACCATTGTTTGAAACTGTGCTAGAGAAGTCATGTAATTATGTCAGGTGCTTCAACAAACCAGACTTCTGTATAGGATGCACCTATGTTTTCTCTCTAATGAGGAAGCATTACACTACTGAGAAGTGCACATGAGAAGTGCACATGCAAAACCAAAATGGGCGTTTACCAATCAGTGGCCAATTTCAAACTGCAATAAATGTTTTTCAACCATTTTTCAACAGACTTGCTAAACCACCCCACCCCTAAACCACTGGATTAGAGCAAATCAGGTAAAGCGGTTGAAAATGCCCATTGTGGTTTGAAAACGCCCCACTGATAGACAAACACCCACTAGTGTTCTGCAGAGATACCTGCCTGTATGATCTTGTGCTCATCAACTACAAATCACTGTTAGTTCAATGTCACTGTCTCCACCCATGTGTGCTGTTGGCTTTCATCAAAATTTCAATGCTGATCCAACACACTTTAAACACTGAAATGTCAATCTCAACCAAAATTATGGTTTGGATCAAAACTCAACATTGTATTAATGTTCCCATGCTATCTGTGCGATTTATTTCAACACTTTACTTACTTGGAAAATTAATGTATGTTAGTAGATTTAGTAACAATAAATAAAATGCAAGTAAAAAGCATGCTAAAAACAGAAATACATTATATGCACCATTGTTTGAAACTCGGAGAGTTCATGCATGTCAAACACACAAGACTTCGGTATAGGATGCACCTTGTGTTTTCTCTCTAATAAGGAAGCATCAATTAACTACTGAGAAGCCCACATGCAAAACCAAAATGGGCGTATACCAATTAGTGCCAACTTTTAGTGCAAACTACAATTGGTTTTTCAAAAGACTTGCTAAAATCATGAGGGCCCACCCCTAAACCAAACCCCCAGTGTATTAGAACAAATGAGGTAACACCATTGAAAGTGCTCATAATGAACTGAAACGCCCCACTGATTGGGAAACACCCAGTAGTGTTTTGCACAGATACATGCCTGCAAGATCTTGTGCTCATAAACTAAGACTCACTGTTAGTTCAATGTCACTGTCTTCAACCATGTGTGCTGTTCCCTTTCATCAACATTTCAGTGCTGATCCAACACACTTTAAACATTGAAATTTTGATGTCAACCAAAATGATGGTTTGGATCAAAACTCAATATTGAATCAATGTTACCATGCTGTCTGGGATTCCTCCTTTAATTTAAAAACAAGTTGATACAGTGATTTACATGATGATTAAAATATTTAAAGTTAAAGAACGTCCAATCTAAGCAGAAATGGGTGCTGCTTTACCAGTACACAGGACTGTCCTGTTCTTCTGTCACTTTGTAATAATCCTTATCATCTTTGATACTCTTAGTCAGGCCAAAATCCCCGATCTTCACAAGTGATTCATTCTCCACTAAGATGTTCCTCGCTGCTAGATCCCTGTGGATGTAGTTCTGAGATCCCAGGTACTCCATTCCCTGATGAACACACAGGAAACAGTCAAACCCACAATATACTGTATACCTGTAAACTAAAATTAAATTGGAAGCTGAAAATATTCAAAATATTAATAAATACTATAATTATATAAATACTAAAAACACTGGCTGGAAACTAAAATGTGATCTATGAATTAAATCAAATTCTGTGAATTCTATAAAAAATGAATTGTTCTATTAATTCTATTTATACTACAGGGCCGTTGAATGCTTGAATCTGATTGGTTGACGAACGTTCTAAGGTGTGCATTATTTTCAGGGAAACGCACAGCTAAAGTAGTTCCAGGCAGGTCTTGACCGCATTACAGTTCCATATCACTTCGCGTAGTTAACGGTAATAACGGAAAATAGGATACAATTCATAACAAGAAAATTTAGCCGCATGCGCTTGATCTGCAATTTTCAATGTCTAGCTTCACAATCAATGGAAACATGCAGTTTAATTTGAATAAATAAAGTATATAGTCCTATCTATAATCAATAGAAAATTAAACTGAATATAGGCTAAATAAATGGATAGTCCTGCAGCACGGATTATTATTGCAGATAATATAACAAATAAATAATTATTGATAGGCCTACTTGTTAAAAGGGCTTTGTGTTTCATTTATTTGGCTAGTCTGTCATCTGTCAATAATAGAAAAAAAGAATGAATTCGAATTAATTAAAAGGAATTGAATTAATAAATAAATAATAATATTGACGCACATGCTTTTCTGTCTCATTATTGCAACATCTCTCTCTCTAATAACTGCATTAATAACTGGGGACACACTTTAAGGTTATGAATGTAATTTGATACGTATGACTGATCATGCCCAAACACGTGTTCAGCGCGTTCAGTCTGTGTTCAAAGTCGGTGTTTAAAATCTGCTGCAGTCGATGAAAACAGTCAGAGAATGTGTCAGCTAGTCGTGTGTCCCAGCATTAGTCTGCTATCAGTGGCTCAAACCTCCGTTACTAACTCTAAAAGGACGTTTTGGAATTAGCAACGGAGGCATTGGATTAGATGCGTAAGAAATTAGTCCTACATACAAGAGCGTTTTAATGACAAAAACTTTACAAACGTCTTGAAATGCATAATCTGAACAATGTTTCGAGGTGTGGTAACTGTAGTATAAGCGGAATAATTGACTTCAGGCCGTTGAATTATTAGAAAAATAATGCACACCCGAGTGGTGCACCTCGGGTGTGCATTATTTTTCTAATAATTCAACGGCCTGTCGTCAATTATTCCTTACAAAAATACTTCCAAATATTTAAAGAAATTTTAGTAAGAATCCTGTATGCGTTGCTTTATTTGACTAGGGAAGTGTAACAGCTTTTTTGATGCATTGAGTAAAGTAACATTATAAATTTACACAAATATTTGAGTTACTTTTATAAAAAGTACCGCACATTACTTTTTAAGTTCAATTAATTTGCTTAAACACTTGACAACTGAATTCTCTCTCTTCTCCATAACATAGTCACTTAGAAAGGCACACTCATGTGTGTGCGGGAACAGACAAAAAGTACAAATGTAACAAAGCACATTAATTTCAACATTCAATAAAAAGAGCTGTACAGTAGGTAATATAACCTGTTATGTTAAGAGATATTTTCTATGGCATTCCTAGCTATAGGGGTCAGGAAATATTCTAAGTGGTCAGACTATAGTAATATGATATGTTTTTAAAAGAAAATGAAGGTGGGTTATTTAGGCTATGTTGTTAAATAAATGACTGTGTTAAACACTTGCAAAAAAGAGATAGTCACAGCCAGGTGAGAAAAAGTTACTTTCCATAAAAAGTAACCAAGTAGCGTAATTAGTTACTTTTTTAGGGAGTAACACAATATTGTATCACATTACTTTTAAAAGTAACCGTGTTGGCTATATTACCTGACATATCTGAAGAGCATAAAGCAGCAGTCTCTTCTGTGTGATGTCGGATTTGTTACGAGGCAGGTAGTCTTTCAGACTGCCAGCGGGCAAATACTCCATAATGAGCATGACGTTCGTTTCCCCTGAGTGACACACATTAACCGCAAGCGATAAGTAATACAGCGAGTTTATATATAAGTGGGCTATATTATCTTTTGTAACTGAGGTATATAATCTTTTAAATAAAGGTGTAAGCCATCAAGATTAGACACAGATGTGAACACTTGCCTTCTTCATTGCAGATGCCTTTGTATTTGACGATGTTTTCATGGTAAAGGTTTCTGATGGTATTGATTTCTTTTCTCAGGTTGCTGCTCTCATTCTCTGTTTTCAGAGATTTGACGGCCACCAGCTCACCTGTCTGATCTCCATTAGGATCATACAGACACAGTTCCACCATCCCAAAGTTACCCTGGACAAGATTTATAAAGAACGATATAAACAGATAATGATTCAAGGACACATTATTCCACGGGGATTATGAGATTTAGGAGGGAGTGTGAAATTGGTTTAACTTGGTCTAGATTTCCAATTAGAATCCCTAGTTCACAATTCTAAAGAATTTATACAGTATTCCTATAAAACAGTTCTATAAATTCTATACTATACTAATTTTAAAAAAAAATTACATTTATTTTACAGTGTCCTTGTTACACGTTACATAGAGTTACTAAAGTAATAACTATAAATTATGCATAATTACATGCAACTAACCCTAAAACAAACCTAATCCTAACCATAACCCTATAGTAAGTACGCGTAGTTAATAATGAATATTACTCAGTACCTAAATGTATAATTACACTGTAACAAGGACACCTTAAAATAAGGTGATTTTTCCGAAATTTCTTTAAATTCGTTTTGTTCTACTAGGGTTATTGGTAATCATAATAGTCCTATTAGGAGCAACCTAAAAGTCAGTACCTCTCCAAGTTTTCGGATTTTCCTGAGGAATCTCTTCTTGAAATCTGCAGGATCAGTCTCCTGTGGAGGAATTACCCCTGATATAATGGGAAGTTCTGTAGATAAAACATAAAAAGTTAATTAAACTCAGTACAGCAAATACTAACATGATGTATACGTCCAGTTGTATTTTAAAATAATACATTTCCCCCCCCAAATAACAGTAATGAAAATTTGATTTTTAAAAGAGGGTTTTAAACTATAATGACGATGCTTTTTTAATAAAAAAAAAAAAAGTTTTGGGTTGTCGGGTGAAATATAAAATCTTTTGATGCACTTGATGACAACAAAAAGTACATTTTTTTCTTCAAAAAAAAAAAAAAATCCATTGGCTAAAATAGAGTTAAAGACTAGTATCTGTGTTAGTCATTGTCAGAGGCGCACAGAGTACACAGCTACATTACTTGAGTAAAAGTACAGATACCCCTTGCTAAATTTTACTCAAGTACAAGTAAAAGTACTACAGTCAGATGTCTACTTAAGTAAAAGTACTAAAGTACTTGTTTTTAAAAGTACTTGAGTATCAAGAGTACAAGAGTACATTTTCTAAATATTGCATTACTACTGCCACAGTGCTTACATTGGTAAACACAGCAAACACTTGAAGCAAACACTTGAAGCAAAAACTATCATTAACTTGTTCAGAAAATTTAAATAGTCTGGCGAGGTGGGGCCACGGCTTGGCACATTCCCGGGATGCGATATTTTTTTTTCCCAGGATGGTTGGGGAAGACTCATGAATATTCATTAGTGAAGTCATCCCTGATTGGTCTGATGACCTACCCCTAACCCCACCCCTAAACCTACCTGTCACTGGGGGTCTTATGACCTCCATAACCCCACCCCTAAACCTACCAGTCACTGGGGTTAAGACCAATCAGGGATGACTTCCCTAATGAATATTCATGAGTCTTCCCCTACCATCCTGGGAAAAAAAATATCACTCCCGGGATGGACCTGCATCCATTGTTTCATCTTTTATCTAAATCTGACCATGGAGTTGACTTTGGCGGAAAAGCTGAAGGTGATTGCTGATAGGCTGTCCCAATCAGTGGCGGCTGCACAATCCAATCACATTTGAGAGGGTTTCCGAGATGTTTCTTTTTTCCTTTTTTTTTTTTTTTTTTTTTTAGAAGAAGTAACGGGTACTCACAGTTCTGGATAGAAATGTTGTGGAGTAAAGAGTACAATATTTGCCTCTCAAATGTACTTGAGTAAAGTCATGAGTACTCCCCAAAAATGATACTCGAGTAAAGTACAGATCCCTCAAAATTGTACTTAAGTACTGTACTCAAGTAAATGTACTCAGTTACTGTCCGGCTCTGGTCATTGTATGATATTATGTGTCAGATACCACATATCAGATGCTCTTGCTGCTCTTTGATGCGGCCCAGCTCTCTTACTATGGCTCTGAAAAATGGTCTCTTCCAGGGGTCATAGTTCATGCACTGGGAGATCAGATCAGCCAGTTCACTGATGCTGGGAGTGACCAGAGTACCGCACACTTCATAGAATCGCTCTTTCTGTTCATGGACACATAGATTCAATTACAATAAAACAACAGCTGCTTTATTCAAGTAATAATAATAATAATAATAATACATTTTATTTAAAGGCGGCTTTCATGGCACTCAAGGACACCTTACAAAATTCATAAAAAGACATTAAACAATCAAACCAGTACAGCAACAAACATTAAATCACATAAAAGCCTGCCTAAACAGATACGTTTTAAGACGAGATTTAAAAACTGAGAGACTAGAACTGTTGCGAACTTCTACAGGAAGAGAGTTCCATAAATGGGGAGCAGCATAGCCAAAAGCTCGTGACCCCATAGAAGTTGCAGAAGCAGATCTTAGAGTGCGGGAAGGAGTGTGTATATGAAGAAGATCTTGAAGATATGAAGGAGCCAAATTGTTAAGTGCTTTGTAAGTTAAAAGTAAAATTTTAAAATTCACACGGAATTTAACTGGGAGCCAATGCAACTTCTGTAAAACAGGAGAAATGTGTTCAAAAGTGGAAGTTTTGGTAATGACTCGAGCTGCAGCATTTTGTACTGACTGTAATTTATGAAGAGATTTGGAAGGAAGCCCATAAAACAAAGCATTACAATAGTCGATTCTTGATGTTACAAGAGCATGCACAAGCGTAGCAGTACTCTTGAGTGAAAGGACAGGACGCAGACGACTTATATTGCGAATATGGAAGAATGCAGAACGGGTAACTCTATTAATGTGAGATTCAAAAGACAGAGTTGTGTCAAGAATGACACCCAAACTTTTGACCTGATTCGATAGAGGAACAGAACAGTTATCTATTTCCACAGAAGAAATATTCGACTTACTTATTGTATTTTTTGAACCAACAAGGAGAATTTCTGTTTTACTGCTGTTCAATTTTAGAAAATTACTTGAAAACCAATTTTTTAATTCACTTAAGCACTCACCAAGAGCAGAAGAGGGAAACTTTGAAGAAGGTTTAGAAGACAGGTAAAGTAAATCATAAAATCGTATTTCCTAAAAATGCTGCCAATAGGTAAAAGATTAATAATAAACAGAAGAGGTTAGTAGAGGTTAGAAGAGGAAGAGTATAAATGTAGAAACGTATTAGAGTCAAGCACCTCTGAGAGTTTCTTATCAGACAGAGGCACCTCGCCATTGTAGCAGATCTCCCACAGTGAGGTCCCAAACCCCCATTTGTCTGCTGCAACGCTCAGTGCGTTGGGGTTGTTAACACACTCCGGGGCGATCCAGGGGATCCTTTCAACACACTCTGTCCAACAGGCACAATGAGTGTTAGTAGTGCGAAATGGGGGTTATGCTCAACAAACTTCTGTATTCTGTAAAACAGGTCGCACTGCTTCCGGTTTCGGGTCTTGTATATATGTGCTTCATTATATATAGAGCCGTTTTACTCAAGATACCTTCAGCAGTGAGCAAAGATGAGTGTAACCGATGTCCATCGCATATACAGGTTGATATCTAAAAGTTTTTATACTAATTATATATAGCTTCTACTTTCAGATATTTAAATAGAATAAAACGGCAACAATAAAAAGAACTAGCTAGGTTAGCATATTACCATAGGGTTAGTTTGCCCCAAAATGAAAATTTTGTCATCATTTACTCAGCCTCGTGACCTTTCAAATCCATAACACTTACGTTCTTCTTCAGAACACAAATAAATATATATTTTTAATGAAACTTTTAAGTTTCAAAAAGTTTATAAATGGATCGTAAACCTAATCCATATGAATCAGCAGTTTAGTCAATTTTATGAAGAGACACAATCGCTTTATATGATGAACAGATTTACGCTTTTATTCACATAAATATTGATCAGTGAACATAAACACAAGCTCAACCGTTACTTGTTTGATGTGCAAGAACAAACCTCATTGGTTCTTGCTGAAGCTCAAACGTGCTGCGTAACACGAGAATGAACCTCTTTGGTAAATTCATATGGATTAGTTTCTCTTTATGGACAATATGGACAATCTCTTTATGAACTTTCTGATGCGTCAAAGTGGCAGTTGAGTAGCTGTCAATGGAGGGACAGAAAGCTCTCAGATTTCATCAAAAAGATCTTCATTTGTGTTTCGAAGATGAATGAAAGACTTACGGGTTTGGAACGACATGAGGGTGATGACAATTTTTCAAGTCCATAGATATCGCATTCACTTCATACTGTCATTGACACTTTCTCTGACAAGCGGATGCAACGAGACCTGTTTTTGTGTTTGTTCATGTGACGTTCTGCATAAAGGCTATGGGCTCTGTCAGAAACTGTCAATGGCACTTAGTCAACACCATTACACTGATTTACCTTTGCCTTGCTACAATGACATTACAAAACAGTGAAGTTGAGAAGTCAAAATGTATTCAAAAATGTAAATATTATATTGATACTATGTAAATTATTGTTCTTATTATAAGCACATTTAAAAATTACACTGTGACAATGTTGCTTGCTTGGTTTCTTTTTCTGTCAAGTGACAAATAAAGACCTTTTCTGTTATTTTTCATTTGGCACACTGCCATTAAAAAAAGTTGTAAAAAATGTATTCTGAATGAGTGTGCATGAGCGTGTGTTACCCCTTTGGCTGAGCACAGAAATGGACAGTCCAGGATCACTCAGTTTAATGAAAGGACCACTCTGTCCTTCTAGACCATCCAGCTTCAACAGGATGTTTTTAGCGCAGACATAGCCGTGGACAAGCTTCTTATCCTCCTGAAAGAGAGAAAATAAGACCATTTTCTGTCCCAAAGATTCCACTAGAGAGTTTTAAATTACGTATTTACAAATTATATTACTATTAAGACCTCTATAGGTGAAGCAGGACATCAAATCATCCACTGGGAAATGTAGTTTATAATTGTCACATGTTATTATTGTGATCCATTAATAATTACAGTAAATATAATTTAAAAAGATGTTTTCCAACAGGTGTTTTACCATTCGTTGTAAAACTGTGGACCTATTTTTCCAAACGCCTCACACCCGTACCTTCTTCCGTTGAGAGCTTGAATAATAGACACTTCAGTCCAGTTTCCGGCGGCGGAGTAATACTGTACCTCACAGCACATCCAATACAAGTCAATGGAGTTGGACAAAAACTACGATAAAACCTGTTGGAAAGCATCTTTTGCAGCGATTTTTGTGTGAGCATATCAGTGAACACCCCTGACCACTCGATGAGTTTCACGTCTTTGTAAACGAAAGTTTAATGCGTTTTAGGAAGGATTGTTCCAGTGCACATATGCAGCCATTCTGTAGGTGGGGGGGAAAGCGAAAGAAACCTAAAATTCTCAGGACAGCAGCATTTTAATCTTAACCGTTCTATTCCATCAGAAACTATCTGTAAACAGGGCTTTAAGTGTAAAATACCGAACTTGTCCTTTAAATTTTGTACCAAATAACTGAGGACACTGGAAAGCTGCTCCGCAACTTGGAACTTCCAGGAGGGTGTGAGATCAGAGCGATGGTTTCTCATGAACAGATCCAGAGGGCCGCGCTGAACAAACTCCTCCACCATGATGACTGGCAGAACAACAGCAATGAGACATGAGATCATCTGCAATAAAGGCTGACCTATTCCTTTAACTTTAAAAATACAAAGAAGTTTTGTCCAGTGGAGCGGGAACACTTACTGTCCATGCTGTGCATGCATATGCCATACATCAGAACCATGTGTTTATGGGATATCTGTCGCATTACACTGACTGTGTCCAGGAAGGCCTAAGAGAAGTACAGAAGTATTTGTGAAAGCAATTGCCCCTTATTTACACGTGTATCATCAAAAGATGGGTTGTCACTTACTGAAATGTAATTTTGTTCTGCTCCCAGAACCTTCATAACCACATCCACCTCCTCATGGCCCAAAAACCCCTCATCATCCTCATTTCTCAACTTCAGCTTCCCAGCATAGATGTTTGTGCGAGTGCCTTGACCCAGGTGTTCCTCCTGTTTAAAAAGCATCAGCTTCATAAGACAGACCATTTCTTTCCATTTCTACGCTCCAGATAAAAGTTATCTAGTCGTCCCTATTGGAAAACCCAACCTAATCTGGAAAACAATAGCTGATCTGGACTGGTAGACCATTGTAAACCTGAAGATGACATCTTCAGGTGAAATCTGAATTAAACCTGAATTATTTTACAGCTTCAAGACTGCAAAATGTTCTTAATCAGTATTTTTGTCTTGTTTTCCAGTAAAAATAAACACCCTTAAAACTAGATAAAATGACTTGATATGTAAAGTAAAACTTGCTTTTAGAGAACACATTTTATGTGTTCATTTTACCTGATATTTTTTAGGATTTAAACATACATCACACTAACATGGCTTAGATTTAAAGATTAAGATTTAAAGGCTTAGATTGTTTTGTTTTTTTCAAGAAAATGTGTTTTAAGGGTGTTAAGATTGTTAAGACAAAAACACAGGATAAAGTCACCACGAAATTAAAATGGGCAAATATTATTTTTATGGAATATTGCAGTATTTTTTATAAATTATACATTATAAATTAATGTGTTTGTTTTCTAGTAAACAGATTTAGCTCTATTCATATCGTGTACATAAACACACAGTTTTGATGTCCAACCTGGGTAATGTCCTCTCTGAAGATCTTATGGAAGACGTTTAATGAAGAGTGTTGTGACGCTGAATCTTTTCTGGTCATCATGACGAGGTTGGATTGCTCTGTGAAGTAGCGAATGGAAGATTATTCTTGTCTCTGCAATATTTTAAGTCATAAGGATGATTTTAGTCACCCTGTTACGAACAGTTACTTCATTCTCAGAAGAAAACCCAAGACTACAATGTTTCTGGGAGTGCTTACTCAGTGATTACTGATATAGAGAATAACTTCCTTTGACTTTGTGCTTTGTAACTTTTCAGACCTTTAAAGAACACTAAAGAAAGTTGAACATGTAAAAAGGTCCTCTTTAAATTATTTTGTTAAGAAGACAAACATTATAAACCTCTGGCTATCTACTTCTGCAGTATCTGTACTGTTGGAAGGAAGCTCCAGTACCTTTTGGTTGGGGTGGACAGCCACGCACAAGTCTTATGCTGGTTTGGCCTGTTGAGAGATCCTGGCAAGACAGGTGGTCCGTCAGCTCTCTCAGAGTGGGTTTCACAACATCAGTCCCAGTCAGGAGGAAGCCCTGTGCGCTCACTTCAATCTGGAAGTTCTTGAAGACTTTGGTGATGCCACCATCATAATCCCTCTAAAAGAAAATGGGTCAGTCAGTTTTGACCTTTCAACTTCAGTTCAGTATATTATTATTACGCAAACATATTTTCTAATATAAGGTATGTTCCTTAAAGACCAATTCACACTGCACCGACAGCCGCAGACCAACGGCGACAGTCACCCGATTACAGCACGTCACTTCTCAGGCAGTCTAAGACTGACAAACGTTGATTCAACGTGGATTCAATTGCCGAAAACAAGTTCCGACAGGGGTAATACACTGATCTGATAAAACCTGTCGCAGTGCCGTCTGTCGGTGCAGTGTGAATTGGCCTTTGTTCTACATTTGCTTGACATGCACAACTTTTACTGAAGCCTCTTTTTCCACCAGCAGCATGTACAGTAACAGCGTATACCTCATTGCATATGACAGTCAGGAAAATAGTGTCGTAGTCATAAGTACTCCAGCGCAGCAGGTACATGCCCTCCTCATAACCTTCGTGCTTGAGTTTATGCATGGCATATTCAGTACTGAGGGGTACAAATAAGATACCATTACATCTGCTCTCCAAAGTCATTCTTCTCTGTCATTTGATTATTGATTACATTTGTAGATGCTGAGCAATTAAATAAGAGCTATAGATTCAGAGCAGCGCCATGACAGGTATGAAAGCGAGGCTGTGAGGGATAGACTTACTGTGTTTTCAATGGCATCTGCTGTAAGCTGTATAAAGCTCTTAGATCACTTATTTTCCACAGCTCATATTGTCTGGAGTTTTTTGTCTACTGAAATTTCTTGGAAAAACATTTTTGCTTTTTCGTCAGCAGAACAATCTCAAATCCCAAAACACATTAAATAATGGTACAACCCGCTGAAGAGATGAATGTCTATGCCTCACAGACTCGCTTTCATTCCCGTTAAAAATCAAAGATGGTGCTGTTGTGAATAAGGTCTATGGAATGTTATATGAATTATGGGATGAAATTATTACACTACTATTGAAATGTTTGAGGTCAGTAACAATTTTTTAATTGTTTTTGAAAGTCTCTTATGCTAACCAGAGATACATTTATTTGTTTGAAAAACAACCGGGGAACTGATTCGGAGTCACAGTTCCCCGTCCTAGAAGTACGCACCAACGGTCGTTGTGACTCATTTCCCGAGGGCCAGAAATCCTGGCTACACCTGGTATTCAAAGAATACCTTAAAGGGAATATTGCCAAGGATATAAATATACCCTTTCTGAAAATATACCCTTTCTGGGTGTGTCCCCTGTGGCGACTGAAAGGGTCTTTCAGTCGCCACAGGGGACACACCCCTGATAAATGGAGGTCTCATGAGCTTCTAGGCATGGGCCTAGACGTCTGCCTTGCCCACCCAATCAAAATTTAGGAACAGATAGTATTAATCTGTTTTTATGATTTGTGCATTGATAAAAAGCAAGTGGATTCTGTGTTGAACGGTTTAATGAAGGGCTGTAGGATGCCACAAACAATCCCAAAAAATAACACCAGAAATTTTCAGTAACCTATATTTCCTTGAAAGCAGCGGTCAGTGTCACGCGCTTCAAATCTGTAGCAGAAAAGCAGAGGCTGACAAAAACATGAAAAAGGGCAGAAATGTTTGCGAAGGCAACTTTCAAGGTGTGAATTACCTGTCATCTTCGTAATGTATGTAAACTTGTAGTGTAAATATTAATATACTGCCCTGATTTAATTTTTGATTCATTTCAAACCCAGATGAAATTAGCAAGAAAACCTTGCTCATTTAAGAATGTGTATTTATTGCATGGACGGAGCGAGAACATAATGTAAGTGTTTAAAATGCATCTGTGCAGCTTAGTTCAGTTGAAACCTTGCCCTCTTTAGCTTGCTATTAATGCTGTTAAACTGAAACTGAACGAACATGGCAAACTGCAGTCTTAAATAACAGCACTGAAATAAGCGTGTGCTGTTTATCTTTTAATCAGTTATGGGACCATTCACATAGCACACGTTTTTGTGGTTAAAAAAAGTTTAGTGCAGGTTGAGTGCTGCGTTTTAGAAAGCCGCGTCATGCACGATAGACAACTCTGCAAAAGTATGGAAGCGAGACACAAGGGCAACAGTCAATCATGTCTAGGGTGATATTTGCATTGTTTACATGGAAAAGTAGCACAATGGAATGAAAAAACACACTGGGTGTTATTTATTGCTATAATTGATCATTTTCTTTCCAAATTATCACTGGACAGTAGAAAAGTGTTAGCATTATACTTAAAGTGAAAATAAGATAAAAATGGCCATGTCATGGAAAGGTGTGTTATAAAATGTTATAAATAAATATATTTATTAAGAATATATATCTATCTATAGGCCTAACTACGTTCTACATAAAGGACTGCTTACCATGTAGGCGACCACTGTTCTACTTCATGCTCATCCTAAATGACCAATGGTAGCTACCAGCTAAGGCTAGCTACAACCATTGTAAAACCTGTAATATGATTTGGTGTCTAGGCTCCAGAACTCTCAAGAGGTGTCGTACAACAGGAGGGGTTCGCCCAAGGCAAACAGACCACTTCCTGTTGGAGTCCAGAGACCAGAAGAGCTCTAAGCCTTCCTTGATCGCATATCACAGGAGAGTGTAATGGGGCTAGGCAAAAGTGCTAGCCGCATCATATAAGTGCTCAACTGAGACTCCAGCAACAAACCGAGCTCTCTCATTGGGAGTTGGGAATCCTAATATTAAGGATTCCACTAACTTTCAACCATGAAAACATTGCCATCAAGGGGAGCCAGCTGAGTGCTATCTGCGACCACTCGGAAACAATGTTTTCTTAGGATCTCAAAAACTCCAAACACTCCCGAAGGTGCCTTACGCAAAGAATGGTTCGCAACCTGGGAAGAAAACCCACTTCCTGTCAGGTTCTCGAGATCAAAATAGCTCATCACAGGTACTGGAGGACCCTGCTTCAAGACCCGACTCCGGGGGAGGGTTCTGTGCTTCAGTCAAACCTGAGGAAAAACGGGCTCTCTAGACTCCAACACTCACGAAGATGCTTGCAACTAGGAAGGGTTCGCAACTAGGGCAAAAAAGCCGCTTCCTGACGTGTTCCAGAGATTGCCACCAAAGAGCACTGCTATTGTGAGGCAGATCTAAAAAATAACAACTGCTTTCACTCTCTCTGTATCTAATTCCACAGAATTAGGCCTCACACATCAGTAATAGCAGTAATAGAATCTCATAAGACTCTCCCTTTGCTTTCAGTCAGTCTCGCGAATGCATCACAAAGCGCACCTCACAATGAGCGCATTCAGTTCCCAGGAGAATCGCTCTGATAAGGAGGCACTTACTTCCTGAAACGCTTGGCTGAGTGATCATCTTTCTGACATGTACATAAACAAATGGACCTGAAGACAAGAAAAAGATGACGTACACTACAGGCGCCCTATTTATACTCTGGTCGCACCAGTAGTGACGTCATAGGCTGTCGCCGGCCAATGTTATTGTCGTGTTTTGACACGTGCTTCAGACACCTGTCATTCTGGAGGCATTCCCTATTAGCATCCTGGGACGCAGTGCGAGTTCCCATTCGAAAGGGAATGGTTGTGCTGCTTAATATTTTTGTGGAAACGGTGATATATTTTTGCAGGGTTCTTTGATGAAAAGAACAGCATTTATATCAAACATAAAGCTCTCACTACAAATGTATTTACTGTCACGTTTGATGAATTTGCTGAATAAATGTATTAATTTCTTTAAAAATAAATATTACTGACCCCAAACTTTCAAACTTCTGTTGAACAAATTCAGGTTTAAATAAGCAAAAATACAGATTTGAGAGCTACAGCGGAGGGAAAGTTTATTGGTGAATACTGAATAAAATGTTGGTCTGTTCCTCAAAAAAAGCTATTTTTCAGATTCAAAACCCTGATTACTGTCTAACTTCATTGAATGGAAAAAAATTAAAAAATCTCTTTTTGTGTTTCACAAAAGAAAGAAAGTCATTCGGGTTTGTAACAACATGAGTTCATTTGTATTTTTGGGTGAACTATTTCTTTAAACATGATGAGTGAATGTACTAACTTAATTGGACCATGGCAGCCCTCTTTTAGGTTACTTTCCAATGAGACAGGAGCAATATCCCTGCAGAGGAAATGATGTGCATCTACTGTGAGCCTAAAGTATCCATCTACAAGACTGGCAAAGGACAGCGCCTCCTCCTGGGATGCCAACGTCAGCTCCTGGAGAACATCAAGAAAATAAAAAAAAGGGTTTATGAAGTTACGACTTATCCTAAATGAACCAAACCTGACAGATTACAAATCTCACAGTGAGCCTCACCATGCTTTTGTCGTCTTGTTTGTGGATGGTAACCACGCAGCATTTGATGACAAGATGCGTTATCTCATTAAAGTCTGAAAAGAGTGTCCATCTTTCCTCTCCTTGATCATTTGATGCTTCTTTACTCAGTTTCTTAGGGTCTCTCTTTGATTTATGTCTCTTCTGAAAAAGGAAACATATCGTCAAGAGATAATTCAACCAAGCCCTAAACCAAAGTGTTAAACTTCAACACCTACACTACAATACAGAAGTCATGAAGTTGTTATTGTTTTATAAAATTATATTATTATGTGGATATTATTTGTACTACGGCCTTCTTACCACAGTGGGGACTTCGCACCAGTGAATGCCAGAGGTGCCAGACACCAGGATTTTGTGGTCAACACCAGCAGCACAGCTGGAGTCTTTGAGCATTTGCTCATTGTCATGTATGATAAGGGAAGAGGGTTCAAACACCTCCTGGCCGAAGTGTTTAGTTAGAGTCTCTAAAGTCGACAAGTATTTGACCTTCAGGTCATGCGTACTGATCTTGTTGCCTTCCACAGTATTCCTGATGAATTCTTCAAGTAACACTTTAAAGATGTTACGGATGCGTAGACGTGTGAGAATGCTCCAACGTATGGACTGGTATAGGACACTGGGAATGTAATGTTTGTACCTGACAAAGATAAAATGTAACACTGAAAGATACAGATAGACTTTAATAGAAAATGTATAAATATAAAATGACTCATCAAGGTTAAAATCATTTCTTAGATCACATGGGGGTGAAATTTGGGATGATTCAACTTTATAATTGTGATCAGAAATCAAAGCTCATTAGGATATTCATTTCCAACAATACTGACTAGAGTCTAAACATATATCAAAACTATGAAAGTCAACTGTTAATTTAGTTTAATTATTTTTCTATAACAAATAATGGCTTAATAATTCATACTTATTAACAATAATACATAAATAACATTTGTGTATGTTTGTTTTTAAATATACTTTACTTTTATTTAGTTTTTTGTTGTTTTAAGTTTTATTTTGTTTTTTAAATAAAGCAAATTTAATAACTATTAGTAATTGAAATTAATATTAAATAACCACATCCCATATTAATATAAATGAATATGGTTGTATACTGTATAAAAGCTAATACACACACACACATACTGTATATATATATATATATATATATATATATATATATATGTGTGTGTGTGTGTGTGTGTGTGTGTGTGTGTGTGTGTGTGTGTGTGTGTGAAACTGCACCCATCATACAATTTGACATAAAATTAAATACACAATATAATAAAAAATAAAAAAATATGTATTGATGTTTGTTAATATAGCCTATAGTCTCAGTCATGAAAAAAATACATTTTAGAAAAACTTATTTATTTATATTTTTTGAAATATACTTTAAATTGTATTTCAGATTTAAAATAAAAATAAATAAAAAGCTCTTACTCAAATTCACTGACAGGAATATCTTGTTCAATGGACTGATGGGAGATGGCCATCACAGCCATACCCAAACACTCATTTTCTATCTGCTGGACGTCACTCTCATCACGAGCGCTACGCAGCTGTGCCAGACCACTCTGAAAGTCAGTCTGACTCTGTCAAACACAAACACACATTAAAATGAGCAGCCACAACTTTCTTGAACAACCCGTCCTTTAACATTGTCCAGTGTTTTTGTCACCGTACCTGTGCGTAAAGGTACGTCAGTGAAGCTACATCCAGCACAGCTGCGCCCGTAGGACCGTTCCCTCGTTTAAGAGTGTGTCTGCACACTGCAGGAGATGTCTTACTTTTCCCATGCCAGTTCGTAAAATAAAACCTGCCCCAAAAATGTGGTTATAATGTAAATAGGAAAAAGTTCAAATATCTGTCCAGTTTTTCCCATTAATTGCCTATAATCTGACAGCCTGCGAGAGCATTTGGGAACGCAACGGGCACCTCATGCATTATTTTCATAAAAATTATGACATACGCTAGATACAAAAAATGTAAGTTACAAGTTATGAGATAAAAAGTTGAAATTATGACATTCTAGTCATAAGTATGACATACTATAGCATAATTATGAGATTAAAACTAAAAATTATGACCAAAAAAAATCTAAATTATAAGATAAAGTCATGTTATGAAAAGTTAAAAATTAGGGCAATTTCTCTACTCTAGAGTAAAGTTATTTTTCATTTCCAATTATTTTACAGTGCATTTGTTTTACAGTCCTAGAGGAAGGCCATCACCCCCGTAGTTTCACGAAATCCTGTGGGACATGCTGCTGTACCAAACTGGGAAGGAAAACGTCTCCGGTTACTATCGTAACCTCGGTTCCCTGAGAGGCAGGAACGAGACATTACGTCAGCTATGATGTATATGGGAACTCCTCCCTTCTCCACTTTCGCTGAAATCTTATGGGCTAACGCCAGCTGGGGGCAGCTGGCCAATTGACGCGAAGCATGCAAATACTGACAGGTCAGTGGGCAGTATAAAATGCATGGGCGCGAAAATTACGTCAGAATCACGACTGAACGCTAGCACAGCTGATCAAACAGTGAGCACGGCGGCTAACGTAATGTCTCGTTCCCGCCTCTCAGGGAACCGAGGTTACGATAGTAACCGGAGACGTTCCCTTTCAAGGCGGTAACTCAACATTGCGTCAGCTATGACGTATATGGGAACTGTATTAAATCCCACCGTGAGAGCAGTGAAGATAAGCCCTGAATGGGGTCAATCACACCCACACATAAGCAAGACAGTTCTAGCCAATAGCCGCGTCACTAAGAGTACTCGCATCTAATAGGCGGAACTAGACCAATGAGACATCTGCTCCGACCCTAACAAAATTTGCATATCATGTGCTCCTAGCTCCTCTGAGAAAACTGATTACCAGAGCGTGCTTACCGATCGATTGCTCGTCAACCGGGGAATGAAAAAAAAAGCAGCAATAGCGGCCACATACACCTTCAGCGTGGATGGCAAACTCCCGTAATCCATTCTGTGCTGTAGAAAGCGCAAAACATCTGACACGGAACAGGTCCCCGGGTCAATACCAACGTCCTGGCACTATTTTGTGAAAACTCCCCACTTCAGAGTGTAGAAGCGCCTGGTAGAAGGCGCGCGCGCCTCCGTAAGTGTGCTCAGCACTCGTGAGTGCAGAGCGTCCCGCTCATTTAGGTTCCCCGCAACGGCCACACATGAAGGTTCCACAGCTCAGGGCTGGGGTGCCCTATCGTACCGTTCGCCTGAGACAGCAGGTCCTTCCTGAGGGGGATTTGCCATGGGGGAGCCACCATTAACTCTCTCAGGTCCGCGAACCAGGGCTGATTCGGCCAGTTCGGGGCCACGAGTATCACTGACGCTCTCTCCTTCCTGATTTTGCACAACACCATAGGCAGAATCTTCACCGGAGGGAACGCGTAAAGCCTGGGTTCCGGCCAACGCGATGTCAGAGCATCTCCCGGCAGCGGGGAGTGAGATAGCGAGAAGAATGCCTGACAGTGCGTGTTCTCGCTTGTGGCAAACAGATCCACTTCCGCCCTCCCGAATCGATCCCAAATCATTTGAACTGATCCTGGGTGAAACCTCCACTCTCCTTGAGGAATCCCGTTCCTCGAAAGCATGTCCGCTCCATGGTTCAGGATACCGGGGATGTGCGCCGCTCTTATGGAGAGAAAGTGTCGGCCCGCCCACAACAGGAGACTCGCTGCCTGTTTGAATAGAGCTCTGGAGCACACGCCACCCTGGCGATTTATGTACGAGACCACAGACGTGTTGTCGGTTCGAATCAGTACATGTTGCCGCTCCAATTTCGACCGAAAGGCTTGTAGGGCTAAGGACACCGCTTCCATTATTCCAAACGGTTTATGAGCCACCTTCTCTGTGACTCCGACCACAGGCCTGAGGCAAGTACACCCAGGCACACTGCTCCCCACCCTGAAGTTGACGCGTCAGTCGAGACCACGGTGCGCTGCGTCACTATATCCAAAGGAACTCCTGGACTGAACATATCCGGGCTGTTCCACGGTCTCTGGCTGACGCAACTGTGAGTGACCGTAATGCGCTTGTGGCCCAAAGACCACGCCCTCGGCAGAACTCGAGTTTTCAGCCAAAACTGCAGCGGCCGCATATGCAGCAGACCCAGATGGCACACTGAAGAAGCCACCGCCATCAGTCCCAGAAGCCTCTGAAATTCCATCAGTGAAACAGACCTGCCTGTTCTGAAACGGCACAGAGTCGATTTTTTTTAATTGTCTCTATGCGCCCTTGAGAGAGATGGGCTCACATCGCCATCGAGTCCAAACATACTCCCAGATATGTTATAGTCCGACTCTGTAAAAATACGCTCTTCTGCATTTCACACGCAGTCCCAGCGTATCCAAATGGCGAAGCAGTGTTTCCACGTGACTGATTAGCACATCTTTTGAGTGGGCTAAAATCAGCCAGTCGTCCAGATAATTCAAGATGCGCATTCCGCTCGATATGAGGGGAGGAAGTGCTGTGTTGACATTCTGAACGCGCGCTAGTTAAGTGCTCAGTTGATGGGTCTCAGGTCCAGAATCGGACAGAGTCCTCCATCCTTCTTTGGCACCACGAAGTAGCGGCTGTAAAACCCGCTTTCCTGCTCGCTCGGAGGGACACGCTCTATCGCTTCTTTCTCGAGCAGACTGAGAACTTCCTGTCTTAGAACGGGAAGGTTTTGGGGCAAAGCCAGTGATGGGACCACACCATTGAAGCGGGGAGGTCTGCGTTTGAACTGGAGAGAATATCCGTGCTGAATTATTCCCAGTATCCACGGTGAAACGCCGACCGGAGCCCCGTCCACACTAGGCTAGAAGCACTGGCGGGAGGGTGGCTCGCGGTGGGCATTGTGTGGTGTTGGCACTCTCGCGCCCTCGAGAGGCCATTATAATCATGTGTTGTGGCTCTGCGCTGCTCTGAGACAGGGCGAGTGACACAGTGTGCAAGAGGAAGCTCTTTTTAATTTTATCTGACGCCAGAGCCGGGATTTGAACACGGGTCTCTGGCGCGAAAGCCTTTGATTTCACCACTGAGCATTTAAACACACATAGCAATCGTCGCCCGTAGGAACATGGGGGACAAGATGCATTTGAACATGGCGCTTGGGGGCGGGGCCTCCAGCGTGCTCTCTCTTCCTCTTTATCGGTCCGTCAGGAAGATGGCTTGGTAGCCGAGGATGGCACGCAGGCTCCTCTTCTGACCCTGATGTTTCCTTCCAGGCCCTGACCACTGCTTGTTTCGGCCGAAACGAGCATCCGTTTCGGGGCGGGGCGGCACGGCGTGCTGTCTAGCCGGCCCTTGAGCCCGGCGAGGTACAGAAGAAGAGCGAGACCTCGCAGATGATGCCTGGAGTGAGCGACGGGGCATCACGTGGCTCATCGCCTTGGCGCGCTTCTGAGTCTCTGAGAAACGCTCCATGACCGACTCCACGGCGTCACCAAAGAGGCCGGAGGGAGTGACTGAAGCGTTTAAGAGCGTCTTGTGGTCCACGTCCTTCAGGTCAGCTAGGGTAAGCCATAGGTGCCTGTTAAGGAAGACCAAGAACCCCATTTTGGAACGGCCGATGGCTTGTAGCGCTTAGTAGCCATCGACGCGAGATCAGTTGCCGCACGCAGATCCCTGATGACGTCAGCATCAGCTGCGCCACTGTCGAGGGATTGAAGCAGTTTTGCCTGGAACACCTGGAGTATTGCCATGGCGTGAAGAGCAGAAGCTGCCTCCCCTGCAGAAGCATAGGCTTTGTCTGCCTGGTTGGCCGTGAACCCTGCGTGGCAGAGTGGGTGCGCGCCGATTGGGGTGCAGCCCACGACTTCACCACGTGCTCGTGCACGTCTGGAAAGAACGGGGTTCTTCTCCTCGATGCAGCCTGGCGGCGGCTCAACAGGAGGAACCACGAGTCCAGCTTACTTTTCACAGGCTCGTCAGGTGCGTTCCAAGCGAGGTCCAGCTCCGTGACGGACTTGCCGAGGACCCTGACGAGCTCCTCCTGGAGGTCTGTAGGGCCCTCTTGGTCAGGGCGGTCTGACTGAGATGCCCAATCTTTTTCCGACGCCGAGAGTGACATGGAGTTGTTTTCCTCGGGGGAAGCTATCGTCGCGAAGTTGACAGCGTCAAACTCATCTTCGGGCGGGGGAAGGCCCACCAGCGGCTCGCTGGCGGCAGTGGGCCTCATCCCTGCTGTTGCCCGAGCCACTTCTCTTCTGGCTCTGAGGGCGCGCACTGGCAGCTCGGCGCAGTGGGCGCACGTGTCGTCCGTGAGTGCCGCCTCGGCGTGGGCGAGGCCCAGGTAAGTGACACAGAACTGGTGAATTTGGTCGGGCAGGTCAATGGGACCCGCACAAATCTGGCATGTAGCAGCCATCGGATGCGGAGAGGAAAACATGGGTGAGTAGTCCTCTAATGCAACTTCCACGATGACTTAGATAAGACTTTTGGCGTGAAGAAAGAGATTCTGACGTAATTTTCGCGCCCATGCATTTTATACTGCCCGCAGACCTGTCAGTATTTGCATGCTTCGCGTCAATTGGCCAGCTGTCCCCAGCTGCCGTTAGCCCATAAGATTTCAGCGAAAGTGGAGAAGGGAGGAGTTCCCATATACGTCATAGCTGACGTAATGTTGAGTTACTGCCTTGAAAGGGAACTAGATGAGAAAAGACTAAAAACAGGAATACCTCATGCGATAGAAAAGCTTCAGTCTAGTTGTCTCATCAATGTTGAAGGAGTGATTGGGCGGATACCAGAGCTTGCTATATTCATCATACAGGGCAAACAAACTGTGACACAAAGGTGATATACCTGTAATAATGAGACAACAGTGAGTCCAGAGATGGGAAGTAACGAAGTACAAATACTGTTATATAATGTTACTGTACTCAAGTAGATTTTTCAGATATTTTTACTTTACTTTACTATTTATTTTTGTGCCGAATTTTACTTTTACTCCTTACATTTTAACATGAATATCGGTTCTTTCTACTCTTTACATTTTACAAAATTGGCTTGTTAGCCTACTTTAGTTTAAAATAATTTCAGTCCCAGATAGCAAGCACAGTTGGGCCGATTCCGGCTGAAATGCGTCACTGTCGGCTCACTGTCGGCATCGGTGAACAGATAATGGGCCAAAGCCGTGCCGACTGTGCATAACACATCTGGCTGACTAACGTTTTTTTCTGAATGGGCCAGTATCGGCCGAAATCAGTTGTACGTGTGTCAGGTCCATACTCAGTATAGCTGTGTGTATTTACCATCGGCCCGAGTTCGTTTTGTCACAAGCGGGCCACTAGTACAATTAAGGAACTCAGACGCTTGAAAAAAGGTTCTCTTACGAGAGGTTCTCCCGTATTGCGTAAGTTACTTACGCTACGGGTAAAGTAATCTTTTCTCGAGATCTGAAGCCAAAAAATTATCCTTAATTTTGTATTTATTGTCAACGCAGTGCGGCAGCCAGCAGACCATAGCAGGCTGTATAAGCATGCTCATTGGCTGTCCTGCGGCAACTGCAGCAGCCTACCGGTGAGCTCTGTGTGACGTCGCACCCTCCACGCATCACAGCCCACCAGAATGGGTGTAGCTTAGCGTATATAAGGTAGGGCTCAACAGGCTGAACTCTGATTTTCATCTCTTCAGCGAAGCTCTCTGCATCGCTGGATCTTTGAGAGAAGCGGCCGCCGTCGAAACAAGCGACAGAGCAAGCCTCCCCACCCTGCACTTCCCGCTCTCTCTCCCTCTGTTCGAGCCGCGCAAACTGCGCCGTTCACAAGGGATGTCGGAAGCGGACGCTCACGGGGCTAGCTTTCTTTACGTTGCAAGAAAGCTACCCCGCCCTCGCTGGCTACTCGCCGATTACGACCCCTCTTCCTGCTCTCCCTCCCTTTGTTTGAGCCACGCAAACTGCGTCGTTCACAAGGGAAGTCAGAGCGGACGGTCACGAGCAATGTTCAGCACCCCGCGTGCCTCACTCACCGGCGAAAGGAGGAGAGAGAATGTTGTTAGTCCCGCCGAGGCCAGACCAACCTCCAATTCTCACACATTTCTCAGTCTCCTCTTAAGTTCAGGCGGCTGGAAATATTAATATTGCAGTATATGAGCCTGTTATAATACATGCACGCCTGCAAACGAACGCCGACACAGAACATGATGGCGCTCTCTTACATGCTCACGCTGACCAAAACTTATGTGTGTTTCCCCCTGTGGCTCAGTGGCGAAACCTTAGGCTTTCACGCCAGAGACCCGTGTTTGAATCCTGGCTCTGGCGGCAGATAAAAATTATGCTGTTCGCGGCCAGCTTTCTTACATACGGAAAGCGAACTCGCCTCTCGCACCCTCCCGCAAGTATTTATGAGCATCTAAACATATGAGCCTTCAAAGCATTACTCTGTCAGTCCCCTTGGAAAGGCTACTGCAGAAGTGTATTTTGCAGCCAACGAGCCGGTAATACAACCCGCTCGCCTGCACCCAACCGCCGTTTTCACGGCAACCCAGAGAAATCTCAAAAGAGTGTAATGTCTGGTTATCCGGTTCAAGCCGCTGGCATTTTAAGTGTAGAAAATGTGCCCACGTCTCAGTGCTCACCCCTACACACAAGCACGATAACCCCCGTGTCTCTCACAGAGGCCACTCTCGTAAAGCTGGCAAATGCCGCTCGAGCGTTAAAAGTAGGAAATGTGCCCACGAATCCGTGTCCACACCTACTCACTGCCCGCTCCGTTACACGGCCACTTCCTGCCGGTCACGTTACGAATGTAAGTCTTGTGCCCGCTCACGAGCGCTCACACTTACTGACAAGCATTTTAGCCCCGGCGCTGCTCTCGCGCCCCGTTCCTCGCACAATATTCTCCCCGTTCGAAGCCACCGGGACATCGTGTGTAAAACGGCCAGCCATCGCTGTCTGCGAGCCGCCGTATTCAAGCACAGAGAGCGCGCACACTGCGCCCGCGCCTCCGAGTCAGGTTCTCGAGCCCACAGAGTGCGGCAGTCGGAACCCGGAGGCCATTCTGCCCCTAGCTGTACATGCAAAAGCATGGGAAGCTATTCCAAGCGTGTCAGAATGGGTGCTGAGCACAGTAAAGCAGGGCTATTCGTTGCAGTTCGCTCGCCGTCCGCCGAGACGAGAGTGAATGGGGAAGTAGCACACCTACTTCGTGCAGAAATAGCGAAACTTCTGTGCAAAGGGGCCATAGAGCCGGTACCTCCTTCTCTGAGCGAGTCAGGCTTTTACAGCCGTTACTTCCTCGTGCCCAAGAAGGACGGAGCTCTCAGACCGATCCTAGATCTGAGATATTTGAACAAAGCTCTTATGAGAAGACCGTTCAAAATGCTCACAACCAGACAGATCCTTGCGCAAATTCGCCCGGGGGACTGGTTTATTTCCCTCGATCTGAAAGACGCTTACTTTCAGATTCAGATAATACCCCGTCACAGGCCATTCTTGAGATTCGCCTTCGATGGTCAGGTATATCAATACACCGTCCTGCCGTTCGGCCTGTCTTTGGCACCCTGTACATTCACAAAGTGCATGGACACGGCTCTCGCTCCCCTGAGAAATCAGGGCATGCGGATTTTGAACTATTTGGACGATTGGCTGATTCTAGCACAGTCAGAGAAAGAACTTATTTCTCACAGAACAGTGCTTCTAAGCCACCTGGAAAGCCTGGGTCTCACGGTCAACTGGACCAAGAGCTCATTACTGCCCAGTCAGTCAGTCTCTTTTCTGGGTATAGAACTGGACTCTGTGGTAATGACGGCCCGGCTGTCGACACAGCGCGAGCGCCGTGTTCAACGCCTGGCCGCGTCTTTCCAGAAAGGCAGCGTCGCTCCTCTAAAAACATTTCAGAGGATGCTGGGTTGTATGGCATCAGCTGCAGCAGTGCTTCAGCTGTGTCTACTGCGTATGCGCCCGCTGCAACGCTGGTTGAACGCTCGAGTGTCTCACTGAGCCTGGGCGTCCGGCGGCATGCGAATCAGAGTGACTCAGAACTGCGTTTCAGCACTGAAACCCTGGTCAGCGGCCGACTGGTACCAGCGGGGAGTGACAATGGGAGCTGTCTCGTACCGAAAGGTTGTCTCGACAGACGCCTCCAACTTAGGTTGGGGCGCTCTTTTCGAGGGCAGACTGGTCTTTGGCCTGTGGTCAGACCAGGAGAAATGCCTTCATATAAACTGTCTGGAGATGATAGCGGTCGAGAACACGCTGAAGCGTTTCCTCCCACACATACGGGGCACCCATGTTCTAGTCCGCACGGACAACATGTCCGTGGTGTCCTACGTGAACCACCAGGGCAGTGTCAGATCCAGGAATCTCTGCAAACTGACAGAACGCCTTCTTGTGTGGGCTCATCACTCGTTGTGCTCGCTGAGAGCCGTGCATGTACCGGGCCACCATAATGTCTGATGAAAGATCTTCTCTCTCAAGCCGGTGGATCGATTTGGCATCCCCATCCAGAGCGCTGGTCTCTGCATGTGTGGATAATCAACGGATACCCGTTGCCTTGCCAGAAGGGGTCGTGAACACGATCACACAGTCTAGAGCTCCTTCTACGAGAAGACTCTACGCGTCTAAATGGTCAGTGTTCTCCAAATGGTGCGCTAAAAAGAGCCTGGACCCACGCACGTGTGGGGTTTCGTGGGTGCTTTCCTTCCTTCAAGAGCTGTTGGACAAGGGCAGGTCCCCTTCCACGCTCAAAGTGTATGTGGCGACTATCGCAGCGTTCGCGGAGTCGATGCGCAGCCGTGCAATAGGAAGGAACGAGCTCATCATCTGCTTCCTTAGAGGATCCAGGAGGATGAATCCCCCGCGGCCCCCTTCGGTTCCGATTTGGGATCTTTCTTTGGTCCTAGAGGCCCTGAAAGTGTTTCCCTTTGAACCGTTAGAATCCGTGGACCTAAAGTACCTCTCGCTCAAAACCGTTTTTCTGATAGCTCTGTCATCAGTAAAACGTGTGGGGGATCTACACGCGCTATCTGTTAGCCCCGCATGTCTCGAGTTTGGACCAAATGACTCGAAAGTTATCCTCAAACCGAGACATGGTTACGTCCCCAAGGCGATTGGCACTCCCTTTAGAGCGCAGATCATCTCCCTATTGGCTCTGCCAGCATCCGATAGCGAGGGCAGTGATAACCTCCTATGCCCCGTCAGGGCGCTGAGAGTTTACATCACGTGCTCCGCCGCCTTCAGGCATTCTGAGCAGCTCTTTGTTTCGTTCGGTGGGCGCACCAAGGGTCTCGCCGCCTCAAGACATAGCCTGTCCAGATGGATAGTGGACGCTATCGCAGCAGCTTATGCGTCCAAACACCTGCAGTGCCCTATGGGCATCAGGGCCCTTTCCACTAGAGGCATGGCTTCGTCGTGGGCTTGGTCCAGCGGGATTTCTATTCACAACATTTGTATGGCGGCAGGCTGGGCCTCCCCCTCTACATTCGTTAGGTTTTATAACCTGGAAGTTCCCGCCTTGCAGGCTAAACTTTTATCAGTCTAGGTGATCTGTATCTGTATGTTCTGCCCAGCTGTCCATGTGCAGGCTACTCTCACGTGACTACTAGCTCTTCTGGTTGAGCTGCACGAAGGGGTGATATTCTCTATACATAGACCGGCGGAGCTGCTCTGTATTCCTATGAAGTGCTTATTACATGTGCTGGTCCGCGTTGCTGACCGCCTGTTTCCCACATGTTTTTGTGTTCCCCGGGCTTTCCCTGGGACTCATGCAGTAGATGCTCGGCACGCACGGCGTTGACAAGGGGTTTCCGTAGCGTAAGCAACTTACGCAATACGAGAGAACCTCTCGTAAGAGAACGTACTCGGTTACCTAACGTAACCTCGGTTCTCTCTAGAAGAGGGAACGAGTATTGTGTAACCTGCCGTGCTCGCGCCACGAGCTTATTCGCTTCAGTCAATGAAAACCAGAGTTCAGCCTGTTGAGCCCTACCTTATATACGCTAAGCCACACCCATTCTGGCGGGCTGTGACACATGGAGGGCGCTTCGCGCCCTCATTGGGCGTGACGTCACGCAGGGCTCACCGGTAGGCTGCTGCAGTTGCCGCAGGACAGCCAATGAGCACGCTTATACAGCCTGCTATGGTCTGCTAGCTGCCGCACTGCGTTGACAATAAATACAAAATTAAGGATAATTTTTTGGCTTCAGATCTCGAGAAAAGATGACTTTACCCGTAGCGTAAGCAATTACGCAATACTCGTTCCCTCTTCTAGAGAGAACCGAGGTTACGTTAGGTAACCGAGTACCTTTTGGCGGTTAATTTAAATCCTGAGGAAGATCCTGCAGACGCAGACCAACGTTTTCGAGAGGAATCATTCATCTGAAAAAACGAGTAAGTAATTTAATTTATTTATTGTTCTAGTGCTGTTTGATGTATTAATTGTCAAGATAAATATAGTTTTTTTTTTATATATCTAACGTTAGATCAGATGTTCACGATGATAATACGTTACTTCAGAATATCCATTCGGTCCCGGAATGTTGATGTGAAGGCCTACGGTCTCTTTTTAGGATAAATCTGAGTTTTTTTTTTTTATTAGAAAAACTGCTGTGTGGTATCCAGTGCACTGCAATTTTGGCTAATGAAATGATATTGAGTTATATTCCTGTGCTCAAATTTAGTCAGTAAATTCGTCTTTTTCAACGAGTGATTAGTTCATAGGAGTCGAATCATAGGAGTCGGACTACGCTTTCGGCGCCATAGTTCTCTATACAGGTGACTCTTTCTGATTTGATTCACTAACCTCTCAAAAGAGTCATTTATTTGTGAATCGAACTACACTGACCACAGTGTATAGGCTACTACACCCGCGGAGACAACGTGTAGGCTACAATCTGAAAAAAACAAAAAGATTTATTTGGTTTTAACACTCCTGTGGGGAACTCCGAAACGGAAAAGCGTTATAGATACATAAGATAATCTGCAAAATAAGTGCAGCTTCTTAATTCATTGTCTTTGGTACGTCTTGTGTTCTTGAATGTAGCATAATCTGCATAATCAACAACATTTGTCAAACCTATGCGCTTAAACTAATGCTTAAGATTTAAAATTGACCTCACAATATCTATTCCTTTATTTAAAAGGTGCAGTTCAGAGAAACCCTCACAGCTAATGCTGCTGAAATGGAGATCGAGGGATCATGGACTGGCAGCAGATCGAGGGGCAGACACAAGATAAGTTTAAATGTATTTAAAAACACACACCTCTTTAAGCTAGCATAAACATAACACACTCTCACATTTCTAAAATTCACATCTGTTAAAGGGGTCATATAATGGTACATGCACTTTTACAAGTTGATTGTACTGAAATGTGTGTTGGCAGTGCCTGTACACAACCATCATAAAATGATAAAAATCCATCCAGTGTTTTTTTTTTTATCTCCTTATATGTTTGATAGGGATGGGCGTATCGATACAAAGTATCGATACTGACGTCGAGTATCGAAAGTATCGATACTTAAATAAAAATATCGATACTACAGTTGTTTTTTTTTACCAGTGATTTTGTTTATTTGACAAGAAGTTTAATGCGTACAATATGCATTGAATTGGATGAATAACCTATGTTTAGCAAATAATTGTGTAGTATAACTATTTTCCTGCTTATCTGAACACACGCAAATGGTGCAAGTCAGAAGCAATCAATCACAGAGAGCGTTCACACACTGCGCCGACAATGCATTCAAACAGGGATGCGTTTCCCAAAAGTATCACAAGAAACCATTGATGCTTTTGGGAAACGCAGCCCAGAACAATGCTTAACAGAAGACAGAAAAACATCATATGTTTGAGCTATTTCACAATAAACTCATTTAAATTGTAGCCTACATAGTTTGTGCAAATAAATTGTTTTTTGAATGTTAAAAGTTCATAGTTCTATTCTGTAACTAATTTTAATATAAATCATACACTGTCAGAATAAAAAGGTTGCATTTTATGGGTGCAACAGCCGGTCACTGGCAGTCCCTTATGGAAATTAACATCACAGTGATCATAGTTCAACTAGGCCTATAATATTTTGTAGATTTCCATGGTTACCACTACAAGTAAACATTGTAATCATGTGTAAATAAAAATATAATCTAATAAATTCCAATTACGGCATATATTGAATGTTAAGATGCCTTTAATATATAATGTTAAGTGGGTATCATTACCCATTTTAATCTTAGTAATTCAATAATTTAAGAAATTTTCAAATTTAAAAGTTCAGTTTAGAGGTATCGATATCGATATCGGCGATACTGGCCTTGAAATTATCGGTATCGTATCGAAAACAAAATAAGTGGTATCGCCCATCCCTAATGTTTGACCCTCTCTGAAATCAAGCCGTTCGATTTTGTGAAGTCACAAAATCGACGCCCCTCCCACGATTGGTGAGTGACAGCAGCGTTTCAACCATAGACTGTAAAAAATAGGTTTCAACACAGACCCGCCCTCGCTCGTGAGCGAGCTGTCTGTCATCATAGTCCGCGCATCATTGTTGATACCCTCACTGGAGCGCTGTCTATGAGCAGAATGGCGTCTGCGATTGTTCTTCGGTGTAATAAGGAACACAGCAGTCATTTTGATGTTCCTAAATCCGAACCGTTGAAGATGCAGTGGCCGAGTTTTGTTTTTGAAGGGATATTCCCAAAGCATTGACGCGGGGATTCCCTCACGGGGATTCCCCCATGATCAACGTCCATGCTTTCATGTTTGCGCGAATCATTTCACACCAGACAGCTAGCTTTACAAACGAGAAAAAACGGATAGGTACCAACGTGTTCCTGCTGAACCTCCAGAAGTGAGTGTAATGTTTTATTAACCTTTATATTAATATTTATATTAATCTTTGCAAATTTGCAAACCTTGCTGCACGCTTCACGATGAATGCATCTAAGGTTTACACTCAGGGTACATTACAGCATGTTTTCTATGTACGACGTTCTCAATATAATTCATAATCCCACGTTTATAATGAACAAGGCGTTAGGATTATTGTGTTATTGTTTCAAACGGTGTACCCACAGAACAGAGGGGCGGGGTGAGCAAAGCTCATTATCATTTAAAGACACATGCACTGAAACGGTGTGCTGAAAACAGAGCTGTTTTTGACCAGGTAAAATTAGTGTTTTCTTACAATACTAATGAGAATTTTTAATTAAAGTATATTACAAACTTTTAATTTAAACCCTAAAGAATCATATTAGCTTGTACAAAAATGGCATTATATGACCCCTTTAAAGGATTGTTAGGCTGTATAAATTCGGTCAATTAGAACCAGAAACGCTTCCCATAACAACAAATGTACTTGTTACATTGTAAGAAGAATGGCATCTACGCTAATGTTAGTCTCTCTGTCTTATTCTTATCCCAAGGTTACTGTATTCAGCCGGATCTAGTCCATATCCAGACCAGATGGTGGACCTGCACCCTCAGATGACCACAACAGCCCTGAATGCCAGACCAGAACATCACAACTAGACGAGACCTAGAAACAAATTCTGTGAAGACCCCTTTGACACAACAGTCCTCGGCACAGTCATCGAATCAGATCCACGAGAACCAGACCAGTCCTCCGCACAGACCCAACGGCCTGCTTCAACGCATTACTCTTTTACCTTGATGTAATCTTTTCCAATCTTCAAGCAAAAGGAGCTGAATAAAATACTCTGAATGACATCAATCCACAATCTGACTTGTGAAGTGGCCTGGAATCCTAATACACAGACCATGATCATGTTTGGCCTGGATCCTAACACACACCATGTTCGTTGATTGACCAGAGGAGAACTGCCCCCCGACCTAGCCTTTCTTCATTCTGTCACTGATGGAGTTTGGGTTCTTGCCACTGTCGCCTCTGGCTTGCTTAGTTGGGGACACTTATTCTTAATAATATTGATCTGCCTGCATTGACACCATTATATGAGAACGTTCCCGGTTACTTAACTGTAACCTTGTTCCCTGAGAAAGCGGAACGAGATGCTGCGCTGCTCAGCGCATTGGGAACGTCTTTAGTCGTGACCAGCTGTGAATATTGTGTGTAACACATCGATAGAATTGACCCGGAGGTAATATAGCCTCGGTCGATGACGTCATCGGCACGCACACGCAACACGAGGCTATAAATAGATGAGCCACAGGTGCATCATCAGGATATTTTGTCTGAAGAGCAGTCCTGGGACATCTTCAGCACGGCAAAGTAGTGCAGCATCTCGTTCCGCTTTCTCAGGGAACAAGGTTACAGTTAAGTAACCAGGAACGTTCCCTTTCGAAAGCTACAATCGATGCTGCGCTGCTCAGCGCATTGGGAACGAGAATACCCACGCCGCCGTGCTTGAAAATGTCTGGACCCCTACGGTTGTGCATGTGTGATCACAAAAACGCAAGAAGGCCTCAGACATTAGCTTGTGACGTTGACTCAAGGACATGAGAGCCCGGAGTGGCATGAACATCCAAACTATAAAATCTTATGAATGTGTGCGGAGAGGACCAACCTGCCGCATCACAAACCTGTTGTAGGGGGGCACCCCTTGCCAAAGCACTAGAAGAGGCGACCCCCCTGGTGGAGTGAGCCCTAAGACCTGTAGGCGAAGCCTGACCGTGCGCCTCATAAGCAAGAGCAATAGCATCCCTGACCCAATGAGACATGGTCTGCTTGGTGGCAGCTGCCCCTCTGTTACTACCACCATAACAGACGAAGAGTTGCTCTGACTTACGCCACTGGCTAGTACGGTGGATGTAAGCCTGAAGAGCACGGACTGGACACAGTCTATGAGATTTCTCCTGCTCCGGCGTTGTGAACGGTGGAGGACAGAAGGCTTCTAGAATGACCGGATGTACAGCCGAAAATGGAACCATAGGCAGGTAATCAGGATGAGGATGCAAAATCACTTTCACCATTCCTGGGGCAAAGTCTAAGCAGGATGGAGAGATAGCCAGAGCCTGCATATCCCCAATTCTCTTCAAAGAAGTTATTGCCATGAGAAAAACCATTTTTAGAGTCAGAAGTTTATCAGACGCTGATTCTATAGGTTCAAAGGGGGTTTCAACCAGACCCTCGAGAACTATAGCTAAGTCCCATGAAGGGATCTTGGTTTTTATGGGAGGCCTCAGTCGCCTGGCCCCACGAAGGAAGCGAGAGAGCAGAGGGTGTCTCCCGAGTGGCGCCCCATCAAATCAAGGCGTGGCAAGCCGAAAGAGCGGCCACATAAACCTTAAGAGTGGCAGGGCATGTGCCTGTTGATAATTTCTCTTGCATGAAGTCCAGAACTGAAGCAACCTGGCAGTTGACTGGATCTACATTGTGTACAGCACACCATCTTTCAAAAACACCCCATTTACCGGCATAACTTTGTCTAGTGGAGGGAGCCCTAGCACTTAGAATGGTCTCAATAACGGCAGGCGAAAGCCCAGTGTCCCTCAGTTGGTTCCCATCAGGGGCCAAACGTGAAGATTCCACAGGTCGGGCCTGGGATGGAATATCGTGCCCTCCGCCTGAGACAGAAGGTCCCTCCTCTCCGGAATCGCCCATGGCGAGCTGTCGAGGAGAGATATTATCTCCGAGAACCACACTCTGTTCGGCCAACGTGGCGCTATCAGTAAGAGGCAAGACCCTTGTTGGCGAACTCTGGCTAGAACTCCCGGGAGCAGAGAAACTGGAGGAAACGCATACAGGCGCATATTGGGCCATGTGTGTGCCATCGCATCCAGACCCAGGGGGGCTGGGTGACTCAGAGAGAAGTAGAGGGGACATTGCGCTGTCTGTTGTGAGGCGAAGAGGTCCACTTCCGCTTTGTAAAATTTGGTCCAAATCTGTTTCACTACTTCCGGGTGGAGTTTCCATTCCCCCGTCGGTAGTGTCTGTCTGGACAGTAAATCTGCTCCCACATTCAGATGCCCTGGAATATATACTGCCCTGAGTGACAGGAACTTGTCCTGGGCCCAAAGAAAAATCTGCCTCGCTATTCTGTTCAGATTGCGTGAGCGCAGACCTCCCTGGTGATTTAAGTAAGAGACTGCTGCACCCGCACTAGGACATGACAGCCCCTCAATTGATGGAGAAAATATTTCAGAGCCAGAAATACGGCCATCAGCTCGAGGCAATTGATGTGCCAATCTAGCTGATGGCCCTCCCATTCCCCTTGAGCTGGACGGCCATCTAAGACCGCTCCCCAGCCCATCAGGGAGGCGTCCGTCGTTAGCAGTCTGCGACGACACGGCGCCCCTAGAGTGGGACCCAAGGCGAGGAACCGGGGTCTGAGCCACAGAGATAGTGTACGAAGCCCGCGGCGCGTCACTTTTATTTGCCTTTGAGGATTGGCTCTTGGATGAAATCCTCTGGCTTTTAGCCACAACTGAAACGGTCTCATGTGCAACAGCCCCAGAGGAATCACCGTGGATGCTGACACCATGATGAAACCTAACATTTTCTAGTACTGACGTACAGTACGTTCTTGGCCTAGCCTGACTTTGCTCATGGTCTGCCGAATGGTCTCGATTCGAGCGGGAGACAGTTGTGCCCGCATCGTGATCGAATCCCAAACGATCCCGAGATAAATCGTTCTCTGGGCAGGAGAAATAACACTTTTGTTGGTGTTGAGTCTCAACCCTAGAGAAACTAGATGAGCTAACACAATGTCTCTGTGTTGGAGCGCCATCTCTCGCGATTGTGCTAGTATTAACCAATCATCGATGTAATTCAAAATGCGAATGCCCTGGAGTCGTAATGGAGCCAGTGCTGCATCCATGCATTTTGTGTATGTGCGGGGTGACAAGGCTAGGCCGAATGGAAGAACCCGAAATTGGTACGCTTCGCCCCCGAAAAGCGAACCTCAGGAATTTCCTGTGTTGTGGCAATATTTCTATATGAAAATATGCATCCTTCAGATCGATCGTGACGAACCAATTGTGATGTTGAATTTTGCGTCACGACCGTCTTGACGGTTAACATCTTGAACTTGAGCGCTTTGACTGTACGGTTTAAGCCTCGAAGATCTAAGATTGGACGCACCCCCCCATCCTTTTTGGGAACCAGGAAGTATCTGCTGTAATAGCCTGACTCTCTCTCTGGAAGAGGAACATGTTCTATGGCCTCTTTGCTCAGAAGAGTTTGCAGCTCTTGTGACAGTACGTGCATCAGCTCCGGTTTCACGGAAGTGAAGACCACGCCGTTGAAACGCGGAGGACGACGAATAAATTGGATTCTGTATCCTATCTGTACTGTGCTTAATACCCACGCAGAAATGCCTGGCAGAAGTTTCCACGCTGCCAGACTTTCTGAGAGTGGTATCAATTTTAATACTTCCTTTTGTGCGTTGTTTCCTGCCGTCATTCAGGACGCGGAACATCTAACATCCCCTGTTAGATGTTCCGCATCCTGAATGACGGCAGGAAACAACAGAACATCTAACATTTCGCTGGAAACCGCTGCCCCCCGAGGCACGAGAGGTGGCGGGGATGGAGTGGTTTTGTGAGGGTAGCGGGAAGGGGCGAAGAGATCTTGAACGTGCCCCATCCCGCGGGGGATTACCCCCACCAGATTGGGCGCCAGACCATCAGGACTTTCGCTTCTTGTTAATAATAGTCCTGAGGTCTGGCTTGGGAGGTTGCTGAGCGCGGCGAGCCTGTCCCCAGTCTCTACGAGGGGGAGCACGCTCCGCCACGCTCTGCTTTTTAACCTCCCTGGCTTTTGAAGGACCGGGGCGGGGCTGGGTGGCAGACGGCCCCTCCCCTTGAGTGCGGCAAGGAAGGATGGTGATATTTAATGGTGACTTGACATTTGCAAAATGAATTTATTTAGTGTTAAAGAGTGTGAAAGATAGTTTGTGTGTGAAAGAGTGATGTTTTTTCTTTTAATCATACAGTAAATATAATTTACTTGTTATTTTGTAAAATTGTGTTATAAATAAATGTTAATAGTGTATTTGTTCATTGTTAATACATATGTACATTAAAGTGTATTTGTTAATTTTATAATAAAAACCCTTAATCTTTTTAAATGGTTGAATTTGTGTTTCACTACCAGTTTCTGGGCCACATCTGGCCCGGGGACCCAGCCGACTCTCAGCCAGTTCTGTCTTACAGTGCCTGGGCCAGACCTGGGTCATATCAATAAATAAGAGTCATTTTACAGGGTGTGGGCCGCATCTGGGCCAGAGAAAGTTGTTTGAGTCCGTTTTCAGTGTGTTGGGCCATTTTTGGGCCGGGGACCCAGCCAGAACTGGGCCAGAATTGAAGCAAGGATGAGGCCCAGAGGTGAGCCAGACAAATTTTGCTATGTGGGTGGAGTTACCTACCGCTACTATTTTTCGCGTCATCAACCCTTCGCAGGGAGTTTGATTGACAGGCGATCTGACCAATCATAATCCGCCATTTTGTCTGACAAAGCAGTCAGGAGAGTTAGATTAACATTGGAGGATTTAAACTTGAAAAACGAAGTGTACCTACGTCTTTTCGCGTAAAAACAACATTCCTATGTTCATTCATGTTTATTTGATGCTATAAATTAATTAGAAGGAAGACATGATCGGTTCACGAGCAGCTTTAACTGAGGCTCTACAGCGATCATTAAAGAGCCACAAAACGGTATTTATTGTTTAAATTTCTTTAAAAAATTACCAAATTTGAAAGGTGAGAATTTGTTTCATATAAAAAATAACCTGGTCTATCCTGTCTGCAGAGGTGGGCACAAATACATCAAAAACTATTTTGTTACAAACTACAAATACTGGCTCATGAAATGTAACAAAATAAAATACAAAATACTGATGTGAAAAATGTATTTAAATAAAATACAAGTAATTAGTATTTTGAAAATACAAAAATACTCCCACAATAATCTTAAGTCTTTTTTTTATTACTGAAAGGTCAATAACACAAATAGTAGCAATAACACAATGAGAAATGTGTCAATTCAAAATGGCGAAGTAGCAAAATAAAAAGGGGGAAAAAAACAGACCGAGAATTTGTCACAAAATCAAAATTCCATTTTAATCATAATATATATGATTAATCACTAATCACTATTTTTTCCATAGTAGAATCGCGCTGCGTGCACAATTATTGAAAAACAATAGGATTTATGATTATTTTATACAAAATCCGACGGAATATCAATATTTCTCATATGTAATACTTTTAAAAACATGTAAAAACTGCAGATGGATGTTATATTGTGAACGCTTGCTTAGCATGGAGATTTCAGTGGAGTTACGACAGCGCTGTTTCATAATAGGTATATTATGAATATATTATTAGTATGATGTCCTTTTATGAATGACAACACAGTGCATTGATCTCATAAGGCACAATTATTTTCTCTATAATGCCGTTCAGTGTGCAATATGTGTGTGTGTAGACTGTATATTTTTCACAAAACACTTTACCTTAAAGGGATAGTTTACCCAAAAAGGAAAATTCTGTCATCATTTACTTATCCGTATGTTGTCCCAAACCTGTATGAGTTTCTTTCTTCTGTTGAAATAAAAAGAAGATATTTTGAAGAATGTTGGTTACCAGACAGTTGACGGAAGCATTGACTTCCATAGTAGGAACAAAAATACTATGGAAGTCAATGGCTAGGCTACTGTCAACTGTTTGATTACAGACATTCTTCAAAATATCTTCTTTTGTGTTCAGCAGAAGAAGGAAACTCATACAGGTTTGGGACAATAAAAGGGTGAGTAAATTATGACAAAAGTTTTATTTTTGGGTGAACTATCCCTAATGCCGTTTTAAGAGGAGCAGCGCCACTACTTCTCCTGTGTTCAAAACACATTCACTTCTTGGAGGGAGCCCGGTCTACAGGGTGTCACGTGATTTTCGTGCATCTAACCTGGACATTGCCATTGCCAACATCAGACCGAAAATATGGCAAAATCATATATGGTACTAAGCATATGGTGATTTTTCTTAAGTATTGAAGTATTTGAAATACTCTAAATACTCTCCCTCAAAATATTTTGTTACAAACTACATTTTATTTTTTCCACACCTGCAAAATACAAATTACAAAATACACTAAAGTAATTAAATACATATTTAAAATACATTTAATTGAAATACTGCCCATGTCTGCCTGTCTGTCAGCGTCTTGTCAGTGTCCTCTCTGCTCCGCGATGTATTCTTCACTGCGTGAGAACATGGTGTGTCGTGAGAGCGGCGTCGTCGGGTCGCTTCCCAGATAGCACACTACTATTTGATGTGAAACTTACATCTGGAAGACGTATTTTAAAGAGTGTTTGCTCATCTGCAATACGTCTATAGGACGTTTCCTGTCAGATGTCAAATAGACGTTTAGAAGATGTCTTTAAGATGTAATGATTTAGAATGATTTAGAATGTATGTTAAACTGTAATGATTTAGAATGATTTAGAATGTATGTTAAACTGACATCTTCTAAACGTCTATTTGACATCTGACAGGAAACGTCCTATAGACGTATTCCAGATGAGCAAACACTCTTTAAAATACGTCTTCCAGATGTAAGTTTCACATCAAATAGTCGTGTGCTATCTGGGTTGTCGGACATAGCAACAGTAACTAAGCCCGTCTACGGAAAGCCTGTTCACTCCAACGCCCTATTAAGTCCTATTGGTTGTAGTTCAAATCAGAGTTCCACTGGGGGCGCTCGCCATGAGTGCAAAATGAATGGGAGTCTATGGGGCTATACGGCTAAATGTGTCTCTTTCACCTGATTGCCGTTGAGAAATCTCAGATTTGATTGTAAGTTTTGCAAGTTCAACATGGGTTATAGATCGAAAGTTGAATGAACGAGTACTTATTTCTTTTCGATTTCTTACAGGTTGAGTTGTTGTTGCCCATAACACGCTAGCATTCTGCTAATGACGTCAGCATTCTGACAAGAGTGGAACTGCAACCGGAAGTTTATTGAGTGGCACTTCTCCCCTCATTAGACTTTCTCTGACTGAACTAAAGGGAACGGAAGGGACCGGCAAACCAGTCTTTGCGAACGCTCAATTGAATGGGAATTGCTGCTATACGTTGCACTTGACCCATCACTACGACGACTCGACAGATTCGGCGGCATTCATTCGCGGAAAAATCATTAAATAGCCTAGCAGCTACATGTAGATTCCTTTAAATGTTAAGGGGAAGATTAAAAAAGAGAAACTGGATCTGTGAATTCTCACAGAATCACAATTTAATTCACAATTGAATTCATATCTTGCTACTCAGTCAGAATCTCACTAACCTGGAGTCCCGGTCTCTGTCACAATAATCATATGGCTATGTGATGTTTTAGGCCTATTGGCAGACCAGACATCCATTTAAAATGTAGGCAATGGCATATAAAGAACCTTTTTTCCAAATCCACTTAAGTTTCTCAGCTTGCACTGTAGTAACATTTGTGTGGTCCAGGTAGCTTTGCATAAAAAAATGGTTATCATTCACAAGGCTACTTTTACTTTTATACTTTAAGTACATTTCCAAGCCTGTACTTTGTTACTTTTACTTGAGTAAAGAAGTTAAATCAGTACTTGTACTTTTACCAGAGTATTTTTTAACACAAGTATCTGTACTTCTACTTGAGTACGGGAAGTGAGTACTTTTGCAATATGAGTGAGTCTCATATTGCTGTCGTAATACAAAGTTGTGCAAAGGCTGAACAACGTACCCAACTTCTTAGCAGCTTCAATACACAGTTCCTCTGCTGTGAAACTACCTGAGAGATGAATGATCTGGTGTTTCTCTGGCAGGTAAAAATGGACCTCGAGCCCCTGTAATATCACCGAGGCCATGACCGACTTCTTCTGCTCAGCCAGAGATGGGCACAAACACATCAAAAAGTATTTAATTACAAATTACAAATACTTACTCATCAAATGTAGGCTACTTAAATAAAATACAAAATACTGCTGTGAAAAAAGTATTTAATTAAAATACAAGTAATTTGTAATTTGAAAATACAAAAATACAAACAAAATTTAAAGTCTTCTGTAGTGTTAGAGTAAGTGTGGCGTTAGATACATACATGTAAGAGTCTAGAATATTACAATATCATTGTTTAGTGCAGAAGATGCGCTTTTAACATACATGTTGCCACATACTGTAATAATAAAAGATAATTACGCATTTAACACTATATTTGTATCATATTACACAAAAACTAGTTAACGCTGCTGTGAGGGTGTTTCTAATAGTGCGGCTGTGACAAAGTTGACAACTTTCTCTCTTCCGACTGCCATTATCTATTTTTTTACTCTTTTTGAAAGTTGTGAAAACGCTGTTGTGGCGTTTTTCGTTATTACCCAAAAATGAAAATTAGCCCATGATTTACTCACCCTGACGTCATCCTAGGTGTATATGACTTTCTTCTTTCAGAAGAATACAATCAGAGTTATATTAAAAAATGTCCTGGCTCTTCCCAGCTTCATAGGTATATATATATATATATATATATATATATATATATATATATATATATATATATATATACACTAATGGTCAAAAGTTTTAGATCGGTAAGATTTTTTATGTTTTTAAAAGAAGTCTCTTCTGCTCACCAAGGCTGCATTAATTTGATAAAAAACAATAAAAAAACAGTAATATTCTGAAATATTATGACAATTTAAAATGACTGTTTTCTATTTTAATATATTTTAAAATGTAATTTATTCCTCAGATGAAAGCTGAATTTTCAACATCATTACTCCAGTCTTCAGTGTCACATGATCCTTCAGAAATCATTCTAATATGCTGATTTTATGCTCAAAAAACAGTCATTATTATTTTCAATGTTGAAAACAGTTGTGTACAATTTTTTTTTTCAAAATTCTTTGATGAATAGAAAGTTCAAAAGAACAGCATTTATTTAAAATAGAATATTTTCTAACATTATAAATGTCTTTACTGTAACTTTTGATCAGTTTAACTCATCCTTGATGAATAAAAGTATTGATTTATTTTATTTCTTTCCCCCAAAAATAAAATAAAAATTCTTACTGACCCCAAACTTTTGAACGGTAGTGTTTAATGTTACAAAAGCTTTCCATTTCAGATAAATGCTGTTCTTTTGAACTTTCTATTCATCATAGCATCATGAAATAAAAATGTAAAAAACTGTTTCAACATTGATAATAATCATAAATGTTTCTTGAGCATCAAATCATCATATTAGAATGATTTCTGAAGGATCATGTGACACTGAAGACTGGAGTAATGATGCTGAAAATTCAGCTTTGAACACAGGAATAAATTACACTTTACTATATATTCACATAGAAAACAGCTGTTTTAAATTGTAATAATATTTCACAATATGACTGTTTTTGTGTATATTTTTAATCAAATAAATGCAGCCTTGGTGAGCAGAAGAGACTTCTTTTAAAAACATTAAAAATCTTACCGATCTAAAACTTTTGACCGGTAGTGTATATATAACAACATTTCCTCATTAAAATACAGTAAGGCATGTCTACGAACACCTGGAGTCTTTACAGGCATTTTAACAGAAACAGAAATTTTGAACTTATAAATGATATAAATCATGGTAGTAGATTTTACCTTACCGTCCAGTGCGAAACAAGCAGGGAACAAGATCGTCCAGTAGCACCTCAATGCAGTACACAAGATCCGAGGGGAGGAGTCGGATCTTATATAAGGGGTGGAGATTGGTAGGTTTAGGGGTGGAGATGGGTAGGTTTAGGGGTGGGTGTAGGGATCAGGGGGTGGAGATTGGTAGGTTTAGGTATGTAAGGTGGGAGGAGTTGGATTTTATCCGACTCCTCCCCCCGGATTTTATGCTCTGCAGTGAGGACCATCGATTCTCAGACAGCTTTCGAGAAAACTAATGATGACCTATGATGATGAGATTCTTGTGATAAACTACGTGACCAACACGCTGATCCTGATTGGCTGCTCGATGGTTCCCTCATAACACAGAGCATTTTCCAGTAAAAAAAAATGAAACACTTTAGTTCTTTGTATTTACGGTAAGAAATGCGGTCAAATAATTTCGACATAATGCCATTTTCTATTCTCGGATCTTGACATTTTGTTTGGTTTAACTTTTTTTTCTTACATTTTTTAGTGTTTCAGTTTTTCCCAATATAAACTCGGTTAAATACAATGCATTTTAGACCTTCATTTATTTTAACATTAATAATTATAATATGTATTATTATTATTAGACAGCCATACAGATGAGATAGAAATAGATAGATAGACAGACAGATAGATGTTGTACTTGTTTTTCTGAAAAGCTTCAGATCAGTGGATTCTCATCTCGTAGATTTTAAAAGGCTCTGCTCCTTTAAGGGTGGATCAGTAGTTGAAGAGGAAATAGGAAGTCAGTCCATAACATTTAGCACAAAGATCTAAAAACAAAAGGCGTTTGCGAGTGATGGCAGGAATAAAAGGTAAAGTTAAAACGCAACTCTTGATATGATCCCAAAAGCACACCGATCATTTTCCGAGTGCATTCTGCTTTCGATCGCAATCAGCTAAAAAGTCTTGTGAACTCTGTTGAGTTTAAACTACCGATTGTTACATGAATCGTTGCATCAAAGTAAAGATATAATTGCAAATGGTGTCGATTGATTAAATAAAGTCTATTAGGTGTCATGTTGTTATAGGGTAAAGTTGTCATCAACTAGAGTTCAAGTTTTACGTAGGTTTACTTTTACTTTAGGAACTTGCTTTTACTGCTGTGCTCCAGTTCGTTTTTCGATTCAGTAATTAACCAATGAAAATGAACTTAAGAAATTATCTTATACATTTTAAAAATGACAGAATTTAGTTATTTACAGCCTATTTACTTAAAGTACGTCATGTCTGCAGTTGCGAGCTATTGCCGCAAGGGGGCAACAAATACACGTAATGTTTCAGTATTCAAAGCCTTGGCCCAGGAGAACTCCGGTCAATTTTAACATTGAGCTCATTTTTTTGTAAATTTGGAGTGCTGTCAGTACAGAGAACAACGACAAAAATCGGTGTTGCCTACACCGTGTTATCCTCTTTTTAAAATTTGCACCCTGTTGACTTCAATGGGGCAAGTTTTAAACCTGCTTTTAGCCTCTTAACATCCTTGATGTGTCATTACAAGTGCCCAGCCATGTGAGTGATTCCTTCAGAGTGAACACGGGTGAATCTGACTGCAGTAGATGTGAAAGATATGAATAAAAATGATGTTTATTCAGCATTAAAATTGACCGGAGTTCTCCTTTAACTTATCTGAGTTATTATTCCTTTCAGCTCTTGTTGCGTTGTCCTTCAGTGGTGCACTTGGACTGACCCTTCTCCTGTTGGGATGTGCACTGCAACAATTTGGGTAGGTCCATGTTTTTGCCATCTGTAAGGATTTTTACTTTAAGTGCAGAAATTCAAGAAACTAACTTGTGCTTCTTTCCTCACAGACAGTACTGGCCCATGTTTGTCCTAATGTTCTACATTCTGTCACCTATACCAAATTTAATAGCCAAGAGGCATGCAGATGACACAGAATCAAGCAATGCATGCAGGGAGCTTGCATACTTCTTAACCACTGGAATCGTGGTGTCAGCCTATGGGCTCCCCATTGTGCTAGCAAGAAAATCTGTGGTGAGTACACAATATATATGTATCTTTTTTATTCTAAACATTTTGACAGGGTGGGTGATATGGAGCCTATACATATAGAACAAAAACATATCCATGTCACATTTAACCTAATAAAATAACACACAAAATGAAATAATTCTATTTTTAGGACCATTATTTTATTTAGTATTTATATCTATAAGTATTTATTTCTTTTCTATAAACCAGTTCGTTCTGGGTCTCGTATCTGATCAGCGTTCAGCGCTCATGTACCCGCCGAGAACAGCTTTGTCTCGCGTACTCAGCGAGCGTATAGGCTACTTGCCTCACAGAAAGCTTGAATGAAAGGTGCTTTTCTATCTATAGGCGTGTACGCGTTCACTATACTGGAGATGTCGAGTCAGCAATGTCAGCTTCATCTTTGCAGCTAACACTGATTCAGAAATAAACTCACTAGTTTATTATTTAATTAATTATTGTCTCTTTGCTATTTTTTCCCCGACACATTTATAATCATTTACAATCACATTTATAAAGTTTTTTTCTAGATAATGTAATCTTGTTAAAACGGATTTCATAAAATTGGTATTGAAAAAAGTATCATACAGGAACCGGTATCAAAGTCAAGGTATCGATTTTTTTAACTATACCCATCCCTAGTATTGATATAGTTGGAGTACTTTAACACATTTTCTAACAGTTCGTGAGTAGTACTGAGACAGAGCATTAAAGTAAACTTAATGGCAGTTAGCGACCCACTCTCTGTTATTTGCTAGAACTGTAGGAATGGGCAACCATCAGCCGATAAGAGCTACTTGGCAGGGGGTGTAGGAGAGCGCCAGGGTGCTCTGCCCTCTCAGTAGCCCTCCGGTTCACACTGGAGGTTATAGTCAGGCGACTTGATGTCGACTATCTCCACAGGACACCCAATCCTGGGTAATAATTATACACAGTATACGCATATATTAAGAAATCACAAACTTTTATTTTCGATGCGATAAATCGTTTCACAGCCCTACTTCGGTGTGAAGAACATTGCTATGTTTTTAGCTAGAGCATAAAGTCGAGAGAACAATTTCTCTCCTGAGGCCTCTCCTGGTCCTGTGGACAGGATGCTTTATGTTGTACCTCCTTGGAGTAGGTTGCACCTTTGAACTGATGCCTGAGGGTCCGGGTAGCAGTTGGAGTAGTAGCCTTGTGGACTGCATACTGACAACCATGTAAACGGCGACCCGAGTTCAAGTCTCGGCAGAGATTGAGCTAAGAACGTAACCTCAGGCTATCTAGTTCTTGGTCATGGGTGCGCTATATGGTAATGCTTTGTCTACAGCTTAGCTTATTGCGCAGTTTACATTCACAGTGAGCAGGCAGTAGTTCAGTATGGTGTAGTGGGTATTTTGTTCCCATTGTGTCAACTCCATGATGCAGTGTAGAATTTTCGAAAGGGATCGTCTCGGGTTATGACTGTAACCATGGTTCCCTGAAAAGGGGAACGAGACACTGCGTCGCATTGCCATACTTCCGGCATGTCTTCCTTCAGACAATGTAACGTCTTCCTTCAGACAATGGAAGTTGATGACTTCCTCTCTAGGTGCCCTTATGTACCCTGCCTGCGCACCTGTGTAGACATGTGCCGGTATTCGGTAATGCGATAAATCGCGGTAATGAATATGCACGATATTGTTATCGCGGGCACTTCAAAATACCGTGAAAAATAATAAGGGTGTCACGATTCTCCAAATCCTCGATTCGATTACATTTTCGATTCTAAAGTCACGGTTCGATTCGATTCTCGATTTAAAAAAAAAAATTGAAAGCACAAGCTATGCCATTTTTAGACTTTTATGCAATATAATAATATCTGACCTTTGTTCGCAATGTACCACACACTACATTGTCAAATTTAAAACGTTTATTAACAACATAATGTAACAATAACTTATATCTTCAGTCAATTGGAAACTTAAACAATATAACCTATTACCTATTATAGTCCCGGGGCTCCCTGGACTCCTCAGAGCAGTCACAGGCGAATAGCACGGCGTTTTAAATTGGGTTCCCACAGCGTTTGCAACGCAGTACGAGAGAACGTTCTATTAAGGGAACGTACTTGGTTACTTGCGTAACCTCGGATCCCTTAGAGATAAGGGAACGAGTACTGCGTTGCCTTGCCGTGCTATTTCGCTCATATCTGGTACTTCGCTTCAGTCGATTTAAACCTAAAGTCCTTTGGCGAGTTTTCTCTGAATTTATACACTTCAGCCGCGCCCAAATTGGCGCGCTTGAGGTTAGCAGGGCGCCAAGCGCTCTCATTGAACCGCACGCCACTGCTAACTCGCCATAGGTTCGTGCAGTTGCCGCAGCACACCCAAACAGCTCGCTCAGACGAGCTATGATGCTCTCGCTGTGCAGCTGCAATGCGTTTTAAAATAAAGGCTTCAATATTCTCGAGAAAAGGAGTTTTACCTATTACAGGCAGGCCGAGGTGACGTGACATATGGGGCGTGGCAGCATCGACGATTCCATTTTTTGATTCGATAATCGAGATTGAGCATTAATTTCGATCGATTTCGATTTTAAATCGAAATCTTGACACCCTTAAAAAAATAATAGATCAGAATTTATATTTATAGAACGCGCTTATTTTCCATCAACCGCTTAAACAAACACTGCGTGTATGCTGCGCAAAACACGTGCGGACTCTGATGTAAACAATCCCCACATGTAGAAGCACTGTGTACATGCGGCGCCGTGCGCACTCTAGTCTAATGTAATGAATCCTCACATGGAGAAGAAGCATGGCGGAAGGAGGAACGCTGTCGTCGATTTATCCCCCTTCTAAAAGCAGGGCTGCCAACTCTACGCATTCAGCGTGAGACTCACGCAATTTACACTTCTCACACGCTCTCGCGCCACACATCAACTTTCTCACGCAGAGAAAAATCACGGAGCAAAGAGGACACTGACACCGACAGATTAGACAGAGCAGGTTACTTATGATATGAAAAAAATTCTCCGCTCTCAGGTTCTGTCCATTTTATTACAAAATTCAGACAATAAATACCGTTTTGGCGCTTGTAAATGTGACGTGACCGATCGCTGTAGCACATCAGTTCAAGTAAACCGATCATCTGTTACTTTTTATTTAAAGATACAGTAAGTTACAACTTACCGAAAGGTATTTATTTATGCCTCATACATAATATCGACCAATCAGTGTTTTTCAGCCACGGAAAGAGGTAAAAAAAAACTGTAGGTGAACAATTATGTCACAGAACGTTACATTTACCTCAGGAAAGCCATTTAATGACCAACACACGTTAGTTGACTAGAAAAAATAGCTATAGAGAGGAGTATTTTGCTAAATATGTGCACTATATTACATTTGTATTATATTTTTACTTGTGTCATAATTGTTATTATAATGAAAACCAAATTATATTTAATTAAATTTGTTAATTTTTAACCTTTAATAATACCAGCTGACAGGGCTCTCTGTATGTTTACAGCATTATGTGAGATATATTTTTTCTTGAGAAAAATTAACATGTACTGTAGTCTATCTACTGTAGCCTACCTAATATTTATACAAAGAGTAAATATTGAATCAAGATTGAAATCAAATCCCAAGAATGTGAAAATTGTATAAAATTCTGTTTAGTTACCAAATCTTTTGACAATCACAATTACACCTATTGTAATGCAAGTTTTTTTTTTCATTTATATTGTAATAAATGTATTGCTCAGTGTTAATTTTAGTTAATGCAGTAACAAATGGGAACTTTTTGTTAAATGTTACTTTAATTTCTATATTTATTTAGAAAAATATTTTTATTTTAATACAAATTTTAATCAATTAATATTATTACTGTTGAAGAAGAATGAGGATGTTTTTGAATTATAGTACTGAAAATAAAGTGCAACAGTCGGGTTTCGGAAGTAAATAATCCACTCATTTTCTCCATAGGAAAATGATTTTGAACTTGGTATTTGATATGGTATTTGCTTCTGCTGAAGACGTCAGCCCACATTATTTGAGCTTATAAAAAAAAAAAAAAAAAAAAAATCATGTTTAACAGCAAAATTACTGGTGAAAAACGACATTAACCATGATGCTATACAGAAAATTACACCAGTCAGAATCGAAAAAGCAACACGTTTCAAAATAGCTTTTTAGCTCCGCCCACTCACATAATGCACTGCGAATTACGTAATCCACTCGGTCTTAAATCTTTGTATATGTAATAAACCTAAAATATTATATATATATATATATATATATATATATATATATATATATATATATATATATATACATACATACATACATACATATATATATATATATATATATATATATATATATATATATATATATATATATATATATATATATATATATATATATATATATATATATATATATATATATATATATATATATATATATACATATACAGTGCCCTCCACAATTAATGGCACCCCTGGTAAATATGATCAAAACTGGCTGTAAAAAATAAATCTGCATCGTTTATCCTTTTGATCTTTCATTCAAAAAATGTGCAAAATTCTAACCTTTCATTGAAGTAAAAGAATTGAAAGTGGGGGGAAATCACATTATGAAATAAATGTTTTTATCCAAAACACGTTGGCCACAATTATTGGCACCCCTAGAGTTTTTTACGAGTAAAATATCTCTGAAGTATATTCCCATTAATATTAAAGGGTACATAACATGCACAGTTTCACCTAATCTCATGTTAATCTTGAGTACCTATAGAGTAGTAGTGCATCCTTAATATCTCAAAAAAGTGTTTAGTTTTATTATATTTAGAAAAGAAAAATACAGCTTTCCGATTCTCTCCGGAAAAAGCCGAGGTCCTGGAGGCGGAGCTATAGAGTCAAGCGGTAGTTCTTGATTTCCAGCAAAAGACAGAAATCTGATCCAGTTGTACTTACATGAATGGGGTCTTTTATCACTGGGACCGCTCCACGTTTTAATAGCAAACGATTTGCAAATCCAGCGTCGACCTGAGCCTTGTTAATAAAACATTCGTCACTGAAACGACCAGAACACACAACCGCACTTCCTACACTCCGTTGCTGCCCCGGAAAAACAAACTGCATCCACTGTTCCTGTAACACTGGGTTCTTTGGAAAACTGAACACGGTAAGCTTTCCCTCACATCCAAATACACACTTTTTTGGAGACATTCTTGAACAAATCCTATGCAGCGCTGCCGATGATTTCCTGTTGAAGCGCGTTGATGTGCGCGGTCTCGCTCTCCTCTAGTCGACGTGCTCGCGGGCGCGCTTTTCCGAGAGAAATGCTCATATAAGGAGTTCCACTCTCATCTACGTCATTAGATCCACGATAAAAAAAAAACCAGCCGAAACTTGTACCAACCCGGAAGTAAGATTTTCAGCATAGAAATTCTCCGTTATTCGTCCAAAATATTTTTTTAAAACTTTGCCCATGTTTAGCATGAGAATCTATCTCTTTAACACTGTAAACAACTCTGAATACATGAAACACCATTGTACCCCCCCTTTAACCTTTTTTAGTACACCAGGGTGACTAGGAACATGAAACTGTCCAGCTATGACTTCGTGTTTCACAGGAGTTTAAATATGAGGAAACACAAAGGCCAAATCCCCTTAATAATCCATCACAATGAGTAAAACCACAGAATATAGTTCTGATGTGCAGCAAAAGATTGTTGACCATCACAAAATAGAAAGTGGCTGTAAGAAAATAGCTAAAGAATTGATAATCCCCATTTTGACCATCAGGGCAATAATTAAGAAGTTCCAATCAACTAAAGATGTTACGAATCCTCCTGGAAGAGGACGTGTGTCTATATTGTCTTAATGGATGGTGAGGATGAAAGTTTGAGTGGCCAAAGACTCTTCAAGGATCACAGATGGAGAATTGCAGAGATTAGTTGAGTCTTGGGGTCAGAAAGCCAAAAAAAAAACTAAAAAAACCCTACATCCCCACATGTTGTTTCAAGAAAAATCCTCCTCACTCCTCCAGAAACAAACTCCAGCAAATTTAATTGTCAGACACGACTGGATCTTCAAACGGCACAGGGTTCTGTGGTCAGATGAGACTAAAAAAATAGCTTTTTGCCAGCAAACACACTAGATGGGTTTGGTGAACACAAAAAAGTACCCCATGTGTACAATTTAATATACCGTTGGATCTTTAATGTTGTGGGCATATTTTTTTGCTGGAGGTCCTGGACTTCTTATTCAGATACATGGCATCGTGGATTCTATCAAATATCAACAGATAAAAAATCAAAACCTGACGCCTTCTGCTAGAAATCTTATAATGGGCCGTGGTTGGATCTTCCATCAGGACAACGATCCAAAACAAACATCAAAATCAACACAAAAATGTGTTAGCGAGCACAAAATGAAGCTTCTGCCATGACCGTCCCAGTCCCCTGACCTGATGAGTGGAGTGAACTGAAGAGAAGAAGCACAAACATGGATCTGGGAATCTGAAGGATCTGGAGAGATTCTGTATGGAGGAATGGTCTCTGATCTCTTGTCAGGTGTTCTCCAAACTCATCAGGCATTATAGGAGAAGACTCAGAGCTGGTATCTTGTCAAAAGGAGATTGCAAAAAGTATTTAATAAAAGGGTGCCAATAATTGTGGCCAACGTGTTTTGGAGAAAAACATTTATTTTATAATGTGATTTCCCCCCCCCCCACATTCAATTATTTTACTTAAATGAAAGGTTAGAATTTTGCAAATTTTTTGAATGAAAGATCAAAAGGATAAACGAAGCAGATTTATTTTTTACAGCCAGTTTTGATCATATTTACCAGGGGTGCCATTAATTGTGGAGGGCACTGTATATATATATTGTTTTTAATTTGACCATGCTGTTCATAATGCTTCATACTATTGTAGTTCTTTCCATCACTAAAGTCGTTAAGTACACAATCTTGTACCTTTGTCTTTTTGTCCAAATTTCAAAAACTTTTTTGCTTCAAATCAAAGTTTTTTTTAGTGTTGTGATTCACCTCGCAGCACTTTGAGATTCCACAAGAACCAATGATGTTCATTCTCATGTTACGCAGCACATTTGAGCTTCTGCAAGAACTAGTGAGGTTCATTCTCGTGTTACGCAGCACATTTGAGCTTCTGCAAGAACCAATGAGGTTCATTCTCGTGTTACGCAGCACATTTGAGCTTCTGCAAGAACCAATGAGGCTCATTCTCGTGTTACACAGCACATTTGAGCTTCAGCAAGAACCAATGAGGTTCAGTCTCGTGTTACGCAGTACATTTGAGCTTTCGCAAGAACCAGTGATGTTCATTCTCGTGTTACGCAGCACATTTGAGCTTCTGCAAGAACCAATGAGGCTCATTCTCGTGTTACGCAGTACATTTGAGCTTTCGCAAGAACCAATGAGGTTCATTCTCGTGTTACGCAGTACATTTGAGCTTCTGCAAGAACCAATGAGGTTCATTCTCGTGTTACGCAGCACATTTGAGCTTCTGCAAGAACCAATGAGGCTCATTCTCGTGTTACGCAGTACATTTGAGCTTTCGCAAGAACCAATGAGGTTCATTCTCGTGTTACGCAGTACATTTGAGCTTTCGCAAGAACCAGTGATGTTCATTCTCGTGTTACGCAGTACATTTGAGCTTTCGCAAGAACCAATGAGGTTCATTCTCGTGTTACGCAGTACATTTGAGCTTTCGCAAGAACCAGTGATGTTCATTCTCGTGTTACGCAGCACATTTGAGCTTCTGCAAGAACCAATGAGGCTCATTCTCGTGTTACGCAGTACATTTGAGCTTTCGCAAGAACCAATGAGGTTCATTCTCGTGTTACGCAGTACATTTGAGCTTCTGCAAGAACCAATGAGGTTCATTCTCGTGTTACGCAGCACATTTGAGCTTCTGCAAGAACCAATGAGGCTCATTCTCGTGTTACGCAGTACATTTGAGCTTTCGCAAGAACCAATGAGGTTCATTCTCGTGTTACGCAGTACATTTGAGCTTTCGCAAGAACCAGTGATGTTCATTCTCGTGTTACGCAGCACATTTGAGCTTCTGCAAGTACCAATGAGGCTCATTCTCGTGTTACGCAGTACATTTGAGCTTTCGCAAGAACCAATGAGGTTCATTCTCGTGTTACGCAGTACATTTGAGCTTCTGCAAGAACCAATGAGGTTCATTCTCGTGTTACGCAGCACATTTGAGCTTCTGCAAGAACCAATGAGGCTCATTCTCGTGTTACGCAGTACATTTGAGCTTTCGCAAGAACCAATGAGGTTCATTCTCGTGTTACGCAGCACATTTGAGCTTCTGCAAGAACCAATGAGGTTCATTCTCGTGTTACGCAGTACATTTGAGCTTTCGCAAGAACCAATGTTCATTCTCGTGTTACGCAGCACATTTGAGCTTCAGCAAGAACCAATGAGGTTTATTCTCGTGTTACGCAGTACATTTGAGCTTTCACAAGAACCAGTGATGTTCATTCTTGTGTTGTGCAGCACATTTGAGCTTCTGCAAGAACCAATGAGGTTTATTCTCGTGTTACGCAGTACATTTGAGCTTTCACAAGAACCAGTGATGTTCATTCTTGTGTTGTGCAGCACATTTGAGCTTCTGCAAGAACCAATGAGGTTTATTCTCGTGTTACGCAGTACATTTGAGCTTTCACAAGAACCAATGAGGTTCATTCTCGTGTTACGCAGTACATTTGAGCTTTCGCAAGAACCAATGTTCATTCTCGTGTTACGCAGTACATTTGAGCTTTCGCAAGAACCAGTGATGTTCATTCTCGTGTTACGCAGTACATTTGAGCTTTCGCAAGAACCAGTGATGTTCATTCTCGTGTTACGCAGCACATTTGAGCTTCTGCAAGAACCAATGAGGCTCATTCTCGTGTTACGCAGCACATTTGAGCTTCTGCAAGAACCAATGAGGCTCATTCTCGTGTTACGCAGTACATTTGAGCTTCTGCAAGAACCAATGAGGTTCATTCTCGTGTTACGCAGCACATTTGAGCTTCTGCAAGAACCAATGAGGTTCATTCTCGTGTTACGCAGTACATTTGAGCTTTCGCAAGAACCAGTGATGTTCATTCTCGTGTTACGCAGTACATTTGAGCTTTCGCAAGAACCAGTGATGTTCATTCTCGTGTTACGCAGCACATTTGAGCTTCTGCAAGAACCAATGAGGCTCATTCTCGTGTTACGCAGTACATTTGAGCTTTCGCAAGAACCAATGAGGTTCATTCTCGTGTTACGCAGCACATTTGAGCTTCTGCAAGAACCAATGAGGTTCATTCTCGTGTTACGCAGTACATTTGAGCTTTCGCAAGAACCAATGTTCATTCTCGTGTTACGCAGCACATTTGAGCTTTCGCAAGAACCAGTGATGTTCATTCTCGTGTTACGCAGTACATTTGAGCTTTCGCAAGAACCAATGAGGTTCATTCTCGTGTTACGCAGCACATTTGAGCTTCAGCAAGAACCAATGAGGTTTATTCTCGTGTTACGCAGCACATTTGAGCTTTCGCAAGAACCAATGTTCATTCTCGTGTTACGCAGTACATTTGAGCTTTCGCAAGAACCAGTGATGTTCATTCTCGTGTTACGCAGTACATTTGAGCTTTCGCAAGAACCAGTGATGTTCATTCTCGTGTTACGCAGCACATTTGAGCTTCTGCAAGAACCAATGAGGCTCATTCTCGTGTTACGCAGCACATTTGAGCTTCTGCAAGAACCAATGAGGCTCATTCTCGTGTTACGCAGTACATTTGAGCTTCTGCAAGAACCAATGAGGTTCATTCTCGTGTTACGCAGCACATTTGAGCTTCTGCAAGAACCAATGAGGTTCATTCTCGTGTTACGCAGTACATTTGAGCTTTCGCAAGAACCAATGAGGTTCATTCTCGTGTTACGCAGTACATTTGAGCTTTCACAAGAACCAATGAGGTTCATTCTCGTGTTACGCAGTACATTTGAGCTTTCGCAAGAACCAATGTTCATTCTCGTGTTACGCAGTACATTTGAGCTTTCGCAAGAACCAGTGATGTTCATTCTCGTGTTACGCAGTACATTTGAGCTTTCGCAAGAACCAGTGATGTTCATTCTCGTGTTACGCAGCACATTTGAGCTTCTGCAAGAACCAATGAGGCTCATTCTCGTGTTACGCAGTACATTTGAGCTTTCGCAAGAACCAATGAGGTTCATTCTCGTGTTACGCAGCACATTTGAGCTTCTGCAAGAACCAATGAGGTTCATTCTCGTGTTACGCAGTACATTTGAGCTTTCACAAGAACCAATGAGGTTCATTCTCGTGTTACGCAGTACATTTGAGCTTTCGCAAGAACCAATGTTCATTCTCGTGTTACACAGTACATTTGAGCTTTCGCAAGAACCAGTGATGTTCATTCTCGTGTTACGCAGTACATTTGAGCTTTCGCAAGAACCAGTGATGTTCATTCTCGTGTTACGCAGCACATTTGAGCTTCTGCAAGAACCAATGAGGCTCATTCTCGTGTTACGCAGTACATTTGAGCTTTCGCAAGAACCAATGAGGTTCATTCTCGTGTTACGCAGCACATTTGAGCTTCTGCAAGAACCAATGAGGTTCATTCTCGTGTTACGCAGTACATTTGAGCTTTCGCAAGAACCAATGTTCATTCTCGTGTTACGCAGCACATTTGACCTTTTGCAGGAACCAGTGATGCTCATTCTCGTGTTACGCAGCACATTGGAGCTTTCGCAGGAACCAGTGATGTTCATTCTCGTGTTACGCAGTACGTTTGAGCTTTCGCAAGAACCAATGTTCATTCTTGTGTTAAGCAGCACATTTGACCTTTTGCAGGAACCAGTGATGCTCATTCTTGTGTTACGCAGTACGTTTGAGCTTTCGCAAGAACCAGTGATGTTCATTCTTGTTACGCAGCACATTTGAGCTTTTGCAGGAACCAGTGATGCTCATTCTTGTGTTACGCAGCACATTGGAGCTTTCGCAGGAACCAGTGATGTTCATTCTCGTGTTACGCAGTACGTTTGAGCTTTCGCAAGAACCAATGTTCATTCTTGTGTTAAGCAGCACATTTGACCTTTTGCAGGAACCAGTGATGCTCATTCTTGTGTTACGCAGTACGTTTGAGCTTTCGCAAGAACCAGTGATGTTCATTCTTGTTACGCAGCACATTTGAGCTTTCGCAAGAACACGTGCGTTGATAAATATTTATTTGTGAATAAAAGCCTAAATTCAATCTGTTCATCATATAAAGGATCGTGTCTCTTCAGAAAATTTGGACTAAACTGCCTGAATCACATTAATTAGTTTTACAATCTATTTATGAACTTTTGGAAGTGTCAAAGTGGTAGTTGCATACACTGTGAATGGAGGGACAGAAATCTCTCAGATTTCATCAAAAATATATTAATTTGTGTTTCTGAAGATTAACGAAAGTCTTGCGGGTACATGAGGGTGAGTAATTAATGGTAGAATTTTCATTTTTTGGGGTGAACTGTCCCTTTATTGGTTTTAAATTAAATTATTTCTTGTTTGTTCATATAATAATATATCCGATGTTATTGCAATAATTCAGAGATTCAGAGGGAAAAACCTCTAAATATTCCAATATCACTGTGGAGGCGCAAATTAAATTTCATTTCATTTTTGTTCAGATTGCATTTAGTGCTCACATGTCCACAAAATGATTTAAAAGCATACACAGGCAGAATATGCTTTCTAAAGCAGCCAATGGGTTTTACCAGATAGTACACTGAATGAAATGTGTCACCATGAATGAAACTAATGTCTCTCTTCCTCTTCAGATCCAGTGGGGCGCCTGTGGCCTGGTAATTGGAGGCAATAGTGTCATTTTTCTGACCATTCTGGGTTTCTTCCTGACATTCGGGCGTGGAGATGACTTCAGCTGGGAACAGTGGTAAAAACCCACCAGGAGGAAGTACATCACTACACTATAAATTATGAAACTTTAAATAGTTTCTGATGGTAATGCTAATGAACCCAGACCTTGACAGAGACTGTGCCCATTGCTTTGTTTTACTCTCGGTCACATCTTCTCTGCTCTGTTACTCTGCTTCTGCCTTTTCATTTGCATACATGTCAGCCTATGCATGACTCTATATATACAATGATTTGCTTCAAAAAACTTAAATATGAAGTTGCACTAAAAAATCAGTTTTTTCGCATCTTGAATTGTTAGTACTTAACTACCTTGATTAAATTATTAATGATGATCCTTTGCTCTACCAGTTCTACCAGTTATGAAGCGTAATTAATTGACTAACAATGCCACTGTCACCTTAAGAGTTAAAGCCACACTTTGTGTTTGAAAACAGAAGCACTGTAACCATGGCAGTCAACTGAGTGTTTTTGCTGTTGCCTTTGTTTTTTGTGTGTGTGTGTGTGTGTGTTTTTGCAATGCCACTAATGTCAATTATGAATTGGAACCATTAAGCTTTAACCTTCTTGAACTTGTAAATGTTTACATCCGTTTACCAAAGCAGACATTTTCCTGCTGTTCTGTTCCTTCATTCCTTGTTTACATCCACAAGTTTGTAGAAAAAGGAAGAAAATGAGTGCAGAACACAATCATAAACAGCCATCCATTGATTATAGAATGTGCTTTCGTTTATTACAGTTAGTCTTTTTATTAAAACAGCATGATGCATGCCATTTCAGAAACATTTTCTTTATAACTGACATAATTCCACATCAAATCTTATGAAACACTATGACATGATAGTTATGTAATTCAATATAGGCTATGTAGTAAATGCAATATTTGAGATCCAATTTCACCTGAAAGGCATGGTGTTCAGGTTCACACTACTGGTGTTGTCATTAATATTTTATAAAGGATTATGGATCATAAGGTTTTCATTTTCCACTGTTTAAAATCTTTCTGGGTTTTTTTCATTGAATCACATGTTTTGATATACATTTGTGACCTTTGAGATTATTTTTAGAACTTTCAAACAGTATCCATTTGATTATATGAATTAAATACACTTGATTTTTTTCTCTCTTTTTTCTTGTCATTTTGTCTTTTTCAGTAACCAAATACCAACTGTTATTTGTTATATATGTTCAAAGGTTGTGACTACAGTATATAAGGACTGTTTTAAAGACATTCACATAGCAATATAACATGTATGTGAGTGACAGCACAATGACAGATCTAGATTTACATCATACTCTAACATCTGGCTGAATTCCCAATGTTTGCTGCAGATACTGCATGCCAAATGAAGAGAGTAAAGATGTTACATGCTAGATGGATAACAAATGATTTCATATATGGAGGTGGCAACTATTGTAGGAGTTTGAGCAGAGACCAGCTGAGAACTCACTTGAAGCTTCAATAGGATAGGTATGAAAAAGAAAGACTTTTTCTGGATTGTTGCACCTGTATGGTCTGTCAATATCAATTGAGTATCCTGAACATGTCAGTTTTTTTTTTTTTTTTTTTTTTTTTGGTGAAGTGAATAGTTTAGGCGATGGAGGTCTTGGTCTCTAGAATCTCAGTGCTTATTATAAACGTAAGTGGTCTCCTGCTAATGTCTTCATAAGTGTTTTTGGTAATTTGGGCCGTATTTGTATAAAATGAATCGGCCTCCATTTTAATTTATAAAATTCTCCTTTTTTAAAGATGATCCTTTTTCATGCACTTTATGTTACAATGAAAACCTAATTTTCCTAATATTAATGTCTTGTTTTCTAGTAAACAATTAAACATCCTTACAAACAAGAGACATTTATTTGAGAAGCAACATTGTTTGCTTAGACTTAAATTAAGATTTTCCTAAATAATTAAATACAATTTTGCAATTTTTGGCAAAAACAAATACAATATGTCTTGTATATAAATATATATATATATATATATATATATATATATGTATGTATGTATGTGTATATATATATATATATATACACTCACCTAAAGGATTATTAGGAACACCATACTAATACTGTGTATGACCCCCTTTCGCCTTCAGAACTGCCTTAATTCTACGTGGCATTGATTCAACAAGGTGCTGAAAGCATTCTTTAGAAATATTGGCCCATATTCAGAGGATAGCATCTTGCAGTTGATGGAGATTTGTGGGATGCACATCCAGGGCATGAAGCTCCCGTTTCACCACATCCCAAAGATGCTCTATTGGGTTGAGATCTGGTGACTGTGGGGGCCATTTTAGTACAGTGAACTCATTGTCATGTTCAAGAAACCAATTTGAAATTATTCGAGCTTTGTGACATGGTGCATTATCCTGCTGGAAGTAGCCATCAGAGGATGGGTACATGGTGGTCATAAAGGGATGGACATGGTCAGAAACAATGCTCAGGTAGGCCGTGGCATTTAAAGGATGCCCAATTGGCACTAAGGGGCCTAAAGTGTGCCAAGAAAACATCCCCCACACCATTACACCACCACCACCAGCCTGCACAGTGGTAACAAGGCATGATGGATCCATGTTCTCATTCTGTTTACGCCAAATTCTGACTCTACCATCTGAATGTCTCAACAGAAATCGAGACTCATCAGACCAGGCAACATTTTTCCAGTCTTCAACTGTCCAATTTTGGTGAGCTCGTGCAAATTGTAGCCTCTTTTTCCTATTTGTAGTGGAGATGAGTGGTACCCGGTGGGGTCTTCTGCTGTTGTAGCCCATCCGCCTCAAGGTTGTGCGTGTTGTGGCTTCACAAATGCTTTGCTGCATACCTCGGTTGTAACGAGTGGTTATTTCAGTCAAAGTTGCTCTTCTATCAGCTTGAATTAGTAGGCCCATTCTCCTCTGACCTCTAGCATCAACAAGGCATTTTCGCCCACAGGACTGCCGCATACTGGATGTTTTTCCCTTTTCACACCATTCTTTGTAAACCCTAGAAATGGTTGTGCGTGAAAATCCCAGTAACTGATTGTGAAATACTCAGACCGGCCCGTCTGGCACCAACAACCATGCCACGCTCAAAATTGCTTAAATCACCTTTCTTTCCCATTCTGACATTCAGTTTGGAGTTCAGGAGATTGTCTTGACCAGGACCACACCCCTAAATGCATTGAATCAACTGCCATGTGATTGGTTGATTAGATAATTGCATTAATGAGAAATTGAACAGGTGTTCCTAATAATCCTTTAGGTGAGTGTATGTATATGCATAATATTGCATCTATTCTTAATACTAGATCACCCAATTTGCCAAATGAGTTAGAAAAGTACACATCATTTAAAAATAATATTCTATATCTAATATAAATAAGCCATTTTGCCCTCATGTAACTTTGGCATCTGTGAACATAACCGTACTACGGAGCCCCTAAAGGGACATGCTGGTGGAAAAAAAAGATATGGGACAAAAAATAAGTCAATGCTTTTGTGGTCTCTCGCAAATGTTTTGCGTCCCCCTGAGAAACTTTGCATTCGCTCACAAACCTTTTCAGTTCTTTACGAGAGAACCCAAAGTTTCTCGGGGGAATACAAAACTTTTGCCAGAGAATGCAAAAGCATTGAAATAGTTTTTTCCTCCCATCTCAGATTTTTTCCATCACAATATCCCTTTAGGGGCTCCATACCATTCCTAATAGGTAGTTTGTACCAAAATAAATACATTTCTGTCATGACAACTCTTGGAGTGTTTGGCATGGTAATGGATATGACAATGTTGATGTTTGGTCTTGGCAGAATAGATCTGCTATGCTGCTGCTGTTGTTATTGCTGCTACTGTGAGTAAGTAAGAGTAAGACATGCTGCTGCTGTACAAATTAACATACGTGAATTACCCGTAGCCGATCTATACAGGTGGAGCTGGGGAGGGTGGAGGGTTTTTGAAAGCACGCTACACTGCTACAACACTGACCATGAATGTTGAGCCGCGAGCTCATTGGCTACTGATACAGCAGGAATCAATCAGCTGTTCCCTATAGAGAATGATGTGATTACGAGTAGATTGAGTTAAGGACGTCTTAGTCTGAGCCATCTAGAATTTCATGACAGAACTTTGCATTAGTTTAAAAATCCAATAAGCAAAACCAGTATTAGTCATTTTGACTATTTTTATGCTAATTCTATGATGCTTTTGCATTCTTTTTTTAACCTTGAAGGCATCACTCCCTGTCGACAGTAGACCACATTAGATGAACACTTAAAATATCCAGACTTATCTTTACTATGCAAAATCCCAGGCATACTTTAATGTATTGCAAGGAAATGGCTAAAGTTTCAAAAATCTTCAATACTTTAATGATGGAGGGATTAAATGACACAGAAACCCAGGCTGAAGACAGGAAGACAGACCCATCCTGCTGAGTTGTGTGTTTCTCTGAGCGCTCCTTTTGTGCTCAGATTCAAATAAATAAATGAGTGGTCCGCAGACAGTGGCCCTAAAGGCGGCGGTGCCACTCGGTAATGACCTCCCCTGGGGAGTTCTGCTCTATTTTTAAGCGTGATCAAAGCGGCCAGACTGAATGATGATTAATAAAGAGGAGGAAGACTGTCTTCAGAGGTGTCCTGAAGCAGACAAGAATATCGGTGCATATTTTCAAATATTGATGCCTTAAAAATGATTTTCTAAATTCTACTTAAAGAGAGAAGTGGTATAGAAATGTTGCCGGGATTGTCAATCTGACAAGCATTTGAAATTCAACAGCATCATTCATAAGAGACGCATGATGTTTACTTTCAGAAAATATTAATGAATAAGCGTATTTAACTGGCAACTGCTAAGTCACTTGCATTCATGCCTCTAGTTTAGTTAGTTTCATAAATGATAATGCTCATAATTTGGAGACACTGGAGAGATACAGGATAGTTCTTCTAAAAATGGCAGTTTTTGTGGGTTAGGAAGGGCCCTCCAGTGGCCATGAATCTCATACCTCACAACCGTTGCCTGGAAACAGCCCGGTGATCCTCTGATATATTTATTTCATTCATTTACCAAATTTTACTCAATCTTTTTTTATTTAATTTTATAATTACTCAACAGGTAACACTGGCCCTGTGCATGACATCGCAGATGGTTTGGTCGCGCTTTTTTCCCCTTGTAAGTTTAGTGATGTGTCTCAAGCACAATATATAAAGCAACTTAGTGTACAGAGGCTGTATAGAGATGAATGCGCATATGGAAGATCATGCAAACATGACTGCGTGTTTTAATAGACACGGTTATGTCCTCGAATAGTCACTTTTAAGCTAATTTAACTTTTAATTTACAGTTTTTTTCAATCAGTTTCATTTTCATTTTTTTCTCTGAAAACAATAAGTTCAGATCTCTGTGTGATGGTGTAAGACATAATAGAATGTGTAAACATTAACAACAACTGAATTTTCAGTTTACATGTAACACATTTCTACAAAAATAAATGTGCTGTATAATAAAAAAAAAAATGTCCGGTCGCACTTAAGGTGTCCTTAACTATTATGTACTAACATTTAAATGAATCATTTGTTACAATGCACTTAATGTGCACATACCTGTTTTTGTACATTATACTTACATTTATAAAATACATGCCTGTATTTACAGCTGTAAATAAATATAGACTTACACTGTTCCTAACCATACCTGTATCCCACCTCAGCACAAGTGTTTTGGGTTACACCTAATTTTACAGTATGTGCACTTACTGTACTTACAGTGTACTTACCTAAGCAAGTACTGGGTAATATAAGGTAACTACTGTACATGGGTTCAGGTTGGGTTTAGAGGTATAGGTTCAGGGTTAGTACCTAGTTATTACCCTGTTATTGTAATTACTAATTAGTAGCCTACATAGTATGTACATGGGGAACAGGACTGTTTTGCAAAACAATATGAACACAATAACACTGTCCTTATTTTTTGATGTAAGTATAGTAAAGGACACCTAATATAAAGTATGAACAAATGTCCATTTTCTTTTTCTGTACTACAGTATACGACTTTTTCTTGTAGAATTTTAGCTACTGTTGAAATCTGAATCTAAATGCTCAGCGATACACAATAACATTCAGCTAGACAAAACTGGCATTCTTGTATAGTGTAGAAAACAGACCGCACAGTACCAATTAAAAAGTAGAAAACATGTGAAATTTGATTATAACAAATATTTCCATGGTGGAAAAAACATTAAACATTTTGACCAGTGTGGCTCACACAATGACAAAAACAATAACTAGTTTTTGTGACAATTGAGCTTACAGTTTAGAGGATGTTAAGAAAAATGTGCCCAAGCGATTAAGATAAACTGTAAATTTAGCCTAATACTTGTGAAAGACATGTTTGACAATACACTGCCTGGCCAAAAAATTGGATTTAAATAGGCAAATGCTTAAGAGTCTATGATTGGAAGAGGTGCATCAATGTTTGGTCAAGATCTTGTATTGACAATGCAAGAGTCCAGCACTCTGTAAAGTCTCCTCCAGCACATCCCAAAGGTCTGGATTCATGTGTGCCAATTCATGTGTGAAAATGATTCTTCATGCTCCCTCCCAACCATTCTTTCACAATTTTAGCCTGATGAATCTTGGCATTGTGATCCTGGAATATGAACAATTGGCCATGATGTATCTTACTACATGTTTGTTTAAGAAATTAAAAGCTATTAGGGTTAGAAGAACTGCTGCCAAACACATAACGCATGCTACAAAAATAATAATTACTGCAATAATGATCCAATCACAGACTCTTAAGCATTTCCCTATTTAAATCGGGTAGTGTATGTTCCTGGTGAGGGCAAAAGAGAGTTGTGACAGGCAGCGTAAAACTCATATCTTAAATAAATAATCATATATTGAAAGGAAGGATGAAGAACAGACAGAAAGAAAAAAGATAGATAGATAGATAGATAGATAGATAGATAGATAGATAGATAGATAGATAGATAGATAGATAGCATAAAGAACATGAACCAATCCGCAGTCTCCCTTAATGCCTGTGATTCTTTGTTTTCTGGTTTCTTTCATCTTCTCCATTATCGTTCAATTGGAGGGAATAGGGGTGTCAGGAGGATCACAGCACACCGTCAATGCCAGAGTCCCAGAGAGGAGGAGGATGGGGAGGAGGAGGAGGAGGGTTGTCCCATCCGCTGGTGATGGGTGACCACTTGCAATAGGATAGGAGGGGTTTACGGAAAGGTCTGTTTTATTTGCTCTCACGCCGTTTGTATTCGTTCATCGGCGACTATCATCTCGAAACGACTGCGCATGCATATAAGGTAAGTTTGCACGGGTCTCTCGGTCTCGCGGGCTATTGTTCGTTGCATACAACCGTGCACTAGTTCGTGCACTTCATTGACAAAGGAGAACATTACATTGTCGCTTTCTAAGCATTTTGACTTACGACTTGAATCGCCTCGCGATCATCGTGACTGTGTAGGCAGATGTAAGTTGCTAGTTGCATCCGTTAACGTGATATCGGTCGTTCATGTATGTAAGAGTGATCTGTTAAAGTGCCAATACAATTCTATTAAATGACGAAATATCTGGGCTATATGAAAATCCCAGGCCATTTGAAGTTCATCTCGTTTGGTCTAATGAAGACGACCCGTTCAAAAGGTGCACAAGGCACGCGCAGGTTGTCAGTGAATCGTGAAGGTGTTTTGGGAGATGTCATGTTATTGAATATTTTTAACTGACATACGGTTGTTTTATCTTTAAAACAACGCTTTTTAATGTTTAGGACCACCGATTTGTGAATTTTATTAATTAACTCGATGAACTTTATTGCCAGATACCCTTTTCACTGTTTGTTCTGGGAAAAGTGTGATCATCATCCGATCTCATGAATATTAATTGACGTTATACAAATTTCATGGACATGCTATCAGACTAATACAACTGCGTTGCTGTGTTGAATATATGCACAATAAGTCAACGTGGTTCTTTCATCTATTTCTTCTATCATCTGCCTTAAATCCAATGAGCAGCCTATTGTATTCGCACTTATGGAGGAATATGGAATATTGTTCTTAAAGTTGTGTATACCACATTACTTTACTTATTACATTGCTATGCATTTGAAGAATTAACTTTTTCATGCAGTTTGGCATATAGAGATGACTTGATTTATCGACTCCACTTGGACTTAATGTTCAATTTCAAACTATTATATTAAAAATAGCCTTTCTGTGTGACGGCTTGCCCAATGGAAAATTCAATGATGTAGGATGTAGGGAATGTAGCCTTGAATAATAATTCCTGTTTACTCTTGAAATTTTCTATTGACTTTTTTTGTGTGTGCAGGAAATAGATCTAGTATTCGCTGCCACCTTGTAACCTAATAGGACAAATAAAAATGTATCTCACACCACGCTATCTTCTCCCCACCAACCCCATGCAGCTCCCATTCTCATTTCCTCCAGCTCTGTCTCTCCATCTCTTACCCTGACATACATATTGTACATGGTTCAATACTGTATTCTGCCATTCATTAGAAGTATTGGACATCATTACATGTACTGTATACTGGACCTGTTAGACATCATACCAATTAAAAAAGAACAGCTCATAGATGCAAACAAAAATAACAACCCTTTGGTTCCCCAAGTGCTCTGAAGATGTTAGTTTATTGTTCAACAATAAAACCTAAAAACAACATTCCTTGAAAATCAGATATTGGTCCCATCTATAACCAAAAAAATAACCAAATGGGAAGCGTTAAGGGAACCGCTCAAATGCCCGTGTTATATCGCTATTTTGTTTTCAGGCAAGATTGATGAAAACGCAAATTTTAGTCCTCAAAATGTTCTGGGAATGTTAGTTTATGATCCTAAAAAGCCCAGAAAGAATGTTAGATATTGGTTTCACCCCAAAAAATAACCAAATGGGAACCGTACATTAATTGGGAACAGCTCATATTGTTGTATATTTTGTTTTCAGGTAAGATCGATGCAAACACAACAAACTTTGGCCCCCGAAATGATCTGGAAGTGTTAGTTTAAGGTTCTAAAAAACCTAAAAAGAACATTCTTAGAACGTTAGATATTTGGTCCACCCAAAAAATAACCAAATGGAACCTTATAGTAATGTTAGGGGAACAGCTCATATGCCCTTATATATTGTATATTTTGTTTGCAGGCTAGATCGATGCAAAAACAAATGTTGGTCCCCTAAACGTTCTCGGAATGTTAGTTTATAGTTCTAAAAAAACTACGAATGTTCTTAGAATGTTAGATAAAAATAAAAAAAACTGAGTGCAATACACTAACATCAGGAGAACAGCTCATGTTGTATATTTTGTTTTCAGGCAAGATCAATGAAAACACAAGTAACATATTTTGGTCCCCAAAATGTTATATGAATGTTAGTTTAAAAACCTAAAAAGAATGTTCTTAAAATGTTAGATAATGGTTCCACTCCAACATAAATAACCAAATGGAAACCGTACACGAACATTAGTGAAATGTTCCATGGAAAGTGTTCTTTTGGCCCCCTTGAGGTGAAGAAAAAAAAAGAAGAAAAAAAAACATCCATCCCAATCAAATAACAGTTGCAGGTTTTAACTGGGACGTGTTTTTAAGATCTAATTGTCTGAAGTTTATGTATAAACATCGGGCAGTGCATTTATCTGAAATGACCTTTTGAGCTATCATTCCCCAATTTGTTTTGCTTTGTGTTACATGATGGACTGTCCGTTTCTTACATGTAATTATGTAATTCTTACATAACTGCCGAATCAATAGACAATGACATGGTACAAATCAAATTTATTAAGAGAAACAAAGAGTTGGCAAACCCAGTGGCTGTTTGTTTTGTAATGAGTTGTTGCAATGTGCCAGTGAATTGTATAGTTCACATAGACAGTGATGTTAAATAATTATACTGAGCATTGTGAGTACATTAATGAGTACGCATCGCATAGCGTGACATTGTGTTGTCCTGAGATTGTTTACAGCACAGAGCCAATGATTGTCCTGCAGGCCAGTGAGAGACATCAGCTAATCTGTTTGTGATTGCCTTTGCCCACAGGATATTACAGTTAGTCAGGGGCTTCAACAGGGGGTCCATGTTGGGATTGTAAACAAATCTCAAACAAAAATTTTTTTTTGGGGGGGGGGGGGGGGGGGGGGGGGGGGGGGATGGGGGGGGGGGATGGGGGGGTGCACAATAAAAGTTGCTGAAAGTTAAGCTTTGCTATCACAGGGGAAAAATACATTTTAAAAATTAAATATATTAAATAGAAAACAGTTATTTTAAATTGTAATGTTTGTACTGTTTTTGATTTAAACAAAAAAGCATGGCTTTTTTCAAAAACATAAAACATTGATATCAACCTCAAACTTTTAAACAGTAGTGTAAATTCACACGTTTATGGTTCTGAGTGTGTGTACATAAAAAAAAAAACATTATTTTAATTATTTAATATTATTTCTATCCACCAAGGAGTTTTTGCACCCGACCCCCAACCCCTTCAATTGGGATTAATGTTTTTTGGGGTTTTTTTCAGGTCAGGAATCACAAAAGTTTTAAATAGTTTGTGAAGCTTGATAACAATTATAGAAATGCTGCTTAATGGTTACATTACTGTCCAAAAGGTTGGTGTCAGTAAGATTTTGAAATATTTTTGAAAGAAGTATTTTATGTCCACCAGGGATGCATTTATTTGATATAGTAAAAAATAAAGTAGAACAGACATAGTGTGAAATATTATCATTTATATTAAATGTTTTCTATTATTCCTGTGATTCAAAGCTGAATTTCCATCATCATTACTCCAGTCGTCAGTGTCACATGATCCTTCAGAAAGCATTCTAATATGATGATTTGCTTCTCAAGAAACATTTCTTATTATTATCAGTTGAAAACAGTTGTGCTGCTTAATATTTTGGTGGAAACAGGGATACATTTTTCAGGATTCTTTGAAGTATAGAAATTTTGGCAATACTTGAAATAGAAATAGAAAAAATAGAATTTTTTGTAACATTATAAATGTCTTCACTGCCATTTTGAACAATTTAATGAATGCTAGCTGAATAAAAGTATATTAATTAAAGGACGAAATAAATAAATGAAAGAAAAAAAACAGATAACAGGTTTACATAAAATAGTTTTATTTGTTGATCACTTTATTGTGTCTTGTCTGCACATAACGTTAGTCTATTTTTCCAAAAATATGAAACGATTTTTATTCAGCTCCCAAATGGTTGAACTAAAATAGCAATTGGATACATTATCTCTTGATGTATAGACATCTTTGTTAAATAATGTGAGGAAGTTGGGCAGTGACACCATAGTTTTTACTATGGGTGCAATAGATTGATTTTACTGGTTAATTGGACCAGATTGAACCGATATCGATACCGATACCTTGACTTCGAAACCGGTTCCTGATCGATATTTTTTTCGACACCAATTTTGTGAAATGTAACAAATACAATAGTTACGATAACAAATCTGTGCCTCGTTGTTATTACATCCAGTTTCATCCTGGAATCAATTTAACAGGCTAATAGTTTGCTCCATGTTGGGTGTGGAAATCATTGAGTAATTCATGGTGTAATAAAGAGTGTTGGCTTCTTAATTGTTCTCTTAAGTCTTGACATGTCATTACATTTTATACGAGGTTAAAGATGGCCACGTTGCTATAGTTACAGGGGTCGCCGTCACGCTAAGTGGCGAACCAGTAGTGTTGTTTTGAAATGATGTTTTCAGGGTTCAGTGTAACTCGCATTACATTAGGAATGGAGTCGGTTGTATTGTCAGTGTCACACTCATTTAATGCAGGTAATTGTTTTGGAAATTAAAAACCCTGCTTCTCAGAGCTTGTCTTGAATTAAAATGGTTGGCAGAAAAAAATTCAACTGAAGAAGTAACAAATCTCTGAGACTGTACATCTGTAAATATTTTGCTCTCCTCCATACATAAATATTAATGCCAGGACACATTATTTTATCGACCAAGTAAACATAACCCTTGCTTCAATTCAGATCAGTGGTGGGACAGGAGGTGGATATAAACAAGCGCTGGTTCTGGTAAAAATATTGTGGAGCTGGTGAGCACCATGGAGTCTTTGTTTCAGCTCAGATAACATATTGCGCCTGACTCAATACACAATACACGTCTGTATTGTGGATACAGAACACAAAATGTGAACTTTTGGTGTCCACTGTCCAGCTATGGATTTTCTGAGACAAGGCAACTGTACTGCTTAAAGTGAAATCAAAACATCACAAACTACATGTTGTGTTAGCAATACTGACTAACATGACCAGTTTTGATGGCTTTATATTAGATGTTATATTCAGTATAGGTGGTGGCTGGAGAAATTAAAATCTAAAATATAGATAATCACATCCCAGCTTACCTGTTCCTTTCCCTTTACATGATTACACAGTTCATACCTGCGTAAAATACATTTCCACCTAATTGAATCAATCACCCTATGTTCTGTTGTAATTCAGCATAAACTTATCTTTTATCTTAGGAAAATCTGTCCAACAAATTGAGTACCACCACTAAATTAGAAACTGAAAAATAAGAAAGTGTGGAGCAGAAATGTAAATTGGCTAATCAAGGTTCTGCACAAGAGGCCAGGCAATCATTTTTCACTAGAGCATAAAAACGCCATGCAAGTGAGATAGAATCCATCAAGACCTCATTACTTATATCCCCGACCAAAAACTTCAAGTAGGCTACTTTATTTGGGTTGGAAAAGGCTAATAAAAGGCAAACAGTATATTGTTGATGATTTAGGCCATCTGTCTGTATTATGAAACCCTGAATTTTATTGAAGGTAATGATGCACATGATAATGTAGAAAAACCAAGTCAATTTACTTGTGAAAGGGTTGGTTGACCACTCAATTTAATGTAATACTGTATAGTGTAACTTGCTGGGGATCAAACCAGAGGCTCTCAAGCAAACGTCCAAAGGGGCCTCAAGATATAAAACAAAAATTAAAGTAATAACTAACTAAAAATCATTAACAACTGTTGAAGAACCAGGGTTCCTATGGTCTTGCAAATCCTGGATAATTTTATGTTTAAAAGTTTCATTTTAAAAGTGTGATTTGGAAAAGTTTTGTTAATTGTTAAAATTGTTAAAAATACACATTTTCCTAGTAATGCCGAGCTCAAAGATTTAAAATTTACATTTTTAAATATTGGTCACACTTTAGTTTAAGGATCCAGTTCTCACTATACAGTATAATATGGTGATGCAGAATAAGGCATTAATATGTGATTTATACGTACTAATAAACAGCCAATATCCTAGTAATATGCATGCTAATAAAAAACTAGTTAATATAGTGAGAAATGTACTCTAAACTAAAGTGTGACCAAAATATTTTATTAAAATAATTTTTTAAAAGGTTGAGAACCACTGCCTTAGACAAATAAACAACATATTTCCCCATAGTTTTAATTCGATTATGTCATTCGCAATGCCAAAAGCTGGAACTTTTCACTTTTTGTATCATTCTGCTCGTCTGTGTTTGCTCGCTGCCGACAGACTGTCAGTCTGTCTATTAGGCCTAATGGTTGGAATTTTTCAGTGAGTCCTTCTTATATTGTTACATCAGTAGATGTCTTTATGAGTGAGCCATTGAATCATTCATTCAACCAATTCATTAAAAAAAATACTGATTCATTCCCGAAAATAAACTTTGGTGAAGTAGTTATTGAATCATTCACTTGATTTGTACAAAAACACTGACCTGGTGTCACGGTTCTGTTGCAGCTTCGTTTGGAGCTGTTTTAGTTAGCGGAGCAAAAACAAATGAAGTACTGTAACTAGCAATTGTGTGTCTAAATGTAAGTTACAGAATATTAACTTCATGTTTAATGAACTGTTGTATAAAAGCATTATCAATCAGCACAATCGTGCTGCCTTCTTGTTACTCCAATGACCCAAGGTGTCATTGCTAATTATAACTATGCTTTCGAATTATTAACGGAGGCTCTGACTCATCTATTGAACGAGCACAACACACAAGAGATTCTTTGTCACTTACACTCCTTTGTTATCTAATACTTGCAGGAGTGTGTTATAGCCGTATATCAGCTGTGCTTTTGCTCATGTGATATTGCTTTAAAAAGACTTATCTTAGTAGGAGTAGCTTTAATCCTATCATCTTGCCTTGTTACAAATCAGTAAATCATAATGTCATAAAAATGTCATAAATCAGTATGGTTGCAGCCCAAAATAGATCAAGTCAAGGTCAGGTAAGTTTTTCGAACATTCAAGCATGAAAACCTATACTAGTAGACCCCCAAAACAAAATGAAGACTTTGTAAAAGGGCATAATAGGCCCTCTTTATTTATGAAATTGTGCAAAAAGAATGCAGGTAAAATATAGTACAGGCAAAAGAAGTATTCCCATGCCTTTTTTGGTTAAAATAAATGATGCTTGGAAAAAGGTTAATGTTTAAGCTGGACAGGGATCTCAAAGGCAGGGGACAGAGCCATCTGGTGTGGCTCAGGAACACAAAGTCATACAGTGTTCCAGTCAGACTTCTGATCTCAGTGCCAATTATGAGACATTGTTATGGCACCGTTTGAAGACTGTGATTCACTGTCATTATCTGACTAACCTAAACTTGAAGAAATCTGCTACAAGGATAGGCAGATATTATTAACAAACTATTGTATATGCAACGATTGCAAGTAACCCAATATTAGTGTAACAATTTTTCTCAACCATATTAGTCTATTTCTTCCTGTTCTATTTCTATTATAAAAGCAAACCAAAATAAGATAATTGAGAAGTGATTGTATAAACATGTCCCACATGGCACCCTAAACACTCGTGGTCTTCCTACGAGTCCGCACTTCCGTGACGTAGCGCCGCTTTGACCGTCGGGAAGAAGTCTGCTTAGGAGCTTGCATCAGTGCGGGTTCAGCAAAAGTGTGCATCTCGACCGCATAGGGGGCGCTCTTGAGCACCCTTCTGAAACCTAAAATAACTAGGCCCTGTCCCAAATGGCAAAATTTATATGCACTTTTGGTCCTGTGGACTTACAATGGCTGCCGCGCGCGCGTGTCCGTTAAGTCCATGAGACTGTAGGGTGTCCCATGTGTCATTTTAGGTTTCAGAAAAGCCATTGTAAGTCCACAAGACCGAAAGTGCTTATGAAGCGTGCCATTTGGAACAGGGCCGTAGTCTACCTAGAGCCAGCATTTGTGGAGTCCGTGGGCTTTGGTAAATCACAGAAAGATCAAAAGGATGCTTATGAGCCAAAAGGGACACCCTACGGTCTCATGGACTTAAAGGGATACTCCACTTTTTTTGAAAATAGGCTCATTTTACAACTCCCCCAGAGTTAAACAGTTGAGTTTTACCGTTTTTTCGAATCCATTCAGCCGAGTTTCTGATATTTAGAAGAATATCAGTAACCAGACAGTTTCTGGTCTCATTGACTTCCATAGTAGGAAAAAAAATATACTATGGAAGTCAATGAGACCAGAAACTGTCTGGTTACTGATATTCTTCTAAATATCAGAAACTCGGCTGAATGGATTCGAAAACGGTAAAACTCAACTGTTTAACTCTGGGGGAGTTGTAAAATGAGCCTATTTCCAAAAAAAGTGGAGTATCCCTTTAATGGAAACATGTAAATGTTATTGCAAGAGCACATGTGCAGATTAGGTGCACAGAGAAAAATGTATACATATATAAATATAGGGACCATGACCATAACGGGACCATGTTTTCCATCATACCTGAAATTAAGTTAGCTAAATTAAACTAGCTAAATTAACTAACTAGTCAGCTTTATAATTTCCTAGCTGGATTGCTTAAAGTTGTTTATGGTTAACTAGCTTGCTAAGATCAGGGAAAGTTACCAGACATTAGACATCTGCTGGGCCTAGTTTTTCCAAAATAAAAAATATATAAATGCTTGCATCATTATGAAATTTTATTTGCAACGTTTTGATCAATCGACCTTCCTCAGACTTACAACACACACATGAATTAAAAATAACATTTCTAAAAAAAAATGAATTTATATTGGACTTTTCTCCGATGCACATCTATATTTACTGTTTTGGCACACCTGTTCAAAAGATATATGATCAGATTTTGGTTATCGAATGGTTGTAAAAAAAAAAAAAAGCATTCAGGTTTCTGAAATTGGATCATGCAAGTCTAGTTTTTGTTCTAGTTCAAACCATCAGTATCTGTTGTGTCGAAGAGATCGTCTGATCCTGGATAGCAAAACGTGGGATATTCAAATCCAGATTATATTGATCCAGATTAAACTTTTTGAACAACTGGGCACTAAAGATGCAATATATAGGGTATTTGCTCATGTGCAAATTGGTTGTAAAATGGTGCTTGACGGGTGGTCCATTTACTTTTCATCTGTAATGGCATCATTTAACACCCAATGTGCGATTTTCAATATGTTGTCAGATTACAGTTACTGACATTAATTAGAAGCTTTTAAAAAAAAAAAAAAAAATGTATCAATACATGGGTCTGCTTGCCTTTGTGCAACAGTAAAGAGCCTAAAATAGAATAAACACCCATTATAATCAGCAAAGCTTTCTACACTCAGTTCTGTTGATTATAATGGGTGTCATTATCCTATTTCTCTGAGCAATCCAGTGCTGTTTCATCGAGCTGCTGTTTTGCAGTATAGATATGGTTCAGATTGTACCGAGCTCTAAAGAACTTTCCACCAATGTAAGAGAGACAAGCAATTTATCGAAACATGAGGACAGGTGCTATCATGTGCAAACAAACAAGAATAAGTTTGGTGTCAGTCAGTGTACAAATATTGAACACCCAAAATGTTATTTTATTATTAAAAATATATTTATTTTGAGTTTGTTTTTTTGTATTTCAGTAAACGAATCTAAACAAACCTACAATGTACAATGAAACTGTGTGCTATTTTGTATTTTTGAATGAAGTCAATGTGAAATACAGTATCATATTTTAGAACTATTCTTGTGAGATAGTACGCCCTTGTGTTTATAATTTGATGTTTATTTGGTTTTTATTGTCTTGCAGTTTCATGTTATTTAACACAAGAACTGAATAGCAAAACTGACAATAGTGACTTTTAATTTGTAAATTGGCTTAGTGGAGGGTTTGATGAAGAATTATGCTAATGATTTTTTTTTCTTCTTCTGGCTACAGTTCACAGCAGAAGTCCATTTGTATGCCGGCGGAGAGTCCCAGGAGACAAAAGAACCTTCTGAGCTGTAGCTGTCGGCTGAGAATATGAGGAAGAGCCGGAGTGTTTTGGCAGTGACACCTATTGATGTGAGACATTTTACTGTTGTGCTTAAGCATGAATAGAAGATGATGCTACGCAGTGCTTTTTCTGTCTTCTTCACTCCAACACACACAGAGGCCAATGCTATTTAGACGTTTAGCTAAATCACTTGATGGTTTTTGCCCTTTGTTAACTTATACAGGTACAGTATGTTACATGAAGAGATACAGCTAGGTTTTCTGTGCAATAATATGTTATGCTCTTCGATTTCAAGAGAAAGAACTAAAACAATCAACAAGCTCTAGGCAAGCATGACCACAAGAACATAAACAACCAATTAAGTACACACACACACACCCACACACGCATACACATATTATTAATAGCTATTTATGAGGGACATGGAAAGAGATGGCAGGCACCATAAAACCTTAACAGAGAAGGACAGAACAGAGATGAAAAAAAGCAATCATTTGTGTTATTCATGTTTTTAATTACCTGAACTCTGCTGGTTAGGCTTGTCGTTTTACAGTCTTTTAATTCTAATTTACATAAATTATATTATTTACACTCTGTTTAAAGGAGGTGTTTCTTCCCCTTAGTATTTCATCTACATTTATGGTTAGGCAAAGTCATCGTAGATACAAAGAAACTGCATTCACTACCCAGTTTACTTCCAAAATGTCGGTGGAACTTTTTTCTTTTGTCCTTCAGGAATTGATTAGATTAGGAAAAGTGCTCCCTAATGTTAATAGAATGTTTGTTCATCTGGTCTTTAATTATGTTCTTAAAACATTAGCACAAAAACATTATTTATACAACATTTATGGAACGTTTTTTTAAAGTCCCCCTGTAGTCAATAATTTTATCTCGTAAAACTCCTCTTTGATCACCAAAATGACATATTTAAGCGTTTTTTCCTTGAAAAAATGTCTTCATGCCTTAAGATAGCTTGATTGTAACTCTACACCCTTGCCTCATTTAGTATACGCTGGTTCTATGAATATGCAAATTAGCCCGCCTCCACTGGCCCCACGCCAGCTCAGAGATCCACTCGTTGATGGTCACACATTGACGTGATTGGTTACAAGGTATGTGACGTCAGAAACACCAGCGATTTCAAACAGTGTTTTTGAGACCGTGTCTTTGGTTCACTGCAGTTTTAAGGGGAAAATACTCAGCCATGGTGCTGACTTATGAATTTGCACATTGTTTGTCTTAAACCATATTAAAAACACCACATAAACAACATTAAAAACTTGATTTTCACCACAGGGGGACTTTAAACGTTTTAGTTGGATGTTCGTCTAGCATTTTTTAAACGTTACTACTTGTTTCAGAATGTTCAGAGAACATTCATAAGTAATGTTCCCATAATGTGTGCAAAATGATTAAATGGAATTTTACCTTAATGCTCTCATAACCAAGAAAACATTCAGAAATAGAATTTTCATCAATTAAAGGGAACATTAGCAAAACGTTTAAAAGAACATGGGTCTCTATGACAGTTATTCAGGTTGGAGTGGAGGACTTGAGTGATTTTGGTAGATTGCAAAGACAATTTTTTTTCTTTGGAAAAATGTGCAATAATAAATTGTTTACAATAGGACCCAATACATTTTTGGAGTAAATTTGGTCAAAAGTGATTTCATGTTGACTTTATTATGCAGAGGATACTGCATTGATTCCTCAGAATGTTAAAACTGTCACTCAGTGATGCTTTCAAGACATTGCTCTGTTTATTTAAATAACCCAGAGCTTCTGGCTCAACCCATGGTCTTTGAAACAGAACAACCGGTTTGTCTGAAAAATGATTGATGTGACTGTAGGTTTGGTGGAAGCAGCACTGAAAGTGTTTGTGTAAACGGTTATTTATTCTCCTTCTGGTGTAGCATTAATCACACAGAAATGACATACATGACCTTTAAAAAAAGTTGTACTCAGTATTAACATTGTTCATTTGAGGTAGCTTTCAGCAAAGCCTTTTGGAGATGGAGAATTCATGAACATCCACAAAGTTCTGGATTAGGTTACTGTATATAGAGGAACAGTACCTTCACTTGTTTGCAAGTATGTGCACAATAAAGGGAAGTAATGAGGCTGGTATTGATTGTCGGAAAAGGCTATTCTCACCCTTTTTCGCTATCACTCAATGAAAGCTTGACCCTCACCTCTCCTGCCTATGATTAACATCCACATCTTCATTGAAATCCTTCTCTAGAACAAGTGCATCTGATTAGAGTGGAGGCTGAGTTTGAGCTTTTCTGCCACTCAGATGTAGAAAGACTGCAAATTTTTTTTTAAACATACACACTATTCATACTGCGTTTATAGGACTTTATACAATCGTTCCAGGGCAACCATGAGGCTTTCTAATGTACCGCCTGTATTATGATGGTGGTTATCATGGTTATCAGTACAATAAGGAAAATAGCTAATTTGGGAAGTTCCAGTTGAGCTTACTGAAGTATAGAGTATATAAGTCAAGTCAACTCACATTTATTTGTATAGCGCTTTATACAATAGAATTGGTTTCAAAGCAGTTTCACAGTAATAAACAGGAAAACAAAAGTGTTAATGTTGCAAAATTCATCATGAAACAAATTCAATTTCAGCTGTAAAGCAGCTTTACCGAAGACAATAGTGTCATTATTCAGCTCATTTTAGTTCAGTGTTGATTCAGTTCAGTTCAATAACAGTGCAAACTTAATCAGTTATGAAATTATTAACATTAAAATCATATCACTTTATGAAATATAAAGTTATAACTTGTAAAATATACAGGTACCATATATACTGTAGGTACCATCCTGTAAAATCTGAAACATTGTCAACAAAAAAAACTGCCAGTTTTTTTACTATAAATTTAACAGGACATTTTTACAGTGTATATGTAACAGGGATCTAAATATTTTTTCACCGTATTATTTGTTAACTGCAGCAGTGGACATTTTCACAGCTGGACAAACAGGTCACATGTCTGCCGCGAGCTGTATTTGTCCAATCAATGTTATTGACATTTTAAATATGCAAAAATAGAACAGAAGTCCAATGTACGATGAGAAATCATTTTAAGTGTGTCAAGCCAATGTGATATTACGAAATATAGCTCAGATTCCCTTTTTTGATTGAAATGAACCACTAATAATAATAATATGAGCTACTTACGAAATTTGTATTTCAAAAAGCACACAATTATTTGTTAATTTCTCACTTGATACATATTGAACCATTAGTAGTCTGGTTTTACAGTTCTGTGAATGTGAGGCAGAAGGGTGTGCGCTGTGACTCTCACATGACCGCAGGAAGAGGACATGCTGCCCATCTGTTTCTCTAAGCTACAGAAGAGAGTCTGTTCTGTCTCTAAGGGATTTATTGACTTGTGCATTTACTGTTTCCCCAAACTGCAGGGCATAAAGTAACACCATTATTCCACTCTTAATGGGCAGCCAAATTTTTTCCACTTTAAATACTTGAAGTGGATTTTGTGAAGTCCAAAGGAAGCCAAGCATTGGTTTTCTCCAGTTGTATCCAAACCCTCAGCGAGACCAGACTCTATCCTCCCCTCTTGAAACACTGGCTGTGCGTGTTTACTGACAAGCCCTGTTGCTTAACCCTCAATCAAACTCATTATTAAAGGAGTCAGAGTGGTTGCCAAGGTAACTGATCCTCCCAGCGATCGTCCGGTCTCTGGACATAGTGTTCATGTATATCTCTATTTTTCTTTTATGTATTTGTTTACTTATTTATTAGATCAATGCCTATTGGCAGTGTTACCCTTCACCATGTTCCTCTCAATTTAACCAATGGAAATTTCTCATTTTCTCTCTCGTCCTCAATGTTGCTCTCATTCAATCCAGAGCATAGAAGCCTTCAGGGCTTTAATGCTGTCTGAACTGAGAAGGCATCACTTGTATTGCATTGGCTCCACTGTTTGTAACATCTGGAAAGCGTGACATGATTATTAGATGATACTTCATGCACTTCTCATGGGAGTCCCCTTTCCTTTCAATTAATTTCCCCTCCATTAATTGGGCCTTCTCATTTATATGAAGTCATTTTTCCCATGGCCTTCTAATGTGTGTGTATTTTTTAATGCTTAAAGCAGCAGTCTGTAAACTTTTTGGGTTAAAAATTATCCAAAATACATTTTTGAGCAAGTACATAACCAGCCAGTGTTCAAAACTATCTGCTTGCCTTAGCTCGATTCAAAACGGTAAGCTTGTAATGATGTTTTTAATTCCAGTGGTACTGGTGGATTTCCGTGGGAAATTCGAGCATGTCTTTGCGTCATTTCGTCACATCTGCACACATAAAGAAGAGTCTCGACTAGTAGGATATATTGCGTGTGAGGATGTTGGAGGTGGAGATTTATAGCCTTTTCTCACAGCACTTGATATAATTAAACTTATCAATTTGATGGCAGATCCAGAAAGGTTCAAATGACAATCACCAGTGACAACTGGAGATTCACCCATTCTAAAAAGACTTCGGACTCCGGAGTGGCTACAGAACAAAAGAGACTGCAACCGGGCCCATGCCAAAACAAGGATAATTATCGGAAGGGCATTAAATGTAGTCACGCAATGCTGATGTTGTTAACATTAACAGTTTGAGAACAAAGTATAATTTGCACGGTTTGACGTGATATGATAAGCGATCGTTAGATTCAATCAATGCGATTTACTGCAATGCTTTTTTCCCTTAGTTGGTCAGAACAAAAGTGGATGTTACTTTTTCAGATGACATTTTCCGGTGAAAATTCTTATGTTGGTCATACTTCCAAAAAGTAGAATCTGTGATTGCGAATGACAGTATCCACACCGGCGCGGTGACTGATAGCCGCACATTCTCCTCAAAGCATTAATTCATCCGCGTTGTGCCGTGCCGAGGCACAACCCACGTAAAGTTGATAATTCCACAAATAACTGCAATTGCAGATTTCGAACAATCGGGTGAGAAGGATACCGGGTGGGAACATCCAGGTAATTCACAGAGACAGACTGAGGAGGAGAGAGTTCAGGGGTGGGAACTGGCTCTGTGGTCCACAAATCAAAAAGCCAGCGCTCCTCTACTGGCTCTGGGGTGGACTGCTCTGTCAGCACTGACTCCAAGACGAGTCTGGCGGCAAGCTCTAGCCTCAAGATGGCTCAGGCTCCGGGGGCGGACATAATGGCTTGCTCTGGCTCCGTGGCTGGAGGGGGCTCTAGCGCAGGGTCCCTGGTGGGCTCGGGCTCTGGTTCCGTGGCCGTGTGCGTTGTCTGGTCTGTGGCGGAAGTTTATTCTGCTATTGTGGGACACTCCGGGCTGAAATGATGAGTTATTCTGTTTGGAGTGGGCAGAGAGATGGCAGCTGGAGGTGGTACTGGTTCTGTGGTGTCAGAGCTGATGTTGTCTTCCTTGACGACTCCCACGGTCAAGGAGGATCCGCACACCCACAAGGTGTTAATGATGAAGTTAATCAGGGGGCTGTGACCCTTCTTCAACAGCAGCATTTTGCCTAAATTGTCATCCATCCCACTCCAGAATATGTATTTTAGGGCCTCATCATCCCAGCGCGCCTCGTGGTACAGCTCAAGAAACTCCTCCAGTGTAGTACGGCCCTTTTTCACTAAGCAGTCCATGTTGTTCTTATTTTTGTTTACTTGTCTTCTGTCATAGTTGCTGTGGTAATTAAACATGCACGAAGAATAATACTCTGTATATAATCTTTAATAAACAAATCAAACACGCAACTGACCAGGAGTAACAGAAACACAGAGCTATATATACGGGGGACAAACAAAGGCAACTAAACTAGACACGGGTGAAACTAATTAGTAACTAAGGCAAGGTTTAACCAAGAACTAAACTGAAAGGAAACACAAGAAGCAGAAACAACACAAGAATGAAATGACAATTTTATGTCTAAAATACTAGAAAAAGTTGTATCCGCCCAACTGGGCTCTTTCTTGCAAGAAAATGACATCTATGAAAAGTTTCAGTCTGGATTCAGACCGCATCATAGCACTGAAACTGCGCTCGTTAAAATCACAAATGATTTACTATTAGCTTCTGACCAAGGCTGTATCTCAATACTAGTTTTACTTGATCTTAGTGCTGCATTCGATACTATAGATCACACAATACTCTTAGATCGACTACAAAATTATACTGGTGTTCAAGGACAAGCATTAAGCTGGTTCAGATCATACTTATCTGACCGCTACCATTTTGTCTATTTAAATGGAGAAAAATCGATCATAACTCCAGTAAACTATGGAGTGCCGCAGGGATCTGTGTTAGGCCCTCTGTTATTCTCAATATATATGCTGCCACTTGGAAATATTATAAGGAAACATGGAATTAGTTTCCATTGTTATGCTGATGACACTCAAATCTATATTTCATCACGGCCAGATGAAAACGCCAAATTATCCGAATTGACAGATTGTGTTAAAGATATAAAAGATTGGATGACGCGCAATTTTCTTTTATTAAATCCAGACAAGACAGAGGTACTAATCATCGGTTCAAAAAACCGCCCACAAAACCTCTCACACTACAACTTTAACATAGTAGGATGTCCTGTTACTTTATCCTCTACAGTAAAAGACCTGGGTGTTATACTAGACTGCAACCTGTCTTTTGAAAATCATATTTCATATGTTACAAGAACAGCCTTTTTCCACCTTAGAAACATTGCTAAGCTACGTAACATGCTATCAGTTTCTGATGCAGAAAAGTTAGTTCATGCATTCATGACATCGAGACTAGATTACTGTAATGCTTTATTAGCCGGTTGTCCTGCATCCTTAATAAACAAGCTACAGTTAGTCCAAAATGCCACTGCTAGAGTTATTACTAGATCAAGAAAATATGATCATATAACACCAATTTTATCATCACTACATTGGTTACCTATAAAGTTCCGTATTAATTACAAGGTATTGCTACTGACTTATAAAGCCCTAAACGGCTTAGCTCCAGTCTATTTAACGGACCTTCTATCGCCCTATAATCCATCGCGCTCTTTAAGATCACTAAATTTGAGGCTTTTGGTCATACCTAGGATATCTAAGTCCACTAAAGGAGGGAGAGCATTTTCACATTTAGCTCCAAAACTCTGGAATAGTCTTCCTGATACTGTTCGTTGCTCAGACTCGCTCTCCCAGTTTAAAACTAGATTAAAGACGCATCTCTTCAGCCAGGCATTCATATAATACTCTTAATCTTACAGTTAAATCCGACCTCTAGTTCATAGACGCCAGAGGAGAACTGGCCCCCGACTGAGCCTGGGTTCTCCCAAGGTTTTTTTTTTCTCCATCAGGTCACCTGATGGAGTTTTTTCGGTTCCTTGCCACTGTTGCCTTTGGCTTGCTCAGTTGGGGATATTTAATTGAATTAATCAATCAACAATACTATTGATCAGCATTACCAAACGTGGACGTTTTCCACTAGAAACAAACATTGATGTATTATTTTAATTTAATACTGTGAAGCTGCTTTGATACAATCTGTATTGTGAAAAGCGCTATATAAATAAACTTGACTTGACTTGACAACCAAACTTACAGTAACATAACCCTGACAATATAGATATGTCAAATGACAACATGGTACTGTATATTCAGTTAGTCCCTATTTGTTGTTGTATAAAAACATTAAAATGCATATGATCATACTATAGTATTGCTTTAGGATTCATGAGATCCACCCAATTCCTGCAACTGCATACAGCTGTCCATCAACGTGTTTAATAGATTTCCCAGAGTTATAGCCTTGAACTTCTGTTGATACTCAAGCAGTCAAACAGAAGCCGTAGCTGTTTTCTCTCTCTCTCTCTCTCTCTCTCTCTCTCTCTCTCTCTCTCTCTCTCTCTCTCTCTCTCTCTCTCTCTCTCTCTCTCTCTCTCTCTCTCTCTCTCTCTCCCTTCTCAATTTCTGGATTCTCATCAGTTATCCCTGCTGTATGGTCCCAATCTACAGGCTGTGCTCGAGGAATTCCTGGTAACACTCCTCTCTTCCTGGCAATTCTAATTGAACTATAAACATATTTTGTGGTGATATATTCAGTGTCCTGCTATATAGGCTGTTAAAAGAGGATGTTGTCCAGAGGCTACACTGACAGTGATATGCAATCACTGTGAGGGAGCCAGACATTAAACACGCTGTATCTATAAAGAACTGTCAGGAGATAGTATCAACATTCTGGAGTAGTAGAAACAGAAAAGGGCTCTATATATCAGTCATGGAGCGCAATTGAGAGGCTCACTCCCTGGAGCGCCACAGATCACCCAAAGAAACCTAACCTAAACCCAACCTAAACAAACTAAGAGAAGAACATAATTTATGTGCCAAGCTGACTGAAAAAGTCATTTTTAGTAAGTTCCCATAATGATGTGTTTCATAAAACTTGTGTGATTGTAAAAATAAGTAGTGGGGGGGGGGGGGAATGGTGTAGAAACAATTTTCACTCTTTTTTTCAATGGAATTGATTGGATTGTATATAACAGGTGGTTTTAGGGGAAGAGCTGAAAAACAAGAATAAAGGACTTTCAGAGGCATGAACACACTACAGGATTTTGTAAACAGTCCATATTCTTTGCAAATATTCTTTCATTTGTTCATTTATATATTAATTAGTGTCGATTTAATAGATAATCCTACTGTGTGTAGGTGTTTCTTAAACAGTGGGTACATTTCTGCTCTATTCTTATTATGTTAGGACAGCAAGGACCTCTCGGGATCTACATCTTCAGGCGCCACATTGGGCGTGGATCTCTGGCGAGGCCCCCGACGGCACTCAGGAACCCTTGTGTTGCCGCCACTGTCATGGAGACAGACAGAGAGGGCCCGCAGTCCTCAAGAAGATCACGTTTCCAGACCCACGTCGCTGGGCTTCATTACTCCACCACGTATAGATATCACACCAGTTCCTCCTGATAGGTAAGCTCAATTTTGAATGTAACGGCAAATACAAAATAAGAAAATTGTGTCTGCACATAAATATTTCAAGATGACACAAAGTTTAATTTTTAAGTGCTTTGTATTTTAATTTGCATTTTTTATTGTACTGTAATGATGTCAAATGCTGAATGCTTCTTTTAATAGAATTTTGTCTTGACACGGCACTCAAATCACAGTTGTCATGTTACGCGTGATGACTGCGTAACTACCTTGTGTTCTATTGAATCGGCTTGTTTCTCATTTCATTCTGCTCACTGTAGCTGAAGCATCATAGCGGAAGTCATATTCCTTTGAGAACATACCAAGGAGTTCACACTACAATAAAATGAATGACTGATTATATTTTTATGGAATATACATAATAAATGTTATCAATTAACCCTTAAGTAATCATGTAAAATAAACTAAAATAAAATAAACCAGTTCACGTAGACCATATTTACACCTGGTTTTACCATCTGTTTTGGGTGATACGATCAAAAATTGTCAGCTGTGAAACATTGCTGTTTAAACCTGGTATTAACATTAACAAATGGCTCACCGAACTCCGCCTCTCCATCCGCACCTGTCTGTCTGGATCAAGTTCATACTCCATCTAAACTGGGCCAAGTAGGCTGCACATGTAGAAGTTCCAAGAATGTTCCAGAAAGTCGACTCTTGGGAGGGGAGGGCGTTCTGGGCAGAGGCCTGACAAGTAGGCAAGAGGGGAGGATAAAGGGAAAAGGGTTGGATTGAAGCAGATTGTGACAGAGACTGAATGTAAACAGAGTCCGGCCTACATAGCACCTCAACACACTTCTACAGCCAAACCGCTGGATTTAAGGCTTAGTGCTTTCACAAATCTCTGTGTATGACACTTCCTCATGGATCTAAAACAAGATTCTGACATTAGCCCTGTCAGTCAGAGGATGGAGATCAGTTTGGACACAGGCTGTCAGTCTGATGTGAAAGAGCACACAGCTGGTGCAAGAGACTCACCTCAGACCTCCCCAGGCATGTTCAGAAAGCTGGTGGTGAATAAAACTATCCGCCAACGCAGACGCTTCACAGTGGCTGTGTCTCATACCTGGTAAGACTCAGTGTTGGCAGCTTTGTCTCGCTGTATCCTTGCTTTAATTGAGTCTTACTGTGAGCTTTTATTGAAATCAAAAGCCCTTCTTGAATATATTTGCCACCAGGATGGATGATTAATATACTCTTTAATCTAGGGAAATTTGTATCATATTTAAGTGCAGCATTTGTGCCTTTGTACATGAATGAAACCCCAAATTGTGTGGTTTATTGAAGTGCTGGTATTACTTTTCTATGGAATTGAATTTTCACCCGGTGAGCTATAAAATGGGTTAAAATAAATCTATCGACCGTCACTGAGGGAGGTATCCAAGCAATTTCTAAGGCTCGGAATAGTGAAACAGTGACCGTCTGATTTTCCTGAAGCTGTGGTTTCAGAAGTATTTCTCTGTAGGCGTTGTTTACAGAGATCTAAGCAATAAACCAAACCAACAAGCTCAGAAGGGAATCACATCATTACATCTGAATCAAAGTCAATACATCATTAGCTATGATCTGAAGCAAAAAAGTATACAAAATAGTATATGAAAACACTCATCTCATGAAGCATTGAAAATAATGTGATCAAATCTATAACAATGGTTTAATTGAAAAAAAAAATCCTTTGATGTAGCAAAGTTAAAGCTCAGGAAAGAAGGAGGCGGGAACTGGCGAACATTCAACGAAACTTTAATCTCATAAAATAAACAAACGACGAAAGTAAAGCGGCAGTCCCTCATGGATGGCTGCTGCATATAAACATAATGTAATGTAGCACAACATCAACAATCCAGGCCTGGTCCTTCACTGCCGTCGCTCCTCCTTTTATCCTTCCGAAGCTCTTCCATGAGAAACTCGAGACCGGCCTCGCTCCGTTCCCACGGCTCTTGGCCTCACCCTGCTTGCCCCGACTGACTTAAAGCCAATAATTAAGAAATAAAAAAATTAAGTTAATTGCTATATTTACATGACTACTGTGTATATTGTATGCATATATGTGTGCATACTGCTGTTCAAAAGTTTGAGGTCAGTAAGATTTTTTTTTTAAAGAAATTAATACTTTTATTTTGCAAAGATGCATTAAATTGATCAAATAAAAGTGACAGTTTAAGTGTCACAATTATGTTCTGTCTAGTCTGCACCTGTTCTCGTTAGTCCCTGATTAGTTTAGTCCCTCTAGTTAGTCGACTCTACCATGATTCACATCTGAAATGCGTGCTAGTGTCTTCCATAGAGGCTGCTTCATATGTTGCTGATGTATGTGAAGTCGTGCCGTAAAGCAAGTCGTGATTCTCACAAGATTTGTCGGAGCGCCACCTCTCAAACCTGCATTACTGGTTTTGTCAGCGCTTTGCTATTGGGATGATTCGCCCTACTACGAGTTTGTTTACCATCTAAATAATTTCGAAGCTGTTATATTAAGGTACAAATCTTGCATAGTGTGCCTTTAAGTTACATTTTCTATTTCAAATAAATGCTGTTATTTTGACCTTTCTATTCAGCAAAGAATCCTGAAAAAAATGTATCATGGTTTTCACAAAAATATTAAGCAGCACAACTGTTTTCAACATAGATATTAATAAGAAATATTTCTTGAGCAGCAAACCAGCATATTAGAATGATTTCTGAAGGATCATGTGACACTGAAGACTGAAAATTCAGCTTTACCATCACAGGAATAGATTACATCCATCCATCCATTCCACCTTAACCTGTGGGTTGCAGGGATACTGGCCACAGGCAGCGAACAACCTGGATGGATGTCCTGTCCATCACAGGACTCAAACACACATTCACCCACACCTACAGGCAATTTTTTTGTGTCAAATTCAGTGAAGAGCCAGGACATTTTTTAATATAACTCCGATTGTATTCGTCTGAAAAAAGAATGTCATATACTCCTAGGATGACTTCAGGGTGAGTAAATCATGGGCTTATTTTCATTTTTGGGTGAACTATTCCTTTAAGTATTGCATTCTTGTTAAAAATGTTTTTTGTTTTTTTTTGTATTTACGAAATGTTTCCTGGCTCTTTAACTTGGACAATCAATCACCCAGATCACCCTAGCAACATCCTAGCTACTACACAAAACACTTTAGCTATCACCAACAACACTCTAGCACAGTGGTGAGTTTTTTATGGGCAAGCACTTTTCACATTTTTAGAAAAAGTAAAAAAATTAATTTGTGAAAAAAAACAAAAAAAAACTGTTGGGTCCTCATATTCCCTATAGAGTTTCTGCCCTCTAGATGCCACTTATGATGATTCTGCACTTTCAGCAGTAACTAGACTCTTGCAATAGCTGCCTGTTACCACACACACATACACGTAAGAGGTGGTGATATTTTCTAGGCTCTTCTATCAACCCTTGACGGCTTTTTATATCATTCTGAGTCTGCCGTCAGACACCCTTCGCAACCTTCTGGCATAATGCCCAATGTCGTTTCTCCCAGTTCCTTTTAACCATGTCGCTCTGTGACCTATTTTTCTGTCAGCTGAGATTCCTTCTCAATGTCCTTTCTTTTATAATTGATTTGCATTGTTTCTGTTCATTATGTCAACCCAAAACAGACAGTTGGTTAGTAGATATTGTTATACTGTATAACTTAGTAGTAAACTATAAGCAGTGATCTTAATGATAAATCACTAAAAACATTCCAAGGTACCAAATAATTATTTTTAAGGCATTTATTTCCACAATAACTCAATATAGGTAAAAACTTCAGATATGAAAAAAAAGTACTGTCATGAACAATATTTATTATAAATACTGACTTATCTAGTTTTCAACACTCATTGAGACTACAGAATGGTTTAATACTCACTGTGAGCTCCATCTATATATATATATATATATATATATATATATATATATATATATATATATATATATATTAAATATTAGTGCTGTCAATCGATTAAAATGAATTAACTAGTGAATCTCCAAATTAATATAGATACAGCATAAAGACAGTCTATTTTAAATGTTTAATGCTAAATACTATGCATGAAGGCCAGTATAATCAATACCAATACTGCTACTGATGTCTCTGTTAAATGGATTTTTTCTTAATTTCCTGGGGAGGAAATGAGTAATTATAGCCAATCAACATTACAGTATAATTAAAAGTCATAAATTGTAACATTTAATAGGCTTAAAAAATATTAAACTTTTAATTTAAAGGGCCCCTATTATGGATTTTTGAAAAAGACCTTTCATGTAGTGTGTAACATAGCTCTAAGTGAATGAAAACATCCTGCAAAGTTTTAAATCTGTGCACCGTATATAAAGTTATTGTCTTTCAAAAGTAAGAGTCGATTCTGAGTCAATGAAATGAATTGTTTTTCAAATGAGTCATAAGCACTGATCTATATAATGACATGTCATTCTATATAGATCAGTGATTGGCTTAATTTGTCAGGGATTAAGGAGTCAGGTGAAGCTGTCCTCTTTGATGCTCCTGTCTCGCCCTCAGGACTGTTTGGCACTGCCATTGAAACGGTGGTGGACAGGTTTGCAGTGTTGATAGAACCGGGCTAATATGGTCATACATTCTGGTTCTGGTAAGAACTCGAGCTGCTCCGTTTTGGACCAGCTGTAGTTTGTTTATTAAGTGTGCAGGGCAACCACCCATAATAGCATTACAATAATCTAGACTTGATGTCATGAACGCATGAACTAATTGTTCTGCATTTGTCATTGAGAGAATATGACGTAATTTAGAGATATAGATGGGAAAATGCGGTTTTACAGATACTAGAAACGTGACTTTCAAATGAAAGATTGGTATCAAAGAGCACACCCAGGTTACTAACCGACGACGAAGACTTAACAGAGCAGCCATCAAGTGTTAGACAGTATTCTAGGTTATTACATGAGGACGTTTTTTTGTCCAATAATTAGAATCTCTATTTTTTCAGAATTAAGTAGTAGGAAATTAGTAGTCATCCAGTTTTTTATATGTTGTGGTCAATAGTATCAAATGCAGCACTAAGATCGAGTAACACTAATAGAGAGATACAACCACGATCGGATGATAAGAGCAAATCATTTGTGACTTTAATGAGAGCTGTCTCAGTACTATGGTACGGTTTAAATCCTGTCTGATGCGATACTGTAGTAGACAGTTACATATTTATAATTTTCTAAAGTAAAGAAGTTCATAAAGTCATTACTGCTGTGCTGGTTGGAAAACATCTGCCGTTGAAGCTTTATTTTTTTCGTTGATTTAGCCACTGTTTCAAATAAATACCTAGGGTTTTGTTTATTTTCTTCTAATAGGGTTGAAAAATAAGCTGATCTAGCAGCTTTTAAGGTCTCTCTGTATGCAATCGTGCTCTCTTTCAATGAAATGCAAAAAAAACTCTAGTTTTGTTTTCTTCCAGTTGTGCTCCATTTTTCTGGCTGCTCTCCTGAGGGCCTGAGTGTGCTTGTTGTACCACGGCGTTGGACTGTTTTCTTAAATCTTCTTTAAGCTCAAAGGAGCAACTGTGTCTAAAGTTTCTGTCGCAATATCGAGTTCTTCTAAGCTATCTGGGATGCCGAGGAGATTAAACTGATCAGGAATATTATTAATAAAGCAATCTTTAGTGGCAGAAGTGATAGGTCTAACATATTTGTAACACGGAGTCGGCTTTGCAGCCTTGGCTATATGAAGTATACACGAGACTAGATAATGATCTGAGATGTCATCACTCTGCTGCAGAATTTCCACGGCATCAACATTGATTCCATGTGATAATATTAGATCTAGAGTATGATTACGACAATGAGTAGGTCCTGACATGTGTTGTCTAACTCCAATAGAGTTCAGAATGTCTTTAAATGCCAATCCCAATGCATCTTTTTTGTTAACTAACTGTATATTAAAATCACCAACAATTAGACTTCTCAGTAATTCTGAAGATATCACTATAAATTACATTAACACCTCCCCCTTTGCCTTTCAGATGAGGCTCATGTTTATAACAGTAATCTTGGGGGGTGGACTAATTTAAAGTAATGTAATTGTCTGGTTTTAGCTAGGTTTCTGTCAAACGCAACACATCTAGTTTATAATCTGTAATCATATCATTAAAATAAGTGCATTTGAAGAAAGGTATTGAATATTCAGCAACCCAAGCTTTATCATTTGTTCATCTGTATTATATCTGTTTTTTATTTGTTGAACATCAATTACATTTTTACCCTTAAATGGGTTTGGGAGTTTTTTGTATTTCCTAATTCGGGGAACAGACACAGTAGCTATATGACGATATCTAGGTGAAATAGTCTCTATGTGATGGGATTTATCTGACCTCAGTGGCGTGAGACAGCTAGCAGACGGTCAGTTTAGCCAGTCTGTCTGCTTCCTGATCTGAGCCCCAATTCATGTTTGAGCTCTAAGACTATGTGCCATATTATTAGAGAGAAGAGCAGCACCATCCCAGGAGGGATGAATACCATCTCTTTTCAACAGGTCAGGTCTGCCCCAAAAACTTTTCCACTTGTCTATGAATTCTATATTATTTTGCGGACACCACTTAGACAGCGAGCCATTGGTTGAGGACAGTCTACTAAGTATCTCATCACTCCGGTGAAAAGGAAGGGGGCCAGAGCAAATTACAGTGTCTGACATCGTACTTGCGAGTTCACACACCTCTTTAATGTTAATTTTAGTGATCTCCGACTGGCAAAGTCGAACATCATTAGCGCCGACGTGAATAATAATCTTAGATAATTTATGATTAGCATTAGGCAGCACTTTTAAATTTGCTTTGATGTCAGGCGCTCTGGCTCCCGGCAAACATGTGACTATGGTGGCTGGTGTCTCTATTTTCACATTCCGTGTAATAGAATCGCCAATAGCTAGGGCACATTCAGCAGGATTCTCAGTGGGTGTTTCACTGAGTGGGGAGAATCTTTTTGTTATGGTAATCGAAACGGAAGAGCGGTGTTTTGTCCTGTGACTACAGCATCTCACGGTCACCCAGTTGCCCTGCTTCACGGGCTCTACAGCCGGAACCAAACAATGTACAGAGTTCACAAAGCTAGTCGCATCCAAAGCAGTATCTAAAGCCCTTGCATTCTTACTATCCTCGATTAAAGTTTGGATGCGTGTCTCTAGTTCTGAAATCTCCGTCAGCCTAACTATTTTACATGTAAAGCCCTCAGTGCTGACAGAGAGTGCTATACAATACATGTGACACGAAGTGCAAGTGACAATAACAGAATACATTACTCACCATGTTTGTTGACTAATCCTACTCACCACAGTTGTTTGATAGACTCGTAAAAGGGGTGTGAGAAAAAAGACGAGCAAGCACTGATGGAAGGTTAACAGGCTAGCGAGATACTAGCGTGTTGTGAGAAGCAAACCAGCAGCAAGGCAAACAGGAGCAATCGATCGGCAGCATCTTGATGTGTGTATTGGTGCATTATGCACCTGATACACAGCACCACCTTCAGAGTGGGGCTTCATGGTTCTCCAGAATGGTTCAGTAGTACTTGGCAGTGATGCACTTATCAAGCACAGTAGGGCATGCTATGCTATTGCAGCCCAAACCATCACTGATTTATAGCAACCCGACCATGAATATTGACTCTGTGGAGCTCCCGACAAACATTTTTAGTGGAAACAGGAGAGTCGAGGTGCCCATTTAATTCGGCAGTGATTTGAGAAGCTTGGTTTTATGTTTTTTGGATACAGTCCGGGTTAGTATCCAGACATCCCTTTTAGACAGCTTCCTCTTGCAACAACTCCTGTTGAATGTGTTTTTTCTATTGTGGAGGTATGCCAACATTACCCTGGATACCATGGCTCTCGATACACCACAAAGACTTGCTGTCCTAGTCACAGATGTGCCAGCGAGAAATGCACCAACCATTTGTCATTTTTTTAACTCTGGTATGTCTCTGTAACAAGGTTAGATGTTGTGGGAAGAAGGAGGTGGGAACCGGCAAATGTTTAAAGAATTTAATGACAAAATAAACAAATACAAAATTAAAGTAAAGACAGTAGCCCCTCACGGACGACTGCTGTCACATATAACACAATATAAATCCAGGCCTGGCCTCTCTCTCTCTTCACTGTCGTCGCTCCTCCTTTATGCTTCCGCTCCTCCGTGAGAGATATGAGACCGGTGCGTCGCTCAGGCGTCTCGCAGGCGTCGCTCATTATCAATCACGCCACCGGCCTCGCGTCGTTCTCTCACGGCCCTCGGCAGTAGTTAATTGTCCAACTACTGTACTTCCCTACAAAGGCAAAAGACCTTAACTCGCTAGAGTGTGGAACTGAGAAAAATTACTTTAAATTTTTTTTTTTTTTTTTTTTGTCCAACCAAATTAATTATAGGTAGGACACTAGAAATCTGGCAATTAGATGTTTTAGTAATGAAAATGATCTACATAAAACAAATTTGAGCTCAAACTTGACTTTTGACCCCTATTTTGAAGTTACTGTACTCTGCCTTTGTATTGTCTGCAAAACGTGAGGTCATGCCAAGGCAAGGCAAGGCAGTAACTTCCACATTATCAATATTTGTTTGCTGATCACCATTTACAAAATCATTATAGTAACACCTGTATAAAATTTAGTGATCATGGCATTTATTTTGAATGATTTACAATTACTTATAGCCATGCTATACTGCGCTTCGGTTGCATTCTGATGGCATTATTAGACATGACACAAATACCTCCATAGCGGTAAAGAGTATCTTCAGTTGGTACACAGTGGCTTGAGAACACGAGTGTCAGAAGCGCATGTTCAAAATGACCACGATAAAACAGATCCTCGCGCACATTCGACCCGGGGACTGGTTTATAGCGGTGGACCTGAAAGACGCATACACTTTCACATTCAGTCCCCATCACAGGCGCTTCCTGAGATTCGTGTTCGAAGGTGTTGCGCTTCTCGTACGTTCTCTAAAAGTATGAACGCAGTGCTTTTCCCTTTGAGACTCAGTGGGGAGCACGTTCTGGACTACCTCGACGAATGCATTCATAGCACAATTTTCTGTGTTCTGCGTCTTTTCAGTATGCGTGGTTTTCAGCTATCTGCCCTATTATTGTGTACTTGGCTCGTCCCGCGGATTTATGCCAAACGCTGTGATTGTCTATATAACCTGCTTGCAACATGGGGTTTGATGTTGTATGCACATTATTATCACTTCCTGTTATTAGTCCCGCTTTGGCTCGAATGTATTCAGGCCGGTGCTGAAGGCGCTGACGTCGTTTTGGCACTCTGCCAGCTAGATGCATGAGTGTTTCAAACAGGTCCGGTACCCAACCTCGGTGAGGTGGGGCGCTAGTTCTTTGTTGTATTCACCTGCTGCGGCATGTGTAACATTTTTCTGTCAACTCTGGACAATCCTTCGCGATATCGCATGTTTGTCAATGGAGCGGTTTTAGAACATACTAAACTGATCACATTTGTGCTGGACAAAGCTGTCCCTCTGAGGACATTTCAGAGGTTACAGGGACTGATGGTAGCTGTACACAGGCTACACCGTGATTTAAATGCTGCAAATTTTAATGGACAGTAAAACAAAGGCAGAACACCATACAATCTGATAGCGTTATTTGACAGAACACCGGCACACTAACTTCATATTGACGCACGGCTAAACAAAGGCAAAGTACCGTAACTCAATTTGAGTGTTTCAAAACAAAGCCAAAGAGCGGTAACTGGTGTAACAGTGTTCTGCCTTGGTCTCTCACAGGCTTTTGGAAGTTGCTGTTAAGACAACACATTATTTTCTCGAAAAAACAACGAAATTGACTCAAAGGAGATCTTGAATGTGCCAAAAATATCAATAACTTATTTTCAACCAAAAACAACGTTACGGCCTCTGGCCTTTGCATGGCAATGTAGATCTGTGGCTATACACATTTCAGAGACTGCCTCAGGTGGTTTAGAGAGCAAAAGGGGAGCCTTCAATGATGAGGATGTCCCCGGGAAAAGGTAATTCGCTAGATTTCTTTACACCAGGGGCATCCACCCAGAGCCCTGCTTGTGGAGCGCCTCTGCATTTGAATAACTCAAAGCCAAATGAACCACGCGAGCAGAGTATGGATGTCTACATGCACCCCAGTGTGTAGATCTGGTAGAAAAGGAAGGCTCATTAGAGCTGCACACTTATGACTCTGCAGATATCGTTCATCTAAACAACCATCTGCAGTCTCGCGTTTCAAGCCAGACCAGTTCTAGCTTATTCGGGCTGTAGCATAAGCTCTCTGTTGCCTTTGGCTTGCTCAGTTGGGGATATTTTGGGAATGTTTCATTTAATTTTATCAATCAATAAATTTCACTAGAAACAAACCTTGTTGTATTATTTTAATTTAATACTGTGAAGCTGCTTTGATACAATCTGTATTGTGAAAAGCGCTATACAAATATAGTTGACTTGACTTGACTTGACTTGGCTCTACTAGCTCATCATATTCAGCGTAATGCATTCTCTCCTATCACCACGTCTATTCCATCAGAATCATAGGCGAGCAATGAGTCCTAAATTTCTGCGGATTTAAGGTGACGGGAACTCCCTCACGCTCCTCTACCAGCTCCGTCTCCATGATCGCAGCTTGCGTACTGCCTCAGCAAACACAGGGCTAGAGTCCCGGGGCTCAGCAGCTTGAGCCATCCAGGTGGGAGTTTCCTCAATGAAGAATCATCGCAATGAATGCATCCAGCCCCATTTGAGGCTCCCAGACAAATAACACACAGCTCGTGACCATCGCCATGCATTAAAAAACGAGGGCATGGAGGAACACAGTGTTTTAATGTCTGCTTACCTTCTATTTTTCTTTCTTTCTTTACACACACAGCTATCTTCACACAGCACACAAACAAGCGGCTTCCTGATGACAAAGAATCTTATGACGTGTTCTTAGGCACCCTTCTTACATGCTAGGGCTCACCTTGCGACGTCATAGCACTGTGTTGGCTATTGAATGACGTGTTTGTACACGTGCCTCAGACACCAGGTTCCACAAGGACGTGTACCCATAGCGTCAGCGGCTGATGCAGTGTAGAAGTTCCCTCGAAAAGGAATTTAAAACAATCTGCACATAAACACATTATAATACATGTCACATTTAGCTGTGCTTTTTATATTGTGTTGTGTATATGTAGTGGATATAGTAATGGTGTTTCTGTCTCTGTCAAGCTCTCTCTGTTTTAATGAAAGCTGTCATTTGCAGCCAGGCAGAGCAGATATGGAGGGAGTCAGGTGCCTCTCCATGGTAGATTCCCATCAGGAGGGACCTTCTGTCCCAGGCAGGGGGCAAAAACCTTTGCCCGGACTAATGGGTTTGGCCCTTGAGGGGTCCAACTCATGAACACTGATCTCTCAGCTGAGGTTGTTGAGACCATCCTAACTCTAGAGCTCGCTCCATGAGGAAAATATATGCCTTGATGTGAAGAGTCTTTACTTCATGGTGCAGGAATCGCCAGTTGGACCCAGCCAGGTTGGTTCAGTGCTGGAGTTCCTTCAGGATTTCTTTTCTGCTTGGCCATAGCTGCTTGCTTATATCTAGGGAGACACCCTCTAGTATCACCCTCTAGTTACCTTCATGGCACACTGAGGTTAAGACCTGCTGTACATGTGAGAGTCCAAGGGCTTTCTCGCTCAGTAGTCTTGCAGGCCTTTTATCCTCCTCTATTCGGCAGTTGTCAGTATGGCATAGTGGGTATTATCGTTCCCATAGCGTTGCTACTTCTGATGTAGAACGAGTTCCCTCGAAAGGTTGCGACACGTCTCAGGTTACGACTGTAGCCATTGTTCCCTTAGAAGGGAACGAGATGTTGCGTCACCCTGCCATACTTCCTGTATGCCTGTGTGCAACTTACTTCAGCCAATCAGAAGCTGACTATGTATATATACTGTATATATAGATATATATATATAACATTATTTAAGGGAAATTGTCTTTCTCAAATGGTTTGCTTTGCTTTCTCACTGAAGCAGGCAGCTCAATGACCTTCACTTCAAAGCATCAATTTTGACCTGTTCTCCACGATCCCTTTCTTCCCTCTCAATGTTTTCATCTCTGTTCAGTGCTGTTTTCTATTAGCTCTTGCAATGACTACAATATTTTCTACTCAATAGTTTCTGTATACATCTCTCTTTTAAACTCTGACATCCTTCTTTCTCCTTTGCCTTTTTGCTTTTTGTGTGCTTTTTCCCCCCCTGTACCTAAAGACTTTATCGGTCTTCACTCTGTGGAGACTGACTGAATCAGACTTGTGTTCCAGGCCTCTGAGCTTTTCATGTTACACTGTCTAGCATCACAACTGGTTTTGCTTCAGGAACCAGATTTTACAATGGCTGCCCAATACTTATACAATACTATACAATACTTTCAGTCTACATTTTATATACTTCTCAGAAATATACTTAAAATTACACTTAAGTGTACTTGACTTATACTGAGAGAAAAGTCCAAGTATATTTGGCCTGTACCTGTACTCAATCTTTTGATCGAGGTATACTTAAAAGTATAATTAAGTATTCAAAGTATACTTAGCTTGTAGTTGTGTTAACTCTTTTGATCGAGTAGCCTATTAAAAGCCTACAGTCTTATGAAACTTACATTGTTTGAAAATATTGATTAGAATATTGATATAAAACAGATATGTTTCTAATTCTGCGTATCTGAATTTTTGTGTTGGCTGGTCCACTGGTAGTGTACATAGGAATTTACTTTAATTCTACTTTACTCTTTCCCCACCATTGACTGAATTTTCCAGCTATCCATGTTTTCACTGTTATACGGTAGGGGACGCTATGACACATCTTCTACAGAATCTCCGGATCAAAACAAAGGAGAAGAACAAGTTGAAACAAGCGATAGAAGATTGCTCACTCAAATGTAAAATAATGTGATCATCAAACATTAAAAAGCGTGTAAATCAAAACTGCTTAATTTTACCAAAAGAAATGTCGAACCCATGAAGAGAAAACGACTGTGAAGCTTTGGGGGTGTTGGACTCGATCTACTCCATCTGTGTTTTGATCATCGTTCTGAATCTGATCAAAGCGTAGTCTTTGACAAAAATGTGATTTTCTCAACTTTTTTGTTTAACATGTTGCCTTTCTTTATGAAACTTACTAACATTCAAGTGTTGATAAAAAAGGATTCATGAAGCTAATAAAATGTTTTTAAAATTAGTTAAAGTACAGTTAAAGGTATTTTTCAAGTATAAAAAAAATAATATCTATATTTGAACATAATAGTATAATGCAAGTGCAAAAATAATATATAAATAGTAAACTATAAATATGTTATGTTCACTTAAAGAATACAAGTATTTGCAGTGTAAACTACTAAACTAGTAGTTTACTTGATAGTACACTTCAGTGTGTACTTTCATAAACTAAAAAATGTCTTTTCTCTCTTGCAAAGTAATTTAGTCTGGCCCACTTTGCAGTTTACTCTCAATAAGAACCAGCCACGTCTACAGGAAGAAATCATCTTCTGTTAAAGTGACAACCACATTTGGTTTTGTTTTGTTTTGATGTGCTGTTTATAGATTTAAACAATATATAAAAGGTGTGATTTTGCATGTAGATTTGTCATTTTCCATTTGCAGACTTTAATATTAGTTTGTGGGATGGTATTTTATTCATGTAATCAGCATGTTGACCTTATGTGTCTATCTCTGTCTGTGTAGTTTGGAGGTGGAGAATGGACCCTCTATCGGCTGCAGTCCATTGGACCTACAAGTGTCACCGGGCTCTGGTATGGTCCTGCATCCCAACATGGCCAGTCACGGGCAACGGCGAGAGTCTTTCCTTTACCGCTCAGACAGTGACTATGACCTCTCGCCCAAATCCACCTCTCGCAACTCCTCCCTTGTTGGAGAACAGTTGTGAGTAAAAACTCAGCACTTTACACCTTTACTGACACAATAATACACCAATACTGGTACAATAAATCAAAGGTGCTTAGTCCAGCTACAGTTTATCACAGTTTGTTGAAAATTGTGAGCCAAATAAGATGTACTTTTTCAAGTGGATTTTTGAAGCGTGTATCCATGCATGCATCCATGTCGAGAAGTTTGTGATTGTAAAAAGTGGCGAGAAATACTATAACAAAATGAAAAAAATGTATATACATCCTAACTAGATATAAGATATTAATTTACACAAAAAACAGCACTATTTATTTGTTAGTAGCCTACGGAAGCCTTAAGAGTAAATTTAAAATTTTCTCGTGATCTTGACATAACAAAAACAATTATAACTGCGAAAAAAAGTTGGTTTGATATTAGACATTCGGTCTTTTCTTCAACATTAAATGACGTGGAGAACAAATCTGAGCAAACAAGCTTAGTTTCATGAATTCATGATGCTCGGGAGGCTAACAGCAAATTCTAAACTGTGATATTAATGTTGCCTACTAGAGGAAGCCACAGGATAATGAATCTTTAATCTTTTTCTATCGGTTTCCATCCCTTTGAATGGAAACAAATGCAAAGATCTAGTTAATTCTCATATAACCTGGCACCAGCTCAGAAGCACATGCAGCACAATAATTACGGTATTCAATTTACTTTTTACTAACTTGCCTTAAGTTATATAACAGTTTATACTGCACTGTAAAAAATTTCTAACCCTCCCAAATCAAAAATTTCAAGTGACCGATAACATCTAAATTTTTCAATTGGCCCAAGTGAAATTCTGTAAATTTAATTTTATAATTTACAGAATTTCACTTGGGCCAATTGAAAAATTTAGATGTTATCGGTCACTTGAAATTTTTGATTTGGGAGGGTTAGAAATTTTTTACAGTGTGTGTAGTATTTCTGCATTCCAATATTATAAAATATTATAATATCTGCAAAAATATTTAATAAATAAACATTATATATTTATTAAAATGTTTACTTGGTCATGGGCCATTGGTGCTTGGACCCGATGAGGTCCATATAGGTCTGTTTAGTTTCAAAATTATGCTTTACATGCATGATCTGAACGAGATACAGCATGAACTGACACTATTTTGTGATTACACGTCATTTAATGTTGAAGAAAAGATTGAATGTCTTACGAATGTCCAATAATAACCAACTTTTAAGATAGAGATCATGAGAAAAGAACTTTTGTTGTCGGAATCATGTGAAAATTAAGTTGTGATCACGAGAAACAACTTTTGTTAGGTCAAGATCATGATAAAAAATTAAGTCGAGATCACAAGAAAACTATTTAATTATTTATTTATTCTTTCTTTTATTGTATATTCTTTCTTTTATAAGCATTTTATTGTATTGTTTATTTGTAGTTTTTAAACTGCATTTGTTTAATTGATTTTACCATATGTAGTTAGTCTTTTATTTACTTAATTATTCATTTGTTTACTTATTTTAGTTTTTTATTTTATATATTATTTGTTATATTTTTATATTATTATTTATTAATTAATTTATAAAAAAATATATTTTTACATTTATTTAATATTTTTTTAATATATATATAATTTTTTCCCATATTGATGTATTCCTTCATTTATTTATTCCTGTAGTTCTTTATATTTTAAAGTTTTGACTGACTTCTGAAATTAGGAAGCTTATATATATTTTTGTCAGGCTGAATTTTGCTGTGACCTTACATTGTGTTTTTTATATGTTTGATCTCATAGTACATCATATTTATTTTATTTTTATACTGTTTTTATACTTTTGTTTAGCCTCCTCTGAGAAATTTATTTCACAGTCTAACATAACTTCCAGTAGAATTTAGCTCAATTCAACACACCCGGATCAGTAAATCAAGGTCTTCACAAACTATACAGACAAGTGTGTGAGGGCAAGTTTGACATTAAAATCTGCAGTAAGGTAGATCTTCACGAATAGGACTCAGTACGTCTGCAATAAATTATTCAAGTCTTTGCAGCTGCAGTTCAAAAAGAAGTGAAACTGTAGAAGCAATGCAGAAATAATGCATAACATAACCTTTTTAAATCTGAGAGTATATAATCTGCTCAGTATATTACATAAAGTAAGTATGAAGTAAACAACTAATAAAGTATATAAACTTTACGTATATAAAGTAAACATATTTTGAACGGAATGCGAATTATAGCATGGACAATACAGTACACAGGTTTTGTATTCTGTATGATATTTTTTGTGTTCTTTGGTTGTCAGACATGGTGAAGATCTGATAGTCACTCCTTTTGCTCAGGTACGTTTGGCTTTTGCTTTCTTGAATGGAAGACTGTAATGAACAAAATGTGATTGATTTTACACATGTGGACTCATTCACGTCCTATGTGTTTTGCTGTTATTTTATTCAATAGGTGCTTGCAAGTCTTCGCACTGTTAGGAATAATGTCAGCTTCCTGACAAATGTGCCGTGTCCCTCCAGCAAGTAAGTGACGTTTACATGCGTTTCATAAAATGTAATATGAGAAAATACCACAAGAGGGCAGAACTCACTTAATATGTTTTGTCAGACTGGATGGAAGAGACACTAACCTACTGAACTGGCCTTCATTCGTATAATGATAATAGTAAATGTCTAATGATGTCTTTTGAAATGTCTATGGATGCTAAGTCTAGTGTGATCAGTTGGTGATGGAATTATCAGTTTCTACTGAATGTTCTCATTTATTTTCCTGCTCTTCTTTCTAATGTATTTATTTTTCTGCTTCACTTAATAGAAGATCACCAGTCAGCAGTCAACCGCCAATGACCAAAGGCAACCTGTCAGGTAAGATCTTCTGAATCCATTCACAGACGTTAGACTGAGGAAAGTTCCCTTACAGTGGTCGTAAACCTCAATGTAAATTACTCATATCATCTTCACTTGAACAGTATCATGAAGGGACGACTATGATTTGTGTTATGAATAAATATAAAGTGGTAAACTACTTATTGGCTAAGTTAAGAGAGTGTTAAAGGATACACTGAGTAATCTCAGTGGAAGATGTAAAACGTTTCAAATTCTATGTCACCTGTCAGGAGCCCACAAAACAGACATAGGTCAATTAAATACAAATGATTTTGTTATTAAAATCAGCATTAAAGGCACAATGAAGTAGCTTGACAATCTCATGTTTCTTTAAGACACATTGAAGAACTCAATCAATCATTCAAAAAATGTTGTATGCTTATGCTTGAGTCCAAGATGAGCCGTCAATATTTTTAGTCAAATCTTCCAGTTCAGTTTACCATATTATCTTGGGGTGTTTATGGGGTTTCATGGGGTGATCAAATGCAGTGTTGTAAAGTATTTGAGTAAAAGCGATTAGTTACTGTACTCAAAGGGGTCCTTGATTATGATTTCACTTTTTTAACTATAGTTAGTGTGTAATGTTGCTGTTTGAGCATAAACGACATCTGCAAAGTTACGACGCTCAAAGTTCAATGCAAAGGGAGATATTTGCTTTTACAGAAATTGCTTTTTAAGGGCTAAAACATATGGCTGGTAGGGACTACAACGAGCTTTTTCCCGGGATGGTGACATTTACATTAATCCTTCCCCTGGGAACACGCAGTAAAGGGGGTGAGGCCATGTTGGGCTGCTTTAGAGAAGATGAAGAGTTATTGTCGCTGTTTTTTACACCCCGGAAAACGTTTGTCCTAAGGCTGTCGAACTTAGAGAGGTTAAAATTTATTTGTAACACTGTTCCTGAACATTATAACCTCAACTTTTGTCTGTGTGCTGCACATTTTACGGAGAACAGCTTCCAGAAGAGAGAACAATGCAGGCTATACGCACAAAAGCTTCTCCTGAAAGACGTAACGTTAGCCATTCCCATTTTGTCGAGACAATCTGTTGTTTATGGATCACAACTTGTACGTATGTCTTATTATTTGTAGTCGTTTTCTATTAACAGTTCCAATTTTAAGCTTTATGTAGTTTTATGATAGCTATGATGTAAAGTTAACAAAGGGCTCCGCTAGCCTGCTAACTAACATTACAGTATTGATGTAGTGTTTACTTTAGCTTTTGTAAGCTCTTGCTTTTGTAAGACTTCACCACCACTTAGGAAAATTATCCATGATTTATTGTATGTATTACCATAGTTATCCGACAAATGTGACCCTGGATCACAAAACCAGTCACATGTCGCACGGGTATATTTGTGGCAATAGCCAACAATATATTGTATGGGTCAAAATTATCGATTTTTCTTTTATGCCAAAAATCATTAGGCTATTAAGTAAAGATCATGCTCCATGAAGATATTTTGTAAATTTCCTACCATAAATATATACAACATTTATTTTTGTGAGTGAATGCAGCACAATAGCGAACATAAATGGACAACTTTAAAGGCGATTTTCTCAATGTTTCGATTTTTTTGCACCCTCAGATTCCAGATTTCCGAAAAGTTGTATCTCAGCCAAATATTGTCCTATCCTAACAGACCATACATCAATGGAACGCTTATTTATGCAGCTTTCAGATTATGTATAAATCTCAATTTAAAAAAAATGACCCATGTGACTGGTTTTGTGATCCAGGGTCACAAATATGATTAAATGGTGGATAACATCGTATCTATAAGAAAATGACAAAAAAAAACATATTACTCTGAAACGTCATGTGAAATCTGTGCTTGCAAAGTCTGTGCTTGAAATCTATCCTGCACAATGGTTTGAAATTGACACCATCGTTAATATTTACATCTGAGTAGAGCTTGCAGTTATGAAGGGGTGTGACATTTCCCGAACACGTGCCAATCACAGCACAGTGGGCCAGCTAACCAATCACAACACATTTTGTATTTCAGTAGGAGGGGCTTCATCGAAAACTATGCGTTCAACCAGACTGGGGAGAGAGGAGATGTAATAATGTAAAATATGTGGAAAAAAAATTGTATGAAGTATGAAAACATATTCTAGTACACCCCAAAACAAAATCAAGACTTCGTAAAAGGGCATAATAGGACCTCTTTAAGAATCTTTTTGGCTAGTTTGTAATTTGACTGAGTATCAAAGATATCAGCTCTCTATTTTTGAATAAGTATTTGTACTCTTTACTCCAATTCATTTGTGATGAGTAATGCAATCACTCGTTACATTTTGCATACCTAACTTTTTCTGCAGCAGTTTATTTATTTCTGCTACAAAATAAGTGATATCGCCATCTACAGGGCTTGTTCACCCAATCTTGTTAAGGCTACTTTACGCGAATGCGAGTGCATTAGCAGGAAGATGTGAATCGCAGGTGTTCATATATGAAATGAGGACATGACTGCAGCCGGTTATGAGGCCATAACCAGCACATCCAGTGCAAGTAGGCTTTGACTATTTCTCTTTACTTAACCATTAATCTATTATACTGAAGAGACCCTTTTGAAGGATATTGGTTTACTTTTGCCCTTTATGAGCACTTGCTGAGACTTGTCTGTAGACGTTTTCAGAAGCTGTTTTGTCGATTGCAATATTGAGGTGTTCAGTTTTATTTTGACTTTAGAAAACATGTGATCGCTCTCCTCACAAATAAACTGTTTCTTGTTTTTCACTGGCATTGAAGACTAGAGCATCTTTGAGCCTATTCAGTACGAGTAAAATACTTAAGCACTGTTAAAATCACATACTCTAAGACTTTTACTCAAATCGTATTGAAATTGGTGACTTAAAACTTGTAATGGTGTCATTTTCGTTGTAAGGTATCTGTACTTTTACTTAAGTATGGTTTTCAGGTACTTTTTACACCTCTGTCCAAATGCAATATTTTGTTATTATTACATTGAAATACTTCATTATATAAATAATATATTGGTGAATTCATTATATTTTTCTTCTAATTGTTAATTGTCTTAAAAATAAGCATAATTTTCATAATGCAATGAAAAAAAAATGCTTTTGATTCTGGGGTGAAATATAAGCCAGGCATGTTCTTGTTTTTGTGAAAAAGCAGTAGGTGTTGTTGGGCTCTTGTGCACGTTTTAAACACTCCCTTATCACGGTTAGTACAATGGCCACCGCAACTCTCTCCATCTGAGCGGCCTGAAAATCCCAGCGTCTCTGAAGAAAAGAGAAGTGTGGGTGGAGGGGGGAGAATGAAAGTTTGAGTAAGATAGCATGCTTGCATGACCTCTTACACTCATACAAACCACAGAGACGCAATGTGCGTAAATGCAGCGCCGCGGCGCATATAAAAATCTGTGTTTATTGCATGCGTGTGTGTGTGTGTGTGTTTGTGCGGGTGTGAAATAGTCATGCGTGCGTAAGCATGCAAGAGCAGGATTATGTGCGCACAGCTGTTAATAAAATTCATGAAAGTGTTCAGAGGTTTATGTAAGAATTTAAGTAAGTGAATCTCATTAAGCATATTCGGGGGTCATATTTCACCCCAAAATCAAAAGACAGAAATACTAAATGAAATGATGTATTATTTAAATTAGGGGTGAAATTGCATTTCATTACATTATTGGAACCATTTATGTGTGTGCACATTTTTTATTTAGACCTTCTAGAGAAAAAAACAACCACATAAAAGATCAAATACACACATATATGGACTTTTAATATACTAGGCAATATTTCTACTGCATATATAAGTTTATTTTGTGATTTCATATGCTACCAAAAAAAAAGTAATGTGCACATGTGTAGTAAATGCCTGCAGGTGTGTGTGTGTGTGTGTGTGTGTGCACGCGCTCCAGGTGTAAAGGCTTTCGCCACTGATCTACTGAGCTGAGAGTTGAGAGGAGGGGGGGCAAAGGATTGTGGGATGTTTTGGTTCCTGTTTCAGAGGCCTCTTAGCCTCATTGACGTCATTCACCACCCACCTACCAAGACCTTCACTTCCTGTGCGTTTGAAAGCGTAGACGCCTCATGGTTGTGGCAGGAAGATGCACACACACTCACTCACACACTGAAAATGGTATAAAACTCAACACAAGTTGTCATATTAAGTACGAAATCAGAGTATATCGAATGTTGCGCAGTATCACGCAGACCGCTGTCCCTGATGGCTTGTTGTGTGTGTAATAACACAGCATGAGGATGTTGCTGTTATTTGATTACGGGGGAGCTTCATTGCTTAATACTTTTACTGAAATGTTTCATGAATAAATGCTTGACTTTCACTTTTACTCTATACAACTCGAGGCTACATAAGGGTCAGGCTGACACTGGCCCACACAGATTGACGGCTAGTACACATAATCAAATGAGATACATAAAAAAATTGTAGGAAAGGAGAAAAAAATCATGCATACATGAAAATAATAATTGCTCAAATACATGAATCTTGCGGATGTCACTCACAAAACTTTGCATGTATGTGGCTGCTGGTCAAGCGTGAAAAACTAAAGTTTTATTCAAATTCTGAATTTATTAGATATCGCCTTGAAAGCGTGCAAAGAGCGCTCCACTGGGGTTTGTGTATTCTAACTTAAACCCCTCCGATTGGACTTTGCTTTCAAGAAGTCAACAGATATGTTTGTGATTGGCTACATTGTTAGATGCCGTAAAAACACGTAAATAGAAACCTTTGACGCTCTCCAGAGCGCAAACACATATAAGCAAGGGATCGTTTGCCAAATCACCAAAATATGCTATTATTACGGTGAAAACTGATCCTTGACCAAATGTTATGGGCAGATTTTCCCTCGAAAAGCATTCTGAAGCAGCAGCAATCCCACTATCAAGTCACAAGGGGAAGGCTATAAGAATACATTTTCTTTTTAAAAAATAACATTTCTGGCCTCGCAACTGGTACATTAAATAATTCATTTAAAGGGCTAAAAATGAAAGTTGTTGTATGCACTTCTTACTTTCCAGAAGAGGATGTTGGTAATAAACAGTTTCAGTTCCCATTGACTTGCATTGTATGGACATAAAATACTATGGAAGTCAATGGGAACCAAAACTCTGTGGGAATCAATATTCTTCAAAATAACATATTTTGTGTTCAGCAGAAAAAAGAAATGCATACAGGTTTGAAACGACATGAGGGTGAATAAATGATGAGAGAATTTAAATTTTCTGGTGGACTAACCCTTTAATACATAATACGTACATACTCAAAGAGAGATAAACAGATAATCTATTATTTATTAGCATGGTTGCAATTTATGTCTGGGCAGAAATGTACCAGGGGAAATGACAAAAATGCACCAAATATGTCTTCTTCTTTTTTAAATCTATCTAATCGTTGCTATATTTTATTATATCTTATTCTATGTCTGTATCTAGTTTAGTGTGGGTTTAAGTACATATAAATAGACAGCATATTGTATCTTTTCATTAAGATTTTTTTTTTTTTTATTATATATATTTTTTATACATTTTGATTATTATTATTGGTTTAATTATTATTGTTGATTTTAATAAGAACAATAATGACCGTAATTATTGTTGTTATGAAGTCATTAAAGTTGTATTCATGGATGTCATTTTTTGTTGTTGATTTTAGTCATAATCGCCATCATCATCATCATCAAAAATAAACAACAAATTTATATGACAAACACAACAAGACAAACCAAACATACTGTCCTGTTTTTTTCTATAAATAAACGTCTTTCATTATAAAAACAGTGTTCAACAGATTCTATTGAAAACAAAATTGTCACAATACACAAGTTATATGGATAACAAAACACTTCAGCTGCGTGTCTTCAACTGAATCCGAAGCTCGGCTTCATAAAACACTTCCAGAGAAATTAGGGAGGGAGGGAGAGAGGGAGAAGAAAAACAGAAAATGAAGAAAAGAACTTTCATCAGGAGCTCTTCAGGGAGTGAGGTCTCATCCTCTGGCCTGTGTTTGTCCTTTCTCATGTAAATCTGTCTCTCACACTGCCAAGGGCCCGTCATGCTGGAGAAGCAAGGTCGTGCAGCAGACTATCAGGATGAATGAACGTTTAATAACAGAAAAAGCAGCTGTGTGAAATCACTGTCTGGACTGGAGCACTGCGATCGGGCTCATGACCATTTTTCTTACAACTTAGTACTTTTCAAGCAAAACATAAAAGTACAGAAAGTAAGTTTGTTAGGTTTCAACTTGTAATTCAAGTATTTAAGTATTTAATACAATACTATTTCAAATGAAGACAATAAGTATAATGACAATTTCTGGTTTGTCAGAGGCTAGTGGGACATGTTTATAGTTAATGTGATTCTTTGGTTACTTATTAGGACACTAAAACATCCACTAAAAAAATCACCAAAACACCGGTTGGTTAAAAGTTATTGCAAAATAGGCATTGCATAATGTCTATTTGTTATACTCTCTTCAGACTGGATGTGAATCAGTAAACAGTTTTTGTGGTTACCTGTGCTGATACACCATATTAGCAAGACTGTTGCAGGTTTGCTTTTGCTCATATTTTGATGAGATGTTGCAGGATGTGTAAACAACAGTACACACCATGCCTGCATGCTAGAGTATGCGTGTGTTTACATGTTTTTGTACTTAAGTCAGCTAACTTATTTTGGTACTTGAAACCCTGGTGGTAGAAGTTTTTGGTCAGCTGCAGCTAGACATTTTTTATAATAATATTTTTCTAATATTCTTAATAATTATACTTATTACCTAACTCTGAAAATATAACCTCATTAACTATTACAATTAAATCTATCTATCTTACACTTACTTCTTTACTTACAATTTTACTTATTTACTTACACTTACTTTTACTTATTTACTTACACTTACTTTTACTTACTTGGTTACTTACAAAAGTTCAACTGCAGCTGACCAAAATCTTCTTCCACCAGGTTGCATATATTATATTATATTATATTATATTATATTATATTATATTATATTATATTATATTATATTATATTATATATAACCTTATTAACTATTAATCCATCAGAATAGTTTTTATAAACTTCAGCTGCAGCTCACTTCTGTACCTGAACTTATATACCACAATGATTTATTATATTATATTTAGGGCTGTCAAATGATTAATCGCGATTAATCACATCCAAAATAAAAGTTTGTGTTTACATAATATATGTGTGTGTATGGAGTATAATTATTTTCTATATATAAATACACACACATGCATATATATTTAAGAAAAATGTGTTATTTATATATAAAATATTTATATCTCTCTATAAATTACAGAAACGTCTGTCTGTCTGTCTGTGTGTGTGTGTGTCTGTCTGTCTGTCTGTGTGTCTGTTAACCACATATCTCTCGAACCGTTAGTCCGATGGATTTCAAACTTGACAGGTGTCTCGCTACGGTCACGAGTAAGTGCAGTGCCAAGTTTGACGTTGTTTGGATGAGAAATGCTAAAGATATCGTTAAATATATCATTTTTAAAAGGTTGTGGTTTAAAAATAAACAATCTGGCACTAGAGGGTTGTATCGGTCAAAGAAGCCCCAAGAAGGTTGTGGTTTAAAAATAAACATTCTGACACTCTGTCAGCTACACTGTTTACTTCTGAATATTATAGTTTGGTTCCAAAATGTGATAAATCCATTTTGATTAATTTGAGTAAAAATGTGTTTTCTTTACCAAGAAACCAACAATTACTAAAAACACACACAAAAACTGATTTTGCACGGGCACTTTTCACTGCTCCCTGAATCGACATGCTTATTCATTTGTGGATGTAAACTGAATCTATATGTTAGCTGTTATATTATATTTCATTCTGGTGGCTTAATGTTATCACTACTGTGTAATAGTAGCCTATGCTATTCACCAACTAAACATATCCTATTCAATGCGTTCACAGTCTCTTACACGGGCATCATTTGTAGTAGCCTATTCACAAAGCATAAGTTTGCTCAAGCATAGTGTTTTCTCGGAGTTCACTGTGTGCTTTCTACCATGCACAAATAAAAATGTCACTGAACTTTTGCTGTGTAATTGTAACAATGAGCATTCAATCACACCAAACCAACAATTACTAAAAACACACACAAAAACTGATTTTGCACGGGTATTTTGCACTAGTATAACACAAAAACTGATTTTGCACGGGTATTTTGCACTAGTATAATATAAATTATATATAATATAAATATATATACACAGTATATACATGCAAATATTTCTTAAATATATACATGCATGTGTGTGTATTTATATATAGAAAATAATTATACACCATACACACACATATATTATGTAAAAACAAACTTTTATTTTGGATGCATCGCGATTAATCGTTTGACAGCCCTAATTATATTATATTATATTATATTATATTATATTATATTATATTATATTATATTATATTATATTATATTATATTATATTATATTATTTACAAAACTTGCAAATATGCCATTGGCAAATATGCAATTACCGGTATATATTCAATCAGTTTTATTACCCTTGTTAAGTATTTTAATATTTATAGCTCAGGGATCAATTTATGACACTGCTAATGTTTCCTGCTCAAATTGGTAAGATAAAAGACAGTAACGTGAATCCTTTTTGTTTCAAAACGCTTGGAAACACATTTCTTGTTGTTTGGATATTTAGGTCATTCTCAGAATTCTGTTCCCTAAACTGGTCTGAATGTTTTCTCGCAGTGCAGATCCAGTCCAGAGTTTCGATCCACCCAGGCTGCAGAGCGGCAGTGCGGGTCTTAAAGCGTGCACCCTGGTTAGTATTTGAATTATGCCATTGACGTCAGCAGAGCTGTAAAGCTGACCGGCGTTCCTTCCCTAAAGTAATTTCTGGCCAAGAGCTTTCTATGGTGCATTGTGGAAGCTGTCAAACAGGCAAAAGATGAGTTGCAGACGTGAAAGAGAGCAAGAATGAAAGAAAGCAAAGGAGAGGAAGTGCGTGAAAAGAGTTGTTTTCCGGCGATGCAGCATTAGATGTAGGTTGAGATAAAAACCACTGTTGTAGACAGTGAAGGTAAGACCCCCCGAGTAAGTGATTCGTAGGAGCAATAAATGTCAAATAACCTACACAAGACCCTCTCGGCCCATAATGCAGATTGTGTGGCTAAACTGCAAAAGGCCCACAGAATCACATGAGGAATAAATCGTGATCATTTGTTTCAACCGAATGTTTCTTTTTTTCCAAGTCCCATTATTCTCCCAACAAAAATGATTTGTTTTATCAATGATGATATTTTAGATAATTGAGTATTTTTTAATTGTTTTGTTCGCAAGTCTTTTGTTCGGACGGCAGATAAGCACGGCCCGTCATTTTTGGCAGCCGGTCTGAGTGCATTTGACCCCGATGACACAGTGTTGATTCATGGAGCTTTTTGGCATTCTAGTCCTCCTGCCCACGTGCGAAGCCCAGACAAACAAAAACAAGAGTGGGATGGTGAGAGCCAATGAGCCGTGCCAGAGGACAAACATGTGCTCGCCTCTAGAACGTGATCCAATGAGCTAAACTCCACCAATCCATCAGCTCCAACAAATAACTCAACATCTGCGCTTCGTTCATTTCTGTGTAGGTTAGACGTGGGCAGGGGTCCCAGACTGTTTCATTATTTTTGGATATGTCATTTGGATCAAAATAACACTGACAAAAACATAATAGCTGCAAAGATTCACAAAATGGGTCAATGACGTGACAATCTTTTTTTCTATAGCTGCCAATTTACTCAAAAATACAAAATGTGATTCACACATACTGTAAAACAACTTTTATATTAACAAATTTAGGAATTTTCATTTCTCTATACAGTCATAATAGGTTATGCAGTTGTACTGATATCTTAATTAAGAAAAACTCCTAAATCTTATTCACAATAATAATAAACAATATAATGGTACTTAAATAATACTACAGTAAGTCTCTTTAAATATCAGATAATTTGACCTTTTTATGACAAGACAAAGTTAGTTCAGGTTGTAAATTGTCATGTAGTGCAACACCCCAAAAATTATCATATTTAATATTAGTATTTTTCATGACATTCATGATATTTCTGAATCAGGTAAAATATTTGTGTTTTTACTAAATTAGCAAAAGTTTTTGTTTTTGTTTTTCCGTATTGTGGACATCCTTATATGTTACTGACCCATATAACAAAATGTAAAAAAAAATCTTGTCACATTTAGTATTATTATTTTCTTGTTTAGGACTGGTGTGCTACACACTTTTTGCACTTTGCAATGATACTTTTTTGTAGCAATCTGCCATTTCTTTCAGATGTTAAAATGAGTGAAAAAAAAATACCCATAGACTTACATTGACAAAACACCTTGGCATCATGATGGGGAGTTTGGCAGGTACCATTCACCTTTTTTTCAGAAATGTAATTGTAATTTGAATTTTTCATTTAAAGGGGACCTATTATGCAAAATTCACTTTTACATGGTGTTTGAACATAAATGTGTCGGCAGTGTGTGTACACAACCACCCTATAATGGTAAAATTATAAAATAAAACTACTCCTTTTCTAATTCCACATAAATCATAAGCAGTGTCACAGAACAAGCCGTCTGCAGATTCTACGCATTGTGACGTCATATTGCACAGGCCCCGCCCACAACTGCTGATGGACTCCTCCCTATTAGCATAGACCCCGCCCTCAGAGAGCTCTACACAGTCCGCCATGTTCATCACCTCGCCAGAGCATTTAACAGCAGCATTTAAGTAAAGGTCCTTGTCACTGAGTCCGAAATTTTCGTATGGTTTTTTTCGTATTTGTTATTCGGTGGCTCTGAATTGTCATAACACCTCTTAAAATACTTGCTACGGATGTGAAAAATGCAGAAAATCTAACCAATCCTAATTTTTTTAATGACGAACAAAAGTTTCGGAGGCAGTGTGTAAACGTGATTGACACAACGTGAGGTCGTATTCATTTTTTTAACGTGCAAAATTTTTTGACATGAATTGTATTCTTATTAAAGCTACTAAAGTTAATTGAATCAAGAGCAGTGAGCGATTTTGTATTTTTCTTTTGTTGTGTGTTTTTGACATAACCTTGTATGTATTTGAGCGCAATAAGACGTGAAAGAGAACTTAGTTTAATACTCAAGGGACGCGCCTAATGCCATCCAGTTTCCTGTGCGTGTGCTTCGGATGTGTGCGCTCAGAAAACCATATATCAGAAGTTTAGACTGATATGGCTTTAAAACGCATGCAGAACTACAATGTTACGTGAGCGTGACCACAATACCAAACAGATGTTTTAGTTTTTGTCAGAGTACCCGAGGCACGAGCTGTACAGACTCTGCCTCTTCTAGAAAGCTGGTCGGGGAGAAGCAGCTCATTTGCATTTAAAGATACATGCACAAAAACAGCATGTTTTTCCTTCCACTCAAAGCTCTTGCCTGTTCTAGAAAGGATACTGATCCAATGCAGCAAAGATATTTAAAGGCTTAAGTCCCTACTAGTATAGCCTATTTGTTGGGTTTGGAATTGGAAATTTGAATGTTATCTCTTAAGGACTGTAGGATAAGCAACACTCACCCTGGGTGAGCCAGGAACTCAGTCAACCACAGTTCTTTCCTTTGATGTCTTTACTGAAGCATATGTTTGTGTGTGGTCTGTACAAAGATAAATAACAATTACAATAAGTAAATAATACAGACTTCAGATCCAATTATTTAACAATCCAATATAGTAAACAATAGTACAATCTGTGTGGAATATTCCTTGCAATAAGAGTGAAATACAATAGCTTCTTGATTAGCCATATTAGCATCTGAATATGCCATTTAACTATGATCTCTAACTGATTTAACTAAATCAACTCACACTTATACTGGCAATTTCCTACAGACATCTTGAACATGAAAAACGATCTCTCTCAACATAAAATATGACAGCATTATAATCAAAGCGATTGTATAATAGACGGCAGATGTGAATATGATCATGCATGTAACTATCGTTAGTTAGACTCGATCAAACACTTGAATTTAGTTACAATAACTCCAACAATCAACAATTATATGCAAGATTACAACATAAACTTTCTCCTAAGTGCATATTAACAAGAATGAACTCACTTTATAGGATGCACACACACATATAACACTCTAGGATCGGCTCACATTTCTTCCTCACAGAACACTTTGGGGCATCAATTAAAAGGGCAACAAGCCTTAAAGGGGCCACACACACAAAGCAGTTCAATTTGACATTTAAGATGGTTGCGTGTGAGTTACCGATGCTGCAGTGGGCTAGCCAGAGTTCCAGACCATCCGATCTGACTTCACGTGGAAGATGGTGAATGACAGATGGCACATTGCTGGCCCATTGTCTCAACTCGAAGCCTCCTTCAGCTAACAGCTCCCTCAGCTTGTCAACCAATTGCTTAGCCTCCTCTGGTGATGACAAGCTCTGCAAGCAATTGTCAACGTAGAAGCACCGTTCGACTGAGAACCTCACATCTTCGTTAGGTTGGCTAGGTTCTCTCACATGCCGTTGTAAGGCAAAGGTAGCACAGCAGGGGCTGCAGGTTGTGCCGAATGGCAGAACTTGCCATTCAAAGACATCAGGTGGACACTTCTCCTTTGAGTCACGCCAGACAAACCGAAGAAGTGGTCAATCTTCTAGAAGAAGGCAGACCTGATGAAACATGCCCCGGATGTCTGCACTGATTGCCACTGCATGCTCACGGAATCTGAGTAAGTCCCCAAGAAGTGAATCCAAGGTGGGGCCTTTTGGCGCACCATATGGTGTGGAATGAACCAGGATTCACCAACTCTTTCCATATCTTCTGGAAGGAGCTTTCTGATAGCTCCAGACAGAACCAATTTCTGGATTTCTGAGGAATAAGCTTCAGCTTGTTGCAGGTCTCTTGCAAGTTTCCTCTCAGTATTTCATAGGCGTGGCATGACAGCTTCCATAGTGGCACGAAGATAGGGCATGTCACACTTGGTAACAAGGGCATTGTGTAGCGACATATTCCTTCCACCTCTACACGAACTGTCTTGGTTTCCAGTAACTCAATGGCCTTTTGGTCCTGCTTGGATCTTGTGCACTCCCTTTCATTCTGAAATGGCAAAACATCCACTTGCCACAGCCTTTCAACATTCTTGAACAGTTCTGTGGTGCTGAGAGGAATGGATATGTGGAGACACTGTTTTGGCTCAAGTCTCTGCTCCAACAAGCTGGTAGGGCCCTGGAATGTCCATCCTAATTTGGTTCTTATTGCAGCTGAACCCCCAGGTGGACCAAGTCTCACTGGCTCAATTGGTGAGATTATGTGAGTTTGATCTGCACCAACTGGCTCAATTGACAAGGGACAAGAGGTTTTGCCTTTTCAAAGTACTGCAGTGGTAGTCCAATCATAAACATACTGACGACTTTGGGCAGGGTACTGACCATACCTCAGCTGCTCATTATACTGACTTGGATGGCGGAAATCCATAGTATTTTCCACTGAAGTGAGTCCGGGGGTGAAAGTTGGTGTGGACCTTGTGCTGCTGTAAAGCCTTTGCTTGTCATGCTGATTCACAATTACTGGCTCTTCATATGCGATGGGTGGAGAAGGCTCTGACCAGTCTTCATCACTCACATGCTCTGCATGGTGAAATTTAACTGATGGATGATTAGACTGGGTCTTAGGAGTAGATAAAGGCCTTTGCAGACTACAAGCTCTGTCTAAAAGCTGAATCAACTCTTCTTTGGCTGTCTCGATTAGTTTAAGTTCAGCTTTAATGGCCTGCTGTGTTTCACATAGTCTGGAATTCTCTTCTGATATCCTTTGCAACTTTATAGAGCTAGCATCTGACCGATCACTCTGGTATCCATCACAATTGGAAGGGACTCTGCATTGGATTCAAACTGTAGGTGTCGATTCGGACATTGTGGTGATGACTGGCGGGAAGAGTTGGAAATGCGCTGCTGTAGAAGGTTTGGGAGGTCATGATGCTCATCCCTGACAGTCAGCCTCAAAGGGGAAAAAGCAGGTAAACTTGTGTGCTCTTTGAGGTTTTGCTGCAGATAATCTAATGCGTGATGAAGAGTAATCATCACATGCCTCCACTGCTTGTTCTCTAGTACTAACTGGTGAAGCTGATTTATGAACACTTGGGAAATCCACCTCATAATCTTGTAAATAGCCTGGACGGCGCTTTGGGCGAACCGAAGGGTTTACTGGTGCAGAACTGGTTGACATCTTAATCCAGGGAAGTGTAATCCGGCTCGAAGGACCATTTGTTGGGTTTGGAATTGGAAATTTGAATGTTATCTCTTAAGGACTGTAGGATAAGCAACATTTGCCCTGGATGGGCCAGGAACTCAGTCAACCACAGTTCTTTCCTTTGATGTCTTTACTGAAGCATATGTTTGTGTGTGGTCTGTACAAAGATAAATAACAATTACAATAAGTAAATAATACAGACTTCAGTTCCAATTATTTAACAATCCAATATAGTAAACAATACAATCTGTGTGGAATATTACTTGCAATAAGAGTGAAATACAATAGCTTCTTGATTAGCCATATTAGCATCTGAATATGCCATTTAACTATAATCTCTTACTGATTTAACTAAATCAACTCACACTTATATTGGCAATTTCCTACAGACATCTTGAACATGAAAAACGATCTCTCTCAACATAAAATATGACAGCATTATAATCAAAGCGATTGTATAATTCGACGGCAGATGTGAATATGATCATGCATGTAACTATCGTTAGTTAGACTCGATCAAACACTCGAATTTAGTTACAATAACTCCAACAATCAACAATTATATGCAAGATTACAATATAAACTTTCTCCTAAGTGCATGTTAACAAGAATGAACTCACTTTATAGGATGCACGCACACATATAACACTCTAGGATCGGCTCGCATTTCTTCCTCACAGAGCAGTTTGTACACTATTGGCTATGTCGTATCCCCATTCCCCAGAATATCAGCGATGAACTCCGTCTCCGATCGGCGCACAGGGACAAAAATAAATAAATAGCCTAAATGAAACGCACATCGGCAAACCTGACCGTACCTGATTAGGCTACTGTACAATTTTATCATTGTAATAAAAAACTCAATTTGGCAAATAATTTCAACATGCTGCTATTTAGCCTACTACTAATTAATGCCTATTGCACTTTATTTTTTAGCAAAAAGAAAGAAAGCTCGAATAAAATAACAAGTCATTCCCATTATAGGCTAATTAACTCTACGCACTGTCATGTCAGGGTGAAGACTAGGACGAGCCTGTTCTGAAGACTCCCGTTAATTTTGACTGCATGGAAAGAGAGCACGTCTTTTTCAGGCTGACAGTGCAATTCATTTTAAACCAGCAGGCCTAACAATCATTTGATTGGTTCAACCGCCACCCACCCGAATTTAATGAAAATATTATTTTTCGTCACGTCATCCGCCCGATCCGCAGTTAGTCCGCGGCTATAACCGCCAACCGCGCATCTCTACAACACGGTATAATAAATGATCTGTGGGGTATTTTGAAGTGAAACTTCACAGACACATTCTGGGGACACCTGAGACTCATATTACATCTTGTAACAAGGGGCATAATAGGTCCCCTTTTAACCCATAGAAGAAAAAAAAAGACACATGGTCTACAGCTACAGTCTGTTTCATTTGGATCCTTTTGAGAAAGAATTTTACCGGCATCAGCCTGTCCACTCCATTTTGAAATGACATTAAATTGGCCATGACTATCAAAAGCATCTGAATCATACATCTGTCGTGAGTTTTCTGCTTTATGAGTCACATCCAGCAGACCAGTCGAAAACGAGAAGCTGCCGACTCTTTGCCTCTTTATGGGCGAAATCAGGAAAACCTGGCCCATATATCAGCGTTGCGGCTGGGGACACAAGGACACAGAGAGGGGCAGTGTACGGCAGGAGGGGGAGGAGGGGCGGCTGGAACGGCCAAACGCTCTCACAGAGGTGGTTTTGTGGGACAGAGAGGATGCTGGGTAAATTCACACTATGGTTTTTTGTAAAGAGAATCAAACGGTTGGCCGATCAAACAGACAGTCAGACGCTCTGTAGACCTTAGCAAGGAAGGTTTGACTTCTTAAAGGTCAATGGTAAAGAGTCTCAAAGTTCACTTAGTGGCGATGTACGTCATGGGGTTGGGCGAAAGGGAAATTGTGAAACACCTTGTGACATTTACTTTGAGTCTAATAATCAACTTGTCTACTAGCGTAATTGTATCAGATTTGCAGTTTCAGGACTGAAAATGTGCAATGTCAGTATGTACATGTCAAAATCTGGTTAATCAGTGTTGACGTGTGACGCCTGTAGGATTTATGTGTTTGAAGTTTGATTTTTGTTGCTACTATTGAATTTTTTGCCTGTAATGAGACAAAAATTAGATAAGATAATGCAGAAATTGATTTGTATAAATGAATGACAATACTGTTGTCTTTGTTTAATGAAAGTTATGCAAGCCACATGACCATAATGTTCATTTTGAAAGGTTTTTTTTTTTTTTTTTTTTTTTTAAAGTGGGAATTTGCGTACGTGTACAAATGACATTGCCCAGCACAGTTTGTCATGATGATTTTTGACTGTTGTGAAAGGTGAGATTCATCCTGTTTTGATAGGAAACAATGTTCTGGTGTTGTCAAGATTATATCTGCTACTGTACTTGTTAGTGAAACTATTGATCTTTACTCCGTTTAAACCAGGTGTCACGCTAGCAACAGAAAACACAATGTGCATCAAGAGGGAAAATCAAAATCAGATTGAAAATAGATTTGTGGTAGATTATAGTAATTTACTATACACAATAAATTGTAATAAAAGAGAATTCAGATGTTCATATGGCTATATTATTAATTTGCTCCAAATACAACCAGAAACAGTAATGCTGTGAAATATTATTACAATTTAAGATAATGTTGTCGATTTTCTATTATATTTGAAAGAAAATTAAAAAAAATTATATTACATAGATTTTAAAATGCTGATTTGGTCCACAAAAAACATTTCTTATTATCAATGTTGAAAAGTGTTCCTTAATATTTTTGTGGAAACCATGATACAATGTATTTTTAAATTTATTTGAAATAGAAATCTTATGTAGCATTATAAATGTCATTTTTGATCACTTTAATGTATCCTTGCTGAATAAAAGTATCAGTTTCTTTAAAAAAAAAAAAAAAAAAACACTATGAACAATATAATATTTATGTTTTACAAATATCTAAAATAATCGGATTTTACCAAAATGATCCTAACCATAATTTTAGACATCACTAGTTGCAGTGGCACATGCTTGGCTTCATTTAGGCCCCTGGTGAAAGTTGCCCAGTCGTTGTTCTCTCTCAAGCTCCCGTGGCGTTGACATATTGATGCTTTTATTCGTGTGTATCCATGCCAGGCTTTAGATCTACACACACGGCTTAAATGGACTCCATATGTGAAACATCTTGAGCGCAGGAGGCTTCTCTAAAATGACCTTATTCATCAGGAGTAATGCACTGTATATCCCTCACAGACGTCAGCAGGGTTAATGCAAACCCTTCGCTCGGTTTTACAGCGGTTACGCACATGGGATCCGGAGCTCATTGTTGGATGTGGTCACTTTATTTGTAGGTGCTCGCTGGAACTCGGTGATTAACTCATCAATTAAACTCAAGGGATAAACTTTATTGAAGCGTTTGCGTTCATGCTAATTGATGCATGTGGTATTTGTGCCACATGATAGGAGCATGCTGATGAATACCATAGTAATTAATTGGCTGTCTTAGTCAATCCACAGCAGAAAGCCACACTTGCTGAATGTTTTGTTTAAATCTATCCTTTTTTCTTGCTAAATGTTTGGATTTAAATGACAGTGGTTTGGCTTAAGATATTATTGTGATTTAAAAAGGTCAAATGTTATGTGGGGATAATATGAGGCCTGAAAATTGCTCTCAAGTACGTGAACACAGGAACTTCTAGTAATCTCGAGTCACATGCCACTGCATTCCTGGTTGTGTCAGAGTGCAATTCATAATGCAACGCAAGGACATTTGCATTGTCAGCATTGCCACAGTTTGTTTTTAACAGTGGAAGCACATTACATTTCTGGTTTTGTATAGCCACAAGATAATAAACATTAGACATGTGTGATAAAATTCAAAAGTTTGGAGTGTGTAAGTCTCTTATGCTCTCCGAGACAGCATTTATTTCATCCAAAAAAAAAAAAAAAACAGAAATATTGTGGAATATTATTACAATTTAAAATACCAGTTTCTATTTGAATATATTTTAAAATGTATAGCACAGACCTTATTTTACTCATAAATTGAAAAACCATAGGAAAATCTTGAGGGAACCAGCGTCGAATTAGTCTTCCGGATTTTGATGTCATCCCTGCACCACTCTATTACGCATCTTCTGAATTAGTATAAAATCTCCAGAACAAAAAACACAGGCAAAGACGCAGCAGAAACAAGCGATAGAAGCATTGCTTACGCATGATCATTGCTTACGCAATCAAACTTTAAACAGCAAATATATCAAAACTGCCTGATGTTACTGAATGAAATGTCGACCCTTTGGGGGTGTTGATGGACTCTATCTACACTATGTATTTTGATCATCGTTCTGAATCCCATGACAAAAACACGATTTTCTCAGCTTTTTTTAATTAAACTTACCCACATTTAAGTTTTGATAAAAAAAAGAATGCAAGTCTCTGCTCTTTCTTTTAATATATTGTATATTCAGATATTCATACAACACAATATTCTGGGGGCCATGAAAATTTTGTGAAAATGATCAAAAATGCGGGCGCTAGCTGGCAACTTTTTAAAAAAAATCATTAATTTGCATTTGTCTGACCTGAGACTTCTGGTGGTTTGTGTGCAATACAGATCTGTGAGCAAAGTTTGAACTGGAAGCCAGATGAACTTGTCAGTGCAACATTTCCGAGGTCATCCTGCAACAAGGCAGGGAATAAATGGTTAATTTGGACAAAATTTGCAGCCTGAGGGGAGACTCCAGCTTGAGTGTCGCACGGAAATCCGCTCCACGATTTAGCGGCGTCTCAACCTCCGGGGAAGTGGTTTACTTTGCTTGGCTCCTGTTGAGCTTTGACTGGATGCTGGCCAGCGAGGGGAGTAAAGTTTGCCTCTCGGGTTGCTCCTGCAAACACAGCCCTGGCTTTGATTTCATACCTCCTTCTAGTTAGCCCTATCGGGGAATCAAATGGAGGTGGTGGGGGTTCTATGAGTTCTGATCTCTCGCTAAATCCCAATACCACCTTGGAAAAGGCTTGTGTCTGCTAAAACATCAGAAGCTCACTGTAAGGGTGGTGGAGTCTTTCATTGCAGACCTTTCTGCAGAATTTGTAGTGGGTGTAATTCATTCTTCTCAGATTTAAGCCTTTTTACTATTGTCCTGTCAACTCTTTGTCCAGCAGTCTTGTCAAAAGTATATATTTTTAACTTGTTCAATTAGATAAAATATTTTCAAGGGTCATACTTTTACTTATTTTAACCCCCATTAAATTAAAGGGTTAGTTCACCCAAAAATAAAAATTATCCCATAATTTACTCACCCTCAAGCCATCCATCATAAAAGCAATTCATACGGCTCCAGAAGGTTAATAAAGGCCACTCTATTGCCGGAACTAGACTCGCATACGCCCGTTACCGTAAGCCAGCCAAATATGGATATATTTCTTACAAAAGCGTGTCGCTTCGCTTCAGAAGGCCTTTATTAACCCCCTGGAGTCGTATGGATTACTTTTATGATGGATGGATGCACTTTTTTGGGCTTCAAAATCTCAGTTACTATTCACTGCCATTATAAAGCTTGGAAGAGCCAGGATATTTTTGGGTGAACTACCCCTTTAAGAAAACGAAACCTACTTTTTGACTCTTATGGGAGTTTTGCATCATCATTTTGACATTATTTTCATGATAATTAAGTGCATTCTCACTCAATACTATAATGCAAAACTCTCATTATTGTATATAATACATTCATATGAATTTACAATGAATATATTAAATAAGTAAAAATATTTGTATTGTTTTTAAGTTAGAAAATACTGCAATACACACTAAAAATTAAAAAAAAAAAAAAATTCATATTCATTTTCATAGGTGTTTTCCCCAGTATTTTGAAGTAACCTCTGCATTGTGTATTAGGTTTAAAAGAAATGTTTGTTAACTTAATTGAAATAAGCCATACGCTTACACTGCAATCATGAGAATCTAATGAGAATCAGCAATGAAAATAATGACACAAATAAAAACTCAAAAGTAAACTATTCAGACTTATTATGATAATGAACACCTGGAGGGAAAATGTGCTTTATCTACATTAATATAAATGGAAAAAAATGTATTATGGTCTTAAAAAATACTTTTTTTTTAATCTCCTACTCATTTTTTATCAGATTTATCCATCAAGATAATTTACTAACAAGATAATTGAGCATTAATCATTTTCACTATTCTCTCCTCATTTTGGTTTCAATTAAATGCATTTTCAGTCAACAGAAGAGGAGAGAAATAGGGAATGAGTTTTAGAGTCCCTCCCACTAAGCTCCCCCGGGTCTGAGGCTCATTGACACATCAGCACAAGGCGATGTGAGGAGAAAGAGACTGACTAGCTGACAGACTGCACAGTAGGTGAGTTTGGAGACACAATGGAAAGGACTATGCAGCGAGCAGTGAGCTAGTAATCCAGCTGCTATCAGAACAGAATGACTACACCAGCAGCACTCAGCCCACCATGAAAGATCACTGCGGACCACCTTTTCAGAGGCCGGATCCTGAATACATATCCGTGTGTCTATTACCAGATGAGTCCTACCAGAAGCTGGCCGTGGAGACCATGGAGGAGCTAGACTGGTGCCTGGACCAGCTGGAGACCATCCAGACGTACCGCTCCGTCAGTGACATGGCCTCCAACAAGGTGAGATGGCACTTGCTCTTTAAAACTCCAAAGCTGCTTTCTGCATGTTTGCATGCTTGAGTCGATGCAAATTTGAACTAATGCTAACTTTCTTTGTGATAGAATAGTACTTTTTGATGCCTTGCCGGTATATAAATTAGATGGAATAAGGAGGATTTGACATCCTCTTGTGATTTTCTGCAAAGTATCTTTAATGATGGTCTATCATACAGTCTCAGACAGTCTGAAAAGTTTAGTCATCTTATTTCCATAGTGCACCATTATTGGTTAGTCACATCTCTCAAATGCAGTTTTGAATCCTTTTTTTTTTTTTGTGCTGATACATGGATAGAGTATGCGGTTGTTCATGAACAGTCTGGTCATGTCTGTGAGGTTAATACTGGGAACGTCATTGAAGATGAGTTGTTGATGTGGGATCTTGAGATGTTGTCGCAAAACAATTATATTGTTGGTAGGAAAGCATGCAATAACTTGAAGTGATTGCCTGATTGTTACCCAAAGAATTTCATAAGAAACACTAAAATAATGTGTATTAATTGTAATAGCCTATAGTTTATTATCCAGTTTGTTGTCTTGGTGAAAGGCTTTTGGCCCAGTCGGCTATTATTTTATTTTAAACACATGAATTCAACTCTGTAAGTGTGGGTGGTTATGGATTCAGTGGATTTACTGGAATCAGTGTTGAAAGGAAACTGTTGAAACACTCATTACTTAACCAAATGATTGAAGCAGTTTTTTTTTTTCATGCAGGCATTATTTGAGTACTGCCACTGGCACTGGCCTCTTTTTCACTTGTGACCTCATTGCTTTGTTTACCCTGATACCTAATCAGATCTAGAAAGAGAGCATAGAGTAATAGCACATTACCTCACTGACATTGAAGCATTCCAGACTGTATTATACTGCATTTTATCACATGCATATATATGTGATAAATAAATACATACACACACATGTTATATATACACACACACACACACATATATATACACGTGACGTTGTGCGTCAAGTTCAAGAGTTACTCTTTTGGCGTAAATCGATACGTACGGCCATCTGCCGGAAGCTAGATATTTTAGTTGATAAAGTTTTAAATATGGATATTTTTCTTACACGAACACATCACTTCACTTCAGAAGGCCGTTATTAACCCCCGGAGAGCCGTGTCGAGCACTTTAATCGTGAATAGATGCGCTTTGATGGACTTCCAAAGACAGACACCCATTCACTCCCATTATCAAGCTTGGAAGAGCCAGGACATTTTTTAATATAACTCCAATTGTATTCGTCTGAAAGAAGAATGTCATATACACCTAGGATGGCTTCAGGGTGAGTAAATCATGGGCTAATTTTCATTTTTGGGTGAACTATCCCTTTAATAAGTCCTAGTCATAATTATATTGTTTATTTCAAAGTAATGTTATTGTTAGTTTATTATTTATTGTTGAAAGTGGAAAGGCAACACATAATGGGATCCACCTACATTGTGAAAGTCTTCAATTCACGTCATTAAATATGAACGACAAAAGACTGAGTCTTCTTGTCACGCCTTTGAAGTTCTGTGAGTAGTAATTGAGTCAGTTCCACCCATGTGTGCAGTCAGAGCAAGAATAGCGTGGTCTCAGCGCGCCTGTACCTGAGAGAGAGACGAGAGGGAGGAGGGCTTGTCGTCTACAGTGAGGTGAATCAGTTAGCACTTTGTCTAAGGCATTTCCTGACAGCCGTCAGTGTGAGCTCACAGGCACTGCCTTGCACATGCTCACCAGTACCGCACGAAACACCTTCGCTGCAACAATGGGACTGTGCTACTCGGAGAAAAAGATCAAATTTGGTGTGCTTAAAAGCTGGAGAGAGGTGAGATTTTGTTTGAGTGCAAGTTTTTGTTTGTTTTGTGGTTTAATCTTAAAGCAACCGATTCATCAGTTCACGAGTTCCATTGGTTGTCCTCTTTTGTATAAGAAAGATTGTTATTGATCGTTGTTTGTTGTTAAAAGAAATGAGAATTTATGAGCTCAGAATTATCTTTCATTTTTGGAAGTTTGAATATATTTAGATGTGTGCAAAAATGTATAGAAATGAATGAAAAAATAAATAAATTGCCAACTCTTTGAAAACGGGGAATAGTGCAGTAGTTTGACTCTCTTCATTTTGTTTTACATTTTAAAACTTCATTTTTAACTATAAAGTTCAATTTAAATAATTAATTTAAACTGATAATTTATTTACAATTTTAATTAAATTAAAACTATATCCTTATTTTACAAAACATACTAAATGTTAACAAAAAACATTTAATACATTTTAAGTATTATGTATAAATAATGATTATAATTTGTTATATATAATTTTTATATTAAAAAAAATTACATTTACATTTTTTTTTTTTTAGACTTGCTGACCTCGGTTCGACAGTCTAGGTTCTTCTATATTATCAGTCAAAGTGTACTTTCATTACATTTATGCATTTAACAGATGCTTTTATCCGAAGCAACTGGCAAGATATATATTTTAGCAATTTTGCATTCCCTGGGAATTGCCCGCATGACCTTGCCGTGGCTAACATCATGCTACAATGTTTGAGTTTCAGAAAAATAGCCTGTTGCAAAACCATGTTCAAAACTTCCCAGAACAATATATTACGGGAATACAGCTGATGTGTCAGAAGGGTCATATTTGCTGTTAAATGTGGAGGATGTGCGGGACTGATTAATAATCTTGAGTACTTACTACTTCTGTCTGGCTGGAGTTTTTTTTTTTTCATGCAAACACTCGGATTATGTGAGAACTTTATCTGATATGATTATTACTACAGACCAAAGATCATATCATACAGTAACTGTAAAGCTATTTTGTACCATGCATCGGTATTGCATAAAAAAATATGCATATACAAATTGAAAAACCTCATTGTTAGTCTTGCAGGTTAAAAGCAGAGCATTGTGGGTTTCGTGTGTTTATGTGCATGTATCCGTCTTTGCTGCGGCAAAGGATGTGGAGTGTAAAGACAGGAGAGAGAGAGAGAGAGAGAGAGAGAGAGGAGGGTGAAAGGGAGACAGAAAATAACAAGACTCTATGGCAGATGCAGCAGATATCATGGAACTCTATCTGGATTTCTCCTTATTGTTGCTGTTTATGGGAACCTGGCTGGGATGTGAAAGAGAATCCAGAGTTTAGGAGAGTCAGCGTTGGGCTTTTGTTTGAGCTGAGAAGAGTTTGTGTATAACTCAAATGAAGAGAGGAGTTCAGGGTTTAGGCACGAACTGAGGACTCCCATCATGCCTGAAGTCAACTACCTGCTCTCAGTGTCCTGGGGTTACATTAAGGTGTGTTTGTGGGTTATTAACCGGCGCACATTGCTTGGAATGCACTGGTTGTTTAATATGGATGTTGCTTGAGTTTCTTGCATTGCTTGGACTGGCAATTTAGAAGTCCAGAAATATTTATACTGTATGAGTTTAACAAGACTTGTCTTGTTTGTTTTAGTTCAAAAGGATGTTGAATCGGGAACTGACACATCTGTCTGAGATGAGTCGCTCTGGAAACCAGGTGTCCGAGTTCATCTCCAACACATTCTTAGGTGAGTCTGAGTTTTCTTTTCATCGTCTTATAATAGGCAATAGCATAAAAACAGAGATTCATACAGTTTTTACTGCAGTATGCAGTTTCAGACATGTGGGCTAAACTGAGAAACCAAAACATCATGAGAAATATGGTGAAAGCCATATCTCAGATGGTGACAGAGATAAAAGATTGTGGATAACACTTCACCATGAAAACACTGATAGCTAGAGAGAGTGAGCCTGTTTTTCAAACCAGTCTGATCTGGTCAGGCATCTATGCAGCGAGAGTGTGTGTGAGAGAAAGGAGGGCTGAAACTGTAGTCTGCTTTAGTTGCCACAGGGTCACTGTACTCCCCTAACCCTGCCGTTCAGAGCCCTACAGCCTACGCACTTACTCATCAACAGGAGAGTCATCAACGGGGAGATTTTTTAGACAAACACTCTTAATATGCAGTGTTACTGAGAGCTCACACAGCTCAAGCTCTCCTGACTGACAAACAAGAGGTGTTTAGAACGAGAAGAAAGAACGTGTGGTTCTTGGACGTCAATGGAGAAAATAAATCAAGAGGTTTCTCTCTCATCTCAGGAGACTCAGATGTTTTTTTCAATGCATGTTTTAAGTATCAACTTTGTTTTTCTTAAAAGACCTCAGTAGGAATTGACATTAGACACAAGTACTATAAATTGGAGTACTAAAAATACATACTTTGGACCAACTTAAAAAAATACTTTTTATTAGAAAATGTGTTCGTTTTTGCCTTGTTTCAAACCTTAAATTGTAATTTAATATCAACCAAAATACTCAAAAATCAAAAATACTATTTAAACAAAACTGTTTCTGTTTTTTTTTTGCTATTTGCTGACAAACTGAACAAAACAGGTTTAATCCGTAAACCGTTCTGACCAATATAACAATACACTTATGTAACCACTAAGACTTTGGCTGCCAGCTTCTCCAATAAGCTCAAAATAAACAAGAATCGGCACACTGCCACTTCTGCTCCCATAAGGCAGCTTCTCCAATAAGACCATGGCTTTGCTGATCCAGCTTTACAGTCCCAGCATCAAACCAGCATAAACCAACCTGGGCCATCATTCTGGTCTAAACGGATATTTTCAGCTAGGAACTGTTTGTTGAGCTGTTGCATCAACTGTTGAACTTGTAGGTGGCTTGTACTAGCTTTTTTGTGTGAATTTGAACTCACTCAATGAGTCTGAAAAGTCCTGGCTGCTGTTGTGAATTGAGTGTGCGAGTGCTGAAATGAACAATCTCATGAGTAACAGGCCGAAAACTCCCCCCCGTAGATAAACAGAATGAGCTGGAGATCCCTTCGCCCACTTCGAAATCGCGGGAGAGGAAGAGGAGGCAGCAGCAGCTCATGAATCAGATCAGCGGGGTGAGGAAGGTCACGCATGGCCCTGGTCTACCCAGCAGCAGCAGTACGGCCAGGTTCGGCGTGAAAACAGATTTGGAGGACTTGCTCTCTAAGGTATAGTTGTACGTTACAGACCACCTGTTGCATGGAAATCGTGCAATTTTTGTCGAGTTTGTACCGTAATTGGAACGGATCCTTTCTTGTCTTATGTAGGACCTGGAGAACATCAACAAGTGGGGTCTGAACATCTTCAAAGTTTCAGAGCACTCTCACCACCGGCCTCTGACCTGCATCATGTATGCCATCCTTCAGGTTAGTACATTAAAAAAAGCTCATCTCACAAGTGAAGAGATGTGTTTTTTAAAAATGAAATGTAACTAAAGCATGTTTTTTTTTGTTCACGTAGGAGAGAGATTTAATGAAGACATTCAAGATCCCAGTGGACACCTTTGTGACATACATGATGACCCTTGAAGACCACTATCACGCAGACGTGGCCTATCACAACAGTCTCCACGCGGCTGATGTGGCCCAGTCCACACACATCCTGCTGTCCACACCCGCACTGGAGGTGAGGAACTCGAATATGTAGCCAGTTTCAGAGCCCTTTGAACTGATTTGTCTTTAATCTTCCTTATGTGTGAACCCTCTAATCTCTAAACAGCCTGCATGTTTTGTCTGCAGCTGGTTTTCGCTTTGTTTTCTCTTAGTGCAAAAATAAAACTTGAAAAGACAAAGCTGTCTTTTATGTACAAAATATTTTGTTTTATTAAAGGTCATTGGCAAACAAAGTCAAAACTGAATCTGTTTCAACTTAAAAGAGTTGTGTTATGATGCTTGAACTGTGTGCAACACACAGTACTTGACCTAGTTCAATGCATTGAGGAAAGTTGATCCACGTCATGCAACAGTCCTTTCGCCGTTATTATTCACAGGCAGTCTTTACAGACCTGGAGATCCTGGCCGCTATCTTTGCAGCAGCCATCCATGACGTGGACCACCCAGGGGTTTCAAACCAGTTCCTAATTAATACCAGTGAGTGTGTTTTATCTTCTCCTCCCTTTACATATTGAAGACTATGCATGCTTATGAGTCGAAACTGCTGCAGTTATTGCAACTCAAACCATATGGAAGAGCAAAGCCTCAATGTTATGACTGTTATGTTATGACCATGCCTCTCTTTACTGCAGACTCCGAGCTGGCGCTCATGTACAATGATGAGTCTGTTCTCGAGAACCATCACCTAGCGGTTGGTTTCAAGCTCTTGCAAGGGGAAAACTGTGATATGTTCCAAAACCTCTCCAAGAAACAGCGACAGTCTCTCAGGAAAATGGTCATTGACCTGGTAGGCAGGTTTAAAAATTACATTTATAAAATGAAATGCAAGTATTTGAACTTGAAAGTGCTTATTAGTTAGTTAATGCATTAGCTAATGTTAACTAATAGGATCTTGTCGTAAAGTGTTACCCACCAAACACACACAGTAAAAAAAAGTTGCTGCCTTAAATTTTTAAGTTCAATCAACTTGGATGTTTAAGTCATTTCAACTTCAATTACATTAAACTGACTTAAGTTGAAAATTGCTTAACTTATTTTAATAGTTTAAAATGTACTTTAAAGTAAAACTTTTAATTGAAGTTTTTCACCCTTACACAAAACTCTCACTCGCACAGATTCCTATTGAAATGACTGGGCCTGCAAAAATGCGTCGAACAAACTAAGTCTCCATTTCTCTCAATAGGTACTAGCGACAGACATGTCCAAGCACATGAGCTTACTGGCTGACTTGAAGACAATGGTTGAGACCAAGAAGGTGACGAGTTCAGGAGTGTTGTTGCTCGACAACTATACGGACAGGATACAGGTGAGTCTTGGCTTATGTGTCCTCAACAACAACATTCAGTTCTTCACTGCTTCCTCGATATCATTCAACTCAGTCAACAACAACAAATGTCAACAACATAGTCTCACTATGTCCACAGGTCTTAAGAAATATGGTTCACTGTGCCGATCTCAGCAATCCCACCAAGCCATTGGATGTGTACCGGCAATGGACGGACCGCATTATGGAAGAGTTTTTCCACCAGGGTGACCGAGAGAGAGAGCGAGGCATGGAGATCAGCCCGATGTGTGACAAACACACCGCTTCAGTGGAGAAGTCTCAGGTGGGCATCCATCGCCTCCAAGTCATTCCTTGTGGAAAAAGAACTACACTTTAGCATACTTTTGAAAATAGCACTTATTATGGAAATAATATACTTAAGTGTGAACTGAATGGAATGTTTTTCAAACATTTAACTGAATGTTATTTGCAATTCAATTTATATTAAGTTCAATTAGTGAACTTAAAAGTGCTTTTTTGACCCACTTAAGTAGGCTTACATTTTTATAGGCCTGTGTGCTTTCATAGTTGTGAAAGTATCATAGTTTTATAGTCAAGCACTTTGCATGTGCTTTATGTTGTTAAATGTTGTTATGTTGTTTATGTATGTTAGTCAACACATCTAAATAAGTGTACTTTACAGCATGACAACAGATTATTAAAAAGCACTTTAAAGTACAACTTAATTTGACATTATTACAAAGTGGACTTTTAAAAGTGTTACTTAAGTGTGTTAAGAAACTCTTTAAGTACACTTAATGGCCTTTTATTTCATTATTATATTATCTACAGATTTGTTTTTTTTAAAAATATATACTTTGAAGATTTGAAAAAAATACTGTACACTACAAGTGGACATTCAATACAATTAAGTGCATTTCTTTCGGTCAAGTCTGGCTATTTCTAGAAGGGACTTATCATTTGTTTGTTTTCCTTTTAGGTTGGTTTCATTGACTACATCGTGCACCCGCTATGGGAGACTTGGGCGGACCTGGTGCATCCAGATGCGCAGGATATCTTGGACACTTTAGAAGAGAACAGGAACTGGTACCACAGCATGATACCACAGAGTCCCTCCCCTCCCTTTTTCGAAACGGGAACTGACGGTGGAGATAAGTTTCAGTTCGAGTTGGAGGACGAGGAAGGAGCCAAGCAGGATACAGAGAACCTCTTTGAGACAGACAGTGTAGAGACTGTGACGCATTCTCCTTCATCTGCCGAGACGTAGCACCTCGCTACGTGTTGGCCGTATTTGATGACAGAGTAAAGTGGAGGAAGGTTATTCTCCTGCTATCTGAGAATCCCACTGAGGACCACTGTGTCTTGGGACTCTGCTGTTGTTACAGAGCCTATAATGGGGAGCGAGCGAACATCCTACACAATATAGTTTTCACAGATTTTGCAAGAATCCAGTCAAGTTGGACATTGGCAAGTGGACGGACGGGCGTACCCCGAAAGTGCCATAAGCTGGATTTTCTTAATCGGACACTACAGTCTGATCTGAATGTTGGAGTGGGATTCTGTGGAGGAGAAATGCTGACCCTCATATAAGAGGGGTTTGAACTACAACATTAAATGGACTTTTTTGTAATAAAAAAAAGAAAGAAAAGACTACTTTTTTGTACTTCAAAAGTGAGGAATGTCGTCATGCTGAAAGCAAAAGCATAATTCCCAGTCCTGTATTGGGAATGCAGTCTTCCTAAATTTTAGAAAACAGAATAATCTATTTCTTGTGCCAGCATACTTTATCTTTATTTAATACAAAACCTTTGTACTTTGTAACACAGTTTCTCTAAAAGGCGTTCTTATAAAGCGATTCCTCTGGTACAGCTAATGTGGTGTTGTGTTGTATTAAGTTTTTTTTTTTTTTTAAAGGATCCAAAGAGTCCAGCATTTTAGTGGTTACTCTTAAGGAATGTCCTGGGCTGGATATAAATTAAGCTCTTTTGATTGTATTAGTGGCAATTATGTTGATTACCACTGAATTTTTTTTTTTTTTTTTTTACTTGTATTGTATTTCCATTGTAAGAGCCATTATAAGTACAATAAGGAACTACTTATTGATTTTTGCTTCTTTTTTTTTAAACTGTTGGATAGTCTGAATTGAATTTATGGTCAAAATGATTTTTTCTTTGGTAACTGACATCATCCCACAGATGCTGTTGATCGAGCTGCACTAGTATTGAACCCAGATCATTCCTTTTAAACCACTTTAATATGGGAAACAAACATCCCTTAATAGCGACATTTAAAACTGTTTTTTATGTACTAAATATTTAAAAATGACCTCTTTGTGTCTGTAAATGTCACTAAGATACTTTAATGTCAGAAACAAAAGAGACTTCAGATTTAACATTAAAAATGTCAACCATTAGAATGTCAACTCATTTCTTAGAATCTAAGCTGTTAATATTCACGGAACAAAGTCAACAATAAACCTCAATTACACAATCACTGATGTCAAACAATGTGGTTCCTCCTGAATGTTCTTACTGGTCAGGAACGGATGTGGTGAACGCACGTCATTCTGACTGAGATTAGCCTTTAAATCAAAAAGTATGTTTTTTTTCCTAACAAGATGTATACTATTTGCTTCTGCTTACTTTTTTTGTTAATGTGCATTTTTTTTCTTCTTCTTTTTATTTGATTCACGAAAGCATGACTACATTTTGCCACAGTTCAACTGACGTAATTTGCCCAAATTGAAATTACGGTTACAGTATGAAGCTAAAACTTGTCTTTTCTACTCTTAGTCATTGTGAAGCGGATGATGAACAAGCACACTGTGGAACAACTGTGATTTCACTGGTGGAATCACTGTTATCTCCATTATTATTATATTTATTGTTATTATATTATCATTTTTAGTATTAATCCTCTGTTAAAGTTGTGTTGCACATTTCTTATTTGTCAAAAAAAGAGATTAAACAAAGAAAGAAATGAAAATGTTTTGGTCTGTAAGTGATGTAATTTCTTTTGCACGCTCCATGTCTATCTATAGGGGCAGACGGCCTAGAATTGTACTGAACCAAACGGGAACATTTGTCACTGTAACATTCCTGCACATAATATTATAAACCATATAGCTACAAGAAAGAAATAGTGTTCACACTTTATATTAGGTGTCTAACTACTATTAACTTACATTAAAAAAAATAAAAGTTAGGTACAATTGTCAGAGGATGGTGATGAAGAAAGGAGATGGATATAATTCCAGCCATTTTATTAACAAACCAAAAATAAAGAAGGTAATACACTGTACTGCAACCTGAGGAGGGTTCAAATACACCAAATAATGGGGGGACTCATCAATCAACTAATGACAACAAATGAATAGCAGGAACAGGGAACAAAGGCAATGGCTACAGGAACAAAACCACAACAAAGCATCCACGTAACAACAATGTACTTATTATGTTCATGTTGTATTGTGAAACACTTTTGCTGCTATGGAGGTGGGATACGGGTAAGTTAAGGGTCAGGTTTGGTGGTATATGGGTAGGTTTAAGGGTGGGTTAAGGTTTAAGGGAAGGGTCAACAGTGTCATTTTTTACAGCTGTAATTTCATGCAGGTAAGTGCATTCAAATGATTAATTTAAACGGAATATAAAGTGGGACCAAATTTGTTATATAAAAACAGTATGCAATTATACATGAGACAATTTTTGTGAGATTTGTGGTTGAGTTATCAGACTCTGTAACTTTATTTTTTTGTTAATTTTTGTTAATGTATGTGTTAAATGAAGACTAGCAGTGATGTAAAAAGTCCTTAGAACAAATGCATCAAAAGTATGCCCTTAAAACCAACAGAAATCCAAGATTATTATAAAAAAATAATCATTTCACGTTATTGCATTTATTAAACACATACATGAAAACGGGTGGAATAATTAGCCGTTAGCTATTTCCCCTGATCACGCTGATAAAACAAACACTAAAAACAGAATGAAACAACGTACTCATTCACCACATATCAGAGTAGAGATCACGCAGACGTGACAGCAGCCGCCAACTAGAAACAAATGAAGTGCATCCTGCTCAGCAAGACTGGTTTCATCGAGTCACATTTATGCTAAAGGTTACCAGTAATGTCGATGATCAGCTTCAGCATGCTGACCTTTGTGTAGCGAACGCTTTTGACTGACTGAATTTAAAGTTGTTACAAAGCATCTTTGGATATCATGGATGCCACCCTAGAAATTTGATTCGATTGAAACAAACCCCTCACGTTTAAATTGCGTTAGGGCTATGCACTCTAAAAACAAATGCTTTGGCTCAACAACAACAAATGCAACAGTTTGCATCAATCTGTTTGAGTTATAACAACTTCTATTGACATATTCAACCAACAAACTACACTGAATTTGTGGCGTAAGTTAATTATTTAAAAAACATTGGCCTACATGTTCCAACTAATTTCAACATAATTGAGAGGTGGTTCTGGAACCAATTAATCTTATCTATCCACAAAAACTTCAACATAACCGAAACTTTTAAAAATGTCAAACATAAAATACCACTCATTTTAACATTTAAGGCCCGTTCACACCAAAAGCGCTAACTATAAAGATAACCGATAACTATATTAGCGTCCACACCTGCGCACAATACCGTTCTGTTTATCATAAGCGCGTGCTGCAGTTTCGTCGCCTGTCGCTTTAAATGCTCGAGCTCTTAAGCAGGATGTATTCTGATTGGCTCTCATGTTTATCATTCATTAGCTGGACAAAATAGTTCTGAAAGTGATTCAAAAAATATTATTTCACTGTGCCGTTATCGTTATAGTTGTGGTGTGGACTCTGCTATTTCTTTATATTTAGAACAATTTAAATCTTTACCGTATCGTTATAATTATCGTCCTTGGTGTGAACGGGCCTTAATGCTCCTTACGTAAAGCATCCTGGGAACTAGAAATCCACTGCCCAATTTTCAGAGCTATCAAGACCATTTTAGTTACTAGACAAAGACAAAGTTACTCCATTTTTTGTATTATCATTATTGTCACCAGAACTAATGTTTGCAACTTAAAAGGTTTAATTCAATCATTCATTTGAATTTTTAACTTGCAACCATGCATTTATTTAAGTTGTGGTAAAAAGTCCCCTGAATTTCTTTTTTAAAGTGTGACAGAAAAGCTTTGCACAGGTAAGCGCCACTCTAAAAATCTACACAGTGTTAATAGTAGTACTTGCTTGAATGAACAAAAACTAGACAAGAAAACGGGGGTCTAGGAGTTATCAGAGTACATGGGGAAGATGCTTGGGACGTGCTATTTAGGGTACAGTCCCTTTTTTACAAAAAAAATCCTGTGACACTTGGGTTAACTTTTTCCATCGCTGCCATGTCAGTAGCTATGAAAGCTTGGGAATTTTTTTTGGAGTGCCACAAAAACTTTGCAGTGTTTGACGTCAAAGTGCTTGTTGTTTCAGTGAGCAGCATGTGGAAACTCAATACATGTGGGCCACTGGGGGCTTTTCTTAGGGCCCGGAGCTCCAGAGGAGGAAGTGATCAAGCTTCTTCATGGCAAAAACCAGTCTGATTACTTTCCCTTCATGGAAAAGGGTAAATTTCCTGGTAGCAGGATCGTTTATCGTGCACTCAAGATGAGGGCCATGTTGAATATCTGATCACAGAATTCATTCAAGGGGAATAAAACAATGAGTTTGTTGACAGAGAAGAAGACAATTCCTGAGAATGAGGACTGACAGTGACAAACCTGAATATTTACAGTACATGCATATGTGCATACAGTATATGCAAGTAGTTGTAACCTGACATACAGAGTAAGTTTAGGAAATTGTTCTAGTAAATCTGTCTCTTTGGAAGGTAATCTGTTGATCACATCTAATCTTCGCCCACACCCAGCTCCACAAACAGAACGTCAAACAACTCAAACAGAGAATAAATGATGTCTTATGTACTCAGACTGTGCTACACTGCTGAACAAACATCCATAATAAAAGTTTCTTATGTTCTATCACTGACAATGTTATCTATTAAAGGGGTCCTATTATGCCCTTTTACTAAGTCTTGATTTTGTTTTGGGGTGTACTACAATATGTTTTCATGCTTGATTGTTCAAAAAATGCATTATTTTTCACATATTTTACATTATTACAGCTCCTCTCTCCCCAGTCTGGTTGAACGTGTTGTTTTCGATCAAGCCCCTCCTTCCGAAATACAAAATGTGCTGTGATTGGTTAGCTGTGATCTCATTGCCCAGTGTGCTGTGATTGGTTAGCTGGCCCAGTGTGTTGTGATTGGTTAGCTGGCCCAGTGTGTTGTGATTGGTTAGCTGGCCCAGTGTGTTGTGATTGGTTAGCTGGCCCAGTGTGCTGTGATTGGTTAGCTGGCCCAGTGTGTTGTGATTGGTTAGCTGGCCCAGTGTGTTGTGATTGGTTAGCTGGCCCAGTGTGTTGTGATTGGTTAGCTGGCCCAGTGTGCTGTGATTGGTTAGCTGACCCAGTGTGCTGTGATTGGTTAGCTGGCCCAGTGTGTTGTGATTGGTTAGCTGGCCCAGTGTGCTGTGATTGGTTAGCTGACCCAGTGTGCTGTGATTGGTTAGCTGGCCCAGTGTGTTGTGATTGGTTAGCTGGCCCAGTGTGCTGTGATTGGTTAGCTGGCCCAGTGTGCTGTGATTGGTTAGCTGGCCCAGTGTGTTGTGATTGGTTAGCTGGCCCAGTGTGCTGTGATTGGTTAGCTGGCCCAGTGTGCTGTGATTGGTTAGCTGGCCCAGTGTGTTGTGATTGGTTAGCTGGCCCAGTGTGTTGTGATTGGTTAGCTGGCCCAGTGTGCTGTTATTGGTTAGCTGGCCCAGTGTGTTGTGATTGGCAGCGCTTAGCTCGTGTTCGGGAAATGTCCCGCCCCTCCATAACTGCAAGCTCTACTCAGATGTAAATATCAACAATGGCATTAATTTCAAACCATTTTGAGCCCGATTCAAACCCTGACAATGTCAACAAACAAGAGGACTGTGCAGAACGGATTTCATGCACAGATTTCACAGGACGTTTCAGAGTGGTATGTTTTTTTTTTCTCCAATTTTCTTAGATACGATGTTATCCACCACTTAATCATATTTGTCGGAAAACTATGGTAATACAATCAGTAATCGATCATAAAATCAAGCAAGAGCTTACAAAAGCTACAGTAGACACTACATCAATACTGTTGGCTAGCGGAGGCAAAGCTTTGCCCTCCGTTTACATCATAGCCATCATAGCAACTACATAAAACGTATAATTTGAACTGTTCATATAAAACACAACTACAAATGATAAGACGTACTTACAGGTTGTGATCCATAAACAACAGATTATCCCGACAAAATGGGAATGGCCACGTCTTTCAGGAGAAGCTTTTGTGCGTTGTACTCTACCTGTCTGCTTTTTTCCGTAAAATGTGCAGCGCACAAACAGGTTATAATCTTCAGGAACAGTGTTTAAAATTGATTTTAACCTCTCTAAGTTTGTCAGCCTTAGGACAAACTTTTCTGGGGTGGAAGAAACATCGACAACACTCTTCTCTACGGCCATTTTTTTTGCGTATTCCGTGGGCGGAGATTATTTAAATGAGGAATATTATGACTTCATAAGATCCGGAAAAGTGTGTTGTTGTAGTCAAAACGTAGTTCGTTGGAGTTTTTGAAAAGTGGATTCTGTTAAATAAAAATATCTCCCTTTGGAGTAGACTTTGAGCTTTGTAACCTTGCAGATTTGTTTTATGCTCAAACAGCAACATTACAGATTAAAGTTGAAAAAGTGAAAAAGCATTTTAATAAAACCCAATTTAATAAAAACTTTTTTCTTTGTCTTTTTTTTTTCTTTTTTCTTTTTTTTACAAATATCTATTGTGGGTTCAATGCATTCCTTCATTTACTTCACCTTTTTTCAGTATTATACTGCATATTAATATTTAGTGCTGAGTAGTAACTGATGTTATCTGGATTACATAATTAGACACAAATTAAATACTTGTAATTAGATTATATTACTTTTTAAAATACCCATTGTCAGAATACAGTGACTTTTTTATTGATTACATGATTACTTAACATTCACAAAATGGCAGTGATTGGCATTGATTCTCCCTAATTCTTCTTCTTTTTATCTTTTAAATTATCCTTTCCCAAAAGTTTTATGGAACTACACACACAGACCGGCCACTAGTCAGGCGACTACAATTACATTGAAAATTGAGAGGCTGCACAGCATAAATAAATAAAACATTTATTTTTTTAGTTAGAGTATTATTTTGGATTGTTTTCATTTTAAAACTAGTTATTTCTTATAATTTAACTTTTTAATGATTTTATTAATTATTAACTTTTTATAAATGTATGAACCCCCTACAGTTCCTTCTCAAGCCCTAGGGAAACCCTGACATAATGCAATGTTTAATGTTGTTCAAAAATATATATATATCTTTTTAAAATTATCTCAAAACAATGTAGTAACCAAGTTAGGTCAAAAGTAATCTAAAAGTAGTCAGATTATATTATCTAAAATGTGGAATGTAATAGATTACTAACTACAATGTTTATCATGTAATTTGTATTCAGTAATGGACTACAATTTGTAAGTAATCTGCCCAGCAATGTTAATAGCCTACTCATATTTACTGTATTCATTTCATTGTGCATGTTTTATAGCCTTTTTTTTTTTTTTTTTTTTTTTTATGTACAATTAAATGGCAGTTAATCGTAATTAAAAAGAAAAGGCTGGGTGTATAATGCATGGATAACTGTAAATAACATGTATTGTTTTATTATTCTCTAAAATCTGCAATGAATATTCTGTCTAGATGTCTATTCGGTCAGAGACCTGTAAACTAACCTGAGTTGTTGGTGTAAATTACTGTTAAATGAGTCATGACCTACCTGTTTTCAGTTAGTATTCTCAGATGAGAGTTTCCGGCAGTTGTTGACAAGATTTAAAGATTTCAGTGGCCTTTTACCGTCTCTTTTTACCATCTGAAAATCAGTTTTGGCTGCTGACCCCTTGTGGCCTTATACAGTATTGTACAGTACCTGTATAGCATAACAGCTTTAGTAATGCGTGACAATGTGCCATGCTGAAATGTGTCAGAAAAAACAAAGGACTGAAGACTATTTTGATTCAATAAAATACAAAGATTATGTTTTTTGACACTTTAAAAACAAAACTAGCTTTTGTAGTGGGGCGAGGGGTACTGAGAATAAGGTGAACCATATTCCTCACGGCTGCGAGTCTGTAAATGTCCTCTTTATAATGAATCATTTTAATGTATCAAAATCTATTAAATCAGAACAAGGATTAAGTATTTTCACTAATGGCATCAGACTTTTTGTCCACCAGCAGGAGGCGCTCTATCATATGAATATCGTTCTCAGGATCAGACCAAGGATCAGACAGTCCGTTTGCCCTCTTTTTATCCCTCCTGTGAATCTACTATTGCCTGGCTCAGGTCATGAATATTAATTACCTAACGTGACGCAGGCCCAACTGATTCGCTGACAGACTGGCGTAGAACGCTGCGAACCAACGAATCCTACTACGTTGAAAGGATTGGCTCATGAATATCAATTTGTAACGTGACTAGACGCTCCAGGAAGGTTGCCAAGCTACGTCGTCGTGACCTTATTAATATTCATGAGTAGGAAAGCCTCTTCCATAGTAGGTTTGGTAATTACGCGACCCTCCCACACTCTCGTTCTCCGTGCATCGGCTGTCTGTCCTCAGCATCCCCTCTGTGGTGATGGCGTGTGCGGATGCTGCTGATGCGGCGGTGCCCAGGGCCTAACACACCGGTTACCGGGAAACCCGCGAGACGAGGACGTGCGGGGCTGGGCAGTATGAGCCTTTCCTTTAACGACCGGTCACCGGATCACTACTGTATCTCGTGTCAGTTTGTTTGCTTGCGTGAAACCGAGGAATGAAGTGCTGCAACCATGATGCAAGGTAAAAATCCACATTGGGCCCTTAAATTCATCGCTGTCTGTTGATATTATTTATTAGCGGGCTAATATTCTCTAGCTGACTGGACTGGATATGACATCCAAATGCAGCACATGCTTGTTTTGGTGTCTGTCTCCTTGAAGGAGGTGAAGGATTATGTGTCTCACGTTGTATGGCCAGTGTGTGTGTGTGTGTGTGTGTGTGTGTTTGCACCGTGACACTCACACACATCATGATGGCTCAATTAAATTTAGGCTAGGTTATATTTTAAAGGCGGTTTACACATGTGGTCCAGTGCACAGGAAATATGTAACTCCCATGTAAACCTGCCATCAGGATGTTTGTGTGTCTTTGCTCTGTGGTCTAACAGTCCCACCCTCATGATCTTATAGGTCATGATTTATTTCCTCTAATTTAAAGGGATAGTTCATCTAAAAAAATCCCAATTTATTCACTTTTTTTGTTGTTCCAAATCTGTTCGATTTAGTTTCTTCTGGGAAACACAAAAGGGAATTTTGAAGAATGGACTGGTCATTCTTTTCCATGCGATTACAATGAATGGGGACTGAAGCTTTCAAACTAAAGAAAATACACAAAAGCACAATAAAAGTGCAATATACACTACTGTTCAAACATTTGGGGTTAGTCTTCTTAAAGAAATTATACTTTTATTAATCAAGGATGCATTCAATTGACAAGTGACAGTAAAGACTCTTATATTGTTCTATTGTTCTAATCAAATAATTCTCAAAAAGTATCACAGTTTCCACGAAAAATATTAAGCAACTGGTTTCAGCATTGATAATAATAAGAAATGTTTCTTGAGCCTCACATTATCACCAGAATGATTTCTGAAGTATGGAGTAATGATGCTTTGCCATCACAGAAATAAATTATATTTAAAAATATATTCAAACAGAAAACAGTTCTTTTAATTTGTTATAATATTAGGGATGCACGATATATCGGCCACCATAAATAAGTTCATTTTTAATGTTATCGTTATCGGTCCGATAAGAAAATTTGGCCGATATAATAAAGCAGATAAATAATGGATTATTTCCTTCAGCTTAGACACTTCAGATACATTTTTGAATTGCTTTGAAATATAATTGTAATCACTTCAAAAAGGAAAATACAGTTACAGTGTAACATGCAAGTCTGGCATATGGGCTACATAAAGTTATAATGAGAACATCATTATAATTGTGTGCTTGGGACATGGATTTAATGGTGAAACTTTTTGTTTTTGTAATCAGGCTCTCGAAAATTATATAATTTTTTTGTATTGGACATTATATCGGTTATCGGCTTTCAAATATGAAGAATTATCGGTTATCATATATATTGGTGCATTCCTAAATAATATTTCAGAATATTACTCTTTTACTGTATTTTTGATCAAATAAATGCAGCCTTATAGAGCGTAAGAAACAAAAATGTACTGACTCCAAGTGGGATCTTTTTAATGAATTATTTCTCAAAACCAGTCTGAATTGGTTGGTGTGAGATGAACAAGTTGTGAGCCGACCCGTTCACCGGTGATCACTGGCAGGTGCTTGCTTTGAGATTTGTTTACATATTGAACAGATCCAGTTCTCAACTTATTGACAATGATTTGGTCACAGTGGTTCTCAAGTTAACATCTCACTGGATTATCAGTGAATAACAGCTTGAATTTCAATTTGTTTCTCACATCAAACTATTGAGTGGTTAAGAAGGCTTTGAATGCAGTGTATGTGTTAACTTGTATATGGACCACCATTATGATCAGTTTGTATCATTTTTGAAGCCTGAAAGCTAGTCCGCATTGATTATCATTGCAATCTTATTTGAAAAGAGCAACCAGTACTTTTCTCAAAACTTCTCCTTTTTTGTTCTTCAGAAGATCAAAAGTCATATGGGTGTTAAACAACATAAGGGTGTGTAATGTGAACTATTCCTGTCTTTATTTAATGGCATTGTAGGATTCAAATGTTTAACCTAGTGAACAAGCTGCAAGCAGTTTCATCTCCTTGTATTTGTTTTGGGATAACTCGACTTAATTGCCTCACTTTTAGCCAAGCGGAGGAGGAAATGTCAGCTTTTCCCTAGAGGTCTTCTAGGCTAGAGGCATGATGGGTGAACACACAACTAGAGGCTTTTGCACTGAGACCCTCAAGCGGTCCCGTATGCCATCGTGCCAAGATCTCCAGGCTATAAATGCTGTTGCTTTGTCTGTTAATATCGACCATGGTGCCAGTCCTTGGGGATGCTTGGTTCTACATACAAGTTAATTGGCAGATTGAGAACATATTGAAAAATAAGCTGTAGATCTTGCATATTTGTTGTTGCTGACACCTTTCCACCAGTAAATGACTGCATGGCCTCATTGCAGATTTGGTCATCCAGGTCAAACATGCACTGTGATTCCCTGTACAGAGTTTCATGGGTCATTTGCCTTGATGCAATAATAATAATTAAAAGTTTCATCATTTAATTCAGTCCACTCAGAATGAGGTCTTGGGAAAAAATGTTTTTGCATTTTTTAGTTGCAGATGTTGAAATATTTATGAAAAATGTCTCTCCCCTGGTGACTGAATTCAGTGTTTGTTTTTCAGATGTCAGTGAATTTAGCTCTACATTTAACTTAGCACTGCATGTTGCTTTGTGTTTGGGTAGTTGATAACAAGCATGGCAGCAGTTTGACAATGTACTTCATCAAAACATTTGCAACTGCGTTTAGCAAATTCTTGTAATTATATCATACATTATTTATTTATTTATTTATGTCAAATTTATTAAGAGAATACAGGGAATATTTCTACTTTAGTACTCATGGATTTAGCAAATGCTCCAAACCCAGCTAGCAGGAAACATTCTCTTGGCTAACATTCTGGGAATGTTCTGTCAAAGTTATGAACAAATGTCCTTACAGTAATGTTAATAGAATGTTCGTTCAAAGTTATCTGGTCTTTAATAATGTTTTCAAAACTTTAGCACAAAAGAGAATGTTCAGAGAACATTTAAAAGTAACGTTCCCATATGTTTGTAAAATGATAAAATGAACGTTTCCTTAACATTCGCATAACCTAGAACAAAAATGTTTTTAAGACGTTTAAAAAAACTGGACATTCAGAGAACATTCAGAAATAGCGTTTCCACAACTTAAAGGTTCACTGTGTAACTTTTTTGTTCAACATTTATAAAATGTACATTTAATAAGCATGTACATCATGAATCTATCTTCCAAACCGTGTTTTTGTCTTATTCTTAATCACTATGGTACGCCTACAATTATGGCTGGGCCATATGGCCATACATATTATCACAATTTTTTTTTCCATATCATACGATTTCGATATTTATCACAATATTAATTTACCATTAATGGGGAAGGAAATGCTTTCCACATATTTGTTAGACCTTTAGAATAAAATGAAAACATGTAAACCTGTTTGTTCAAAATTAAACTGTTTTCCATTTTTTGGGGGGTGGTAAAGTTTAAATTTATATAAACTTTAACAATTTAATCAAGCTTTTAATATAGCAATTCATTACAACAAAACATTCAAACATCTTTGAATATATTTTTGTTAGCTGGGAAGTATCTTGGAGTCCTATACGTAATAACGCACAACATTCAAAAGATTAAATTGCAGGACTATCTACAAAAATGTAAAATTATACAGGTACATTACCATCCAAAAGTTTGAGGTCCGTAAGTTATATTATAAATATATTTAGGCAGCACAACCGTTTTCAACATTTATAATAATAAAAAACATCTTGAGCACCAAGTCAACATATTAGAATGATTTCTAAAGGATCTTGTTACACGGGAGACTATTACTTTATTTAATAAAATATATTAAAATAGAAAACAGTCTTCTTAAAATGTATAAATTAAAATGTTTCACCATATTATTGTTTAACTGCAGAAATAAATGCAAAAAAAGACTTCTTTAAATAAAAGACAATTCTTACCGACCCCAGACTTTTGAACAGTAGTATATAAATTTCATCAAGACTGACTGATGTTATTTTTCTTGTAACTGTTAGGAACTGTGTATTACTTGGTTCCTGACTATAAACATGATTTTTAACAGGACTGAAAAAGCGTACCCGAAAGGCCTTCGGGATACGGAAGAAGGAAAAGGACAGTGACTCCACGTGAGTAAGAACAGTCAGTGATTTGACCGTGGACATCAGCTCTGCACAGATCTCTACAGGATATTCTGATTTGCTCACTGGTGTATGTGTGTAGAGCTGGCCATCTTGGCACAGCCTAGTTTATTGTGATTAGAGTGAATTGCTTTCTATAATGATTGGTAAGACTTGGCTCAGTGTAATTTTGTCAAATGTTTATTAGTAGCACAGCCAGTCTTTTACCATTGGCATAAAGTCTGCTGCACTTTGCAGCTTATTTTGGTGAAGAATTGCTCATTTAAACATGAAAAGATCATTTTACTACTGTAACATGCACAATAGACCAACCAAATGTTTGTTGTGTTTTCATGCAACGCAGTGGTTCTTTTTGCCTTTTTGACTCCAGGGCTTGCATATCCACAACAATTTTCGAAGGCCCCATAACTTTTCCAGTTTTACATGATTTACTGGATAAGGATTAAGGATAATTTTTTTTTTAATGTATATATTTTTAATAACAATAGTACGGTGGCCGAGAGAGCTCAGCATGATGTAAATGAAGAAAACACATTAAACAAAAAAACACCAGCAATTTAAGAAAAAATCTTTATGACAACACATGAGCTGCAAATAGTTACAATGCGACTAAAATACAGAAATGCACTGCAAATATTCACAACGCAACCAAATACAGAAACATGCTGCAAATACTCACAATGCAACTAAATAGAGAAGCCCGTTGCAAATACTCACAATGCAGCCAAACACAGAAACGCGCTGCAAATACTCACAACTAGGGCTGGGTATTGACACAAATTTCACAATTCGATTCGATTTCGATTCACAAGCTTGCAATTCGATTCGATTTCGATTCGATTCGATTCAATATCGATTATTTTGGTTATCAGGTACAATACATTGCACATTTTCTCAAGGAAAACATATCTCTTAACTAATGCTGTAAGCCATGGGAGTCAGTTGTAGCCTATAGGCTTCATTAGCCTACTATAATATTGAAGGTAAAAATGAACTGATTTGTATACAAACACTTAAAATACACTTTTATTTATTTTTATAATAATAAAGTTATATGAAATTATATACAATTTTAAATGATGGCTGTCATAAAAAACTTTCCAGATTTATTCAAACATGCATTAAATATTGAAGAACATTAAAAGTTATAATGAATATATAATATGGTGCATATATTTAACAAAATGCTCCTCTCTCTAGAGTTAACTTTTCTAGCTGACTAACGAGTTTATGGTCACTGAATATGTTTTTTCTGAGGTAAATGTGACGTTACATGACATTGTTTACTTTAATTTGAATTTAAATTGAATTTAAACCATATTTTCTAAAAATAGCTGCAGATTTGATAGCAAATCCAGTTACATATTTAATTAACCTTTCTTTAGCCACAAACCAAGTACCAGCCATCTGGAAATCTGCTAATGTTCTCCCCCTTCACAAAGGTGGTGATCCTGCAAATATAAATAACTATAGGCCTATTTCTAAATTGTCAGTATTGGCCAAATTAATGGAATCACTTATCAGCATGCAATTGAAAGACTATCTAATTAATAACAATATTCTGAATGAATTTCAATCTGGTTTTAGGAAACAACATAGTACAATAACAGCTGTTTCAAAAGTTGTCAATGACCTGGTTAAAATCTTGGACAATAAACAGCACTGTGCAGCACTGTTTATTGATTTGTCAAAAGCTTTTGATACAGTGGATCATAAAATACTCCTTCAAAGACTTAGCTCTATTGGACTTTCAGAACAAGCAGTGGGATGGTTCAACAGTTATCTATTAGGGAGAACACAATGTGTGCAAGTAGATGGTCTCACTTCTGCCTCCCTAAATATTTCAAAAGGGGTGCCTCAAGGCTCAATCCTTGGGCCTCTTCTTTTTATTATCTATACAAACAATCTCTGCAATAATATAGATAATACAAACTATCATTATTATGCTGATGATACTGTTCTCTATTGTTCTGGGTCCACATTAGATCAAGCAATCACAAATTTACAATCTGCTTTTAACATCTTGCAACATAATCTGGCTACTTTAAAATTGGTTTTAAACTCTAAAAAAACTAAAGGCATGACTTTCACTCGGGGAAAATCAACTAAAAATAATCTCCCAACCATTTGTACACTTTCTGGTACAGAAATTGAAGAAGTGTTACATTACAAGTATTTGGGCATTACCATTGATCCATCACTGTCTTTTACATTGCATGTCCAAGATTTGGTTAAAAAACTGAAGTTGAAGTTAGGTTTTTTCTTTAGAATCAAGTCTTGTTTATCTTTTGAAGCAAAAAAACAACTCGTAAATGCAACATTTTTGTCTGCCTTGGACTATGGTGATATTTTATATATGCATTCAACCTCACAGTGTCTTCATGCTTTGGACACAGTGTTTCATGGAGCCTTAAGATTCATCACAAACTTAAAATCTCTCACTCATCACTGTTTGCTGTATTCTCGGGTTGAGTGGTTCTCCCTTTCCGTTCGGCGTTGGATGCATTGCACTGGCATCTTTTTATTTATAAAGCAGTATTAGGACTTCTTCCTCCTTATCTGAACACTTATATCCTTCCGAGGTCAGCAGGGACATATCACCTGCGTTCACAGGATCTGTTCTTATTGACAGTCCCTAAAGCCCGCACTGACTTTGGCAAAAAGGCTTTTCATTTTGCTGCACCATCTGCATGGAATCAGCTTCAAAATGAACTTCAGTTGAAGGAGTTGGTCTCACTTTATTCTTTTAAAGGCTTTTTAAAGGACCTTGCAGAAAGGCAGTCTGTCTGTCACTGTTTTTAAATTGATTTACGATTTACGTTTTTTTTATAATGATATTGTTGTTAGAATATGATGAGTGAAAGTGTGTCTATGTATTTACCTGTAAGTGTGTCTATGTCTATTTGAAACCGCGCTGCTGCCACTTGCCAGGACACTCTTGTAAAAGAGATTTTTAATCTCAAGGAGTTTTTTATCCTGGTTAAATAAAGGTTTGAATGAATGAACTAACGTCTTTGCACGGTTGAAACACTGATTGAGCGATTCCATGAGACATGATACGGACTTCGATAAGTTTTAGGCTACTCTATCTTTTAACACACTTTCAGATGCTCATTCATGTTTATTTCGCGCTGTAACTGGTGTTATTAAGGCGGAAGAGTTGCTTCCGTTGCTTCTGTTGCTTCTCTTGAGCTGAGCTGTAGGGCCCTATAATTTCCGCGATCACGGAATCGCGGAATTGGCAAATTAACGCGGAATCTAGTGTCAACGCGGAATTTCGCGGAATTTTAGATATTTGGAATAAAATTCTGTTTTTGTGTGGGAGAAAAACGTATGTCTGAGGAAAATCGCATATTACTGAAAGAACGAGCAGAGAGAGGCCCGGTCGCGCGCGCGTCTTCAAACTGTCTTGCTCTCTTTCACTCCCTCGCGCTTATTAATCTAAATCAATTGAGAATTGACACAATGGTAAAAGATCGGAAGAACGAAGTTTCACGCGGAGTATTCTGATTTTTTTTCCCCCTGAATTAGGCTACCGCTGGGTGTGAATTGTGCAAAAAAAATACTTTTTTACCTTGCCTTCTTCTCTGAAAAGCGTTCCGCCCATTCAGCTGACATAAAAAACACTTTCAATAAACTAAACAAAACCTATCCAATGATGAAATGTTTTCTGTGTTGACAAATCTTGTGCGATGTCCTAACTGCCGGGATAATCACACAACGCGTACAAGTCTGCTAATGATACATCCATAGGATACATCCGATTTGCGAACTAATGACTCCTTTGAACCGATTCACTTTAATGAATGGTTAAAACAACTGATCGGTCCAACACTGAATCGGTTCGGTGTATAACAGAATCGGTAACACTTTACAATAAGGTTCCATTTATTAAACTCTAGTTAACTAGATCAGTTAACATTAACTATTAATAAAGTGCACTTCTACAGCATTTATTAATCTTTATTAATGTTAATTTCACCATTTAGTAGCCTACATTATTTAAATGAAAAGTATTTATTAACATTAGTTAGCTTAATGCACTGTGTGAAGTAACATAATAAAAATGCAGGGTTAGGGTTAACTAAGATTAACAAAGATTAATAAATACAGTAACAAATGTATTGCTCGTGGTTCATGTTAGTTAGCCTAATACATTCACTAAAGTAAACAAACCAAACCACATTTAACACCTCTTAAAACGAGAATTTTGTTTGTTACCTCAATAAATTTAGGGTCATTCTTATTTTATTTGTGTACATTTTAATCATTAACATTAAAAACACTCTTTTTACGACTAAAATAACAGTAAAGGGTAAAAAAAAAACTGAATTCCCAAAAATTAAAACGGAAAAAAACGGAATTTGCAAAAATTAAAACGGAAAAAACGGAATTTGTGAAAAAATAAAACGGAATTTGGGAAAAAATAAAACGGATTTTATAGGGCCCTAGAGCTGCGCCAGAGCGATCTCACGCCACAGCGGTAATTATGTTTTTGAATTTCGTAAGAAAATGGACGTAATTTGAAATCTGAGACTTTGTTTCATATCAATAATAACAAAGCACAAAGATTATTGCGATTTATTGAATGGGATGCGCACAACAATGATCCATTCATTCATCAACTGAAAACAGGATGACTAATCAATTCTTGGGATTTAAGAATCGATATTGTTTCGTAAAAATGAGAATCGATTAAAATCGAGAAATCGATATTTTTTACCCAGCCCTACTCACAACGCAACCAAATAGAGAGAAACCCGTTGCAAATTCTCACAACGCAAGCAAATACAGAAACGTGCTGCAAATACTCACAACGCAACTAAATAGAGAAACCCGTTGCAAATACTCACAACGCAACCAAATACAGAAACGTGCTGCAAATACTCACAATGCAACCAAATAGAGAAACCCGTTGGAAATACTCACAACGCAACCAAATAGAGAAACTCGTTGCAAATACTCACAACGCAACCAAACAGAGAAACCCTTTGCAAATACTCACAACGCAACCAAATACAAAACGTGCTGCAAATACTCACAACACACATATGATCATGACGTTAAAATAAACAAAAAACTCACTTTTCAGGTCATCGACAACACCACTGACGAGTAGACATTGAACAAAAAGCCCAGCCAGGTTCATCACTTGTTGGGTTCCCCTTAAACATTTCCGTTGTGGTCTGTGCAATTTGCAGCACGTTTCTGTATGTGGCTGCGTTGTGAGTATTTGCAGCGCATTTCTATATTTGGTTGCATTGTGAGTATTTGCAGCACTTTTGTTGTCAAACTGATGAAGATGTTTTCTGAATTTCCTGGTGTTTTTTCAATTTTGTCTCTCGGCCACCGTATAATAGCCGTGGAGTTATATGATTTTATTCATTTACATGACTTATCCAGTGCTAGAAATCACATATTTTTTCAAGACAGTGTGAATCCGTTTTTTAGTTTTTAGTAGTAGATTTTTAATACTTTTGGGTTTTTTACCGCTTGTTATTGTCTTATTTTAAATAATTGTAAGCCATCTTGAGGCCCCCTAGTGGGCCCCGGCTCCCTCGCAGGTCTAAAATCTAAAATGGATAGTACATTAATAATAGACCTGTACTTATCATACGTATATACTTATCATTTTGTCATATATCTGAACTCTGATACTCTAAACAATTGCTTTCATCTCTTTCAGTGGATCACCAGACAAAGAAAAATCTGTGAGTACAACACAATCCATGAAAGTGAATAAACGGTCTACAAACTTAGTTTAGGTAGTGTTGTGAATTATTATTTCATTGTGATCGTTCTTACATTGTCTCATCCTATATATTTTATTCCCAGAAAAAAGCCAATGGTGCACCCAATGGTTTTTACGGTGAGATCGACTGGGATCGATATGTAAGTAAATCTCTCCGAATGCTGATTTTTCATACGGTCTTTATAGTTCCTGTGAATGTAATGCCTCATGTGTTTGTCTGTACCATAACAGAACTCTCCTGATGTGGATGATGAAGGGTACAGCGTTAAACCTGGAGAACAAGGGGGAAATATCCTTTTAGTCTTCACATGCATATTGATCTGTATTCATTTCTTCACAGTACATCTTTTCTGACCTTTAATTTGTATAAAAATAAAGAGAAAAAACTATGGAATTCCATAACAAGATTCACCAGCTTCAAAAGTCAAGATGGGCTGCTCCTCCAGTGAATCAGAGGGAGAGGGAGAGGAGGAGCATGGGAAGAAATTTAAGATCAGGATCAAGCCATTGGCAGCAAACAGTGGAACCTGCACAGTATCTACTATGGATGAGCTGAAGGCCTCAGTGGGGACGCTGGCCATATCTCCTTCCCCTCTGGTTCGTCTTTAAGTTTTATTTTACACTGCTTATGTCCCATAATAATATTCACATTCAAATATTGAGATGATTTCCTCTGTTCTTCTGTTTCCTCACACAGAGAAAGAGCCCGGTAAGCAAGTGTTTTTACACTTCTGTCTGGTTTTACCTTAGTTTAGTATACCTTAGCTCTCAGGATCATAACAGCAAATGGTGAATCCATCAAAAGTGCTTTACTGGAAAAATTGTAGTTCAATCCAATTGAATTTAACCATAATCAACAATGCTTGAAATTAATCTGAAATGCATAAATAAACTTGACTTAAGTTTTAAGACTTAGCAGTTTAGTTGTTGTTGTTTTTATTGGTGTCTGTCGATATTGGGTATTTGTTTGTGCATACTCATATCCACTACTTTTTAATTTTTTTCAATATTTTTGCTCTCATCTAATACTTAAAGTTAATCTTTGAAAACACTAATAATTAAATAACACCTGTAAGCTTAAGCAAAACTCAGAACAAACATCCATTTTTCATACATTCTTGTACACAACCGTTCAAAAGTTTAGGGTCTGACAGATTTTTTTTATTGTTTTTGAAAGAAGTCTGTAATGCTTATAGGACTATAGCTCATGTAAGACACATAGGCTGTGTCTATTTGATCAAAAATACTGTAAAAATGGTAATACTATGAAAAATCATTACAATTTAAAATAACTGTTTTCTATTGCAATACATAAATGTAATTTATTCCTGTGATGCAAAGCTGAATTTTCAGCATCATTACTCCAGTCTTCAGTGTCACATGATCCTTCAGAAATCATTCTAATATGTTTATTTGATGGTGAATAAACATTTATTACTATTATCAGTGTTGAAAACAGTTTTGCTATTTAATAGGTTTGTGGAAACCATGATATATATGTTATCTTTGAGTAATACATTTTTAAATAGAAACCTTTTGTAATATTATAAATGCCTTTACTGTCACTTTTGATTAATTTAATGTACCCTTGCTGAATAAAAGTATTAATTTCTTTATAAAAAACGTTCTGACCCCAAACTTTTGAACGGCACTTTATTACATTTTATTATTATTTCATACATTGTTTGTTGTGATGACTTGTACACTTACATTTATTTGAGTTTTTAGTGTGTTTTTTAAGTTTTTTAGACAAAAGAGTATTGAAATTTAATATTGATTGATTATTGGCCATAACATGCAACTATTTTTATTTTAACAGCATCATTCAGAATTTTAATATTGCTGCATCCCTAGAACTGTGTTTAAGTAAACAATGAGCGATAAATTCTTTTTTTAATTGAAATGGTTTAAGTTATTTGAATTACTGGCTTTATGTAGATTTTATATTTATGGATTTTGCAGATGCATTTATCCAAAGCAACTGACAATGCATTGCATTCAAGTTATATAAACCCATAAACATGCTGTTGCTAGTAACATTTTGTACTCTTTGAGTCACAGAAATGCATTTATAATGCATTAATGCTTTCATGTATAATGAAGAAGTGTGCTTCCACCTGGAAAGATCCATCACGCATGTTTTCCTCTTCTAAATATTGTTTTTGTTAATAGTACTGATCTGTTACTCACTCTCTGACCAGGTCTGTTCTTTCTCCTTTTTTGCTGATCTCAGAGACGAAGTCCAGTAAGTATGGTTATTGTAAATGTGATTACCAAAATGTACTGATATGATACTGATGTTGCTATTGCATGCGCAATAGAAGCTGTTACACTGAACATTTCATTGTGATGATGCTTCATGTTGTGTTACTGTACTGCATGTTGGGTGTGAATGTCAGATGGAGTTCAGTGTTGGCACCTAGTCTCTGTTGTCCATTACCTGAAGATGTTTGCCGCTCATCAGTTGTGTCAGAGAAGCTTCATTAGTTTTCAATGATAAATGGAACTGATGGAAAACAATGTCCAGGTGCCAAATAATACCTGTTATCTCACATGATGGGACTGTATATTCAGTGCAGTGGTAGAAATGTGTCAAAGGGTAGAGATTTAGCTGTAAGTATTTGCATAAAAATAATATGTGGTCGCAGGTATGCATATATTTCCACTTTTGACTGTGGCCCATCTAATCAGAATTTACTATAGTTTTCTAATATTAGTTCTATTGTTTTGTCTCGTTCATTTGGTCATTTCAATTTTGGTCATATTGCCCACCTCTAACTTGTATCTATTGTTCAAAAGTATTTTTTTTTTTAAAGAAATGAATACTTTTTTAAGCATCGATGCTTAAAAGCAATCAACAGTGACAGTTAAGACATTTATAATGTTACAAAATGCTGTTCTTTTGAGCTATCTATTGATCAGAGAATCCTGATAACAAATATTTCACAGTTTCCACAAACATGAAGCAGCACAACTGTTTTTAACATTTATAATAATAAGAAATGTTTCTTGAGCAGCAAATCGTCATATCAGAATGATTTCTGAAAGATCATGTGACACTGAAGACTGGCGTAATGATGCTGAAAATTCAGCTTTGATCACAGGAATACAGTAAATTACATTTTGATATATATTAAAATAGAAAACTATGGAAGCTTGCTCGCAATTCGGACTTTATATCACACAATTCGGACTTATATCACACAATTTCAGTTGCATATTATAAAGTCAGAATTGGGAGTTTATATCTCGCAATTCTAACTTTATAATGCAAATACGACTATATATCACGCAATTCTGACTTTCTAACTCACAATTCTGACTTTAGAACTGGCAGTTGCAAGTTTATATAAAAAAGTATTTTGCAAGATGTTAACTAGGTTCACACAAGAGACTTCTTTCAAAAACATTTTCTTTCTATCCCATCATGTTAGTTCATATAAATGTTGTATATAGTGTTTGTGGTCCTTGAAATGTCTTTGTTATCTTCTTCTGTGACCTTTGTTACAGTGCCAGATGAAACGAAACCTGTCAAGTGAGTGTTAATTTGGAAATATCGACATGACTTGTATTGTCGTATCACTCCAGTTTGTCGATCATGGCGGTCACTTTTAAATAGTTGTCTTCTTTGCATATTCCAGGTGAGGAGATTGCCAGACCAAGACGATCTACTCCAACACCCACGACAACCCCAGGGCCTGGTTCAGACCCGCCCAGGTTAGTTATGGAACTTTGTGGTTCTGCTCACTATTGAATTATTCATTTTCAGTTGAGTAACCTTTCTAAATTTCACTGCCTGCATACTCTTGGTATATTTTGGACTTGTTGTTTTTCTTCTGTCTCGCATAAAAAGAGAGCACACTGCAGCGTTTTTCGGCCCACCGTTTGAGACCAATTTTGAAGCACACAACTCAGAAGGTAACGCTTTCCAATATGGAAAGTTACATTCATACTTATAAATAACCTTACATTGCTGGGTTATTTTATGTGGCAAAATGTTATATGTGGTTTACAAGATTATCCTGTTAACCGTCAGTGTCACGGTAGCAGGACTCTTGGCACACTTTTTTATTGCCTTTTTTTCCCCACCACAAATTTTAGTAATCATCATAAATTAGGCATAATTTGAAAGCTTAAAGTTGCCCCATTATGCTATTTTAAATGTTCCTAATTTTGATTTCAGAGGTCTCCTACAATAGATTTAGCATCAAAGGTAAAAAATTATAAAAAAAAAATTAATATTATACATTTGCAGCATTACCTCATTCCTCAAAGAGCCTAAAAGCCGTTTGCTCAAAGATTCAGACTCTTTCAGTGATAATACTCTGCTCTGATTGGTCAGATGGTCCAGTCTGTTGTGATTGGTCGACTGCTTTTAGCACGTGCCAGACACGAAACTCCCATTACCGTTTTTGAATTTCAGCTCCAGACGCTTCCTCAGCACTTGTACACAAATTGTTACGAACAGTAATGATGGCATCGGTTTTTCTGTATCAGTTCCAGCGCGAGTCCTTTTGATGTGCATGCAAAGTGGATTTGCAGCGCCGAAAACAGCGTCTTCTCGACGATTGACAACACAAACCAAACTCTACCAGACCTCACCTACAACTACAGTGTTTGAGGGCCGGTTGTTTGTGGGCAGCCAATGAAGACCATTGGTTGGCATTATGCAAATTTGTTACATGTTACGTAGGTTTGTAACAGGAAGTAAGACTGGAATTGCAGACGACTCGTTTCAGCAGTTCACAATCGATCCTTTCTTTTAGGAGAAAAAATCACTTTATTTGTCTTCTGCTTTGATCTTTAAAACTTTGCAGACCTTATTACACACTAAATAAAAGGTAATATGGGAAATAGCATACCAGGGGCACTTTAAACACTCAAAAGTCATCCTATGAATACCGTTTTGAAATTGGACATTGCGTTACCATAGACATGATACAATAAATCCTTTTAGCGGGCTCAAATTTTGTGATATCAACTTGGCATTATGACATATGGCATTGATTTTCTAGCCATTATAGAGTCCAAATTATTTTGTAAAATATATATTCTGTATAAAAAAATGTTCAGTTCGGTACATTTACTTTACAATGAACTCTTTACATTTCTATAACTTTTAACACTTTTATTTTTGCAAGCTACTTTCACTTCTGCAATAATCTGCTGAGTGTTTCCTTTAAAAAGAGAATTGCGTCTGTATTCTAAAGTATTCATAAATTACAACCATTTAAGTTCAAATCAATGCTCAAAAAGGGGGTGACAGTTAACAGGTTATCAGTTTATCAGAAAAAAATTATTCTGTCTTGCTTTGCTTTGCCTTATGAAATATTTGTGTTGGTCAAGTATTGTATTGATGGGCGTTTCTTTCATTAATGTTAATGACAGTGTTCCTGGTTGAGCCGGAGCCCTGGTGTCAGTCCGCCTCTCTCTCCACCTGTGTTCTGAGCAGATCTCTGCCCACTGCTGGTACTGCTCCACATTCATCATCTTACAAAACTGTCTTTATTCAGCGCAATATTCAGTAAGGTAGTACTTCTTTCCGAACATGCCCTGTCAACTGTCTTTTCAGTTCCGCCTCCACTTCCTCCAAAGAACATTCCTGTCACTCCACCTGGACGCAGCTCTAGCTCTGTAGAATCCTCCGGTACGTACTGACAGTTCCAATTAAGCATCCAAAAACATGTCATTTCATTCTTTTCAAAGAACTGACTTCCAGGATCGTCTTTCTCTAGAATACTTGTTCCTAGCTTTATGTTTGTGGTAGGGGTGTGCGATATTGTCAAAAATGATATCCCAATATTTTCTATGATTTTGTCAGTAACGATAATTTGACTATTTTGCTGAGTGTGTTTTTGTGCTGGTACCTTTACTGGTTTAGGTCTGTTGTGGACATTTTTGACACCTTAAATTGATTTCCAGGGGCGTTTTACCTTTATAAGGGAATTTTTTTCTAACCTTATTAGATATATGCATCATATTTTGTCAAATTCTTACATTTGATCAATAAATTCAGTTAGAATAATAAGACAATATAGGCTGTTACCAATCAAATGAAATCAATATCAACAAAATCTTTTTTGCACTGCAGAACTGCTACAGAAGCTGCATCTAAAACAAAATTGCATTGAATTGGCAAGAAAAAAACATGCAAATGATAAACTATCCCTCAATGAGGCTCAAACTTAGCAATTAATATGTGAATCACATGCGTGCCGAACCATGGGGCTTCACTGCCATTCACAAATCCTCTCCTTTGGCCTCATGGGATAGTACAGTGTCCATTGTGTGTTGCTCAGAGACGCACAACAGTTTCATTGCAGCTTTGTTTGAAACTATTTTCATTGGTGAAATAGAGCAAAAAAACTATATCGTCAACATTGTGTCTAAAATGTAGCACAATATTATTTCCTTGTTTATTGAACTGTTGTATAAAAAGTTATTCAATACAAAAGCTCATAAAGGGTCATTTTTGCCCCATATATTGAATTTTGGGGACATTCTAACTCTATTTTACAAGGCAAAAGAGAGTGTGTGCACTCTCAAGGCATGTTTTTGCAGTGAGCGACATACTCGATAATGTCAGCTTCAACACTGTTAAAACAACAATTATATACACATATATGCAATACATATTGCACACCCCTAGTTTTTTGGTGGTGGTGAAAAAGATGGAAGAGTATTTGACAGTTCATTGTTGTTCTTTCCAATCAGGTTATTATAGCGTGGTTCCTAGTGTCAGAGGACATGGATCAGCTTCGGCCTATCAGGATTCCTCATTATCTGACCCGGCCGCAGGGGCATTTATGCCTGACTTGGACTGTGTTTTCGGGCCTGTAGAGACGCCCAGGTCTGGATCAGATGTGGTGCAGTGCAGTTGGGTGAGCTTCAGCGAGGGCTCTCCCGCCAGACCTCCTCCACCAGATGAACCCGCCCCTTCCCCGCCTCTGTCCTCTTCCCCTGCGGACTCGCCTCCGACCTCGCCCCTCAACCTGCCGCCTCCCGCCTCGCCCCCTCCCCCCCTGCACTCCATCCCGCCTCCAGATTCACCTCCACCACCACCGCCCTTAGACTCTCCTCTGAGTCCCCTGGACCTTCCCTGCTGCTTTCAGCTCCCAGAGCCTGAGCTCACCCTAGAGTCCCCTGTGACCCCTGCCAGCCCTGGACTGCCCTTCCTGCCAGCGGACCACCCTCCATATGGAGCCATACCTTCCCCTCTCACCTTGAGAGACGACAGTAGAAGAACCCCTGACTTGGCGAGCATGAGGGACGAGTTTACTGTGTTTGGCACATCACCCAAAGACATTGCAGCAGGAAGCTTCAGAGGAACCCCGCCTCCACTGCCCCCTCCTACTTACAGGAGTGTGATGGGCTCCCCGGGGCCCGGCAGTGGTAAGTTAGCAGTTGTTACTGAAAGGGATACTCCATCCAAAAACGGAAAATTCTCTCATCAGTTACTCGTACTCATGCTATTCCAGTTGTACAGTATATGATTTTCTTTCCTCAGAGGAATGCAAACAAAGATCTTTAAGGATAAAAACCCTTCTCTGTGAGTCCATATAATGCAAGTGTATGGGACCCCCAAAGTTGACTCTTAAAAAAACCAAGCAAAACTAACACGAAAAGTAAGAAAATAGCTACTCTTTTAAACCTATAAACCATTGCTTCCTGCCAATGGTCATACATTATTCATGCTTGATGTAAACATCCTCTGTGTTTCTGCATCACTTCTCGCTTGTGCATCAGGATGCACTTTTGTAGTGCTTCACAACTCTCTCATGAACCCACATATGACCGGAAGCGATGGTTTTTACAGTAATTCAAAAAAAAGTTTAAAATATTTTTCTAACCTATTGTTTCGCTTTAGAAGACATTTATTTGTCATAAGTATTACCGCCGAATCAGCATCAACTTTGGAGGTCCTTTGCAGTATACAGACTCACAGAGATGGATTATTTTTCTAAAAATCTGCTTGTGTTCATCTGAAGAAAAAAGTCATATACATTTGGGATGGCATGAGGGTGAGTAAATGATGACAGATTTATTTATTTTTGTTTTGGGTGGAATATCCTTTTAATACTGAAGAGAGCATAATGACAAATTGACATGGAAATAATGAAGAAAGAAAAAAAAGACTAATTTCTAGACCAGTGGAGTCTTACAGTATTGAATGGAGAGTTTCAAAATGCTAAAGCTTGCATCCGTGGAGCTAACTGATCTTAGCTTGTTTTTTCAGGTTTAAGTTCAGTTGCTTTTGAGCAAAATAAACTATGAATGTTCTCTTATTGGCTAGCACACCTAAATTTAATTATTTCCTTTGTCCAAAAATATTTAACATCTTACTTCACTAAAGTACTGAGCACATGACATACAGTACTAAAGAAAAACCACTGTAGTCGTGTTTTACCAATTAATTCCCTTGTTTAATTTAGTTATACTATAGCCATGATTTAACTAAAACAAGGGAACTAATCAATAATTTGTGGGAACAAATTCTTGTTTTTGTACTTTATGTCATGTGCAGGGCTCCGTACTGCTGTAATGGCATAATGGCAATATGACATTTCATCAAGGGAAATGGATAGATTAATAATTTATTCAAAAGAGATTACAGTTTTCACCTTCTCAGAGAAATACTGTTACAAGACAGAGTATTATTAATATTTTAAACTCATTCAGTATTATTAATAATCCATGAAACTAAATGAGAACCAATACAATTATTATTATTATTATATAATAAAACTGAACAAATGAAAGAAATCACCATGTCAACAGGAGCCTTGATTGAACCATTATTATTATCTTAACAGCTGCATTAATAATAATATTATTAGTTCACCCAAAAATGAAAATTATCCCATCATTTACTCACCCTCAAGCCATCCTATATGTATCTGACTTTCTTCTTTCAGCCGCATACAACCTGAGTTCTGTTAAATAATATCCTTGCATAGCATCCATGCGTCATAAAAGTAATCCATACAACTCCAGTGGGTTAATAAATGCCCTCTGAAGCAAACCGATGGGTTTTTGTAAGAAAAATACCATACAAATATAAATATATAAATATGAAATATATAAATATTTATATTTAAAACTATAATCACTGGCTTCTGGCAACAGTTGTATCCGTGTTCACAAAAAACTGTTTTCGCGAGAGGGGTCCATTCGCACCTAAGCTTACGCTACTCCTACATCATACATCGAGTCAGAGGTCACCCTTCCGCCTGAACTCAACTCTCTCGTGAGGGCGCGTATGGCCGTTGCCGGAAACCAGTGATTATAGTTTAGAAAGTTTTAAATATGGATATTTTCCATCGCTTCACTTCAGAAGGCATTTATTAACCCCATCGAGCCGTATGGATTACTTTTGGAGCTTCAAAAACTCAGGCATTATTCAACACCATTATAAAGCTTGGAAGAGCCAGGATATTTTTTAATATGACTCTGATTGTGTTTGGCTGAAAGAAGAAAGTCATATACACCTAGGATGGCTTGAGGGTGAGTAAATCATGGGATCATTTTAATTTTTGGGTGAACTGTTCCTTTAATAATAATAATAATTAATGATAAATTAATGAATGACCACACTGAAGTACTTCTGTAATAATTATCTTATTTTATGTCCTTAGGGCCGTCTTCTCCCGCACGTGCTGGCACTCCACTGTCTGCTGGCAGCCCCATCCCGCCTCTTCCACCAAGACCATCATCACGACCGAAACTACCACCTGGAAAACCAAACCTAGCAGATCTGGTATGACTCTCTCCACTGCTGTGGAACATTTGAACAATTTCACCTCAAAAGAAGATGCCTAGTGGTTCTCAACATATTGTCAAAGACATTAGCCTACTGTAATCCCAGTAAATTACGGTAAAATTACCAGAATTACACAAATATGTTGTTCATACAAGCAACGGTGTTCTGGCTTTTTAGCGTTAAAGGGATAGTTCCCCCAAAAATGAAAATTAGCCCATGATTTACTCACCCTGAAGCCATCCTAGGTGTATATGACATTCTTCTTTCAGACGAATACAATCGGAGTTAAATAAAAAAATGTCCTAGTTCTTCCAAGCTTTATAATGGCAGTGAATGGCCGTTTCTGCTTTGAAGTCCATAAAAGTGCATCTATCCATCATAAAAGTGCTCCACACGGCTCTGAGGGGTTAATAAAGGCCTTCTGAAGCGAAGTGATGTGTTTGTGTTAGAAAAATATCCATATTTAAAACTTTTTAAAGTGATATAACTAGCTTCCAGCCAAACGAACATACGGATTCCACTTAAGTGTAAAGCGCAACTTTATACTTAAGTAAAAAAAAAATAAAGTGTTACTTTTGAGGGACAGGCATAGGGAGATGATCACACAAAACGTGTTTTTTCTCTTAAAAACACGAGATGCACATATTAGTATCCAACTGCAGAGCTGCAGCGCTGATGAATGGAAAAGAAGGGAGGGTCTCGAGCGTGACACGTTTAAAAAAGTTGAGAGACATGGCGCAATGGTCAAATATTAACATAGAAAAACTATTAAAAAGCAGTAGAGCTTACTGTAAACACCACGGAGTAATCGCGTCATCTCCATAACAACTTTATGATTTCCCGTTTCGGACCTCGTACACTCATAATACATGGTAATGTTACAACTTCTCGTACTGGTAAATTGCCAGAACCGATTTACCAGTATTTTTGAAAAGGTCCTGTTCACACATGATCTCTTTCTGGTAATTTACCAGTAAATACTGTATTATATGTGAAAATAAGTAAAATAAGAAAATAAAAATAATTATAAACAACAAAAATAATTAGATTCAATTCCATTAACTAAATATTCTTAATGGTTTGCACTTTTTATAACCAATGAATTTACATTACTTTTCTAGTTTGTGAGTTTTTTACAAATAGCAATTCCAACCCCAAAAGATATTTTGGAGCTTGCCAAAAACTATATATACATTTGTTTATATACAAATTATATTCATTATAAAAAAAAAATTAATGACTTCCAAGGTCTAGAAAACACATTTAATTTTTATAAATTTTAAATAAAAATGGCAGTTGTTAAAGGTATAGTGGAGGATCTTTCCGAATTTTAGATAAGACTCCACTTCACCTCTCCACTTTTTGAAAAGTTTGATTGATTCACCAGAATTATTGACAATTAGGAGGACCAATAGTATAGGTGATCCACCCGGAAGTAAAAAATCCTCCGCTATACCTTTAAGGACACAAAGTAAAATAAGAAATATGATTTCAGTTTACATCTTGATTTGTGTCTGTTTTAGCTTAATCAGAATCTTGTTTTATCTCATTTTAAATATTTAAAGTCATCTTTGGATGTGTGCTGAAGGCCTAGGAAATTATTGCTTTGGTTGTTCTCACTAATTCTAAAGATCCAAACATTAACCTCAAGTATTTATGGGTATTTATACCCATATACTTCTCAAAGACAACAATAGTTGCAATTGTTCACTAAGAGAGTGTGGACTAGGCGTCAGATTTATAATCACTGGTTCAAGCTGTTATTTCTGTTTCCCCTCAGGCCCGTCCCTTCAGTCCCCCGATCCACTCCTGGAGTCCTCCACCCTTTGCTCCTCTGGCCAGAGCTGAGAGCACCTCCTCCATCTCCTCTGTCACCTCTCTGAGCACAGCCTCCACACCTACACTAGGCCGAGAACTGAACCTCTCTGTGTCAGGTGGGCCACAACACAGCTGTCCCAAGTCAGTTATCGCTGATTATATACAGTGTGAAGATGATAACAAGGCATAATGCCTTCTTCAGTTCAGTAAGTTGTGTGATATTTAGATCAAATTAGATCTCCTTCTGTATTTCAGCATGTTCCAGAGGTCCGAGTCCTCTCACAATGGGACCCCAAGACACTCTACCAGTGGCAGCCGCCTTCACGGAGACCATCAGCGCCTACTTTAAAGGAGCAGATCCAACTAGGTAAGCCTGCAGGGCATATTTTAAAGTCAGATTTTGAATTTAGCTCATGTTTAGTTAAAATTTGTTGAATTGAATGTTTTTCTCTCGTGTCTTGCTGTGTGTTGTAGGTGTTTGGTGAAGATCACTGGTGAGATGGTGCTGTCTTTCCCAGCAGGGATCACCAGACACTTCTCCAGCCACCCCAGTCCACCAGTGCTGACCTTCACCATCAGCCAGTACAGTCAGCTGGACCAGGTCCTTCCCAACCCTCAGCTGCTGTGCTGGTAATACAACACCTGCAACTAGTGAATGAATGAATCGTTCAGTTGAACCAGGCGTTTTAATGATTGTCAACCCGTTTTAGAAATAGTTTGTAATCATCCCACTGTAAAGGAGAACTTTGCTTGAGAGTAGAACTTAGGTGAGTGATGTTGAAATTAGAGTTGTCTCAATATTAAAATAATGGCTGATATCAATAAACCAATATTTATGTTTATGTTATGGTCAGTATTACAAATTATATATTATTTTCTCTAAATGTATTAAAAACAAAACACTAAAACCTAAATGCTACTGTCACTAACCGGTTGTTGAGAACACACGACGAAAAAGATTAGATTCAAAAGTGAGTAACAGGAAACGTAACAACCGTTATGCACTGATGAGACCAGGCAAATGAGAACAGAGACACTGGAACTTAGAGGATGTTTACATGACATTGTTTTCAACTAAAAACGTAACATTTTAGCCATTCATTCAGACGACAACAGCGTTTTGGGAGTCAGAAAATGCAAAGTTTTGAAAACGGGTTTCAAAGTGCAAGTTAACGGTCTCTGTGTAAACAACAAATACTCGAATTTGTGAAAAGATGACGTCATTAACGTGTATTACGTGTTCAATCTATAGTGTTTCATCGCCATCTAATGGCCTGGCAGCAGAAAACAGCGTTTTAGTCGTTTTCGCGGATCCGTGTGAATGGGGATCGTTTTGACAATAGTGTCATCTGTACACAGAAAACTCTCCGTTTTAAGCATGTCGTTGTCGTGTAAACGTACCCTTAAAATCAAGAGCAAACAAAGGTAATCAAACTCGCACAGCTGAACTGAATGATGAATCAAATCAGTAACCAAGGGAACTAACTACGGCACCGACAGGCTGGGAAAAGCAGACAGAAAGCAAACTAAAAAAGAACTCAACTGTGACAGCTACAAGCAAATTTAGGCATCACGACATTATAATGTACAGTATGAAAAATATATATTCATTTTTAATTCTACTAAAGATTATATTAAAAAAAAAAATATTAAATTATTGATGTTGATTACCTGTAAGCATTAGATGACGTCTAATAGGTAATCTAAATGTAAAAATAGGGAAAATTAGCTTGAACAGTTAAAAATATGCTGAAAATCAGCTGATGTTGAATCAAACAATATATCAAACAATAACAGTACAGATACATTTAAAAATTATAATATCGGCTAATAACCAATATGGTATAATGTTCATCCCTAGTTGGAACCGTAGACAATGTAACATTGCTTTTGAATAAATAGCTATTGTATAACTGTTATAATTGTTAAAGGGGTGGTTGATTATGATTTCACTTTTCTAACTTTAGTTAGTGTGTAATGTTGCTGTTTGAGCATAAACAACATCTGCAAAGTTACGACGCTCAAAGTTCAAAGCAAAGGGAGATATTTTCTTTTACAGAAATTTCTTTTTAAGGACTACAACAAACGGCTGGTAGGGACTACACAACATTCCTCTCGGGTTAGTGACATCACCAGCCATAAAATTGACATAAACCCCGCCCCCTGAACACGATTTATAGATGATCAAGACAGAATATGCTAATCAGTGACTAGAAGATAACTACACGTAAGCTACATAAATTCATCAACTAACTATTCAGAAATGTTGTCTACATGTTGTCACTTCTTCTTGAGTCTCTTCATCTTTCTGACTCCGGTTTGAACATAAAAGGCTAAACGTTTTTTTTAATTTTCAGTGCATGACTGTGTGAGTGCAAGCTGTTGTAGCTCCGCCCTCTGTGCCGGGAGCAGCAACTCATTTGCATTTAAAGGGACAGACACAAAAACGATGCGTTTTTGCTCACCCTCAAAAATTGACAACTTTAACATGCTATATAAAAATATCTGTGGGGAATTTTGAGCTAAAACTTCACATACACACTCTGGGGACATCAAAGACTTATTTTACATCTTGTGAAAAGGGCATTATACCACCCCTTTAACTAAAACATAAAAATTAGAGAAACTAAAGAAATTTTAAGAAACTAAAATTACTAAAATTGAAAAACTAAAATCAGAACTTTAAAAAGGTTATTAAAAAATATCAATAATACTATAGTAGTATCTAAATAATACTAATATAACAATGCTATATAAACAAAAGTTACTTAATACTTTTTCACTGCACATAAATGCTTCTGATAAAAACTTCTGGGAACTCATTAGAATGACTCAGATGAATCAGTTAATTATTTTTAAACCAGTTCTTTGAAATAAACATTCACTAATCTGCTGTTATTGTCCAATAATTCTGAATTCTATAAAAGTAAAAGGTTTATTGTTTTGTGACAAACCAATATACTTTGTCCAGTCTGATATATATTGGCCCTGTATTGGTCATTTTGAGATGATCTGCATCAGTTAACTAACCTATTAACAAGAGTGGTCATTTTACAGACTTGCAGACATTAAGTTGAGGATGTTTTAAATATGTTAAATATGTTTTTAAATATTTTTTGTTTAGTGAATGTAATATTTTGTACAGTAAATGTATATTAATTTTATTTGCTATCATTAAAGTGCAGTGTCATTATATCAGCATTATATAACAGCCTTTGACTACTCTGCTCACTAGATATCAGCTTTGGTTTAAAAAAAAACCCATCTTGGCCAACGTTTTAAAGCCCTTTTGAGATGGCATTATTTTAACGTGAAATATTTCCATCCTGCAGCGACACCACACCACCTACAGGTGACGCGAAGGAGTTCTGGGTGAATATGCCAAACTTGTTGAGTCACCTGAAGAAAGTGGCTGAGCAGAGGCCACAGGCCACGTATTACAATGTGGACATGCTGAAGTACCAGGTGGGATTTTGCATATAAACATGATCTGTGAGGATCTACATCATTTAAAGGGGTCATGACATGGATTATTCTTTTATTATTTTAATATTTCTTGAGGTTCATTCATGTCAATAAAGGTTTTTTTGCGCACACACACACAAAAATAAATAAGTGTGTGTGTGTGTGTGTGTGTGTGTGTGGACATGTTTTTCTACACCGGTGGGGACTTAAACCTGAATGCACACAGACTCATGGGGACTCGTGTCACCGTGGGGACCTAAATTGAGGTCCCCATGGGTACAAAAGCTTATAAATCATACAGAATTAGTTTTTTTGAAAATGTAAAAATGCAGAATGTCTCCTGTGATGGGTAGGTTTAGGGATAGGGGCAGTGTAAGGGGATAGAATATACAGTTTGTACAGTATAAAAACCATTACGTCTATGGAGAGTCCTCACAAAGATAGTGCACCAGACATGTGTGTGTGTGTGTGTGTGTGTGTGTGTGTGTGTGTGTGTGTGTGTGTGTGTGTGTGTGTGTGTGTGTGTGTGTGTGTGTGTGTGTGTGTGTGTGTGTGTGTGTGTGTGTGTGTGTGTGTGTGTGTGTGGAAAAATGATTATTTTCAACCCTCATTGTATGAAATGATCCGTTTTTAAGGAGCGGCTCCTTTAAAGGTTTGTTAGTAAATGGCCACTGTTATGTTTGGCTGACATTATCCATATAATATCTTCATTTACAAACAAAGCATTATGAAATCATTTACTTATGGTTTGCGATGTAGCTGCGGTCAGATCCTGTACAGTTCGATGCTTCATCTGTCAACAAAAGTTTCTTTGCGAACTCTCCATTACACTGTGCCTCATTTACAAAACAATCTGCAGTCAAATGCTCCAACCAAACATATAAACCTCCATGACGCCATTAAAAATAAACCATCCACTTGTTCCTGACACTGGGCAAATTTGATTTCTCATGTCATGACCCCTTTAAACCTGAATCTGGTCATCCTCTCTATAGTAGTGTAAGATATTTGAGATTTGTCCTTCCAGGTGTCCACTCAAGGGATCCAGTCCACGCCGCTGAACCTTGCGGTGAGCTGGCGTGGTGATGCCAGCAGCACAGACCTCAGGATAGACTATAAATACAACACAGAGGCCATGGCCACTCCCACACCACTCACCAACATCCACTTCATGGTAGCTGTGGATGGTGGCGTGAACAAACTCCAGGCCATGCTTCCACCTGCCACCTGGTAAGGATCTATCAAGAAAATCACTCTAAAAAAAATCAACAGCAGTGTGTTGATGTATTGTAATGTTTTCTCATTCCTTGCTTTTAAAGGAACCCAGAGACGCAGAAAATTGCGTGGAAGATCCCAGAGCTCTCACAGAGATCTGAAAATGGAGGTAAATCCCCTTTAGATATTAACTGGTTGGAAGGGAAGCCCTCTAAAAGCTTTGCTAGAACGTTTAGCTCATGTTGGCAACTGCACAATGTGGTACAACTGGCAGATTGCCCTAATTTCAGTAAATTGAATTACTTAAGGAAAGGATTCACAAAGCCCAACTAAAGCCATTTTTACACCTGGTATTAAGATGCGTTTTGGTCGATCGGATCACAAGTAGACGAGGGAGACACATTCCCGTTTACACCAGATGTTTTAATCTGTCTCTTTTGTCCACTTTCAACCACTTCTGTCCTGATTTCTTTGAGGGGAGGGTCTATGGGTGGGTAAATGTATGGGATTTTTCAGATCTTGCAGTCTAATGAACGAAATAAGCTCACACAATTCCCATATGAACGTGACCGGAGACAATGTAAAAACATACGGAGAGCATCAGCTTTCATTTCTGCTCTGACAGCCACAAGATCACGCCGAACGCTTTGAGAGAACATTGTGCTTGGTATGTTTTTCGTCTTCAAACCAAACTTGGGTCTCCAACCATTAAATACAATTAAATGTCCAATAGCAGCCCATATATATCGTAAACAACGCTGCATTTGGCACAGTCTTTATAATTTATTTTAAAAGCATAGCTACTGTATATTATTCTTAATACTGTTTTTATTCTTAACTAAAGTTATTAAAATTTTAATAAAGCTGGATTCAAATAAAAAAGTAATAGAATAAAACTTTTTTTGAAAAATTTGAAATGTTGCCTTGGCAGTTAATTGAAATAAAATAAGTTTAAGTTGAAGAACTAAAATGACTCAAATTAAAACTGAAATTAGAATAAATTAAAGCTATATAGAAATATTTTTAAAAAATGAATAAAACTGACAAAGGCATGAAAAGCATTAAAATTAAAAGCAAAGTTGAAAATAGAAAAACTAAAACTAAAAATATAATATAAATAGTAAAACAGTAGTGCTTAATAATAATAAAATACAGTAACACTATTGTACTATAAGTGCCATGCAAGATGCAAGATACAAGATACAAGATTCTATGGCAGCTTTGAATCGAATTAAAAAAGAAAAATCTAGTATAAAAACACCCTAAACCGCAGCTGAGCAGATGAAACGTCTCCATTCACTGCAGAGGCTTGACATCAGCGGTCACTCAAACTGCAGTTTGCTGAAGACAAACTGAAAATGGAAATGCTCTTTTTATTGTTAATCAGTGTGTTTATAGACAAACCCTAATGATATTCAAAACCAAATTTCAAAAGGGCTTTTTGCATTGTGCGTATAGGATACAAAATTGAAACATTCTGTCATCATTTACTCACCCTCATGTTGTTCTAAACCTGTATGACTTTGTTTCTTCTGTGGGACAGAATAAGATATTTTTAAAAATGTCATGGAGTCCAATCATCTTCTGTGTTCTGCAAAAGGTGAAAATCTGACATTTGTAAGGTGAAAATATTGTTTTGTGTATTTATTCATAATCATGAACATATGTTAATGTCTTTTGAACTGCACATCATATTATATTACCTTTGTAAGCATTTGTTTATTTGCCTACTAGCTTAGCGTAGCATTAACTTGTCAAGAACAGCTCTTTGGTTTAACTAGAACAAGATAACACACTACGTTTTTGATCAGGCATTGCCGACGAAGGAATTCTGTGAGGGGAGAGGAAGTTTCATGGCAACTGAATTGCAGTGACAAAAGTATTGAGGGCTGCGGGAATGAGTCCTAAAACCTGGAGACAAGTTAGCATTTTTAAACTGCAACGCGTCTGAAATCAATTGGGTTTTTTTTATGACTTTTTGGTTAATTGCCTGAAATAGAGTGTGTGGTTAACACAAGCTCAAGATATTTTCACGTTTTATTCTACGACATAAAATACATCAGTATTACCCCCCCCCCCCCCCCTTGTGCCTTTTTATTTAAAGGATTTACTTGTCTTGAAAAAGGCGGGTGTTTACAAACGCGACCTGCTTGTCTAGGACATTAAACGTCATGGAAAACTCGTCTGCTCACTAGTCCGCTTTCACAGCCTCAATGTGTTTATACTTGCGCTCTTGCAAACTATTCTAAATCAAATTTTGTTGGAAATTTGTAGGAACCTTAATGGTGGTGATGTTGCAGACATTCAACCATGGCGTAGTTTGTTTATAGCCTGACTCTAGTCTAGCTTGACTCTTATAACTTTTCACTTCTGGTGATTGTATTTAGGCTTCAAAATCCATAATTCAGAGGGGGTTTTTCCGGCAATAATCCAAAAAGTAATGTAAAAATCCTATTGGCTTTTTGTCGATGATCCCAGGGTGATGCTGACTTCCGGGTTGGTCTACAATAATACAGTACCCAATCTAATACAATTAGTTGTTTAGCGAAGAACAATGAATCATAAACTTAAATATTCAGGCAGTTGTACACTTGTAAAAACTTCATTGCACGGTTAAAGGGATAGTTCACCCAAAAATGCTGACATCTTGTCATCATGTACTCAAGAGTGTTGGTGACCAGACAGTTGATGGTAGCCATTGACTTGCATAGTATTTTTTTCCTAATATGGAAGAGAAATTGGGTCCGTGGACTGTTTGATTACCGACATTCTTCAAAATATCTTCTTTTGTGTTCAGCAGATAAAAAAGAAACTCATACAGGTTTGGAACAACTTGAGGGTGAGCAAGTGATGGTCAAAGTTTTCAGTTTAGGGTGAACTATCCCTTTAAATGTTAAATGATGACAGACAAGTTAACTGGAATGTTGCAGAGATGATATTTGCTTATTAAAAAACAACAACACTTTGTTATTAACCTCATAAATATGCAAATACGAATGTTAACAAATGTACAGTGTGAATAAACCGTGTGGTAGGATATATATCTGTAATGTCCTGTCATTGTGTGTCCGTGTGCCAGGGGTTGGCGCTCTCCTGGCCCGCTTCCAGTTAGCCGACGGCCCCAGTCGACCATCGCAGCTGGCAGTGCAGTTCACCAGTGAGGGCTGCACTCTGTCTGGCTGTGATTTTCAACTTGTAGGTTCAGGCTATAGACTATCCTTGGTTAAAAAAAGGTTTTCTGCAGGTATGTCTTTTTAAGAAATATATTTGTTCATTTGCAAAGAAGCAAAAAGAGCTTTTCACTCTGTGCTCTGTGTTCAATCAATGACACTGACACCCCAAATATTCAATTAAGGCCTTTAACCCAGTGTTTAGGAATGTACAATGTGTGAAATACCAGGAATGAATTGTTTAATTAACTGATTCAAACGTGATAAGTTTATTTTTTTACAGTATCTGATATAAAAATGTGCTGTTTTTGTATTCCACAGGTAAATATCTGGCAGACAACTGACCCGGCTTCAGCGACGACCTGCTGGATGATGGGCTGTGAGTGGGACGTTAGGATGCTCTTTTGGCACTACAAAGACTTTCAAAAATGTTTTTAACGAAATTCCAGAAGTACAGCACTCAAAATCTCACTTACAATGTCTGGTGTAGAATATCATCAGTGCGTTCTGTGGGTGTGTGTGTGTGTGTGTATGTGAATATTAGCAAATATTTTGTGTGTATATGATAAAACTTCAGGACAAATGCAATACGTGGACTTTTTCCGCTGGGTTCTTGCAGAAGGCAGAGTTTTCTTTTTCACTTATTGCACATTCACTCAAACCAAACACACCTAGTGACATTACAATCTAATGATACCAGGGTTCACATAGGCTATAGGAACACACGTGTTAACAGTGTTTGGCTTTCTTTTAGTTATTTAGATCGATTCTAAACAATTCGATTGAACTATAATGAAGTCTCAATTCCCAAACAATGCTACAGATAACACTTCACAATGAGATACGGTTTGTTAACATTAGTTAATGTATTAAGCCCAGGACACACCAAACCGAAAGTCGTTTTTGAGTGTCGGTCGGCTTAGTTTTTTAGGGTTTTTTGGGCTGATTCAGCTTGTTGAGAGAGAACTCTGATTGGCTGTTCAGCTTAGCGAACATGAGAATAAAAGCGAAAGTAATGAAAGCAAGCAAAGAAATCAAAATGGTACAGACAGAAGACTTAAAAATTTACATAATCTTACCTGAGCATTCGAATGCACGAATATTTTCATAATAACAAGAGCCGACTGGAATGAAGAAAGTGATCAGTGTGATTCATGTTCAAAATGGTAAGCAAGCGCTGCTTTGTTTACGGTTTGTATATCTGCAGTCTTAGATTCGGTTTCTCTTTTTGAATGATGAAAATAGACTATTGATACCTGCTGATATAGACAGATATTAACATACACGCAGGCGCAAAACGCACATGCTAGTTGACAATTGCTTTAGTCATTTTGGTGTGTTCAAGCGCAGCTTTCTGTCTGAGACGCAGCCGACGAGAGGCTTTCATCGCCGCTAGTTCTTTGACTTTGCCTTGGTGTGTCCTGGGCTTTAGGAATCAACAACATAGTTACAGCCTTTTTTAATCTAGGTTAATGTTAATTTCTGCATATACACTACCGTTCAAAAGTTTGGGGTCAGTAAGATTTTTTTTTTTGTTTGTTTTAAGAAATTAATACTTTATTCAGCAAGGATGCATTAAAGTGATCAAAAGTGACAGTAAAGACATTGGGATCATTATCATGGGATCCACAAAAATATTAAGCAACATAACTGTTTTCAGAATTAATAAGTTAGCATATTAGAATGATTTCTGAAGGATCACGTGACACTGAAGACTGGAGTAATGATGCTGAAAATTCAGCTTTGATCACAAGAATAAATGACATTTTGAAATTCACTAAAATCGAAAAGAGTTCTTTTAAATTGTAATAATATTTCACAATATTACTGTTTCTGCTGTATTTTTGATCAAATAAATGTATCCTTGGTGAGCATAAGAGAACTCTTTCAAAAATATATAAAAATATTTTTTTACTGACCTCAAACATTTTGAGTTTGAGTTGTAGAAATCAACATTGTTGTATTATGAACAAATGTGAATTAACTATAGTAGTAAATGTATAAATGAACACATTAATCATACCTGGATTAATAATGTTGTAAAAATGTAAATGTGTTTTATTAGGTTTTTTTTGGTATTTATTAGTTTATGATGCCTAAAACATCAACTAATGTTAGTGAAATAACTCTTATTGTAAAGTCTTACCATCCTGCAATTAGAAATGATGAGAAATACAGACATGCTTCCACAGGATATTCTGTTAAATATCATCTTCAATTGTTAATATTAATTTGATGTTATTGGCGAAAACATGTTAGAACGCATCACTTCTGTCTAGTTGGCCCTTTTGTTAAACTAAGTGCTTAAACATGAATGTGAGTATTACATTCATAATTCATGCAAAAAAAGTGATGCCTACTTAATATTTTTCTCAATTTCTTTAAATCGTTTATTTTAGGAAAATGAAACTCCATTTGTGTCAGGGATGCAGAATTCCTTAAGGCGAAATAAACTTAAGGAACTGGTCAAATATAAAATATTTTCCTTTTGGTTTTCCACAATGTGGATTTTATTTTCCCAAAACATTGTACTGTAGCAATATTTAAAGATAATGTGTAAAAAATGTAAAATAGAAATTGTTAAACATGTATCCAAATGGATACAGAGTTTCTATGTCTTGTCATAGAACCGATTTCATGTCAGGTTATTGTTGGTATTTACAGTTCATGGTGGCACTTTATTTTTATTTATTAAATGTTTTAAAATACATGTCATTTATTTGATGCCTAGTTCTGTGGTTTGTAATGGATTCCGAACACTCACTAGACTGTTTTATTGCTCAAAAAGGGAAAGAAACAACAATGGACTATTACAGAAGAACATTAATCACATCCTTTCATTTATCACTTCCTTGTACTGTATTGTGTTGTCAACTCGCATATTTTGGTAAGTAGGGAAATGCTCATCTTTATTCTACATGATTTTTCTTTGCTGACACTTCGTCACAAGACTCATATGTGGATCATTGCCTTTAAAACTGTGAGATTATCCATCCAAGTGTATAGAAACGTTTTCTAGAAAAGCCTCAAATATCTCTAGTTGTAGAGATATAGTTTGGGAATACACAGTACATGATGTTCCTGGATAATCTTCAGTTATGTGCTTTGGCTAATGTGGTTTTGGATAAGTGACACATTATTTCTGCCATTAATTAAGTGTACTTTATTTCAGTGTTTTGGATGCCTTACCTGACCTTAAATGTGGAGCGATGGATAGACAACTGCTGCTTGCGGAAGGTTCATTCCTGTTAAAACAAGTCTCTCATTTTATAAAATGTGTATTTATTACTTTTTATCCCACGGATGTTGTGGTATTGTGTTTGTCAGCTGACTTTCATCTTGTTCGTTCATCGTTCAGAAAATGGAATATGCAAACATTTCATGCATAGAATAAACCTCTCCCCAGAATTTAAGAGAATATAGAGACTGAAAATGCTAAATATATCAAAAATGAAAATAATGTAATGTCTTGGAAATAAAATCAAGAAATTCATGTTTAACATTCTTGGCTTGTGGTTAAAAGTCATTGTCATATATGAATATATGCACTTAAACTAAAACTCTTGCAAATAACAATAATAACTTTGCATTTCTTGTTGCAGGGATAAATTTACTAGTATAGCAAACATAGTCAACACTATGAGTTTAATAGCACTACATAAGGTTAGTTTAGTTTTGTTTCCTTTGAATTAGGCAAAAAAAAAAAAAAACATTATTATGAAATAGTGTATATTCAGAACTGTGTTCAATATAAAAGCTTTCAGAAAGCGTTGCTCAACAATTTGATTAATCCGAAATCACACTATAAATAATTTTTGATTATAACAAGCACTAATTAAGTCACGTGTACGTAACCAAGCAAAGTCGGCAAATTCCCTTTAAGTGTTATTCGATAGTCTTTGGCATTACATAATCAGCTTTTCAAATCTAAACATTTCGTTGATTTGGTCGCCATAGAATTCGTAATGGAATATCGCTGGCAGGACAAGCCACCCAAAGTGAAAATGAAATCCACTGTTGTCAAGGCAACGTTTGTCAACAAGCCTGTGACGGTCCTGAGCATTTCCGGTTTGTGGAAGAGACGCATGCAAGCGGTAAGTGCATTTTGCTGCGATGCGATAAAAGTTATGTAGCCTACAAGTGTTTTAGTTTATATTATGATATATTCTATCGAGAGAAACAAGCTTTAAATACACTAATATGTTTTTAGTGCTTTACCAATGTACATGTAAATGTCTTTTTTGTATGTCTTTCGTAGAATTGCAGTCGACTTTTGCGGAAAATGTCTGATTTAGCGAAAGAGAAAGCCGCACGTCTGCTGAAGAAACGTGGGAGTGTGTCTTCTCTGAGCAGCCATGAAGTCAGAGCTATGGCCTTTGGCAGAAAAAAGGAGTGAGTTACTGTCATTACTAACTCACATATCAAAATAATAGTAAAAGTGGGAAAAAGGTGTGAGTTGCTGTCATTACTAACTCACATATCAAAATAATAGTAAAAGGGAAAAAAGTGTAAGTATGTATCATAAAGTAGCATTTGTCATTCTCTGTAGCTCCATCAGCACTGTGTCCTACATGGAAGAGCCTGGACATCATGATGATATTCCTCGACCTACAGTGCAAATGGAGAACACCTATCGGCTCAGTGAGTCTCTTTTCCTTGACAGTGATATATGGAGATACTAATATCACCAAACAAATGATAGACATAAAGATCCACCAAAATGATTTCACACGAAATAAACCAATAATTCCAGTATATTTTCATGTCTTTGTTGAATGTGTCATAATATATTATGTTAAATGGAATATGAATTTTTCGCAATTAAGTGAACATCATTGCTGTACACTGGTAGGGTAAGTCGGGGGAAGAATAATTAAAATGAAATATTTTTTTCTCCTGACCATAGATGACACAAAATCTTTTGATGAATGGCTAAACTAGATGAAATGACTAAATTAAAAATAGCTATTTATTCAGTGGAAACAGTTTTGAGATTAGGCCTAATTGATCTAATTTTGTGTCTAAATATTATTCAGTTTTCCATGAATAAGATGCTCATTTCAGACATCTTTGTTTTCATTAAAACCTATAGGTTAGTTGAGTGAAATCATTCAGTTTGCATTCATAGTGTTGCTGTTATGACATATTCAAATAAAATATGGGCTGTTAAATATGTAAATATTAATATGCCTGTATATAAGTCATAGAATAATTTGACCTTTCAGATGAATCTCTTTGATTCTGCTTTGTCTGTCATCAGTTATTTCAATTATTCAACAAAAATTAAATAGTTGGTTTAGTATTTTACGTTAATGACACTTTAAAAGTTATATAAATATTAATAAGAATTATAACAAAAGTAATTTATACATTCTGTGAAAGATAAGTCAGGGGAGCTTTTTACCCCAGTAGTGTGGGGTAAGATGGCCTCTTTGAATAATTTTTAATTTTGTTCTATAACAACTAAATTAGCAAATGTTTCTATTTATTTCCTATAATAACACATTGGCTGATGCACATTATTCCTAAGGGGGGCATCTTCCTCCATGTTGCCCTATTTTAATAAGAAATATTCTATTTTTCCCCCATTTCTTTAACCAAAATGTTTTAAGTAAAGCATTTAGTTTTATATAATTTCATAGAAATGCTTCTTCAAACTGCAACACAAGCATATTAGTAGGACAGAAAGAAGTTGATTCATACATTTAAATGTATGTGGTTGAGATTATCACTGGTAATGAGGTCAAAGATATCATTTGCTAGCTATCTTCTGCAGTAATGTGCATTTTATGAGTTCTATATCAGTAATTCGCTGTAAATGTTGGAGCAGCCCCCGCACGACGTTTCCCAGTGATAACAGTCACAGACATTCTGAAGGACGTGTTGACCAGCTACCTGCAGGAGGAGAAATATGAGCCCGAGCTGTGCCGGCAGATGACCAAGACCATCTCTGAGGTCCAAAATCCTTGCTTTTAATTAATTACATGACAGATCAATAAACTAAACATTGACTTATTGTATTTAGCACAAGCATGTTGAAGTTATAAATATAGAAACTGGAATGAATATATAGTATGGGCTGCTGAAATCTTTGTTGTTATTGCAATTTCAGGTTGTCAAGGCCAGGGTTAAAGATTTGATGATTCCTCGCTATAAGTTCATAGTCATCATCAGCATTGGTCAGATCAGAGACCAGAACATTCGTATGGGGAGCAGATGCCTGTGGGATGAGGCACGCGACAATCTCTCCTCGCACACTTTCAAAAACAGCTCGCTCTTTGCCACCGCGACTGTCTATGGTGTCTATTTTGAATGAGTCTGTAAGAGTAGACCTTAGTCAGGGTTGTGCCATGTTTCATTTTTGACAGGAATGAAACCGAGGCGTTCAATGGATTGTACTGTTGTTTAACAACATACCGATTGTTCAGCTTTCCAAAAAAGTTTCAGTAGACAAAAACTCCATAGAATAGGTTTGAAAGTTGTGAAAAGTATGTGATCTAGGACCTTTCTACAGTGTGAGCCGTTAACTGTACCTCCATTTCATCTCTGTTAAATTCCATATGGCCTCCAACCTGACTAAAGTCTATATCAGCTGGGTTTTAGTGACAAGTGAATTTAGTGAATGAGCACCACATAGAGTAGTGGCCAAAAGTGATGTCCGGCATAGGAAAATTATATATTTTCCTAAAATTTTGATGGTTTAATCAAACTTGAAAGGTCATTAAAAACAAATCTCCCCTCCGGACATCACTTTTGGCCACTATTGTACGTGCGCTCTGATCATTCTGAAGTTATTGCCTGTGATGCTATTTAATATTTATATGATAGAAGCACATACTGGACATACTGGATTTAACGGCCATTGTCTTAACAAGGAAACGATTTACCTCATATAAACAATTGGAAATATAAATATCTTTCCGTGCATTGAGTTGAAATGTCATCAGTTAAATACCTCATTGTGTTTCATACCTCATTGTAAGTTAATAAATCTATATGTCAATATCATTTGTTTACTATTATTGATTTGTTTTGAGAACATAGACATATTTTCTTATACAGAAGTGTTTTCAAATATTATTAACTGTTTCAACTGCTATTGTTTGGCAATTAATTATTGGAAAATTTAATTGACAAAATATGAATTTATTGTACTGATGTTTCAAAGCCAGGTTGAGCTGTACAGTTGGTGCGTTATTTGTTAATAACTTAATATAATATTGTGTAACTCGTGAAAACAACTATGTTTTCTGTATGTTTCCTATACAGAAAAAGAGGCATTTGAAAATATGAACTTTTTTGGTGAACTTATTTTAAATGCCTCACTTATATTACACAATTCTGATTCAGTATTTTCATGGAATGTTTATTACTGCATAGGAGAAAGCAGAAAGCATCTCCATACTCCACTGTGTCTGTGAAGAGGAAAAATTCATGGATTTCCCCCCTGCCATGACCCTTGATCCCAGGTAAGACAAAACACACTGGAACTGAATAATTTAGTTAAGAAATACTTCTTATTTCTACGTGGATTCCACACATACCAGATGTGGGCCAGATCTGGGCCATCATGGCAGGAGGGAAATCCATGGATTACTCTTTATTACAGTGGAGTTTGGAGATGCTTTCTGACTCTGGTGATGAATAACATCATCCTCCTCTCTCCCTACATACACACTAATTTTTGAGACTATGTATCACTTCTCCATTCAAATAGGTGAGGTTTGAGGCATGTACAGTAAGTTCGGCTTAGGGGTGTATCAATATATCGTGTCACAATATATCGTAAAACAAAAATGCAACAATATGTTTCGGTGCATGTCTCTTTAAATGATAATGAGCAACTGCTCACCCCACCCCTCTGTTCCATGGGGCGATTATTGAGTGTTTAGGCTTTTTGAGGATGAAAAAAAAAGAGGAGTAAATGGATTTTTTTCATTGTAAGGTGAATGTGTCCACACACTGCAAATACAAATTTATATGCAAACACCATACAAAAGTGAATTTTGCATACGATGACCCCTTTAACACTTGATTTCCACATTTTTGGACATATTTTGTTTATTTATGTTAATAAATGCCTCTCCGAGGCCTGACACCACTCCCACTGTGTCTGTCGTTTGCTCCTCCCGCCACAGTTCACAGACATAACCGACTGTGTTTATGTGAACTTTGTGTGTTTTTGACATAACCGTGTGTGTATTGTACAGTTTAAGCTCAATAAGACATGAAAGAAAACTTAGTTTAATACTCAAGGGATGAGCCGTCTGACATCCAGCTCTCTGTGCATGTGATTTGGATGTGTGCACTCAGAAAGCAATACATCAGGGCCCGTTTTCATAAAGATTCTAAGAATCCTCTCAGAAAACTCTTAATTTAGCTTAAAAACTTTTACGCAGGAGTCTTAGCGATTCGGGGCCGATCTGAGAGCATCTCTGAGTAAGGAAAAGACAAAAACTTTCATCTTAGTGAGGAGGCGGGGTTGACCCCGTTGCTATGTATGACACAATCTTTTGAAGACTGTGATTGGTTGGTTGTCCAAGGAAAAAAAGAGTGATTTTAAGTATAGGGTGCATTCTGAGCCTTCACTTTGAAATTACATGCGGAATTTTTCCTATTTGGCCGTTCTCACACACACACACATTATATATGTGTATATAAATCCTTTTTTTTTTTTTTTACCATGCTGTTAATTTCCTATAAGGTATTTGATTGGCTTAGAATGATAAAAATTGTTCCACTCTTTCCAGTTACACTGATTGCTGGCATGTCTATTTAAGTGGTGGTTTGAATGTTGGTTTTAATGTATCAAACATGGAATTTTCCCAGTTGCCAAATATCGTAATGTAGTGATTACTTTAATTTCTTGCGCTATGACATTTCTGCGCTGTGTCAGAGATGTTAGTGCGTCTCTAATAAGATCAGTCACAAACATGATCCCTGCACGATCTAATCTATAGCGTCTTATTAACTCACTGTCATCCATTGTCTGCAACACATTTCTTCTCCTTCTTCGTCTTTCTGCCATGTTCTCCTCTGCTAAAGAAACTCTTAAGCCTCTTAAAAGTCCTCGTCCGTACTCCTAACAATTTTGACCTTAAGACCTCTTTTAAGGGTTAAGATGCTTTCTGAAGTAATTTTTTCTTTACTAGGATTTTTTCTTTCATTTTAAGAGTAAACGCCCACATTTCTAAGAATTTTCTTAGAATTTTGTCGCTAGGAGCTACTCTTTGCATTAAGATTCTTTATGAATACGGGCCCATAACTTTAGACTGATATGGCTTTAAAAGCATGCAGATATAAACTTTCATGATAAAGAAAGGACTGCAATGTCACATGAGCGTGAACACGATAGAGATGATTATCAAAACCAAGCAGATGTTTTAGTTTTTTCAGAGTAGCTGAGGCGTGAGCTGTACAGGCTCCGCCTCTTCTGGAAAGCGGGACGGGTAGCAGCAGCTCATTTGCATTTAAAGATACATGCACAAAAACAGGATGTTTTTCCTTCAACTCAAAAATGGGCATTTACAACATGGTATTATAAATGATTTGTTGGGACACCTGAGATTTATACTACATCTTGTGAAAATGGGCATAATGGGTCCCCTTTAACAACTTCAGAGATAATGGTTGGTCTTTCTTGATAGATGATACTGTTAAATATATTTCTAAATCTAATCTATGGAGAAAGTGAAATTCAGATTGTAACTTCCAGAATGCGACACATGCACTCTATTAGAAGGAGAGACCAAAAGATGTTACACAAAACCGACTTGTATTTAGATTATCTGTTATGTAAATCTTTTTAAACATGCACTTTCTTGAATCTGCTGTTATTGATCTCTGCTCATAAAGATCACACCTATGTTGTATTGGACTACTTTTGGATCCATACAAATAGGCTACAAAATAGTTTATTGTCATCCTTAAGTTTGAGTGGCAGGAATATAATAAAACTCCTCTGAAAATGTATGTATTGCTATTTACCAACAAATTTGCACTCAAATCAACCATATACATATTTTCTTTTTTTGTTCAAAATGCTTTTATTATTAATTTTACAGTATCTCCTTGGATATGTTGCATAAAATTCAACATTGGGTATACATTAATAAAAAATAAATCCTAATCTAGAATTCATCCTTGCTTCTAGATTTTAACCTTTTTTAACAGCAATTTTTAAAAACATTAGTTTAGTGTCATAACCATTTTAAAAACAAAAAGCATCATGATATCAAAGTTTTGGGGCTCGTAGACACAAAACCCAATATAGGCCTATATTTTTCAGTACAATCTGATGGCACTTGAAAACTAATATACTTCAACTAATACTTCAAAATCATTTTTTGCCTTTGAAGAATTTCGTGGAAAACTACATCTGAACGTTTCTGAAATGTTAATATTAAAACCATTTTCACTTTTTGAGAGTTTTTTTTTTTATGTAATTCAAGTCCTCAGAAAAATATATAAAAGCATTTTGCAGAGAGAGGATGATGAAGTCTCTTGTGTTTCTCAGCACATGCGAACAAGATCACTTTTTCTACAGCCCACTGTACAGCACGTGGAGGGCAGCGTTTCCAATGTGTCTCTTCTTACTCGATCCATTTCCGCAGAGGTCTCCGTATCAGCAGAACCTGTGGAAAACCATAATCATGTGATGTAAATGATGTTGGTTACCTCCACAGTTGCTGAATGAGTTAAACACAGAAGGCATAGGCTACATACAAGCAGCAGGTGGCGCTCAAGAGCTGAATTCAGAAAAACAGTTCTAGCACACATCTCCTACAGTCCTACTATTTCTGCAATCTCTTTATATGGTAGAAAGAGTATGCCAGTGTGCCGTTCCCAAATTTAGCCAAGGTTTATAATTATGCTTTAATTTGACTGGATTTTGATTTTATAATTATGCTTTGATTTGACTGGCATAATTGCATCATTTCAGTGGTCTTGTGAGATCCTAAAGGTGAAAACTACATTTACATGAGGATGCAAAGTTACTGCACTGCTTAGCAATTGTAAGTAAATTCCATTCCAGGTAATTTATAATCGATTCCTTATCAAATTTAATCATTTTTAATTATCAAATGAATGAATTTTAATAAAAAATATAAAATAAAATATTTTTATAAAATAAGTAAATTAAAATTAAATTAGAATAAATATATCATTGTATAAAAATATCTTTAACAAATAACCTATTCTTCAATTTTCCAGCTAAGTATATTACATTATATTTGTTATTATATTATAATATATTATATTATATTATAAAAGGCACACTAATTTTAACATATAATGCATTTTATGAAATTTACATTTATGTAGGCTATATAAATTTTGAATACTATTATATAAAAAATATCCAGTTCTTCATTTTTGCAGTTCAATAGATTACATTATTGTTTATTATTATATTATATTAATTATATCAAATTATATATACTAATTTTAATTTATAATACATTTTATAATTTACATTTATTTATATAAATTATTATTTTTTAATTATATTTTGATTATTATTATTATTATTATATAAAATTAGATTATTTTCTTAATTTTTGCAGTTAAATAGATTACATTATATTGTTCATTATATTATATTATATTATTATTTTTTAAACATAGAATACATTTTATACAGTAACTAAAATTTCAGTAGTTATAGTAATAATCAACAACATTTACACTGGGATAATGACTGCTAAGCAACGACTAAATCTATACTGACCATTTACGGGGTCCTCAGACTGGACCCGCCTCCATCTAGAACCCCCACACGTGTAGACGACCGCCCGAAAAAACTCCCGGCCACAGAGTCTCAGAGCTTTCTGGGCCTGGGCCGAATCTGCCCAAGCAGCAAACACCAACAGCACAGCCAGCAGCACGACCTTCATGGCTGGAAATAGTGTCAAATCTGGCTCTTCCGCTGAGTTTATAGATGTCTTTTGTTAGCTTGTGTTTTCTGACTTCAGAGCGTCTTCATTTATATACTATGCAAAGCATGATTTATGTGTTATTGACGCACTTCTTTTCCGTGACCTTTAAAATGAGGCAAAATGACCCAGAAAGCAGACTTCCATTTGACAAAATGGGTTTGTCGGTTTTAAATAAATAGATGATGTGCAAATGGTGTATCAAAATACAGCTAATTTAACAAAGTGGCGTGAGGTCTTTGTTTTATTTGCTACAGCAAAGTGCTCTTTAATGACGTTTTAGAGATCTATGCCCATAAAACTGAATATGGCAAATTTGAGCATGTGTCACACCAGCATTATGGTGCGACACCAGGATAATGACAGCACTTACTTCCTCCTAAACCTTGTTAATTTGACCTAAAAGGCTGAGCACCATAATGCGTCGATTTATTTCTGGCTGGTAAACACTTTGTTGCCAAGTGCTTCCACACAACATCACTGTTTACTGGATCAAATGCCATCCTGTAGTATTTGGCACAGGCTTTCACATTTAGATTGAAGTCATTCCTAAAGGAAACGTCTATGAGTCGTCATAAGATATAACCTACCTAATTCTCTCACTTTGTGTCATTTGTTTTATGTAACTGTCAGTTCATTTTTTTATTTATTTTTTTACATTGTTCATAAAGCAGCAGCAACTTGATTGACAGTCTGACTTGCTTTTGAACAAGCGGATGTTAGAGTTTAACTTTATTCTTTATTTTCAAGGATAGCCCCTTGAGATGAACCATCTCGTTTTCGAGGGGGTCCTTACAGTACAAAGAAACCAACATCATAATAGAAAATCATAATTAAAGAAAATACAACACAGGACTATAACAAAAATTTAGACACATTGACATTCACATTCATACACATGCACACAATGCTCCCACAAACCTAGTTCTTTCCCTTTTGGCCCATACCATAATCAAAGACAATCTGTGAACCATCTGCGAAAATGCAAATACAAAATCAAGGTGTATGCAAATATGCTTACACACATCCATATACCCATACAGATACATAAATGCAAACATGTACAATAAACAGCAAAAAAAACAAAACAAAAGTGATCAGAAACAAGAACACGATGTCTGAAAATAAGTAAGAAGAGATGATTTGAAAACATAAAAAGAGGTTATAGATCTGAGCGAGCAGGAAAGATTGTTCCATTCTGATGGAGCTTTAAATTTAAATGCACGACGACCTATTTCTTTGCTGATTCTGGGTGTATGAAAGAAGAGCTGATCCGTATGCCTTAAGTTGTACTGTGTATGAAGAGGAATTAGGTAATGTTTCAGATATGGAGGAAAATTGAAATGAATACACTTAAAAATAAGTAGTGACCAATGGAATTGCCTTCTACATTAGTTTCTGCATTTGACAGTGGTGAGTTCTATAAGGACATCTGAGCACAAATCTACAAAGACTATATAATACAGAGATAGTGCGAAGATTTGAATCTGAGGTGTTCCCATATACACTCACCTAAAGGATTATTAGGAACACCTGTTCAATTTCTCATTAATGCAATTATCTAATCAACCAATCACATGGCAGTTGCTTCAATGCATTTAGGGGTGTGGTCCTGGTCAAGACAATCTCCTGAACTCCAAACTGAATGTCAGAATGGGAAAGAAAGGTGATTTAAGCTATTTTGAGCGTGGCATGGTTGTTGGTGCCAGACGGGCTGGTCTGAGTATTTCACAATCTGCTCAGTTACTGGGATTTTCACGCACAACCATTTCTAGGGTTTACAAAGAATGGTGTGAAAAGGGAAAAACATCCAGTATGCGGCAGTCCTGTGGGCGAAAATGCCTTGTTGATGCTAGAGGTCAGAGGAGAATGGGCCGACTGATTCAAGCTGATAGAAGAGCAACTTTGACTGAAATAACCACTCGTTACAACCGAGGTATGCAGCAAAGCATTTGTGAAGCCACAACACGCACAACCTTGAGGCGGATGGGCTACAACAGCAGAAGACCCCACCGGGTACCACTCATCTCCACTACAAATAGGAAAAAGAGGCTACAATTTGCACAAGCTCACCAAAATTGGACAGTTGAAGACTGGAAAAATGTTGCCTGGTCTGATGAGTCTCGATTTCTGTTGAGACATTCAGATGGTAGAGTCAGAATTTGGCGTAAACAGAATGAGAACATGGATCCATCATGCCTTGTTACCACTGTGCAGGCTGGTGGTGGTGGTGTAATGGTGTGGGGGATGTTTTCTTGGCACACTTTAGGCCCCTTAGTGCCAATTGGGCATCGTTTAAATGCCACGGCCTACCTGAGCATTGTTTCTGACCATGTCCATCCCTTTATGACCACCATGTACCCATCCTCTGATGGCTACTTCCAGCAGGATAATGCACCATGTCACAAAGCTCGAATCATTTCAAATTGGTTTCTTGAACATGACAATGAGTTCACTGTACTAAAATGGCCCCCACAGTCACCAGATCTCAACCCAATAGAGCATCTTTGGGATGTGGTGGAACGGGAGCTTCGTGCCCTGGATGTGCATCCCACAAATCTCCATCAACTGCAAGATGCTATCCTATCAATATGGGCCAACATTTCTAAAGAATGCTTTCAGCACCTTGTTGAATCAGTGCCACGTAGAATTAAGGCAGTTCTGAAGGCGAAAGGGGGTCAAACACAGTATTATGCTGCGTCTCATTTCTCTGTCTTACCCCTTACTCTTACCCCCTTCCCCTCGGTTTTGCGCGTTCATGTGAGGGGAAGTGGTGTCCCAATTCTCATTTTGATTAAGGGCTATGGCCAAGGCGTAGGGCTACATAGCCCTTGAAACGAAGTTTGCGGAGGACCACACTTGAAAGAGAGGGGTAGGAATTTCTCAGAAGTGAGTCACACAAATGTAAGTATTTTCAGCAGTTGAATGACACTCGTGTTTTATGATACTTTTAATAAAATGTTCAAGCGGTTTTAATTGTAATGTTTTTGTTTTGAATCGCTAGTTAACCGCTAGCTAGCAGCTATGCGCTATTTGCCGTTTGCTAATGTTTTGCTTAGCTATGGTGTCGCCGGCACCGCCGTTAAATACAATAAAACAATGTATTTGACTGATGGCACACAAGTGTGCAAAGATAAAGAGAGGCCAGGCAATCGAAATCACAACCCGAGACGACGGCATCTTCGTTTGTTTATGTCAACGCGTGATCACCTCTGTTGACGTAGCAGCCAGCTAGCGGAAAGGGAAGATGACGCAAACGGTAATCGAGTGGTGTCTCATTTCTTAGAGAAACATTCTTCCCTCTACCCCCTTCACTCGGTATCGAGGGGCAAGGGGAAGACGCAGACAAAGGGGTAGGGGAAGGGGAAGGGGAAGGGGAAGGGGAAGGGGAAGGGGAAGGGGAAGGGGAAGGGGAAGGGGAAGGGGAAGGGTTAAGACAGAGAAATGAGATTGGCCCTTAGTATGGTGTTCCTAATAATCCTTTAGGTGAGTGTATAGCATCAGCATAATCAAGTATTGGAAGTATCAAATGAGTAATAATTATTTTCCGAGCCTGTTGTGAGAGCAATCAGCAGGGGTGCGTTTCCCGAAAGCATCGTTGGCCAACTATGGTCACAAGTTCATCGCAATGTCCATTGAACTCTATTGGTAACGACGGAACTTGCGACCATAGTTGGCCAACGATGCTTTCGGGAAACGCACCCCAGAGCGATGAAGTGACTTCAATTGACCATATGTTTTCTTGCAGATTGAGTTAATATGAGGTTTGAAAGAGAGCTGGGTATCAAGCCAGAGACCAAGCTATTTCAATTCTTCGACTTTTGTTAAAGCTGTTCCATCAAGAAAACTAATAAACCAGTTTAGATAAAGGCAAAGAATTAGGTCGAGTGCAAAACAACATTCTGTAAGATTTTTTCCTGTTCAAGAGGAGTTCATTAGAAGAAAACCATTTTTGAACTAAGTCCGTTTGTAGAGAGTGTTGGATTTGTGAAATGTCAGACCTGGAGGAGTATATTGTAGTGTCATCTGCATAAAAGTGAATTAAACAGTCAGGACAGATTTGCGGTAAATCATTGCTAAAAATGTAAAATAAAAGAGGCCCTGAGGGTGAACCTTGTGGAACACCTTTATCAATCAACTTTGAAGTCTGTCATTGAAATTAAGACAGTTTTGGAGCTATTTGAGGATGAACAAATGCAATGCCTCTGTAATATTTTCTCCTTATGGTGTTGTATTTGTTGTTGACCCACAGGGCACGGAAGCAAAAGAGAACTATAAAATCTTATCTCCGATGTTTATAGACATATCATATGAAGTTGTAAAATCTCAACCAATACATGATAGTCATCCTGGTATTGAACACCAGCACTTTACTTAGCAGTTCAGAGCTTGACAAGCTACCCTGCTGAAAAATCCAGCATGAATTCTGTGCTTGTTATTGCTTGTATATTTCTATATTTAACACATTAATGATGTAAAGGAAAAACTGATTAAAACGTGATTTATTGTAATATATGATTATAACTTTGTCATTTATTTTGCTCTCTCTGTTGAAAGTGGAACTGAAAATTGTAATTGTATTAGTTATCACTATAACGTTTAAAAGGATGTGTACACAAATCAGTTTAAAAAGAGCTTGTGTATATTGCAAAAAAAACAAACATTTAGAGGTATGTAAAAAAGGAAAGTACCAAATAAAAGCATAAATCATAAGCAGTTTGTTCGATCGCAGGGGTTATGAGAAGAGCTCTCTCGATGGTACAGTTAATAACAACTTGATTAAAAAATAGGCCAGATGATGTGCACGGACAAAACAAATTATAATAAATAGGCTACTGCTGACTTTAAATTAAATCAAATTAAATCAAATCAAATTGTTATTTTTAGTTAGGCTATATAATGTACAAATAATTTCTCTTCTTAAACCCTAAACGCATATGCCTTTTGATATTTGCAATGTAAAGACACTTCGAACAGAACTGTCGTTTAAAGGAGATTGATAGGAATGAGGGTTGCACGAGAATCTCACGCGATCCAATAGTTGAAATTCCATCACAGCAGATTCAACGAAGGGCCTTGTTCTTCAATTAAGAAAGAAAAAATGAAGCATGTTGTCCTTTCAAACACACTGGCGTTTATCAATATAAGATGTAGCCTTTAACTTGATCAATACTATTGATTTAATAATAAGATAATTGAAGATGTTTGTTTGTCCACCAGGGGGCGCATTGAAAACAGGTTCGCTCTGTCTGTAGGTCGAGCCCTTGTTTTTGAACAACACGTTCGCTCTGCATTCCTAGAAAGCCACACTCTTCACTTAGCTGACAGTTTTGGCAGACACCTTTGCACATAAGGTGGGGTTTACTGTGACGTTCAACCTCTGAAAATATCCTGTATTCAACCTGCTGTGTCTTGCCTCGCCCATTCGAACATACTTGTAATGCCTGAGGGGAGGAATCTCCAGTTTTGCATCATGTTTTCCAGTAAATGTGATCTTATTTGCTTTGTACAACACATGCACAAAACAACAAATCAGAGCTCTGATAGGCTGGCCTATTTATCACCAAATCACCTTCCTTGTCAGTTTAACTGCTTTGTGATAGCCTAAATCATTTAGAGTCAGTATTGGACAATTAATTGCTTCATATAGCCTACTATTTAGATAAAAGAAGTACAATGTGAACTTTGAATAACCTCAAGAAGATAATCTGTATGATCTTACACTGGTTTCTTTCTGGAAGAGAAAGTAGTGATATATAACAGGTCTATGGCCATAGCCTGCCAATGATAAGCTGTTTACTCTAAGTATGGAAGTGTCAGAGCTAAAGATAGCAGTAATGTGCGCTTGCAGAAGCAACAAGTGCAGCATGTACCACTTCTGAGACTTGCGTTCACTGCTGAAGAGCTGTAGATGCCTTACGTTGATACCGCTTTATAAAACTTGTATGAGGTGGAAAGATGGGCCTTTTGCCCCACACACGGGGTAGAAGGCTCACCAGCATGGGGCAAAAGACACAAAGTATTGATACAAATACTTTAGCTAAAATAATATGTTTTTAATAATGTCTACGTTAATACTCGTTCAAAACAATCACAAAGTTTGCACTATTTTCGGTTTATTTTGATAAATAAAATAATTCATTTTTGTTCAGTACACAGGCTATACTATCATTAACATAAGTTAATTTTAAAAATACAGAAACAAAATGATTATAGTCTGAAAGCATTGAAGGAGATCCCATAATAATTGAATAAAGCTTTACAGTGGTATGTGATTAATATCATATTTTTAAATATGCTGATTTCATTAAAAATATGGTGATTATCGCACACCCATATTTAACATCTGAATCTAACCATGTCATGTCAACAAATGAAAAAGTTAGCCAGCTATTTATTATCATGTTAATTATTGTGCCTTTAGTCCCGACAGCAGGGGCGCCTTTTACCCCAAATAGTAAACACTATACTTTTACATATTCTTCCGTTATTGAAAAAATGTTGCTTAAATTACCTTGAACAAAACTGAAAATCATTAACATGACCTTTGTCTCAAAATATAATTTAAGTTGTCATTTCTACATTTTAAAAGACATTAAATATTAGATCAAATTAGCACAGAATCAACTTTGCATTGCTGTCCGCGATCACGTCAAGATAAGCCAAATTTCCACGTGCATCATCAAAAGCGTTTTTTTAAGAAAAGTGCTGAGCTGATTTTTTGTGAGAATAAAGTCAAATGTACCTTTAGCCCTAACTAACATTATCACATTATATTATGCCTTAGGATCATATACTTAAAGGTGCAGTAAGGATTTATGAGAAGCACTGTTGATATTTGAAATAATCAACAAAAAATCTACCCAAAAGGATCACACTACTAACTTGATAGCTCCGCCCTCAAATGTACAAACACTATGGAACACAGGCCCCTCCCCCTCACGAGTGGACACGCCCCTTACTGCTGATTGGCTGTACGTGTGTTCTGGTGCTCAGGTCAGATCCACTTTCAACAGCATTTCTCAGAATTCGCTTACTGCACCTTTAACGCAGGTTCATATTGTTAGGAATATCATGCAACTGTGATTGATTCATTTATTTTTATGCACCTAACAGGGAACGTTCTCAGAGCTTCCCCATCGTTTCCCCTTCGAGCTTCTCTCTTCTGGTAATGTTAATAGAATGTTTGTTCAAAGTTATCTGGTCTTTCATAACGTTTTCAAAACATTAGAACAAAAATTTTATTTATGCATCATTCATGGAACGTTTTCTGAAACATTTCATTTGGATGTTAGTCTAATGTTTTTTTAAATGTTACTTGCTACTTTTTTTTTCCAGATGGTTCAGGGAGTAACGTTCCCATAATACTTGCAAAATGCGAAAATAGAGAAAACATGCCCTTAATGTTTTTTGCAACATTCTTTTAACCAAGAAAAACTTTTTTTAAATTGATGTTTTGAACGTTCTGAAAACATTCAGAAATAACATAACTCAAAACGTTCTTAGAACATACAGTACCAGTCAAAAGTTTGGAAACATTACTATTTTTAATGTTTTTGAAAGAAGTCTCTTATGCTCATCAAGCCTGCAGTTAAAAAAAAAAAAAAAAAAACATTAATATTATGAAATATTATTACAATTTAAAATAATGGTTCTCTTTTTTAATATATTTTAAAATGTAATTTATTTTTGTGATGCAAAGCTGAATTTTCATCAGCAAGTACTCCAGTCTTTGGTGTCTTATGATCCTTCAGAAATCATTCTAATATGATGATTTGATACTCAGTTATTATCAATGATGGAAACAGTTGTGCTGTTTAATATATTTTTTTGGAATACTTTTTTCAGGATTCATTGATGAGTAAAACGTTAACAGCATTTATTCATAAAAACAGCATTTATTCAAAATAAAAACATTTCTAACAATATAAATCGTTACCATCACCTTTTATCAATTTAACGCATCCTTGTTGAATTAAAGTACTAATTTCTTTAAAAAAAAAAAAGTTATTGTTCCCAAACTTTTGAACGGTAGTGTATATTGTTACAAAAGATTTCTATTCTAAATAAATACAGTTCTTTTTAACATTTTATTCATCAAATAATCCTGAAAAAAGTATCTCAGGTTATAAAAAAAAATATTAAGCAGCACAACTGTTTCCAACATTGATCATAAATCAGCATATTATAATGATTTCTGAAGGATCATAAGACACCAAAGACTGGAGTACTTGCTGATGAAAATTCAGCTTTGCATCACAAAAAAAATTACATTTTAAAGTATATTAAAAAAGAGAACCATTATTTTAAATTGTAATAATATTTCATAATATTACTGTTTTTTTTTTTGTTGTTGTTGTTTTTTTTACTGCAGGCTTGATGAGCATAAGAGACTTCTTTCAAAAACATTAAAAATAGTAATGTTTCCAAACTTTTGACTGGTACTGTATATTTGTCATCTTGGTGTGTTCATACACTGAAAAACAATTGGTGTAAATTTTCAGTCAGGAACCGCTAGTAAGTTTCACAAAAAAAATTACGCCAAAGAAAAAAAACAAAGAAACGCCAAGTAACACATTGAATTAAACTTGGAAAAATGGAAGTGGAAACTTCGAAAAACAATTTTTTACGGTGTACAGTACATGCAAGTCGTTATATAATGTTTGTCAATGGCTTAATAATGAAATGATCAATTATCAACTAAATTAAATGTTAATAACTGTGTTTTGTTTATTTAGAATGCATACAAGTAAACACACTCGCTTGCGTGTGCCTATATTTAGCTTGGTCTAAAGTTTAGGATGTGCTCAAGGTTTAAGATAATTGTTTTCCATTTGTTTTGCCTAAGAGTTCATTTCATCTTTGTATCAGCCATGCAGAGGTCAGGGTCTGTGAGATGGTTAAGCGCAAACAAACTGATATGAGGCAATTTGCAAACTATCATTATTGTGTATAAACAGTAAATAAATAATAATGTAATTGCAGCGTCTGTGACTCTACATAAAAACACATGCACACACAATAATCCCCCCAGTCGTCTGAACAAACTGTTGCTGATATGTTTACAAGCTCCCAGCATGCATTTGCAGCATGAATCAATTATGTCGTTATAGGATTATTTGATTTTGTTGTTGTCAGTGTTCGTTATTTGTTGTGAAATGACTTGGCTATCAGCAATTCAAGGGTCCTTTAAAAATCAAACAGCAGAAACAGAGAGACTCATAAGGCACAGTTGAATGGACAACCATCAGTCAACTGGGAATGGGATCTTATGCTCACTGGCTTATTCTTGTCTTCAAATATACTCCAAATATGCTGAAAATTAAACAGTTATTTTATATTGAAAAAATTTTTTGACAATATTTCTGTTGTTGCTGTATTAAGAGACTTCTTTAAAAAACATTTTAAAAAATCTTACCAACCCTGAACTTTTTTGTATTTGGAAAATAATTGTAAATCTTTGCTAAGCTGCATTGGTTCTGCTTTATTAAAATGCATAGGCTTTGGTGGAGAAACGTCGCAGCAGTATGAGGAGAGGTAATAGTCCAACATTGGATAGAGGAGAAAGTTTAGTAATCAGATCAGGTGTTGAAACAAGAGAATCATAGAAAGGGGTAGAAATCAGTTTAATCCTTTTTTCCTCTTTTTTTTTTTTTTTTCTTCTGCTCTGATTTTACAAAGCTGCATCATAGACTTCTGAATCTCACACTTCTCCCAAATAAGCCGCGTGATTTGACGTATGATTCATGTCTGTAGCAAAAACAGTACAGGATGATTTAAATGCCAAAGTTTAATACTTAGGGATTTTTTGAAAATCCCTAAGAATGAGCAATAGCAATAGTGGTGCTTTAGAAATTCATAATAATGAACCATTCATAATAATGAGGAAACAAGAGTGCATTGTGACCAAAAACTATGTTTTCCTTTCAAAAACTACTCTTTTTTTTTGTGGGGGGGGGGGGGTATTAAAGGGTTAGTTCACCCAAAAATAAAACTTCTGTCATTAATTACTCACACATTGTCATTCCAAAAGTTGAATGACTTTCAGTCATCTTCAAAACACAGTGAAGATATATTTAATCAAAACCTGATAGATTTATTAAAGGGTTAGTTCACCCAAAAATAAAACTTCTGTCATTAATTACTCACGCATTGTCATTCCAAAAGTTGAATGACTTTCGGTCATCTTCAAAACACAGTGAAGATAAATTTAATCAAACCTGATAGATTTCTATCCCTCCATTGAAATTCCACTCAAACTTTGACGCTATATAAATATAAAGATATCATTAGGTAATCCATATGAATCAAGCATTTCTTCAGAAGAGACACAATCACGCATGAACAAGCCTCAACCGCGCAAGTATTTATTTTATGTATGTTTGTGCATTAATCAATGTTTGAATAAAAGCCAATTAAATTTGTTCATCGTATTAAGTGATTGTGAAGACTTGGATTAACTGCTCGATTCATATATGGATTACTTTTATGATGAACTTTTTGAAGTTTTGGTGGAATGGACTTTCAGTGGAGTTACAGATATCGCTCAGGTTTCATTAAAAATATCTCCATTTGTATTTTGAAGATGAACAAAAGTTTTAAGGTTTTGGAACGACATGAGGGTGAGTAATTAATGACAACATTTTAATTTTTTCTGTGAACTAACAAGTCAGCATGACCTCTGATACATTACCGATCCCGAATAAGTTGGCAAAACTCAAAATATTTGAGGAAGTTAATAAATTCAAAGATTTAAGTAAGCAGAACCAGCGGATTTTTGTTTTGAACTCATACATTTTAATTGCTCTTAACTTGAAATATTTGAGTAAGCTAACTCATTAAGTACATTTCACTTAAATGTATCTTGTAATCTTAATTTAAATATTTTTAGTAGTGGAAACTTGGCTATAGCTTTAATAGGTAATTCAGTCAAATCTAACTTGCTAATTAACACAATACGTTCAGCATTAGCATAGCGTAGCAATTGCTGAACGAGTACGACAATGTAGCACATTTAATTGATCTGTTCTCAATCCAGGCTCATGCTCCACTCGTCACCATGATTAAAAAAAAAACACATAACAGAAATTTTGCACAAAAACTTTATAACACTTCATTTCAGCATTTCTGCGAAAATCGCAGCCCAGTTTCAGTTAAATTCAAGTTTGTCTAAATTAAAAGAAACAAGTTTAAAAAACTCAAAACAACGAAACAGTTCAGATTACTTAAAATGTGTCAGTTTTGTGAACTCAAAAGAAAAAGAAAGTTCTATATACTTAATTTGATTGAACTAATTTGTTTCATTAAAGTTTACCACTCAAACCAATGAGTTATTTTGCACAGTATGGTTTACAGGTACTTGACCTCTCATGCATAGATAGATTCTGTACTGTTGCCCTGAGGCTCAGGTCACAAACTCAGTGGAAGATCAATGGACTTCTGGATCTGTTTGGTTGTGTAGGTTGCCACAGCAAATCGAGAGTTATGTTTCCAGTATGAGGTCATGTGTGCTGAATCGATGTTGACCTGAAAAAACTGACACACATGTTCTGAAAGTACACGCAGGTGCAAAGTGCAGTGCGTATCTGTGCAGGTGTGTGCTTGAGACTTACACTTTAAAGGCCCAATGAAATCATGCGATGAGCAAAGTTTTCTCTCTTTGCTTTTAACATACAGTAACACTTAAAGAGTTGGAGATGTGTTTGGAAATGCCAGCTTTACAATTAGATGAAAGTTGTCCATTAAGATCTCCAGTCGAACATGTGAGTTATTTGAATGATTTTGTTGTTTCTGCATTATTTGACATTTAGACTATATAGGTGTCTCAAATGCATAATTGGACTAGACTGTTTTTTAATGATTTGCTGGTTCTTTAAAAAAATTGAGTTACCTTAATATTCGATAGATTAAAATAGACTGTTGTAACAATTTAAGGTTATTTGCCAAAACAATATGTTTAGTTAAAGTGACCATGAAATCAAAATTGACAATTCATATATTTTTATGGAATATTTCAGATAAATTATTTATCTGTGCACATAATTATTTTTTTTATTCATGTGCCCTCATAATCTTAAATCAAAATATCTTCCCCTCTGATGATGTGTTTACTGATGTGTCACTCACATGACATCACAGCAATAGCAAACCTCAACCATCCAATCAATTCCCAATGGACAAAATCAAGTCCTGCCCTACATTTCTTATTGTTCCAGAGGCCGTTCCACTCAGATATACGTCACAATTGGGAAGAAAAGACTATCGCAAATTATGATTCATGCCGACTTTAATATGATTTAAGATTATTAATTATATCTTCTCAATTGCGCAAAAGAAGGAATTAAGTTGTCCGGGTTATTGCTATGTCCTCAGTTTCTTTGTGTTTTATGGTTTTCCCTGATCCTGTTTGCCTGTGTTCTCATTCATTATTAGTTTCCTTGGTTACTGATCATGCCCTAGTTTGTTTCCATTGTTTCTCATTCACTACACACCCGTTCTGTTTCAGTTAATTAGCTTCCTCTGTGTATTTAATCCCTGAGTCCTCCTGTGTTCTTTTCCTTGTTTCAGCAATTATGCAACATAATTTCAGCAATTATATTGAAATCATGTTGGTTGTGTATAGTGTTTGTTCCTCCTGAGTTCATTAAAAGTATATTTATCGCGCATTCTGATCTTTATTGTTTATATACGCTAACCGTTGCATAAGTAAGTTTAATTACGTTTTCTGTTTCAAACTGCACTAAGATATACATTTGCATTATGCTGCCTAAAGGTGTGGTCATGTTTACTGTTGTTCAATGAATGTTTGTGGTAGAAAAACAGTCATTTCAATAGGAATCCACGCAATCAGGAATTTCCTGTCAGAGCGAAAGATTTTCCCACACACATTTGACAACAGATTCAAGTTGGTCACATGGATTTGCTATGTTGACCAATAGAAAGCTGCTTCGCTGAAATGTTGCTAATGCGACTGCACATTTAGACACAACGACAGATTAGCTATATTGTAACAATTATTTATGAAATTGATTTGATTGCCTTAAAATTAAAAAAATAAATATTTGTTGTGGTTTCTTTAAAAGTTGCTGCCTTAAATTAAGAAGCCTACAATCAACCTGGATGTTTAAGTCATTTCAACCTAAATTTCATTAAACTGACTTAAATGAGTTGATTCTTGTAGAACTTATAAAAAAGTTGAAAATTGCTTAACTTATTTTGATGAGTTAAGGCAATGTAAAAACAAATGTTGTCATATCTAATTGATCATATCATTTTTTACAGTGTGAAGAAGGAAGGGGCGGGGCTAGGGAAGAGGGACATTTAATTTGACAAACATTTAGACACCCATGTGTGCAAGATGACTCATCAGTAATTTTGTTCTGTTTTTCTGGAAGAGAAATACTGTAAATTTTGAAATATGTTTTTGCTGAAAGATAATATTTTCACTCATTTCCACACCACAGTAAAAAGGGTACAAAAGCTGTCACTGGGGTAGTACCTTTTTTATACACATTTGTACCTTATTAACCACTAAAAGGTGCATATTAGTACCCTAAAGGTACCATTTGAAAGGGCACCGCCCCAGTGACAGCTTTTGTAAAAAAATAAAATAAAATAAAAATTCTAAGTGTAGTAAACTAGCATGTAAATGCAATGGCTGCTAAAGCTAATAAAATTCGACTAAAATCCATTGTGAATGGTAATATGACATAACCAACAACTCTGATATGTACAGCACAGAAAAATAAACCACTGTAATGTAAAGAAATGCTTTAACTTTCACACTTATTTCAAAACAAATTTGTGAAATCAGAAAATAATATGTATTTATGTTAAGATGAGCGTCTGTGTGTGTTTGTAAATGAATGAGGAACTTATACCTCTCTGTAGGTGCAATCTTGCCGATCACCGTGAAACCTTAAGAGTGAACTCATAACCACAATCATTGAGTCATGTATGACCTGTAAATGAATGCTTTTCTTGGAACAGCCTCAACAACTTTCTGAACTGTGTCTTTGATGTGTGACAGTGATGAGTAAAAAGGATACAGCATTTTGCCATTGGCAGGTATATTGATTTGTGTGACATATGTGTAAGTAATATGTATAAAACTATGTTTTATAGTTTTAACTATAAAACTATGTACTAAAAACAAAAAGTACCTTGATTTACCATTCAAACTAGCATTACAAAACAGTATAGTCTAGTTAAAGTAGAAATGTCTGATAAACTTTTAGGTGGGCCAAAGATTTTTTAGGTTTGGTCGTAAAAAACAGGCTCTAACAAAAAAGTATGTTACCCTGGGTTTGGCAATGATTGCTCAGTAAAACTATAATAAATATATTATGTGTGCATGTTTCTGAAGGAAAGGATGACCTTCACTCTCAACATGACCAACAGCACAGAAAGCCGTATGAATGTGAAGTGAGCCACATTTCTCTAGAAAAAGTCATTGTCCATCCAAATTGAGACGAAAGATCTGTGACATGCATTCGTTTCCGATAGGGCACTTTCCTCTTCTAAAGAAAGAGGAAGCGTGTATTTGGATATGTGAGAGGTGGGGGCAGTTTCACAATGAGCTTTAAGAGATATGACATGCTGCCAACCTTTCACAAAGAAAGAACTTCACAAACAATTTCCCATGCAGAGGCAATACAGAACAAGATGTGCTACATATAAACGCAACATTGTAACGATTGTCTCATGCATTTCTCCTCATAGGTACACCTTGCTAGTACCTGGTTGGACCTCCAAAACTGCCTAAGGTTTTCATGGCATAGATTTAATAAAGTTCTGGAAACATTCCTCCGAGATTTTAGCCCATATTGACATAATAGCATCACGCAGTTGCGGTAAGATTTGTCCTCTGGACATCCATGATGTGAATCTCCTGTTCCACCACATCCCAAAGCTACTCTATTGGACTCACTGTCATGTTCAAGAAACCAGTTTGAGATGAGTTGATCTTTGTGTGTGTTATCCTGCTGGAAGTGGCCATCAGAAGATGGTCATAAAGAGACGGAGATGGTCAGCAACAATACTCAGGTCGGCTGTGGCGTTCACAGCTTTTCTGAATTGCTAAAACACTTAACCCCATTCTCTGAACCAAATTCTCAATAGCCTAAACCTATTTGTCGAATAAATCACTATTTCTGCGAAACCCTAATCAAGTTCAGGCAGTTAGACACTGTTTGCAAATCTCCTGCACTCTTTTTGCAGAACTCTAAACACTCACTAAAACACATTTTGCACTGTGACACGTTTGTCATCGTTGACAGACAACAGTTCGAAATTGTTCACACTTATTTCTTATAATGTGATCAAACCAACTGTATGAAATACGAGCCAGTTCAGAGTGCATAGATGACACAGGTGCACAATCTGAGAGGGAGAGGAGGAAGAGGATGAGGACGAGAAAGAGCAAGGTGTGGACAGTGTTGTCAAAGTGCTGGATGTGTCAGACTGGAAGGTTTTTTTTCCTTCGTCTGGCAAGAGACAACATTGCCTGTGATGTGGACGAAGTCCTCAGGCCAGAGCCAGCAGGATGACGTGATGCTGAAGCAGAATCAATCTCTCATTGACCTTGATTTTCCAGTTGCACAACGTATTTGAGTGTACCGTAACATGCTTTTCATTTAGAGTTTTATTTGACCCCTTTGACTTTTGCAGTTTTTACAGTATGCAAGTGCTGAATAAACAGACATTCAATAGGCCTATGCTATTCAATATTCAGTACAACACTATACTTGCAGTGCATACAATATATTCACCTTAATCAGCTGCAATCACTATACTTTTTTATGTAATCGCAAAAATTGTTTACTGTAACAGTATATATATTTTTTCTGTAATGGTCTGGATGCTGTGTTCTCCATATTTTGTGATGTAGTCTGATCTGTAGTGTTTATTTTATTGACTCGTGTGTATGATCTGAAAGCATTGCTTGATTTTGAGTACAGGTGAAATGGCTTTGAAGCAATTGTTTGACTTTGCCAGAAGAGTCAATGGTTTTGTGAGTTTAGTTTGAAAAATTGGATTTGTGTTTAATGTTGTGAGAAAATGGGTGAAGGTTTCAAGAAAGGTGTCTTAGCAATTGTGAAAAACTGTAATCGATGCTCAAATTGGTACCGAGGGACCCAAAGTGTGCCAGGAAAATATCCTCCACACCATTAACACCAGCAGCACCAGCTGAACCGTTGATACAAGGCAGGATGAATCTCTGCTTTCATGTTGTTTATGGCAATTTCTGACCCGACCATCTGAAAGACTCATCAGACCAGGCAACGTTTTTCCAATCTTTTATTGTCTAATTTTGTTGAGCCCGTGTTAATCGTATCCTCAGTTTGCTGTTCTTATCTCACAGGAGTGTCACTGGTGTGTCTTCTGCAGCTGTAGCTCTTCTGCTTCGAGGTTCAACATGTTCAGAGATGCTCTTCTGCAGACCTCGGTTGTAACGAGTGGTTATTTCAGTCAAAGTTGCTCTTCTATCAGCTTGAACCAGTCTGGCCATTCTCCTCTGACCTCTGGCATCAACAAGGCATTTTCACCCACAGAACTGCCGCTCACTGGATATTCTCTCTTTTTCAGACCATTCTCTGTAAACCCTAGAGATGGTTGTGTGTGGAAATCCCAGTAGATCAGCAGTTTCTGAAATACTCAGACCAGCCGTCTGGCACCAACAACCCTACCACATTCAAAGTCACTGAAATCACCTTTCTTCCCCATTCTGATGCTCAGTTTGAACTTCAGCAGATCGTCTCGATCATGTCTACATGCCTAAACACATTGATTTGCTTCCATGAGATTGGCTGATTAGATATTTGGATTTTCAAGCAGTGAACCGGTGTACCATAAAGTGGACGTATATTGCCTATTATGATTATGTTGGGTGTAATGCATAGCTAAGTAATTAAGTACTGTAATTTAATTACTTTTCTCTTTTAAAAGTAAAGGGATTACTCTTAATTTTTCAGTTTTTTCTGTAATTGCATGAATTACTGTATAGACTATAGAACAATTCTATATAAAACCATGTGTTTTTAACATCAAAACAAGAGCATTTAACATAACTTAACGGCTAATGATAGAGATTTTAACGTGACCTTCTCCCTTTAAATACTTTGGTCAGTTCAAGAATAATTTATGCAATTTTATATAAGTTATTTGAAAAAAAGAGAGAAGAGCAGTTTTACGTCTATCCTTGTATTGTTCAACTGGTTGAGGTTGATATGGGATTCAGAAAGTAATTAGTAATCCAATACTTTTTAAGAGAGAGAGTATTAGTACGGTAATCTAATTACACTGGTGAAGATGTAATTTGTAGCTAGTAATTAATTTCTTTTTAGATTAAATTACTGAACACTGATTTTTGTATAATAGGCAATTGAGCCCATCAAGCCAATTTTTTACAAGCCATATAGCTAATTTATATAGTCTAAAATCTTAAATCTTTATTCTTAAATCATTTAAGTATTTTAAATATTGTATTGAGTTTGTTGAAAAAATATTTAGTAAATAATTGTTAAAAACAGTCTAATTTAAATGATAGAATAAGGCAATTATTTTAAGCTATAAAAAGTCAAATTATAAAATTTTCGAACAAAGTATACATGTCAAATCATTACAATACAATATTCATTTATAAAGCACTTTTAAAAACAACCAAGGGTGACCAAAGTGCAGTATAGAACAGAAAAAATAAATAAAGAAACACAAAACAATCGATAAACAACAATCGTACCTAAATCAAGGAGTATTAAAAGCCAAAGAAAATAAATAAGTCTTTAAAGAAGATTTGAAGGTGGAAACAGAGGGAGCTAATCTAATGTAGAGAGGTAGACTGTTCCAAAGTTTTGGGCCTGCAGTCGCAAAAGCGCAATCGCCTCGTTTTTTAAGTCTAGATCTAGGCACAATGAGTCAACAGTGATCACTATCTCAGAGTCAGAAGGAGTGTACAGACATATTACACACTATGTAGACGGGAGAGAGAAGACTGAGAGACACCACCAGTTTTAATTTTGTTTAAATTTATAAAATTACTTGAAAGCCAAAGCTTAAGCTCATTTAAACAGGCCAACAGGAGTTGTAAACCATTTTTATCGTTATGTTTTAAAGGAAAATAAATCTGAGTATCATCAGCGTATAGATGAAAGGATACTCCGTATTTATTAAAAATGGAAGCCAGAGGTAGCATATACAGGGTAAACAATACCGGCCCGAGGATTGATCCCTGTGGGACTCCACAGTTTAGAGGTACACTAGAGGAGGACTGATGACCAATACGAACACTAAAACATCTGTTGGTCAGATAAGAACGGAACCACTGTAAGACTACGCCACGAAAGCCCACATATATCTCCAGACGTCTCAACAGGACCTCATGGTCGACTGAATCAAATGCAGAACTCAGATCTAATAAAACTAAAGCCATGGATTTCCCCGAATCAGTTTCTGTGAAAATATCGCTTGAAACTCTTAAAATGTTTCATGGAGAGAATTTACAGCCAAGTATGATTGTAATTGAGTCAGTGCAACTCTCTTAAGGATTTCTAGAAATAGGACGGAAGTTAGAAAGAGAGGAAGTTTTTTTTTTTTTTTAAGATACGGCGTCACTACAGCAACTTTAAGACTGTTAGGGAAGGAACCAGTAAACAGGCATTTGTTAATAACCAATAACAGGCCAGGGCCAACTGTCCATAATTTGTCTCAGGAAAAAAGGTGGAATAATATCCTGAGGACAGATAGTAATTTCATTACATGAGTCCAGATCAATCAGCTCAGACTTAGAACATAATGGAACATCATTATATATGGAGTTAGCATGCATGAAACAACTAAAATAACATATTCACATTCATCAGACCTGTTGTAGCTTCAGTACTCAATACTTTTATTACAAATGTTGTTGTTGTTTTTTTGTTTTTGTATTTTGGCCTCTGGACCTCTTATCACATAAAGGAATTCATAATCGACTATTATTTCTGTAATTTTTTGGAGTACCTGAATGTGTTAGGAGAGAGTTTACAACCTAATGTGCGTGTTTCCAGTAGCTCTTTGGGACTGATGTATAAATAGTGTTGAGAGCTGTGTGCTCTGCGTTATGGTCCTGAATAGCTGCTTTGTTGAGTGTTAAGTTACACTGCTGAAGCAGTCATGAGCTTATGAGTGTGTGTGTGTGTGTGTGTGTGTGTGTGTGTGTGTGTGTGTGTGTGTGTGTGTGTGTGTGTGTGTGTGTGTGTGTGTGTGTGAGAGAGAGAGAGAGAGAGAGAGAGAGAGAGAGAGAGAGAGAGAGAGAGAGAGAGAGAGAGAGAGAGACACTATTTGCCTCAATTGCCATCTTAAATATATGCTGTAATCAATCTGTGAACTCCCAGATCTTGTGATGTTACTTTAGAGAGCATGAAAAGGGTAATGTTAAAGGGGAAGTTCACCCAAAAATGAACATTCAGAAATTTAGAAATAAGCTTAAAGTATCAAAGAGCACTGTTTGCCATAATATTACACAATGTTTTGTCTGTGAATTGAAGTACATTTTTATATTATTCCCTGAAAATGAATGCAGAGAACATTTTTTTGGGAGAAGTATTTATTAGAGGTTCATCTTTCACGTTTAGTAATTTATCTAGCTAACATATGTTTAGATATTAAAGGGTCCAAGACAAGTTTGAGCTTTTTTATTTTATTTTATTTTTTATCTAGGCCTAAATTGAGCAAAACTACAGTCAATGTCAAACAAACACATTGATTTGGAAGAAATATTTGAACCCTTTATGAAATATGCAAATGAAATGAATATATTCAATAAATTATTTTTACTGAAACATATATATGAATATATTTTATAACTGAAATATATACATTACTCATTAAATACACCAATGTACAGTAAACATATAAATATATAAACAACATAGGCTATAAACATAAAAATGTTAAATAAAACGTAAATTGTGGAATCGGCATAGGTAATAATCTAGAATTGGAGAAAAACAAATAGCTAATGTCAACAATGTTGCCTTTTTACACATCTAACGTCATGAGAACCTTATCTCGGACAGACAAAAATAGATTGTTTTTTGTACATCTGTGTGATAACTTCACAAGACTAAACTGTAGCCTATGATGGCTATACATTGAGTCAATGGATGTGTTAATTCAACATGACATAATATACACATTAATGGAGGGGTCATATCGCGAGGAATCTGCACAGCAGTGAAAGGGTGGCAAGAGTGACGTAGATCATGACCGCGTCCCCGGAGCAATCCATTACATACAGACAAGCAGATTGTAATTACCCCAACAACGTTAATAACTAAGCTACTAAAAGCAATAAAACGAAGTACACGTGTTAGTTGTAAAGCATTCCGAATGATTAATATGATATTTCTGGTAAGCAGTTGTTCAGCACTACAGAAGCGAGAAGCCCGAGAGGTCTGATCCCCCCTCTGGGGTGTCAGTGGTTCAGTCCACTGTAAAATTCCGAGAATTACAAGCTGCGTCTTCTCAGAAGAGTTCTTCCAAGAACTGTCTTCGCTGGACTCTTCCAAGAAAAACACACCAGGTGACTCTTTTCTATCTAGCAAAAGGTCTAGACCAAACAACAGACGCTCTAGTCTAGAGAAACGAGATGTTTCTACACTTAATTTTATATTGTTTTAAACCAGACTAACGTTACTTTCTTGTATTTAGACGTGTCGAGTTAATTACGCAACTCCACTTTTGTCGGCCTAATTGCGTGGATAACTAATCTTATTCGTCTCATATATCAGTTTCAATCTGTTACAGTAAATTCAGTGATGTTCAGTAGATTTAGGAAGCTCACTACTCGGGAGTGTGTAATAACGACAGGTTTACGCAACTTTATATGGGTGGGAAACTAAGTTTATTGCCTAGAGTAGACAGTCTGTGTGGTCGTAAAACAGTGGACGCGTATAGATCATAAATGTTAAATTGTTTCATAATCACTGCATTTTTAGAATACATTTTTACAGGATTTCTCTGAATTTGTCATTCGGCCATGCGCATGTGATTATATATATGCTGGTGAACTCTCAAAATGATCCATTTAATGGAAAATGTTATAAATGATCAATGGTTAATTGTCAGCACGCGAACATAATTATTTTATGTTCTGTTAGGATTGCGTCAGCATTCAAGCACATTAATGAGATTAATTACTGTATGTGTAGCTACTGTAATCTCTATCTCACCGAACATTCATGTGTCAAACCGAAACGCCTGG